>NC_140910.1:17176266-18630557 GCF_045865225.1 Trachurus japonicus
TGTCAATAACTCAATTTTGACAAAAATGTCAGATAGAACCTTATAATTCCAAGGGGACGAACAAGCTGAGTGATAAGTTAGTGATGGTCCAATGACCTACCATTTGCACCCTTACTAGACAACTCCAGGCTGTAACCATAGTGCTACAGCTCTCATGCATTGTTTGAAAATGGTTTGAACTATGTTGCTGTTCACAATTTTCATTTTGTTTTACAACTACAAATTATCCTCAAGATACCCGGCCTTAACAGACATTCAACTCTTTGTGGTTGTTTCACATTGTTAGTTTCTACATCAAGTTGTTCGAGTTGTGCTCTAAACTGCTGAGTAGCTAAAGTGATTAATTTGAGAAAGGCCCTTGGATGCGAAACGCCAGATGCCAACAGGCTCCCAAGTCGAGGCCTAAAGGGTTCATGACAGGTCTACTGTTTATGAGCCCAGCAGACCAGCCAGATTCAGCAGGTGCCAACCATCTCATTTCCCTAACACTGCACAAGCACAATGTTTGCTCCCCTGGCAGAGGTATATGCGGTGTGATTTCCTTGATGCGCAAAATAGACCACAGTGACTTGGGAGGTGTTGGGTGGTTTGGCTTGGCCACTGTGATGGATGTTCCTTCAGTTCCAAATCAGCCCCGAAGCCAAGCTCATCTCCGGCTACAACGCACTTAGGGGTTGAATCGATTTACTTCCCCCTCCTTACCCAGACAACACACTCCTGTGTACCTATTTAAAGAAGCAATTAATGTAAAAGAAAATGACTCGCAATTGCCAAGAACATCTGATTGTGGTCTCTCATGAGCAACAGGATGATTGATAACCTCCTCTCTCTGTTTGATTTGCTCATGTCAGAGTGATGTAGGGTTACTGGCCTTACCTACAACGTCACATCACTGTATTTCACTCAGGCGTCGCATGAGCCCTGTGAGAAGGTGGTCTAGTGACGAAACCTATACGATGACCGGCTATTGATTTAGTGTGCAAGGGGCTGGCTGGCCCCTCCTCCCAGCCTCTGAAAGGATAAATATATTCAGTGGATGGACCCAAGGCAGTGGATTGCTTGTCTTGCTTGGGGAAGAACTCATTGTACAGCATTTGTCTGGGACCATATTAAATACCATGGACAGGGTACCAGTTGTGAACTACTGCTTAGGACTCCTGGGTTTGTTACTACTGCAAGGAGTGCTAAATGCAGAGGGAAGGAGCATATTTTACCCTGGTGAGTGTGCAAAATGGTCTTTGTTTAGGTATACACAATGAAAATGGGCTTATAAGCAGGCTACACACAATTACTGAATCATTTAAATTAGTGCTGTTGTTGTCATCAGAAGGTAACAAGTTAAAAGATTATGCCTGGCTGTGAAATGGGATGAGTATGGCATCATTTTTGTCCATTTTGTGAGGTATTTGAGGTGCAAAGTTTAATTGTTATGTGCTTTGTATGTGCAGGTAACCATGTTTTGAATCCCAAAGAAGACACAGAAGCCCAGAGCAAAATACTAGCACTCTTACTACACAAAAGCTTAGTTCCAGTTCAAAAGGACAATCCTCTAGGTAAGGAATGAAGGGGCAAAAATTGAAATGTAATTACACAAACACATTCTTGCTGGATATTGACAGGTTTTTCTATCGACAGGTCTTGAGCTGGCCAATAAATTAGCTGAATTAGAAGAGGTAAGGATATTTAAAAAATTTGCCACAAAAACTATTTTGCTTTTGCCAAGAAACCAGTGACGACATTGTGCTTGTACGTAAATTGTTACAATTTGTCTAAAAATAAGAATTCTACTTTCATTCATAGATTAATGAAAACCTGCTACACTTCAATAATATGACGCAATGGTGGCTACGTCTCAGTGTGTTTAATCACTGTGATCTCTGCTTGTAGCTGCGGGCACTGAGGGAGGACCTGGAGTTGGAGAAGGAGATCAAATCCACGGCTCAGAGGAGGGGCGAACGTGAGTTCAGTGCTGGATTTATCATAACAATTACACTATGAAAAAACATTGCATGTCGGAGGTCATGCTACAAGCACTCTTTTTTTTTCGCCTGCAGCTTGCTTCTGGAAATACTGTGTCTGACATGGATGCAAGAGAAGGACCACTGTGAAATCTTGCTGCAAAGCCCTACATAGCCTTAAGACTCACAAAACCAGTAATATCATCGCACTGTATGAGTTGTAATTAACTAATCAATGTCATCAATAAACAACTGCATGTCATGGTCTGTGTCCCTGTGTCTTGTGTTGGCGTCTCTTTCTATGCGGTTGAGTTATTTCCTGTTTTACTTTGAAGTTCCTGTCATGTCTTCCTGTGTTCTCCCGCCTGTTTGATTACCTCATGTGTCTCACCTGTGTCTGTGTTTCCCGTCTCTTGTTGGTTCATTTGTCGTTGTCGTGTTCCATGTGATGTTCCCTGTTCCTAGTGAGTTCTTGGTTTTCTCTCTTTTATGTTGTACTTATTTTCTTTTGTACTTTGATTGTAAACCTGTCTGGACTTGTTGACTTTTTAGTTGGTACTTTGTTTTTTTCTTCCCTTGGAGTTTGGACCCCGTGTTGTGTTTCACCTTTTTTTTTTTTCTTTTTTTTTAAAATAAATCCTTTCCTTGCTCTCCACCTTTTGTGTCTGCCATTTGGGTCAGCATTAACCACACCTTGACACTGCACTAAGGTGCTCCCCTGAGACATCTCTGTGTGGCAGCTACTCACTGGTGGATACAGCAAATGTTGTAATCTGAACAAGAGGGTCTGGCTGCAGACATTTACCCACTGCTTGTGTTTATGTTGCTCTCTTGTGGCTGAATGGTGCATTACATTTTTTGTGCCAACATCTGTGGCTACTTTTAAAAATGTTCTGCCCTTAATTTTACAAAATTATAATAAAATCATAATGTAAATCTGTAATTTTTGGAGTGATTTTGTTTTTCTGAGAGGAAAAGATTGAAAATGATTGGTCATTGAATGGGCTCCATAGAGATTTGAAAAAGACATATTTTTTGCATTCATTACCCATCATGGGAGGATAGTGAAAATATGACTGAATGACATACAGTATCAATAATCTTCACCCTCGCACCTTTTTTATTCTTAATTTGAATATTACACATTTTTAATAGTGAAAACAAGTGTCTCAGTGAAGGAATGTGGCATTTCGTGCTGCATCAACAGTTTCTGATTTCTGCACCGTGAAGTTCATCTGATTAGATCTTTTGGAGGAGGGTGACAACAATGAATCACAGGCGTCAAAATAATGGAGCTGCTGTGCAAAGACCTGAATCATACAGATGATGATGATGAACAGAGCAGGCTTCTGGGAAGCCAGGCTGAATATGACGCTGTGTAGCACTCACAGTCTAAAACAACACAGTCAAAGCAGAGAGATGACCTTTGCACTGCATCAATGACAGTTTTGCTGTTGTGGGTTCCTAATGCACTTACATATCAAGATATCCACATACTGTATATACAACATGCACAGAAGGACGAAAAAACAAAACAATTTAATTAAGCACTGTATCTGCTTCTGTGCGATATGTTCCAATTCATCAGTCACTATGGTGTCACTGATTTTTTTCTTTAAAAAAAAGGAAAAAAATAGTTATACCTCTAAAATTCAGCTTGTTGATTCACTTGACACTTGCTTTTAGACAACCATTATAGTTACTGGAACTGGAAACCTGTGGAAATGGTACTGACTGTTGTTGAACAGCATTATCACTGCCTAGTGCTTTAGTTGACAACAAAAATCTGAAAGTAAGTAAATTAATAGCTTAATTTCATTTATTCCGAAGTAGCCTACATTTTATATCAAAATGTTGTGTCGCATTACAGTAACAAGAGAAAAAACACTCAAACTGATATTGTGAAGAAAGTATTATCTGCTTCAGTCCAGTCAGCAAACCGAAGCACAAGTGGGGTGGGGTGACACCATCCTGTCAAGATTAAGTCCACAGGAAATGAATTAGCAGACGGAAGCTGCTTATTCATTTCCTGTCATTCATTTTATAAAAGTTGTTTTTTTTAGAGTAGAGTTGAGCTAACATAATATTCAATGAACTTTACAGTTCCCAACCCAAAACTCCTCAAAATTTAGCATATAAGGAAAATAATGGCAATTCAAATGAAGGATGCAAGAGCAGCGGTATAGGAAATAGGTTTAACATCAACATAGTTAAAATAAGTTCTATATATACAGTAACAGGGCAGGGCAATGGAACAGGAAGGAATAACATGACAGATGGGTGGTGTGATGACGTTTGGATGGGCATTGGATAGGGTGCTCAGCTTTTAAAGACCGCTCCAGCCTCAAGAGCAACACAGAGCATCATCATCATTGCCATATCAAACAGCCAAAGATGGATTCTTCAGTCGGAGGTTGGTAGAGAAGAGCATTTTAACTTATTCTTTTGCAACTACTCTTGGTGAAGTGTATGCCAAGTATTGAATTCCAGAATTGCTTTTAAAACTGATTTGATTAAATTTGATTTGAAGAAAAATGTGGGCTCCAGCATATTATCATATACTGCGATTTTGCATGATATTAATGAAACATAGAGTGGTAGTGTGATATACTAATGAAATTCAAATTTGTATTAGATGCAACTAAATGTGTCTTTAATTTAACTGTACAGGGCCCTTGTGGTTCCTCCTCATCCTCTTCACACTGCTGCACCTCACCTGCACCTGCCCAAACAGCTGCCAGTGCAACGCTCAAGGCGGCGCCATGTGCGTTGGCCTTAGCCTCACAGATATACCAAAAGATCTGCCTTCCAACACAAACCTGCTGCAGCTCATTAAAACAAGCATTAATGTCATTAATGAGCACACCCTGGAAAACCAGAAGTTCCTGTTGCGCTTCGGTCTGTCTCTCAGCCATCTACACACCATCCATCCCCGGGCCTTTGCTGTCGCTCCACAGCTCCTGTCTGTCAAGCTGTCATCGAATGATCTATCCACACTTCCTGCTCGAGTGTTCAGTCCTCTGACAACTCTGGAACAGCTGTATTTAGATGGAAACCAATTGGAGACCATTGCTCCGGAAATGTTTGATGGACTTGCTGGGTTGGACTATCTGGACCTGAGCAACAACAAACTGACCAGTCCTGCTACAGATGTTTTTGACGGACTGACCAACCTCACCCTGTTGAACCTGGGTAGGAACTCCATAAAGAAGCTTCCTCCCACCATCTTTCACTCCTTAACCAAACTTCGCTCCCTCTCAATATATAACAATGAACTTGAGGTGCTAGAACATGGGATGTTTGATGAGCTTGTCAACCTTGAAGAACTTAAACTCCACCACAATCAGATATCCAGTCTCCCTCCTCAGATGTTCTGGTCACTGGGAAACCTGATGACCCTCACCTTGTCCTCCAACCAATTTCAGACAATCCCAGAAAAAAGTTTTTATAATATGCCCAAGCTGAGCCAGCTAACCTTATACAACAACCCACTGCTATATCTACCAGATGAGCTGATGGGTCACATGCCTGAAATGAGAGACTTCTATCTGTATCATACTAATCTCACTACCGTCCCAGGAAATTTATTTGCCAACATGTCTGGGCTGCTGAGGCTTAACCTCCATTTAAATGACAAACTTAGTGAGTTGTCTTCAGACCTTTTCTGTTGTCTTCCCAAACTTGAAAAACTCTCACTGAAATTTAACAACCTCTATTATCTACATCCTCAGCTTTTCTCCCGACTACCCACTCTGGACTTGCTATATCTAAATGACAATAAGCTTAAGAGTTTACCGCAAAACATTTTTCAGGGCCTCAAAAGGATTTCAACCATTGACTTGAGGAATAACCACCTCAAGAATCTTCCAGGAGAGGTTTTCCTACCAAATACCATTTTAAGGTCCCTTAATCTGAGTGACAACCCCTGGGATTGTAGTTGTAGTTTCAGAGGTATTGCACGATGGATAAGACAGAACCAGCATGTGGTCGCAGACAAAGAAGATTTGATATGTCATAGTCCAGTATTCCAACTGCTCCGTACGATCGTTTCCCTGCGTGATGAGGAGTTCGACTACTGCGACGCTACAACAGTCCCAAGTTTTCCTACTCAGGAGACAAGTCGACCATTCAACATTCCAACAAGACAAACATCCCTTGCAACAAGCACCTCTCAAGCACCTGCCGAACGAGTCGATGTCCCAGCAACCAGCAAACCTGCAAAATCAACCACCTTGAGTTCCACAATACCCTCACCAACCCTCACTGTAAGCACCACTTTAGCCCGAGTTTGTTCACCTTAATTTCAACAGGGGCCCTTAGATACAACCTTGGTCAGGTGACTTATTTGGTTTTACCCTTATTGTGGTTGTAGGCTTGTTTCTCATTCTTGCTGCCATGTTTACTATTATTGTAGTAGTATTGCTGCTAAATGCTGAACATGAACATAATAGAGGGTGCCAAACCATGCAAGCAGGCCTGGTGCATGAGAGAACAAGATAAACTATCCATTGCCACATGTGATAGTTCTGATATCAATATACGATTAATACTGTTTTTTTGCTTTGCTTGAGCTTTTGTGTCTGTAGGTCTTACTTTCAAACAGTTATATGAAAAGGTAAATATAAAATACTGTTTAAAAAAGAAGCTATTTTAAGATAGCAAAAAAAAACATGGTAAGATTTGATATAATTGAATGGATTTTATATGAAACAGTTTATATACTTTAAAACTGTCACAATTTTTCTCACACAGAATGAATTGCCTGAGACAACACAACCATTCCAGACCATTTCAACAAGCAACGAGCAACGATCGCCCACCTCACCTGGAACAATGTCAACCACCAGTCAAGAAATCATCCACAGAAACTTCATCGCAGCAAATTCTGAAACTGCAAATCCCACCCCCTTGGACTGCACAACACACTCAACAACCCTGCTCACTGTTAGCAACACTTTGCGTAAGGATGAGGTTCCTCTCCTTACTGAGACTAACCACCAGTCAGCTCATGTCGATCACGTCCTGATGATTGGACAAGGGCCTAATTATGTTCACCATAACTTTCACAGAAGCTGGGTGTATGTGTGGTATCTTCCCTCAGATACAGCTGAGATCGGCTTCCTCATGTTCGGTCATATCCTTCTTGTGGCTCTGGGCCTGTTCCTGATTCTTGCTACTATGTATAGTATATATCGCCTCAGCAAGACCATAGATAATATACTAGAGGCTGAGTGTGTGAATAATGAAGGTTAACAAAACAAGTTATCAGGCCTGGTGCATGAGAAACCACGATTAACTGTCCTTTCCCACAAGCTGCAGTTAAGATTGCTTTTGTTTTGTTGCTTTGTCTTATGTTGATTTATTTACTATCTTGATGTGTTACTTTCAGTTAGAACTGGAAAAAAAAAATTGACCACTGTAAAAAAACAAAACACTGAGGCTATTTTAAGATAAGAAGCATACACTGTATATAGGTGATTTGTAAGCTGCTTTGTTTTGCATTTTAGTATATTACTGTGTATATCTCTTCGATTTTGGATTGTTGCTTTAAAATCCCTTATCAACTAAACAATGAATCTATTTACTGGTGGTATTATTCATTAATAATCATTGGATTTAAGATCTATTATAAAAAACGATCTTTTGCCCTTTTGCTTGCCAAACATATAAAGAGTGAAATGTTAAGTATTATAAACAAAACCAGGTCAGTGTAGTCAGTAGTAAACCAAGGTGAATTATGTCCTTCTGGTAAAAGCTTTAAACTGCATGACACTGCAGAAAAAAATATACATTTTAACAATATGTCACATTTCTTTATTTTCTTCTTTCCAACTTTCTCTCTTTTCTACCATATGATCAGATATAGCAGAATTTCCTGCAGCGGGGGTTACTTCAGACCCTCCCATCCTTACAGGCAGCCTACATTTAGTATCTATTTTTTTGTGAATCTGGCCTTGGTTACGTGTTACACTGTAGTTATCAGTAATGTTATCATAATTATGATGGTGCACTGCAGACAGTCAGGAGTCTCTAAATCTTTTGGTCATATTCTGTACCTGCTGTTTGGTAAATAAAGCTCAGTCATTTGTAGAAATTTTTCAGGTTTTTGCTACTGTGATTTAAGAAACCTTACCCTCATGTTACTATAGGGCATCAATCACATTTGAGAAAAATACCTATTAGCTTATCTGGATTTCTTCCTAGAATAGGAAGGAAGGAGATGTGTACTTTCCAAAAATGAATCACATGGATACCGGGAATATCAACTCATTACAGTATCAGTGTACAAAACACGCAGTCTGAATAACATCAATTGTCTGGTGCGTGTGTACACAGATATAATTCACTTTTTTGTGAAGTGTTATTCAAGATCCCTTATCACATACAATATAGCTGTAGACAAAAGCAGCTTTAGAATTCGTATCCTAGTTTTCACATAAATGTTTTCACATCATAGCTTTGGTGAAGATTATTGACACAGTTAATTTAACTGGTTAAACTGTAAAAAAATGTTGTTGATTATTACACATTAGATTGATAAGCTCATTTAACATTGTTCTTTGGGGGTGAAACAAAAGAGAATGTTCGACCACTGGTAAAAAAAAAAAAAAAAAAAACCTTTCAAAGCTTTTAAACCTCCACAAAATGACAGGGGATGCCATGAATTCCACCAGAAGTGATCGGACTTAGACACAAACGGCAAACAAAGGAGGATGAATTGGTGAACAGCACCCAAGTTCATTGCTATGACAACGGGTGATTAGTCCTTTCCAGTACACTGAGTTCACACAACAGTGTCACCCCACCACCACCACCAACACACATATATATGCATGCACACACAGATACACACAGTGGAAGGATGAGCGAGAGAGAGAGAGAGAGAGAGAGAGAGGTAATGAAACTGCAGGGGTCACATACACTATTCAGCCACACTGGAAAGTGTCACTTCACACGTCTGACAAAACTTCTTATTTGTCTGTGACTGTAACTTATTTAACTTACATAAATATTCATCTGTAAACCTATTGGAGGAAATATACAATTATGATGTATTATCATGCAGAACACAGGGGAATGGCTTCAACACAAACTGTTATCTATACAAACCCATCAGTACAGAACCAACTGGCTTTGTATAGTATGTAACTCTTGGCAACACTGGAGCTTCTTCAGTGGCAGTTTTCTCTGATGCTGAAAAGCCCATCCAATGTACAGGGATTAAAGTGAATGAGGAGCTAAGGACAGTACCTACGGTCATAATTTCTCAAAAATAAAAGTAAAGGCAGTCATTTATCTTTAATACTTTTATGCTTTTGTATGACAATGTCAATGTCTTTTCATATTCCAGATTACTGTCTATATCCCATTCTATTCGTCTCTCCATTGTCACATATTTTATCCATCAGTTTTGTGATTAATAATATGTCTTACTGTATCTGCAAATCTTTTTTTCTATCAAATTAAACAGTATCTCACACAAATCATGAGCTTTGTGATAACGTTTGTCAGTAACATATAACTCTGATATGTCACTTATAATATAGTGATATAGGTATAGGTATATAGTCTGGAAACTACTGTATAATATAGACATTGTGCAATACTATGTGAATGTTACTATACAGTAAATTACATGCCAGCTTTAATTGTAAACAGACTTGATGATTTTATCAGTTGAAGAACACCCTGGTTGCTAGGTTTATAAAACACTGGCATGAACAGCTGCAGTGCAGTGTTATTTTTTTTCTCTTCAAATGTATATGGTTGTTTTTACAGCACAAAAACTGTGGCAACTGACTGTCTTTACGTTAACTCCACCCTCGCTATCTGCTTTCTGTGGTAAGGAGGGAGTATGTCATGTTTTAAAACAGATGGATTTACTTACGGCAACACAGGAATGTCAAAAGCTGTTGTACACTCCCTGCTCAACACAACATTCCACATTTAAGCACCACAGCCAAATCACTGCGCATTTACAGAAACAGATTCAGGACAACACAAGAGCTTTAAAAAAAAACAAAAAAAAAGTTTCAGAGGCAACTCTGTGTGTGTTTTTTTTGTCAGAGTGAGTGAGTGATTGCTTAATCACTTTCATGATGGTGTGTCATAGCCTACACAGAGGCTCACAGGAAAGGTTCATCATGCAATTTCAGCCAGAATTACACAACACTCATTCTCACTCTTTTTGCAACAAAATAGAGGCTAAACAAAATGTGCTGGATGTCAGATCGGATGTCGGAACATCATGATTCATCGGCTAAGTGCCCAAATCTCAGACGCGTACCAGGGACGTCATACTGAATATATGCGCAGCTGATCCACAGTCCACAAAAATAGAAAGGGACACACTGAACACCCACAGAACAATTTCACAACATTAAACCAACTGCTCAAAAGGAAAAAAACAACTGCATTGTCTTTAACCAAACTGAATTCTCACCCACCCTCTAACACTAACCTTCACTACAAATACTGTATACCACACTTTCTGGAAACAACATGTGTACCCAATTATAACAAGTACAGATAATATCACTTCCTCTAACATGCATTGAACCACCCATAAACACATCCAGCTCCAGAGGGTGGGGCTACCCCTCTCCCTGATCCCCCTCAAAAAAAAAAAAAAAAAAAAATGTGGGTGTGATCGTATGAGAGAGGGGGCAGAGGGGGAACAGCCGGAGAAACGGGGAGAGGAAACAGTGCCATTAAAGCTTCAGCGACAGAACCTGCACATTTCATGAGCTTAGAGAAAAAAGAAAAAAAGAGAAAGAAAAGAAAACCCCAAAACTGACTGATGATGGGAATCAAGTGATGATGAAGAGCAGGAAAATGTGATGCTGCCAGAGTTCAGAGAGTGCTGGAAACTTTCATCAGAGGATTTGTGAAGCTGAAGGGGAAGGGGGGGACGCACATAAAAGATCAGCCACACCAACTCTCTGTCTGTGTTCACTCATTCGTCAGCTACTACTGGAGGTAAGTTCTGTTATGCTTCCCCCTGCATGCTGTCCTGCTTAACAGATTTCAGCGAGGAAATTTATCTCAAAGGCTATAAGAAAGTACACTGACAATCAACATGATGATTTTGTGAAGAAATGTGTGTATTCATGTGAGGAGCAGAATGTTGCCTGCTGGGATTCCTCATACAGTATGTACTGGATTAAGTTAATGATTTAAGTCAAAATTTGCTTCATTTGAGTCCTAATGTTGTTTCAGGTAAAGTAGTGAACAAAACCCCTTTATATATAAAATGAATCAATGCTCAGTGGCACAACCACAGAGTTTCTGTTCTCTTCTGCTGGTTCAGTGTTTTCATAACAGACAAAGTGCTGATCCTTCAGCTCCGGCACAGGGGGAAAAAAAATCTAAGCAATTAATGGTGAACTGGAAATGCTTTAGCCATTACACTGTGCTGCAGACCATTCCAGACTGTCCCAGTCGAGAGCAGACAGTGGTTTTGGTTGGACTGGGATATTATAATATGTACCAGAGGGGAAACATGGTTTGGCCGTCAGGTTTCATCCAAACGGGAACATTATTAAAGTCATACTTGTAGAGGAGTCACTACAGGGACATAGGCTGCACAGTTCTCAGGGCTTTTGTGTGAAGGAGTAGTAGGAAGAGGTGTGATGAGACAGTGTCAAAGTACAGTGTTCAGTTAGCACATTACTCAACAGATAACTGATACTCAAACTTCCCTTATCAGGAACACATCCCTCAGTTTTAAATGTGAACTCTGAATCTCAACAGTTAATGCTGCAGTTAAAAAGGGAAGTATAATGAAACCATTGAGTATTGCCCCACTAATCAACTATGAACAAATGTTAGCTATTTCTAAGGCAAGTGGATGTTGATAGTAATAGTAAACACAAAGGAGAAGAAATAGGGTTAGAAAAAACTACTAAATAACTCAACACAACATGTGGCAAAAGGAGGAGAAACTATTATGCAACAGAATGTATCTTATTTATGTTGGTTAGAAAGAAAGAAAGAAAGAAAGAAAGAAAGAAAGAAAGAAAGAAAGAAAGAAAGAAAGAAAGAAAGAAAGAAAGAAAGATGGGCTCATTTGAAGGACACGCTGGCCTCTTTAGAAAGTTACTTCCTCAGTGAGACTCCTCCTGCACTCTAATACACCTCAGCCACTGAGAAACAACACAGGCTTGCCAACCTGAGGCTGCAGAACTTTAAAGGGATTTGTTTGGAGAAGCAGGTCATGATGCTGGCACAGCTTTATCTTTAGAGCCTACTGAACACAGCCTCAACCATGTGCAGGCAACCTCACACGCTGGGATAAAGAGATAGACAGAGATAACATTTCGATTGTTTTCTGTTTTATTCTCGTTTGATTTAGCAATCAAACACCATGGCCATATTATGTGAGGATAGTCTAATTTATTTCTAAAAACAGACCGGAGCAAACTTTTCATGCAAATGCGAGCTCCAAAACTGGTGTTGAACACTTATAATGAAGAAATGGTTTTGATGCCAGACAGTTGCTAAACATGTGTTTTACCAGCCAGCCCTTTTGGCAATGCAAAGCCACAGGCAGCAAAACACAACGACCCTAGATCATTTCATGCTAATGTCTCCTTTTTGGTTAAAAAAAAAGAAAAGAAAAAAGAATGCTGAGGCTGCAGCTTGGCTGCACTGTTACTAATTAGATTTATCCTCAGTAAAGTTATTATGGTGAGAGAATCCCCTTAGTGGCTGTGTTTTCAGTAGGAGGAGGAAAAACCAGACCACATAACTACGTAACAACTATTGAACATCAAATCTCAGAGTGTCATGCAGCCAAGAAACACAACAAAGACACAACAAATACAAATTATAGATTAAACCTGATAGATTCGGGTTTAAGGTGGAGGGGTTCAGTTTCCCTCAGTATTTTTGGTGTCATCGTGTCCTATGGTCAGCTAGCATTTAGAAAAAAGGAAGAGACAGAGGTGCAGGCAAAGCAAAAGACAGATTTGAATATAATAGACATAATTAAAGCAGTAGTGGTTGAGGTTACCTAACACAATTTGTCACAGAGGTTTTCTTTTAAAATGTAGCATCTCCAAGACCAAAAGTGATCCAAGTAATGCCACATGAGTATTCATACCAGATTTGAGGAACACTCACCAGAGATGCATAAGACAAAAAACAAACAAACAGTCCTTAGCCATGTAAATCTGATACAAGACCCATGACCAAAATGAAATATCTGACAGAAACATCTATTTTTTTTCTCTTCTAGGGAAAACATGGACCTGCCACTGACCCTTCATGTGCTCCTACTTCTCTGCACCTTAAATGCTCTTGTTTGGGCATGTCCAGATCAGTGCAAATGTCAAGAGACCAAGACCATCTGCAGTGGGCTCTCTCAATTTCCCACAGGTGTGCCTTCATCTACCATCGCCCTCTACTTCTCCAATTCCAGTATCTATTCTCTTAAGCCAGAAGATCTGACTGACTTCTCTAATGCCCTCAGCATCTTTGTGATTAAGGACAGTGATTTGAGAGAGGTTCGCCCTGGCACACTTGATTCCACCCCTAACATTGGTGCTTTAGCATTAACTGGCACGGGACTGCAAGATCTTCCTGAGGCCTTGTTTCAAAATCTTCAGAAACTTGAGACTCTACATCTGAAGGGCAACAAACTCCTGGTTCTACGCCCAAAGTGGTTTTCCACTCTGACAGTACTGACATCTCTTGACCTGAGTTGGAATCTTTTCACCTCTGTACCCGTGGAAACTTTCCACCCTCTTACTGAGCTACAGTCCATTTTGCTTTCTGGAAACAACATCAGTCAAGTGTCTAGAGAGACATTTAAGGGTCTCTCTAACCTGAAAATGTTACGGCTTAGTAAAAATTTGCTGCAAGAACTCCCCATGGGCACTCTTGATGACCTTGGAAACCTGGAGGAACTATCTCTAAATGACAATCTAATCACACACCTCCACCAGGACCTGTTCTCTAAGACTCCAAAGCTTCAGAAGCTGTTCCTCTCCCATAATAGGCTTACATCCCTTCCACAAGGGATCTTCTTAAACCTGCCCCTTCTTTCCCAAATGTCACTTTATGAAAACCAGCTCGAGAGTCTGAGTCCCGGGGTGTTTGGGCCGATGGCCCTGCAGGAGTTGTGGCTGTATGACAACAAGCTGAACCGTGTGGAGGATGACACTTTCAAAAATCTGACTAAGTTGCGTCTCTTGGTGCTCAGTCGCAACCAGATTAGTCATGTTTCAACTGGGGCGTTTCGAGGTTTGGAGCAGCTGGAGGAAGTATCACTTCACACCAATCAGCTCACAACCCTGCAAGCTGGGACTTTCCAAGGTTTGTCCAGCCTGGTCAACATTTCTTTGGAGCACAACTTCATCAGCTCCCTTCCTGTAGGTTTTCTGCAGGGTTTGAGCCACCTAGGACAGATAGATCTGCAAAACAATTCCCTCCCTAACCTGCCACAAGAAAGTCTAGATGAACTCTCTGTGGCAGATGAAATACTTCTGCAGCAGAACCCCTGGAGGTGTGACAAGGATATTGTCCCTCTAAGGGATTGGCTGATACGGTATCCATCCAAGGCCAACCAAACCCTTGTTGTGTGCGATATACCTTTCAGCCTGAATGGTGAGGCAATTGCTGTGCTAACAAATGAGAACCTGGTGCCTCTCAGCACTACCAGGGAGCCTGTGTATACTTCAACTGAGAAGAGGAGGAAACCCAATACCCCTCCAGCCAGACGAAGCACTTCCTCACCTGCCATCAAGGTCACACCGACCTCAGAGCATGAGGAAGTCACCAGCAGTGGACAAGGGGAAAAGGGGACGGTTTCTAATGATGCTTTGACCCTCATCATCATCGCTGTGGTGTCCACTGTCATCATCAGCACTGTCATCATCAGTTGCTTGTGCTGGAGGAGGAACAAGAGAGGCCGGGGAAATATAGGCCGCAGAAATAAGAACTCTGTGCTGTAGACTGAAACACCCAACATCAAGAACTCAAGAACTTTTAAAGCCAAGGAAAACTGCTTGCTAGTGGTTTACTCTGGAGCACAGAGTTGATTTTAGAGTCTTAACACCATAGAAGGAACCTACTCTACTCCTTCTTCTTCAGCTAGAACAAATAATTGAGCAGATTTTCTTTTGGATTCATTAGTATTCAGTTTTTACTTATCAAATTCACCAGCCAGTAATGTGTGCTGTAAACAGACAAATTACACACTAACTGTAAAAACACAGACAATTTTGTGGGAAACTGGGATATTTTGATGAATGTAAACGCAAATGCACTGAAACAGTGTACTGAAATTTAGACTGCACCCAGTATTCTGTTCAATGGTTTTTATTTTCTTCAGGATTAATTGTTGCAGTTTGACAATGACTTTTTGTGCTAACAACAATACATTTAGACCAGTTTTGCTTTTTTTCTTTTTGGCAAAGGGGCTATCTATATAAAATCAATGGTGTAATTTTTACTCCACTGTAACACAATTCAATGCAAAATGTTGCTTTATTTGAATAAATGCACTGCTTTTAGTGGGAGCAATCTTACATTGTGGTAATCAATTATTAAGCACAGCCATCAATGGTACAAAATCCAAAGAGAGCTCTCTCTGTCAATTTGACAGCATGCTATCCTTTATTATCTAAAGATGTGATGGAAGATAAAACTTCATCTTAATCCTTCTGAAAAAAGAGTTTACCAAGGAACATGTTAACATACCAACATGTGATTTTGTTATTCAAACAGTATGGTATGACCTACCTTTTGTAGGATGCTGATTTTGAAAACACTTAGACCTCATAGAATATTTTTTAAATCACCCGTCCAGACTGACTAGCCATGGTCAAAACATGGCAAAGCACCAAATTATGGTTTGCCAACAGAATCATGCAGTACATTCAGCACTGGTAATAATTTCAGCCACTCATCTAACTTATGTTCCTCCTTCCTCCTTAAACCAGTTTACAGTAATATAAAAGACTGCCATCTACTGGTAGGACACCCAAATAGTATTTGAAAACGTTTGGCTTAAATCCAAAGATTTGACTGATTGCTCTTCCTGCAAATACCGAGACCAGACATAACAAGTGCATCGCAAAAGTTGTAAAGTATGTTTTGTTTCATTGCAAAATGACAACAGCAATGTTCAGGAAGGAAGTTAGAGCAAAGCATGTTCAACTGGATCCAAATAGTGAACTGTAAGAACATGGTATTTAAAGTCCTTCTTTGTTATCCTGATGTGGGAACAGATGCATACCAATGTGAGCCTGTAAGCAATCAAAATGTGTGATGAACGCTCAAGCTTTCAAAAGATCTGTTGTTTGTGCTACTGTTTTGGGTGAATAAACTAACATATGTACAGTAACACATGAGGTTGGTACTGCAGTCTTAAACAAGGAGTCAGTGGTGAGAGTTTAATAATCATCCATCAAATTTAAAATCAACATTCAAAGAAATGGCAGGACACAATGTTGCTGTTTTCTTAACTATCTTAATTTGATTATTAAAAATAAAGAATTTGGAGATGCTAAATGACGATAAGAAGAAAATATGTCCAGTATGTATGCTTGGAGTTATGCTGCATAGGTTATAGGCTGAAACATAAAAAAAACCCACTACATCCCAGCTCTTATCTCAAGCTGCAGAAGTGTGATACACCACACCCCTCATGGGGTGCAGCACACTCAAGGCCCGCTGCCTCACGTCAGTACAGAAAATAACTAATGAGACTACGTATGTCTAGCCACAAACATCACCAACAATGTTCTGCTTCACCCAGGGAGACGAAATAATAAGGTAGGTGCATGTTTATTATTTGATTGTAACATACATTTTGCTTGTTACAATGTTGCTGATAAGTTCATAAGACAGCACACGGGCTCAACATTTTATCCACTCAAGTTGTTTGTCTTTTCATAGTGACTAAACATGTCAAGAGGAGAGATCATCCTTCTTTTTCTGTCATTACTGTTTGGATCTTCACTGACTCAAGACAAATCAAAATGCACAGAGAAGACTGACTGCCCCCAAGAGAACCAGGAGGTCTTTCGTTCAGATGATGCAGTAGTATTTCCTATAACGCTAAGAAGACCAGTTGTAACAGAGGTTTATATTGTGGATAACCATATCAAAACAATCCCCACAGCAGCCTTTGCTAGTAACGCCACGCTTGAAAAGGTGGCATTCATGAACACTAGCACGTCAACTATTGAGCCAGGAGCTTTTGAAGGTTTGGCGTCCCTTAAGAATCTTGAGATCTCCACCACCAAGATAGTGTCACTCCCAGTTGGGATCTTTAAAGACCTCACCAACCTGGAAACGATCATATTAAAGTTTAACAAGATCCGTAGTCTGGAGAGAGGCTTATTTGAAGGCCCTACAAAAGTAAAAGAGATCCAATTACATGGGAATGAGATCGAACTGATTGAAGATGGAATCTTTGATGGTCTTGACGACCTTATGACACTGCACTTAGCTAAAAACAAGCTCTCTGCTGTATCTGCTGACTGGTTCTCAAACCTCAAGAAACTGCAAATACTACGGCTTTATGAGAATCAGCTGACCACAATCCCTGAGAAGATTTCTGAGAATTTATCCAACTTGAAGGAATTATCCTTGCATGCAAACAAAATAGCAGAATTACCAGCAAATATGTTTCCACATAAAGAGAAGCTAACGAAGATCACTTTGGACAGTAACCTCCTGACGACTATACCTCAAGATTTTTTTGTTGGTTTCCCTCTCCTTAAAACACTGACCCTGCATAATAACAGCCTGACAAATCTACCACAGGTACTTTTTGGAGAAATGCCTAAAATGACCGAATTAAGCCTCAGTGACAACAAACTCAGCATTCTACCTGAAGGAATATTCAGCCGCTTGAAAAAACTCAAGAAGCTCAATCTATCTAATAATCAGCTTGTCACTTTGTCTGCTGAATACTTTGAAGGTCTAGACAAGCTGACCGAACTGAATCTGATGGGCAACAGTTTAACATCATTGGATGCAGACGTGTTTGAGAAGCTGGAGTCACTGACTACATTAAAGCTCTCTTCCAATAATCTCCAGAGGATTCCTGAGAATATTTTTGAGCCGTTAAGTAAACTCCAAAAAGTTGAACTCAATGATAACCCTTGGCTCTGTGACTGCAATTTTATTTCTCTTCATATCTGGATAAAAGCGAACTCTGCCAAGATGAAGTCCCCTGTGCTCTGCAAGGATCCAGAAGGTCTAAAAGGACAGGAAATCAAATCCTTAATTGAGGATCAATTAATTTGTCCTAACCTTCCTCCCACAACTACTCTCTTAACCACTACTATCACCACAACAATTCCTACAACAACCACACCACCTCCAACCACAACACAACCAACAACCACCATACTTACTACTACAACAATCACCACTCCATTCCCAACCACACAACCAACCACTTCCACTGTGGTCGCTGTGGTGTCCACTGTCATCATCAGCACTGTCATCATCAGTTGCTTGTGCTGGAGGAGGAACAAGAGAGGCCGGGGAAATATAGGCCGCAGAAATAAGAACTCCGTGCTGTGGACTGAAACACCCAACATCAAGAACTCAAGAACTTTTAAAGCCAAGGAAAACTGCTTGCTAGTGGTTTACTCAGAAAAACTGGAGCACAGAGTTGATTTTAGAGTCTTAACACCATAGAAGGAACCTACTCTACTCCTTCTTCTTCAGCTAGAACAAATAATTGAGCAGATTTTCTTTTGGATTCATTAGTATTCAGTTTTTACTTATCAAATTCACCAGCCAGTAATGTGTGCTGTAAACAGACAAATTACCAAATTACACACTAACTGTAAAAACACAGACAATTTTGTGGGAAACTGGGATATTTTGATGAATATAAACGCAAATGCACTGAAACAGTGTACTGAAATTTAGCCTGCACCCAGTATTCTGTTCAATGGTTTTTATTTTCTTCAGGATTAATTGTTGCAGTTTGACAATGACTTTTTGTGCTAACAACAATACATTTAGACCAGTTTTGCTTTTTTTCTTTTTGGCAAAGGGGCTATCTATATAAAATCAATGGTGTAATTTTTACTCCACTGTAACACAATTCAATGCAAAATGTTGCTTTATTTGAATAAATGCACTGCTTTTAGTGGGAGCAATCTTACATTGTGGTAATCAATTATTAAACCCAGCCATCAATGGTACAAAATCCAAAGAGAGCTCTCTCTGTCAATTTGACAGCATGCTATCCTTTATTATCTAAAGATGTGATGGAAGATAAAACTTCATCTTGATCCTTCTGAAAAAAGAGTTTACCAAGGAACATGTTAACATACCAACATGTGATTTTGTTATTCAAACAGTATGGTATGACCTACCTTTTGTAGGATGCTGATTTTGAAAACACTTAGACCTCATAGAATATTTTTTACAGTAAATGTTTATTGTTCACGGTAGCTAAATGCATGTTGCAAAACAAAAAAACTGTGCATTTCGCACTTCTCTCCTTCCCTTTCTTCCACCCTCCTCCCTCCCTTCCCACATCCATTTCATCCCCTTTTCCTTCCTTCTTCTTTTTTCTTCCCAGTTCATCCCTCTCTCCCTCATCCTCTCTTCCTTCACCCTGTCGTCTCTCATCTTCTCCTCTTGCAAAACAAAAAACCTGTGCACTTGAACATAGTACTAAAAAAAGTACAAAAAACAGAAATCCTGTGCATTTTACAGTACTACATGTAGCACTTGTACAGTACAAAAACAAACAGAAATCTTGTGCATTTAGCACTTGTATACAGTAAGCCTACGTAAAAAATAAAATACAAAAATATACAAATGAGAAGTGCATAACTCAGACACAGCATCATTTCTCCGTACTGGGTCAGGCCACAGGACTTCATCCTGAACTGGCTCATATATGTTCCCTCACATCATTGGACACAAGTGTGATAAATTTTGAGTTGTTGTGTTCAACCGGTGAAACTTGTGCTTTACTTGTGTTTGACTTTTGCCACCTGTGTTCAGCATTATTCAACACAGGTGCGTCACAATGAAAATGTGTTGGCAAGTTGTGTCTAAACAGGTGAGAAGTGCTTATGGTTTTGCCAAAAGAGTGACTGATTCAATCAGTGGGTTCAGGCAGCTGAGCACTTGGTTCAGACAACAGGGTTTAGTGTTTTAGCAACTGAGAAAGACTGCCATCTACTGGTAGGACACCCAAATAGTATTTGAAAACGTTTGGCTTAGTAAATCCAAAAATTCGACTGATTGCTCTTCCTGCAAATACCGAGACCAGACATAACAAATGCATCGCAAAAGTTGTAAACGTATGTTTTGTTTCATTGCAAAATGACAACAGCAATGTTCAGGAAGGAAGTTAGAGCAAAGCATGTTCAACTGGATCTAAATTGTGAACTGTAGGAACATGGTATTTAAAGTCCTTCTTTGTTATCCTGATGTGGGAACAGATGCATACCAATGTGAGCCTGTAAGCAATCAAAATGTGTGATGAACGCTCAAGCTTTCAAAAGATCTGTTGTTTGTGCTACTGTTTTGGGTGAATAAACTAACATGTGTACAGTAACACATGAGGTTGGTACTGCAGTCTTAAATATGGAGTCAGTGGTGAGAGTTTAATAATCATCCATCAAATTTAAAATCAACATTCAAAGAAATGGCAGGACACAATGTTGCTGTTTTCTTAACTATCTTAATTTGATTATTAAAAATAAAGAATTTGGAGATGCTAAGTGACGATAAGAAGAAAATATGTCCAATATGTAAGCTTGGAGTTATGCTGCATAGGTTATAGGCTGAAACATTAAAAAAACCCACTACATCCCAGCTCTTATCTCAAGCTGCAGAAGTGTGATACACCACACCCCTCATGGGGTGCAGCACACTCAAGGCCCGCTGCCTCACGTCAGTACAGAAGATAACTAATGAGACTACGTATGTCTAGCCACAAACATCACCAACAACGCTTCACCCAGGGAGATGAAATAATAAGGTAGGTGCATGTTTATTATTTGACTGTAACATACATTTTGCTTGTTACAATGTTGCTGATAAGTTCATAAGACAGCACATGGGCTCAAAATTTTATCCACTCAAGTTGTTTGTCTTTTCATAGTGACTAAACATGTCAAGAGGAGAGATCATCCTTCTTTTTCTGTCTTTACTGTTTGGATCTTCACTGACTCAAGACAAATCAAAATGTACCAAGAAGAATGACTGCCCCCCAGAGAACCAGGAGGTCTTTAGTTCAGATGCAGTAGTATTTCCTATAACGCTAAGAAGACCAGTTGTAACAGAGGTTTATTTTGTGGATAGCCATATCAAAACAATCCCCACAGCAGCCTTTGCTAGTAACGCCACGCTTGAAAAGGTGGCGTTCATGAACACTAGCACGTCAACTATTGAGCCAGGAGCTTTTGAAGGTTTGGCGTCCCTTAAGAATCTTGAGATCTCCACCACCAAGATAGTGTCACTCCCAGTTGGGATCTTTAAAGACCTCACCAACCTGGAAACGATCATATTAAAGTTTAACAAGATCCGTAGTCTGGAGAGAGGCTTATTTGAAGGCCCTACAAAAGTAAAAGAGATCCAGTTACATGGGAATGAGATCGAACTGATTGAAGATGGAATCTTTGATGGTCTTGACGACCTTCTGACACTGCACTTAGCTAAAAACAAGCTCTCTGCTGTATCTGCTGACTGGTTCTCAAACCTCAAGAAACTGCAAATACTACGGCTTTATGAGAATCAGCTGACCACAATCCCTGAGAAGATTTCTGAGAATTTATCCAACTTGAAGGAATTATCCTTGCATGCAAACAAAATAGCAGAATTACCAGCAAATATGTTTCCACATAAAGAGAAGCTAATGAAGATCACTTTAGACAGTAACCTCCTGACTACTATACCTCAAGATTTTTTTGTTGGCTTCCCTCTCCTTAAAACACTGACCCTGCATAATAACAGCCTGACAAATCTACCACAGGTACTTTTTGGAGAAATGCCTAAAATGACCGAATTAAGCCTCAGTGACAACAAACTCAGCATTCTACCTGAAGGAATATTCAGCCGCTTGAAAAAACTCAAGAAGCTCAATCTATCTAATAATCAGCTTGTCACTTTGTCTGCTGAATACTTTGAAGGTCTAGACAAGCTGACCGAACTGAATCTGATGGGCAACAGTTTAACATCATTGGATGCAGACGTGTTTGAGAAGCTGGAGTCACTGACTACATTAAAGCTCTCTTCCAATAATCTCCAGAGGATTCCTGAGAATATTTTTGAGCCGTTAAGTAAACTCAGAAAAGTTGAACTCAACGATAACCCTTGGCTCTGTGACTGTAATTTTATTTCTCTTCATATCTGGATAAAAGCGAACTCTGCCAAGATAAAGTCCCCTGTGCTCTGCAAGGATCCAGAAGGTCTAAAAGGACAGGAAATCAAATCTTTAACAGAGGATCAATTCATTTGTCCTACCCTTCCTGCCACAACTACTCTCTTAACCACTACTATCACCACAACAATTCCTACAACAACCACACCACCTCCAACCACAACACTACCAACTACACAACCAACAACCACCATACTTACTACTACAACAATCACCACTCCATTCCCAACCACACAACCAACCACTACCACACGACCAACAACCCCTCTGACAACCACAACTACACCAACTACGACTGTCCCAACCACAACACTAGCCACAACTACACCAACTACGACTGTCCCAACCACAACACTAGCCACAACTACACCAACTACGACTGTCCCAACCACAACACTAGCCACAACTACCACAACAGTTCCAACAACCACACCCACTATAACAACAACTCTACCCACAACCACTGTCACAACAACTACTCCCACCACTACATTAAAAACAACTGCACCCACAACCACTATAACAACAACTACACCCACGACTGCTATGACAACACTTCCACCCACAACCACCACAACAACAATACCTACAACGACTTTAACAACCACTATACCCACCACCACAACCACTATAACAACAACTACACCCACCACTGCTATGACAACACTCCCACCCACAACCACCACAACAACAATACCTACAACGACTTTAATGACCACTATACCCACCACCACAACCACCATAACCACAACTAGACGAACAACAGCTGTGCCCACAACCACCACTATCCAGACCACTCAGCCAACCACCACCCAAACAATGCCTCCAACCACTCCAGAGATCATCTATCAAGTACCCGACAAGGAATCGTCTTCCTTCATGCATCAGCACAGGAACAAAGTTCAGCAATGCAAGCATCAGATGATGATCTACACAGCACTGCTGGTGGTACAGATCACCTGCACACTGGTGCTGGCGAAGTTCACCTTGTCTGTTTACTGCCTGCTGCAGCGTAGAGAGAGGATGTACAACAAGGTGAAACTTACACGCTTCGCCTACAGGAGAGAGATCATCCTGAGGCCTCTACAAGAGGCAGAGACTCAAGGACTTTAAATAACTACAGCACAGAAAGTTCACAGGTTTGATCACCACACTGGAAAATGAGCATGTCATGACACTAGCCGAAGCAAAAACTGTTTTTAAAGCAGTACTAAAGAACTTTCAGTTTTGGTTGAGTTTGGCGGTGCCTGTGGACCAAAGCGGTAGTGTTTTGCCTGAAGGAAGACTCCATTTCCCATGAACACTAGCGTGAAGCCCTGTAAATATCCTGCATTAAAATTAACAGAAGACATCAAAACTAAGTTTCTGTTTCCAGTGGATCATTTCAAAGTGAAAACACAAACATAATCCATTGCTAAAGTGCCGTTTTGCCTGTTCCCTCCTTGTTGTGACTCGCAAAAGTGAAAGTGAAACTTAAGTGAGAGCAGGGTTCCTACCATGCTCCTCAAAGCTGCTTAGTGCCAGAGAAAGAGATACAGACCATAATGATACAGACCCCCTCAGACCACGACAGAGGTGTCATTCAACTTGTTGTAAGTCGATGTATCATCACAAAAGTTATGAAAATATTTTATGAAGGTTGAAAAGTTCCTTAGTGTTGGTTTAAGCTTAAAAAATATTTGTAGTTTAGGGGAATTTCAGAGCGATTGTGGGATAATTCTTGGTGGGTTTGTCTGTGTGAGACTCTCCTTTCACATACCAGTAGTCATGTACACCATTGATATTCTGAAAGTGTGCACTGTATTTAACCTGTAAAAATGTTTTACCTAGAAAATGTACCTTTTTGTTGTAACCAATTTGAACAAATATAACTTTTTTTTTTCTTTTTTTAAAAAAAGATAATGCATTTACCTACAACAACTCTAACCAACGACAATGAATAAACTTTTACTGAAAATCACACACAGTAATACTGCAGGGGGAGCCAGAGATCTACATGGTGTTCCCCTGTCTGGACTAGACACTTAAGGCAGCTTCAATTTAACACAGACTGGATTTTGCAAACTTTCTGCAACATAGATGCTGTTTAAGTAATGTCAATAAAACATAATGGCTGAGTTCATTTGCACAATTTATGTATTACAGCTTGATTTTTTTCTCTTTATCAATGGTTTCCTACAGTATAAATGTTTCTGTAAATGAAGAAATTAAGCCCACAAGTTAGGTGGCAGAGTGGAAAACACTGAAGAGGAAGGAGTCTGGGACTGGGAATTGTGTTTGATAGGGTTGCCTGCCTGATAGCTAAAGGTTAAATACCTTAATTAGGACTTTTTATTAGACAGTAGCACGGGAACAGGGCGGTCAGATTCATTAACCCAGTCAAACATGTTTGCGTTTGTACATGTGTGTGTGTGTCTGTGAGTGAGAGAGAGAAATAATGAAATAGCTAGCTTAATTATATTTTCATAGCAACTGCTTACCTGCCGCCTGTCTGAATTACTCTCTGTTGTTTTTCTGATGGTAAAGTAGATCATTGTTATGTGCACAAAGACTATTTAGGAGATTGTGAAATGCCATCTTTACTTGAGGGTGTTTCCATGCACACTCAATAAACCACATTACTGTCAACCTTACCAGTGTCTAAACATGTTTTGGCATACTTATTTTGTTAATTAATGAATTATTAGTATAAATATTACTAATTTCACCATTCATATCACACATACACCTGACACTAATCCTCAACATTTACTCACTCTATCTATCTGTTTTTTTTGTTTTGTTTTGTTTTGTTCTGTTTTTTCCTCTCTTTTTCATTTCCACATCTAAAGGATGGGATGGCGGTGGGCTGGACCCTAAGGGCTGGGAGGTACCTGGGGGTGGAGGTGCTGGCGGTGGGTCTGGTTTGGGACAGCTTTCTGTCAACATGTCGGCCCGATATACAACTGACCCCGCCCGTAGGGGGGGGGGGGGGGGTCGGTTTTATAAAGAAGTCGACCTGCAATGGACCGGCCACCTCCTACGGGTCTGGTGGCGGCCCAAAGCAAGCAACAGCTAGAGGCGGAGGGAGAGAGGAGAGGAAAAAGAATAAGGTGGATAAATAAATACATAAATAAAATTTAAAAAAAAAAAAGAGGAAACAAGGAATCATACCAAATTAAACTACTGAATTTATTTCAGTTGAATTATATCGCAAAAAATAACAGGAAAACCACAGAAAACAAATTTACGAATACATTAAACTCTGCTCTTCCTCTGCTGTCCTGACTAGTCTTGCCCTAGGCCCTGGTCCGCGGGGGCCGGTAGGAGGCGCCTCCCCAAAGCGCTCTTCTTGTATTCTTTTTTTTTTTTTCTCTCTTATTATTTATTACCTATTTAATTATTTATTTGCTATTGTTCTGCTGTACCCCCCCCCCCCCCCCTTTTTTTTGCCATATCTACCTCAGAAGTCCAACATACTTATGCTCATCACACACACGCATGCACACACACACACACACACACACACAACGCGTATCCTAAACAAAAACATTGTCTTTGTTATTTCAATTGTGTTATTTTATTTTATTTTTTATTTTTCATTTATTGTTTTTTTTTGTTATTTCATTTGATTGGTTATAATAGTTATCACTGCGTATTGTCTTGTCCTGTGTTGCTATATATGTTTGTTTTTCACCCCTGTCTTACACACTTTTACACATGTATTGTTTATCACCTGCATTGCACTATAAATAAAAAATAAAAATAAAAATAAACCACGTGAAGCAGTTATTCATTTTATATAAACTAGTAAAGATAAAAGGGAGCACACTCCAAAATAGGTTTAAGTTCTGTGCTGTAATCACTCAACTTAATCTAAGCAAGCTGTATACTGTATTGCATTAAGAATTCATTGCATATTTCACCATGCCTAACTATATTCATCATCTGCTTTGTTTCAAGTGAAGTGACATTTTTGTGCTTTTATTAATGCTACTAGTTTTATTATTTGGCTACTGCACAAGAGAAGACAAGTACAGGAGGTAAAGGAGGCATATTATGCTCCCTTTCCACAAATCAAAATAGTTCCCAGGTGTCTTAAAGACATGCCTGTGACATGCTGTTGTCAAAATACCCCAAGGATCAAACATCACGGCTCTCTTTTCATCTGCTCAAAACAGGCCTGTTCAGAACCGCTGGTCTCAGAGCCTGTCCCTTTAAATGCAAATCAGCCACTGCTCACCCTGCCCCACCCCTTCTATGGTACCAGGTAGGGGTGGGGTTATTACTGGAAGACATCTGAGGGAACAGCTCATAAAACCACATGGATTTCAATCTAGGGAGCCTGCAAAATACTGATTTTTTTTTGTCAGTTCTCGCATTTTGGGGGCCAGAACTTCAGGCAAGACAAACACCCAAACATGGGCCTTCAAAAAGTGATATTTCCATAATATGTCCCCTTTAAGAAAACCCACACCCACATCAACCTCTGACATCAAAAAGTAAACTACTACATCACCAGAACCACGGGTTTGACTGAATTTTCAAAATATGTAGTATTATTACATTGATCTTATCTACTCGCCTATCGAGCCATAACTCCCTTCTTATACAATAGTCATCTATTACTCAGCTGTCTTTTCACTCACTCTTTTGTGAAGGAATTTTTGCAGCGCTGTGGAACGATGCACTGTAGAAGTATGAATCTCTTCCACATGAGGGCACTTCGGTATCAGAAGTAACAAGCACCTTACAAAAACAAGATTCATCTAACCACATCACCCCTTAAAATGTTCCCAGTGGTACCTCTCCCCTCAGTCAAACTGTTGTATTGAATTAGAGAGTTGGTTTCCTTCTAAATCCAAGTGACTTTGACAAAGAAATCTCATAAAAAAAAAAAAAAATCTGTTCATATTTAATCGTTTGGGATCCAAACTGAGACCACTCCAGACACGGCAACTTACATAAATCCCTCTGGATGGAAGACTCTTCTGTAAGGGGAAAAAAATGTTATGAAGTTGTGCCAGACAGCAAGAATAGTGAATGAAGAGACTGAATGAGGGTAACACAACTTTGCTTTATCTGATTTAGCTCAGACGAAATATGGAGAAACACACATACACACAGGGAGAGAGAGGGAGTCAGAGAGAGAGCTTACTTGATTAAATCAGAAGTGGACATTTTGATGCTTAACAGAGAAATGATAAATAAGGGTGTGATGGCCACAGCCGTGGCCACACAGCCATGATACAAGGGTAGTAGCCCTTTGCACCTACACTCACACTATATACCATGTTTCTATATTTATGTTACCATATTTTGTTTATGGGCATTATACATTCAATTAAGTTAACATTTAAATATTGAAATAACTCACACAGGTTTTGGTTGTATACAATATACTTTATTATTTGACAGTACATTAGTTTCTATTTCAGCACACATGTTTAGTTAGCTTTTGTTCAGTATTGTTTCTAATTTCTCTTTTGTTCTTTGAGTTACCGGTGCTGCTGGTGCTGTTGGTGCGGCTGCTGGGATCCTCCAGATAAAAGGATCCGCCCCCACAAGCTCGACCATTTTATAACAGGCAGCACTAATTGGGCCAACCCAAGGACCGGTGCACCGTGGGGGGAAATTTAGTGTTTTAGTTATGTTTATTATTTTCCTTAGATCATTAGTAATTTCAGTTTGTTTGGTTATGTATAGACTGTGTTTATTCTATAAGTTACCTTTCCTAAGTTGTTTTGTTTGTGAATTAGCTGTGGTCTTTTGAGTTTAGGGTTTAAGTTAACCCCTCTTTGGGTAGTATGGGCTGACCACCCAGTATATAAGTTCACCCTGTTGTTCATTAGTCAGGTCTGTTTAATTCTGTTCTGTTTTGTCTTCTGTTAGTTTATTCAGTTGACTTTTGTACAGTTCTGTTAATTTGACCTCTTTTATGGGCCCAGACCTTATGTTAATTTGAGTAATTTTGTTTTCTGTATATTTTGGGTAAATAAAACCCCCTTTTTTTGAAGTTACTATCTGTTGTCCTCATTGCAACCGACTCGGTCCCTCACAAAGGGGCTACATCATAATGTACAGAACTTAAACCAAACTTTGTAAATGTAAAAGTCTTAAACCAACATCCAAATAGATGTCCACTGATGAAAAAGACCAACACACAAAACTTAACTACAAGACGATGGATGAGAAGCCTAAGAGTGGTGTCCCTAAATATTTTATCCCACTATGAATTGCAGCTAAGTTAGCTTTTGTTAAGTCCTTGCCTGTGATGTTGCATCACAGAGCTATTCTCGTCTCCACATGAGGTAACTAGACAGATGTCTTTATTATTTATCCAGATTTGAGTGACTGGAGTATTTTAGGTTCCACACTGTACTATCTTCCTTGTGTCTCAGCCTAGAAGTAGACAGATTTAAAACCAGTGGAGTGTCAGTTTCCATTTGGCTGTCTTATTAAGAGGATTGAGATTTTATCCTACCATACTGTATGATTATTACCACACAGCTGTACATAACATGGTCCATTGTTCCTCTGTTGCATTGTACATCTTAAACTGTGCCACATTGACAATAGAGTTATACAAGCAGAGTATAAGAAGAACAAACAATGGCAAATAGATGACAAAATAATCATTACCAAACTGATGGAGTTTCGCCACCAAGGGATTTAAAGTAATACTAGATACTTTCACCTCTCCGGGTCCTTAGATGAAACAGTCATTGGTTGAACTGTTCATTCACATCCACACTAAGGCAGAACCTGTAATGAGGAAACTTAAGTGGACATTGCTCCATTTTGCAAGGTCACCACCCAGAAAGTCTGGGAACAACTCATGCAAAGCATCATTACCTGGTGTAAGTCCTCAGAGGTTCCAGTATGCTGAATGGCTCTGCCGATAAAGACAAGGAACTTTTCTCTCACGCTCTATCTACATTATATTCCTCTTACAGGTGAATTTCTTTTTCTTCTGTTCTCGTCCATCACTGCTTTTTCACATTTTCAAACTCTCTGTAGTACATTGATGTCACCGTATCTAACCAATGATCTTTCTGACTGCTATTATGTGACATATAAAGTACCTTTACCTTTTACCTCTATTCTCCAGCCAGCAGGTCCTTCAATTATGTGTCTCTCCAACCCTACTTTTGTACAATCCACCACTTCTTCATCATCACCTCAAAATTTAACTGAAGGGTTTCCATCAACCACCTTCCCTCCCCTAAGATGGTTATCTATACTCCAGGTGTCACATCCATTCACCTTCATATGAACCCGTGTTTAATTAAGATACTTATCTTTAATGGAGTCTGATCACTAAAGTCTTGTAGTCTCTGTAGTTAATTTCAGTGAATATACACCTCAAATTAATATCTCTCTATTCTGATGGTTTAGGCGTTATGCATTCAAAACTTTCTTTCTAAATTTGTGGTGCATCCACAGAAATGTTCAATTTTAGTTTCACGAGCTTCAAAAACATCAGTTCATATCTTGAGTTCAATCAAAGTACGGCCCCCGGACGAAGTGTTTGAACTGCCAAACCACCTCAAACTTTCTGTACTTTGAAAGCATTAGGCATCGCTCTGTTTGATGTTTAGTGCACTGTTTCATCCACTTTAAATTTTTTAATGTTACTATTTTTATTATCACACCTCATTGTGCAGATGTCCAAGTGCACCCGAGACTTAGAGGCCAAAACAATACAAATTTACCAGCAAATGGGGCAACAAGCACTGACATCAAAAGGCTAGTTAGATCTAACAAGGTAGCAGGGGACCTTGCCATGAGGCAATGTAGATGTAATGACTAGCTGGAGCTGTTTGCTGACTGCAGGGTTTTTAAGCCCTGCTCTGAAGGTTATCTGAGGTTAAATGTCTCCAAAGCCGTATATTTCAGCCTCTGCTACATGGGCTTACATTTGACAATAAGCTGCTGACCCTCTTTTATCACTGTGTATTAGATTATTGCCCAGGAACCTATTGAATGGTAACATGTTTGTTGTTGGGAACTTTTTTGGGGTAATCTCACCTCATCATAAAATCATAAATTATAAAAATCTGAGCCGCCAAATAGATGACATTATAGAGTCAGTTGACAATATAACTTCAAAGTGTAGTGGTCCTTTCCATTGCCAGGTCTAATATGAGAAACCCAGAGGTCAATTCAGCTGACTTTAACTTTTTGTTGTTTTTTCCCCCTGAAGTCTTTGCCTTGAGGGAAGGAAAAGCCTGCAAGTCCTGCTAATGAGCCTGAAATGGAGCTGAGGAGGTAATTGCCTGTGAAAAGGGCAATGTGCTGAAGAACATAAGAGGCCATAAAATGAGGAGGAGCCCGTTAGAGCCAAACTAAGACATTTCAACTGGAAAACAGTTTGCAGTAAGCTGGTGGATTTTCAGCTGGGATAGTACAGCTGATTACCTGGGGTTAATGACCAAGAGAGACCTATTATAGAGAATATCTACAACATATGATAGAGATGTGGCTGACAGATTTTAGGGCATCTATCCTCCATTCTCCATACCATTTTCTTGCTTCATGAAGAGAAGCTGGGAGAAAAGCTCTTGGGGGAGATAAAGTTTATGGTCAACTGTGATATGTATATATCATAGAAACTTTGAGGCCAAAAAATTGAGAACAAATTAAATCTCGCAAACAAAATTGAAGTGTAAATGCTTCTGCTGAGATCCACTATTTTCCACCACACTTTTCAGCACGTATACAAGACAACATGTATTTCTGAACATGAATTCTTGGAAGTTAGCAAGAAAAAGCTGATGATCTAAAACTACATTACAACAAGACAACTCCTAACACACTGAACAGCAACATATTGTTTAAAAAAAGAAGAAGAAAACACAATGATCTCAGTGATTTTGACTAAAAAGCTATAGTAACTCAGATAACCACTCTTTGCAACCATGGTGAGCAGAAAAGCATCTTACAATCCACTACACATCAAACCTTTAGGTTGTGTAGGCTACAACAGTAAAACACAGAGTTGGGTTCCCCTCCTGTCAGCCAAGAACACAAATCAAGAGGCTGCAGTGGGCACAGCTTCACTCACAAAGCACTTTGTTGCAAAGACTGTCTGCTTTTCCTGTGCTATATAAATGAGGTTAAACTTAAAACTTAAAACTGGTGAGCTGAAAACTGGAAAAATTGCATCCTGGTCTAATGTGTCGGGGTTTGGAAAGGATTGGTCCCAAATGCAGACACAGGCATGGAAACTGAATAAAGTGTAACAAAAATAATTTATTTAACTCACAGGAAATCTGGGCAGGAAACAGAAGAACACAGAGCACAAGAACAGGGAACGAAACTGAACTTCAAAATTTAACAGGAACTAAATCCAGAGACACAAACCATGACAGTAATGGATGAGGATCTGCTGAGGCACGCAGATGGTAGGGTCAGAATTTGACCACTGACCAATGAATCCATGGATGGTGACTGGTGGTGACACACTCTGCACCAAAGCTTCATACCAATCAATCTTGATGATTCACTATGTCCCAGAGCAAAGGTCGATTCAAACTCTCAAACAAACATCTCACTCACCAAACGTGAATCCAATATTATAACAATTTTGGATGTTTTAACACTGAACGTGCAGTTAGAAAAATCTGCAAAGATCATGTGATGAAGTCATACCAGCATGGACCAGAATCTCAAAAGAGTGTTTCAACCATCTTGTGAATCCAGACCACAAAGAACTGAGGCTGTTTTGAGAGTAAAAGAAAGAACAACCTGTTATTACTATGGTGTTCCTAGTTAAAGTGGTCAGTGCATCTATTATCTATGGTCTACAAAAATATGCTTATTTTCTATAAGCATATTTTGTTATTTTCTGTATTAATTTCAGCTCATGTTTTGTAGACGGATGTTAATATTTCTGGTTTGAGCCTCCAGTGATTGTGTTCCTCCTCAGATATTCATGTTTGACAGAGACTGACAGACGGTCAGTGCAGACGTCTTCTCTTGGCTCAGTGGACTCAGTCCTACAGCTGCCCTCCAGCCTCCAGAAACCTTATGGGCCATCTGCCACCTGCTGTTATGAACACACACATACAAATGTCAACATGCACAGAGATACAGCAAAACAATAAAGTCTGCCTTCGTTCACATAATACTGCCTTATTGGCGTAAAAGTAAAAAAAAAAAAAAAAACGAGTTTGGGACAATTATTTGAGTCACAAATTACAAATGTTCTCTAAACATCTCCCTTACATGACAGGTACAAGCCCCCTGGGACTTGTTGTGTTCCTGTGCATAGTGAGAATAAAGAGCGCCTGGAACAAACTGTCCGGTCGTGAGCACCATCTGATATTTCAGATTACTACTTCCCTGATATTGGACCCAGTGGTTGACTTAGATTTGCATACAAACAAAGTTTCCTCTCTGCCATATTTCATAAACATACAGCACAGCTGCAGCTTCTTAACATCACTTGGTGTTTTGCTTTGACTTTTAATCCTCTATTTTTTACAACTAGCAATCATCAGAATGCTGTATATTAGTTTTTACAGCTGCACAACACAGCAAAACAAAAAATAAACTTGTGAAAACCTTTGTTGTATTTTTAATTATTTGCATCTCAATTTAAAGTGACAATGCAAAGACTTACATTGCCTTAACCAAGCCAACAATCATATTAAAAGCTATTTCAGTCCAAGGATTGTCTCCAGTGATTAAAACCAATGATCTTGTTTTGTTTTTACCTTTAACTTCTGTTCCTCTATTGTAGTTAGCACAAGACCTGACTGGGCAGAGCAGCTTTCTCACCTTTGCATTGTTTTTAGTGGTCTTCATAAATGTAGGGAAACAGGGGCAGACATGCACAGGCATACAATGCTGAGGGGCAGCCCTGGCCTCTGGCATGGGAAACCCAGCCACCTTGGCACTGGCGTCTCACACATCTGCCCCCCCCCCCCCCCCCCCCCCTCTGACCAACCTCCCACTGAAGGAGTCTCCAGCAGTTCCAGCTGAGTCCAATCTCTGCCTGCCAGCTGCACCCCCTGGGCGAGCTGCAGCAACATGGAGCCGGGGTCACCATGACACCTTCTCACTCGCTGCTAAAAATGGAATCTGACAGGTAATGAAATCTCGTCCTTGCTATATGGTGGCACAGTGGCTACAGAGCAAGCTATATGTTTTTGTTTGATATAAAATGTTTTTATTCCTCAGGGTCAATACATTATTAAATTGTAAAAAAAAAAGAAAAAAAAAGGCATTTTTCCACAAGTCTCTGTCCAGGAAATATCTAGCATGGACTACTTTGGGGTTTACATTCAATAGTTCAAAAATGACATCTTGTCTTTTCAGTGTTGAATTCAAGTGTTTTTATGATTATGAGTTTTATTAGTGAATTTTACCTCTGACCATTTGAATATTTTCATTTCCATTTAGTCATTTGGCAGATACCTTAATACTCCATAGTGAAATAAGGGGGGGGGGGGGCATTAATAAACTTCATTGCAGTGTTGAATGTACAGTATAAATGCATGGAAGTAAATACATTAAGGGTGTGCAAATTAGGAATACAAATTAGGAGTCAAGTTAATTCCACGATGGGCCGACACTGCTGGGATTTGAACCCAGGATCTCCTGTTTACTAGACGGGCACTTTGAAGGGAAACTTTGGAAGTCCAGTCGATTTTTTTGCTGTTTTTGTGGCTTTTTTTCTCTACAGAGCTGCCCCTACAGTTTCACAGTGCATATTTTCACTGTTGTTAAAACTCAACATCAACCCTCCGCAGAGAGCCTCCATTCCCCCTGTGACAAGTCATTTAACCATCACAATTACTCCGGAGCTGTTTAATTAAGGTGTAAATCTTGTATAGTTCCTCTTTAACCACCCATACAAAAACTAAAGCAAGATAAATCACCTCAACTGTCTTCAGCTTGTGCATGTGGCACTTTGGTAAAATGGAGGTTGAATAAAGTGCAATCGCTTCATTATTTTATCCTCCAAGACATTTGTGTTAAATTGTGTCATAATTAGCAAATAACTTTGTGAGCTATGGCCAACATCTTGTTTTGCTAGTGATCTAGACTTTCAACAACCAAAATCTGATCAGTCCACCCTTGAGTCCAAATGGACATTTGCACCAATTTAAAGGGATTCCCTTGAGAGATTCCTGAGATATTGTGTTCACAAGGCCAAGACTGTGTTTTATGAGATCACTGTGACCTTGAACTTTGCCCAACAAAATCAAATCAATTCATCCTTGAGTCCAAGTGAATGTCTGTGTGAAATCTGAAAAAGTGAGATATTGCGTTCACTAAAATGGTATGGAAAGACGGATAGAGAGGTACAGAGAACCAGAACCATTATCATGAGTCCTAAACATATTATAACATTGTAGCTAAGAGGAAACAGTGCTACTGTTACATTGGACACCAAGTAGAATCATGTTAGAGAGATAAACTGACTGAAAATGAAAATCCTTATCCCAAAAGAGAAAGTGGGGGAATAGAAATAAAACACTACTTTGTCTGCTATGTGCCAAGCAACATAGTCAACAGCTACTGTCGTTGTTGTTGTGGCTCTGGGTCACAAAAGTCTAAATATCTGTAATTGTGTGAATGTCAAGTCAGACACGTCTGCTCACTCAGCCTCCTCTGAGCAAAGGGAGCCAGTGTCAGCGATGCTGTAATTAAACAATTATCAGTTAGTTGACCAGATATATGTGACATCAATAAAGTGAAAACAGAAAGTGAGCTGAGATGTGCTACTGTGGCCCACAGACTGCCCCTGAAACCCAAAGCAACAGTATATTAAGAAGAGCCCCGGAAGAAAAAGAGAAAGTTTAAAGACTGAGCTGATGAGAAGATGAATCTTGGATGAAACTTTGAATCTTGGATGAAACTTTGAATAACGATGCCAACGACCCAGCTGCCGAAACAAGAAGACACGATGGCTTCAAATAATGACTTGACTAATGATTTGTATGAGGAAATGAGACAGAAATAGCTCAGCTTGAAAAAAAAAAGATGTGTCTATTTTTACCCTGTCCTTGTCTCCTTTGTCTAATTTTAGTCAAGAATCACTCTTACTGGCTGCCCAGGCAGAGGCCTCATCTATCTGCACAGGAGTGTTGCAAATATTACAGAAACAACTGACAAAAATCTCTCTCATCAAGATCTAAACACCTGGATTCATGCACACAAACATACACGTTCATACAGAGGTCAGTTTCCATCAGGAGATTAGAGAGAAGTTTTAGATATTTTGGGATCGTTTGAACTATGATGTCATTGCAAGAGACACCAGAAATGGTGTCATTGACTTAATGAGATGTTTCACCTTTGCTATACCCCCAGTAGATGGTGAGGGATGAGCCCAGTGTACGGGACACAGGAGAACACTTTGCCATTCAACTTCACGATTCACGGGCAAAGCCTTTAGCTCTTAATTGGACATTTGCAATTAGAGCAATTCTTTCTCTTCTTTTCTTCTACCCCATAGGAATGTGGTGCGGGTCAGAAACAGAGGAAAGTTTTAGAGTTTAATTAGAGGAAAACTGAGTATATTGCAAATTGACCTATAGATACGCAGCCATCCGGCCTTTCTACATTAAACTGTGGCACAATATCATTCCATAACACACTCAAAGTTACTCACTTCAACTCTTCACCTAAACTGAATTAAACAATAAAATGAAAGGCCAAACCAGTTTCAACAGAGACATAAGTTATTACTAAAATGACCTGAAGTACGATCATTGATCAAAAAAATGGGAAACAGAAGGCAGAGTTGCAACATTAAACTCTAAACTCTAATGTTTGTTTTAAATTACTGTAGAACGCCTGCCACCTTTTGGTTAATTAAAATAAACCCATAAGGTATCTTAAAACTACTTACATTAAACCTAAATTACCTTCTAATGTGAAAGAGGTTGTTAATGAAGATTTAATACTCAGCTCTGCAGCTCTGCAGAAATTTCTCTTCCTCTTGGTTTTACAGCACAAATATTTGCTACAGTATCTGGATCAGTGTGAGCTGCTCTCATCTTGTCTTGTAGGCATGAGGGTCCAGAAAGACCAGATGAGCTCCCACAAAGTCACTGTAAGTTACTGGTAAGACACATTTAACACAACCCTGCACATGCACTTGAATACATGAAATAATAACATTTCACTGTTTCACAGTGATGTACACACACTCCCTATTTGTCCCTATTTTTCCACTGTTCTTTAAAGTATTGACTTTGAAAGCAGCATCTCATGACAGAGGCCAAGTTAAATATCAGCAAAACTTTATTGTATTTTCATAAACACCTTTGAAGAGTTCAAACCGGACACTCCTATAGGTTTATTGCAGGAAAAAGCTCCAATTGACCATTTTCTTGTTGTCTGCTTTCACTATTTGCACGACACAGCCTTTGCAAAATGAACAAAAATATCTATACAATGTGACATCCTTTACTTCTACAACAGGACATTTTTATGTCAGGGAACTCAAAGCAGTTAAAGTTTTGATATAAGAAAGAAAGCACTGTTTGTGGGTACAAGGAAAATGATGCCAGAACCAACAAAGGCAGTAAAATAAACTCAACCACATAAAGAATCAACTGCCACACCAAAGTCTTACTGCTGAAACACTTGGACTTCTTCATTCCCACATCTTATGTTCTAAACATTTCATTTAGCCGCAAACTGTCTACCTGGTGGAGCTAAGCTAATGATGGGACCTTACTCTGCCTACAGAATAGAAAAGACTTTTTTTACTCTGGGGCAAAAAAAAAGAGTCACATCTATTTCAAACCTTGAGCTGATTGATGATCAGCAGCATCTACTGCACCACTTAAAACAGCTTGTTCACAATGACAATGCAATTAATCATACTGTATGGATAGAATAAATGTGAGTACTGATTTTGTAATTGATTATTTTAGCACACTAGTTTTGTTGAATAATCTGCTGCAACATCACCAACCAACTGTCTCAATTGCAGCTACCCATTTTTAACCGAAGTGAAAGTATTTCAGTTTCTTCATTACCTAACAATAACAAGGATTAAACTTCAACAGCACAGGAGTTGATGTGGAGGTCCCACATATTGAATGTGCTGGGATGCTGGAGCTTAACTTTAGAATTCATTTCACTATCAGTTAATATGATAATTATGTTCTCAAATAATCAATAACTCATTTTGATTTTGGCTATCTTGAGAACTCAATGCACTGAGATTTAAAGGGGACATATTATGGAAATATCACTTTTTGAAGGCTCTTTAACATATGTTTGGGTGTTTGTCTTGCGTTCCGGCCTCCAAAATGTGAAAAGTGACAAAAAAATCTGTTATTTGCAGGCTCCCTAGATTGAAATCCACGTGGTTTTACGAGCTGTTCCCTCATATGTTTTCCAGTGTTTTAACTAGGATTCGAATTTGCATAATACCACCCCTACCTAGGACCGAGGGGTTGGGCGGGGCAAGCAGTGGTTCATTTGCATTTAAAGGGACAGGCACTGAAACCAGCTGTTCTGAACAGAGCTGTTCTGACAGTATGAAAAGAGAGCTGTGATGTTTGATCCTTGCAGTATTTTGTCCAAAGCATGTCACAGATATGTCTTTAAGACACCTGGGAACTATTTTAATTTTATTTCTATTTGTGAAAAAGGGGCATAATATATCTCCTTTAAGAAAACACATGCAAAGAAAGACACAAGAATGCTACAAATTCAGTCCTACAAACTGAGAGAAATGATTACATGGGTCAAAATTATAACTATGGAAGTTAAAAACCTTGAATGCCATCTTTCTTTTTTATCCTTTTTAGTTATAATTTATAATAAAAATACAATGGTGTTGTAGGACTGAATTGGCAGCACTTTTATTTACTGGTGTTGTTGAAGTCGCAGTGTGGTGAGCTTTCAGGTCCACCATATCAAAGGTTTTCTTTCAAATTATAAAAGCTGATGTGGAAGTTTAAGGGGGAATCAGAAATGCAAAATCTTCTGTAAGCTGCTTGTGGCTCGACACAACACACAACAGCAAAATGCTACAAATCCAAATGTCACTGACTGACTGAGTGATAGAGTTGAATGAGTAATGGAGATGCACCATTGGTAAGCTGAATGCCACATTACTGAGTGATAAGGTCACACCACTGGTCAGCTAGCCAAGTGCATTTGTCAACTTTTCTGATGTTTTTTTCTAACTTTTAAAAGAAAAAAAAGTAAAAAATCTAAGAATTTTTTGGACAAACCTCAGCTCCTTTCTCTAGAAATTGCAAGTAATGCCCTCTGAATGTCACCTCTGTACTGTATGCTGACTGCACAGACGTGCTGATGTTGATTTTCTGATTAAAAATCTTAATGACATTGCAGTGCAGAAGATAGATTGGAACTCAGTATTCCAGTCACAATTTCATTCTTGTTTAACTGTCTGATTTAACTGTGTACGTAAGCACGGCGTAGGAGAGCAACAAAAATGGCTGACACTAGGCAGAATGCAAAAAGCCTATGACATGGTCCAGCCAGACACAAGGTTTGATATCTATTGCTGCTCTAATTGAATCTGTCCAGCTACAGTAAGGGGCACACATAATCATCCACCTGCAGTGCAAGCAGCTTGGTTGTACAATACAAGCAGCTCTACAGAGTCAGTGCCTTTTGGGTTGTAGAATAAGGCCTATAGATGACGCAGCAGCCTGCACCACAACACTCTCACTGTGAACGCACCTGTGTAGATGTGAAGTGTCACCTCAGCCAGAAATCAATTGCAGTCTCTCTCTCTCCACTCTGGTCTCCTAGGAACTGGTGGTTCGTGCGCCCAGCAGTCACACTCTGCCCAGCCAGCAGCGAGGATGATACCTGACACTTACAGAACTCCCTGTTACATCTGGGGGTGATGGTAGACGCTATATAGGCACCTGAAAATAATGAACACATGATGGGTGAATTAGCTTTAGTAATGATCAGGGCCGTTGCTAGGAATTCTGGGCCCCCTTAAAGAATACTAAAGTGGGCCCCTCCCCCTAACTTTTCCTTTTTTTTCTTAGACTACGTATGTATTATCGTTTTTTATTTAGCCTTCTTTGTTTTGATGCTAATGCAGCATTACACTGCAAAAACTCAAGTATCTTAGCAAGAATATTTGTCTTATTTCTAGTCAAAATGTCATTTCTAGTCAAAACAAATCTCATTCTACTTAAAATAAGACTCATCATATTAAAAGTAGCTTGTTTTTAGACACTTTTTACTTCTTTCAAGCAGATTTTCACTTGGAATAAGTAGAAAAAATCTGATAGTGGAGCAAGTTTTTCTTCCTTATTACAAGCACAAAAAACTTACTTTCACTGGCAGATTTTTCTATTCATTGTGAATTTAAGTGAAAATGATCTAAAAACAAGTTAATTTTTAGGTAATGAGTCTTATTTTAAGTGGAAAGAGATTAGTTTTGACTAGAAATGAGACATTTGGACAAGAAATAAGACTTGGAAAGATGTTGAGTTTTTACAGTGTACTATGAGTATTAGTCAGGGTCTTACGCAGAATAAATCAGTCATACAAAGATTAGACTACTGGGGTTTTTATGGGCCCCACTGGGCGCTGGGCCCCTAGAATTATCATCACCTTTCTCCCCTGTACAACGGCCCTGGTAATGATACCAGCATACAGGAATGTAATCTCATATAAAACGTGTTGTGTTTATCTCTCTTGCACACGCAGCAGTACTTGTCATGATGAAGACATCCAGTTTGTGTTGTGAGGCTCCTCAAGCCGCTCAGTCATTGTGAAGTGATACTGCAGAGGAGGGTGCCACAGCAGGTGATTTGAGGACGTGTGCGCTGCTGTCACGGGGCAGATTTACACTTCGGACAATGACAGCAATGACATGATTTGTTTCTGCAGCCAAAACTCTCAGTCAAACTTTCAATAAATTGAGAGTGGTTCTCAGGTTGTCTGAGCTTTGTCTCAGATATCTTCACAAAACATTGACAAAACAATTGACCAATATACCAGTTCAGCAAAATTCCAAGTCAAGTTAAACCCTGACAGCAATGTATTTCAAAACAAATTTCAAGCTTACATTTGAAAATCTTCTCTACATTTTATAGGAGCCAAAGCTACAAAAAATTACACCAGCGGCGCCATATGTTCTACCCACAACCCTATGATACCACTGATTGTGAAAGAGCTTCTGAAGTTTTCACTGCTGCGTAGTGCAGTTTTATCACTCCCACATTAAACACAGTGGAAGTGTGAGTGCCGGGCTGGCTGTTTGTGTATTTATTTTTGAGAGAGGGGCAATGATAGACACCTGATTCGGGATTCGAACCGGGGCCAGCTGCAGCGAGGACTGCAGCCTCTGCATGGGGCGCCGGCTCGACCCACTGAGCTATACGGCACGTCACTCACCTTCTACTTGACCCTTTTGTCCCACCGACATTCAGTTGACCCACAAGGAGTCATCTCAGTACACATGTCAGCAGTGTTGGCTGAGCGAGGGGCCTGTCTGCTGTCTCAGGGTGCTCCCCAAGTTAACCTCAGCATGGACGATGGGAGCATTAAGTAGCAATATAAATGGAAATTAGGCCCTCCAACGTAGAGAAGACAGAGTGCAAGAAAACAATATATGTTTCCAGATAAGCAGCTCTGATAAAGATGGCATGGAAATGACTGTCTGGATTACTTGCTTGTTGTGAGGACATAATCTCCAGAGTGAAGGCCCCTTTTGAGAACTGTACAGAATGGTGTCCTTCATTTATGTGTGAATTGTTGAAATGTACTCTACGTTTGTGCTGTATTGATTGATAAATATTATTCCCCCCCGAGGAGAACTGCTGAATCATTGAAACACAGACAGCACTTTTTCTTGTAGGCACCTGGGAGAGCATAATTGTTTCCTTTCCAGTCACAATCTGCATGAATCTTTACAGAAACTATTGGCTGTGGAAAGGAAAAAAAAAAAATATATATTTTTTTTCAGTCTTTGGGGAGCAGGAAATTGGCCAACAGCCAATAGCACGTTTACAATTCTGGCCACAACACGGCTCCTCTAACTCTAGAAACACCCTGCCGCTGCTATTCACTGAGGAAAGGGGATTTGGGCTCATTCACTGAAAACATCCCTGCACTTCAAACTGTGAGCCAAATGCAGCAAGTATGGATGAAGTCCAGTGACTTATAATCTGAAAGTTCAGTGATCAGTCAAGGATCTGTCTTTTCAGGCACTCATGTTCTACCAGGGTGAAGACACCAAGAGACCTTATGAGAGAAGCTTTACGCATCTCATTCAACATATTAAAGACTATCAAATGTCTTGTGAGGGCGTGGTAGCTGCGTGAATTGTTATTTTTTTGTGATGCTACAGATCTATAGTTTTGCATACATCCTAAAAAATCCAGAAGGTGACCATGGCGACCCCTGGTGACATGATGCACCAACCATAACCCATCCATCATTATTTCAGGTGGCAATATCCATCACAAACTTTCATCACCACATGAGAATAATACTATAACAGATGCCCCAAAATGATAATCTTGTATTTGTATTTCAGATGATGCTTGACTTTTCAGCAAAACTGCACAGGAATCAAGCATTTGATCATCTGATATATGACGATGAGTGGCCTTCAGTGACCTGTAGGTGTGAATCTGTGCTCATCTTGCAATACACTGTCGACCTGCCAAGTTAGCCTCTCGCCCAGTGTGTGCTTTGATACGCTTCAGGCCTCTCTGACCCTGCACAGGATAATCGGGTGTAGAAAATGGATAGATGGATTTTTCCTGTTGTTTGTGTCGACGGAGAGCATGATTCAGCGATCAACCACTGGGACTGGGACCGGCAGGTTAGAGGAGAAGTCTATTCTCTCAGAGCTCGCCAACGTCACAAAACAATCTCACATCTCCAGCTCTACTGGACCTGCCACATTTCATTTGATGCTTGTTCATAAGACTGGGGTCGAATACCTCATCCTTCTTTATAAAAACTAAACAGAAAAACAATAGCAGTATTTTTCCAATATGATGTAGGCCCTTGAACAACACGTACTTTTCACAAATGTTTGCACTTCAACCAAAGAAGCATGCAAATGCCTGTGGAATTATGCAAATCATTTGTCACAATGAAACCTGGAAAAGCAAAAAGAGGAGACCGCACACATCAGCTCCCTTATGTGCAGATTTTTGTGCTAATAAAATCTGCACATAAGGGAGCTGATGTGTGCGTTCTCCTCTTTTTGCTTTTCCTGTCCACATTTTTTGAGGCCAGCACCTATTGAACTGGATGTGCGCGACCGTGTCTACTCTTTGTTCACAATGAAACCTGGAAACAAAGCAAGAGGAAACAGAGGCGCATATAAATAAAAAAGACGTGCTGATAGACTGAGAGAGATTTAGATGGGAGTGAAGAAATCACCACAGTAAGGAAAGATGGAGAATAAAAAGTATGGATCATAAAGTTCTGAGCGAACTTGCTTCAATAAATGTAAACAAAGTAATATACAGTCAGTGTATATCTAAACACATGTATGTCAGATCTCCACCTTATGAAATTCAAGATGTGGTAATGTGTGATAATTAAACAGGGAAGATCCATTAGATGCATTTAAATGCGAGTTCTCCTAAGAGCAGCAGTGTGCTCTGCTCTCCCTGGTGTTGTGTCTGTGTTGACAGAATCATTTCTGCTAATGTTGATGTGTTTGTACAACTCATTTATCTCAACCACAGTGACAGAGCTCGGTGTTGCTTTGTGCTTTTCAGAACTCTCCACCAGACCTAGACACTCTCACTGATGCACACAAGCAGTTGTAAAACTCATGGAGGTGGTCCAACTATAAGCTGAACCCCAGAAGTTTGGACAAAATGTCCAACTGGTTAAATGACTTGATAAGCTTTTTAATTCCAAAAGAAAAAGAAAATACTTCCTCACACTGCCTGACGTCTTGGTTTGTTTGACCTTCATCAGGTACATTGCCCACAATCCTGATGTGCAAACTAAAAGACGTACTATAGCAGCAGTGAGTGAGACACTGTCTTTTGTTGTTGTCCCTAAAGCACCAAAACTAAATTCTTCTGAGGAATCTTCTTCCAGAATTACACATGCTCATGTGTCCCTCAGAATCTAAAGCCTGTCTTCCCCTTTTTTAATTACACTAGTAAAAAGAATGATTCATGAGCAGTGTTGTGGGTAACGCGTTACAAAGTAACGCGTTAGAGTACTTTAATTACTTTTTTCGTGTAACGTGTAACGTAACGCGTTAGTTTCGTGAGTTGAGCAATCAGTAACTTAGTTATTTTTTTAAAAAAGTAATCCGTTACTTTTCGCCGGATAAGGAAAAGAAAATCCCGACTGCAGCCTGCTTTTTGTCAGACAGACTACTGTGCAACCTGCGGATGTGTCAGCCGAGGCGCAGCGCTGTGATGCGTCTGTGTCCTGCCGACCTACGTTGCCTGTGTGTGTGCGTTTCAATTCGCCGGCGAAAAGGACAAGAACATAACGGTAAAAACACTCTGCGTTGGTGATAAGCTTCTATCGACCGCAAAAAAAATCCACATCCAATTTAACATGTTAAAATCCAGAGGGCCCATTTACATGAATCAGCTCCACGTACGGACCTGCTTCTCCAGCAGCAACAAGCAGCCCGGGCCGGCTCTCAGTGCTTGCTGCTTTCAGCAGCTCAGTTCTCCCCCGGTCCAGCCCGGACCTCTACTCCATAGCTGCCGTAGCAGCAGTGTGATACCAGTACATTTAACCGCATTTTTAAAAAACTTTTATTACACACAAGGCAGGACGTTCACGTCTCGCCAGCCTCCCTCCTCTCCACACGTGAGTCCTCCATTCAAACTGACAGACAGATCGAGCAGTGAAGCCGCTGAGAGGGATTCACGGCAACTCCTGAATTTTGATCAGTTCTGCGATCAAAAAAAAAAAAAAAACACGCTATGTTGCATATTTCTGACTGTCTTTCCTGTTATTGTTATCCTGTAGAGTTAATTTGGTTGGATGACTATTCGTCAGGACTCAGTGCATTTAAAAGAGGCTGTGTGTCTGTCTGTTAAGTTGCAGCATGTGCGAGGCGCTGCAAAAGGCTTTTAATTTTTGGTAACGCATGAGTACTCTAACGCGTTACTTTTATTCATAGGTAACGCAGTAACGTAACTGATTACTTTTAACTGATGGTAACGTTGTAACTTAATTAACTACTTTCAAAAGTAACTATACCCAACACTGTTCATGAGGCTGATTTAGGGTTGTTGCCATATGCCAGTGATTCACACTCACTTCATCCTCTAAAAGAGGAATCTAATTCACTCATTTCCTCCACATTCTCCCAATGAGACTAAAAACCCGAAATGATGCCGTCCGCTCATTGACAGGGGAATTACACAGTCGGTGTCGGCAGCGAAGTGACAGGAGTGAGACAGAGGAGTTTTAAGTGAATAGCTGTTGATGCATGCTGATGCAGCCTGATGGAATAAAACATTTAGCTTGAATTCACAAACTAAACTAATTAGGGCTGCGCGATATTGGGAAAAAATGACATTGCAATATTTTCATTTTCTGCAATTTTCCTGCGATATATATTGCGATATTAAAGAAACAAGGACTGTCAAATGATTACAATTTTTAATGTTATAGAAACCGAAAGATAGACGACAAAAGACATAAACCTAACCGGGCTCACAGAGAGAGAGCGGCACAATGAGCTGGTTCAGAGCTTTTCTGAAGCGAAACAAAAGTTGAAATGTTAAAAAAGAGAGAGAGAAAACATTGCAATCCTGTGATGTGGCTATCGCACATGCGCAATGTAAAACGATATATTGTGCAGCCCTAATTTAAATATCTGTATTAACTGTATCAATCTGCATCTGCTTTTTTCCATAATTGTTCCTGACTGGGACACTTGTATTATCCACCAACGGTTTGGTAAGTGCTCAGCAGTTTGTACTGGTTGCATTCATTCTCTACAAGGAGAAAGATGCAAATGAAATGCAGCAGGCAAGTGTCTGCAAGGTCACACCTGCTGATGGTAAGTGGGTTACTTGAATTTCCATGAAGTGAGCACATTATGGTCTGAGGGTCAGAGGCTTTCCTACTGGTTTAAAGTGTGTGCCATGGGAATACCCTATACTACACAGCCTATCAGCAAGGTACTTGAATGTTTTTTCTTCTGTAGCTGCCATCCTATGAGAAATCAGCAGGCAAATGAATGTGCTCATGTTGTGCTATGTGTCTGACATTTTATCTTAACAAATACACCAGCTTGGTGCTATCTGTAAAAACAGATCAGACAAATGAACCCTGTGACAGAAATTATATTTGACTGCACCCATGCAAAGACTTTTGATTGGCATACAGTAGAAGAGCTGCAGATGTGTATTTGTGAATGTTTGTTGTTGCTCACACACAGCAGACTCGATTTAAATGAAAAGAGAAGAACTGCGAACTCCCTTGAAGGCAATATAGCAGCTTTACCAGTGTTATGTAAGGCAGTGATTGCTCCTCTTAAAGTCACTGGTATATCTGTGCTTTTCTCAACCCCAAGGGCTGACTTTATAACATGCGGAAATATCAGAAGTTTGGCTCCCACTTAAATAAAACAATGAAATGAATGGTTGTTTGTAACAACTGGCTATTTTACACATTAACATACATTACCACAACTCATCTAAGATCATACAAAACCTAAAACTCTTTAATATCCTTGTATTCAGCTGTTTAACCTTGAGACGTGCGGTTACTTCTGTTTTCTCCCCTCAGGGATTCCCATCCATACTTAGATCTACTGCGTTGACCGAACTCAGCGTTGGCTCGTGACCTGCATAATAAAATAAAGTGAACTTGACTCAGCTCGGCAGAGGGAAGTAAATGATAGAGGCAATGCTCATCTCAGTGTGTGGTGCCATTTGAACAATTCATTCAGGTGCAAAATAAAACAGTGCAGTCAGTGCTCATCTCATGGCAGCCTGCAGATATTTGCTGAGGCATACTGCTGGTTAGTTATAGGCTACATTTGATCTGCACTTGCGTACACAGATCAATTAGTGTGGTGTATTTCCCTAACAACTCACAGGACGCAGTCACTCTTACTGCAAATTCAACTTTTACTTGGCTCATGACAACACAGAATATATCCCAGCATTCCCTATGGCACAACCAAAGTCACAAAATACAAAACTATACTACAAATTACAAAGTCTGATACTTTGTCTAAAGCCGTTAGCCTTCAGATGCAAAAACAAATCAAATCTTTTGAAAACTAACACAGTGTAATTAAGTGTCACCAACACACAACACTTAACAAACTAGTGGTATAGCACATGTACAGTAAAGGTTTTGTGTTTTGCAGCAGCTTTCTGCAGTAGTTTGTCTGTCGCCAGACTGTTATGTAACATAGCAATTTCAAGTCAAAGAAGCAAACAAGTTCATCACAGTTTCTCCCCCTGAAAACAGAGGATGTAAAAATAGAAGAACAAAAACAGCATCATTCATCTGTTTCTGTTCATACATCTTACAGTTGATTCTCCACACTGACTCAACACAATGATGGCTGATTCGCCAGCTCAGTGAATGTAATTTAAAAAAAAAACAACAGAAAGTGGATTTTCATTTGTAATGACTCATTCTATGCAATGCAGCTACAGTACCCAAGGACAGAGGATTGAGTCATTTAAATGTGAGGACAATCTCCTAAAGCCTTCACTTTCATTGCATGAGGCAAAGGGCACTCTCTTCCACAGATCCCTCTGATGTCAAGTTCAGAGGTCACTAAAGGTCACCAGTAATTGGTCACTGATGAATTAGGTGTTTTCAGACCGGCACAGACACGGCTAATCAGCATGTAATCCGTGTGTGTTTGCTCAGTGAAGCAATCTAAGTTTCTGACTGAGCAATGTTGGAATAAGATGTTGTTCCTGACTTTGATGCCATGTAAATTAGCACCTGCATTGCTGAGTCACCAAGAGTGCAGAAAAAACAATGTAAAATGACTAAGACTCATTTAAATATTGTCAGGCTATTTTTAAACATTAGAAATTTTCCAAAAGGAAAAATCTTCCCCTGTATCTTGGAGACTATATTTAGAGTCAGTGAGAGAAAATAATGTTTTGAATTTGATTCGAGTGAGCTAATAAGTGGTTTATCGTTGGTCATACATGGGGAAAAAATCTACTCACAGAGGAGGGAAAGTGTGCGTGACAGGTGCTTGTGTTAGTCTGCAAATAAAGTGATGAAAACATGATGACTAAAGAGTTACAACAACTGGACTGACATCGCATGTGTTTCCTATAAGCAGCAAGTACAAAAAATATCTATACCTGTATGCCGGCTGTTTTTCCTTCTGCTCACTTGTCACAATGGTGAGAAGACTGAGTAGGCTGAGAGAGAGACATAGTCACAGACAGGTAGAGAGAGAGAGTAATAGAGAAAGAGTGAGAGATTCTACACTACATTGCCAGGTTTTGCGCTCCATCATTTATCCATCTCATTTAGTTTATATCAGATATAGCCTGGTGGAATCACCCAACCTTGGCAGTGATTATGCTCACTTTGTCAGTCAATCTCTTAGCATTGCTCCCACTCTCATGGGGTCCCACAGTTACATCCTACACTCTAAGAAATGAAATGTTGGTTTTACTTAACGGAGTTATGTCAACTTTTCCCACGAAACTGTGTTGTTTAAATAGGAAAAGCAATATACTATTAATGTGAATAACACATATTAAGTAAATCCAACTTAACTATCTTACTTTAAAGCTACATAATATCACCAAATTGCATAACCACAACAATGTTATGTTGGTTTTACTGACACCTCATTCAATTAACTTAATATGATTGAGTTCAATTTACTTAACTCATATTATTAGGTTTGTGTTAATACAATAACTCAAATGAATACAATTTAAGTTGCTTAAATTCAGTTAATCCTTTATTTTACTCAGGACTGGAAGCATTATTATTACAAATAACAAAGTCATGAGTACAGTCTAAATGTATGTAACAACACTCATCCCTGACCAATATCCCCAAACATGTGGCTTTCTTTACAATCACAAACATTAATGCATTTTTATCAGTTGTATGTTTGCTGTTGACCTCTTATTTATGTTTCAGAGTGTTTGTGAAGGTATTTTATGTAATGTACTGTATGAGTGTTGTATGCGGCATTGTGTGTTTGTAGCTGTATGATGATTTTGCATGTGTGGATGCTGCTAAGTGTGTATGTGCGTGAGTGTGTGCGACTAAATTTACTGCAAATAATCTTACTTTGACCTCCACTTGAATGGAATCCAACTCTGTACCACAGGTGGGAGTGTCAAACACAAGTACAGACAAACAAAATAACATGTTGAAGATTAACAGTTGTGTCCAGCATCAGTCCACAGTCCAAAAACATTCAGTTTTTTTTTCTTGAGTAAGAATCATCAGAAAGCCAAGCACAGTTCTTATCCACAGTCTTGCTGGCAATCTTTGTCCTTGATGAACTGCACCGTAGTAGAGAACTTGTTTCCATCATGGCAGGTTCTTGGGATAGATCATGTCTAAACAATACGTAGATTGACCCAACGGGGCTGCACATCTCTCAGGTCTTGTAGCACTGTACATTCTTCAACGATGATGCCAACATCCACAGGCGGATCTGTTCCGTCTTCTCCCTCTCGTTTACACAGCGTGAATTTCCAAATCCACTTCCTCCACTTCTCCCACTCCACCAACATCAGCATCCTAATGGCAGAAAGAAACAGTATTAATCAAGCATATGTATTATAAATGTTATTTTGTATTAGCATTTGATTGAGTCTTAAAAGAATAAGACTTTTAATTGTGTTTTTCTTGTCAGGAAATCACAAGTAATCATGGCAGCACAAACCCAGAATTTTAGGAATTTTTGCAAATTAATTAAAGAAAAACTGAAATAAAATACCTGAACATAAGTATTTAGACCCTTTACTCTGACAAAGATCACTGTGGCTGAGCTCCAGAGATCCTGTGTGGAGATGGGAGAAAGCTCCAGAAGGTCAACCATCACTGCAGCCTCCACCAATCTGGTCAGTATGGAAGAGTGGACGGACGAAAGTCTCTACTCAGTACTCGATACATGAAAGGCTGCATAGAGTTTGCAAACAACCACCGAAAGGCTGTGAGTAATGATGATGGTTGACCTTCTGGAACTTGATCCCATCTCCACACAGGATGTCTGGAGCTCAGCCACAGTGATCTTTGGGTTCTTGGTTTCCTCTCTGACCAAGGTTCTTCTCCAACTGTTCGGCTCAGAGCTGTAAGGCCTTCTTTATACAGGTGTGTACCTTTCAAATCATGTCCAAACTATTTAACTCAAAACAGCTAGACTCTAATGAAGTTGTTGAACCATCTCAAAGATGAAAAAAATAATTTGACGGCACCTGAATGACCTACGTGAGTGTCAGAGCAAAGGGTCTAAATACTTAACGTTCAGGTGATATTTCAGTTTTTCTTTAACTAATTTGCAAAACTTTCTAAAATTGTGGGTTTGTGCTGTCATGATGGGGTAGTGTTTTTTTTTTTAACATAAAGCTGCAACATTACAAATGGTGACAAATTTAAGGGGTTCTGAATACTTTCCCATACCCACTGTATGTCAACAGTGTTTAAAAAAAGAAAGATTTTTCTATATTAAAGCAGAAGTAAGTGATATATTTGTGTTAATATAAGTCTTAAATAGTTATATCTTCCGACAGCAATCACTTACATAGAGTGTTTGGTCTGAAACACGGGTCTGTCAGTCCCTCTGCTCTGCTCTGAGCCCAGGAGAAAACATTTATCGTATCCTACAGTTTTTATCCAATGAGGAGAGAGAACGGCATGCAGGGCTGTGTGTGCAGCCAAGGGACGCCGTGAATGTGGCGACGTAGGGACGAGGACTGTTATGGTGCGTTCAAGGAAACTCGTATTTTTCCGACCGTGAAGTCGTACCAGTTCGATCTGGTACGAGTTCACGGGTCAGAAGTTACGAGTGGCCGTTATAGTGACTTTCACCGGTAAAACAGGTCGGAAAAACACGAGTGGGTTGCCTGGAACGCTACAAAGTCGTAAGTTGTGACTTGAAGCTGTAATTTACGATTTCAAAAGCCTGCCTGGAACGCAGCATTAGCGAAAACGACCGGACCACTTACTTCTGCTTTAATCAACTAAATCTAAAGCTATGTTTGATCGACAGTGTCATAACTTACCATATACTCCTTGACAAGGTTGTCAAGATATCCATTTAAGTATGCATTCTGGTCTTCTTCGATTCTTGGCCTCTGTGGGAGACCAAAAACAGATTTTAATAAACCTTTTTAAATGGTTTCTGATTTGTGATTAGTAACATAAGAGTGACATAAACTAGAGGAATATAGAATTATGAAACTGAATTAAAAACTATGTTAATGATAGATGCTCATGAGTTAAAGCAGAAGTAAGTGATATATTTGTGTTAATATAAGTCTTAAATAGTTATATCTTCCCACAGCAATCACTTCTATAGAGTGTTTGGACTGAAACACGGGTCTGTCAGTCTGCTCTGCTCTGAGCCCAGGAGAAAACTTTTCTCGTATCCTACAGTTTTTATCCAATGAGGAGAGAGAACGGCATGCAGGGCTGTGTGTGCAGCCAAGGGACGCCGTGAATGTGGTGACGTAGGGACGAGGACTGTTATGGTGCGTTCAAGGAAACTCGTAACTCGTGTTTTTCCGACCTGTGAAGTCGCACCAGTTCGATCTGGTACGAGTTCACGGGTCGGAAGTTACGAGTGGCCGTTATAGTGACTTTCACAGGTAAAACAGGTCGGAAAAACACGAAACACAACAAGTCGTAAGTTGTGACTTAAAGCTGTAATTTACGGTTTCAAAAGCCTGCCTGGAACGCAGCATTAGCCAAAACGACTGGATCGCTTACTTCTGCTTTAATAATAATGAATTTGATTATGATAAGGGACTAAAGCATATTTAAACTTGATTCAAACTCAAAAAACAAGGGAAAGAGGTTAAATATAGTAATACCAAACAGCTTTTTTATGTTAAGAGTAAATGCTGAGGGTACACACCTGGTCCATGGCTACCAGGATTGGGCTGATACTGCGTGTTGTTGCCCCTCCCGTCATCATCCTGTTGGGTCACAAGGGTCAAAAGCAGGGAGTCGGTGGTAAAGTGGGTGGACTCTGCATTTACCTGCAACAGATAGGACAGAATTTCACATGAAACCAAAAATGATCACATAATGTGGAAGTGTAAACATAAACATCTGTTTTAGTGACTGGTACCTGGTAGGAGTGACGTTTGCACCTCCACATCCAGAGCCTAAAAAGAAGAGAGATTTTTTACAATATGATATAGCCTAACATTTAAAAAAAAAAAAAACTATTTAAGTGTTACACTTACAACAGTGGCACAATATTTCAGTGGTACACCCTGAACTAATTTATCCCTACCAAACGTCAGAGATAAACATTTTAAACAGCCTTCTGGGAGAGAAGTAACGTTAGTAGGCTACTTTAAAAGCACAGATGTTAAACACAAAACACTCCTGCGTCACATTTACAGAACGTATTGAAAGTTTGAAACTGATACATTATTTAAACCAGAGTCTCTGAAATTAATTTTCATGTCACATCTGCTTAGCGTGACCCACAACGTGTGTAATTAACGTTATCCACAACACCTGCATGTCTGTTGCAGGGCTAACAGCTAAAACTTTCCACATTGAATACTAACAAACCTATCACTCACCCAGCACGATCTGTGTAACCAAAAACACCACAGCTACACTCCTGTTAGGTGTTATAAAGTAAAAAAAAAAATCGCTGACGGCATGTTTTTTTTTTTATACCAAGTGACGAGCCCACAAGAACGTTGCTAACGTTAGCAAGAAACCGTGTGTGCATTTTAAGCTAGCAATGACAATTAAACTCTATCAAACTAAATGACCGAGTGCAATAAAAACTGAAAACTCTTATCGTCGGTTAGCACAACGTACAGTTTAACACTGTATTATTTAGGAAACTTTTGTACTTACCAAATCTTTTAAGGACGTTGACTTCCCCCAGAGCTGTGAGCACATTGCACTGCAGTGACGGTTGAAAGTGAAAGAAAGTACCCTACTGCGCATGTCTGACACCTGCGTGGGCGTGCATGTATGATTTAATTGAGATAGTTATGTTAGTTTGAACTTGCTGTGTTTTGTAGCCTTAACATCTCATTTTATTACGTTATTCCAAAGAAACCTTATTATGTTTTAAGTAAAAACCTAATAATTATAGTAATTTCACCATAACAAAGTGACATAGTATGAACAACATGGCAATTTCATTTCTTAGAGTGTAAGAGTGGCACATTGCAGAGTCAATAAAAGAAACAGGAGCCACACACGCCATTTCTGTTTGCTACTGGGGCTGATTTGCATTCTCAGGTTCAGAAGCACATCAGTAAAATAAGGTCTGGTTCCTGACATCAGGTTTGTAAATGCTTACTCGAGATGAGTTCAAATGCAGTGACGGTTTACAATCACACAATTTGTAGAAATGAACTATCATGACTGGTTTTACATAATTATATTGCAAAGACGTTGATATGCATGAATACAGTAATCGTCATGGACAGATGACAACTCAGCAAAAACAACTCTAGTGAGTGAAAATGGGTAAAATACATCCTACTGGGTATCTGGACCAGTGATAGAAGTTATCAATAAATAGAGTACATAGTATTTTTTATGTTGACATTTGATCATTTGCAAAAACAAAGTTCTTCTGAGGCTGATAATATCATTAGTTTAGCAGGTATTTGGTCACAAGCAAAAGTTCTGGCCAAATGTAGATTTTGACTGGCGATCACACTACACAAAAAGTTGAGGGATTACTACAAGTCCCCTTGGGTGAACGTGAATGTGAGGACCAAATTTCACTCACTACATTTCACTCGAAACCACATTAAGATTCAGCATAGGAATCATAAGTACTGTATGTAGAGGTTTCCTGGCAATTCATCCAGTGCTTTGAGTCGACTGATAGGTCAAAACCATTAGTGAAAACAGAATAAACCACACTGACACCGACACAGTGACTCTTTACAACAAAGACAAACAGCAAACGCATGAATTGCGTCCACACAGTATTTAACTGTTCCGATACCATATGGTGATGTGATTAACATACATTTAATGGCGTGTTTAAGTGTCCAGTGTCAATTTGTCCAAACAGCAGCCAGCTGTTGCGGTGTGAGGGGTCAGTGCGGGATTGTCCCGACTCCATATGACAGCACACAGGTGCCAGAGAGAACCAGGGTGGGCAGCTAAATCACACAGCGAGGATGTGCTTTCTTTCAGTGGCTGTGTCAAGATGCCCTTGAGAAAAACAGTGAATGTCCCAGTGGACAGGCTTAACAGGCAGGACCATTTGTGGATGGATGTAGACGATTGTGCAGCTCCCAGCTGAGAATATACCTGTGTAACTGATTTTTTTTAAAGCCATAAGGAGTGAGGACTGAAAATCTGACATGCAGGAATAAAAGGGAAGTCCTCAGGTGCATTATATTAATGTATAGTATAGGTGTGTACAACGTTTCTATGACTGCAAGAAACACTGTACTCAGAAAGAACCATTGACACTGTTTTCACATCATTAGATTTGTCTCTGAACTCTTGTTCTATCAGTCTAATATTGACAAAAGATGAGTAATGCACTTTAAGCTCTGTTGAGCTTTGCTCTTAACTCTAAAGCCAATCGTCCACTGAGGCCTGAACTGAGCCAGAATCATAAGGTCCATGACTGTGAGTTTTACTCTGAAAGGTCAGGCTGGGTTGGTTCCGCTGACTGACTGGAAAGCATGAGCAGCAATGGCTGAAGAGGCAGTAATTAAAGTGCATCATCCACACTCATACTGCACAAAATCAGGATCTCTCTCTTTGACTGCCAGGTGATCGCTGAGACCTCCAGTCAATAAACAACCCGGAACTGATCACTGAAGCTTAACAGGAAGAAGAGGAGTTTACTTAAGGCTGTGACTGAGTTCACTTCACAGAGTCATTCTAGCGACGAGAACTATCATTTGTGCAGAGTTATATTAAAGCCAATAACAGAGTGGAGATACATGACGCAGCAGGAACAAAAGATCTAAATTAATTCAACTTCTGTCCACTGCGCAGCCCCACACAAACCGCCCCGCTCACAAATCACCTCTGCAAAGCAATTCCATCTCTAAAAGTCATTCCAGTTGATTGAGAAGGACAAGAACAGTCTTTAATAATCCAACAGCCAAGAGAGGGAGGAGATGTGACCCTATTTCTGGTTTATAATGTGTTTGTGCTGGGAATGAGGAAATTAATGAGGCTTACCATGGGAGGGCATGCACTGTATGGAGTGGGTGGAGCCAGGGGTGAGTGTGTAAAACATTTTTACTGTATGTGTCCTCTAACACGGTGATAGACAGGAGTCACCATTTATAAAGATTCTGTTTAAGCATTTGCAATTGTAAATTCATATCAAGTGTTGTGGCAATAAGATATAGAAGCACTTCTTGTGTGATGGATAAGTTTTATTTTGACCTCAATTTACACAACCATGCGGTTTATTGGCAAGATTTTCTTTGCATTATGGGAGCTGTCCAGTGCAATCACAGTGTTTTGTCACCTACCTCTGAGCAGCATTTGCTTCAATTAAGGATTTAATTTATTTTCTCAAAGGCACCTTGCAGGTAGAGTGGTGCTCAAACTCTTGCATAGTTTCATGGTATGAACTGAAAGAGTGAAACAATTCACACTTACTAGAAATAACATCAGGTATTCAAAAAGAAAATAATAACATGTTAAAGGACAATTCCATCCGAATTCAACTCGGGGGTGTATTTTCCTATCATTTTAGGTCTAATAGAATGAATCTGAAGATTTTCAGTTTAATCGCTCCTGTTTTGCGGTAGTTGCGTCTGTCCCCGCATCGCCACGGCAGCAATGAATGGGAGTGGATGTAAGTTCTGCTGCTTAGGCTGTTTCCAGCCCTCAAAGCTGCAATTTTTTTCCACAGACAGCGTCAGATGGCGACTCAAACATGCACCGAGAAGTTTATTTACTTCAAGCAAGCCGACATGTTTGTAAAACTAGATCTAATTCAAAGTCTCCCGGAGTCTCGCGCGAGACCCAGTTGCCGTGCTCGGTGTGTTCAGGTGCAGTGGGAAAAGCTACCGTTTGTGTCATAAACACAGGAATATCAACTCTTTACTTGCTTCAAGTAAAAAAAACTTCTCGGCGCATGTTTGAGTGGCCACCTGACGCTGTCTGTGGAAAAAAATGTACACTTGAAGCAAGTAAAGAGTTGAAATTCCTGTGTTTATGACACAGGCGGTAGCTCCTACTGCACCTGAACACACCAGCACTGCAACTTCGGGCTCGCGCGAGACTCCGGGAGACTTTGAATTAGATCTAGTTTTACAAACATGTCGGCTTGCTTGAAGTAAATAAACTTCTCGGTGCATGTTTGAGTCGCCATCTGACGCTGTCTGTGGAAAAAAATTGCAGCTTTGAGAGCTGTAAACAGCCTAAACAACGGAATTTACATCTACACCCATTCATTGCTGCCGTGGCGATGCGCGGACAGATGCAACTACCGCAAAACAGGAGCAATTAAACTGAAAATCTTCAGATTCATTCTTTTAGACCTAAAATTATATGAAAATACACCCCCGAGTTGAATTCGCCTGGAATTGTCCTTTAAAATGCGTATATTAAAATACCAACCAAAATGTTGTTAAAGTTTTTGGCTCACTGTGCTCAATACACAACCAATGAACAGAAGCAGTGTATTCAGCCATATTCTGGCAACGCCATCCATTTGTAATACCCTGGACATGCAACTGGACAAGAGACAAATAGACTGTGAAACCTGCACCACTGCTGTGTCTCAGCAACCTGCAAAACTTGTTGTCATGACTCTACAGAGGCACAAAATCCTTCCACTCCAGTTGAAATGTGAAAAGCTGCTATTATGTGGATTTCACACAGCAACATTATGCCCGCATGCACGCTGTGTCTACCACTGTAAGTCTATCCAGCTAATTATCCCTTTGTGCTGTTGTGTGTGTTGGGAGGTCACAGAAGTGTTATTGGCTGTCACCACTGACAGGCGGCACTGAGAGATGATCACACCATCTCTGTGTCAGCCTGAAAGCCTGAATACACCGCACCCGGTCAAAACACACACCGGGCAAGCAGCCAACTCGGATGGGATTTAGACAAGTGAGTGAAAAAACCACACGCACAATTCAGTCTAATTCTTCGTGAGACAAATGACATTTTTAGTCATCCAGGTTGAATATAAAAATATCCGTGTCACACTTGGCACGAATGCGTTTGGCTCAGATCTAAATCCAGCTGAAAACACAAAATGTTGGCTTACATAGCTATGTCTATAAATACACTTTGAAATCATTTGATGAGGTGCCAGTGGTTTTACTCTTGGTCAAATGTTCCTGTCTAAATGTCAAAATGCTACATTTTACCTGCCGCTAACAAACTGTGGGTGTGTGTCCAATGAAAAACATTGTGATGTGATGAGACGCCTCTGCACCAGCCAAACAAGCTACTGATGTCACAAACTTTTAAACCTAGCAATAAACAAACCAGGGAGTTTTCATTTAACAGTAAAAAAAAAAAAAAAAGCAGATTAGTCAGATTAAAGAAGAGTTACATGAACACACATCTGTGAACAATAATCCAGGAATCAATAGTTGCTCTAGCACCAGCTCACAACTAAAATCACACACAACAAATAACATTCCCTCGCTCTTTTTTCTCTTATTTGTAACACTGTATTTCTTTCTAACAACATAAATACCCCATGATGTGTGCTATAATGCAGTGGGACTGCATTATAGCACACGCATTTGTCTAAACAACCCATTTTCTGTTATTTGCATTCCCTGTATCCAGAATCCACAGCAGAAAGTAGTGAATAAATACATTTCACAGTACTTTAGTGCATTAAAACCCTGTAATATCCTCATATGTCTTGTAGGAATTTGGAGAGTTATGGGCAAAGCAGCAAGCTAAACATACTTCTTGTAAAGATTGACAATGGATGGATGGAAGTGTACAGTACAGTGAGCTGAAAACCATGTTTGATGACAGATCAAAGAGTGCGATTGCAAATCAGTAAACAATCAGATTCCACAAGAAAGAATGAGACAGAGGTTGCTGTAAAAAGTTAAGTTAGTGCATTAATAAGTAAACTTTAGACTCACTGTCAAACATGCTGCCTCACTGTTCTGTATTCACATTTCAGTTTTTATACAGTATAAATAATTTCAATGTTGTTTCCGAGACATTGTGTTGTTCTCCCATTGTTTTGTCAACACGTCCTGAACTAATTTAACATCATTACATAATTTCACAATCATACTTTATTTGAACTTGCAAACATTCTGTGTTGCACGGTCCTCAAATTGCGCTTGCGATTCTTTAAAGCAGAAGTAAGCAATATTTTTGTGTTAATATAAGTCTTAAATAGTTCTATCTTCCCACAGCAATCAGTGTTTGGACTGAAACACGGGTCTGTCAGTCCCTCTGCTCTGCTCTGAGCCGAGGAGAAAACGTGGTAACACTTTACAATAAGGGTCCCTTAATTAACGTTAGTTAGTACATTATTAAGCATTAATTAACTTTTTACAGATATATTAACAATCATTATTATGTATTACTTAGGATTAGGAGACACATTAATTAATGTAGCCTATTAGTAAACTGTTAATCAATGTTTACTACTCAAAGTTAGTAATAAAAGTTGAATTATGTAGTTATCATTATGTATGCATTACTTAGCATTAATTAACACATTAGTTTATATATTAATGCTTAATAATGTACTAACTAACGTTAATTAAGGGACCCTTATTGTAAAGTGTTACCGAAAACTTTTCACGTTTTCCTACAAGTTTTATCCAATGAGGAGAGAGAACGGCATGAAGGGCTGTGTGTGCAGCCAAGGGATGCACCTGAATGTGGTGACGTAGGGACGAGGACTGTTATGGTGCGTTCAAGGCAACCCGTAACTCGTGTTTTTCCGACCTGTGAACTCGTACCAGTTCGATCTGGTGCGACTTCACGGGTCGGAAGTTACGAGTGGCCGTTATAGTGACTTTCACAGGTAAAACAGGTCAGAAAAACACGAGTGGGTTGCCTGGAACGCTACAAAGTCGTAAGTTGTGACTTGAAGCTGTAATTTACGGTTTCAAAAGCCTGCCTGGAACGCAGCATTAGCCAAAACGACCGGATCGCTTACTTCTGCTTTAACATCATTACATAATTTCACAATCATACTTTATTTGAACTTGCAAACATTCTGTGTTGCACGGTCCTCAAATTGCACTTGCGATTCTTTAACTACTATATGTTGTCTTTGTCAAAGTTACACAACGATGGCTCACAGGATACTCACTTCCAGAACGCCACAAACACAGCAGCACGTGGCTGTCTGGGTGTTAATAGGATCTCTAATTAGGCTCTGTGTGAAACTTAGGTAGTTATCAACCTCCTGCGTCAATTAACCACCTTCAGGCTACACAGTCTGGATCGCTGCATCTGTCTCATATCTCATTTCTTCATATCTCCATCACTTTGTTCTGAAGGTGTCAGGTTTCTATTCACTGGAGAGAACAAGCAAATGAGACGAGCACAGGGAGAGAGAATGAGAGCAAGAGATCAGATACGGGGATGACTAACTGCTCATTGTTTTGGACAGGGAACTTGTTCTCATATGAGGCCCGAACCCGCTTCACCGCGGTAACGACAAACTGCAGTGACAACTTGTTTGGTGTACACACATCCTCTCCTTCCCTTTGAGGTGCAGGATTTATGATGCAGCGTTGTTGGAACAGTCAAAAACAATGAATGCACGAGACAGATGTATCACTGGAACAAGCTGGCTGCACACACTAACATCATAAACTAATGCAGAATATGTGGCCACGGGCAAAATCCAACAATCCAAAGTCCTGGTATTAATCAGGGTCAAGTGCCTTTATTTCATCCCTGCACTTTTGACCTCATGAAAGAATGAGGGGCTTATTTTCAGAATGGAAACACCAGTGGCCGGCCAAGTCCTGCCATGCTGTGACCATGATGCATGACATGAGATCACTCATCTGAACCAATGAACAGGGTAAAGAGAGGAGGACTTATTCTTCTAGCATCATCCGTGGCATCATGTGTGGTTTTCGTCGTTTTGTATGAGCCCCATAGCAATCCTGGCTTTTTGTTGTTGTTTTGTGCAACCATGTCATCATTTTGGTACAGAATGTCAGAAAATTTGCACAATACAATAATACTTAACAGTTTACCAATTATTTACCAGGGCTTTTTCATGCTTTTAGTGACAGGTTAGAGGAGATAGACATGAAATAAGGGGAGAGAACAGGGGACTGATATGAAGTAAATGATCATCTGAGCCAGGAGTTAAACCTGAGATCTCCTGTACTTTATTTTGGAGCTGAGCTGAGCCCATATGGGACGAGCTCTAACCAATGACCAACCAGAACATCCCCTATAACATGAAACCTGTGATGGACTGTAGTAGCATGTAATAACAAGTATCAAGAGTTGATGCAGCAAAACCAGAAATATCATAGTTTTTATTACAGGATTTCTTCTGGCCTTCAGTGCACACAACCAACAGAAGTCCAGTCCAACATCCAGGCGTGTCATGTTGCTCTATGTGTTTTCCATTTCTATGGTGCCTTTTCGTCTTTGCTCATGAGGAGGCAAACGACCTCTAGGTAACCAACAGACCCACACCACAGTATATATTATACAGCTTATCGGAAAGAGCAAGACGCAGCCTCAAAACAAGTGTTTTTCAATCACAGTACAAAGCACTTTGTACTGTGTGTTTATATACCGCCTTACAGTCAAAACTGTCAGTTTTACATGGCTCTCTGATTGTGTTTGCTGCCAAGCCGGGAGGAATATAGCTCACCTTTGCCATTAGCCAAAGAGGATCCCTAATAAAATACAACTAATCTCTGCTGCTGCAGTAATTGACCTTGCCACAAATAGGAAAGTGCACAGATAAAAGGAGAGGCACTGAGGGGTCAACATTGTTTGAAGGCGCTCACAGCTCAGTGGGCCTGTGAATGCAACGTGCTTTTATCGGCCACCAAGCAACTAAACGCAGCAAACGCAGGCAGCTGTATTTGCATTCTAAACACCCTAACAATCAGCGGGTAGTGATATCAAAGCACTGCAGACCCCTTGATCTACTTTTGTATTCATCAAGAAATCCTGCGTTTACAGATAAATACAAATACTTCTGCATATGAATAATTTGGTTAATCTGGAGCAGTTGATCTGATACAAGTGTGTGTTTGCATTGGAGATGGATGGGACTTCTGTGTACGCCTCCACTCATCTGAGGGAATATTTGAGAAACATGAATTATGAATTCTGTGCCGTGCACAGATAACCGTGGTAATGAAGCCGGCAGAACAACTGGATAGGCTACATATTTAAAGAGGCGACTTCCTTTGTGGACATGTCATCTAGGCATTAAAGATTCAGATGCTGTGATAGCCCAACATTAGAGAGGACTGCAGGTGAGTGGGTCAAGAGATGAGCGCATTATCTGCACACCATTATGGGGCTGATGCTCACAAGGATCAGAGCCGCCGGGGATAAGAGTGACGTAATCACGCCAGCACATGTAAGCTTTACTGTGAAGTGTCTATAATACCTCTACAAACACTTCAAAATATCCTACATTTTTAATGTTGCGCGTTTAGGATGCTAAATACGTCCACACGCTGCATGTGAACTCAGCATCAGAAAAAATGTAGAAACGCATATATGCAGGGATTATTCCAAGTTCACTTCTCGTGTCTACACAGCCTCCTCACACTAACCAGGATTAAAACATCTTCTTACCATACATAAACCTTGATACAGGTAGCATTAGCCCTCTATGGTACGCTGCATTATGATGCCAGTGGGGGAAAAAATGTTTGGAGTGTTTTTATGTCTCAAAATAGACTAAATAAACATAATCTAAAGACATTTTTAAAAATTATTTATTTTTGGAAGTTTGGGGGATTTTTGCCTGTAGGCAACATTGTACCATTACGGTTCATCATATACTGTATTAGAAACACCAGTCTCTGTAGACTTTCACCTTCACTGGCCTCATCCTCATTCTCATTCTCATCTTCCTCATCATCATCATAATAGCCTGATGTTTACTTTACTGCATCCAAAATCAAATTTATTAAGGATAAAAACAAAATTATGATGAATTATATGTTTTTGAACATTATATTTACACCTAAACACACACTACCATAGTCTCATAATGCAATATTGATTCCATAATGGTCCACTGTTGCCTCAAGGCAACATTGCAATTTTCTATAGTGGTACGTTGTTGCTTTCGGGCAACAGGTGCATTTTAACACGTTTCCATTATTTAATAAGTAAATAAATTGCATGGAACTATTAAAAATTAAACTTTACTAATCTATTAGTGTAAATATATTTTTTTCCAGATATAAAAGGGCCAGGAAGTTTTGTTTTCAGACCGTTTTAGTGGAGCAAAATGGCAAACCTGTTAACTTTGAAAAAGTCTGCAAAAAAGGGTTTCAGTATGGCTTCTTGAAAGTCATGTGATAAATGAAAGCATTGTTATTGGTTCTCTAAGGTCTCCTCTCTTTTTTAAAGTATTACAGCATTAAATGGGATGAATTGTGGAGATGTGACAGGCCACAAAGTGGTATGTTGCCTGAGGGCAACATGGTACCATAGAGGGTTAATCTCAAATAATTAAAAGCCTGTTTCTGTGAGATTTGAATTTGTTTATAATCCCACCACTTCAGCTACAAACCAGTGTTTTAGCTGTAAAATGTTATTTTCTTTCCAATTTAGTGTCTGTGTAATGAGACATCCCTGCTTCAGTAACACACATCTCTATACCTGCACCATCCAGTTTCTCTGCAACATTAGCCTCACTTGATCCTGCTCCTGTCTGTGATACCAGGCCATAGAGTGACTCAGACTATAATATATCAGAGGTGAGAACAAGGTCATCACATACTGTTCAATCTTTCACTACATCATGGTTAACCAAGACAATATTTTTAATCAAACGCCAACTGGAGTCAGTTCACAGAAGACCTTGACACGAGGGAGAGTGAACCACTGTAAACTCCTCACTGTCATTAAAGAGCTGAAAGAATGTGTCAACCTGTGGATGGATGAGCTCTTGGATCCACTCACTGCAGCGTGTCAGGATGACTGGTAGCAGCTTCACCTCTTCACGTTCGCTGTGTGTTTGAGGTTGTGATGAATCAGCTTCACCTGTACAATTTGATACACGTCTAGTCAGGCCTGATGTGTTTTTATCATTTGGTACAGGTTGCAACACTATGGGTGTTTTTTTGGGGGAAAAATAGATATCTAGTGATGGTGGCAAAACCAAGAAAGTTATTTCACAACACTTCCTACTGTTCTGGCTGTATATTCAAAATCGGTGACAAGTGCTCTCGAAAGCACTAAGATGAATAAGGACAGATGTTTGCCATGTCATGCTGTGTGATGTTGTATGAAAATATGAAATTATATAACCAGTGATAAGATTTTTAAATTTAGTTTCACTTCATAAAATCTGAGTAGGGTTAGAGTTAGTTCTACCATCTACTATTCTCTGAGCAGCTTCTGGCTACTGTCTATGTTTGGATTAGGAAAGAGTTGGTTGAGAAGGGTTCATTTATTTTTTATTAGCCACTTTTAGTCCAGACTGCCACACAAGTTTTGTGTAAACATTCAATGTCCTTGATTTTTCCCCCAGCGCCACCATGAGTTCGACTTATTTGTGTTTCAGAAAGGAACTCTCAACAACTATGACTAGAAATATTCAGAGGCTATATCCTACATCAGAGGTTATAATTTTGTTTTTTAACTCAAAAACTACTGGGTGGATTACTTTAATCTTCTGGTCGAAAAGCAAAACAAACGATGTTCCCATCAGCCTCAGATCTACTTTCTGTTTAGTGCCAACCAAAAAATGTTTTGTGGTATTACAGTAATGTATGGGAAAACTGATGTGACTCAAATGTAATGGTGGTACATAAGCGCCACAAATAGGGGTGACATCATCTAAACATGCATTATAGTAAACTGAAAGTGTATAAAGTCAGGGCCATTCTTATAACAGTTACATTATCACACTCTGCATTCACCAAAAAGCCGGTGTATTCCTTAACCCAAGGTGCAGCGGAGGTCCAAAGGGAGTCGTGTTTGCTGGAGTGTAAAGTGGTACAAAGCGTCTGCCATTCTAGATCATTTGACATCATTTGTTTGCTCTACTAACTTTTTGTCATTCGCCTCCTCAGCCGTGTGTTTTGTTGGCTCACTGCTAATGACTTGTCCTCCAACAGCAGATTAGGTGTTAGCGTGGTAGTTACACAAAAGCAAAATAAATCACATTTTCTCTGAGGTGACCCAATGGAGCATGTCGTTTTCAGGTGTCGGGTTCATTACAGATAAAAAGGTGTCACATAGAACTGCAGTGTGACCGAACAGGAAAACAAGAGTCAGCTCTGTGGAAAAAGACAGATCATTCCCATGAATATTACTCTTAATAACTACAGTACAGGAGGTTTTCTGGTTATACTCAATTAGTGTAGGACAAAAAAAACAAAACAACAACTCACAACAGGTTTGTTTGTGAAGTTTGTGAGTCACTTTCAGACTGCGGTATGACACTGACTGAAGCATGAAGCTTTATGGTGACGTCACTGTGCTCTCCTGCACTGAAGGAAAAAAAGAAACTAACACACAGACTGACAAATAGCCAAGGACATAAGACTGCAATTTCCATTCGATCATGAAATGAGGCACAGAATTGTGTTGGCTGACACAGTCTGTGACCCGTCGCTGCGGACCGGCCGACTACTGCATGTCTGGAAATCACTTGTGGAGAAATGACAGTTGCAGGCTGAGCAGTGAAAGAGGTGTATGATTGAATTCATACGAGAGACTACTTTGAAGGCTTGATTGGCATGTACAGCATGTGTGCTATACAGTGTGGCAGCAAGAACAGTAGCAGCGATCACCTATAAGCGCCTCAGGGACTAGTTTGCATTGAACATGAAGTCCAGATTTAACTCAACAAAACCTGGCAATTCCACTAAGGTTCAGGTTCAGCTGCAGCACACTGGCTAGGAGTTTTTCCTGAGCTTGGACCAAACCACGTGTAACAGCACATGCCATCAGCTTATAGATGATACATGAAATAAAATGGATATTTTAATTTTTAATCGCACACATTTATCAGGTGAATATTTGGTCTAAGTCAGATAATTATGGGTGAACCAAATGTGCCAACCGCATCTATTCTTGCCTTCTTAATTTTTAAAATCATTCATAATATTCAGTCCCTACTTCATTTGAAATACTCCGAAGCCACGGCTCAATGTGCTCTGACATATTTCTGAGATTTATTATATTTTTAGACTTCTGAGAATCCCTTTCGGTAATGGCCATTGACACCTGTGGTCCAGCTTTGAATGGTTACATGTCATACTGAATTAATGTGTGAAGTGATGATAAGTGTCATTAATGCAAAAGTTGCTTTGTTAAAAAAAAAGAAAAGAAAAGAAAAGCCTGTTGTACTGCTCACAGTATGTTTTTGTGATAGTAATTCCATTGTTTCATTGTTTCAGATGTTGATGATCAAAACAAGTGTGTCACGTCTTTTAATTATCATACACTTATGATAATTATCATAACCACTCGCTTGAAGTGGCTCTTCAAGTCTGATTCCCTCATCAAAGTAGTTAAACAAAGCCTGAGTGTCTTTATGCAAAATACAGTTCACACATTCTGTGGTATTCCTGCTTTCATTGCTGCTGGATAAACCTCACTTCCCCAGGTTTGGTGATATTAATGTTTTGAGACAGGTTGAGGGATAGCATGCTCCTCTGTAATGAGCTGTGAAAAATCTTAAACATAGACAGGATAACAGACTCATACATTAGTTTGTCTGCTTTAGCCCCATCCACGTTTGGTGTTGAAAAACATTACGCTTTACACTCTTTATATCTACATGAGCTGAGTTGTTTAACCTGTGAGGCTTATGACACATTCAAAACCCTTTGGGTAATTTGTCATCAAGTCTAAAACAAGATCAAGAGTCTACAGCCATGCTAGGCTGAGGATCGCCAGGAGTTTGGTCATGAATCACAGCACTGGACAATTGTACATTTTGACCTGATGACAGTGATGATTAAAGGTTGAGGAATCACCAAAGTCATTAAGATTCACGCTCTGGGAAATGTGAATTTATGCAACAAATGTTGATCTAATGCAAAACGTTGACAGAGACAAATCAGTGAATAAAGGAGGAAATTTACCAGGCACTAAAGGAAAAGTCAGGGGATGGCCTTCAGTGCTTTGGGTTTCTCCTCTGGACAAAAGTTTGTCTGTACAAATTGGTGGCAAGTTCCTTAATAAAAACCAAAAATGTTATAGCAGTGATTGAGGAGAAGTCAGGGGATCCCAAAACTATTTTACTGTGGGGCAAAGTAGGTGGACCAAGCGACAGATTGACACGGCTTTCCCCAGAGATGTGCTCCTACAGTAGCAAGTCTAAAAAAAAAAAAAAAAGATTTTAATGATACAAATTTTAAATCTGGAAATAAGATCAGATTTATTTGCTTAAATTGTTTTGATTAGGTAGATCCTGTGATTAAGTTATACTTCTTAAAAACATGGCAGATAAAACTCCCAATCAATTCATAAACAACAGAAAAACTGGTCCGGTGTATTTCTTGTGCAGTAACATGATTTTTTTGTACTTCTGACCCATAGGGTGGCACAGTGGTGCAGTTGTTTGCACCGTCTCCACACAGCAAGAGGGTTCATGTGTTCAAGCCTCGAGCCTGAGGCTTGTTTCCTGTCTCCCTGTGTTCCCTGTATGGGTTCTCTCAGGGATCCCATACACATTAGATTGATTGGTGACTAACCCATAGGTGTGGATGTGACTGTGTGAAGTTGTTTGTCTCAATCTGGTTCCAACAACCCCACACGCATAAGTGTAGTTAATGGATGGATGATGGATGTGTAGAATTCATCTGTGCAAATGTCAAACATTGGGTCCTTCTTCACTTTTATAGTAACAATGGTTTACATTTATATAGCGCTTTCTTATCGATAACCGATAACCAAAGCGCTTACAGAAACCACTATTCATTCATACCACATTCACACCGGTGGTGGTAAGCTACAACTGTAACCACAGCTGGCCTGGGGCAGACTGACAAGGGTGTGGCTGCCAGTGTGCGCCAAACGGCCCCTCCGACCACCACCATGATCATTCATACACATTCACACAGGGCAAGGTGGGTAAGGTGTCTTGCCCAAGGACACTACGACGGAGACGCCTAACCCTTTGACTATTGGACGGCCCACTCCACCTCCTGAGCCACTATACAAGTTGAACTGTTATTGTTATCTTTACTTTAAGCACCCGAAAATAGATTCTGAACTGGTTTTGTAAAGGTCACAGAGCCCGTGTGGCGTAATATGCAGCATGCAACTATGACTGTAGTTAAGTTTTTTTTTTTTCTCCACTCAATTTCCTGCTCAGTATTCATGAAAGCTCAGTGGCTCTCTCTTTTTTCAGCTGGTACATTTCAGAGGCAGATAAAACATTTCAATCTGAGTGAAATAATCTCTCTGTGAGAGAACATGGGATGTCTGGTCCCTTGCACTGAGAAATAAAATAATTCCCCTCATCTTAATGTTAATTCTAGTTTGCATGTCTGTCAACACGAGGTGATTGATGGCTGTGGAAGGAACGGGAAAAAAAAACAGAGTTTGGTGAAATCTAAAAATAGAGTCAGAGGCCAGCATATACACATCTGTCACTTCAAATCAATCGAGCATGAATATGTAATCATTATTCATTGATAAAAACACGTGGGGAAAAAATATGAAAATCTATTGATACATGGCCCATTAAATTTATATCTGTGTTGTTCTGGTGAACAATACATGCACACACACACACACACACACACACACAGGGCCTAATAATCATTCTGATTCTCATGCCTTAGGGCTGGATTTGTTTTCATCTGGTGAGGCATGAAGAGTATCAAAACACTGCGAGTGGGAAGGACTGCTGTGTCCCTGTTGTTGGATGACACATAATACTGAGTGTTTGTGGTTTGGGCTTCTGCTGCTGCTTAGAAACATATTCAAATCACTATGGCTGCGTAGTGTTTTTTCTCAGATTTACCGAGGGCTAAATACGGATAAATGTGTGGAAGAAAAAAAAAAGTTAAAGCAGCACCAAGGGATTTTTTTAGATAAAATTGAAGCCGATTTTCTGGTGTCATGTAGGGACGTGGTGGACGGATAGGAGTGATTGAGCGCTCTATAAAGAGAAACCTGGACTCACTGATATTAGATCCTTTGCCTCTTGACAGGCAACAGACAGTCACCCCATCGCTGGCAGCTGGAGCTGGCAACGTGAAAAGTTGCATAGTGCGGCTTTAACTCTCACATTTCATTTAGTGGTTGCTGTAACATCTGACCTGAGTACAGTATATAGATGTCCAGATGGCGAGGCGCCCCACGTCAGTAGCAATTAATTTCTGATACACCGTGATCTTTTGCTACTAACCTGCATTTAATGAGCAGCTGTAAGGTAAGAGAGCGTTTCCACTGAAGACATATGGTGAACTTGGTGTGAAAATTGTGCATTTTCTTTATTTAGAGGATGCAATGGAAAAGAAGTGTGAATGGATCACGTTGCCATTCAGTGTGCGGGAAAATGACAGGCTCTACCATTGAGGATATCTATAATGCAGGCTAGGGGATAAAACATCAAAGCAGAATATTTGAAGGTCTAAAGATATCACACTGTAGGAATAAAAGCTTACTTGACTAACATATGGCTGTTATGTGTCATTAAAACAGGTATGTTGATTAAAGAGAGCTCTTTCAAGTCTAATAATGCACTCCTCCATTAGGAAGCACTGAAGTCGATCTAACCACATGCTGTGACAACGGCAGTGGCAGACGAAGTGGCAATGAAACAAAATTAGCAATTATTGTGTTCCAAAATACACTACAATTCCCTTTCTAAAATAATCAATGAATCAAAAGTAAAGTGCACATGTTGCAGAATGGCCACTCTGTCAGTGTTATACTGTTATCATCATAGATCATAATCAAATATTAAAATGAATTGATTAAAATGTAGGCAATGCGTTAATGTTGCAAAAGGCAGAAGTGGAGTTAATGTTAACCTTTTTTTGTATTTGCTGTTGGTTTCAGTAGCTGTCAGATACGTAGTAGAGGTACAACATTGTGTACTGCAATAAATATACTTTACTACTTTCCACGGCCATGTTGACCTGGTCGGTGTGACTTTGGACTGTGGGGAAAAAACTGGAGCACCCAGAAAAAGATTTTTAAAAAGTAAAAAATAAATAAATAAATAAACAAATACAGACAACACAAGGGCATACTGTACTAACTGCACAGAAAGGAGAGAGTGTCATCATCACTTGATCTGAGACACCAAATCACCAAACCATGATTATAACATCAAAACTAGATTTATTTAAATGTTAATGTGTCCTAGAGCAGTACAAATTGGTTTAATCCCTGTCGACAAAACATTACATCCTGTTCATGAAATGTTTGCATTTTAAAATGCCTTTCATCCACAACTCAGGAATGCGGTAATATGCTTAGCTTAAAGGGATAGTAGCATTTTTTTTAAAAGTGGGGTTGTATGATCTACAAATAGCCCCTAAGTACTTTAATTGCAGTAGCAGACTCTCTGCACTCCTCCCGTTAGCAACGGCAGCCCATAACCCTGCCCAGAGATTTACAACATACATTGTTGTGAATGGACCCAAAGAAACGGCCTATTTTCGCGGCCTAAAAGAGGTTTTACGTGAAAAAAATTACACAGTTCCATTGCAGTTTTTATTTGGACCTAACCAACTCGCATATCCCTCCGCCCAGGGTTAGTGCCCGCTGATCAGCAGTTGGTTAGCTCCAAATAAAAACTGTGTTTTTCCTGCACTTTGAGGGGTTGGAAAAAATTATATTATAGCGAACAATTGAACTGTGTATTTTTTTTCCAGGTAAAACCTCTTTTAGGCCATGAAAATAGGCCGTTTCTTTGGGTCTGTTCACAACACTGTATGTTGTAAATCTCTGGGCAGGGTTATGGGCTGGCGTTGCTAACGGGAGGAGTGCAGAGAGTCTTCTACTGCAATTAAAGTACTTAGGGGCTATTTGTAGATCATACAACCCCACTTTTAAAAAATGCTACTATCCCTTTAACATAAAGACTGAAACAAAGCTACACTATAAAACTTCTGTAAACAATGCTGTGCAAATAAAGGTTAATTGGTGTTGAAGATCAGCCAACTAATTAGGCTACACAAAAAGTCTAAGATTTGGTTCTGGTTATGTAATGTTTTCTTCTACTAAAGAATATAAGTGGACTATAGGAACATCAGCTAATGTGCTGATCACATGCAGACACCAGCTACAGTATTTCAGACATTACATGTGCTGCACACAGTTCAGCACTGGACATTATCTATGCTCTGAAGTGTGAGTGAGATGTTCTTGTGTGCCTCCTTGCAGAGCACGTCAGCACTGGAGGAGGCACCAGAGGGCTGGGTTAGAGCGAGTAGTTGGCAAACAGGGAAGAGGAACGCACTATAAGAGGAGAATGAAGCCGGAGGAGCGTCAAAACATTTCAACCACAGCCGAGAGAGGCGCAGAGAGGGAGAGACCGGGCAGCGCGTCCAGGATGAAGACTTAAAACGCGGAGATTTCCCCCCCCTCTCTCCCTCCCTACAAGAACAGCGAGAGAGTGTCGACAAACCGTAACTCGTACTTGTTAAAAAACACACACACACACACACACACACACACACACACACACACACACACACACACACACACACAAAAAAAACACAGCGTCAGCAGCAGCACACTGTGAGGGATCGGCTCAAAGTGCTGTCCGACGTCGCGTTCGTCCTGCGCCCGGCGCGCCTCGGTGTCAGTCCGCGCAGAGAAATCCTGGATGAGCGCAAAGTGTCAGCTTCAGCACCCGAGGAGAGGACAGCTCCGCTCTGTCTGCTCCTCCGGACCTCCCGACCCCCCGACCCGCCACACAAACTCTGCTGCAGCTTCTCTCAGCACCGACCCCCTTCCAGTCTGACTCTCTCTCTCTCTGCCCCTGCAAGTCTGGAAGAAGTCTACAGATCCGCTGACGGAGAGATCCGCGACTGACTCTGTGCTCAATATGTACCAGGGGCATTTACAGGTAAGACAGCAAGCAGCCTCTCCTCTCCTGTCTGTTCATTCTGTTCATCCACCATCAGAACCAACTGTGTTAGTTGTTATGGAACAAATGAGCCGCAGTTCTACATGCAGCCTTCATGTGAAAGGCATTTTTTTGTACAAGGGGTATGAGGTAATCACGGTTATAGCAAGTAGAGATTTTAGAGGGTGCGATAACAAGCTGTCACCTGACAGGTCCATGCATGGTGTGTTTAGTGTGTTCATCTCCACCTGTCACCTGACTGAGGGACGCCTGCTGAGATCAATTATAGCTGAAAAGGAGTCCAGGCTAAAACTGCTTATAGATCAGTATGAAGCCATGAGCAAAGATTCATGAATGCACATGTACTATTTAGTCAGCTGCAGTCTGCATTATTTCTTATATTCATTGAGAAAACCGAGGGAGAGCGCGCGCGCAACTGTAGCGCGCCCCACTGCACGTGCAGGTACATGCCAAATGTAAACAGGAGGCAAAGCCTATGGGGCTTCAGCACTGGAACAAACTCAGGTCAGTTTCTCAACATGTATGCTTCTGCACGTGTGACGTCACGCAAATTGACGTCGATTTTTATCACATCAAACTAACGACACACTTTTGTGTTACATCACATTTAGTGGAGGCTGAAACTCAGCTGAGACGCCAACAACTGGGATATATATAAAAAAGAAAGGCACAAAATGTTTCAAAGACGACACAAAAGCTGGATGATAACGAGCTTCACTCAGGGCTGCTGGAGGCTACTCAACACACTGCATGAGAGCAAAGGCAATAATCCTTCCTAATGATAAACTATTTTAGATGGTGTGAATTGAAAGCAATACCGGTTGGTTGACAGAGACACCTCAGATCCCAGACAGCCCATTATGTAATACCAGACCACTCCTGAGTCAGAACTGGGGAGCCTTAAAGACCAACATTTAATATTTCATGATATATTACTCAAGCAGCAGGATTCATTGAAAATGCATGAAAAAAAACAGTCTGCAGTTCTTGTCTGGGTTAGCCCAGTTGTGTTTGTTAAGGGTCAATATTTATTTATTTATGGTATTTTTAAAAAGAAAAAGACATATAACTAAAGATTACCACATGTATATCATCTTTTTTTTTCCATGTTTCATCCCATTGATGTTTACCTGACACTTTATACTGTATGTTTCCCATCACATGCATGCAAGTCATTACACTGTGCCTTGTTATCATAACTGAAACAAGATACTGCTCTTTGTCGGCCATTATATGAGGCTAATTTAACAGCAAATGTCCAGTGAATGCAAAGCAGATGCTCTATCTCTGTCGGTAATGGATCTCAGTCTGTGATGCTCGCTTGCAGAACTGATGCGTTTATCTTGATGTTGACAACACTTTCTCCTTGAAGTCGTGTGTGTGTGTGTGTGTGTGTGTGTGTGTGTGTGTGTGTGTGTGTGTGTGTGTGTGTGTCTGCAGAGATTGGAGATGTACTGTAATACACTGCCTGTGTAGAGAATGGGTGGGGTTTGTTGCATCATGACAAGTATAGACGATTATGCAGCATTTACAAAACTTTCTGGCAGTGATTGATTTACATGAAACTCTTTTAAGGTGAAGTCAATGCTAAGAAATATGGTTGTAACATGTTTTATAATGATTTTACTGCATTTTCATTATCCTGTATAGATGAGGCTGCATGTTGGAGAGACTTTAAAGAGTCCTGAAATGCTGTGAAGGCCGTCTTTTCTCATATCTATCATACATTATTATTCAACATACAGCTTAACGTGACAGTTAAATATTACATGAATGTTGATTATGCTCTCCCAAGTCTTCATTTTACATGTTTCATTGTGGATGTGGCCACTAAAAGGAAGCTTGGGGTGTAAATCATGCAGAGTTGTGAGTCTCCAAAGGCTGGAATTTTAAATGAAGCTCTACTGTACACACTTGATGTAATATCGCTGCGGCGTCAGTCAATCAGTCATAATCAGAGCTATCGCATTTCCTTCCCCAATGTAGATGCACTTGTAAATCCTTCTTTATTACAAAATTGTCAGTCACAAAGATTTGTCAGCTTATGAGGAACTCAGCTCAGGAAGCAGTTGGAACAAGATAAGGATGTCATGTCGGTTCCTTTATTTTTTCCTCATAGTCTTCCTTGTTTGTTGACTTTCTTATTTATCCATGATCTGAAGCATTTTTAGGTGGAAGTGTGAGGCATTTCCCTCGACACACGAACGCGTTTTGCATAATTGTGCTGTACATATGCACTCTGTGATACAATAAGGGTGGATCAAATATCTTGGCATGAGCTGCCTTTCATGAGAGACGCCAATTCTTGTTCTCGTGGTTGGCCCAGAGTCGATTGGGCTCTGCATGTGTAATGGGAAGAGCTTAGCATGACCACAGCTGATTGGCAAAATATAATGCTGGACTCACGTCTTCAGTTTCTCCTGTACTGTTTTTTTTGTCTTAAACGTATTAAATCAAGGTGATGCCAGGTGCTGTGCACAAAACAAAGTGCGCGTTGATCCATTTTTGCCAGCAGAAGATCACTTCACTGTATCAAGTGTAGGGAAAGATTGATGTGGTTAAAGAAAAAGCGATTCAGAGGTGTGGGTGTCAGCCTCATTGCTCTTCCTGCAAAGGTGCAACTGAAGATGTTGCCGGGCGAGCTGACTCAGCACAGCTGCTCATCTTTATTGAAGGAAAAGCTACAAGAGATATTGTTGCAGTCAGTCAGTATGTTTATGCTTTGATGTGCTACATATAAAAAAGGGCCTTGAGATTGTCTCCATCCACATCCCTTTAGGTGACAAGTTCTTCATGTCATTTTGACATTATAGATTGTGGTTTATTGTTGAAGTGGTTTCCCTACTTTGATATTCATGTTTACATTGAACCTAATTACGGGAGGGCTTGGACTGTGAGTATAAAAGACATCCCGGCTTAATGGAAGTGATGCTTCAAGGCCTTTGGATATTTGCTCTGTTAAGCACAACACGATTACATAATTTGATTACCATATTCCAAGTCCCCCCGGGGAAAGATCTTGGATGGATGCTATCGTTGATCAGAAGTAGATCACGTCTCTTAAGATCTCAGTCGTTCGTAGCATCTTTTTTATTAAGCTTCTGCTTTGTTCAGACAGTTTGGTTTGTTGGGCCAAAGATTATTTGTTTTGAGGTTATCATTGAACACTCTGCCAGAGTAAATAGGCCACAGATACGAATATGAGAATCGCTGAGTTGTTCAGAATCACTTTTCTCCGTTTGCATTTTTGGTTTCCTCTGCTGTATAAATGATGTAGGCAACCTGAATTATTTTGTATTTTGTATGTTTTCTAGCCAAAAAAACATTTTCTCTTAAGGGGCACGACAGACTAACCAGACTTCACAGAGAGGCTCGATACTGACACATTAAAATGCAATTAATGAGCACAATCAGATGTGTTTTATGAGATGCAAAAATTAAATTTTACACGTCCTAATGATTTAAAATATTCCAATCAATGCTAAAAGCAAATGTAACTAGTGCTTCATGGAGCAAAACCTCTTGGAGAGACGTTACAGAGAATCCACCGACAGACACGGGTGCAAACAGAGCACAGCGATCAATCAAACCAATCAGTTGACACAGAGGGGTGACGGGGCATCACAGCATCAGCCGACATTTATGCAAGCATGCACATCACAACACAACACAACACAACACAACACAACACAAGCATTCATTAATCAAAGCTGCACACTCACTTGTGGATGTGTACTGTAAGTCGTTTTTTTTCTTTCTTTCAACTACTGCTCTCCAAGGATTTCACCACAACTTGTCCCACAACCGAGGTGGTCAGCTACAGGCATGACAAACTTGTCCTGTAGCTTTTTTTTTTTTTCTCTTTGCCTCCACATAGACTGTTTTAAAGTCTCCTTGATTCAATGAACCATGGTCTTGAATAAGAGAGTTTTAATAGGTCTGACTATTTCAGGAGCCTGGATAATGAGTGAAATCAGGTGGTATCCGGCTGGAACGAAAAGCTCCACAGACAGTGCTGTCCTGGTTGGCTAGTTAAGACCGTACAGAGGCCCTGAGCAGCTTGTGGAGCTCGTAAAGCGGACTAGGGGGAGACTAAGAGGTATTCAAGCATGCATCAGCAGCAGTTGTCCTATAAGCTGATTGAGGAGACAGAGGTTGTTGTTCTTGCCTGCAGAGCATAGGAATTTGGTCATTTTGCCTGAACCCCCACCCATTCACCCTACAAAGGTAATTAAGAATGAGAAACTGTGAACGTGAGGGGGCAGGTGAGGGTGTGAATGACGTGAGAAGAATCGCAATACATGTCCCAACCAGCCAAAAATCCGCCATTTTCCTCATTTTATTCATCTACTTGGGCCTCTGCCACACATTGTGCTACAGTTTATTATAGTCTGACATAGTGTTTAACAGTAGGAGTCAGTGTTTACAGGTATGTCGCCCAGTGTCATTCAGTATGACAATCTAATCCGTGGTTAAAATCCTGATTTAATACTGATGAAATCCCAAACTGTGATGGGATTGAAATGTGAGATTGAGTGATTAGGGTTAGGGTTAGGTTAGTTATTGACGATGAGATTCCTGAGTATTCATGTTCTTCACAAAACAGCTCTGTCAGTAAGCAATAAAGACCAGTTTACATATTCAAATAAGCTTTTACAAAGATTCATAAACCTTAGGGGAAGCATTAATCATAAAAACCTAAATCAGTTATACCACAAATTCCAAATTATGATGTTCAGTCTTTACTGTGTATTTGGTAGCATGGTCTCTGCTTTTGTCCTAATTAGTCATGAGTACACAATTTAAGACAAACGCCTAAAATAAAGAAAATACATTTCCTATGGAGAACCTCACACTGGTTGTGTCTGAGCACTAGGCCCTGCCAAAGGTTACCACGATTCACTGGAGAGGGAAGATCATTTTCCATACTTGACAGAACAACTCTGTTCTGTTATTGATTATCATGGTTTGGGTCGGATCATAGATCTTCTCTCACGACGAACACACAGAAAGAAGATCTCATAAACAATGAATATACACTTTCTAACACCAGTTTTTGTCAATCCATATGATTAGAGGGAAATTGCAGATCATTGTCTCAAATGTCACATCAATAATCATTTTAATAGTAATTGATATTATTATTGATATTACACTAAATTGTAAAACTGCTGTTATTTGAGGGAAAAACAGCTGTTGACACCTCTGGCACCACGCTGCTGTTTGTAGTGCTAATGAAATTAAGCATGAATTGGAGAAAAATTATTCAAATACTGTCAAATGCACTTTTGATACACTGGCAAACCAATGTCTACATAAAGTTGTATCAAAATTAACCACATTTTAAAACACTAAATGATAAATCACTGGTCTGTGAAGGAGAGAATGTCACACTCACCTTCCCTGAGTCAGACTTGCTTTGCTTATTTTATGTTCAAGAAAGCTGCAATTTTGAATTTTGACAATGGAGGTGACGGTGGATAAGCACTGCCGACACCACAGCAGAGAAGTGGTTCACAAGCTCCACACGATATTATGGGCCTCCGATCAAATGCCATGGGAACGCCTTGGCCTAACCCGCCGACTCGCACACACCAAATGTCAACACAGTGTAGCAGGCTCTGTCAAACAAGAGGCCAGAATCTGAGAAGGGATATAATCAATGTGAAGCACCCAAATTCACAGCTTCACAGCTCTACATCTTCCTCTCAGTTGGTAGATTTCCTCTGGGTGTTTTTTCTGCTCCAAGTCTGTTAACACGGCAGCCCTCCCAGTCCCACATGGAGAGTCCCCTGAGCTACTGTACAAAGCCACATTTTTTTTCTCCCACAAAAGTAGGACAAGCCTCAGCATCTTTGTTACAGGGAGCAGAGGGCTTCGCAGGAGAATGGGTAGCCCATCCATCTCTTTTGCCCAACCCATTCATAACAGTCATTCTCCAACTGGGAATTAATTTGCTCCAGAAAGCAGGCGTCTCAGCGGTGGAGGGGAGAGAGCATGTGTTGGGTCCTCCGGGGAGATATGAGCTATCATGGGCGAGTGCTGTTGATAAACAAATATGCACTTCACTGTGGCAGATGTGAGCAGGATTTACACCCAGATATGTAAAGGCATTGCCCGGTTTTGAGTTAGTACTGCCACCCTCTGTAAACTGAATATTCAATTGATTGTTCTCTCTACATCGGAAATTTGTGTTAATATTACAAAAAGAAAATCAATGTTTCAGCTTGAGACTTACTTTTATTTTACCTGCCAAGATTAGGTCTGCAAATTTGGCTTCTGTTTTTATATCTGATCTTGAAAGTTTTCTCTTTATGAAAGCTTTTTTTCTGCTTGACTTTTGATTTTAATTTTGCTGTTATGTAGGGTTTTTATTTTGCTCGTTTTGTTTTATTGCTGATTCGTTTGTTGGTATTTTTTGCTTTATTTTTTTTTATCCTTAATGTTTTTTGGTTTTATCTTTTTGCAAAGCCATTCATGAGCTTGTTAAGAAAAGTTTTATTGAATAAAGATGTATATTATTATTATTATTATTATTATTATTATTATTATTATTTTGCTACTCCTATTAGAAATTATTTTGATCACCTGATGATTTTGTCTATAACGTGTCAGAAAAAAAAAAAAACCCACATCATTTTTTAGACCCAAAGGTGAAGTCTTTAAAAGTTTTATTTCAAGACAGTCCAATTTACATTTATAAAAAAAACTTACATTTAAGTTTCTTAAAGGTAAATAATATGAGGTGGTTGACATTTATGTATTAATGAAATGTCTTGACTTTTGCATGGACTGCCAAGACATTGTGATCAACCAGTCAAGTTTCTTTCAGGATGGATTAATCACTTCGTTGACCCCTTTACTTTTTCCCTCGTGGCAAAAGAATCAGGTCAAAACTTCAGTCATATTGTCAGATCCCTGTATTCCCAGTGGCCTCAGCTGTACTTGGTACAGTATAAACAACAACTTGCTCAACAACAGACATGTGGAAACATCTGCAAAAGCATGTTGGGTTAAAAACAACCCAATATGGGTTATTTTTTAACCCAACACTGGTTAAATATTGGACAGAACACATGCTAGGTTATTTTGGGTTGGTTTCCTTAAACCAACAGTTGGGTTGTTTATACAACCCAGTTGGGTTGTTCATATAACCCAATTAAGGGTTCACATTGACTACACTGCTGGGTCCTTTTAAACCAATCAAGTTGGGTTGCTAACTGAAGCTAGTACTCAACAGTGTGTCACAAACTTGCACTTAACAACTATATTGTGGCAGGCTAGGGTTCTATTTAACATTAACTCAAACAGAGACTAACTTTAGATCTTGAAGCAGCTCCTGTGCCTCATACACCACTTAACTACAGGGAGAATGCTGTTTATTACCCTCAGAACACACACACACAAACTGCACACAAAGGAAGGGAGACCACTAACCAAAAACATAACTTCACTTATGGTGTCAAAGTGCTTATTTCCATATTTCCATTTCATCCAGCAGGGACAGTAATTGTAAACTGAGTAGAACATTGAATTAGTAAATTAGTGTGTAGAACAGTATCACTAAAGATTGTGTAGCTGTAGCAGATAGCATCTGTAATAACCTAAATAACCTAAACTTAGAATCACAAACACACTGTCCCAAAGCATGCTGGGAAACTCCTCCCACCGAACGTCAACCCAACATGTTGGGTAGTCCGAAATGACCCAACACAGTATAATGGAAATTACAACCCAACAGCTAATAACTCAACTGCCAACGACAATAACCCAGCAAATTGGGTTCTTAGATTACCCAACTTAATGAAAACAACCCAATTAAACTAACCAACAGTCTCAACTCAGCTGTTGGGTTGAAAAAATAACCCAACAATAATTGTGTAGCATTTGCTAATACAACTTCATCTACATCTGGGGTGCATGGAGAAAATAAAGTATTAAAAGTATTAAAAACATACACCCAGCTCATCTTTGTGTGGATGCCGCAGTTTTAAATGTTCTTTGCTTAACAGCCACTTAACTTATATGTTTATTATAAATGTTATGTGACCATGGAGAGAACAACAAACCCATGAGCACTGGTCTGATAAAATGGCTGTTTATTCTGCAAATATTGCAGTTTTGACCTCATCAAGCATCAGTAAGCTGATGTTAGCATTTTGCTCCAAGTGCCACTGCGCCTATATAGCTACTGTAGCCTCACAAAGATGCAGACTTGTTATTTTTTCAAGTTACAAACTTATCGATTCATCAACAAAGCGTTAAATTGAATCATATTCACCAAAAGGTTCAGGCCTTTTTCCCGCAGCCTGACCATTCTGGTTTTCGGGACACAACTCTGTATTCATTTAGTAAAGCTCATACACAGCGAACGCAGTGAAAACTGAAATAAGAACAGATACTGTAGTAAGGAGGGTACATTCACTCATTAGAAGTGAAGTGTATCCAAAGGCTGTAAAACACTGTTCTCATCTTCATCATGTCTCAGTCTCATCGCTGTTTTTTTTTTTTGCTGAGAGAATCTGTTTTCACGCCCCGAGCAAGAGATACTCATTTTGATTTGCAGACTCCTGACATCCTGCCTCTGGATTTGAACCTACAGCTGCATCTCTATCTTCACCCTCACCCCACCAACACAATACATCTTCTTCCGTGAGCCAGTGATCTTGTCAGATAATTGCAGGAGTACGCTCTGCAAAAACCAAGGTCTGCATATTATCACAGCAATTAGTGTGTTGTACCCACAAATACCAATTACATACCTCTCATGACACCACTAATGACAATTTCAACACTCTCCATCACAGCCCTGTACTTACAACTGAGCACGACCTGGCGCTTTATAGCAAAGACAGAAAAGCTGTTTGCGAGGAAGTCAAAATAATGAAACGTACAGGAAAGCTGCCCTAATTAGCTTTAAATTCATTTCAAGGGCTTTTTGCCACATGAACCAATAATTTGTCTCTGCAACGCTCATTTGTGTGAGGGAGGGCTGGAGTGGAAATAGGAATCTTTTGATGTTATTTGTGCACGCCGAGCAAAGGATGGAGCGTGGAGGATAATGACAGCATGACTGAAGAAATGTGGCAATTTGATACTTTTTGCAAAAACAGACCCAGAACTACAATTACCCCTCATGGTTGTACGGCTCTGCTAATCAGTTGAGATGAAGTAATTATGATCACAATATCCCCCTCCTGAGTTACAAATCTGACTAATACAGTAGTCAGAGATGTTTTTGCAGAACATTATGATGCCACAGTGAAGTTTTGTGCATTTAAATATAAAATGTCATCAATTCAGTATTCAATTTATCCTATTAGACATTAGTGTTCAATTGTTTCAAGTGTAGAAATTGTTGTGGTGTGCCTCAGTGACCTTAATATTTGACTTTTGAGTCCATTGTTGACTCCAAGTGAACATTTGTAACAGATTTGTGTAACAATTGTTGTTAAGATATCACGTTCACGAGGACAGAGGAGACAACAGCATCACACCTCTGTCATTGGCTCTGAGGCATAAAAATAGTGACTATGAAATTAGTTTAGTGTTTTGTGGTAGATGCATTTACAGCTGTTCTTCCTCGAAGTGCTCCTCTAAGTGAAGACAGGAAAAGCAATAAGAAAGGTGAAATTATACCATTCTCCTGCAGTTGTCTAGTATGTGAATCTCATATACAGCCTCTGAGTAGTTGAGGGTCTCTGTGCTGTATAACTTTCTATAGGATTTTCTGTCTGGTGGAAGCAGGTGAGCAGGAATTTGCCTTTCATTTCTATAAATACCTATGAGATGTGCAGTTAATAAATTCCTTGGCAGAAGTGGAGAGGCCGGGCTGCAGAGCGGAGCTCAGAGGGATGCTGGGTATGCAGATGGGATGTATACAGAGTTCAAGGGTAGACCAGCTGAGAGGTCTAAAGGCAGGGGGGTTTCGTTAGCAGAGCAGGTCCGACTCCCTGCCTCCGGCAGTCCCACAGGCAGCAATCTGACAGCATGCACATCTCACTCTGTGCTTCTCTGTGTAGGTACAAAACTTACAATATGTGCCTGTTTTTTCTAAATGCACACACAAAGTACCTGCATGCCATAGTGTGCAGCGTGCATCTGTATGCCCACGAGCATGCAGGCGTGTTCGCACAAGTGCAGATAATAAGGCGAGGCATGGACATGTGATTCATATATCTCCACATGACAGCGGCTGCAGCAACGTGCCAGGAAGAGGTCGGAGGTCCTGCTCCTCTGGCTTCTCTACACACGCAGGGAACACTGCTTGGCAGCCAACTGAGCAATGATACATACATGTTCATAGGATGACGCACAACATCCCAATCACATCCCAATCTAAAACACCTACATGCTCCATAGGGACAGAAAAACATTAAGTATGCGTCTTGTGTCTGACTTTTATAGTTGTCTCTGAATTGATTTATAGGTTTACTAATGGGTTTGGAACATGTTCAAGCTCTAAAGTAATTATTTATGTCATATATGTTGCATTACTTAGAAATATTATAAAATACAATGGAAAATCTACCAGGATTGAGTCATCAGAGCTGGTTGTAAACTACTTATTATTTCATTTAGGTAAGAATTATTCAAGAGGTCTGATTGAGATCAAGAGTTACTGTAGAGAGCTGAAAACAAGTTGCATTACGACATGGACCAAATGTGCCTGGCTGACATTAGCTGATTGCAAATAGAGTTTATCGTCTAAATACAGAATAGTCAATGATATCTCTACCAGAGAGCCCTCAGATATTTTTTTTTTTTAACTGCCTTATACTTTTTTCCCTCAAACTTAGTTGGTCATTGTAGTCAAAAGGTTTTCCAACCATTCTCCCCTATGATCAACTATGTTGCTGACACTTACATTAAGTGAGTTAAGAGCAGACAATTTTCAGATTTTCCAATATTTGTTTTAAAATATATGATTTTATTGTTTTATTATTATTATTTTACCAGCTCCAGAGTTTTAGGATCCAGACTCTTCCCAACATGACTGAGTCAACCTGATGTGGATGTTAGAATGACTTTTATAATGACTTTTACAATGACAGAAATATCTACCTTTACTGGCAGAGAACCATTTGTCACTATTTGAATAAACAGGCAATTAGCTGCAGCACTGTGAGGATGAGAGTTTCACACCCATGTGGAGAGAAAGTGAGGGTGAGAGAAGCAGAGAACAGTGTATTTCCAGTGGGAAATAATACCTTTCTGTATAAAAACACATATTTCAGAGCAAGACAGAGTGTGTATGTTGAGGATGCTAAGAGAGCTGAGAGAGCAATGTAGACATAAAGGCAAAACAAAGGATTGTCTCACTTCATGCCCCCGTTTAAAAGGGTACAATTCATTTCTGCAACCATCGTGTCTTGTGGCAAGACAAACGTGGCTCCATTGTATCCTCCAATTCACTCCTCTCTCAGAGTAATCCATCGCTGACAGAGGCAATGAGTGTGTTTCTGTGTGTCTGCGACAGTGTCTGTATCCAAGGAAACAGGCCCGAGTGTCCGTTAGGAGCTTGTTGACTATGGGAATGTCTACTTCAAGTCATATAGATATCAGAGTTGCTATTCTGGGCTGTTTAAGCTGCCTGAGTGTACAGTATGTTTGTGTCAGATCAGCACACACTCTGACAGAAAGTGATTCCACAGATTAAGTTGAACAGCGCCCCTGCCTCTGTCCCCAACGTTACAGTGTGTAGAAGTAGTGTTTGCAGCTTCACACAAACCCAGTCCAGTAAATAATGTGAAATGTGCCTCAAGTAAATGGTCAATGGTTTTTTTTTTTTCATATTTAGTTTAGTTTAGTTTAATAAGTTCATTTGTATCAGGGACAATGTACAAAATAACATTAGTCTCGAAATGAGAAGAGATGCCTTGTACCGGATTTAGCTTACTGGCTACTTTCCATCCGTAGTCCCTGGGCAGGTGACTAAGAACAATAGAAAGGTAAGAAATGATCAATTTACATAGCGTTCTAAACATCCATACACATGTGCATAACACACCCTCTCACACATCACAAACACTCGAGACATATGTCATACTGTATCAGAAAGAAACATACAATTATTAAAATACTTCACACTTTGCCAAGGTTAAAAATAATTTCAGCTCATGATTAATGCTGACATGACTGATTTCTTAGGATCCATTGTTTGACTTCCCGGGAAAAAACATTGAAGTCTGTACAAAGTTTCAGATTAATAATAATAATAATAATAATAAATTGTATTTATAGATTGGTTGGAAGATTGTTCCATGATTTGACAGATTTAAAAGAAAAGGCAGATTGAGCAAAGGCAGATACGCTTAGGAATATTACAACATTTACATTTAACGCTATCATTTCATTTCTATTCATTTGTACCATTAACAGGTTTAAGGATTTATGTATATATATTTATTTATTTAATTTTAAATATTGAGTTCATAAGTGAGCTCAAACTGTTGTAGGCTGGAGGGAGGGGAGGATGGCAGATTAACAACATTTAACTTGACTATGTATTGATAAAACCAATGAAAGTGTCCATAGTGCTGAAGTTACAGATCTATACAATCCCCTCATCTCTGATATTAAATTGTCTCTAATGCGATATTAGACTCTCCTAAGACATTTTAAGAAACATACTGTAACAATGTTCAGAGTGATTTCAGTTTCCTGAGGAAGTAATGAAGAGCTGCAGAGTTAGATTAGTGATATATCCACCACTACTGAACCACATCCTGTAGTGCAACATTAGTGCAACTGAAGCAGTATAGCACAGTAGCAAGGACTTCATATCAATCATTTAATGCAAGTTAGTTACACAATCTATATATTTACATAATCTACAGCAATCTAGTGCAATGCCACATAATATTACTGCCTACATAGGTAAAGCTGAGTTAGTGAATTCCTGCAACACCTAATCAGATAAAAACCAACAGGAGAATCTTTTTAGATCAACTACTGTACCAGACGTTAGGAGTAAATGGGGTATAAATGTGTGCCAGCTACAAAAGCAAGTATCCTGCCGTGAGGTTTCATCTCATTTGTGCCATGAACTATATTTTTTTCAATCATCAAATACGCATTTGTACATGACGACATTAAGAACTCAGGAATAGCTTTTCACCTGTGGTGGCAATTTCAATCCTCCCCTGATAACAAAATGTGCCGAGGTGTAGAGCTCTACCTACATTTTAGAGGGTATTTCCCAAATCCACTGCACACAATACCCCCCAAGAGATTTTGTCCTGTGACACTTGTCCTCTGTTCTTGGACTCTAAAAGTCTACTGGCTTTGTTCGAAGGTGCAGAGAATTTAATGTAGCTCTAACTTGTTACTTTTTTCATTTTTTCCCCCCATCCACGTCAGAGGTTAGAAAAAAAAAATCTTTCTGTACCACTTTTCATCAGACTTCTATAATCAGTCAACAATCCTTGACTCTCGGAATGAGAAGCAGATGTCTAAGTACCAGAATGCCCCATTAGGAGTTTAATGTTTCCAAAAGTGTGTGTGTGTGTGTGTGTGTGTGTGTGTGGATCCAGCATTTACAGAGTGTTTAATTCTATTAACTTTCACATTCAAAATTGCCTGCATCATAGACCCCAGTGCCACACACACACACACATGATCTATGTCACTGAGATATTCATTTGTTGCTTCATTTTTCAGTTCGGTCCATGGTGACATTAAAAGCAGGAGTTTTGTTTCTACATCCACAAAGTTTCATTGAAGATTTTGAGCAGTGACCACAAGTTTAACCAAATAACTACTTTCTCAACATGTTTTGGATATGAGAGCGTCACATAAATGCTGCAGATTCGTCGGCTGCTCATCCGTAACACGAATCTCCCATTCCACCACGCCCCAAAAGACCCAGTTTGACATAGCACGTTATGTACAGTAGCCTGGGTAAACTCTGGTCATTAACAGATGGACACATTACTTAGGTACACTGTGGCATTTTAATGATGCTCAGCTGGTATTAAGGGGCCCAACTTGTGCCAAGAAAATACCCCACTAACCACCCACCCACCCACCATTACACCACCATCACCACCAGTCTGATAGATATGGTTGTGATGTGAACATCCCAGTAGATCAGGAGTTTCTGAGGTTTCTTTGTCATGCTCAGTTTGGACTTCTGATTGTCTTGACCATAAGGTGTGATTGGGCTCATATGATACTCCAACATTAGAGACTTAAATATTTCTTTGAATAACAAATCTGATGAAGAATTTAGATGCTAAAGTGCTCTTAAACAACAGCACATTTGCTCCTGGAAAGAAGCTGCCTGCTGCTTCAGAATTCAAAAAGAAAAAAAGAAAATAAAACCAATGTACACCATGGACTGCACTGTCTACGTGGAAACCTCTGAATGGATGGATGCATGGATGGAAATACCCTCCCAGGAAAGATAATGAATTCTAATCCATTTATATTTACACACTTCTATTTTTGGTCAGCTGAGAGCTCAAAGTGTGATTCATCTCTGTGGATGATCACATCTGACTATCATCAAATAATGTGACAACATTAAAATACTGTATCACTCTGTTTATTTGTGAGATATCTTTTTATGGACTTTATTGCAAAGAAGCAGAGCAACAGTCACTCAGCAAAGTTCATTCAGAGTTCAGACCTTACTAAAATGATTTATCTTGTTCCGGCTTACAAAGACAAGTGAGCTCTTCAGATGAGGACTGCACGTCTGGCAGCCAGCTCGACACTGTTGTTTTATTTTCTGCTCAACAAAAGAGAAATCTGTACAGTCCGATGTATACGGTAGGTCATAGAAAAGACTTGGGCTTGATCAGGTGCATTTAAGCATTAAAACAGGGCTCTACTTGAAAAATACAAAATGACTGCTCTAAATCGACTGTGGAGCTACTCCAAAGTGGTGTTTAACCTCCAGCAATGCATCTCGCAGGGGATCATTATTAAAAAATTTCATCCACCACCACATTTAAAACCTCGCAGAGTAAGAACAATGGCCATATTATCCTGTTATAATGCAGCTGAAAAAAGGAGAACTGCTTCATATAAAGAAAGGATCTAGCTGTCTCCCATCACATCACGGTCATCTACACTCATCTTGAGACATTTCCAACCTTGAGCGAAAACCTCAAGAACGCGTAACCTTTCTACTTTCAACATTTCTCTACCTGCTCCTCTCCCTCACCTCGTCCAACCTCAAGAATGCTATCACGTCAATTAAAGCTTATCCTGCAGCCATCATATACCCCAGGGTAGTTAAGACAGGCTGCCACAGAAAAGGTCAGTCACAGCTTTAACAATGGTGCACAGAGAGATAAAGACAGAGAGAAGAAAGGGTTGAAGAAGATGAGCTGCTGCTGTTGTTGACGGGGAGGAACTGACACAAAACAACAGCAGGTCAAGTTAGTTTCAGCTTTAAAAAAAAAACTTATCACAAAGAATATTTCCACCTGGTTTTGTCGATACTTTAATTTTCAAACTGGTTTAAAAGTGCTGCAGACGACGGATGATGACTTTGATTTGAGTAAGTCCAGAAGATTTGTTTAAGGCTTCATTGATTTACCATGAACCCTTAAGTTGACATAAAAAATTTGGCATTTAGCTCGCAAACTGTTGAGTGTGGTCGCAAGTTAACACTGTCTGAAAACAAAATAGAGCAAAAGTTCACTTTAGAATGCGCAGGTTGTGGTGGATGGATAGATGAACAAAAAAAATACAACATGATCAATATTGTTTCCTATAAGTACAACTGTACAAATTGTGACATTAAGGGCCTGTCCCAATTCTCCCCCTAGCCCTAAATATTTGCCCTAACCCTATATTTTGCGCATTCACGTGTAGGGGTAGGGTGTCCCATTACTCTAGGGAGCAAGGGGAAGTGCGATTTTCCCCTTAAAATCAGCCCTCAGTGAGGTCCGATGCGGGCTTAAAACTAAGTGGAAAATGAAATTACCCGTTGTCACGATCGATCGCCATTTAGACACATCTGAAATGCTTGAAGAAACATTACTATTTCTCTCTGTGTGTGTTTTGTGTCGCTATGTGTGGTATTTATTGGGGGAATCACGGTGTCGCATCAGTGGCTGCAGCTGACAGGGACAGCTAACGGCAGCAGCAAAGCTAACGGCGGTAGCTAAGCTAACGGTATCATTTTTCAGTTAGTGCGGTTGCGTTCACACCAGCTTTTTGTCACTCGGGACCAAACTTGGAGAGCGTCATGTCTCCATGACTACCGGTTGAAATCTGGAAGCGCTGATTGATAAAACTTTCATGATGGAGACTCCAGTAGGGCCGGTTGTTAGTAGCTCTGGTCATTTATTTCTATATTGTTTGCATGTATAACTCTGTTTGGTACTTCCGGCTGGTTTCCGGTTGCGTTCACCCAGCTCGGTCCCGTTAGTTCCCGGTTAAGCGTTAAACACGGGCGGAGCTCTGCTGCTAGGTAACCACGGTAACCAGCTGCTCCGCGGACCCAAGGGACGGAGCCGCCGACCTGTCGGTGTCTGAGCGACTCAGCGGACACGCAGCGACCGGCTGCCCCGCTGCTGCTGCTGCTGCTGCTTCGTTTGTGGGGACAGAGCTGCGTAGGACCGGAGCACCGGGCGGTCTCCCCGCTGCGTTAACCCGTTGTCAACGACTACGGGAGCCCTTTTAGCTCAAGGTCGCACCAGAGTGCGGTTGTTTTCACACATCAACTAGTGCGCACCAGAGTTCAGCTGGAGCCGAACCGAGACGAGACGAGACGAGACCACCTCCTCAGGCTGCACTAGTTTTGGTGCATTAGAGTGCGATGAGCTTTCACACTGACCCAAACTGGACCAAATTTAGTGCGATCTAAATTTAGTGCGCACTAACACTGCAGGTGTGAATACACCCTAAGATATCCGCTGGAGAAAATATTTTTTCATGGACTGTTTATTGAGTCACTGAGTTATTAAAGTTAAACAGGTAGCTAACGGTTAGCCCGGCTAATCTATGATAACCATGACTAATTACAAAAATTGTTTAGACTGAGATAAACAAACACAGCCAACGCAACAGGCAACACAACGAATGAAACAATGAAAATAGTAGCACGCTCCACCGGTATAATTGTAAACATGTGACGTATGTTATCATGTTCACTACACTAGTGGTGTCCCATTTCCATAGGGAAAGATTTTCAGCCACTTTCCCTCAACAAGGGGAATTTACGGTTGAGGGCACTGAAAACCAAGTGGAAGATTTAAGGGAAAGAATTGGGACAGGGCCTACTGGATTGTGCCTACAGGTTGTATCTGTGGGTAGAGACAAGTGACCTAAAAGGTCTTCAAGGCTGGTAAAGTTAATGATATGGGTGGGGGGTAAGGGGATCAATCTGAGCTTTTATTCATCTTCATTCATCCAATATTTGTCAAGGTGCATCATCAAAAGTCAAACAAGTCAAAGAGGAGAAGTCTATGGCTCTAGGATACATCGCTACATGGATTATGAATGATGCCATGTATTATGGTAATCCATCCAACAGCTGAGATATTTGTGGCTGGACTCCAGCAACAGATCGACACTGCCCTCCATAAATTAGAGAGGGTAAAAATTCAGAATTGTTGTTTGACAAATCCATTAATCAACTAGTTGTTTCAACTCTATGTGTAATGATGTATAATAACAATACAATATAGTATTAGTTTCATGTATTTCCTCAGTCACACCCCTTCTTCTGTAGCATCTGTAAGTCAAAAGCGGCTTCTTTTTTTTTGCAACATTTGTCTGGAGACATTTCTCAATTATTTTAGGACACCCTGTAGATTTATTAACTCCAATCCATCCTTCTAATAGCAAAATCCATATCAAAATATTATGTCTCACATTCATGACAGACAGCAGGGAATATATATTGCGAATTCTAATTAGAAACTCAGGGGTAACCAGAGAGACATTCATAACATAAACAGCAGCAGGTTCCAGCTCCATCAATCCTGTTAGGGCATTATAATATTTTTACAAATGTAAATTAGTCTGTTGTGCACAACAGAGGAAATGTTTGTGCTTTGAAGAGCAAGATAATGCGTGGTATTTTCGCTGCTCGATTGGCAGCCTCTTTTTATGGCCAACAGCTTTAACTCCAATAACAGACTGTAAGAGAAAAATCATATATTGGAACCATCAGACAGGAAACGGTTGCCTCTTCACAGCGTGTTCATTATTACATTTTGTTCCTCTCTGCATTCATTTGCTGCACAAAGTTTTCAAAAGGCAGCCAGACAGAGCGGAGCGATGGAAACTCTCCAGTCTGGCAGAGGGTTAAGAGATGGTAACAAACTAAGCTGCACGATGTGATTACGTGTGCCTAGCAGCCCCTTGTGTAATCAGCACCGCTGCCCACATCTAATCTCGTGTGAAGAGCACCCTCCCCACCCCACCCAGGAACACACACACACACACATCCTTGTCTTATGATATTTGTGGGAACCTGTCATTGACATACAGTAATGCATTCCCTATTGATCTTTACCCTAACATTAAACTTCACAACTAAATATAGACTTAACCCTGACTCCAAACTAAACTTAATTCTAAACTTAACCCTAAACAGCCATGTAAACTCATTGTGTCCAGCTCCGTTAGGTCCCCACAGAGTTGGCAGACTCCACAAGTACAGTGGGCTCCTAGTTTATTGGACCCTTAAATATAGTGAAAGAATTACACACACACACACACACACACACAAAGAGAAAGAGAAAATGCCCTTTGATGATGAACTCATCAATGTGCTGATTTGCGCTGCAAGTCTGACATTTACGTACATGAGGAAAGATTCAACAGCAGCAATAACAGCTTGAATTTACTCAAGTGACCCAACATGATAAAATAATCACACTAAATTTCATCTCCGCACTGATGACAAAAGCTCTTTACACTGATTGGTCAGCCACGAGATGTTTGCAATCTTTTTATTGTCCAAAACATTTCACAGATGTTTAAGGGTCTAAATCCAGATCGAGCTGTAGTCTCACAACTGTGACTGATAAACTAATGGCATTGATGGCCTCAGTGACGAAAACAAAAACAATAACAACAACAAAAAAAAAACAATCTGAAAAGATCTGCTTTGGTCTTCACTTTTAAAAATAGGAACCTAAATTGGCAACACACCGAGAGGCTATTGTGAAATCTGAGATCTCTGAATCGATGGTCGGGCACAAGGCCAGCCTCCGCTCCAAATTTGTGGCTGTTGTGCTGAGAAATCCCTGACCTGTGTCCTCAGTAAATCTCTTCCCTAGCCGAAAACATCCCTTTCACTCTGATATCATCCATTCAAGCACCTAATAATTATAGATTACCGAGTGAACCCATGTGTTTGGTAAAAGGACATCTGAATAAGACAAGTGAATATAACAACGCCTCTCCTGCCATGCTCCTCCTCTGTTCTAGCGGCTGAAGCGGAAGGTCCTGGAATAGCAAGTCGATGTTATCGCTCCTTTATGTGGGGCTTTGAAGCAGCTGAATTAGACAGCATGTCAATGCGATGCTTTTGTCAAGAACTCTGTTGGTTTCACTGTACAGGCTCGACGTCCCGGCATACGCTGGCATGGAAGGGCATCTGTTGAAGTGGGACTGTATGCGTGTTTGCCAAAGGGTGGGATTATAATGGATTAGCCTAATTACATGTGATGCTAATGGGCTGCCTTGTGGTGATTGATTGTTTGATGATGAATGAAACCATCACTATCTTGGCCTGCTGGTGTGACTTGCTACTGCTTAATTTTAAAGGGAGTAAGCCTCAAAGAGAAAGGCCCTGAGGGAAAGATAAATAAAAGGCCTCCCATGTGTCCAAAACCTGCTTTATAAACCATCAGGACAACAGCCAATGAAACCCAGTTAGCCAATGTGCAGACAATTAGAAATAACTGGCAATAAAGTTGCTGTCAGGATCTCACCTTGCACAGCTGTTCTGCACGAATGGCCACCATCTCCTAAAAATCTGTTTTTTAGATGTTCGGCTTAGTGCTAGCAGTCATATCAGGACATCTGATAAAAGGCTCAGGGGGAAGAAATCCAGCCTGGACTGAGTTTTGCCAAAAAGATAGAAGACGTAACGCTGGCACTGCTTTTCGATGCCTCCTTCACTTGCAATAGATGGGGCATTAAGCCACGCTGACCCTTGATCAGAGTTTGATTTACTGTCACACGTTTTTAAAAGGGATTACTGTTGAGGGTTAGTAAAACATTTAATCTAAAAAGTAAAACACAGAGACTCAACCATGACACAACGCCACTACATTCTGGCCAGTCTTTCGACAAAGATTCACGGCTGCGTATTGCTCGGCATGTTTTTCACTGTCTTCGGATGTGGAGTTAGATAGCATCATGCACCCATTGAGATCAGCGGTAGGAGAACATTTATCTTCTGACGGATTCCCTGCGATTGTGGTGGACGGGTAATGAGCCGCCTGTGGGCGTCTCTCTCTTTCTCTCTTTTTGTCTTTGTCACAGTTTCTCTTTATCACACACTAACACACACACACACACACACACACACAGGTGTACCAAGCCTAATCTGCAAACCTCCCCTCCCCACCCCCACACACACTTAAGCATCCACACACAGACGAAAGAAAGAGAAACAGTTCTCGCCCATTGTAAAGCATTCTCACAATGGAGAACCATCTATAACAGCTGGCAGTTCCCATTTAAGGCATATTTCTCTCTAAGGGTCATACTTCGGTTTGATAGATTTGTACTATTACAATGTGATGATCACAATAGGGCCATTAGATGGTTGACTGCACCCTTTCTTACAATGAAATGACTTGGCATGCCTTGCAGGTAAAGTGACATTGTGGGGAAAGTCCACAAATTCATTCTGTTCATTGTGTCCACAGAACCAAACTGTAAGTGACAAGCTGCTCCTCATTGTCAAAGCACTGAAATTTTCCACCTCAAAGGAGGATGCAAGGTCGTCCACTTCACTCTGCCAAGCAACTCCCAACTCAATGAACTTGTCCAGTAAATGCTTTTAGAAAAACATCTGAAACCACAGATGGTAATGCATGATGTGCACAATGGGGCTTAATGGCTCCTCTAGATGCGCCTGTGCATTAAGTTTAAGTTGTTTTCTTCTAATTATAGCTCCTCAAAGTTTCTACATTGATGGACAGGAGCGGTATTCCCCTCTGAACAAGATGTTTATTATAAATATCTTATATAGAGATTATTCAGCTTTATACAAATCAGCTAAGAAAAGATGAGTATATTGCTATGACACGTCAAACAAATGGTCTATCTTATATTTTTCACTGCCAGCCTACATAACTACATTGCAGATAGAAGCAAAGCCTTGTCTGACAGCAGCTTTTAAAAATCCTGTTATTCATTGTTTTACTGAAGTTAAGAGGATTGATTTTTTTTTTTTCCTTTGGTGGAAATTAGTTCCATTATATAAAAAGGTGTGTGTATTTCAAAAAGGACAATGGGATTGTGAGTGCAAAGAGAAGATATGTTAGGAGAAAAATGCAAGGAAAGGAAGATAGAGATGCTGATGCTGGCATACTAGGGTGTAATTCTGCTTCGTGTTTCTGTGGTTTTACCTAATAGCTTTTTAAAATGTTTGCTTAATCACTTGGATCTGTCTATGCACTGGAAGTCCAAAAAGCTTCCTGGCTTAGTTTTACTGATAACAGTATCTGCTCAAATAGGCTCTGGTCCAGATTGTGTTCTTTAGACAAAATGCCCCAGTGGAACAAACTGTCAGTTCACTTTAAAAAGGACATTAAAAAAAAAAAGTAATACCATTGAAAATAAGGAGGAAACTGCCATTTTTTGTTGCTGATTTCGAATAATAATAATAATAGAAATTCAGTGATAAATATCATGAAACAATCCCATCATATTTTGCACATCATGATGTAGATACTGTATCCTCCGAGAGCAGCTGATGAATGATAGCTTCACTACACATCCTCGAGTCGGATCCTTTTTTGACATGTAAATGGCTGCGTCTAAAGAGCATTCATTTCCTCTCGCAGCATGGGCGAACGTCTTTAAACAATAAGCCATTACTGGCAGCCTATCTTGTTTGCACAGCAGGACCTCAATCCATTCCAGCGAAGGACCGGTGAACGAGAGGCAGGCTGGGCGCTGGCGGGGAGGTGGGGTTGGGGTTGCTTGACAGGGCCTTTAGGGAGGATGTGTGACACCGTACTAATCAGGGTGGGGGTGAGCATGTGCAACATCACTACAGGGGACCTGCACTTGACCTAGGGTTGTTAATGCCTGCCTGTGTTCATCTGTTTTCTTCTTCCCTGACGCGGATCAAATCCAGTCATGTGCGGAACATCTTAAATGACAACTTTTTGGAGCTATAGAGGTAGATTTTTTAATTGCCCATTGGACTTTTAAGACTGTATTCAGTGAGCCACACATACTAGTAAGCAGTAAATTAGTACCTGAATGATGAGGATATCATTTTAGACTTCAATAAGAGCTGACTGGTGAAAAAGTAAATGAGGATATGGTTAAAAATTGGTCATGATCAGCAAACCGAGTGGTTGTATGGGTGCTGATGCTTGCACATAATGTCCTGTCCCCTCCTCCCCCTCCTCTCCATACCTACAGCTCTCTATTCCTGCAGCTGCTCTTTTCAAAGGCTTTAATTGGCCAAAGTCACTCAAGGTAACAAGGGCCTCATGGGCCTGTGTCTGGGCAACCTGATTACTGTGTGTGTGTGTGTGTGTGTGTGTATACCAGTTGGTTAAAGGTACCACCACAGGGGCACGAGGACAACATATAATTGCTTGTCATGTTGACTTAAATAAGCCAGTGCTTTGCTTTGATTAAAATCCAGTTTGACTGCCAAAATTCTGGTGGAAAAAAAACTGATGATGAGTGAAATCTGTGTCAGAATACACAAGATAAAGTACGCTGTTTGAATACCCAGTGTGTTTATTTGGACGAAAAACATTGTCCTTGGTTGACCAACAGTGGCTAAATGTTTTGGGCCCTGGCATTCATTCTGGTCGCTACTCGCTACTTTTTCTTATCGATCCAATGTGAAAATTGTTTTGTTTTAATGAGTTACTTCCGAGCCTCTGTCACATGACTGCGTTTCACCAATCAGATGTAGCCACTCGCGACGTTTGCCTCCGTGTAACCAATCAGACAGAGCCAGACAGTCACATGACCGCACACAAAATCTCCGCGGTAAACAGGGCGGCCACTCCACCTCAAATTTGAGAAACTGCGGCTACTAAATGATTAGGATGATGTCAGCCCAGGTATGTCGTGGATAATGTCCGTCAAGGCAAAGATATTCAATATAAACCGTCTTTGGTGAAGGTTCTCAGTCATACAGGTCATCTTATTCTTCTTCCTCCCCAGGAAGTTTAAACCCCATATACACCTGGAGACATGTGACTCCTAGTCACATGACCACCCCTCCAGTTTCGGGAGTGTGGTCATGTGACTCGAGTCTCGGGGGTGTGGTCATGTGACTTTGGTTTCACTAGAGACCAATCATAGGACCACCCACTCTGGGTTTAAATACCTGGTTCTGGCATTAGTCTCAGACAGTCCATAGGCCTTTGCAAGTTATTGTGGCTGAATTTGTCTTAATTTATGTTACTTGTAAAAAAAATAAATAAATAAAATAAAAAGTCATTTAGGCTATTGTCTTAGTTGTTAAATGTTGTTCCTTGGCAATATCAGATTTTTTAAATTGTTATTATATTTCTGTGTATTTGATTAGGCCTACATTTACGCGCTGGTCATAAAACGAACAAATCAGAGGTTACTCAGCAGATATTCAGTACTTGAGTAGCTTTTTCACCAAGTACTTTCTATTCTTACTCAAGTAAATATTTGAATGGCTACTTTTTACTTTTACTTGAGTAATATTATTCTAAAGTAACTATACTCTTACTTGAGTACAATTTTTGGCTACTCTACCCACCTCTGAATGTATGTCAGCATGCTAACATGCTAGAGTAAGATGACACATGGCAAACATTATTTCACATTGTCATTGTGGGATTTGTTAGCATGCTGATGTTAGCATTTAGCTCAAAGCACAAAACTGTGAGTGTCTTGTTTTTACTGAGCATCTCTCTCCCTCTCTGTCTCTGTCTCTCTATAAATAACTCTGGGTCTATTTCTGTATCACTGATACTTGAGACAGAACAGACAAATGAGTAGTCCAGGACTGAATCGCAGGTATCCATATGATAAAAGCTCATTTTCTTGTTGAAGTCAAACTAAAAGGTTGCCCTGTGAATAGCTCTTAGCTTTGAAGCTGCACAGTCTCTTTTTAGTTTTTGCTGTCTTTTTGTTTTTTTTTCATCCAGTTGTCACCATCTCAAGCTCTAACTCTCAGGGGGCAAACTGTACTCGACAATATCTTCATTATGTAACTGAAAGGTAGCTGGACCTGCATGCTTTATAGGCAGATAATTAAATCAAAAATCATCTTGATGGACTGGAATAGTAATCCATGAGGAAGACAGAAAGCCACGTTTTGCAATCAAAGCACTCAGGGACAGACGGCAGCCTCGCTTATGACAGCTTACAAAAGCACAATGTTAAATTCATCTACAGAGAGAAAAGCGTTGCAGCCGCCCGGATCTAGGACAGGCAGAGCCTCGAAGTGAGAGACGGGTCTGCGGCGAGAAAGTAATGCCATTTTCCAGGCAGCCACTAGTAATCAGGTTACTGTACCCTCCTGCTCAATGCACAGAGGGGATCCTCCTCCTTTTGCTGCCATCCCTCATCATTAGCAGCTGCAGGCCGAGCTGCAAGTAGCAACACAGCTACAGTGTAAGTAATGACTTGGGCTGGCTCTGCAAAAGGGGCTCACTGTCCTCTTTCTCCACAGTTCTTTCTTAATGGGCAGGTAATGGGGAAAGAGGAAATTGGCCACCAGGGCCTGGAGAGGGCTTTTGTTCTGCCAGGATATGAGGAGGAGTTATCAAAGGGAGAGAGAGTTAAAGTGTGAGGCAGAGGGAGACGGCCTGAGGGCGAGCTTTACCGCCCAGCCGCCATTAAACTTTGTCCTTCATCCTTCAATCCTGCCCTCTCTCCTTCCATCATGGCCACCCCTATTATCTCTCAAAGTCACTCTCTCTCAGATGTGTATGTCTGATATCTGAAAGAAGGGGAGATACAGAGTGACGTTGCGGTGCCATTTTGGGTTGGTTGTTTCTCACCACGGTTCAGTAAAATCCTGATCCACCAACAAGTTCTTGGTTAGAGGTCCTGGAAACCTATTTAGCTCCTTAGACGGGACAATGAGGTCCTGTGTGAACGAACATCAGTTTGAACATTTCGCAAAAATGACGGTCTTGATGTCTGAGCACAAATCAGGATCAAATCTGACCAAACTATAGCCAGCCGGTCTTAATTATGCAGATTAAAGTATCTTGTTTCTACTTAGCATTGAACAAATAGTATATAATGCATTTTTTTTTTCTACCATTGCTGCACATTTAGTGCTAAATATTTAATGTTACAGAGAAACTTACTTAAGATTGAAAACATGTTTTCAGGAGTTTAAAGGTCACAGAACAATAGTTGTCCTGTTAAATATTTATAGAGTCAAAACTGACTCAAAGATTGAGGCAGGATGTGTTAACATTTAACTGAAACAATCTTTCTCTAAACTTAACCAAATTGCCATTGTCACCTAAACCTGACTGAGACTACAAAATCTTGTTCTTGCTGCACGGCAGCCCACAGCTTTGAATGGCGCAGACAAAGAAATCCAGTGGAAAAAATGTTGCCCATTAACACAATCCAAAAAGAAATGAGTGTTAACATGATTTTAGGTGCAAATTCTTGAGAGTTCAAAAGTTAAAAGTGCGAAAATTAGCTGTACATTAGTGATCTTTTTGGGTGGCTCTGCTCCCCCACATAGCTGTCAATTTTCTCCCTCGTAGGTTAATTATAGCGAGAGATGTGCAGCAGCATTTCAGCAGCAGAGAGGACGAGGTACTCTCACAAGACTGTGTCAGCTTCTTTTATCACCCGCCAGCTGGTGGAGGAATTACAACCTTAAGTTGAGCACCGACAGAAACCCTGCAGCTCTTACTGAACACTGATGGGCAAAATGGATGAGTCTGGGTCAAGTAATTGTACTTGGGGGTCAAGTAGCTATGTTTATAATGGACGAGGTCAATTAGAGAGTGTGATGCTTTCCGATTGAAAACGTGTCCTTTTGATTAGACCAGCATGGGAGAGGTCTGGTGTCAGGATGAATTGAATTTATTTATTAGTTTCTTTTGTCCCCTCAGGTAATTTCTGCCCACCCGGCTCTTCACTACTGAATCAGATAGATGAGTTTCCTTTGGTTTCTGAGTCATGATATAATCTGATACCTACATTCAAAACCAGAAGAGAAGCGAGATGTCACAGACAATGACAGTAGCCTGAAAGGCATGTGAAAGGTAGTTTAATGTCAAGATGAATTAATTTCCTTTCTTAGTACGTCTGATAGTCAGTGTCTTCTCAAAAATCAGGAAGATCAGGTTCCTTCGTTTTTGGATCGTAGTCGAGGGAAGACAAATTCTCCTCTGTAGACAGAAAGGGAACAAGACAAATCATCTTCAGCCAGGATATCTGTGTCTTCTTATAGCATGTTGGACCACAGGGGCCAAGGGGAGGCCTCATTACTTTGATTTTGCAATGCAGAAAGCCATATGCCCAATAACTAGAAGAAAGGGAGACATGGAGCCATTTTGTGTTCTTAAAGGATATTTTCCGGTTTTTACAACCTGGACCTTATTTCTAGCATAAAATACGATCATTTACTCACCCAGACAACTTTGGTGTCATTTGGAGTTGTTTTGACGAAGTTAGCCCCAGTGGAGCGGCGCGTATATCCGTATAATGCGAGAGCATGGGGCAGCGCAATGCAGCCTCTAAATAACACATTATCCGCCGCAAAACTCGTTCATTTCACCAATATTTTGTTATGATACACTAGTGCTATTCCCCTCCGAGCCTGTGGTGGCATGTTATCAACATCCGGGGTCTCTAGGTTGACCTACTAACCTCTGATCTGGATGATGTCATCCCCGAGCGCTGCCCGGCTCATTCTGATAATAATCATTCTGCTTCGGCATTCAGGTCCATTTTTAGCTCAACTAGCCGGAGCTTTAGTGAGTCCAGGTTGAGGAGAGGAAGCCTGTGGAAGCTGAACTTCATCCAGCTGCTCATTTTGTTCTGACGAGTCAGAAACACGCAGAAACGAACCGTAGCATTAGCGGTAGCAACAAGCCGCGCCGGGCAGCGGTCGGAGATGACATCATCCAGATCAGAGGTTAGTAGTCATCCTACAGGCGCAGCATGTTGTTAACATGCCACCACGGGCTCGGAGGGGAATAGCACTAGTGTATCATAACAAAATATTGGCGAAATCAACGAGTTTTGCGGCGGATAATGTGTAATTTAGAGGCTGCATTGCGTGCCCCGTGTTCTCGCATTATACGCCAAAGTTGTCTGGGTGAGTAAAATGATCTTATTTTATGCTAGAAATAAGGTCCAGGTTGTAAAAAACGGAAATTATCCTTTAAACAGGCAGTGAAATTTTGACCCACTAAAAAGTTTTTGTTTGTTGGATAGATACATAAAGTAATGTTTACAATTTGACATGATGATGGCGATGATGGTGCTTCAGGATAAGTCAGAAAAAGTCACCCTCTGCGACTCATGGACGTTTGTACCAAATTTAATCTGATGCTCTGGGAATCATGAATGTCTGTGCTCAATTTCACAGCGATCCAGCCAACAGTTGTTGAGACATTACAAGGGGCCAGGGCCATCCCATAACCAAGCCACTAAAAAGTACAACTTGAGGAAAAGTGTGGGCTCCTGAAGTTAGCCCGTGTTTGTGTGTGATCATCATCACACAACTATTCAAGTGGGGCATTACTGAGATAACACTATGAAGAAATCTCTCCTTGATCAAAAGAGTCCCAAAACCACCGAAGCTGATGTAACAGTGGCTTAACACATAACAAAAGTGATGCAAACAATACACCTGCTCTGTGAGGTGTTCAGAGCTGCTGCGTTGTAGAAAATAAAGCAAGCCGACGGTGCATATCATTAGTCTTAGATGACAGTGCGCGCTGTGGAGCACATTCACATGAGGAGTTGCTGAATTGCGGGTATTTCACAAGTTCGCCACTTCCTCTAGGAGCTCACAGATGGCTTATGTGTTTCTGGTCTGTAGCTACAGTCCAAAAAATGATTAAGGAGAGAACCGACTGTTATTTGTTTCACAGCTGAAATAGACACACTGCTTCACTGACTGTTATGCCAGGCCTCACTGCCAGGTCATTAGGGCTTCTGGGGAAAGAACAATAAAGTCAGTCTAACAACACTGTACTGTATAAGCCTATGCACTCAATAGACAATTTTCATTTAGCGTTGCCATCATGCAGGGAAGGAAATAGACTTAATAGTTCACAGTAAGTCCATGGCAGTAACATTTTTACTCATTCTCCATTGCTTGAGCTGGCAGCAGATCTCACTGCTGAGCATTAAGAGCTGATTATCCTCCACCTTCCCCAATCTCTCAGTATATTTAAATCTTAGATTTGTAATCCTTAACTCCATGTGGGAGTCACCGGAAAACAATATAGCAAACAAATGTTATCACATGAATATCAGCCTCAAAGCTGAGTCAATTATGTATCGAAGCACTGCTAATGTAGATGGAGACTTGCTGCAACTTCACATTAAAAGCATCACATGGTGAAATACAGGGCGGTTTTATTGTGAAGTAGGCACAGAGAACACAATTTAGTTGTCATTGAACTGCTGAGTAAAGTCATCCTCCCATTGAAACAACAAGCAATGAGCAGTTAGGTGTTGTGCTGCAGGCGCCTCCATTACGTGGAAAACGACTGTCACAGTGTGCAGCTTGAAGTAAGATCACTGTAAGAATTACTTTTGAAAAACTTTTGGAAGAGAACAATTTCATTTTTTTTTTTAGCACACTGAGGTATTAAAGCACTGTTTCTATTAGCACTGGTAATGGCAAATCAATCAGGACTGAAATCTTAAAGGGATAGTAGCATTTTTTTTAAAGTGGGGTTGTATGATCTACAAATAGCCCCTAAGTACTTCAATTGCAGTAGAAGACTCTCTGCACTCCTCCCGTTAGCAACGCCAGCCCATAGCCCTGCCCAGAGATTTACAACATACATTGTTGTGAATGGACCCAAAGAAACTGCCTATTTTCACGGCCTAAAAGAGGTTTTACCTGAAAAAAAAATACACAGTTCCATTGTTCACTATAATATAATTTTTTCCAGCCCCTCAAAGTGCAGGAAAAATGCAGTTTTTATTTGAAACTAACCAACTGCTGATCGGTGGGTGCTAACCCTGGGCCGGAGGGATACTTGAGTTGGTTAGGTCCAAATAAAAACTGTGTTTTTCCTGCACTTTGAAGGGCTGGAAAAAATTGTATTATAGTGAACAATGGAACTGTGTATTTTTTTTTCACGTAAAACCTCTTTTAGGCCGCGAAAATAGGCCGTTTCTTTGGGTCCATTCACAACAATGTATGTTGTAAATCTCTGGGCAGGGCTATGGGCTGGGGTTGCTAACGGGAGGAGTGCAGAGAGTCTGCTACTGCAATTAAAGTACTTAGGGGCTATTTGTAGATCATACAACCCCACTTTAAAAAAATGCTACTATCCCTTTAATGATTCTTTAGGTTCTAAAAAATCTACACAAAAGGTTCACATGGAGGAGTATTTTAAAGAGCACATCCCTAAATTAATTTGGCCTTGACCATAACCGTGATCATGCCGATGGCTTAGACTACTCCACACTGCACAAGGCCACAGTGGTACAGAGTAAGGTCATGCTGATGAACGTAAGCGTGAGGGGAACCAGATGGCAGCAGAGTAGAGGATAAATAATAAGCTTTGTTTTGTAAAGCATACAAAGGTACAGTAGTTGTGTGTTGTATTATACAGCTGTTTAAACCATGTCTACAAGGAAGGAGGATTCCTCAAGGACTGGTCTCAAGTTAATCAAACGGCGGCATTCCCCTTAAGATAATAAGACATGTTAGAGGAGCCTGGAATTTGTTTAGTTGACACATTGTCTTGTCTGGCATCCGCAGGGACTAAATATTCCGCTCCTTGCATGCTTAACATTACAGCTCTATTGACAAGATGTCATTTTCTTGGGTCTAAATTAATTAACTCAAAAGGAGCAGCATTCCTGATTGGGACACTGATTCTGATGTGTATTTTTTTTTCAGATAAATATAAAAGAACAGCAGGACCGTACTGTGGAGTTTCTAGAGCTGATGACTTGAGTGAAACTAACACAACAGTATATTTGTAAAATCAAGATTTGAAGTCTCCTAAAGCTTTAATGATTTAACAGATGACAGCAGGGTTTACAAGGTTGATTTGTTTACGTGTCGACTGCACGGTCATGGCCGCTCAAATGAAATCCTGTTCTGTGTCCTTGCAGCTGACATGGCCATAAAGAACGATCGCAGGAGCTGTGTGTAGACTTCACTTGAAAGTTTTACAATTCAACCCTGCTCCTCTGTCAGCAGACGTGAGAGATGATTTACAGAACTTAAAAAGGAGAAAAAGATCTATGTTCTCCCGCTAAGAAGAGTGGAAGTCAAAACAAAGCCTCTCGTTCGATTCTGTGGTACCTGATAGTGGAGTGGTCTCCAGAGAACACAACACAGCTTTAGGGGGGAAGAGAGGAAAGAAGAGCATGTTGAAACAACGGTAAACACAGCACAGCACAGTCCTCTGAGAGGGTGTGAGAGCGTGTGAACATGAGTTTGTAAATGTGAGTAACATGACACTTACATGAAAAGTCTAATTAGAAATATAAGAGCAAGCACAAATGCAATTCAAGCGCAGTACCAAAGCCATAATGACATATGAACTGTGGCTTATGTCTGAGATATAATTATAATTATTAAACACAAAAAAAAAAAAAATACGTAAGAGTTCCTAGTGTTTGCCCTATAAAAGAGCCCAAATGCACATTTATTAATAGTTTGTTTTATCCTATTATTTTCTGGATACATGACCTACATGTACTATTCCTCCAGCCAGACTGCTTAATCTGTGTATATGTTCTATATACTGTAAGTAGCCTGAGTTACACAATATAAAAAATGTTAATATATGCAGTTATAATGAGAAATGTGAATGCATTATCCAATACTCCAAGTGCTCAACTGAGAAACCTCAGCAAAAATCCTTGTCTTTTTCTTAGCTAAATTGGATTCTAGTTAATGAAATGTTCATCTGCCAAAACACATCTCATGTGAGTACTCCAAGTGGGAGGAGCCTAAAGGCCTCCAGTAATACCACGGGACATCTCCTTCTATTTTTTACACCAATGCTGACACTTCCTGAGTCGTTTCCCTCGCCCGTTCACGAGTGTTTTCAGTCAAGGAGATACAGTGTCCAGTCAAACATACTGTATATCCTCTGGTGCAGGATGCCAGCTGCCCCGAGAGTCGGGTGCTTGTACAGGCTAAGTTGAAGTTGACATGCTTTTTACATGCTCTGTGATCCTGCGTAAATCTTTGATGAGCAGCAGCCCGTGTCTCATGTTCATGTTTCAACATGAGCCTACAGTATCCACGGGGATTACATGGTCGAGCTTGCATCCACGTTAAAGCTTTAGTATGAGAGTATCATGTTGTGGTGCCTCAGCTGGCTGCTTTTTTAATGAGGAGCACCCTTTTTCACTTCACCACTCTAGGTGGGCGTTTGCTTTGCACAGGATAAGTGATCCTCTTACAGTGTCCTCCTGACCTCCTGACCTTTGACCTACAGTATAGCTCAGCCAAAGTCAAAGGTGACTGTCCCTTTGAAAAACTAACCACTTATGTTAAAGCAGAAGTAAGCGATATTTTTGTGTTAATATAAGTCTTAAATAGTTCTATCTTCCGACAGCAATCACTTACTTAGAGTGTTTGGACCGAAACACGGGTCTCTCAGTCCCTCTGCTCTGCTCTGAGCCCAGGAGAAAACTTTTCTCGTATCCTACAAGTTTTATCCAATGAGGAGAGAGAACGGCATGAAGGGCTGTGTGTGCAGCCAAGGGATGCGCGTGAATCTGCTAACTCCATCGGCTGACAAGAAGTTATGGTGCGTTCAGGGCAGCCCGTAACTTGTGTTTTTCCGACCTGTGAAGTCGTACCAGTTCGATCTGGTACGAGTTCATGGGTCGGAAGTTACGAGTGGCCGTTATAGTGACTTTCACAGGTAAAACAGGTCGGAAAAACACGAGTTACGGGTTGCCTGGAACGCTACAAAGTCGTAAGTCGTGACTTGAAGCTGTAATTTACGGGTTCACAAGCCTGCCTGGAACGCAGCATTAGCGAAAACGACCGGATCGCTTACTTCTGCTTTAAACTATAGCGCAATCAAGTAGAGTGTCATTTTTTTTGGTAACACTTTATTTTAAGGGGTCCTTGTTCCTGTGTAGTTACCTAATTAATTACAGTGTAATTACCTATGTAACTACAAGTAATAGCATGTACTTACATTGTAAATACATAGTGTATTTTGGTGTACTTACAGGTCCTTGTTACACTTGTAATAAGAAATGCTTGTTACAATACCTGGTCAAAGTGGCCTCTCTCTTTGGGGAAGGGGTACATCTGCAAGAAAAATGGGTGAAACCACAACCCATGTTGCCTGGGCAACCTTTTCCATCAATCTTCCTCCTGTCTCTTGAGTCTTGGAACATGTGTGCTGTTACACAACTTAGTCTATGTAACAGTTGTGTTAATACACACTTGTTACTCTTTGATACAGTGGAATGAGCACATTGAAGTGTACCTGCTGGGATACCTCAGTCCTTACACATTAACTGCAATAACCAGTGTCTTCGATAGTGTACCACGTGTGCTGTTACACAACTTAATATATGTAACAGTTGTGTTAGTACACCGTTGTTACTCTTTGATACAGTGGAATGAGCACATTAAAATAAAGTGTACCACGTGTGCTGTTACACAACTTAGTATATGTAACAGTTGTGTTAGTACACCGTTGTTACTCTTTGATACAGTGTAATAAGCACATTAAAGTGTACCTGCTGGGATACCTCAGTCCATAAACATTAACTGCAATAATCAGTGTCTTTGATAGTGTACCACGTGTGCTGTTACACAACTTAATATATGTAACAGTTGTGTTAGTACATCGTTGTTACTCTTTGATACAGTGTAATAAGCACATTAAAATAAAGTGTACCCGCTACATACTTACATGTAACATCATGCAGAAACTTGGTACTCAAGTATTTTTACATAAACCAATAACTAGAATAGCATTTTTTCAGAAAATGAGACAATGCTGGATAACTCAATTCATATGGAACTGAAAACATCATCAGCAATCTGTTTGCATAAAACCACACACTCAAAAAAATGCATTTCAGTGTTCCTTTATCGTCCTTTATTTTTATTATCCCCAAAAAACCACAAGGCTTGATCTTTTCCTGTCCTTTAATGGAGTCCTCTATTTCTCCTCCGTAAAACTGCAATGATCACAGAAACACAATTTACTTACAGTAGGCTACTTACAGTAGCATTGCATGAATAGGTACACTTCAATTAGCATCCAGATTAACAAAATGAAAAGAGTTAGCATAGACTGAAAGCTAGCAAGGTATATTTACCGAAAACATAACTAATCATGTCTTAATTACAAAAATACACAATCATGTAACACTATTGACATATTCTACTCACAGATAGACATTCCCCAAGGCAAAAGCATCCAACAATATTATTTAGCAGTCTGTTTAGCCGTCTGTGCTCACTTTTACACCCGAGCATGAGAAGTGAGCATGCAACAGAAAAAACACAACATAGCTGGACTTGACGAGCCGAGCGCTCACTTCGACGCGGTTTCTCTGAACCAAAGAGAAGACCACTCACTCGGACGTGGTTTCTTTGAACAAAAGCACACACTTTTTTAACCCTCAAAGACAGTACAAAGACACTGGTTATTGCAGTTAATTTGTAAGAGTTGAGGTATCCCGACCCAGGTACACTTTATTTTAATGTGCTCATTCCACTGTATCAAAGAGTACAACGGTGTACTAACACAACTGTTACATATACTAAGTTGTGTAACAGCACACGTGGTACACTATCGAAGACACTGGTTATTGCAGTTAATGGTTAAGAACTGAGGTATCCCAGCAGGTACACTTTAATGTTCTTATTACACTGTATCAAAGAGTAACAACGGTGTATTAACACAACTGTTACATAGACTAAGTTGTGAAACAGCATAAATGTTCCAAGACTCAAGAGGCAGGAGGAAGATTGATGGAAAAGGTTGCCCAGGCAACATGGGTTGTGGTTTCACCCATTTTTCTTGCAGATGTACCCCTTCCCCAAAGAGAGAGGCCACTTTGACCAGGTATTGTAACAAGCATTTCTTATTACAAGTGTAACAAGGACCTGTAAGTACACTAAAATACACTATGTAATTACAATGTAAGTACATGCTATTACATGCAGTTACATAGGTAATTACACTGTAATTAATTAGGTAACTACACAGGAACAAGGACCCCTTAAAATAAAGTGTTACCTTTTTTTTTTTCTTTTCAACAGTACAGTACAGTTGGACTGGACCATAAATAACAAATATTTTGCCATTCGCTCTGTTGTTCTCGAGCATTTGACCACACCACGTGATCTTCATGAGCAGATTAGTTTTGCTCTGTTGTCCAGATACTGTAGATGTCACTGTTCCTCTGAGCACTTTCAGTATTCAGGAAGCTGCTGATGAAGACTGCAAAATAACAATTCATTGATGCTGAGCTGGAGATTTTCTCAATTGCTCTTTTGAAGTTCCAGATTGAAATGTCAAGGTCAGCAAATATTAGTTTCCATGCAATGTTTCCACAAGTAATATGCTAATATGCTTAATATATCGCACATATGAAACATTACAGTCACTTGCCAGATAGTGATTGGTTCTTTATGTTAGGTAGTGTTACATGAATATTTTTCTATTGATTGGCACAGTTCAGAAATGAGCACAACTTTGTCCAATGACATTGATGGAAGTATATCATGTTGGTGCTTTATTATGTTCTAATGTCCAAATTTCCAAATTTTGTTTCCAAGTAAAATTTCATTAAAACTCTGTAAGACTGCAGTGTCATGGCTTTCTAACAGTGGAAGATTATCACTCACTTATCAATGTTAACTTTAACGACACTACCATCCCCTGCATGCATGTCTACTTTTTGAATTTTTGCGTGGCACTTTAAGAGCATCTGCTGAAATCATTTCAATACTGTTGTCAAGTTAAAAAGAAAAAAGAAAGATGATTCAATACCAGTTCACATCTCATCATTTACATCAGCCTGGTTATCTTTAGAAAATTAATGGCTGTGCTGTGTTTCAGTCCCAATATATGAAACAAATGTTCAAAGTGTGTGTGTGTGTGTGTGTGTGTGTGTGTGTGTGTGTGTGTGTGTGTGTGTGTGTGTCTAGCTGACAGCCTTTTATGTGCCCACCAGATGCAAAGACACAATCCAGTTACATTGTGAATAGATTAATCTTATTTGCTCTCCATTCAGAGCCCATACTGTATTTGGGGCTCACAAATCTGCATTACTGAATTAAAATGATAAATGCCACACATCAATGTAACTGATGAGGAATAATCAATAGAGACTGATAAATATTGACAAGTGATTGATGGAGAGATGATTGTTGTCAAACAGTAATGGCATTTCAAGTCTTTATTTTGTACTTAGGGGCTAATGGAAGAGGGTCTCACACTCAGAGAGTGATTCTGTGCACCCATTTATCATTTTTAGAGCTGCCACTCGCCATTCAATCAGTACAGTAAGATCTTTTTTATTATAGAGCATGTTGCTGAATCTCCTGTCAAACTTAGCCTTAATTCTATTTGAAAAAATATGAAAAGGAGATGAGACAATTGATAGTTGATTGTGTCATTTATGAAGAGAGATGAGTTGTTAATCATTGTAATTCATTTTTGATATTGAAAAAGTCAAGTTCATGTCGGCCAGGGCTTGGGAAAATATTTAGGAGTAAGCAATGTGAAGTTAAACATGATGCTATTGGCTTATGTGGCATTTTTGAGCCTCAAACCATCAGCAGTTCCAAAAAACACAGAAAACAGATCTAATTTAAATGTGTCTTAAATTGGTCTTAACAGCTGATTTTGCTCTTGTTTTGAAACTAATAATATGATTTTAATATCATATCAAGTGAACACAACTGTTTCCAAGACTACCATTTAACAATGACAACAAGGCAGACGATTTTATTCTTATACAATGGGTCTCTAATAATCTCTCATTTTCTTTCCTCAAATAATCCATTTGAGGATTTGGCTCTAACAAAAGCATGAATAGCTACAGTATGAGGTTTTTTTTCAACACCAGACAACAGTGTGTGGTCAGATTTAAGAGTGGTGACGGTAGCTGTCCAGATGTGTTTGTGTGCCACACTGATAATATAACGTACTGCACAGCACACTGCACTGGTGTCAGATCTGCTCGGAAAGACTCGCACCATTTACTCATAAAAAAGGGTCAGAATTGCACTTATCTGCTGCAAAAATGACTCCGAGTTACTTTACTATACACATCAGCTGACAGTTTATTTTCTTTCCTTTCTTCTTTTTCTTTTCAGATCCATCTTTGTCTTTTCTGTGTTTTTGGATTTTGTTGATAATGATCCAACTACATAATCAACTCTTTTGGTAACTATATTGTCTTATCAATCAGTGATGAAGATAGTTATGTGTGTCGCGGATGTACAGTACACACATACTCATCCCTCTGATCCAAAGCTGACCGTGAACCCTTCTCCCAGGTTTGTCACTGTGAAAACAATGTTGCTGCAGTCAGTGGTGTGTTCAGCTACAGCGACCAGCAGCTCAGCAGAGTGCTCCTTACTGGTGTGATCACAGAGGTAGGTTTGTGGAGACTTTGGGACATAATAGTCCAGACACACACTGGGCAGTCTGATGCCTTTGCAGTGATGTCTATTTAGGCCGTATCTGCTCAGCAGTCCTGGGGGGCGGAGGCCTGTATCCCCCTCAGAGACAGTTTTTCGCCATCTATCCCCATTATAAGGCATTACGGTCCTCTGCCTTCCCCGGAGTGTCACTTCATTTTTGTGAAAGCTCGGTCACGGCAGATTCTCTCCGTACTGAAATATATTCAATTGTGCCGTGCTGAAATTAGATTCAAAGTGGAATGATTATTTTCCTGTACGTAAATCTAATAATGCACAGTTAGATCTTGCCTGTTTGATGAAACTGCAGTTAATTAAAGCTTCAGTAAGCAGCGCTGGAGAAAGATGATTGATATCTGAACTCAGCAGCAAAACAAATACGCCGCTCTGCTCACTGCTGCTTCTGAAGCTGTGTGTTCCAAATATATAGACACATATTGCCAAACCAAAGACAGTGTTGTGTTCCACAGCGTCTCATATGCTGTGGAAGTGGATACTCTTTGTCAAAGCGGAAGCAAAATAAACCCTATGATAGCAAATGTCATCAAAAAGAATGACAGGCACACAAACACAACTAGAGAGAGATAGTTACTGAGACTGTTATTACAAAACTACAGTGACATAAGATCCATACATTGTCTTCTATACCAGTGGTCCCCAACCACCGGGCCGCGGACCAGTACCGGTCCGTGGATCATTTGGTACCGGGCCGCAGAAAGATGAAATGAAAATGAAAAAAAAAAAAAAAAATCGTTTGTTTCGTCTATTTCACACTTCCGGTCGTTTTATTTTGAAAATGTTGCCACTTCCATTTGTGCATCTTCCCAGCGCTGCGCAATTGACAGGCAGGCGCAAACGTAAAAGAGTGAAAAACACACGTCGCCGGGCCGGGAAAAACTCAATAATGAGACGACAGAAGACCCGACGCCTTCCAACAAGAAGAAAGCTGTTCTAAAAGAAAAAGCACGAGTCCTGTTTAAATGACGAGTTCATTGCAACAGGTGATTCACATGCTCCAAGCTCCGCAATGTGTGTGTGGGACCCGGCCGGCTCTCTGCCGCTTCATCACTTCACAGAAAACTTCTCTCCCTGCGTTCTGGATTTAAGCAGAATATCCTAAGATCGCCACAAAAGCACGGAAAACCCGCTTCCATTACAAACATATTATGTTTGTGAAACTGAGTTTTCTGCAGCTTCAGCAGCAAAACGAGATGACAGAGTAGACTGGTAGAGACAGGAACCGAGATGACAGACGGAGCATCATCCCCAGATGACTGATATTATTGTGATACTATATTATGGTGAGTTGTAACAAAGAACGTAAACGTAAGAGAAAACTAAGCTATGTGAACGTGTAGTCCTGTTTATACAATAGGCCTACATGTAATGTAAACAGGAGAACGTATGCTACCCCCCTCCCCGCCCCCGAAGAGAACGACTGCCCCCCCCTCCCCCCCCGGGCCGCGGTAAAAATTTTCCACCGGTGACCGGTCCGCAGAGATAAAAAGGTTGGGGACCGCTGTTCTATACTATTATCCATGTATTATCTGCATGCAATTTAGAGTGCGTTCAAAAAACTGCAATCCCCTCGGCTTCCTCTGGGGGCTGGCTCCAGAAGGGAGCAACTCCAATTGAGCCCCATGTTAAAATAGCCGACTTTACAGCTTAAAAAAACATATTTACAGCCTGGTACATTTTATCTTTTTTGGCCTCAACCGATAGTTTCTACCCCCGCACACACTCTGAGGGGGGTGAATTTTTTAAAAACTCTACTGTTTTACTGTTATTAGGTTTAAAATTCTGGCCAATTAGGGCGCAGAAACGTTGAGTGACAGGTCCGGAGACCCCTGCTTCGAGGCCAGTGGGCGGGTTCTCGGCTGGCTAACGGCCGCACCGCTCCATATATGGCAAGTAAAATCCAACATGGCGCGGTTCAAACCCCCGTAGTAGCGGCACAAAACAGACTCCCCCAAACCAATGGGTGACGTCACGGGTGCTACGTCCATTCTTTTTACAGTCTATGGAAGGACCGTAACAATGTTTGCACCTCTTTTTTTAATATTTTGTGCTTCTGACCTTCTTGCCTTTGACTATTTCTAAGCCATTTCTGCATCTTGGCGATGTACTGTAGCCTACTTATGTTGCAGAGTATACCCTCAAGTTTCCTCCATGTGCACGTCTTCGTCTTCACCTCTGGTTTATACATTGGTTTCTCATTGGTTAACAAATCAGGAACTGTATTCTTGAGTCCACCATGAGAAGAAAAAGGTTGCTATACAGTAGATAATGGCCACAATAGCAGCTTGTTTTGGTTTTATATGGTCCTGTGGGGCCGGGCTCTATCAAGCTGCAGCAAATATGACATTCACGGCAGACCAAGGTTAAGCAGTATTTCAAAATAATAGTGTTTAAGATGCTGTGGCAGAAACCAGACAGTTATCCCCCCGAGAACAATTCAGAAGATTTCAAGTATCACTCACAAAAAACACCCAAGATAGAATTTGCCAAACTCAAATTGCATCCAAAATTCAGTCTTCAACTGAGTCTAATAAGTCAATACAGAATGTACTATGTGTAAGAATTGTAAAAGGTAGTGAAGTATCGACTCAATCATTAATCTAATAAATTATTTAAAGGGGAATTGTCATTTTTTACAATCTGGACCTTATTTCTAGCATAAAATACGATAATTTACTTTGGTGTCATTACTGTAGATCCAGCCGAGAGCTGCGTATATCCATATAATGCGAGTCTACATCAGCCTACATCCATGGTCTGTAGCCTACATCCGTGGTCTGTAGGTTGACCTACTAACCTAGTAGTACGTCAACCTACAGATCACGGATGTTGATCACAGCTAACCCCGGACTCAGAGGGGAATAGCACTAGCATATCATGACTAAATATTGGTGAAATCAATGAGTTTCGCAGCAGATAATGTGTTATTTAGAGGCTGCATTGCGCTGCCCCGTGTACTCGCATTATATACCGTCTACGCGGCTCTCGGCTGGATCTAATTTCATCGGAACGACGTGTAATAATACCAAAGTTATCTTGGTGAGTAAATGATCGTATTTTATGCTAGAAATAAGGTCCAGATTGTAAAAAAACAGCAATTCCCCTTTAAATGGATTGTGTAATCATGGTGAACTAGTGAACTAGACTGAGTTAATAGTGCAGCTTTAATAAAATGTAGAGGTGACAAATATACAAACACCTGCTCCTCTTGTGATAATGGGAGTGCAATCAGTGAGCTGCATCTGTGACACAATGGATTTTGGGTTCTATCAAAGCAAACAATAGTTTCAATATTTTTGTCACCAAACTCACAATGCCAACCTCACCTCCATGACACCTGAGTAAGCTGAAGCCAACTTGAAAAAATATTTGCATTAGTTCTGATTTGCCGCAGCAGCCTGACAGGCCTTCCACTAGTTAAATGCTGCAGGTGCAGAAATGCAGCCTCGGGGTGGCTTTCAGCAAATCGCCTCAAACCTCTTTTGTTGACCGAGGGATTTAAATCGTGACCAAAGCTTAAATCCATACAGACATGTCTGCCACAGTACTATGGGAGACATTCCTGACAGGCAAACACTTTTACACAGATCACCAGCTAAGCACTGCTGTCCAAGCAATCTGTGGGTGAAAATCTGTGCAAATGGAATAAGCCGGTTTGCTTTAAAAGTTGAAAAGCTCAAAACAAATAGGAAGCTGAAGTGATTAGAGAGCTTTCAGTTGAATACATTTCACATCACAGAATTACTGTTGGCTTTATGTATTTTAATTATAGTGTCAACTGTGTGATATTATGAGTAGGTCAGCCATTTAATGCATCTTCAGTTGCCACAACATCAATTATGGTATTCTATAATTCATTATCGAATTGTACTCCTCTTTACAGATGGTTCAATAGTAAAGTAAACACATTTGGACAAATCTGTCTATAGCTGCAGGCTTAAGATAATATTAACTGTACAAACAAAGCTGATGCCAATCTAACTATCTGCAGAAAAGCACATAAGTGCATTTCTCAAAATGTTGAAATATTCCTTTAACTCAATGCAAAAAAAATAAGGCAAATTGTAACCATGAAACATTTAATCTTTTCTCAAAAACAATCCTGAGAAATCACAATTCCTAACTTTGTCTCTTGCACAATGATAAATATTTTCTATGCTGCATTAATGTCGTTACTGTATATGCACATGAGATTATTAAAAACAGATGACTTTGCTGTGGCTTCTGTGTCTTTAATTAGTTCAGTGGCCTGAATTGCACTTGTGTTATGAAGGAAATAAGGTAACCAAGGAATCAAATACTGATTAGAGAGGAGAAATAAATCCACCATGCTGTGTTTCAGGCTTATAATTATGTGCACATTAGAATAATTGCAATTATACAATATCATTTTGCCACAAGCACAAAAGAACATTGCCTCACAAACCAAAACCGCCCCGAATCTGAATGCCTTAAAACCCTTTTAGGCTTTGAGAGTTAGATGATGTCTCATGCTCAGACATGTTTATTGGACTGACAATGACTTCATCTTACATTTTTAAAGTTTTTATAAACCTCTCTGAGAAGATGAGTGTATAATAAATGTATTCTCACGAGACAAGACTTGGCATACGGGGGTAGTTATTTGTACTGGAATGTAAATTTCTCAGAGCTGCAGGCTATATTTCTGGACATGATTTGTATTAGCCATCATCGACCAAAAAAAAAAAAAATCTCTTGTCTTTGACATGACACTGCTGCAAAGACTCTTACAGTACAGGCCAATAGTTTGGGACAGTGATGTATGAGCAGCTGTGAGCACAGTAAATTCTTCAAATTACTTTTCAAGACCACATCACGTAGCAGTTTTCAGTGACATATTATGTGTAGCTGCCTCCAATCCCCATTCATTATGAGAAGCAATCCCCATAAAGTGTACCAAAGCCAATAAACAGTGGCAGAAAATGTCACACTGATAGAAAACTTCCTCATGAGCTGCCTCAGCTGAAACGGCAGTAATAAAATTGAAGACCCATGGTAATATTTATAGGTATTAGCCTAGCTTATTTGAAGTATTAGCACTACTGGATGTCACTTATTGGCTTTAATATCTGATAGGGATCCAACACACCACCCTGTGTGTGTGTGTGTGCATGCACGTGTGTGTGTGTGTGTTTTCTTTTGAAAGTTACCATATTAATGTCCAAGTATGATAACACTGGCCTATAATTTCCAATTTGGTGTCAGCAAATCCAGCAGCAACACTAACACAGTGTCATTTTTGTGTGACTGTAAACAGACCTGCCTCAAAGTCAAGGGAGTGGCACAGCTGGAGTTGTACTTCAGGAGATGTGGTAATTTGCTGCTTCTCCTAGCACACAACTGCACCTACATTTGTGGCTACTCACTAAATGACCACACTGTTAGCCTTTTTCCTGCTGTTTTACAATAACATACTGGCAGCACCGTTGCCTGCTTATTATTGTAAACGACTGTTACAGTAGTTACTGTAAACGGCTAATACAGTATGAAGCAGGCAACGGTGCTGCCAGTATGTTACTGTAAATGAAAACTACAGTATAAAGCAGGCAACGGTGCTGCCAGTATGTTACTGTAAATGAAAACTACAGTATAAAGCAGGCAACGGTGCTGCCAGTATGTTACTGTAAATGAAAACTACAGTATAAAGCAGGCAACGGTGCTGCCAGTATGTTACTGTAAATGAAAACTACAGTATAAAGCAGGCAACGGTGCTGCCAGTATGTTACTGTAAATGAAAACTACAGTATAAAGCAGGCAACGGTGCTGCCAATATGTTACTGTAAACAAAAACTACAGTATGAAGCAGGCAACGGTGCTGCCAATATGTTACTGTAAATGAAAACTACAGTATAAAGCAGGCAACAGTGCTGCCAGTAAATTATCCTTACTGTTATACCGTTTTACAGTAAGAAATGTATTACTGAAAATATTGATGTATATTATTGAACTGCAGTGGCCTGTAGATTACTGTAAGATAAAAAATATTTACAGTGATATGCAGTAAATTCAAATTCTTTATTTAAAAACATACACACAAAAACAGTACAAATTTTGCAATACATAAACTTTTTTAAAAATCAAAACAGTATCAAATTCAAGTATGAAATTCATAGTTTCGCTAACAACAGTTGTAGTATTTCAGTACAATTAATTCAATACAACAATACAATTCATACAATATGAAAGTACAAAGTGCTTACAAATGTTTGAAACATAAACACTTTTCAAAGAGTTAAAGACTGAATCAAATTTTATGCCATGTACTAACTTAAAGGGACGATTAGGAGTTTTGGAAAGCAAAGTGTTTTCAGACTACATTTCCCATGAGCTTACGCGCACACAGTGAAATTCTTGGACCGGCACAAGATGGAAAAAAGCGAAAACATTTGCTAAGAATGTTTTCATTGATCAAGAATAAAATTCGGAGGTTCAAAGACGATCAGATACCGTCGTAGTTTCGACCATAAACGGTGATTCGACAGCGTTATTCCCATGACCCGCCGGGCAGTGTTTGCGAAACCGAAAGTAGGAAATGCTGGGCGAGCCGACCACTAAATAATATCAAAATTACTATAAAGACAAAACAACATATTTATTGAAAATTGACCCATTAACGAGTGGTAACGTAGATTCATCCACATTAATATGAGACTCCTCGTTGTCCCTTTAAAAAAATTTAAAAAATTCCCAGGAAAGGTTGAACAATACCTCTAACGATGGGGCAAGGGGCCAGGGGAGGCCACAGACCACAGAGCTTCGTTTGGTGATGGGTGTGTCGATCAGTGGGATGTTGGAAGGACTTCAGTGGAGAGTATCTTTCTGAAGTAAATGAAGGAGATAGTTAGATGGAGAAGATGTGTTTAAAGATCACCTGCCAAGGGCTGGTAAAGTACACTACACTGAACACACAAATGCCACACTATCCAGACCTTAAAGGGACAACGAGGAGTTTCTATTCGGTTATAAAAAAGTCTCACGTTAATGTGGATGAATCTACGCTACCCACACTTGTTAATGGGTCCATTTTCGATAAATATATCGTTCTGTCTCTATGGTTATTTTGTTATTATTAGTGGTGGTGGAAATGCTGGGCGAGCCGACCAGCGTTTCCCTCGTGGCGAGTCATGAGAATAACGCCACCGAATCGCCGTTTATGGTCGGAACTACGGTGGTATGTGAACCTCTTTGAACCTCTGACTTTAAATCTTGATGAATGAAAACATGAGTCCGTCTTGTGCCGGTCAAAGAAATGTACGGTGCGCGCGGAGGCTCATAAATGTAGTGTGAAAACACTTCGCTTTTCCAAAACTCCTCCTTGTCCCTTTAATTTGTGTAAGATTTTATCTGGTTTGATTTAGACAGACATCTTTCCTCTGTTAACAAGGCCACATCACTGTATAGATGAAATTTGTTCTTTACAACCACAAATTTCAGAATGTGTGAGATGGTTGAAAGTTTTCCTACCTATGAAATGTATTTATAGGTAGCCATTTCAGGCTAACTAACATCATTCAGAGTAACGTCATGCTAAGCAAATGTTAAAGCAGATATCAGTGGCACGGCCGTTTCGGCTAATGCTGTGTTCAAGGCAGGCTTTTGAAACCGTAAGTTACAGCTTCAAGTCACAACTACGACTTGGTAGCGTTCCAGGTAACCCGTAGCTCGTGTTTTTACCGTCCTGTTGTCTGTGAAAGTTCCCTATAACGGCCTCTCGTAACTTCCGACCCGTGAACTCGTACCAGATCGAACTGGTATGACTTCACAGGAAGGAAAAACACAAAGTACGAGTTTCCTTGAACGCACCATGAGTTAGCAGCCCCCGCCCTTGTCAGGCATCAATTGGTCCTCGTGCTACGTCACCACATTCACGCGCATCCCTTGGCTGCACACACAGCCCTTCATGCCGTTCTCTCCCCTCATTGGATAACACTTGTATCCCACAAGGAAAATTTTCTCCTCGGGTTACAGCAGAGCAGAGTGACGGAGAGACTCGTGTTTAGGCTGAAATACTTCATGTAAGTGATTGCTGACGGAAAATAGGACTATTTAGGACTTATATTAACAAAAACATTCCACTGATATCTGCTTTAATTCAGGTCAAGTTTAATCAAGATGTTTAATTTGTACAATACAACTTACCAGAATCTGACACTCTGGTTAGACAGCCCAGTGCCAGAGGCCCCTGGCCAGTCTAAAGGTTCCTCTCTCCTGTCTGGATTTTTCTGGAGCCTGGTATTCACCTGCTTCTCTGGAAGGTCACTTCCTGCCTCCTGATGCTACAACCAACACAAACAAACAGACACACACATTAAGCACATACACGATTGGCTGCGCCACTTATCAATAGCATTTCCAATTTATACTTTTCCTTACATAAAAACTTACAAATCTCTGGTTAGACAGCCCAGCACTGGAGTTGCATGGCCAGCCTCAAGGTTCCTCTCTCTTGCCTGGACTCTCTTGGAGCCTGGTACACACACACCCCCTTCCTTGGAATGTTGCTTCCTAATGCTACAAACAACAAATTAAATAGATGTATAAAGCAATGTATAGATTCAGCTGCACCACTTAATTTATATTCACAAACTATCATACAAAAATTCGATCACTTTCCCATATCTTTATATTTTTTCAAAAAAAAAAAAAAAAACTTTCAATACTTTGATACTTTTGCCACAAATTCTGTCAAACTTTTAAGAATTTCAAAGACCTAAGGGAACCCTGGGAGTGTAGTGATCTTTTAGCTTTTAGGTGCTTTGTCCCACCTAATCCAAACTACGGTAGCCTACATTACTAGAAAATACACAAACTGTTGTTTACTGTAAATTATCTATAACAACTGTTATCAACAACGGTACCTTACTTGAAAAATGTATTAGTGTAGTTAGCTGTAAATAATCCAGTAGGTAACCATTTTTGCTTTGTGGGCCCATGATGCATTGTATAAGAGACCAGTATCATACCGTATTTTTGAAATTATACAGTTTTGTACTGTTTTCAATGTTTCTAAGATTTATACTGGGCATTTTAGTTGAAAGTCAAGGCTTTCACAATGGTATTGAATCAAATTAATATTACAGACGCACACACAAGATTATAAATCATAATCTTCTCGACAAGAAACGTGACTGGGCTGGCTGCCTTGGCTCCTCTCTGAACAGAGTGAGTGCAAGGGACGACAATAGCAAGCAGGCTAAGGCTATCCTAGCATGCTATAAAGCTAGGACATTAGGGACAAAAATAAAAAATAATATTTTAACGGACTCAAGTCTGCAGGACTCACACAGGAGGGCTTGGGTGTTACACCGAGCAGCATACAGCAGTTTGGCCGCATTCAAATGATCATATTGTATGAACATTTATCACCAGAGAGCACATAGCCTAACTAGCTACTTAACCTTACCTCCTGCCATCAAACACAGGCACGCACGCACTCACACACGCACGCACATAGACCCAGGCGAATTAATAATGTTTTGGTGAAATTCATAAGTGGTGTCTATCTAGATATTAATCTTCTACATGACTTTAACAGTTACATAATGTTAGCTAACCTTGGTCGGCAAGTAGCTATGTGTTTGTGACTGTCTGAACATCTCAGGCTAATAACATCATTCAGAGTAATGTTAGCATTATGCTAAGCAAAGGCTAAATCAGGTCAGGTTTAATCAAGACGTTTAATTTCTACATTTAAACTTACCGCAACGGTGTAGCCTCTCTCCACCAAGGTTGATGAATGAACTTTACTTGTCCACCGTCTTCTTCGTCCTCTTCTTTTGTTTAACGTAACTGGCAACTGGTAAATGGCTTTTAGATGCATTCCCGCCTAATCCAAACTACAGTACCTTACTAGAAAATACAAAAGTGTAGTTTACTGTAAGTAATCTAGTAAATAACTGTTTTTGTTTTGTGGACCCATGCTACAACAGTATACTACTGCATTTTTGAAATTATACAGTAATATACTCTAGTTTATAATAAAACTCCCATGATGCAATGCATGTTACAGTTTTATACTGTTCAATGTTTTTAAGTTATTTTACTGGACATTTTAAAGTAATTAACTGTAGGTTTTACAGCAAAGGCTAACAGTGCATTACTGCAGCTCTTAACCAACAGTTTCAGCTACAGACCCCTTTAGAGCAGAGCAGAGCAGAGCACAGGCTTATTACGACTGGCCCCACCATTTGTTTGTATGTGTTTACCAGATGTGAACAGTCTCAGGGTTCCTACAGCTTAAAGTCCCACTCCCGCGACCCTTTTCGGCCATTTTAAAACCAGCTCATTAGCCATGCACATTAGCAATGCACCTCTGGAGGGTGGGCGGAGACTGCGCTGCTCTGCACCCGCCCAGCCACCTCCTCGCACCCCACCCCCCCGCTTGCTGACAGCTGGACATTGTACAATTACAGATTCAGCGCGTTTAACGTAAAACTCCACACTGGGATTCGATCCCAGACTGGTGCATAGTCCTTGCTCACAGTGCAAGCTGCTCTACCAGGTGAACTATACCTATTATACCTTGACAGCTACACCGAGCTGTGAAGGCTTTCACCTCTGAGCCAGATGCAGAGCGGGGCGGGAGCTTGTAGCACTAGTGCCCTCCCCTGGAGCTGTGACACCCTCAACTCCAGTCTTCCTGAAACTGCCAGTTTGAGTCTGCCATTGGTTCACAGCAGTTTGAAGGCAGAAAAACTCTGAAATGCAATTTTGCACTTCCTTCTCTGCTGATAAGTGCTCTAACACAAGAAAAATGCCACAGGAACATGTGAAAAGCTCAAAAAACACGATTTTCACGGGAGTGGGTCTTTAAGCCAAGTTCAATTTAAGACTTTTAAAGACTTTTTTAAAGCCACTTGAAATGAAATTTAAGACCGACTTCACAATAAACACAAATGCAGAAAAAAGAAAAAAAAAACCCACATCAATTACATAGGGTTAGGGACAATTTTACCCACTTTCCTATGTGATCCAAGGTAAAGTGACTGCTACATGAACATTGGATTGTGTCTCTTTCCAGCTGTCCTTTCAAAATAAATGCATAAAAAGTCTGAAAAAAAAAACACCGACTCAGGAGGCGGTGAGAAATGTATCATGTGTTAACATTTTTAAGACCTTTGACTTTTTAAGGATCCGTAAGAACCCTGAGTCTAACCAGATACTTTACCTTTTACTCCTTTTACTTAAAAAAAAAGTCCTGGAACGAATAAACTAAGTCAGTAATTTGCACGGGAAAAGAAAGAGATTGGAGCAGAGAAAAATTATTAACATAAATTTGTGTCAGGGGGAAATATATCTTCTATTCTCCATGAAACTTCCAGCTCCTCGTGCTGGTCCCAGTCCCAGGTTGGAAACTTCTGCTTTTACCAAACAGGGATAGAAACCTAACCACATCAATAATGCTCCATTATTATGTCTATTGAATGAAAGAACATAACGAGTCCAAATGTCCTCCTTCTCAACTTAGGTTAGAAAACTGTGCTTCTTGGTGTAATTAATATATGTATGAAATAATAACTGGGGCATTTCACTGTGTTGTGGAAAAATACATTATTGAAGCTCCTTCAGCTCATCCTCCCTGCTAACGTCATCCTTAACCACTCTCTTTCACACTTTCCACAACTCTGCCCATCCAAATTGCAAAGATTTGTCGAGTCCCCAGCGCACTGGTGATCAGGCCCAGTTTCAGTCATTTGGAAGCTGGAGTGTGTGACTTCAGTGCAACTGCCAGCTGATCACTGACTCTGAGGACCAGAAGGTTGATTGAAGCCCTTCATGAACTTTGGCCCCCTGTCGGGAGCTTATTAAGAGGAACTTATTTACACAAGCTCAGTGAGTTTATGTCGGCATGAATTATGAAGCGGCAGCGATCCATTCATTATCCACCACTGTGTAGCATCTCTCCATAGCAAGGAGTGCGCCATGTATTCTCCTCTCATGTACATAGAGTGTGTGCTCATCCCTGACTATGATCAATTTTCTATCTGCAGAGAGGCATCCCAGCTATTGTTTGCAGATTCTTTCTGAAGCCAAGAGCGAATCATGTGAGAGGTGAGAGGCTAGAGGTCTGCCAGCAGTGAAGAGAGGCGCTTCAAAAAACCACAGCATTATTATGGCCAGCTGATGCTGTAGCATGTGGCAAACATGGCAACATGTCTGTGCATGTCTCCATTATTTACAATAGATGGGAAAATTGATGTTGTTCCCTTATTTGGCAGCACACCTGAATATGAACACTGTGTGTAATGGCATAAACAAACATGTGTTTAAGCATTCTTTCCAATGGGACTGAAACTTTTTGCCTGAGTAAAACCCATGCTTTTATATACAATATGTGGCCATTCTTCTCCATCTGGCTCAGAAATGGATCTTGTAGGGAAGTCTCCTCTCTCCTGTATAGTTCAGGACTTAAATGTCACAATTTTAACACGATAAAACGGATCAGCAGAAAGGTGCCCTGATTTTGAGCAGTTGGAATTCCCTCATGAAATCCTGTTTCTACAGGAACTATAAGGAATGGGACTACTATGTAGTACATCTTTTATTTAATAAGGGCTTTACACTCTGAACTTTATACAAAAAATAAGAGAACTCAATGCAGTGATAGATCTTTCTGTGAAGGGAGCTTAATTGCTAATTAGCATATATACAGTAAGAGCAATTGTTAAATCCTGGGTGTTTGTCAAAAGCTCGATATGTACTCTATATGGATGATACAGTAGAATAGCTTTGTTAAACTAAAGTTGTTTTTTTTAAAAGCCTAAGAAAACAAACCAATATGTTTAAGATCTATACAATGGCAGGAGGGTCAGTGTCTAGAGGGGACAACAGGAACCTGTTTCCACTGTCACACACCAAAGTAGGCACGGTTTCATTATAAGCAAATAAGCCCCTCCTACTTTCGACATGTAAACATCCATAAAGGATGATCCCCTCTATGTAAGTTAAAGCTACAGCACTGCTGCTGTGTCCCCATAGTATTTCATCATCGAAAGAAGTTTGGTATGGTAACAAACTTAATTTCCTTGTGCAGAAGCAACGATACATGAAATTCAGTATAGATTATTTCATTACTGTCCTGTGAATGCCACAGAGGGTGGGACAATATGGCAGTGCTGCATTAAAAAACGTAATTTTACTCATCATTAGTCTGAGCCACCATGCCTGTGTTGTTTGAGATGCATTACCTGTTCAGGTTATTAATCCTCTCCGTCTCTCTTCCATAATAACTTTGCCATCCAATCTTTAGTTTAGTTATGTTTCGTTTGGTAACGCTGCATAACCTTCCTTCAGTGGTCCCATACTCCAAACACAGGTTTGAACACAGCAAGAATTTGGTGCCAGACTTTTGTTAAACTAGGTAATGAGCAGAGTTGTAACCTGGGTCAGGTCATGTTAGACTTCACTTTACAAATACAAAACCTTGCAGGAGAACATCTGAAAAAAAAAAAAAATTACAAAAGGAGAGAAAATATTCTAGATTTTAAAATTTAAAATTTTAAGAGAATAATCAAGGGTTGGCCAGAACTGAGCTACTGTAAGTTCACCAAATGCCAGAGCCCTATTAAAATTGCTTGCAAATATAAACGGAGCCCTCTTCAACATCACATTTAAAAAATATATGACTATCTTTTAAAATCTGAGTTCAAGGGTCCATCAGTATTTGTAATTGAATACAGATGATGAGTTTGAAAACAGCCACTGCATCAGGAAGCAGAAATCGTCGCTGCCATTGAAACAATGTGCTGAGTCATGGTCAAGTCATGGTCCTTCCTGTGCCCAAACAAACTCAGCTTTCTCCAAGGATACTGCTTAAGCATGAAAGCAAAAGTACTGTCACTCACTCTTACCTATAAGAATGACTCTGCAGTAAAACCCAATTTTCTGGTATTAGTTTGGTGAGATAACCATGGCTGGGAGACACAACAGCACCCCATAATAGACTGTTTGCATGCATGATGCTGCAGTCAATCTCATCTGCGGTGGATAATTTGTTTCTCTGATTTTATCTTTCAACAGATGCCTCTGTATTAGAGAAATAAACAATTTAATCAAAATGTTATAGTTATTTTACTCAGCTTAAAAAAAATTAATCATTCACATGTCTGTCTAAAATCATGTTGATTATTTCCCCCTTTGGCAAGCTCGACAGTGAAATAAAAGCTTCCATTCCTCCTACTTTAAACACATAATTATCGTATTGTGAAGGTTTCAAACAGCTGTGCTGAAGAGGGAAACAGTGTTGTAGGGTGTCAAGTTTCCCAATAGCTGTTCACTGTTCACTCATGTGCTGCCAAACATACAGTATCCATGATAATAACTCTAAAAATTAGAGCCAGTTTAGTAAAAGTTGACCCAAACCAACACAGTGGGCTGGCCAAGACTTTAAGCCAACACACACACACACACACACACACACATACTGACTGCGTGCCTGGTGGAATACATCCTCGACACTGTTGGCTCCTAAAATACCTGCACATATGGCACAGAAGGAACATTCAGCGCTGTTCAAACGTCATCATCTGCCATTGAGAAAAAACAAAAAAACAAATGTTTAGGCTCGTTTAGGGCTTTTCAGAATCATCATGAACACACACATGCCACTTTGCCTCTGGCAGCCGTTTAGCCAATTGTGTTGTTCGATTCTACAGAGTGAGTCTAAGCCAATGAGTGGGTACAGTACAGGCAGCTTTTGGGACTTTATTGGGAAGATTAGTCTTTCAAGGGAATACCCTCTCAAGGCAAGGCAGGCACATGTATTTTGTGACATCAGTTCGGGGAATCAGCAGAGGCCTGATTCATTTTTCTGCCAAGTGGAAATGTGAAAGGCCCTAATATGATCCTGCTAAAAGGCTTCCAGTGTTGCCTCATGTTCTGCTTCAACGGGCAGCTTCACAATCTAGGAAATGTAGAAACTAGAGTGCGATAACCAGAACCTTTCACTCTCTTTCTTGTCTCTCTGTGGTCAAAAAAAATTTAATTGCAGAAGGATGAGCCTTTTTTCTGAGATGAAAAGTGTAGTCTCCTGTGACAGAGGGAATTCTGCGACATCTGTGTGCCTCACGATGATTAATAGCGTACTACATAATCTCCCGGTTATGGGTAAATTGTGAAAGTAAATGTCGGCGAGAAAGCCGGTGGTCTCTGCAGTCCAGCTTCTGTCATAAAGTCGAGGTGAAGAGGATGACAATAGACTGGAGAAATCGATTTGACCTCTTATGTAATCAATTTTTACTGTTATGTAATGTGGCTTTGGCAATTATCGGACAAGCGCTACACACTTTTCTTTCAAGCAGGGCTTGATGGAGGGCAGGACAGTTAATGCTCCGAGGGTACGTTTCTCATAGTGAAGGTCACATTAAAGTCTCAGTCTATAGGTTTATATCCCTCCTGCTTTAACTGATGTAAAGTCATGACACAAAAAACTAATTGGGAAAATGGCAAACAGTAGTGAAGCAGCTTCACTGAATCAAAAAGTGCTGTTTCTCTCTTTATCTTTTTAGTTTCATTTATATGTGTCTCTTGGGAGCAGCTGTTAACAAATGGCTGTTAATTTGGAAAACACAGCTTCACAGTGTTTGTCAGAAAGACAAGCACAGCAACTGATTCCCCCAATGGATTAAAAATGATTATGTAAGGCGGTGATGACAAAAATAGTAGTTTTAGTTAACATAACATTCTGAGTATTTCCAGAAATTACAACTCAGGAATTGAACATATTGATTTGCATTTTTGTAGAGAACTTCTTGACTACAGCCCAAAGTATACGAGCAATTTGTCAGACAGAAGCCTTTAAAAAACTCACAAATATTATTTTCCAACTTTAATTTGTTTTGTTTTGGGTTTTTTTCTTCTGAATTTCGACTTCATTGGACCAGTGTCAGTCTGGATACAGACAGGAAATGGTAAAGAAGGAGAGGGAGGAGGATATGAAATGCAAATCTTCCCTGCCAGAATCACATCATTATGGTCACTCAACAATCAGCACAGACACTCAAGCATAGAAAAAGAGAGGAAATGTTGTGTGCAAAGGAAGTGCTGATTAGAAAAGACCTCCAAAATAATAACAGATGAGGGCTCAATTCAGTGACATCCTGTTCTCTTGTTACTTTGGGGGAAAACGTCACAGATCAACCAGCTTTGAAAACACAAACACACTGAGGAGGACTGCTTTTTTTAGGCTAATGCTGCTAAGAACTAATAAGCATTTTCTTAAGTGGTGATTGTTTTCCTGATAAACTACGTATTTGGACCAGAAAAGTATGAAAAACGTCTGCCAGAGTATTGCAGCTTCACAGTCACCACCAACAGCAATATATGAAAAGCAAATAGCGATACGCCTTCATCTGCCATATCCATACAGTCCTGTGCAGTGATTCCTATAGCAAATAATGGGGTTTGAGAGATGAGCTCTGTTCTATATTCTGTCATCACACTGTGGACAAATACGTCTGTGGGCGACCATGTTCATCATTGTCAACCCTCCACATTGTGCAGTGACCCTCTTTTCATTGCCATAGTCTTGTGGAAATGTCTTAAGTCGATGTTTTATTGTTAGAAAGCTCCGCACACTTTAGTATTTCCATCATCATAAGGTAAAGTCTGTTCTGTAAGATGCCCCGGATGGGGGCAAAAAGCACTGAGTTGACCAACTGTCCTGACGCAAGTCATTGTTGATTTCACTGTTGTAGGGGAAAGACTCTAGGGCTGCAGATAAGACTGTTGCCATGGTCCTGAAGGAGATACCAAGTAAGGCGTCATCTGAAGGGAAGCCCCTCCTCACAGTGACTACCAAGGTGGGCAGAACCATTTCAGAAACCTCCCCACCCTCCCTCCCCTGCCTCCAAGTGGAACATCCTCCTGTGCTGGTTATACTGAAACAACAGTCTCTGAGTGTCCTGTAACTGACCTCCACTGTCTACTAACTCACTTTAGCCTTTTCAGTGTTGAATCCAACAAAGAAGCAACAATTATTTTATTGCCAGCTGCTCTATGGGGTATAAGCCCTTCTATAGCATGACTACAGTATTACAGTGAATAACGATTTTGTGATTTGTAGCAGCAGCAAATTGCTGCAATTATCCTTGTTAGGTTTTTTCTTTCTTCCGAAATTAGCCTTTGAAAGATTTGTAGCGCTCTTAACATTGTTTTTAATGTTTATGGGGATGATGAACCAGAGGGTCAACACAAATTTAATCTCCCATTCCTAATCAGGACAGAAAAAAACTTTTACCACTCATAAGCAGCTGATCCTCAGCACAGTGTATGAATGCACATTCAGAATGCACACAAGTCACACAACATGGCATTAAGTTGTTGACTGAGCTCTGTGTGTACAGAACAGTGCAGCAAATGTTAATGCGACCGCTTTTCACCTCCTCTCTTTTGCTTGTTAGGTGTTACAGCTGGATGGAGCTGATGCTCCACATGCCAATATGAGTTATCTTGTTCTGCCCTTGATTGCTTCTGCACAGTGTGTGTGTGTGTGTGTGTGTGTGTGTGTGTGTGTGTGTGTGTGTGTGTGTATGCGGGTGTGTGTGTGTTCTTATCTGTCTGTGCTTTAACACCCTGCTTTGTACATGTTTGATTCTCTAATACAATGCCTGGTTTGATAAGCTGTCATACAACCAAGACGATTCAATAATGGCTTAATTGGCATTTTTGCTGACACATGTTACGACTTTATACCTTTAAGAGATTCATTTTCCTCTAATGTGTAAATCATGATTCATCTTTGCTGAAATTAGTAAGTAATCCTGGTGCATCTACGTATTTTGAATTGATATAATACCCAAGATAAAGTTCCAGCTGTAGTGTCACAGAAATCAATATGACTGTGACAATAGGTCAATAATATCCTGCTTATAACATTTGACCACTTGCAAACATCAATACCTTGATTCTTAAGAGAACATAGAGACAGTATCGACTGAGAGAACAAACACACACGTCCAGTTTACTGCTCTTATGTCAGATTATCACGGCACAACAGGGTTTCAACTGTTTCATCTAGCTCATTACAGTAAGTTTTTCATGGCGCATCAGATGAATCTACTGGCTCACAGGACTTAGGAGTAATGATGAGTTTCATGTTTCCGGTATCAAACAATAGTTTGTTGATAATAAACACACAAGGACATGCTCATGCACTCAGAGCTGCTGAGTCAATACTTTGTCTACCTCACATTAGCTACAGACTGCACTGAGTCACAGCTTCCATCCAATAACAACAGCACCAAGCATGTCACACTGTTTTATGAGGCATGCATTGCTACCATGACTACTGTCATAAACCTACAGTAGTTTATCATATCACTGTCACTATGGCTCTCCAACTACCAAACTACATGTATTCATATTGCAATTTTAGTCTATAAAATGACAATAGCTACAACAACCAATTACTCTTGTCCTGGAAATGTTGGTTCTGCCGGTGGAGAGTCAAAGAACACCACACTCTGTATGTAACCAGAACCAAGCATGTGGCCAGCAGACCAATCACAGTGCAATTAAACTGGACAAACATATCAGACAGGAGCTTTCAAACACACTACCCAGCCCTAGCCATGCGGTAGCAACTATATTTTGCTACAAAAAACAGAGCCAATTTAAAACAAACAATTTCATCCTATGACTATATGACCTTTAAACAGGTTTTTATTAGCCAAATCAGTGCGGTAGAATTACATTCATATTTCAACCTGAAAATATGACAGTGGCAAGTGCTGCTGTCAGTCAACTCACCTTCACAGTAAGTACCTGCGACATCGCCGTCAAGTATCTGCTCAGAGCTGCAGCTGCAACAAACTGAGCATGCCACCAAAAGCCATGATTTTTGAAAATGACTGCTCTTCGGACCTGCTTACCTTCGCTATGCAGCACACCGACTCTTTCATATGCAAGCAGCACAACACAGAAGACTAGGCAGCTGTTGCAAGTCAGCATTGTTTTTAGTAAGACCAGTTAATATTTAATGCCAGAACTGAGTAAAGCACGCATCAGGAAATAAAACAGATTAGGTTTATGTTTTTCTTTCTTATGTAAAGAACTTCATTTTAATCCCATGATTTTCAAGACTGTAAGTCATGACTCACTGGACTGTGTTGCACACCAGTTTGCTTAGACATATTATAAATAACTGCAGTGTCAAACCAACCATTTGAAGTCATTTCCATGTGGCCAGACACAACTCGTGGTTGGACGACTCTCCAGTGGCCGAGGCTGCAGTCCGAGGGGCGCCGCATCCCAGTTTGATGTCACTTAGCAAGTGACAGAGGCTAAGTGACAGGGCTGTGGCTCCTCTACGCCACATGTCAAGTCAAGTCAAGTCTATTTGTAAAGTGCAAAATTACTTACGATATCTCAATGGACTTCACAGAGTCAGGGGTCTCGGCTCAGCCCAGGCTCTCAGAGATGGATGAGAAAAACCTCGAAGGAAGCCCAAAAACAGAAGCAGCCTGAAACACAATGTCATGAACATCTATGTATCTCTATAGCAGCAACACCAAGGTGAAAACCCATAATTATTATTGAATAGTTCTCCCTATTCCTTAGTGCCATCGAGGAGGACTGCTACTGGTAAGATGAAATAGCTTCTGAATGTGGGCTTTAATTTGCAACCACAGATATCCTAAATTCCAAAGAGTAAAGGAGCTGCAAAAAAACAAAAAACAAAACAAAACCACACTTTACTGGGAACTTAAGGATATTGCATCACTGCATGTGAAATTAATTTATTTGCTGCTTAAAGGATAAGGCTGTTGATACTATATATGTTTTGTAATGTCAACAAATCTCTTGAAACCAAAACCAACAATGAACTGACTCTAACAATATGACCTGTATAGCCAAACCATGATATTGCTTTAAGCCTTTGGCCTCTGTTGTCCAAAAACTATTGACACATTGAGCTACATCATTACACTGGATAACATGTACCTTCATTAAATTACACATGGGTACTGTAGTTTTTCTCCAGTCAATACCAAAATGTTCTGATATCATTAATTACAAAAGTACTAAAAGTATTGTGTAGCTAAATAGTCTCTTGCAAATCCACAGTTATCTTACTTAAGTAGCGTTTATTAGAAACTACAGCACCCAGTTTTTGCAAATGAATGTACCTTTTTTTAAGTAAAAGTTCATAGCTGTTACCTGTTACCACTAGGAAGAAGGCTGAGTGCCACAGACAGGACAGGTTGTTGGTTTTGGGGATTATTAAATATAAGATCATAATACCCAGTCATATCCTTTAAAAAGTAAAACACACAAGAGTACTACTTTTTCACAATTTCATTGCCAACTTTGCAGCCTAAGGACAAACGTAAAGCCATTATGATGACTCATGAAATGCTTGACTAAGTGAACTCCAGTAAGGAGGAGGACCGTAGGAGTACATGGAACAGCTCGTTGCCACACAACTGTAATGAGTAAACAACCTGATACATTACATAGAAGCTTCACAAATGATTTATAATAATCATTATATATATTTTAATGTGATATCACAACATACTGTACGTGAACTTTGTATGCTGCAAGACTCTGGCCATAATTATTTTGTAACCGTCTCTCTATCTAACAAATGTTGTAAATTTTCTGCTGTGAAATTTTGTAGCCATCTTCCCTTTCAATCCCTTTCAATCCCTTTCTGTAGTGTTTTCCATCGTCTCCACCTCCTCCTGTCCTCACCTCAACCTCCCTGCCTTCAAGGCTCTGACAAGTTTAACTGGTACACAGTTCCCTTGACAGCAACATCTGAGAGATCTCTTGGAGTCATGCCCAAGCGGCACAATTAGCTGAAGTTTTCCATTACATAATTTTCTAGATTACTCCTTAAAGCACTTGTAAACAAAATGCTTTGCATATGAGTGGAGCGAGAAGGTAGAACACGAGGGGAGCAGAGAAGGGAAAAAAAGGGCAGCAAGGGACAGAGGTAACCTCCTTGTAGTGAGCTTAATGGGAAAATAGCCTAGAGAGCGGCTCTCTTGGGTTAAGAGTGAACCTATAATTGACGTTTGCAGGCTACCTGCTACCAGAGAGCCTGACGCATCTCCCCAGATGAAAGCAGGGGATCTACAGTCACCATTTTCTGCAGAGTTATCATCGTTTCATAACCATTATTTAAAATTGGCCCCCATGGCAATCACAGAAAGTGCAATGAAGAACATTACAACAATCATTTAATGTTCGCTGCAGATAGCACAGTGTCCCCCATCAGCAGACACAACCTTGATCCTCATAGCCCTGACTAGTGTATCTGCTCAAAACCGAGGCATTTAGGATTTAAAGTGCAGGGTTTCCCCCAGTGTATTCACTTTCCCTCCGTCAAGGCTTAAACATCAATAAAGTTATTAATTATTTCTTTTTTCTAAATAGGTTTTTATACTCCATACCAGTCACAGTGATGCGGTTGAATGCGCAATGGCGACATCTTTTTCTCAACACGTGAACCCATATGGGGCTAAGATCAGGTTGTTTTAATCACGGCCAACTGTCATGACTAGGGATCCATATAGTTTTTTTCAGGGCCGATACCGATACTGGTAATTACAGAAGTAATCAAGGAAACTGATAACCGATATTTCAAACCGAGATTCATTTGCCGTAAAAATTAAAGTTTTGGTGTCAAAATTTGGAATAACACACCTGGGATTAGACTGAATACAGTTTGAATGTTTGTTTTTTTGGACACTGTGAAAATCTCTGATAAAAAGACCTTACATTTTTGTAGAATAACACCAACTCCAACACAGATGGTTGGTTTTGTGGGCAGGACATTGTTACACAGCCAAGAGTGGTGACTTCAGGCAGAGAGACGGCTGCATCAGAGCCAAAGGAGCGCATTTTAAAATAAGTTTATCTTATTGGTTATTGGTGAGAAAAACGTCCGATATCAAATATCGTAAAAATGCTGAATATCGGACGTTATTATAGGCCACGCCGATAACCTGTCTATCCCCAGTCATTTTTTTGTGAACAACTTTTTTATTGCTTTTTGAGGAAAACAAGTACAAGTAAAAGGTACATTGCAATCTAATAGAAATTAAGATAAGGAAAATAATGGATAAAAAATAAAATAAAAATGAAAAAGGACCAGGCGACGACCCCCCACCCCCCGAAATTTGGATCTATATAAAACCCTTACAGGATAAGACAGACCATGTTCTAACAAGAGATGCAAATAGACATAGAAATTACAGCAATTCCTTGATCTTATCTGCCATTGTTTGCCATGCTAGAATAGTATCAGCTCCAGCACTGTCCATTCTTGCCACTGAAAGCTCCATATTTATTATGTCAATGTCAATGTATGTGTTAATCCAATGGGGCTTGGTAACTGTATGTGGAGGTTTCCAGCGCAAAGCCAGCATCTTTTTGGCAGCAGTGATGCCCGTTAGGAGGATACGCCTTTTCCAGCATGCCAATTTTAATGAGGTGGTGTCATTCAGGAGTAACACAATGGGAGAACATGGTACAGTGACTTCCAGTACATTAGATAAAGTAGAACAGACCTCACCCCAAAAAAGCTTCACATCCTTACATTCCCAGTACATATGAGCCTGTAAGTCCGTCTATCCCCAGTCATGACACGCTAACTTCATTGAGCATAACAGGGAATGTCACGGAGGAAAGGCCAAAAAACTCTGCAGGTAGATGTCAGACCCGCTGGCTCACCAGCTGACCAAGAGGAATGCACAGAGTTGACTTAAAAAACAGTACTCTTACCCAGAGATAATGTTAGTTTTTCTTATACATGTTTTGCCAATTAAGCACCAAGCTGGTTATCACAGTGTTTCTGTCTCACAGCTAAACTCCATGTAGTATTTTCAGAGGATACTATGTTAAACTGCCAGCTTTCAGCAGGGAACATGACTCAAGGCTCCAAGCCATGATTCTGTCAACAACATCTCTCGGTGCTCTCCAAAAGCCTAAAACCTCAGGACTATTTCATGAATCAAGTATTACTTAAGAAGATTATATAGTATGCCGTGAATGCCCAGCACTTTGACAGTGCTGACCTTCAGTCAATCAGTCACAACATCAGAAACCAGGACTCTGCGGGGGATGCTTCAGCCTGCCTCCACAAAACATTTTCTTTGTTACAAATAATGGGTGAAGCAAATCCAAGGTCGTCTATCGCTAGGGGCATTTTCACACAGAGTACAGGGAATTTAACAATCCTCCTCTGTTTTACACAGACAGTAACAATTGGATGTCTCAACAGACATTTTGCAAGCATCACAAAAAATTGTTATTCACCGACAGATGTCTCTCTTGTTATCATCCACTCAGCCACTGTGAGCGTGTGCATTTATGAATGTCATTTACATTATTAAAAGATTCTCCACGTCCGTCCTCAGGTCCCCAGCCTCCACTGAGTTTTTATAGAGTACACTATGTTTACACAGCTCAGGTGGCATTTATGTTCAATGGTCCAGCAATGAGTACAGTGCGTTTGGATGGAGTCATTTGACTTGCTGAATATGAGAGAAAAAGAACTAGGGATGCACCGACACAGATACCGGTATCGGGTATCGGTCCACAGTTGAGCGGACTATTTAGTCCACAGGCGAGAAAAAGGAACCACTCACAGCGTAGAGCCACAGCCACTCTACTGCAGCATAACAGTTGATCTGTGAAGGGAAGTGAGATGATGGCTTAAAGCAGAAGTAAGCGATTCGGTCGTTTTGGCTAATGCTGCGTTCCAGGCAGGCTTTTGAAACCGTAAATTACAGCTTCAAGTCACAACTTACGACTTTGTAGCGTTCCAGGCAACCCACTCGTGTTTTTCCGACCTGTTTTACCTGTGAAAGTCACTATAACGGCCACTCGTAACTTCCGACCCGTGAAGTCGTACCAGATCGAACTGGTACGACTTCACAGGTCGGAAAAACACGAGTTACGGGTTGCCTTGAACGCACCATAACGTCTTGTCAGCCGATGGAGTTAGCAGCCCCCGCCCTCGTCATGGATCTATTGGTCCTCGTCCCTACGTCACCACATTCACGCGCATCCCTTGGCTGCACACACAGAGAGGACTGCCCCTTTATGCCGTTCTCTCTCCTCATTGGATAAAACTTGTAGGATACGAGGAAAGTTTTCTCCTCGGCTCAGAGCAGAGCAGAGTGACTGACAGACCCGTGTTTCGGTCCAAACACTCTATGTAAGTGATTGCTGTCGGAAGATAGAACTATTTAAGACTTATATTAACACAAAAATATCGCTTACTTCTGCTTTAACGTTATGTGACCAAGTATTATTTCAGAGGGCAAGTGCACTTCTTACCTCTTGGTCAGAGGATGATGCGCTGAAGAAAACTTGTTATGCTCCGAGTCTCCGTTGCCATGGTTACCAATTTGCAGCTGAGCCACCGCAATAATTTAGAACTGTCATCAAGCAATTTGACCAGAACGTCTTTACAGGTGTCCTATAAACCTTGTTAATGGACAGCCTGCAGCCAATCAGAATTGAGTATTCAGCCAGAGCCATGGTATAATAAATGTTAATAATACAGTAAATCCTTAATGAATCATTATTCCAACATTACAATGTACGTGACACAGAAAAGTTAAGAATTTTTGTCTACAAGGCTCCAATTAAGGTTCAATTACGGTTATCTTCATCACTAATTAATGAAATGACAATTTCCCAGAGCCAGAGGTGAAGTTTTCAAATTAGTTGTTCTCTTTGATGAAAATATTTAACGTTACAATAATGAAAAAACAGCAAATGTCTCTACAGTGTCCTACTCATTAATTAATCTGCTTGTTGTTTGCATGTTTGGGTAAACCAGATTTGGATATGACATCTTAAATATTCTGATATTTGAAGATTATTTTATAAAAGGAAGCCAATTGTCTCAAAAATATAAAAGAAGTTTTGCCTTATGCATAACACAAAGAACCATATCAGCACACAGACACATCAACACAGAGGCTAAAAGGGAAGAAGTGTTTTGATGTGGTGAATAATAATAGCAGGGTGGATGAATGCTGCTGTTTTTGTTTTCTCTGAATGACAAGTAAGAGTTTTTCTCCTCTGCCTGCCTGCCAGAGCCGGGTCTGTCAGTTCTATCATTTCTACCTATGTTTCAGGTGGTATTTTAATGAGGTAGCATTTGAGTTAATGTGGATAAAATCATCTAATTAAAGCAGAAGCCATTCGAGACTATCAATTTTTTTCCACTAAAGGCCAGTGGTTGTGTGTTTATTATTCAGGTTTTATAGAGTTTTGAAGCAGAGATGAATCCACTTTTCACAACTCTTATAACTGTAACTGGTGCAGCCTTCAGTCCAACTCAGCAACACTTTTCCCAAACAAGCACAAACTGTAAAAAAAAAAAAAAAACACTCAATATATTTGACCTTTAAAAAAATATAAACGAGTGTATTCTCAACCTATAATTTGTCAGCATACTCAAAATTGGGGGAAAATGCATGGGCAGGCAGCAGCAGAGGGTGAAATCAGATTAGTTCACACTGGGAGACTTCCCGTGAACCACAGCTTTATTCTGACACCAGAACAGCACAAACTCTAATTACCTGTGCTCGGTCAGCATTCTTGCAGAGCAGCACAAACTCTCACTCCACAAAGTAATGACCCTTCTCCAGGTATTATTTATATACTTTTTCCAACACTTAAATGTCCTGCATCAGTGGTAAAAGTTATGTTTGTGTTCTCTCTTGAATCCTGCTCCAAATTAAATGTCATCATCAGCGATTTCTGTTGTTAACCGTCATTATTAATTGGCAATGTAAAGAAATATTCCAGTTGTTCAAATATGCATGAAACAGAGAATTAATAATATCCACCTCGTCATGAGTTATAATTAGTTTTCACTCTTAGATCAACCCTAATGTTCCATCTGGGTCCCCAGAGACACAGGGCCCCTATTAACCCCTTCAAAAAACATCATACTGTAATATTGTTTCATCATCATGATACGTCAATTACTAATTTTATGAGAATTAATGACATGCTTCAGAAGACTGAATAGAGAAAGTTACCCATCACGTCTTTTTGGGAATCTCAGACACATAAACTACTGTACTCACAAGAGCACAATAAGAGCATTTAATAGGATCTATGCAGCCGCAAACAATGATAAAGACAGTGCCAAGTTAACACCTGGGTTAAAGGGCTACTATAATGCTATAATATAATTCAGGATTGATATATTATACGTCAGTAATTGTAAGGGCACGTATACTGTGCAGGGTAGATGGTGCTATGAAAAGCCCATTCGACATCTTTCATATCAAGCATATGGCAGGTTGTGTGCAGTCCATTCCATGCTTGGTAATTAAACTTTTACCACCTTCATTAAAATTCTGCTTGTGAGCAACAACAGCAAATGTCATGTTTCCTTGCTGCCAGCATTATATACACACACACTACAGAGGCTGACAACAGCAGTGGCTCCCTTTCTATGGGACAACACTGGATTTCACCTCCAAATTATGAAGCATAGCTCGGCAAAATGTGGCCAGCTGCACCTGGAGTATCAAGGCTTCAGGGTACCTATAATGAACCTAACCTATTCCGCACCTGCACTGGCAAGCCTACAAATCGGTGCATCATGGGCAATGTGATTAGCATTTCCATGGTTTGGAAGGTGAGATAAGCAATAATTGTTGAACAATTGCTTTTTGGGACATATCCATTGGGTTTCTCTCTGCCCAGCTCTTCTCAGTGGCTCAGTGATGAGCATAACACGTGTTCAGATTATATACACTGCAGTAAAGACATGGGGGTTTTATGCAGGTGCACCAGCATGACAAAACTATAATGCAACTCAGTACAACACCAACACCTCAACGACGAACAGCTATATTGAACACTTAAACAGTGTCCGGCAAATCTGATCTGAACATCTCTATGTATTAAAGTACAATTTATTGAACTGTTGTACGAGATTGCACCTAATCAAGTGGCCACTGCGTGTAAATGAGCCCTTATGCATGTATTTCCATAACTCAACAGCACAGACAGGAGAAACTGGTCACTTTCACTACAGAACCTGTCCTGTCAAAGCCCTTAAAAAACATAAACATATGGATAAATAAAAACATCTTTAGGCTGCAGAGTCATCACTCATACATTTTTTTTTTTAAAATGCTCTGGTTCAAAAATGTGGCAAAATGTGAGGCGACATCTCATTATGGGCCAGCTGCATGAACAGGTTGGTTTTACACTGGCCAGGTCATTATGGTGCATGTATTCTCCAATGTCCTGCCTCACAATGACTTGTATCAGTTACTGTGTTTTGTGTGTGCATGCAAATGTGGTGACGTGACTGTGTGATGAGATGATGATCTTCATCAGCCAATGGCTAAGCATCAAATGTGTCAGTCAGAACACATGGTGTACTGTATGAGCACCACCAGCTTGCAGCAGTAGAACCACATGCCACTTGCCAAACATCAGTGGCATGGGTGAATGGGAATCAGTTAACAAAGAGCAGCACATGATCGTGTCTCAAAACATTTTGATTTTAAAAAAAGGTTCAAATACTGTTCCTATGTTTCTCTGTGTTCCTCTCATAAACATTAAAGGGATAGTATCATTTTGTGGGGTTGTATGATCTACAAATAGCCCCTAAGTACTTTAATTGCAGTAGAAGACTCTCTGCACTCCTCCCGTTAGCAACGCCAGCCCATAATAGCCCTGCCCAGAGATTTACAACATACATTGTTGTGAATGGACCCAAAGAAACGGCCTATTTTCACGGCCTAAAAGAGGTTTTACCTGAAAAAAATACACAGTTCCATTGTTCGCTATAATATAATTTTTTCCAGCCCCTCAAAGTGCAGGAAAAACACAGTTTTTATTTGGACCTAACCAACTCACGTATCCCTCCGCCCAGGGTTAGCGCCCGCCAATCAGCAGTTGGTTAGGTCCAAATAAAAACTGTGTTTTTCCTGCACTTTGAGGGGCTGGAAAAATTATATTATAGCGAACAATGGAACTGTGTATTTTTTTTTCAGGTAAAACCTCTTTTAGGCCGTGAAAATAGGCCGTTTCTTTGGGTCCATTCACAACAATGTATGTTGTAAATCTGTGGGCAGGGCTATGGGCTGGCGTTGCTAACGGGAGGAGTGTAGAGAGTCTGCTACTGCAATTAAAGTACTTAGGGGCTATTTGTAGATCATACAACCCCACTTTTAAAAAAATTATACTATCCCTTTAACCCTGGCACAAACTTAAAACGTTTTCAAGTCTGCAGGATCTGAGTAGGGCAACACACTTCAGCATATCTATGTTAAGATGCTGTAAAAGACATGCTACAAAAGTGCACATGTGGGTTATCCTAAAATGATACAGATGTTGAACATCATGTGAATATAAGGCATTAACACTATGGCAGGAGCAGAGGGGGTGAACTTCACTTTATTTTAAGATAGCAAGGACCTTTCCAGAGGTTATGATGGGGTTGGGTGGATTCACAGAAAGATGCTAAGCGAGAGTCTGAGTCTGTCTTGTCTGTTTGCCCTTACAGCTGGTGAGTGAGCAACAAGAGAGCCGCCCACTTCTTAGCCCTTCTATCGACGATTTCCTCTGCGAGACCAAGTGCGATGGAGTTTCCCGCCCAGTGACTTCCAACACAGCTGGTATTGTACAGTGATGTTTAAGTCTCTGACTCAGACAGATGACATGCAAACATACCTGACTTCTAAGCATTATTAATACTGTTTCTATTCATCATGTTTCATCAAGATGCCCTTTAATTGTTACTGTGACACTAGAGGAGGGAAACAAGTACATCTACACTGAAGTATATGAGGAACAAGTTCTAGTGATTCATTAAATGCAACAACATGTTTTTATCAGCCATGGAAAAAAAGGAGCTTGTGTTTTCATTCACCTGTGCCATGTGTTGACTGGGTTGAGTTTAACTAAGACAGCACTATGGAGATCCCTGATTTTGTTTAAAACTGCCAGTCAAACATAACCATTAGACAAAATTAACTTAATGTGATGACAAATGTCCTCTTACCTAAACAAAAAGCTGACTGTAACCCAACCATACACTTTCCTTAAACCTAACCCTGCAGCCTTTTTTATGGTAAAACCTGACCAAACCATGGCCGGTGCTTTGTCATGCTACAGATTGTTTTTTACTTACTGCTTTATTTGAGTAAGATTACAGTATTCTTTTCTTTTCACTCAGATCTGATCATCTGGCACTATTTTTTGTCTCTTCAGTGGAGCAGTCACATGCTTTATGTACATTGTGATTTATGTGCTAAGTCTGTTTCCATTGTAGTTTGTCAGACTTTGTTTTTATCAGTAGACCAATTTTCCCACCTCAGCCAAGTGTAAAATGGTTTTTCAGTGTTTCAGAGAAAGACCTGCCAGTGTTTACACTCCTTTTTTATTTTTGCTGAAATGTGCAAATAGAGAAAATACACATACAGGGGGTACAGAGGTCTGAGATCACTTTCCATTGGGAAGATGATAAAAATGCTTCTGTGCCAGCCCATCTATTCAAGCAGCAACAATCTTGCTTTTACTTGAAAAATAGCTTAATCAATAAACATGAATAAGTTACTGTGTAAAAAGGTCTTGCCATGAACACAAGCGAAATTTGTCTACCTTAGGACAAATGTGCATTGTGCTGTGTATATTAATTGTAACCACTTAATTCCGCAAGTCAATGAAAATCAACATGGTCAAAGTACGTGTTGAGAAATTAAATGTTCAGGCTTAAGCAGCTGCCAAATGGCATCTTGGTTTCCACATGGATGGCACCTTGATCACTGAGCTGAACCATCTTTTGAATTAAGATTTGCTGCAAACAGACTGAGCAGCTGACATGTGTCATCTCTAAACTGGCCACTGACCGTGCTGATTCAGCCGGGTTCAGTGTGAAGGAACGTTGTGGTGAAGCTCTTGACCTTCTGTCTCCCTAAAGCCTCCTGCTGCTCCTGCTGTCAGCGACGTAGGCCTCATATAACTGCTCAAGTCAATTTAGAAATCCTCTAAATAGTCCAATTCAGTCTAGAATTTGGACTTTGAGAAATATGAAAAGATTTCAGGTATAGTATGTTTTGAGGGAGGTTCGAGTGGATCATAGTAGTTGTTTTGTAAGTCTTTTCACATTGTGACTACAGGCTGGCAGGGCATCAACCACTGAATAAAACTGAAGTTACAGTTACTGAGTTGGACAGCGAAAGAAAATCAATAATTAATGATAATCACATGCTTAAATATGCTGATCCACATGAGATTTACACCATGTTGTGCTCTCTCTGGCATGCTGCGTTACTGTAATTTTGAGGCTGATGACTATTTTTGCCAGCTAATGGAATTTAAAAAAACTTTACCATAAATTATGAATTAGTTTCATGGATATTGGGGGTTTAGAAACACACTAGCTGTACATGTATTTTTTACATTTTTCAATTTACATAAGAAATGGAAATCAATATTATTTTATAAACTTAACCTCAGGAACATCACTAAGACATTGACGAGTGTGGGCTGAAACTCATTTATTCCAGAGGCAGTTCTCATCATCACCCACCTCACTGAATGAAATCCCCTCTTCTCAAGAGCCACACTCAAAAGTCTTTTTTCCCTCTTTTGTCAGCACTTCGCTCTAACAAGCTGTTCAATATTCACAGGAATACAGTAAAGACAACATGGTTCTCACCTTTGAACTCTTGACAGCTGATTGCTCATGACTGATTTAGGATCAGTCTATTCCCTAATGAAACTTAGCATTTGCCAAACAAGGAATGGCAGATCTAAAGGATGTCCATGTCATCATAAGCTACACAGTAGGGGAGAGTGGGGTAAGATGAGCCAGTGGGTAAGTTGACCCACCCCTTGTTTCTAGGAAACTATAGGAAAAAGTTAGCATGTGACCAAATATTTGGGAGGCAGGCATCATTTCATGGAGTCTGTGAAGATTAGAACCACGTGAGTAAAGTGGTTTAACATTTATGACCAAAAAATCATTTTTCACTCTTGAGAGTGAATTTTGTCGATCATAAGTTTCATGAGAATTGTGTTTAGACCAAAAGAGATGATTGCAAATTTGTTTTATACATGGGTTGTGGTATCTATGAGCTACAACATGAGGTAGTAAACTTAGCATGAAACTGCACCATTTTAGCTGTGGGAGTAATAAACCCAAGCTAAGGTAGCTGTGGGGTAAGTTGATCCATTTGGCCAGGGGTAAGTTGAGCCACCTATCCTATGACACTTAATAAATGTATTTTGGCTGTATATGTCCAAATGATTAAATCAAGATTCTGTATGTTTGTGATTACAGTAAGTATGTTCCTATAAACAGGAAAAGTTGTTTACAGTGTGCCAAACTTTACTTTCAAAGAAAAATATCTGGGATTCTTCCCAAGATGCAATGTAATCGCAAAACTCCCCAAATCTCAGTGAGTTGGTGGCTCAGCAGGAAGTCCCTGCAGTTTGTGTTCACCTGCAGCCTGGACAGATGAAATATTAAGTAAAGGGGGAGGTAGGAGATGGATGGAAGGAAAGAAGGGGGGGTTGATCAATTTACCCCACTCCTATGAGTCACAAGACCACTTTTTTTGAACATGCTATATTTTAAAAACAGTTATATTTACACTCATTCTGTTAATTTGTAGGGATGCAAAACATCCTGAAATATATGCAGATGTGTTAGTTAGCAACAAAACTATAATTGTCTTGATGTAGTGATCCTGAATACAAAAAGTGGCTCAACTTACCCCACTCTCCCCTACACCTCACTAGTTCTCAGAGGCTGTGTCATTCACTCACTCTCTCCGTCTCATATTTTCTCTCAGTCATCATTGTGTTATTAAGCTGAAAACCTTGTGGTCACGTTGCTCAGTATCAGTCCAGCGGCCCCCATGTGGCAACTCATCTTCCATTAAAAATACAGTCTGCAGAAACATGTAGTTAAAATATCCAGCTGAAGTGCAATTGTCTTCCCAGTCTCATCATTTCAAGTAGACTCGAGGGTGTCAAAACAGTTTTGACATCATTGCCTTTTCGTGAGCAGCTTGCGTTCTCTTTTTGATGCCGAGAACTCTTCAGGCAACTTCCTCACGTGTACGTCTCCTTTGATTTGTAATTGTACTTGTCATTGAAAGAGCACAAGGCCTGGGAAACGAACATAGTACTCTCTAATTATGCAGAGATTTCAGTCAACAAATGATCTCAGTTGGTTGTCATGAAACAGCGGCATACCAATTATGTAGTCATATGCGTGTAGTTTTGAGCTTGCACTGCACAAAAAGGCACAGTCGAGGGCCTCAGGAAAGAGCGAGGAAGCTTTGCGGGGCCCCAAATAACTAATGTATAAAATGACTGTTTTACAAGGATCTCCTATCTTACCTAAACTTAGCTGCTTCCCAATGTGTTTGTTTCGCTGTGTTTAACAATGACGCATTTAAAAAAAAAAAAATCAGGTGTCACTGACAAAGATCAACACACACTCCTTTATCACTGCAATCCACAGAAGATTTTTTAGATTATCCATGTCAATGATATAATAGATATTATAATTATTATGATTATTATTAAGTATTATCATATGACCATCACTACTTATGCAGCACTGTTGATATTATTTCCAGAAAATCCAAAAATCCAGAAAAAGATGCTGCCTGAAAAAACAGCACATGCTTGGCAATGCACAGCCAGCAGCAGAATATGATACTGACTGGACTCAAACCACAACAGATCAAACTATGAACACAGAAAATATTTAATAGACAAGATATGAACAAAACATGTACTGTGAACAGAGGATGAAAATCTGCTCTGAGAAGAAAGAGCAAGCAGTATAATTCACAAGAAAAGCTGCAAAAGCATTTTGAGAAACTAAGTACAAAAGCTTAAACTCTGCCATTACTTAAAGCAGAAGTAAGCGATATTTTTGTGTTAATATAAGTCTTAAATAGTTATATCTTCCGACAGCAATCACTTACATAGAGTGTTTGGACAGAAACACGGGTCTGTCAGTCACTCTGCTCTGCTCTGAGCCGAGGAGAAAACTTTTCTCGTATCCTACAATTTTTATCCAATGAGGAGAGAGAACGGCATGAAGGGGCAGTCCTCTCTGTGTGTGCAGCCAAGGGATGCGCATGAATGTGGTGACGTAGGGACGAGGACCAATAGATCCATGACGAGGGCGGGGGCTGCTAACTCCGTCGGCTGACAAGACGTTATGGTGCGTTCAAGGCAACTCATAACTCGTGTTTTTCCGACCTATGAAGTCGTACCAGTTCGATCTGGTACGAGTTCACGGGTCGGAAGTTACGAGTGGCCGTTATAGTGACTTTCACAGGTAAAACAGGTCGGAAAAACACGAGTGGGTTGCCTGGAACGCTACAAAGTCGTAAGTCGTGACTTGAAGCTGTAATTTACGGTTTCAAAAGCCTGCCTGGAACGCAGCATTAGCCAAAACGACCGGATCGCTTACTTCTGCTTTAAGGTCTTTAATTTAAATTCTCCTTCTTTTAAAGAAATCTCAACATTACATTTAACATTGTAGCCATGAACAACCAGACAACAGCTAAAAGTTGAGCCCGGCTCTGTCCTTTGCTTGTCTACCAACCTGAGACTGAATTACTTAATTGACCAAAGTGGAGTTTCTCAAGGGGCTGCCTCTTTCTCATCAGACTGAGCAGTGGCCAGAAGTGTATCAGGATTCTCTGAAAAGACCAGCTGCAGTTTTTTTTAGATGTCCACCCAGGCGGCAATTTGGTGACAGCTTAAGCAGCCTTGACAGCTCAACTCACCGTGTCAAAGAACATGTACGTCAAAATCAAACCTTCACGCAGTACAAGAAGTGAAACCTGTTCTTCTACTTTATCACAAAGACAAACTTACTGAAGTTAAGTATGATAGATGCTCGAAGAGATCTGCAAGACCAGGCTGTGGAGTGGACAATCTTGTACAGTGAAACAGGGCTTTTTCTACTGTCAAAGAACTGAAGAACATATCTACTGAGGTTAACTTTACTCCCCCTGCTTCAGACCCTTTTCACATTGAAGCATTAGAAATATGAGCTTAGAAATACAGTATATAACACACAACTCACTCTACATTTATGAAAGGAGGCGTGCTAACCTGGTGTTATCTCCTACCAGTTCTCTCTTCAACACTGGACCTGCTGGATCTCACTGAACCTGGTGAAAGGAGGAACAGTAAGGACAAGAGGAGTCCCCTAACGTCCCGGAGTGACGGACAGAAGAACAACCCACACAGGAAGAAAACGGACGAGACAGAGCTGATCCAAGTGGAAGTTGAACAGACGGGACCAAGCATGAGGACCCCAGAGAGGGCTTCACTTGACTCAGGTAGAGGAGGACTTCCACAGACCACAGAAACCATCCCAGTTTGTCCCCTAAAAGACAATAGGGGGAAAACCGCCAATTACTATTGTATCTGCCCACTGTAAGGGTTAAAGTCTTCAATGAGAACTAATTATGCAGAGTAAGACTACACTGGACTGGAAGTCTAAGTGAGAAGGACTACAGAATAATCCATGGCAGTCAGATTGATTGTAACCCTACCATCATTTACAAGTAAATGTTTTCCTATTTTCCTGTCAGAAATGTGGGCACAGACGTTTTTTTTTTTTGTTTTTTTTTCGTTTTGTTTAGACACCCACAGCACTGATTTTCTGTCTTGCACACCCTCCGTCATGGCAGATAGATTAGAGCATAAACACAGTGATTAAAGGTTTGTTTACCAACTATTGGAAAATTTAACAAGTTACTTTTAAATCAGCACTTTTGCAATATGACACAGCAAAAACTGAAATGAGCTTTTTTGTCTTTTTCACAAAGTACTTGTCCAGCTGTCAGCTGTGTTGGACAGTAACTTTTAAAATTGCAAAGTTACTGTCAGTTAAAAGTATATTTGTTACGTTCCTGCGTTTCCTATAAATAAAAGCAATGCAGTAGAATACTCATCCTTACCAAAAAATAAAAAGCCCTTTGCGACGCCTCGCACATGCTGCAGCTTATTTGACCACAGGACATACGTACGTAAACCCTCCTTAAAATGTACTGAGAAGTCCTGAATGACATCATGTTCTTGTCCTTTTCACCAGCAAATTCAAAATAATGCAAGTACCTACTACCACGATGTAAACACTGCCCTCTCTGCCACCAGGGCTACACAAACACACAGTCACACAGACAGGTGCAGTACACAGTGGGGATTCGCTCTTCCTTAAAGTAACGGATTACTTATTTAAAATCATAACAAAGTTACGGATTACTTGACTCATGGAGTCATATTTCTCGTTACAACGAGTACTCAGATTACTTTGTAGCATTACTCACAACTGCCTGTTCTCAGGTTGGTTGATATTTCACTTCAGTTTTAGACTTTGGTTAGTTTTAGATTGAGATGCGACTCTTTTGATCAAGCAGGGCAATGTTTTTGATGCACAATATACAGTATGAACATGATTCAATTTAGTCTGTTATTAATTTATGATTTATTATTATTTTGTTACTGTCACCAGTGACCATTGGTTCACCATTGGATAAATGGGAAGAGTTGAACCCCAACCCTGAGAGGAATGGCAACAGAAAATGGAAAATGGAGAGACGACGTTCATCTAAAAATTCATCTAACGAGTTTCTATGGTAGGTACAGTATATCCTAATCAGGCATCAGCAGCATATTGCCATTTTACATCAGCTCACTGCCCACAGGGACAACGCCGTCTTTAATTACAACAAACATATCTGCATTACGTATGTTATTGATTGTTTTTTTGCCATAACCACAATCAAAGGTGGACATGTGGAGATATTGCAATGCAAAAGTACAAAATCTGCAACGGTTGCATTGATTTCAAAGAATAATAATCACGCTTGTACGGTAAATGTGAAATGCATCTGTATAGTGTTCTATCTGTACCAATCTGAGTGCAATGCATTTGTATCACTTACACACATTTCTGTCTTTTCCTTTAGGTCCATAGATTGTAAAACCCAATTAGAGCCATTGAATAAGAACTCCTTGGAAGCAAATACCAAAGTCGAGCCAGAGTCTGCCCTAGCATCTCAAGTAAGTGCTCAGATTGACAGTAGCAGGCAATAACCAACATTATTGTTTGTTACTCTTGAAAAGAGAAAGCATCAAACTTATCAAACATATTGTTCTCACTGATGGTTGACCCTACATAATACTTTCATGAATCAATATTTTAATGTGTGTACAGTATTTAGCAACTGCATGCTAATGCATGATAATGTAGCTCTAATTTTAAAGTTTGTATCTAATAAGCCACCCTCAGGGTTTTCCCTAGCTTTCTGGAAGGCTTTGGCACACACTGGTAAAACAAGGCAGTGCATAGATTTGTACTGCAATTATTTTCTCATAGCCAATGTAACACTGACAATGTAACAGCGCTTGGCAACCCCCCAAAATTCCTTTTCAGTCGGATGTCTGCAGGCAGGTCACTTTCTCTATGGATGTAGTCACTAGCCAGCTGATTTAGTATCTGTACCAAGTTGATTCCTCTCTCACTTAACCATTTTCTCTGGCAGTTTTCAGAAGCTGGCATTTCTCAAACTGCCTTTATAAAGTCATCATCTGTGACAGCTGTAATTTCTGGGCTGTTTGACAGATTTTCTCCCTGGTTTAATTCTGCAGTAAAGAGGTTGGGAGGATGCTATCAACCTCATGCAGGTTGAAGCTGACTACTTCTCAATGGACTTGAAAATGTTTGTTAGCCTAGCAATGTTGCAAAACGCTTGTTACACATACTCGACCCATTCCCAAAAAGATACATTTACAATTGTGCTGTGCTTTGAGCAGTACAAGCTAACACCTACTTTTACAAACCTTATTTCCAGATAAATATATTTTATATGGGCCAGTAAGGTATCCTCTGAAGTTGTCTTTTTTTTATTTTTTTAAAGACACTAATTCTGCTTTGGCTTTTGTAAAAAATTATTAGGTGCTACACATGAGCCAACTATAGGGAAAGCCCTGACCCTGTTGTGTGATTGTTTACCCATCATTTTGTCCTAACACCTACAATTCTTCCATTTCAGCTCAACAGGCAGTATATTAGTGGAAGACATGTAAGCCTCCCTATGCATCCTTTCATATACTATTGAAAGACTTTTACATTTGCACCGGGAAAGCAGCATCACAGCATCTCAAAATTTGACTTTAAGAAAAAGACCAAAAACAGGTTGACTGTATTTTTAGCCAAAACAGCACCTTAGAGGAAATCAACATAGCTACTGCTGGTCTTGAGATTGTTTCTTTGTGGTGCTACGAGGTCCAAATGTCAAGCGCTTTCCTCCTGAGTTGATGTCTCTGTGTAGGTCTGCATAAGGGGTCTTGTTTCCAGACGCCATTATTAGATTAATAGCCTATGAATTATTCAGCAGCCTTACTCTGAGCCCATTAGTGTTGATCTCACAAAGCCAGCTAAGCATACATCACCTTTTCAGCTCTCTGATAAATAATAGATTTAGGATTAAAGATAGCTACCCAAGATGGAGGTAAGTTATTGGCAAACAAACACACTTATGTTGTTTCGCTCAGGAGTTACATAGTAGCTCGCTGACAGGGATGCGGTAAAGAGTGATCTTAGTTTCCTACTTGGCTGGTATCACACACACAAACACACACACACACACACACACACACACACACACACACACACACACACACACACACACACACAAAACAAACCAAAAATAAAAATAAGCATGGAAATACAGGACACTTGTGTTGCATGCGATATAAACACAATTACAAAACACAAGATGTGGCTTAAAATTTTGAGCCTCAAGGAAAAATCCACCCTCAGATGATTGTGTGAAATCAAAACATAAAAGGCTTGGCATGCCCTGTACTTTTTGGAGTGATGAGGCATTGATTATTAGATGAACAGTGAAGTTCCTTCTTGACCTTGTGCACAATATGTGGCACGGTAAATTCATTTCATCTAAAAAGGTCCACTTCTTCTGAAGGTTCACGTCTTTGTTTTCAGCTGTGAATGGAACTAATGAAGATGTATATCAAATTGTTTTCTGGCATCAAATCATCAATTCAATAAACTCTTCCTCTTAACAGCCAATCATAGCTAAGATACTGTTATGTTTTCCATTTACATGTCTGGTGTGAACGACACAATTAACACGGGCGCCGAAATGAAACTGGCTCCACGCAGCTACTCGCGGCACTTCCCCGTCCGGTGTGTCGCCGGCGTTAATCGCACGATAAAAGAAATTGAGGCCGTTAAAATTGATTTGCGTTACGCGTTAACGTTGACAGCCTTAATATTTAATAGGGATGCACGATAACATTTCATTTCAGGTGACTGACCAGGTTTGCTCGCGCTATTTTTCCCTCCTCGTGGAGCTTCCTCGGAACATTTATTACAGATATTCAGCGAACTGTCTTCTTTATTACCATCCCACATTAGCGGCGTCATGTTCTGTGTTTACAAACCCAGTACGCACGTTGTGCTGCGTTCACGTGTTGACGGAAGTTCCCTGTTCCCGTTTTGCGAGCCGTTCTTCAGACCTTTTTATGTTCATATTTCTATGGTTTATGTGTAATAAATAAGGGTAATTGGGATAAATCAAGTCAAGTCGGCAACAACCAAAATTATGGCCGAGTTGACGAGTTGTTTTCTGAAATGAGGGACTATTCTGATTTCAGTCAGAAAGTTGTTTTTCCGATTATAGGGAGGTCACTTGAACGCAGCACTCACTGCAGGCCGCAGGTCTCCTGTAGGAGTAGAGCAGAGCGCTCTGAGTGAGAGCGCTTGGTAAAAAAAAAAAAAAAGAGACCCATACGCAGTGCTGACAAAAAATATACTAAATCTTATCGGGCCGATAAGTTTATGATATCGGATTTATCGAAATGACGTCATCATTTCCTGATATCGGGCCGATAATTATCGGACTGATAACTATCGTGCATCCCTAATATTTAAATAAGCACTTAAATAGGAATTGATCAATGAATGATAAATCCATCTAGAAAATTCTTATCTTTAAAAGAAATAGTATGGTACACTCATCAAGTAAACCATTTATTTAAAGAATATATTTGAAAAAGCACTTTAATGAGAATATCTGGATTCCCTCGCCATTTTCCATTACCTTTTTCTACTTTTAATTGCCCTTGTATATGAAATTAGCTGCACAAATAAAGCTGCCTTGGTTTGCCTTCCAGCTGCTTTGTATTTTCCTATTAAATGGATTTCTGTTTAGCCTCTCCATGACACTCAAGGTCTTCAGTGCTGGTACCAACCAGGCCAAACAATCCCAACTGGCCATGGAATATAACGAGCTCACTGACTGGTAGGAGAGCTAACCTGAGGGCTTTTAACATGGCAATGATGATTAATTATTAATTTATAAATTCCTAATAAAAAAACTCATTCCTGATTGTTATTCCAATATCAAACTAAGCAAATGGTTTATTATTTGTTCTGTGGCATCACTGGTCCTCCATATAGTTCTGCTGGAACGAGAAGAAACTAATAAATCAAGAAAGACCAGGAAGCAATAAAACACTCAATAAGCCTTTTGTAAATAAAAAAAAAATTAAAAAAGTGTTGTGTTTAGGGTGGATTTTTCTTTTAACAACCCTGCCACAGCATACTGTGGTTTCTTCACACAGCAGAGACTTTCTATTAACACTGCATGCATTTTGTTCTTGTAAATAAAAAATGTGGTTATCTACAATAAATGAATGAGGCAATTACTTCTGAGTCAATTATCACTGACATTAAGTAACCTCAATTAATCTTCCATAGTGGCAGACTGAAGAGACGGGAATTGTTACAGGTACCGGCTGACCTGAGGGAAGCCACTGAGTCAGCACACACAGAGCAGACGCTTCCTCGGTCTCTGTAATAGATTCGTTATCCCCGGGATACGTACAGTCACTGCTGTTTACAGTAAATGTAGAACCGTATCACATGTGAGCATGGAAGGGCATCTCAAAATCATTCACCCCTCGCAGTTAAATGTAAGCCACACCGCACTCGCATGATGCAAAAACCATGTGCGTGTAATTGGTCGATTTCATTTTCACAGCAAAGCGAGGTTTCATATTCAAGTTTGTAACAGAGAGGAGGAAGGGGCGGCTGTGGGGGGGGGGGATGCTGACTGTAGTGATTCTGCTGGCCTTCCTAAGCATGTCAGAGGCTTTGTCGAGGCAGGGATATTTACTTGTCCCTGGGAAAGCAGAGACGGCTGACCCTGCACACTCTCCCTGCCTGTCTCTTCCTCTGGCTGATCGCGTATGTATGTGTGATATGTTGTGTGTGTGTGTGTGTCTGTGTGAGCGTGAGTGTTTGTGATGTGCACTGAGTGTCTGATTGTTTTATGTGCATAAATGTATATATTATGAAACGTGCATGTATGTGTGCGTGCATGTGTGTGTTGGTGACAGGCTCGTCTATCGAAGGAGCAGCGGTGGGGCAGCGCCCTCCTGTCCAGACACCAGTCCCTGGAGGAGGAGTTTGAGCGAGCCAAGGCTGCTGTGGAGGTAAGCGGACTGCTGCTTGGTACACCTCACATCTATCTTCTGTCAACAAAGAGCCATGTTCACTGCCACTGACTTTTAATAAGACTTAACGGGAAAGACCAAACAGCACAACCTCTGAGTTTTTAGAGGACAGGACATGCTGCTTACAACATATGACCAGGGTCCAAGCCTGTTTATCAATGTTTTTCAGATTAACTTCCCCATTCGCTAAAGGCAAAGCACCAAGCACCAAGCAAAGTATACATTTCTATATGTTTGTCGTGAAAAATTCACAGAAAGAAATTGGTGGCATTTATTTTACCCTCAACTTTATCGGTAAATTGCATATTTGCCTGAAGAGAAACCAGTGCATCTCCAACTCTGCCACTTGCCCTGTACTTTATGAGAAAATGATGGAAAGAAATAATCTTTGAAGACATATTTAAATAGAGATGCAATAAAGTGACAATTCTCTGAACTCTAAGCCAAGAAAACTTTCTTCAATATCACATTCCCACCATCATTGCCCATGAAAACCTCATAATCGCTCCTGCAATTGAAATATACCTGGAGCCCTGTGAAGCTGATTTACATTTGACTCCCTCAGTCCTTCTTTTTATCTCTCTGTCAAATGATCACTATTGTGCTTCCCACAATGGGTTCGCCTGTGGTGCGAGCTGACAGTTTAATAGTCTAAGCTAAATTCACATACTCAAGTTCACAGGGTGTTTGACCCAGAAAAATATGCACGGCTCTGAGCTGGCTAACAATAGGAAGGTAAATAGGTCGGTCATTTTACTGCCAGACATACTGTATCAGATATCACAGGGGATGGTGACGTTACAGTAATTAGATATGGCTTAGGTCATCATATGGGACTGTGTATGGACATGATGCATGAGTTGAGTTGTCAAGCTTGCCTCAGGTTCATGTGACATCAGGCTTGTGATGACACAGATGAGGTGAAAACCTCCTCCATGTCTGAGGAAGAGCAATCGTGTGTTTGAAGTTCAAAGCATTTTCCTCATCTTTCATGGTTCACTCCATCCAAACTTGGGTGAGTTGCTTTTCTCTTTTTTGCGACAGGGTTTGGTGCCTTCGCAGGCTCTCTCTCAGCTGAAGATATTTTTGAAAAAGTTATATCACGCTAGCCCAACAGCAGCTACCTGCGTGACTTAAAAGCAGAGTTTCTGTATTGGACAGGAGTTAATATAACAGACACATTTTTTTTTTTTTTTACTTTGAATAAAACCAGTCTAGCATTAAAAGGATATGTCCCTTCCTTGGAAATGGGAGTGAACCCTGCACTATTAGTGAACTTCAGCTTTACTGAGGCCTACAGTGGACTGTTGCACACTGAACTATGTGTAATGGCCAATAAATAATAGAGCAGGGACAGAAAGATGGTGAGAAAGTGAGAGGAGCAGCTGCAGAGGAGTGGACCAACCCGCTTGGGGATCCCTCCCAAACTTAGTATAATGACGTCACATCTTGTATAACCCGTGAGCTGCGTCCTCCCAAAGAACCACATATTTTGTGTACACATACGTCAGCTGGAGGGCAGGTAAGTGATGAGATGCTCCTGGACGCCTCTGAGCATGGCGCATCGATTGGTAACAGTATCTCGCAGCTTCGATCGAGCAGCCTGAGTGCTGGCCTCCACTCTAGAGGAGCCCTGATGCAAGTGGTCGGCCATTTCGGCTTCAACCGCCGATATCAAAGCCCACAATCAGATAACTCCCATTGAAGTAGCTGTGCATATGCATGCTCTTTCATACTTATAAAGACATGGAGGTAGCGGTGGCTCAGATGGCAGAGAGAACATTACATTTGCACATCCCCTTTCTGCCAATTCATCCAATTAATGTAAAAAAAAAAAATAGGATCCTCGGAGGCAGCAGACAAGGAATTAGGCTCTGAAATATAATCCATTTTTACAAAGCTCACACTGATGAGAATCTGTAGGTTTTATGATTTTACACATAAAACACATAAAACCTTAAAAATAAGGCACATAAAATGGTAGCAACACATGAGAGGGCGCTCAGCTTTGAATTCATTTACAAGGAGTCTGATAGAGTGATATTTTCTGAATAGCTTAGTGACAGCCCATGTCACATGAGGGCACCATCAATTACTGAGCTGATGACAGTGTAATACGTTTATTAGCGAACCAGTGGAACAGCTAGAGGGGAAATTGTTACTTGAGGGAACTGAGTTTTGACTGTGGGGCATGAGAATGTATTCCCACGGCGGTGATAAAGACAAGCTGAAGGCGACGGTGTGGCCTCTCATTCCATTCATGATTTAGCGAGAGACAGAGACAGTGCAGCTGCCTAGAAGTTAAAGAGGTGACAGAAAGGTCAGTGGTTTTAATCCACACATGTGCTTGGCAAATGTGGATGGAGAAAGTCAATGAGCAAATGCTTTCACCTCCCTCAACGACTTCCATCAGTGTGCCCTCAAGCGGACCACTCAACAGCAGACTTTTCCAGTGGAGCTGCAACATTTCATTGCACAAGGCCACAACCAACTAACCTGCAGGCAACTGTATCTCCTACAACATTAAGTTTGGAAAACTTCTCTAACTTACTGTGTCCGTGTGCTGCTGGTGCTTAGCGGGTTGTGTGCAGTAAAGTTGAAGGCTATGGGCCGGATTTACTAAAGGTTTGCGTGTATTAAAATGTGTGCAAACGTGATTGCACGCGCAAACACACCGACGTCACACGAACCTGATCTACTAACCGGACGCACCGAGGATTGCGTCTCTCAAATGGGCAAAATAGCATGTGCAATCCATTTAGCGTGTTTGCCTTGATGAATATGTAAATATGGGCGTTTCAGCCAGAACGTGCAAAATACTGGGAGGAGTAGATGCAAATTGATTTATTTAGCGCGTGCAATGTGATTTACCAAACCAGGAAGAGATTGCGGTGGCTGTTTTTGCGTCTTTATTTACCACGTCTGAAAACCATGTACTAACTGATACAACTTTGCCAAAACGTATGCGTTTATTGATTTGATACCTGTCAGAGCCCCATGATCTTTCATCTCTGCATTTCCTCACGTCTGGGTAATTCTGTAACAGTTTTTCAGCCGTGTTAAAAGTCTTTTACGCGCCGTTACGCAAGGCGCACGTCTGTCCAGTGCGCTCCTCTCTTTTCCTCTCCTCTCCTTTCCTCTCCTCCCTCTCCAGTACCTGGCTGCTCAGCTCCGTCTCTCAGTCCCGGTCCCGGACTGAGACAGGTCACCGCTGCCTTCACCCGTCTTTGATCCCTCTGGTCAGTGGTCAGAGCGTTTAGATCCGTGTGTCCCACCTGAGCTCTCTATTAATCCACTGGATCATGGGCGGCACACACACACATTTTATAGGTGCGTGATTGTCGCTGCAGCTGCTGCCTGTTCGTCACTATATGACGAGTTGGGCCCTGTAGCGATTTGTGTTTATTTATCTAAACAGAGCGCGAGAGAGATGAACACACGTACTGTCATTGTATGCATCGGATCAAATGTCATTCTGTCCCTTCGTCCATCCAGCTCTCTGTCCAGTCTCTCCATGGCGGAAACGATTACTACACACAAAACCCTCATTTACATATTGTGGTTTGCACGTGTTTTCATTTAGCGGGTTACTCTTAGTAGATCACCTGTAGAACACCTGCGTGCACTAACCAAACACGCAATATTTTAGCGGGTGCAAACAATTTAGCGCCCGTTATCTGGGACCTTAGTAAATCCGGCCCTATGTGTTTAAATTAGCTGCCTGACACAGGTGAAAACAATATGAGAGCAGGGAGAATGAACCAACACAGCTTACATCTACTATTCCCACGCACTTTGTCATCACACAGTCTGAACTAAGGCTTCTTTAAATATTCAAAAAGCTGGGGCGTTGTTTAGCTCAGTTGGTAGAGCACCAGCCCCATGTGTTGAGGCTATAGTCAGCAGACGACCCCGGTTCGAATCTCGCGCCTCCCATTTCCTGTCTCTCTCTCTACTATCCTATATATTATATTCAATATAGGTCATTGGTGACCAAGCAAGACAGCGAGTGTTTGTTGAAAATGGGTCAACTTTTTCCTTCCGTCATTCATTTCATCAGGTTTTTGTTGATTATTATCACCGCTGTTACCATGGTTATCTACTGTACACCTGGCAGATTGTCCCCGCCCACTGGCATACCGCCTCATCCCAGTCATAAAGAGAAAGGTGCCATTCACAGTATTGTATTCAGTGTAACATGCATAAGTAATATTAATTACAAATTGCTCATTATTGCACTTTAGTAATCACTAATGTGTTGTGTGTGGACAATGATAAAGGTTGACCACAAAGTTCTAGCTTTGAACCTCCTCTCCCGTCTCTTACTGGCTGCCCTCCAGTAAGTCTGTAATCAACAGTTACAGTAACGGGTGAACACTACACCAGCAAACCATTCACACTGGTCCTCCCACAATCTTTCCACTTGCTACAGAGCATCAGACTGTCATAAAATAGATTGTCATAAAACAATCAAACATTGAGCCTACAGTGCATCAGAATGTTTGAGTGTTTTGAGTATAATTAATGTAGCCTACTTACATTTCCTAATTCAGAGCAATATTTCACAGGCAGGACATAAGACACTAACTCCAGTCACTGGTGTCAAAGTCTTGCCAATTATACAAGAAAAGACCGGCAAAAACATCTGCAATCCACAAAAACAATGTTTCCTTAAAAATAAGAGAGACAGGTTTGCTACAGGTGAGCCCTTTTCATTTACGTAACGCAATCAATTACAAGCAAAAACACATCAGAGCATTAAGCATGTTATTAATGCAACTACACTGCAGTTATCACCTGCACGCAGTGATGTCCTGCCTGGCCACAGCTGCTCTGTGTGTTATCTCAAATAGCCATATACAGTAGCAGGTGATTTCATTGCCTGCCAAAACGCATTTGTAGCAGTCGTCCACTAAAATGTATGTTATTCTTCTCTGAGTGACATTATCAGGACTCCAGCTTCCTATTTTTGTCTCACTGACCAAGGACTTGGCCCACACAGCAGAGCAGCGGTAGGCTCATTAACATCAAAAGGCCAGGCCAGCCGTGCTGTGGAGATGATGGAGCCTTTTTTTTGGAGGTCGCTCTGTGTCACTGGTAAATAATGAGACTTTTTGTAATGTTAGTCCCCTGGGTAAAGTGGATAAGTAACCCCTATTCATGTGCTCGGTTTCCTCCAAACACTGCATCTCAAGTTAACACAACTCACAATTGACATAAACAGATACAGTAAGGCTGGAGTCCAGAGCTCACGCAAATAAAGAGTCGTGTTTGATGTTCAATGCCATGTCACTTGAGTTCATACAGCCCAAAATCTCAATCAGTCAATCGATCATACATTTTTTCTGAGAACATTTAAATAAAATATGGTTTCGCAGTTTACTGTATGTAACATTTTAGGGGGTTAAAATCTTCACATAGCAACAAATTGACGCAAATTCAAACATCCCTAACAATTTACCGGTTCAACAAAGAAAAGCTGGATGCATTTATGGGGCAAAACCAATAATTATTCCAGCAGCTGCAACACTGAGTAAGAGGATCATAAGAAATTAGTCACTTTTTTGTGCCTGAAATAACCCATTGCCAATGGTTGCCAAATGCATCAGAACCCATACACCTACATTTCCATTTATACTTTCATTCATGTGCAAAGTGCTCTACAGATTTTCAAAACAGGAAATCATTTGTTCATCATATATCATGACATGGTTGTGGTCTGTAATTGTGCTATATGTACATAGAATAAAACACAGGATAAAGCTTTGAGTCCATCTAAATATTGTTAGCTTGCATTCCAACAAGTGAATATGTGCTTCTTATTGATCTGGCGACAAACAGATTTTCTGTGCTGTCAATTATTATCAATTCTTTGTTAAGGTTAAATGTACAGTACATTTTAAGCGGTGATATTGGCTTCAGAGACAGAAAAACTGATAGTGGCTTTGTTTTCCCCAATAAGGACACTTTTCATCATCACTTCACCATCACTGTTAAACCAAGACTAAGGAAATATTGTAGCTTCCTTTGTCTTTGTTTTTTAGGAGCATCAGTTGCTATGTGAGCTGACCTAGCATGAACTATCAAGTTCTACACATTACCTTCCAGAGTATTGATTTTCACTGTACTGTACATAAATAACTGCAGTTCAGCTGACTAAGAAACACTAATTGGATTCTAGGAGCAAATTATGAGTAGTTTTTTTCTGAGTAGAGTGACACCAACAGCCACGGGTATGTGTGACATATGTAGGCGTTGCTGTGATCATCCACTTTGTCAATAATGTATTCATGGAGTAACTAATGAATCCCCCCCCAATCTCACCTCCAACAGCCCCGTTCATTTCCAAGAGGCAGTGACACGTTTGGCGGCACGAAGCTCTCTGGATTCAATCCATTTCACGTAACACTTCATCAGAGCTGCTGAAATTAGAGTCACAGCTACGGGTTCGCTCCACTGATACACGGGATATAAATTACCTCGCTGTATCTTTGTCTTGTTCCACATAATTAAACTGCCAATGCCAGTGTTGAAAAACGCCCTTCACGGCGTTATAAAGAAATATGACTATGTTGCTTGCAAATTAAAAACTTGCCCTGTACATTTACTCTATTTTACCTCTGAGAAATGTGTTGTCACCTGTGGTGCAGCTAAGGGACAGGCACAGCACAAACAACTCAACTGTCTATAACACACAAATTAAAAGATGACAAATAAGGTCATAGTGCAAAAACAGGCCCTCAGCATGGTGAGAAATAACAACAAATAAAAAGCAGTGTCTATTAAAAAGGAGCACAAAAACTGTTGTATACTTGTTGTAAACTGTGTGTAAGCAGCCGGAGCTATAACTTTGTAGACACACACAGCCATTATAAACAAATGTTGCAACTAACCATGTAGATTTACTCAAGTATTGTGCAGTTAAACTCAAGTATTGAACTGACAGTAATACAAGTTTGAAGTTGTTGTAGTTTAGTTGCAGTTTTCCATTTTAATTTACTTAATACTTATATGCCGTTTACTTGAAAAACAATATTCTTCCTGTACTCTGCTTCATTTATAAAACATAAACATCTTTGAAATGATGTCACAGATTATCTTAATAGGAAGAGGACATACAAACACATACGGTAATTAAGTACTGACATAAACAGATACCGGATGAACTATAGGGTCCCAGCAGAGAACTGGCCCCGGTTCTATACTTTAACAACTCAAATTACCCCAAATTCTTTTGACAACTATGGATTTTCCAGCCTCACCACCATCACCATCCATATATTTTCCACAACCCCAGGAGATCTAATAGTGCACTTCCTGACACAGCCAATAGTGGAGACTCACCTTCAGGCAATTTGTCTGAGAGAGTCTGCAGCCTGCAATTATCTGCCATCTCTCACCATCAGGGGCCACACTCTGGCCTCCATGTCAATCACACAGAGACTCTATGTGAAGATGAGAATCCATTTGACACAAACAGACACACACACACACACACAGACACACACACACACACACACACACTCTTACAGTAGATCTTTATGACCCTGCAGCAGCGACACTATAGCCTACATACAGTAGACATAGGGCCCATCATGCTTACTGTAGTGCTGTCATGTACTCAGGAGTTTCTGGCTAAAGAGTATAGTCACAGGTGGCTGTTCTGCTCTGTTTGACATGATTATCTCCAGTTTGCTCTGCAGGCAACAGGAAGACAGCCAAGAATCATGGATTCAACTGGAAAAAAAAAAAACTGGACAGATGCAACTGTTACGATAAAAACAGGGGTGACGTGAACTGAATCTGTGATATTGCTGCTGTACAACAGGAGCAAATGCAGTGCACTGCTCAGGAAGAACCGTGTGTACATTTTTAACACCACAGGGCACTAGGCAGAGTCGAGGACAGAATATGCTGAATTTCTCAATACATCATGCAGCTGTAAATCCAAGACCAAACTCAAACTCCATACAGAGATAACTCAGCAAACATCCCACTCTGGACTATTACAGAATCGCACTGCAGCAGATGCACATGTCCATATCATCACAGTCATAATAATCATCTCTTTTGTAGCACTGAAACAAATCAGTAAAAGGAAAAACAAGCTTGAATTTGATGGGCTACATTGTTAAAAGAATTTGTAACTGCTGCCTGACAATAAACAAGCATCTGCTGTCATGGCGGTTGAAAAGTATGATGGACTGAAACTCATGCCGCAGTACTGTTTTCATGTATTTTGTTCATAGCCCATAGCCACGCTGATGTTATCAAGCTGGTGTTACCATACTAAAAGTACAGCTGCATCCAACATACTAAAAGTCACACTAACATCTTTTTTTTTTTTTAAATTTGCACCAAGGGCAAAATGTTGACCTTATGTTAGCACTAGATGAAAAGTCAGGAGATCACCAAAATGAGTACAGCCTTTAGGGACCAACATCAAGATCCATCCAACTGCTTGTTCATGCACAAATTGTGATCTAACTGATTACCAATACTTTCCATTTCAGAACATCCAAATTTCTCAGACATGCTTAAAACAGGAGAGATACTGTGCAGTCCTGTTTCACATTTCAGTCGCAAGTTTAGATGCAAGTCCCTTGATGCAGCTTTTTGAACACACTAAAGCTGTTCCAACTCCTTTAGGTGCAGGCAGTTAAACAGTGTGTTGCAATAGTCAAAACGAGCAAAGAGAAAGGCACCTATAATCCTCTCTGTATCACTGAAACTCATGATGGATCTAATTTTAGCCGTGCTTCTCAGATGGAAAAACCATGGCAGAACAGGTTTTTTAGCATCTCTTTCAAAAAGACTTTACAGCTCGAGTCTCATCAGACTGGAAATACTGAATCTGCGTCAAAACAAAAAACTTGTTGTATCTGAGCATAAAAAAGATCTAGTGCAGTAGATTAATGCCCAACGTCCCACATGGTTTATAGTGCTAATTGAAAAATATGCAAAGAGAAAACGGATATATTCATTTGGTTTAAGTAAGAGGTTAAGCAGAGTATCATTGACTAAACACTGAGTACGTCTCATTTGCATGAATGAATGTAAAACAAGCACCTCCACTGTGATCACTGGGGCAAAAGATAAATAGGTGAAACCATTCATGTGACTCCAGGGCTTCATCTCTGCATAACCTGATACGTTTTACAGATGACACACACACACACACACACACACACACACACACACACACACACACACACACACACACACACACACACACACACACACACACACACACACCACCCTTACTTAGAGCTAACCTGACACTAAAGTTTAAAACAAAGCAGTTATGAAATGAGGTAAACTCATTATCTAAACATTTTATTGTTATTAAAAGAGTTTGATTTGATTTTTATTTGTCTCAAACAAGCACATCAAAAGACAAACAATCTATGTAACAAGAAACAAAACAATAATGACACTGTGCAAGTTTGAGAAGGGGCTGAAGGAAGCAAAGCTGATCAAGTTCAGCCCCCCCCCTTACATTGTGATTCATGTCATATACAGTACATCTGTAGTTCCATACAATTCAGAAGATTAAAAACATATTGCTTTAATATGAAATAAGACCATGATTATAAATAAAAAGAGTAAAATTATCTGTCCAGTTCTTTATAGCTGTCCAAGAGTGTATGTTTGTACTTACTTTTAAATTGTTTTAAGTTATTGCACATTTTTATATCCTCATCTAGTCTATTCCACATTTTAACACCACAAAAATAGATGTTAAAACTTTTCAGGGTAGAATGGATGGTAGATTGTTTAAAGTTACAGTTCCCTCTTAAATCATATATGCTTTCTCTGACCATAAACATTTTTTGGATGTTTATTGGTAGCAACCTATTCCGGGCTTTAAACAAAATCTGACCTGTTTTGAATTTGACTAGGTCCTCAAATCTTAAAATACCCGATTTTAAAAACAACGGATTTGTATGATCAAGGTACCCAGCATGATGAACCATCCTTATGACTCTTTTTTGTAAAATGCAAATCTTTTGTAAAGTGCTTTTATATGTGTTTCCCCATACCTCAACACAGTAAGATAAGTACGGATCAATGAGTGCATAGTGCAGCATTTGAAGTGACTTCTGATCTAAAACATGTCTAGTTTTACCCAGAATTCCAATACTTCTGGATACTTTGGAGCAGCACAGAGGCTTTCGTCAGACACTGTCAGGACTGTTGACGACTGTGCATTATTTGCCAAAAGTGTGATGTGATGCAATGTGAAAAAGTTATGAATCTGGCTGCACGCTTGTTACTCAATGCAGACGAACGTGTGCCGCCAATTGATTAAGATGTTTCCTGACTTTGTCGAGTGTTTTCTTAAGTTGTACCTCGTTGAGCAGTCAGAGCGACTGTACTCCTGACAGAAAATGAGAAGTCGCTGGTGGTGGACGGGCGTATTTCAATGATTATACATCCACAGTGATCTTTGAGGATTTAGTCAGCAAATTGAAATGCCAGAAAATAACAGTTCAAATGTCAAGTGAACAGATGCTTAAAAATACAATACAGCATTTCTTGACCACATAAATGAGAAGTCTATTCACACGTGATTAAATAGTATTGACATCCAGGTAATTATGCGCACTGTGCATTTGTAAAACAAAGGTCATTTTCTGCCTATGCTTACAAACAGTACAGATTTAAACTTCTTCTATTTTATTTCAAATACAATTGCTCATTTAAAAGATCTGCTCATCAATTTCAAAGTAATAACAAGTTATTATCTTGTGTTTTGATTTTTGCTGCACAGTTATTAGCATTTGAAGTGTGAATTGTTCCTCTAAGCTCTGCCTTGGTTTGCAAATGTGGTGAGTCATCAATAGTGTGGGGGTCCATATATTACAGCCGGTCAGTGAACCTGACATACGTGACATTTCCAGCAATGGGATGATGGGAAATTACAAGGGCTGTTGTTCTACTATGCACTAATCGCTCATTCCCGCCCTCTCACCACTCCCCTCCTTCTCCCCCCTTCTCCAATCTATCCATCCCCTCTCCTCCCACTGTGTGTGCCTCTCTCTCTCTCTCTCCCTCCGTGACGTCTGTAGTCAGATACCGAGTTCTGGGATAAGATGCAGGCGGAGTGGGAAGAGCTCGCTCGGCGGAACTGGCTGACGGAGAACGAGCAGTCGCAGATTCCCTCCACTGTCTCACCACATGAGAAGGTCACTATCATTAAGACTTTACAATCAGCATGCGGAGAAATGTCTCTTGATGACACTGACGGAGAGCTATAGATACTGGCAGCCTACGTAGCATAAATAATGCATGTCTATCTAGACTGTAGGATTAGTTAAAAACCCTGATATACAGTGTGTTTGATATAGGGATGTCACGATTATAGATTTTCTTGGTACGATTATTGTCAGAGAAATAATCACGGTGTTACGATTATCACGATTATTATGCATCAATAAATGCCACAACACTATGAATGTGTAAAATCAAATATACTCAAAATATAATGGCATTACTAATCTCTTATATAGGACCAGTTATTGATCCCCCGGGGGAAGTGCTTGATATATTTAAGTCATTAATTGTCATCTATACCAAATGTTTAAGTTTATTTTAATCTTTTTTTTTTACAATACAAATGACACACTAACATTTAAATACCTACCAATTCAGTCTTACTTCAGATAAATGGACCAGTTTCTGAGCATTTACCTTTATTTTGGCGCCACATCTGCCGATACGGTTCCAACATAGTCTTTTTCAGAAAGTGACGGTATTTAGGAATCTTTACGATCAATTAATTGTGGCGTTTAATACCGCGATTAATTGTGAAAACTAGTAATCGTGACATCCCTAGTTTGATATGATATTTGACTTGACACTTTGCATAAAAGTTTGACATCAAAAGTTTCAGTGCACAACTATATACATGATTGTGACACAATTTCCAATATACAGTATAATGTACCACAGCAGCAGGACCTAAAAATCCACCTACCAACATCTCTAAATGTCAGCACATAACAAGTTACATCTCTTTCGTCTTATCTGTAAGAAAACAGAAACGTAAAAATGACAAGTTTTTGTAGTCTTGTTGTCACAATGAGGCTGCTAGGGAATTGTAACTCATGCAACTTTGTATAAAACCAGATTTTGTCATTTTTATATTTCTGTTTGTGTACAGATCAAACTTATGTGATATAATGAGTTCACTGTTGGGCTTTAGAAGTGTTGAAGGTTTTTTATAACTTTAGAAACAACTAGCTAAGATAACTTCAGCTATTTGTCTCTTGACTAGCTTCATGATTAACCCACAAACATGAGTCATATGATTCCTCTCAGAGTAAATTACAGCAAGGATGTGAATGACCATATTTCAAGATGCTCAGTTATTGCTTTAAATGCAGACAGTTGTTAGATTTGACTATTTGAACATCCATATAAAATATACAGTGAGGCAACGTCAGAAATATGCTACAGTATGTCCATGAAAACACAGACCTGCTGTCCTATTGGCATTTCATAATAAATGTAGTTGAATGATATGACACACGTTACATTGGATGTTATAGTATGTGTATGTGATACAACATAGCATTATCTTTAAGGATATAAAGGAACGTTTGCAGGTTTCAGAGGACAGAAAGCATATGGCTGAGCTGTATACTTCACCCATCTGCTGCCCTGCTTATATAAGGAAACCGTACAAGATCAGGCTTCTCCATTGATCCCGGTGTTGAACCAGTTCTTAAAGAAAAAGCTGTTTCAAAGTCATCAAGCTCAGAAGCAGGCAACAACACACCAGGGTAATCACAGTTTGAAAATGCAAAGTTTAACATTTAAAGAGAACAGACAACCCCGGGGAGCTGAGCCTCAGGTTTGATGTGAAGCAGAAAAGATCGATTCCTGCTGCTGGAGCGTTGCTTAAACATACAACTGCACAGGACAGTTGCCCTGGTTTGCATTTGAATGCTGAAGAGAGAAACTGACATTGCCACTGTCCCTGTTTTTTTTTTTTTGTTTGTTTGTTTTTGTTTTTTTTTCGCTGACAGGGTTACTACTTCCACACAGATAATCCTTATAAGGACCTGCCAAATGCATTTGAAGAAGGACTAAAGAAGTCCCGAGAGGGAGACTTGCCAAACGCTGTGCTTTTGCTGGAAGGAGCCGTCTTGCAGGACCCTCACGATTCAGAGGTGAATTCAATTTAGTACACACATGCTCACACTTACATTGTGTTTTTCCCCCTTTTCAACCAGTAGCTGTGGGGACACTTGCATTTACAGCTGTGGGTGTATTTTCAAAAGGGAAAGAGTGTTACAGTACACGCATTTACAGCTCAGACGGCCAATAAAACTGCAATCCAGCACCGGTCAACCAGACTGGAGCGGTATGGTTTCAGCACAAACTTGTGGCGACATCCAAGTCCACTTACTCCACCACATGTTGAGATAAGCTAGAGAGAAGGAAATGCCTCGCTGACCACAGGCTGTGTGAAGCAGATTTAGCAGGTAGCACCCACAGGCTGGACACCGATTGCCTGTAAAGGGCAAATATTATTTCTTTTTTCTGTATTCGTTAGATGAGCTGTTTACTGTAGCAAAAATACTTGACTTGCTCATGCTCTTGATGAGAATTTTCATTTGCCCAGTGAGCCGAGAAATAGCTCATTCCGCAGGTTTCTTCTCCTTTTTGTATTCTTCCCATTTCAAAAGAAGTGACCTCTTTGCAGGCTGAAAGAGCAAAGCCTTCATACAAAGTACTTTCGGATTCCCCTGGAATATACAGAAATGTGCCAGTTATTCCGAGGAGAGGATTATCCCACGGTGTATGGAACTAATACGATTCCAAAATTCCTCCTTGGGCGCTTAGTGGCTTATTGCCCCACTGTGAAGACCTCTGAATCATTCAGAAATAATTTTCGCCCCTCATTTCATAGAGTGGAACAAAGAAACATCTATAGAGATTAGCTTTGGAACAGGTTATTAAGTGTGCCCTTACAGGCACAAAATACAAAAGGGGTTGATTTCATAATCACATTTTGGATTTTGGGTTAGTTACATCATTTTGTGCCCTCCCATGCAAATCACGGGTACTTTCAATTTGCTTTTCTGATGGGGGGATCGACTGTTTTCATGATCAGCTAACATTTGAGTGATGTTTCAAGCATAAGCATTTACAGATTCTCCAGTGTCCACTGCCCTGTATCTCCAAGTCCTGTACTGTTGATCAGACAAAATTATTTTAAGACATGATCCTGGGCTTTGGGAAATATTCTTCTGTCGATTTCTGACATTTTATAGATTAAACAACAAAGCAATTAACTGAGAACACTAATCATTAGTTGCAACTCCAATCAGATAAGCTTTGCATACTAACTGTCTTCTAATAGACCTCCAGTACAACTCATGTCCAAAAATAGTGGGTGTCTATCCCAAGGTAGCATCTTCAGCATCTTGCTTCATTCTAGCAGTCCAAAACCCAACCATTTTTACACTGTGTAAATGACAATAAGTCAATTATAAAAAAATAGCCCTTTTCGTTGATGGACTGATCATTCAGCTCTATATAAATGAGCAGTTGTAAGTAAATCATCGCTGAAATTGGAAAATAAATGGTTTTCTATTGTTTGGATGATTGAATGGAATATACTATGACAGTATCTAAAGGACAACCCTCTTGGCTAAACACAATTTTTTTTAAAAAAAACTAATTGCATTTGCTCTTGTTTGACCGCATGGAAGTTTTGCATTTTGTGGGGTTCTGTTTCTGTTTATTTTCACTGAAGCTTCCTCTGCTGCAATCTGTTTGTCTGAAACAATGAGCTCTGAGCTGCATCCAACTCTTTGTGCTGGACAGACAATGCAGAGCCGCTGTAACTGTGCTTCAGCCCCTTGAGAATACCGGGTATGGAGTCCAAGTTTCCACCGTGCTATTTAGCGTTACCTGTATTTTGTTTCCCTTGCAGGCTTGGCAAGTGCTGGGGACCACCCAGGCTGAAAATGAGAACGAGCAGGCAGCGATTGTCTCCCTCCAGAGGTAGGGACAAACAACTGCATGAGATTCCCATTTACAATTAAAAAAGCCGCTGTCATACGTGGAGGAGCCGTCAGCTGTTACACCATATGTTTGCACAAGTGGGACTCTGCAGAAATGTCACGTTAAAAGATGAAGCCCAGTGTATAAAATTTGCCTCAGAGGTTTCAATGAACTTTGTGACAGCAGTCTATTCAGCAAAAAACAAAAAACAAAGGCAAAGGTTTAATTCAGATGTTAAGATTTATGATATGTAGAGCCATGAGAAGAGCAACATCAGTATCTTCCCTCAGATGCCAAGTTCTTAAACCAGAAACCAGAAGGAAGAAGTTTGGCGATTTTCTTTATTCCTAAAATAGAAGCACCACACATGGATGGTGATTGCAGAGAGACAGAGCTAGGGAATGAACAGAGTGCTCAATGGGAGGTGGCCCACTTCCATTCATAACTGCTGATGACAAGAATTGCACCTATCTCAGAGTGTGAACACTGGCTAGAAAACTGAAAACACAGGACACAGCCATTCAGAGAAAAAATCCTTCTTCCTAAGTAAGTGTCACATACAGTAGACCATCCAGTCAGGCAAATGAAACATTTTGCTGCTGTCGTAGATAAATGGGACTACAAAGAATGTAAATGATATTTTTTTTAAATCCCTGACATAATCTTACTTAAACCAACAGATTTAGGCTTCCCATTCAGATCTTTGCATGATTTAGATTTTATTTAGCTTATTACATAATAGCTCCTCCATCTGTGAAGGGAGTGTTTGGATATGCACGGGGATACAGTATTAGATGTTTACCTGGCATTCATCCTGTTGTTGTTACACTGGCACCATTTCAGATGGCAAGCATCATGTTACAATAATGCTACTCTGTTTTTTGCCACAGTATTTGACAGAAAACTTCATAGAATATTGAAGATAGAAAAAAATGTGATTTATATTTGTTTTATGTATGATGGCTGTCCCTGGAACATGGTCACAGCTAAAATATATGGATTATTTTGCAAGCACAGGGAACTCATCCTTGCATGAGTGGACATACACTGTACAGTATGTAGCCTTAAACAACATTTATGTCATTTCTCTACGTATAGCAGTGGGGGGCTGAAATAATTTGGTTTGTCTGAGATTACAAGAGTTTTAAGGAAGTTGGCGCATCAGTTGTGGCAAATCTGTCTTGAAAATTATCTTGATGAAAGCTAAATCCTGTTTTGGCCTCCCTCCCCTCTTAACTAATCTAAGTTGTTCATCCAACACAGTGCTGCTCTTCTGCCCTTTTCAATTACAAAGGCCAGCATACGTAGATCTTAGTGGCAGCCGTCCGCATGATATAACCAGTGATATAACTCAATCACCCAAGGGCACCCCCCCCTCCCCCCCCCCAAAGGCAAAACTAATGCAAATCGTGGAACCCCGCGGCTGAGGGCGCATGCAAAACGTTGTCCGGCAGAGCAGGAGATGAGCAGCTCATCCATCCTAATCCAGAAATCATTAGCCTCCGCCTGATGTTCCTGTGCTTTGGCCTGTCCCAATTAATGCCTGTCAAATCTAGATTTCCCTTTGAAGTGCACACCTTACGCCATCTCTCCTCTCCCATTGCCTGGTATCTCGTCTCCATCCAGGTGTTTGGAGCTCCACCCAAGCAACCTCACAGCCCTCATGGCTCTGGCAGTGAGCCTGACCAACACCGGTATGCGCAATGACGCCTGCGAGACCCTGCTCCGCTGGCTGCGACACAATCCAAAGTATAAGCACCTGCTGAAGGGCAAGACCAACCTGATGGGATCACCAAACGCCCAACGCAGGATGTCGCACGCTCTCAATATGGGCAGACATGAAAGGTAAAGTATTTAGACTGAACTACTCAGTTTACTATGATGCAAGACACAGAAACACAGAAGCCAACCTTTCATGTAAGAGGCTGAAATCAGTGAGGTTGGCATTTTTTCACGTAAAGTTTTGCTTGAAAAATCACTGAAATTATTAATCAGTTTGGTTCTAGTGGACATTTTTCAAAATCAATGTCTGGGACTCATCAATGGTAATACATTAGATTTCTGCATGATTTCTGAAAGAATGTGATATTAAGTACAGTATTTTAATTGGGCCAGATGTATATACCTCCTCCACTTGAAAGCTGCAGCACAGCTGGCTTCACCAAGAATCACCAGTACCTTAAAGGGATAGTAGCATTTTTTTTTAAAGTGGGGTTGTATGATCTACAAATAGCCCCTAAGTACTTTAATTGCAGTAGAAGACTCTCTGCACTCCTCCCGTTAGCAACGCCAGCCCATAATAGCCCTGCCCAGAGATTTACAACATACATTGTTGTGAATGGACCCAAAGAAACGGCCTATTTTCTCGGCCTAAAAGAGGTTTTACCTGAAAAAAAATACACAGTTCCATTGTTCGCTATAATATAATTTTTTCCAGCCCTTCAAAGTGCAGGAAAAACGCAGTTTTTATTTGGACCTAACCAACTCACGTATCCCTCCGCCCAGGGTTAGCGCCCGCCGATCAGCAGTTGGTTAGGTCCAAATAAAAACTGCGTTTTTCCTGCACTTTGAAGGGCTTCTACTACAATTAAAGTACTTAGGGGCTATTTGTAGATCATACAACCCCACTTAAAAAAATGCTACTATCCCTTTAAGGTCATCACATAGGTACCTAGAAATCTAGACAGACCCTAGCGGCAGCAAATCTCTTTGCTCCGTAGGTGGGTCTAGAAACGAGCCATAGGAACTTTTTGAGTCTCGAACACCGTTTGTATTCACCAATCACAGCGCTCTATCTGTCGCCATGACAACATACATTTTAATTGGCTTGTCAGGCTAACGTCATCCTGCTCTTTGCTCTGATTGGTCGTAGCGCTACCCTATTGGTGCAGAGGCAGTTTGAAAGACAGCCTTCACCCCGCCCCCTGGATTGAGCCGAGGTCTACCGCTCGTTGCCAGACTAGACATGTTAATGATATAGCCTAGTCTGGCTTGTCAGGCTAGTCATCAGTGTAAAATCTGAAGCAATAATATCTGTACTGTCCATATCGATACTAGAAAAAGTATTGATGTGAATGTCAAAACTATTAAATTGAGGACCCATTATCAGTTGCAGTTGCATTTAGATACAGAAAAGATTAGAGTTTTAAACTGAATTTCAGCCTTCCCTAACAGCTCAGAGTTATTGATTAGGTGACAAACATATGATACATCCTGTGGACTGAAAAACAAGATCTCTACCAACAGACTTTCATTTGTTTTACTTAAACTACCATTACAGTGTCAGGGAGACCAAAAACTTATTTCAAGGTCTCTAACCACAGCTGGTATTGGTGTAATTTTACTGGCGAGATGACATATACGTATCCATCTTGTAACAACTCATACTGCAGGACCGCCCGTGTTATCTTAAGCCAGAAAAATGAGGTTGTTGGGTATATCAGATTGGAGAGGCCCAAATCTGCTGCCCAGGTAGAACAGCACTTCATCAAATCATTAATCGCCTGGTCAATGTGAAGGGATAAGAGTACATCCCAATACCTGTGATCTCTCCTTTAATCCATGCAATATCCTCCTTTTAATTTCTGCTGCTCCCTCCATCCCTCTCTCTTTGGCCTCATTACACACTCTTCTCTGCACCTCTCTCTCCTCCATCCATCGTTTGCCCTCCCTCCCTCTGTTGTGGCCGCAATGGGAACATAACATAAAGGGCAATCCATATCTTTACCCAAAAGCTAAGCACCAAGTGCCCACTGAGGCAGAAGTAGCAGTCTATCTAATCTGTCACTTCTGTGCAAAAGTTTTCAAACTGTGAGACTTTAGCCCTCATAGAGGGATGTAGAGATTGCAGGGCATGACAAGGAAGAGAAATGTTTAGTAGAACTTGAGCTGGATATATGTGAACAACATGGGACCAGTAAACAAGCAGGAGTGCTCTGATGCAAGACTTTTGGGATTCAGGTTAGTGATATTCATTCAGATGGAACACAACAACATGTACAAGAAGCACAGAGCTGTGGTAGGATGAATGTATAGAAAAAAGAGAAAGCGTGATGAGTATAGACAAAACCAAAAACAGGTGAGTAGGGATGTCACGATTACTTGCTTTCACAATTAATCACAGTATTAAACGCCACAATTAATTTATCGCAAAGATTCCTAAATACCGTCACTTTCCAAAAAAGATTATGTCAGTACCATCTTGACAAATGTGCGCCAAAGTAAAGGTAAATGTACAGATACTGGTCCATTTACCTAATATCACATCGAATCGGTAGGAATTTAAAAGTTTGTGTGTCATTTATAACAAAAAAAACGATTAAAATAGACTTAAACATTTGGTAAAGATGACAATTAATTCCCCTAGGGAATATAATTGGTCCTTTATTAATAGAGCATTGTGATTATTTAGACTATATTTGATTTTACGCATACATAGTGTTGTGAAATTAATTAGTGCATAATAATCGTGATAATCGTAACACCATGATTATTTCTCTGACAATAATCGTACCAAGAAAATCTATAATCGTGACATCCCTACAGGTGAGGTCTATTCTATGTGGCTTTCAAGTTCAAAGTTACGTAATACAGCCACATTATGTACCTGATAAGAAATCACAGAGTTCATAATGTTATTTTCAGAATATTCGGGGACGACTGACAGAACAGATCCGGGAAACAATGCTTTCATTTCTGGCCAGTGTCGGCCAGACAGCAACAAAGTGACTAATTAAATATACAGTATACAATATGAAAACAAAAGTACAAATCTAGTTTATGGACTCCTTGATGAAAACGAGGAATAAAATATGAAGTCTGTACTATTTACAAAGGGATTACAATGATCCAAGACAAAACCACTACCGGTATTTCTAACAACTGAGACAACTTCAATTATGTAAACAGAAGAAAACCCAGCACCTGTCCTTGTGATTCACAACCCTGTCTGCATTTCCCTTATTCTCATTTCTCCTGCTTCCTCCTCCTTCACTTTATCACCACTTTACACTCTTGTCAGTCTCCCTCCCTTTCTCATTTTCTTACACTCTGAGTAAAAGTCGACATGCAGTACAGTGCACATCATAGCCTTGCAATCTTAACAGAACTCACTCAGCAGCCTTAAGTCACACTAATCCTTATCTGTGTGTGTGTGTGTGTGTGTGTGTGTGTGTGTGTGTGTGTGTGTGTGTGTGTGTGTGTGTGTCCACAGCTCCCTGTTACCCGAGGCCAAGGAGTTCTTCCTGGAAGCAGTTCAGCACAACTCAGACGTCATCGACCCGGATTTGCAGACGGGCCTCGGGGTGCTCTACAACCTCAGCGGAGAGTTCAACAAAGCTGTTGAGGCCTTCAATACGGCCCTGTCAGTGCGGCCCGAGGTACAAACGCCGACACACACTCACCCACCCACACACACACACACACACACACAGGCACAGGCACATAAGGGCACACAGGAACATGCAGATTAGACAGAATGGAGCTGTGGTTATACAAATGCTTGTCAGGATTCAGGAACATAGATTCTCTCCTGGCAGATATAATCTCATTGGTTGACTCAAGTCTCTGTGGGGGGAGCCAAAAAAGGACAGAAACATGAAAGGCAATAAACTAGGGGTGGGCAAAATTACGATATGGCAATATATCGCGATACGATATCGATATTCAATATTTAAATATCGATTTTTTTTTTTTTTTCAAATAATAAATCATGTTTCAGACGTAAATCCAGTACGACTTCCGCACCTCTGCTCTGCGAGGTGTCACTGTACTGCTACCTCAGACAGTGTGTTGTTGTTCATGCAAATATGTTGTTGTAACTTGCACTTGTATAAAATGGCATGGATAATTTGAATACTACATTGTTTTGACTCAGTTTGTCCCATAAATTATCACTATCATCTGATGTACATACAACTCGGATTTTAAGATGCATAATGCCTTTTACATTTTTCAGTGAACTATGTAGAATATGGTAGAATATCGCAATATATCGCAAAATTTGGATATCGCAAGATCGTATCGTATCGTGACTCAAGTATCGTGATGCGTATCGTATCGTGAGGTCCTTGGCAATACCCACCCCTACAATAAACTATGTTTAGTTGCATCTTAAATCAAAAAGGAAATGACAGCTGATGAGTTATCTGTGAGCTACGGCTAAATGATATGCAAAATAAATGATGTTATGTAGTTTGACAGATGATAGATGATAATAATTTTTACATGTCACTTTCACTGAACTTAAACATCAAAATGATGATGCTGCTATTTTTGCTGGAGTGGGAAGTTTGTTCTCTTGTATCTGGGGGAATATGATGTGTGGGTCCTGGCAATTCTAAAGCACCACAGCGCTTAATTTAAAGTCGTATGTTGTGACATGTTTCACCTTTATCAAGAAAATTGCAGCTCCTGTGATTTGGATATTGCACTTTGGACACATTTAGGTTTCCTTAATGTTTTGATTAATTATTCTGCTCTACCCTGAGTTGTGGTTGGTGAACACATGGGAGCCACTGGTTTCCTTTCAGGGACAACATGGTCTGACAGCTGGTTGACTCCAGCTGGCACTGCATTGTGTTGCTTTTCACCTCGTAGGAAGCCAGTGATGCTGGTTGTTTACATATTGCAAGAGGCTTAAACTTCATCTCCATGTGACTCTCGAGGAATAAAACGTTCCTTTGGCCCACATTAACTGTGAATTGTTGAAATTAATACTGCTGGTAAAATACTAATAAATACATAAAGTTTACACAGCCCACCTTGCTTCGGTCTGTGGCACAATCAACTAAAATATAACACAATAAAAATGAAAGTGATAAACTCAATGTGTTTTGAGAAGAATTACAAATCAGAACCAAATACTGCATACTTAACACAGAAAATACATGTACAAAAGTGATACAAAACTGTGACAAGATTTCTCCACAATGGATAATCAGTCCGGGTGACTGCTGTGTATCCCTCTCCTCCAGCATGTGTCTTTATAAAGTCCTCTCTGGCTGTGTCATCAAAATGTAAGGCTCTATCTGCACAAGAAGAAGAAGAAGACAAATAATTAAAATATGCAAAGACAACCTGCAGCCTGTGTCTCCACTACCAAATACTGGATTCATACAAAACCATCTCAGCAAATGTTAAGATATGACATATGGGCTTACCTTGTATTGCTCTATAAACCTTTGTCTTCTCCCTTGATATTAGATGTCACCATCAGGGCATTAGTGAAGAGCCTATAGGAAAAAAAAACATTTATAAATAAATGTGAATGATACAGTGCTTTGCAAAAGTATTCATACACCTTGAACTTTTACTTTACACATTTTGTCATGTAACAACAGCTTTAATTTATTTTATTGGGATTTTATGTGATAGACCAACACAAAGTAGTGCATAATTGTTAAGTGGATGAAAAATACGTGTGGTGTTACAGTTTTTTTTTTTTTTAAATACATGCAAAACTCTGGTGGAAACTGCACAACACACCATCCTGACTGTGAAACAGCACCCAGGAAGAGTAGTGGCAGCTTGTGTGTATGACAGAGCCCAGGAGGAGCTCCGTACAGCAGAGTATAGGAGGACTGTTAGCACTGTTAGCTGTCCTGGATGCTAGTGAGTGCAAGCAGTGGATGCTATCCGCTAGCCCGATGCTAATTTCCGCTAGCACGATGCTAACTTCCGCTAGCCCGATGCTAACTAGCGGTGGCGGCTAGCATCCGTGACTACCACTCACATCCCAGTTTACCACAACAGTCCTCATAGCTACTCATTACAGCAAATAGACCAGACACCGGGCCGTGAAGGTGCAACGCCGCAGCGCGTCTTGTGTGAATGACACATCGGTTAAAATGGGCGCCGGAAAGAAACTGACACTATAAATGCATACAGTAAACATAAAATCAACTAAACCAAGCAAACTTACCTTCCACTTAGTGGAAAACGATGTTGTTGTAACCAAGGCGTTATGTTGACCACAGCCTGCCTCTGCAGTAGAGAAGAAACGCGCCAGTTGCTTGGTGTATTTCCTCAGCCAACCAGAGTGGCGTTTGCTGCTGCCTCAGCCAATCAGAGTATGATCACATGGTGCCTCAGCCAATCAGAGTGCCTTTGACTAGTTTAAATAATAAAGGCTCTTATCAAAGACTGTTCAAAATTATATTTACTTATGAACCATGATCGGGGTGAAATTATTTTCTTAAGCAATAATCTCCCACAAATTTCATTTCAAAATATATAAATTAAAATATTAATTCATTAATTAATTGAAATAAAATTAAATGAAATTGAAAAAAAAAAACAGTTGGAAAAACAAAGATGTAAAATAACAAAATATCACATGTACTCAAGAACAACAATGTCCTAAATGAGTTTAAATTGAACATAGAAGAGATGTCTACAATGCCCACATTTGGACGTCATCTGGAGTAACAGTCTGCACCTGCAGGGGACCAAAATTAGACATATAAAAATGACGTAGACAAGACGTTGTTTGGACGTCTCTTATAATGTTTAATCACAAACAATATATATTCGTATTTATTAATTACGAAAAAACACTACTACTATTACTAAAACTACTACAATCATTAATCATGTCAATTTCCTGCACCTGTCTTAGACGTCCAAAAAAAGTGACCAAGCCTGACGTCCAAATGTTTAACTGCATATTGACGTCCAAGTGGGGTCATGATTAGACGTCCAAATAGTGGACCGAGTTTGGACGTCGTTTAGGCGTCCAGAATTGGTCTTGGACCGACGGACGCAATATAGACATGATCTGCACGTCCATCAGACGTCCAATGTTTGGTGGGTAACTGTGAATTGTTGAAACAATAATAATAATAATAGGCTACAGAAACTTTGCAAAGAATATTTAGTTAGCCTTTCCATATTACATGCAAAAATAAAAAATGTGTGTTAGGTCTGTGTAATAAATAATCAGTATCTTTCTGTGGAATGAAGATCAGTAAGCCATTGCTGCTGCATTATGTTTTTGTTGAGAAATGCATACAGTGATGATCTAAAACAACTAAACACACAGACATACAAACACCACGCGGCATATGCACAAAAAGCGCAAAAACCATGATCTGTCACACGCCACATGTTACCATGCAAACACATTTGGCAGACATGAAGCCCTTAAGCAAGTACTCATCCTTAGAGACGACGGAGCCACAAATGCCGAGGGAGAGCTCATGCGAACAGATGCACTGAGCCACATCAAACTGTCACACCAATATGTGAAGCGAGGAGCTGCCAAATCTGGCCTCATGAACTCTAAACTGGTACACACACACACACACACACACTCACTCATGATCCAGCACAAGAGCACAGAGAGATCTACTGTAGTCCTTACACACATTTACGCAAAAAAAACAAACTACAAACAGACTCAGGCACATATTTCATACGCTGGAGTGCATACACAACCAAAACAAACACACACACACACCAGCACAACCTCAAACCTTTCTTCCATCCTTCATCCTTCCCTCATGCAAATCAGTCCCTGTCCTCCCAGCGCTGTCCCAAGTCGGCACGAATATTACTCACTGTTAAATCCAACCTCCCACATTAGACTTGGTAATATCTGCTCCCCTGCTGGAAAAAAAAAGCTCTGAACCCAAAGGGAGATAATTATATCCCGCTGCTGAGCTTAGCCAGAGATGAAGGACCCTATATTGTAGCAGACCATGACCTCTGTATGTGCTTGTCTACCCGCAGGTGGCAAACAATGGCAAGGGCACCCAGTGTGACGTAACTCTGCTCTCCTTAAATTACCCTTGTTGGGTTACTACGGTGTAGCCTATAGCATGGAGCTGTGCAATGCTTCAAAACGCTATATTGTTTTCTATAGGCCTGAAAGGAAAAACCAAGCACCGCTTTGTCGTGCTGTCACTGAAGATACAAAGCCGAGTATTGTGTTGTTGCTCAGATTATTCAGCTCTATTTCACTTGCGCTTGACTGTTAAAGACACTGTCAGTTATTTCTGCAGGCCTTTGAAGCACGGGAGGAATTTAACACTTGGGAGATAACTGAAGAGATGATGCTGATGAGTTTTAATTCAGGCTAAATTTGGAGCTATCCAGTGTGTTCACTAATTAAATGCGGAAACTAATAGACAAGCCGAATTATTTAGGGTGACGGTATGTGACAACACATGCATATCACAATCAAGCTCATTAAAAACTAAATTTCTTACCCTCACCCTCTGACATTCCTTGTTCGTCCAACCCACCACCACTCCTCCTTCATCCAGGACTACTTGTTGTGGAACCGGCTGGGAGCCACGCTGGCGAATGGGGACCGGAGCGAGGAGGCGGTGGAGGCTTACACGAGGGCCCTGGAGCTGCAGCCGGGGTTTATCAGGTCTCGCTACAACCTGGGCATCAGCTGTATTAACCTAGGGGCACACAGGTGGGTCACCGAGGTTATGGGAGAATGCGACAAAGTTTCTACTCTGGAGAAAAAAATTACACTAGAACCGCCGTGAGGTCATTTTGACCTCTCTCGCTTCTTAAAATGCTTGTAACTCTGTTTGCGTAAAAACCCTATGTCTCCCAGTCGATGACTTTTCCTAAAAGTGTGTTCTACATCATCCTACGCGTTTTCATGATTCTAGTATAAAAGAGAACGAAAAAAATTGCGATTTTACCTAGAACCGCCAAGAGGTCATTTTGACCTCCATTCATTCTAATGCAAAAACGGTAAATGGACTGCATTTATATAGCCATATAGCCAGCCAGACACACAGCTCAAAACACCCATAGTAATGCTTCACATTCATATACACACACATACTTAAAAAAGAAATATCAATAGTCGTTGCTAGGCAACCAATATAGACGACTCTTTATTTTTCTATTTTTCGAACAGTGTGTGTATAGCCTATAAAAATGTATAAAATTGATTTTCCAATCATTGCAATCTGGGCTAAATAATGTCCATTTAGTCACTCAGTTTGTCAGTTAGTTAGTTATTTAGTTAGTTAGTCATTTTGACCTCATCCCACAACACAACACGAGTTCAGATATTAGAAAGTTGTCAAACAGTTAAACACAGTGTCAAAGAAGATAACAAATGAACATTACTCATAAACATTGAACATAACACTGACAGTCCCTTGCTCTCATGAGAAATAGACATGAATTCAGAAATTTGTAACAATTTAGAAAATTTTTATATACACACACTGTTCGAAAAATAGAAAATTAATGAGTTGTCTATATTGGTTGCCTAGCAACAACTATTGTTATTTTTGGTAAAGTATGTGTGTGTATATGAATGTGAAGCATTACTATAAAGTGTTTTGAGCTGTGTGTCTGGCTGGCTATATAATGTATGGCTATATAAATGCAGTCCATTTACCATTTTTGCATTAGAATGAATGGAGGTCAAAATGACCTCTTGGCGGTTCTAGGAGTAGCCTACATGGACTGTTGGCGGTTCTGGCACCCGTGAGGAAAAGTCCACGCCATGGCCCCACAAGCATACACCAGAACCTTGCACAACATGGGCTGGGGAGAGATGATTAAAAAGTTAACACCACATTTAGCCCAACATCAGCTTAAACAGGGAATCTTCTTTTTGCAGGCTGGGCACCAGCTGCCATGTGTCTGTTTCCCCAACAAAGCACTTCCAACCGTTAAAAGCAATTTTACAAATCTAGTCAAGTGAGCGTACAAATCTAAACTCAGCAAGACCTTTCAACTACAGTGCAAAACATATCCACAGATTTAAATTAGGGTTGAAAGAAGCAATTCTTTTCTATATTGCATAGTAGTTTTTCAGTGAAACCAGGAATTTGTTTTGAAAGCATTTCAATAAAACTGTTGCTTACTATTATTCTTTCATTCCACTAATCACCACAACTCGTATTTGAATCACAAAATCTGTGACCCTCAGCAAGTACCTCTTCTTATTAATGATTAACTTCTGTGATGAGCTGGTGGTGACTATCAGCATGGTAATGAGAGATGTCATGACTGATTTTGAATTAAATCATTTCTCCAGTGCTTGGCTGATAATAAAAAAACAAAAAAGAAAATGTGCCAAAGCCTAATGTGAAGCCACTAACAGAAACTAGAGGGAGACATGAAGCAAAACAAATTGCATTCATGAGTATATTACAACTACCACAGTCAATCAATAGCTCAAAAAGCATATTGCAGGTTAGACCCTCGTTACATCAATGTTTAGAAAGATAATGTAGGAACAAAATTTTCTTAAAACTATGCACATACACGTTTGAGGCTTCTGGAGCCATTTGGAGGGATCAAACAATATAGTTGAGTCAGTTAATTGTTATAAGGATGTTTGTTACAAGTTATTGATGCTTCTCTTAATGGGCAGGGTGATTTTGTCTATTTTATGTCTTAATGCATTCTGCAGATTTATGCACAGACTATTTTGCGAGCCTAGCCCCCCACTCTCAACCTAACACTGAAGAGTTACAGTGGACTATGGAGGCAGGATATAGGTTTATTTTCATGTCAAAGTATTGTTTGAAACTTTTTACGTGGTACGTGGTAAATGATGATACATTTAATTTACTGTATTAACTCAACACAATAGAAATAGCATCGCCTGAGTCTGCAACTCTCAAGGTGTCCTCAATTTATCTCTGAGAAGCTTTTTGGAGCTTGTTGTGGATGCATTTAAAAATAGGATACTTTGTGAAGATAAACTTAATTTCATTCCCACCCTCGTGTCCCTAATAAGTTTAGCAGATAAATTATTCAGTAAAACTAGTGTTAGCTGCTAGGCTATATAGTACAAATACAACACATGTAACTTAGCCCAGCTAGTTCTACTGCAGCAGCCAGGTGCCCAGGAAATAGTCGGGTCCGAACAATAAAACCAGCAAGTAGCCAAAGTACAGCATATAATAGGATTGTATTAGCTGTTAACACAACACAGACTCACCTCGGTTGAACAGACACAGTGAGTTGTCCATGGCACTTACAGTACAGGTAGGTTCATTTTGTGAACTTAACTCCCTGATTGTAGCATGAGCCAGGTGTGTAAGTTAGGCCTATGGTGGGTTACAATTTAAAAGCACTGACTGCACAGGTAGAGGAGAGAATTGATTCAACTAAACATGATTTAGCTAATAATTATTGATGCAAATGTCCTGCAAGCAATTATGGGAATATCGGCGTTAAAATAAACGGCGTTATTTATTTTCAGTAACGAGTAATCTACTATTTCCACCGTTACAACGCCGTTACCGTTACCGACAATTAAATGAGGTGCGTTATTACAATACTCAGTTAAAAAAGTTCCGTTAATTCAGTTTCTGTCTGGTCACATCAGAAAATATCACACTGAAGTTCATCTGTGCATCCACACAGAACGGGTGCTGGTGAGAAGGGTTTGGTGATGAAATCATACGTTTTTTTATCAAGTGACTTATTCAAACTGTTGTTTCATAACTGTCTACAGATGTTGCCTTTTTATCTTCTAAACTAAAATTATTTTTTGTTGCTTTCCCCCAGAGAGGCGGCCAGTAACTTCCTGACTGCCTTAAGCCTTCAGAGGAAAAGCCGGAGTCGCCAACAGTCCCACCAGGTGATGTCTGGAAACATCTGGGCTGCTCTGAGGATAGCTCTGTCCATGATGGACCAGCCTGACCTCTTCCAGGCTGCAAACATTGGCGACCTGGATCTTCTGATGCGGGCCTTTAACTTAGACATTTGAGGAACGGGAGCCAGTGGTGATAGCATCTCCCCTTTCACTTACTCTTCAGTTTCTACCCAACAGCCAAAAGCCCAAAGTGCACACATCAGAAGAGGTTGGATCTTTAGAGACAATTGTGTGGTTTTTATGCACGTCAAAAAATGAACTCCCCGTCGTCAAAGTTGTTCTATTTTTTCGCCAGAGTACCTTGGAGCAGTTCTGAGGACAGGTTCTTCCAAGTGCTTGAAGTGACTTCTTTGTGATGGATTTGCACTGCAATTTGTGATTTCCCTGAAGAGCACAAGGACAGGCAAAGATTGTACGAGCAATGCCTTAGAGAACACATCAATTAAAAACTGACTCATCCAGTGGAACAGAGCTGAGCCAGGAGAGACGGGCGGACAGACAGTTTGAGCATCTCACAGAGGAACTCTCACATGCACAAGGAAAAAAATGAGGTTTTTGAGAGAGAGAATGAAAAAAAGAAACGTTATCCAGTCACTCTCAATGACTCCAACCTGTCTCACTCTCTCACTCTCGACGGATGGATTTAGCGAACAAATGATCAAGACTGCACCATATGACCTGGAAATTCTGTCCCTGGCTTGTTTTCATCCTCTTTCAATGGAGAATAATGATACTGCATGAATAAGCATTTTTCATGGATGGATTATTATCGTTTAAAATTAACATAACTTTTAGAAACTGTCCCTTTGCACTTCAGACAAACACATAACTTCCTCAACACAAGTGGAATGTGCAAGCCAGGTTGTAAAGCCTTACTCAAAATGCATGCGAACAACAATATTTATTTATACTATTTTTATGGCAACAAAACACTAAGCCATTTCCAGACTGGTTTCAATTTCTTTAAATAACTGCCATCCTCTGGACTTGAAAGCTTTCTGAGCCTTTAATTTAATTTTTTTCTTTTCTTTTTTTTTTTTTAGATTTCTTTTTTTTTGTTTTGTTCTTGGCTCCAAGCTTCTCTTTGTTTCCTTTATGGTGACTAGTTGGAGGAAAAGACCTTATAACTTTCTTATATGAGGTCTAAAACTATCTCTTCTAATTTCTGTTATGACTCTAGAAGCTATAGTATTTGATGTAAACATCATACTCTAATTTTCCCAACTGTATTAATTTCAATACAGTATAATAACATTACAGGTAAAAAAAAAAAAAAGGAGGTGTTGCTGCAAGCCAAGACCCACCACGACAACAGCCTGGGGTATCTCCTAATGCAGTCATTTGTATCTTTAGTGCACCTCCACTGGCAGTAAAGCTCATACATTTAATTAAATGAGTTTTGCCTCAGTCATCATGCATGATTTAAATGTTTATGTAATCCTGGGCAGAATGCCACATGTTTTTTTAAGCTATATTTACTTTCACCACCTGTAATTCAGAAACATGAGATCATGATGCATCTACAGAAAACATGATTGTATGAAATGCAGTGATTCTCTTGTTTCTAGATACTGTAAATCATCTGCACAGCCTCAGAGGCAAAGCTTTTTTTTTTTTTTTTTTCTTACAACATGCTTTTTAGCTGACGGCTTCTATGCTGTCACTGTCGGTAGTTTGAAAGTCACTCTGTAAAGCGAAACGTTCCTCACCGTGCAATATGGTAATCTGGTGTACTGTATAGTTTAGCACCTTTTGGTGTTTTAACAGGCGTGTCCGCAGTCTGGGTGTGCTGTAGAAAGCTGTTTTTATCCTCAGATCCTATGCAAAAAGGTCATGTTTTATGTTTGCCATTTGGAATTTGTCAGTTTGTCCTCGTCTGCCTCAGTGGACCAAAAGGAAGTGGTGATTCTGTGCTTTGAGAGGACGCTATCAGAGGGAGCCAGAGACCAGGATGAGAGCCATTCATCAACTAAACAGTACAACTTTGATGGTCACGGTCCGTATGAGAAGAAGTGTTTCATTAGGAAACTGGGGAAGAACAAAACAAGTGTTCTTTTTCGAGAGAGACACATTGTCAGTGCTTTTGGAAAAAAGACACGCACACATACATACACACCTAAAGTGTAGCCTTCATGTTTTATAACCCCGTGGTGTAGCAATATGTCTTTGACCTCAGTTGCACCCAATGAAACCACTGCCGTACATCAAGCTTTGCTATCAGATACAGGTTTTACTTCACTGGTTCACTGCATGTTCTCTTTGAAATTCACCTCAGATGCACTTTGAGAAGAAAAATGTCCTTTTTTTTTAAATGTACAACTAGAAAACTTAAACTGTTGTTGAACCAGTTCTGATCAGATGTCTTTCCACTTGTACTAAGAATCAAACATAATCAGTAAGGACATTTAAAGCTGGAACAGACGAGTAGCTGCTGTAGTCAGATATAAAAAAAGAAAATATAAAAATTGCTGGCACAGAGTCACTGTGGCCAGCCATGATGTTTAATAGATCAAGGAGGCGGAGGAGCCCAGTGAGACACAGCACATATGTGCATGCCACTAGCAATCTGCATCAGAGGGAGGCTGACGGTGGCACAATGGTAAAGGCAACGAGGCCAAAGCAGAGGTGGAAGCACACATTTATTCACTCTGTGACAGATTGGATGATGATAAAAGCAGATCAAATTGACAGTGCAGCTTTTTACTGAAATGAAATGGGTTTTATCCAGTCGTCAATCAATGGTATTCTGTTGAATATTTTATCATCATTAAATACTAAATAAGTTACTTTCAAATGTGCTAGCTGCTCGGCTCTAATGGATGGCAATGCTAGACTGTTGGCCATTTTGGTCCAGAGTACTAAAATATCTTTGAAAGTATATTGAATCGCCATGTCCCCCCAAAAATAAATTGTGATGATTTTAATGAGTAGGCCTACCTGACTTTTTAGTCTGGTACTATTATCAATTCCTGCCTCGGCTCTACTTTGTGTTTATTGCTAATTAGCAGCTGTTATGAAATGGTAAACATTTTATCTGCTAATATCAGCATTTTAGTATTGTCTTGAGCATATGCATGCAGGGCCGTTGTATAGGGGAGAAAGGTGATGATAATTCTAGGGGCCCAGCGCCCAGTGGGGCCCATAAAAAACCCCAGTAGTCTAATCTTTGTATGACTGATTTATTCTGCGTAAGACCCTGACGAATACTCATAGTACACTGTAAAAACTCAACATCTTTCCAAGAATATTTGTCTTATTTCTTGTCCAAATGTCTCATTTCTAGTCAAAACTAATCTCTTTCCACTTAAAATAAGACTCATTACCTAAAAATTAACTTGTTTTTTAGATAATTTTCACTTAAATTCACAATAAATAGACAAATCTGCCAGTGAAAGTAAGTTTTTTGTGCTTGTAATAAGGAAGAAAAACTTGCTCCACTATCAGATTTTTTCTACTTATTCCAAGTGAAAATCTGCTTGAAAGAAGTAAAAAGTGTCTAAAAACAAGCTACTTTATGATGTGTCTTATTTTAAGTAGAATGAGATTTGTTTTGACTAGAAATTACATTTTGACTAGAAATAAGACAAATATTCTTGCTAAGATACTTGAGTTTTTTCAGTGTAATGCTGCATTAGCATCAAAACAAAGAAGGCTAAATAAAAAACGATAATACATACGTAGTCTAAGAAAAAAAAAAAGGAAAAGTTAGGGGGAGGGGCCCACTTTAGTATTCTTTAAGGGGGCCCAGAATTCCTAGCAACGGCCCTGTGTGCATGCCTACATTAGCGCCACAGTGTCAAAATGACAGTCACTGGTGTGGCTTTAGTCTATTCACAGCTGCACAGCCACATCTGCTTTAGCCAAGTGTGTCCATTGATGTCCACCACCAGGTCACTTCTGCTGTAGCCTATCATGTGCGCTCAAACCTGCCAGAGAGAAGCACACTGACTGACCCAGCACGATGAACACTGTCCCACAGGAACTTCATATCAGATCAGAGTCTTAGCACGTCCAAAGCAGGCCTCCATCCACTTTTCTTTCCATGAACCTTATATTCATTTTACACGAAATGGTTCCTTGAGAGATTGTTGGCCAGTATTCCTCCATTGGAAAATAGATATATATATCTAGGCAGCCTATATGAACACATATTCTGTCCCCAGTCCTCCAAGCTGTCTCCTGTGTCAACATTGAACTGTAGAAAACCCAAAACATGATGTTTGGTAAATTGTGATTTCCAAATCAACTCTAGTTTTCTGATGAGGTTGTATGTAGGCCTTCGCTTTTTTGCATTTCAAGATACTGTAGTTGTGTTTAAAAATGAAAAAAAGTTATTTTTTTAAAGAAACCTTAAATTGTTGGCTTATAATCTAAACTTGTACTGTGTGCGTCATACTGCAGTGCATTGAGATAGGATGCCTGGTGACAACTTTGTTTTTGTAGAACCTACTACTGTACCTTCTCAGGTGAACTGACCTATAGCTAAACGCATGCTCCTGGGGAACAGACTGAGGTTGGTCGCATGCTAGATCCTCTACATGTCTTTTCTTTTTACCTGTTTATTTATTTTTGAATGCTGTTTTCATTTGTATGCATGAAATACATGGAAGTGCTTTCTTCCCCCCCCACCACTTACATATAAAAATTAGATATATGATGAAGTTTCCTTACAATATTTCTACAATACACTTTTAAAACCTGCAACCTTGACAAAAAGTGATGTATATATTCAGTATTTATTCTACACAAGATGCTTTTTCTTGCATAGAACGAGTGAAATGTGCAAAGCTCGAGCAGAGAGATGAGACAAAAGGCGAAAGCACTTGATCTCTTCCAAACATACTTGAGCTTGAACACTAGTACATTGCTACAACTGGCTAATCATAGTTAATATTCTGTAGAAATTTTGTAATTATGACTTCAACAAATTATAACGTGCTGGTAACCACTGCAATTACCCCAACCTATAGAGCTGTTGTTACCAAATGGTTTTTTTTTTGTGTGTGTGTATTTGTTTTACATTGTTACACTGTTACACTGTATGCACACATTCACAAATAGTTATTCAAAGATATTACTATTTTTAGCACCAACTTTGCACAGCACTGTTCACGAGGCTTTCTATGGAAAACCAAAGTGTTCAAAATAACATTCTGGTGATCATTGCATTTTATTTCATAACCAGAAAACACGATTTTATTTTGCTTTGTTTTTGTTTTTTTTAACAGTCATTACTACCGGTTATTCATTTGCAAAAGTTAAGAACATTTGTAAGAAAAAACAGCTGGAATTTGATAGAAATGTTGTGTTATTGTGAATGAAGTAACATTTCATGACGATCCTGAGCTCATAAAACCTATTTATTTTCTCATGTTGTTACTGATCCCATAATGTATTATTTCAAGGTTTCTGGAAGCTTATAGCCGGAAAAGTTGTGCTCAACTCTGAACACTTTGGTATTCCATATTTATAAACCTTATCTGCAATTTACTGAAAACAATTTACAGATGTTTTCAGTTTTTCCTTGCACACACAAAGCCTTTAAACATCTTAATTACAGCTTCATTGGTTGGGGTTCATAAAGGTTATCAGTGCATCTGTACATTTCTTTCTTCACTCCTTTAATTCAACATGTGTACAGCGGCAGTTGATTCCGGTTTATTTATCGCATCAGATGTATGAATAAAATGATATTTTGATGAATGAACTTAGAAATTATATACTTTATATACAGTAATTCATTTATTCAAATACCTACTATAATACATATTACTGTACTCTCCCTGTATAATCACAAGGAAAGCATTAGCACCTTTGAAACGTACAATATGAAAGTAAACTTTTAAAATAAACAGTTGTTATATATTCTACGCTCGTGTCTTCTTTTTTTCCTAAAACAATTGTCAACACTTGAACTGAAATTTCTTGTTCAGCCGTAAAGAATCCAAGTCTCAACAAAGGTGTAGTTTATTAATTTATCCAAACATTGCAAGTAAACAGCGCCACTGGGTATACTGTACTGTCATGACTCTATTCACATACACCTAAGCCACATTTGGATAAATGCAGACATTACAAAAGTCAACTTAAAATAATCCCTTCAGGAAAACTATGTAATGAAAACTACAGAATTGGCACAAACTTATTTGCAAAAAGGGAACAGAGTAAAAACTGGTGAAGAACCTTTTTGACATTTAGTTAAATGAAAAAGAACAAAACTCACAACAGTACAACAGTACAATCCAAATGACTAAATGTCAACGTCTAGTGCACATGCTGAGAGTGAAAAAGCCTTTTTGTGACAAACTGCACCATTACGTCTTAGCAACGTATAGAAGAAGAATGGAAGAGACCGAGCTGGAGGGAAAGCTGAAATGAAAAGACAGAAATACAGAAGACAATAGTGTAATCTGAAGGATGAGGGGGAACAAAAGGTGCCGAGAAATAAATTGAACTTCACAGACTATCAGAGGACTAAACATCATTAAGCAAGACGACAACTTTATCACCTACTCACCGAAGAGATCACGGTTTGACAGGACACATTTAGTTTAGGAGAAAAACTTTGTCTTTGTTTAACAGGATGAACCGTAGAAACACAACACTTGCATAGAAAACCTTTCAGAATTTCCTGCTGCATAGACGATGAACACTGCAGCACTTAGTCAAGTAGTATCTGATGAGGACGAGGTCGGGATTTCATAAAACTGAAGCTCCGCTTAGGGAAGTCTAGGCACAGTGTTGTTAAGGTGGGGGGGGGGGGGGGGCTGCAGGGATATGGACTCATTCTGTAATGCAGATTTTTATCTAAATGTTTCCATAAAGATTTTTTTATGCCTGAATCATCAAGGAAAGACACTTCAGTTACTGTGACTCCTTTAAAAAACACTGCCTGAGACAGTTGAAAGACATTTTTTAAGGACAATCACATTCCAGCCACTAACTCCCAGAGTTTTAGATGTACTGTATGTCTCCATTATTTTTTTTCTTTCAACCCTCCTAAGAAATGTCAATTTATTGTCAAAGGATTGTCATTTCCTTGAAAATCAAAAGGTAATGACGCTAAATTGGGAATAGAAGGCAGTGTGAGTGACACTCTGAAAGTCAGTTTTCAGCAGAACTCCTTAAAATATTCACCTGAAGTGCATTACTGAGTGAAAGACAGTTTCAAACGTACTGTATGTGTCCATGCCGCTGACAGAATAACGGTTCTTTGTGTGATACTACACAAAGTATTTGAGAAACAACACTGTGTGACTTTGTGCAGCATTACAAGTAAATACAAAGGGGATATTGAGCTATTGAGATGTTGTTGACGATCACAGGTTCACGAATGCCTGACAAACAAGCACATACTGTATGTTGCCCTGCAGGTTATGAACAAACTGGGGAAAGAACAGAGTTGGCTGATAATCCAGCATGAGGTTGTGGTGACTAAAAAACAAAAGGGCCAGTTCTTTTTTATCTGGAGTATTAAAGCTGAAGAGGAGGTTGTGGTTGCAGTGAGCACCATGAAGTTATACATTCAGCACTGCACCGTGTCCGTACAAAATGCACATTTTAGAGTCACTGTACAGCTTTTATCATTCAGTAGGTTCAAGAGTAGGTTTGGTTGTAGTGCATATTGCTTCAGACGCGGAAAACGTTTGGATGCATAAATGGATTAACTGACCTGTAAAAAAAGTGGCGACAGGTCAAAGAAAGTTTACTGACATCTGCATCACTTCCATGTGCGCTCGTGATTTGACAGCCATCAATTGTGTTCAACCTTCATTGACTTGTGGCCACTTTATGGATGAACAGGTTCAGCAGTACTGAAGTAGAGACTTAAGGTATCACATTCAATGCTTGTGTCTTTTGAGTAAAAAGTTCACTTTGACCGCATCAGGTGCAAAATATGAACTTGTTTTTTTTTTCACAAAAAAGTGCTTTCAGGGAAGGAAATAATATGTCTATCTTGATAAATCAGCCAGTGTACCATGGTGCAGAAACTCTCTTATTAAAAGTGACAATCATGCACATCATCTCCAAGTAAAACTAGGGCAGGTCTGAGCCATTATTCATCAGTAATACTGTATATTTAACTACAGTCACATTTAACACCTTTTCCCGGCCCTCTCGGTGCTCTCCTTCATACAGTATGCTGGTCATTTCTCTCAGTGCCCGACCCAAACATTTTGAATTTTTGATGTCTCTTCAATTTCCCCAGGATGAAAAACATTCTCTTTCTCTTTCAGAGTAAAATGCAAAAGCCACCAGCAGCACAGTAATTTCTTTTTTCAGAGCATTTCAGGTCTGGCAGTGGAGCACCACCATTTCAAAATACATTTATAAAATGTACCCCTTTGAAAATATTGGCACAGTTAGCTGAAGGCATAGAGGAGGAACAATGAGATTTAACATGTGACATTATTGTGTGTCCAGCAGTCCAGGAGTGGAAATTGCACACATCCCTCTGTACCTATTCTGTCAAGACAGGGTGTTCTTTTTAAAAAAAACCCAAAAAAAACAAAACATAAACACTGAAATATACATTTAAAGCATAACATAACACAAATGCACAAAAAGCACATTGCTTTCCCTTTCTGACCAGTGTTACTGGTTGCTCCTGAATGACATCACTGTAAGGCGAGCAGCTGGTCTGAGAGGTTATTTCCATTATTTCCACTGTGGCTGTTAATACAGTTGTCTGCCAGTCCTCTGAGTGAAAGACTGCTCTTCTTTAAAGGTTGCAGGGTGGAGGAAGGTGGAGGAAGGTGGAGGAGGGAATTTAACTGCTTGACAGTCGATGGTAAAAGTAGACGTAGCCCAAGTCTTTTGGAGGCCTTTCTGACAAACACACTTTGTGGTCGTTGTAGATCACCCACCTGCAGGAGGCGGAACATGCACATTATTGTGGTGCTCTGTGAAAAGTTTTACTTTTTTAAAAACTGACGGCGATGAAGGCAGAGGAAATGGGTTAATTTACTTTTTCAATTCAGTTCAAGTACTGTAAGCAGAGTGATTCTGAATAATTTGTTTCCAAACTTCCTGTGGCAAAACCTTAATGATAATAATTTTAATTTAGCAGAAATACATTTCCTAGGATGAGCGATATGAAGAAAAACCCCCACATCCATCCATTAATAACTGAATTTCTTTTTTTTGTTAAACAGGGAAGTCCCTTGTTTTGATTGAAAATGTTCTATCAGCACTGTACAATAATAAAAAAACAAAAAAGACTGAATGAATATAATTGAATTAAACTGTGTGTGACTCACCTTCCCTCCTTTTTGATGTGACAAACATAATGTCCAGACATTGTGGATGCTCCCATGTGGCTGATGAACGCAAATAGCTCATAACCTGGGCAAAAAGGATAAAGAAAACACTATCAACATTTTCGGTAGTTTAACTAACTAATGACATTGAGCCCTGACTATTTTAAACCCTCAGAATAATAGAAAATAAAGTTGGAAACATCTAAAATATAACACTGTTAAGTAGGCAAAGCTAATCGTAAAAATTAGTCTGTTTAAAAAGTATAAATTGCTTACTTCAGTTTCAACTCAATGTAAAATATAGCTATGTTTTACGTAAAATATAGCTTTGTATTAGTGTTTCGAAGCACCTGAGCAGTGTTTTAATACGAGACTTTGGAATATGACCCTGTCCTGACAACACTTCTGTCCTAGTACACTAGTCTAAAGCTCATTACTTTGTCATAATGCAGATAAATTATTACGTGAAGATTCAGCATTACACTTTATATTTGGAGGAGAGTTAAATTGAAATGAAGATTAGGCCTATTTTCCATGCCATTATGACTTTTTAATCATCGGATTTAATTATCAGATATAAATTGTTGCTGAGGGCAATTTAAACAGTGGTCGTTGTGCATGATGTAAAGGTCATACAAATCTAAAACAACACACTATGTGTTAGAGGACTCTGCTGGATCTGTCCTGATTACCAAGCTCTGGAAGTCTGAAGCTACAGTTTATATCCAATGGTCACCAACAAACAAAGGTTAATTGATGCAAAACCTCTGATTATTCCAGGTTCATTTAATTTAGGTTCAGTGGTGAATGAAGTTAAGACAGAAATGGCAGCTGAAATGCATGCAGAGTGACTTAATCTTTACTTACTTAAATAGGGACATTGCACATCAATCAACATTACTGTCAATGTGCCAGTGTTAGCAAGCTGCCTCATTTTCATCAACAACAACAGACAACAGACAACAATCACAAACAAACAAAAGCCACTGAAAACAGCAAGACATTAGTACAATAATACACATGTACATGTAGCCATGCAAGTAGCACTATAACAACAACACTGACAATGTTTGATATATTCACATGGAGAGCATAATAACAGTGGCTTTAAAGGGATAGTAGCATTTTTTTTAAAGTGGGGTTGTATGATCTACAAATAGCCCCTAAGTACTTTAATTGCAGTAGAAGACTCTCTGCACTCCTCCCGTGAGCAACACCAGCCCATAGCCCTGCCCAGAGATTTACAACATACATTGTTGTGAATGGACCCAAAGAAACGGCCGATTTTCGTGGCCTAAAAGAGGTTTTACCTGAAAAAAAAATACACAGTTCCATTGTTCGCTATAATATAATTTTTTCCAGCCCTTCAAAGTGCAGGAAAAACACAGTTTTTATTTGGAGCTAACCAACTGCTGATACGTGGGGATACGTGAGTTGGTTAGGTCCAAATAAAAACTGTGTTTTTCCTGCACTTTGAAGGGCTGGAAAAAATTATATTATAGCGAACAATGGAACTGTGTATTTTTTTTTCACCTAAAACCTCTTTTAGGCCGTGAAAATAGGCCGTTTCTTTGGGTCCGTTCACAACAATGTATGTTGTAAATCTCTGGGCAGGGCTATTATGGGCTGGCGTTGCTAACAGGAGGAGTGAAGAGAGTCTTCTACTGCAATTAAAGTACTTGGGGGCTATTTGTAGATCATACAACCCCACTTTAAAAAAAATGCTACTATCCCTTTAAACAAATTGCAGTAATCTATAGCTCAGTACTCACGTCCCGGTCCATCTTTGACACGCGGGCCCGACGCGTCTCTGTCTGGAGAAAGTGTGGAGTCGCTGTGCGAGTTGGCGTTGGAGAAAGTGTTGTCGTTGGGCTCGGTGTCAGCCATGTCTGAAAGAGCGTCACTCTCCTCCTCCTCCGGGTGGGTGAAGATCCAGTCGAGCGCTCGTTCCAGGTTATTGTTCTGAAAGATAACGGTTACAATTTCAGTGACTTTCCACACAAAAATACCTTTAATACGTCACCAAATTACTATTCATAATAAACATTTTGAAATTCGGTCACAAGTGCAGGCTTAAATTGCAAACAAAAACTGTTTTTTGTGTTACAAGTAATATATTTTTTATCAGAACATCATCCTTGCTGCGCATTAACTGATTAATAAAAAATGCAGAATGCCAGAGGTAAAACCACCAACTATAGGTCAATGGACCCAGAGACTGAAAAATGTATATATGATGGAGCGAATGACAGCTACTCTCCAGCTCACAATGGACACTTTCATGCAAAGATGGACTTGTATTTCAAGATACCTGGGTGTATAATAACGGGAATATGCGACGGAGTAATTTTGGGAGTTCCTCTTTGGAGAATCATACTCAGCTACTATCTATAGATATCTGCTTTCCTACCTATTGATGTCAGGGTTGTTACTAATGTTTATATCATAACTATGTATATTTTCTCATTTACATTACCTTTCATTCTCTTGTACAGTCTAACACACATTTTCAAAGTCATATGTCAGGACATGTTTTGTAAAATGTTTAAAATGTCTAAATAAAAAGTAAAAAAAAAAAATGCTGAATGCCTAAATATTGATATAATATACACCAAATGCATGTAGTTATCGGAAATATTGCATATGAGAACATATTAAGGGTTGAGGATTAAAAATATGAATCCTCTTTGTTGTTCTCTTCCTCTCTTGCTGTACCTTGTTCAACCTCCTTGTTCTAAAATAGTCCTATGCTGAACATGTTAAAATGAGCAATCATTTATCAGAGAGGTGGCAGGCATCCATCTGTGCCAAATCCCCCCCCGAGGATGTTTACTTTTAGTCCAAAGTCGAGGTGTGATTGCTGGAGAACGTCTGGCTGCGGGGAGGAGGTTTGGCTCGCCGCCTGCTTTTTCTGTCTCTCCCTGTCAGGTCACTGAGGTTGGGAAAAAAAAAGAAGGAAAAAAAACTTCCTCCTTCTAATTTTGGGCTAATAATAAACCAGCCGTGAGACTTCTCTGCTTCACACCTCCATCCCCTCTCATGGGGAATATGTTCTCTTTTTTTTCCCACTTCAACTACATTGTGGATGGCAGGGAGTTTGGTGGCGTGAGGGTTGATAAACAAGGAAGGCTGGTGTCTATTTCTGTGTCTTACTAACAGTCTGCTGAGCTATTTTTGCTGAGGGGGCAGTTATAGAAATATGAAATGTGAGAATCCGGAGCCATTTCAAAACAGGGCAGCTAACGAAATAGCTGTGGCTGCTTTCCCTTTAACTTAATAAATATATACTGTATATTGTTTGCACTGTATGTTAAACATATGTCTGTGAGCCGTGGTGATAAAATGGCTCGACATGTCACTGTGACAGATCCTGTTCCTAACCCCGACAGGGTTCATCAGCGGAGGCGTCCGTATGCTGCTGGGACTATTTGTAAACACCACGTAGAGCAGACATCTTTAATCACTCTGACATGCAGGACCTATTAAATTTGCAGTTTGGAAAGCAAACAAGTAGGCCAGCCAAGCCCATCTATGACTGTCACAGCCTGGTTCTCTTCATCACGTTACGCCCATTTTAAAATCTTTACATTGTTTGTTTGGTAAAGTTGGATTTTAAATTTCTTTTGGTAGTTTATAAGGCACTACTGTACATGGCCATGCACCAGTCAACGTTTCAGAAGCGCCTCTTATTTATGAACCCAGAAGGCCCCTAAGATCCTGTGGCTCTTCATCTTAAGCTGCTGAGTACAACAAAAAGCCATTTGGTGATGCTGCTTCCATTAAGCTCTCTGAGAGAATCTGGAGGAGCTGCAAATACTGAAACTTTTAAACTGATCATTTCAGTCTGGCTTTTTATGTGATGGTCCATAATTTTTTGATTTTGATGTTCTATCCATAGCCCTTTTTCCCAATCTTTTGAATTTTTTTTAAATCATTTTTTATCAATCAATCAATTTGTTTATTTCGGGCATGTCAATTTAAATCATCATCATCACACTTCATCTTAGTTCAAATAATACAATACACATGGCCGAAAGGGAAAGCGGGAGAAGCAAAAGCTTATCTAGTCCCGCCCCCATTACCCACAGAATAAAAATCTTTTTTTTTACATTTTGATATAACATTCTTTTACTTATGACATTTTGACATTCTGTGTTTTTATCTCTTCTTAACTTCTCATAACTACTTATAATATACAGTATATCAGTATTAGTACTTTTATTATTAACCCCTTTATTTATTTATTTATTTATCTTCAACACTTTTTATTATTTCAGCCATTCATATGGCATTACTATTGGTGTGCATTGCTCTCTTACTAAGTCCTTTTTTTTTCAAATTGCTTTTCAACATGTATCGAAGTTGCTTTATAAATAAAGTTAGATAGTTTCATTATTGATTTCCCCTCTTGTCAAACAACAGCGGCTTTGTCAGGAACTCCTGACACTTTTGTTTCCTCGGGCCAGTTTTCTTTCTGCTTTTCTAGGGTGTGATGTGTATGTTGTTTAATTTCTTTCCATAATGAATCGTGTTGCAATTCCTTCAATGTTTTGTTTCTTATCTGAGAACATTTGTGGTGCCAGGCTGTCATTGCTGTTCTGCTGAACTTCTTCACCTGTGTGGGTGGTTCTTTGCCCTCAGTTTTTCCATGTAACTATCAATTGTTTCTATGAGAAAACAGACTGAGGCTTGAACACCACCTACAGAAGACTTCTTTTCTTTGTCAGCTCAGACACTGGCAACTAACGCTGCCCACACTGGCTGCCCAGTTCTCCTGTTTGTTCAAAACAAATCACTGTTATCACCACCACTAACACGATACACCTTGTGAGTAAAGGAGGATTTTGGTGACAGGAAAAGTCATATGAGGGCAAACGTGTCCACAGAAACTCATGAACTGCAGTTGATGAACAGTAAACAGACGACTCTTATTAACAAATGTTGTGGATAGGGATGTCACAATTACTTGTTTTCACAATTAATCACGGTATTAAACGCCACAATTAATTGATCGTAAAGATTCCTAAATAGCATCACTTTCCAAAAAAACATTATGTATGAACCGTGTCGGCAGATGTAGCGCCAAAGTTAAGGTTAATGCACAGATACTGGTCCATTTACCTAACGTAGCATTGGATTGGTAGGAATTTAAATGCTAGAGTGTCATTTGTAATTTAAAAAAAAAAGATTTAAATTAACTTTTACATTTGGTATGGATGACAATTAATGACTTGAATATTTCAAACACTTTCCCTGGCGGATTAATAATTGGTTATATAGTAATAGATATTTAAAATATTTTATAATTAGTAATGTATATTTTAACTATATTTGATTTTACACATTAATAGTGTTGTGAAATTAATCAATGCATAATAATCGTGATAAACGTAATACCGTGATTATTTCTCTGACAATAATCGTATCAAAAAAATCTATTATCGTGACATCCCTAGTTGTGGATTAAGAATTATCAACTGGCAGAAAGACATTATTCAAGGAAAAAAAAAGACGAGGCCTAGAAAAGAAGTGTTGATGGCAGCTAACGGGGAAAAAGAGTTATTTATTAGTATGAGAAGTGCAAACATGAATAGAGTAGGCAGCAGACTGACCGTGGCTTTAAGTGCCTGGATGCTGTGATTGCGGGGGAAGCCCATCGATGTGAGGATGGCGATGCTTTCCTCAGGGGGCGAGTTGGCCAGTGGGGTGGCACCCATGGGGCTGTCGCTGGTGGAGGGACCGGGGTCTATCATGGAGGGCAGCATCAGAGGTTCCGCAAAGTCTGCAGAGAGAAAGAGAGGAGGGAATAATAATAACAATGAGATGCTGTGGCTGTCGTTTATTTTTCAACCAAAGCAAAGCATATATTTGTCTTGGAGGTCACAGTAAGCTGAGCGTGGATGACTGTTTGCAGTTTTGCTGTGTTTTGTGACAGAATAAAGCTGACAGAAGCATCCTGCGGATCCAAATGTTTCAAAGTGGAAACTTGTCAGTTACATATACTGTACATACAACATATATTGAATTGAAGTGTATTCAGAAATATAAACCATGTATACACACTGCATTTTAGTGCAGCTAGAGAAGTACAGTACAGATCCCTATGAGTATCTGTAAGTACACTATAAGAAGGAGGCTTTATAAGTATATGATGTGTGTTTTATGCATGTGCACATGTTTTTAACAGAAACAAATGTGCATGTCCTATAGGAGGCCGCCTGACCACTTCTCTGGTGCTGGAAACATGATCTGATGTTAAAGTATGCTGTGGCATGTTTGTGTCAAAGTCAAGATTAGTAAGTCCACACACCTCAGAGATACTGTTTATCCATATGGAAGAACAGACCACCACACATACACACAGGGCCGTTGCTAGGAATTCTGGGCCCCCTTAAAGAATACTAAAGTGGGCCCCTCCCCCTAACTTTTCCTTTTTTTTCTTAGACTACGTATGTATTATCGGTTTTTATTTAGCCTTCTTTGTTTTGATGCTAATGCAGCATTACACTGCAAAAACTCAAGTATTTTACCAAGAATATTTGTCTTCTTTCTGGTCAAAATGTAATTTCTAGTCAAAACAAATCTCATTCTACTTAAAATAAGACACATCATATTAAAAGTAGCTTGTTTTTAGACACTTTTTACTTTGGATTTTCACTTGGAATAAGTAGAAAAAATCTGATAGTGGAGCAAGTTTTTCTTCCTTATTACAAGCACAAAAAACTTACTTTCACTGGCAGATTTTTCTATTTATTGTGAATTTAAGTGAAAATGATCTAAAAACAAGTTAATTTTTAGGTAATGAGTCTTATTTTAAGTGGAAAGAGATTAGTTTTGACTAGAAATGAGACATTTGGACAAGAAATAAGACAAATATTCTTGGAAAGATGTTGAGTTTTTACAGTGTACTATGAGTATTGGTCAGGGTCTTAGGCAGAATAAATCAGTCATACAAAGATTAGACTACTGGGGTTTTTTATGGGCCCCACTGGGCGCTGGGCCCCTAGAGTTATCATCACCTTTCTCCCCTATACAACGGCCCTGCATACACACATACAGAACTAACAAGCAAAAACATCAGTCTCTGGCGTTGTTGTCTGTAAAGTTAATTAATATACAAGAAGAGGAACTTTGAATAAAAGGCTTTATTTTACCTATTTTAGAAATTCATAACTCAATCTTTCTGACTGGAAGCATAGGTGGCTTTACATAAGCTCATAAATATACATTTCTTGTTATAACCCCTGCATTAAATACAAGTACCAATTTAAGTCTTGTCAATTTCCAAGTGTTTCTTGCTGCACTCTCAATAGATTCAAATGAAAGTGAAGTGACCCTCAGCCCAGAAACAAGGACACTCCTATGGTAATTACTCTACTGTTGGTCATAAACAGAGCCTTCATTACTGTCGTTGCCATAAATGAAAATACGTACCACTTATCCCCTGTCTCTATCTCAGCCTCCTTGTCTGGTGTCCTTTAGGTTGTTATTTAACTTCTACTGTAAACTTTGACTGTGTTTGTTCACACTGCAGCCCTTATTAAAAACATTTATGATGTTTATATGACTTTATATGCTCTGGTGATTAAAATGGCACATTTTCAGTACGATATAATAAATAAATGTAAGTGAGTTCTCTTGTCTGCTCAGTGCTTTGGAAGTGCAACTCCGCCAAGAAGATGCCATTAGTATTATTTTGTAAATGCGGCACTCAAGAGTTCCCTTCACTAATACTGAATTTAAAAAATGACTAAGTGAAAAGTTTAGTCGTAAAAAAAAAAAAAAAAGAGATGGTAATGGGAAAGTAATGAAACCAAACAAATGTAGGGGAGGCACAAGTAGTAGCCTTTGTGCAGCAGGGACAAACCGTTTTACTGATGTTATTGAGCACTGAATGCAGCCCATTTTGTAGATGCATTAGGCTCATTTAAAAACTAACAGGCAGGGGGCTGCTCTAATTTCCCTGCACTGTAGAGGTCCTTTACAGCCACCCAGGGAAATAAAAGTGACACGAGTTAAGGCCCCAGGGGAACGCTACTGCTGCTGATAGGCTCTACAAGAGACAAAGTCGGCTCTGACAAAGTTTCTGGTGATGATCTCACAGACAGACGCACACAGATAAACACCTGCAGTACACAAAGGGATGCAAAGTCTGACACTTGCAAAAAAAACAGCTCTGATTCCTCTATAAAAAGGAGATACTGGAGATGTGATGTGTCGCTCACTTTGAATTCCCTTTGTGGTGAAAAAGGTCCCATACAAATAATCTCCGCCTTGCCTCTTTGTATAATGTATTCTGTCAGTAATCTTGAGTAATGGAAGTGGTGCATTTGCTGTGGAATTTTTTTTTTCCAAATAGGCAAAAAAAAGCTGACATGCTCGATAAAAAAGTAAATCTCTCTTCATTCCCAAAATGTCTGCAACAAACCTCTTAGTATCACTTAACTGGTTGTTTTTGCTTTGAAAAGCAGTTTCTCCGTCTGAACTCAGAACTGGGTCTCCTCAAGTGCAGCTGTTGCTCTGATTATTTGTCGCTGGTATTTTTGGTTTCTCTGTGTTACAGATTCCTTTTTAACCCCTTGATCATTCACTCGACTCCCCCTCAACATCCATTCCTTGTCATGCCTGTTTTATTTTGTCACGTTTTCAACAGCTCATTTCACCTTTGGACTTCCACACTATTTTGAAAGCAGGTCAGCACAGAACCCAAGGTGTTGTTTTTTATGGCTACGTTCTGCATCTACAATTTAGCTATCCAGGCAAACAAAATTCAATCTTAGTCTCTTATTTGTATTTTCATTTAGTTTGAGCCTTGATGGAGTTAATGTAACACATACAAATAAAATTATAGAAGCCAGCAAGACGCACACGGAGACCGGGGTTCACCCAGGGCTCACCGCCCTGTTAATGCAGGTCAAACACGGACTAGTCCCTCCCACTCTCCCACCCGGAGAGGAGAGTTACCTGACTGCTGTTCCTGCAGGTCATTGTCAGCTGTTTCTTCCTCCTTTTTTCATTCCCTGAGGGATAACTCCGCTTCATCGTGACGTTTTTAACGCTGTCTTGCTAGGCTGGATCAGGCTGTATGCGCTGGGAATCTGGCACACCTGCGCGACGGACGGTCACGTCGTCAGGTTTTGTTTTTTTTTGTTTTTTTTCCCGCGGGGCCTCTATCAGTTTGCGGGGCCCTACGCAACGTGCGTAGTGTGCGTATTGGGTGAACCGGTACTGATATAATGCGTCTGTCTTTGGGTCTTGTCCTGCATACATTATGTTCTCATGAATACAGTGATGTTTCCTTACCCGGCTCCTCCATGTGGGCTATGATCCAGTTGAATGCCATCTCTGGGCCCATGTTGCCGGTGTAGTAGACTGCCTTCCTACAGGCCTCCAGTGGGAAGCCCATCTCTGCCAGCTGCATTACAGCCGCCTCGTCTATTTCTGGGGCTGGGGATACACAAATCAACATCAATAACTAAAAACATACAGCTGCTGATTCAACACAAACGAACGGTTACCCCTCCAGTTAAAAACAAACACACTGATTTTCCGGGTGCTCTCTCTCTTTGGGCCTCGTTAAACAAAGAAACCAGAGAAGAGTCGGCCCCGGGAGAGGTTTATTGGGAGATGATTTATCAAGGAGAGAAATGAGTCTGGCGAAAATGAGCAGAGACACATGGAAAAGTAAAGTTTGTTTGAAAGTAGAGAGCCGCTGCAGCACCTGCTCAGATATACATACATACACAGTCACAAGTTTAGTTCTGCAGCATTCATCACTACTGCCTGCTGCCGAAAATATGTTTATATGGCTATTGAGAGGAGAAAATAAAATACTCACAGTCTACGGAGCTCATGGAGTTATCTGGAAGAGGAGAAGAAAACTGTTTCAGACTTTGAGATACAAAAAGAAAAAAAACCTTTTGAAAAATGTTTTGTCTCTCAGGTTTATGAACAGCAGTGATAAATGGGGTGTGCAGCTAAACTGTTTTTTTATGCCAACGTTAAGCACTCGAGCTATGATGATGCATGACAGGCGTTACACAAATAACACAAATTATAGTCACTTCACTTTGTCCAAACTATTTTTCTTGTACGTTCACTGTCAGATAATATAGCCCTTCAGTAGCTGATATTACCATATTCCCAGAGACGGCAACTATTAATCAAATTCAAGTCAACATATTGAAACTGGACCTTTTTAGATTATATCATAGAAGCAACGACAAAAAGGAGAAAAGACAGTATAATGTAAAACAAAATAAAAAGCTGGAATCAGACTATGCATGCTGTGGTTGTGTGGTGTGCTCTGTGTCTTTCAAAGTAAACTAATTATAGGAAGTACATGTAAAGACAGGGTCGATTCAAGTCATCAGCAAGACAGACTCAAGTCCGACTGTCAGAACGACTCTTTGGTGAGACCTTTTCACCACATGCAGGGAGGAGCCCAATCGACTCCTGCTGTTCCCAAACACTGCAATCACAACCTCAGCAATTCCTGCTCATATGAAACACGCTCAGCGTTTGTAAAATCCTCCCAGCCTTCCCAGCCATGTTATTTTTGGACAAAGAAGTTTTGTATGTGTTTGTCTTTTCTCATTTTGTCTTTTCGTCAGTACTTTTCCTGATTTGCTGTGCATTTAATCTGAAGCAGTTTTTAGCACATTTTTCTTTCTTCTATATTTTCATTGAATTAAAGAAATGACAAACTAGATTGTGGTATTAAAAAAATGAAAATGTTAATTTTCCATTTTAATACTGAAGGGGATCAATTGATTAACAAAGAAACCAAAACCAGAAATCAATTTCTCTATGTTAGCTTGCATTAGAACAGAAAAATTGAATCACAAAAAACCATGATTCATTTTCTAAATGGCCTGGAATAATTGTGTGAGCGGATGATACACAGACCAGTGAGAAATGATGTGGTTCAAGCAGCGTACAGGAAAACACATTTGTGCAGTTCTGCGTAATCAATGAGAAGCACTGAAGCCTTTTGGTTTGACCAATGATTAATCACTGCTGACGGCAGCCGGGTGGATAATGGACCAGTGGTTAATTTACAATTTACAGAGCTCATCATATAATTGTGAGATGAATAAATTGTTTTGAAAACAGTACGTGATCCCTTCTGACCTCTTTTAATTTCATGGCTTAAACCACAATTTACACACTGGAACTTGTCCTCATGTTTCTGTCTACAGAAACAGAGGCACAGAGGGAAGTCCAAAACAGGGATTCAAATTGCTCATCTAACTAAAACTAAGTTCTGTACATATTTCCATGCTGTGGACACTCAGGTGCTGTCTAAGAAAAGGTGGTTTCATCTCAAAGAAACAACGGCCCCGTGCCTAAGGCTTTGAAGAGTTTCTACTCTTCCAAGAAGCCAGTTCAATGTGTTTGAGACATTTTAGTTAAGCACAGACTGCTCAGTAGTGAAATATTAAGGCAAACATGTTCATAATTAAAGCAGCCAGTGAAACAATTTTGCAAAGCTCATGAGTGTATAAAGAGCTCATGTGAAGCACAGCAAATGCTGCTCGCAGATGCTAACGTGTCTCTGCTCTGTTCTTTGGACCTCTTTTCCTGTTTGTGTTTGAAGCTTGAGACAGAACAGAACACTTTGTGCTTCACGCCTGCTAAAATATTAAGGAGGATGCTGTTAACTTGATGTAGCTGAACTTTGCAAACAACAGAAGGAGGGCAGAGGACGGAATAGGAATTACAACGGTGGAGGAGACAGGGACAAAGAAACAAATAAGGATGGCAGTTACAGTATTGGCCTTTAGGAGAAGAGGATGTGTAATACTGTAAATATCACTGAGCAAACACTGACACAACAAACTTTTCAAAAAAAAAAAAGTAACAATATTTCTTGTGCTCAAAAATGCTCTAGGTAGCTTACAGTGGTTTATTCCCAGAGCCAAGAGGAGTACATTACACGGGGATCTCACAAAATCATTAGAATTTATTAGGTGGCTTAGCCACACTGTGAACTCAACAACATGCCTTTCCCCTAGGGCTCCATTCAATATCCCCTCCAGAAAAATACTGGGTGGCTTTCAGCAGAATATCATATCAGAGACAATTTCACAGATCATTTGACTGCCTAAAAAATGAAATGCCCTACATCTCCTGAAACGGATGTCGGGCGGGTAGCAGCAGTGAAATAGCCCGCATCTGGTTAGAGTAACAATGAGTTACCTGTCTACTGGGAAAAACCAGACATATACTGTCTCACATATTGAGCTGCGTGAAACGTTTGGCTAACTGGCTGAATAAAAATAAAAGACACAGGCGGTTCAGGTAAAGCAATTACAGAGCTATGAAACTGAAAACAAAGGGCCAAAATGTCTCCTATAGTTCAGAGAGCCATCTTGCATTTTTCCAGGGATTTACACATGATTGCAAATGTCCCTGTGGGCCTCAGTAAGCTCATACAGGGGATTCTCCTGAGTAAGTTCTGGGTGAGAAAAATGGAGCATTGTCTGATTTGAAAACAACCTGATTTATCTGAAGCTGCTCCAAAATGTGAGCACAGATGTTTACTTGACAATGTGGAAAGGAAGTAAATAAATGTAACATAGTCCAAGTGATGAAAAGTAGTAGTGTTTTTCCAGCTGTACTGACATCTGTATGCATACACATTCATATATCAATACCATTTATACATCTTGGCTTAAGCTAGATCTGTTCGTACCTCTGGTGTCCTCAGGTAGCACGATTGGGGGCATGAGGTCGGGCAGCTCCTCTTCACCTGCCTGCAGGCCAGTGGCCCGCAGCCGGTTCAGATCCAGGAAGTCTGGGACATCAATGGCCAAGTCTGTAGGGAGGACACATGAAAAAAACAAAAAAACCCTCAACCAAGGAATATATTCACTTTTTTCAAATTTTGGGTTGAACCACACGGTTTATTCTAAAACACCCCTCAAATTTAACATTGAGTGGTGAAATGCAAGAAAAATATGTTCACATAATCAATGAAGATTATGGCCCATGTGGCAGCTGGTTACTGGAGGTCATTTTACACGAATATCAGGTTATACAATTCACCTATCATGTTCCTGTACAGGCAGTAACATACAGTAGTCATTTATTAGTTTTTATCTGTGTGTCCCAGTTGCAACTTAAACTGCAACACTTTACAGTTGTCAACAGGATGAGACATGTGGTCATTTCTGACCTTGTGCCCACAAAGTGCAGGTGAAGCCATTAATGAGTTGGACAAAAATTACCTGAGACAAAATTTCACCTGCCATGTAGCTTGTAATTCACAGTTCAATGCTGCCCTCTATTGGGCAAAAATGATGCTACAAGTACTTGAAATAACTGAGTCACTATATCAGTGGAGGCCTATAAAAACATTTAAATCAGTGAAGGTGACAGTTACCCAGTTTCTTCGGCACCCAATCGACTCCAAATGTGAACTTCTTGATCTGCACAATCAGATACTCCGGGAAGGAAGCAAAACGGGAAGTTCTGCAGAGGAAAGAAATATTTTCAACAGGGGGGATTCAGAAGATGAGAATGCAATGGATAAAACTGAGATGTGGAACCATCACTCCAGGCCCAAGAAGAAGTCAGCCTTGCTTACTTTACGCCGGCGGACTTGGCCTGCAGCGCTGAGCTCCAGAAGTCTGGGACGTTGTCTGGCTCTGTGAAGGCCTGCAGGCAGGCGGTGAAAGGGATGCGTGCCCTCACCGGTTGAGGAGGAGCCCTCATGTTCTCCTCAGCATCCTTCCGCTTGGCCTCATACGCCAGCAGCTCCTCTGGTAGTGTCAAAGCAAAGACAAAGACTTGACTCGTCAAAATAAATGCTAACATCCACAGTGCTCCATAATGTTCAGCAGCTCCAAAGCAAAGGTTGGTACGGATGCATTTTTAGAGGAATAATAGCATAAGGTGCTGCCACATTGTCCTGGATAGACTGTCAGCATAACAAGGTCACATTTGTTTATTGTAATTATACCACCATCATTACAAGGTGATCTTTTAAATTAGTACATCAGTTTTGTTATAAAATGTATTGCATCAAATCAGGAGTGTGTAATGACGGCACATATACACAAATCTTTAAGCAGTTACTTATTCTCTCTGTCTGAGAGCTTTTTGAATTGAATTGAAATTTGTTTATTTCGGTCATACAACACCAACATCAAAATCAACCATTTTGTGTGAACAGTTTAGCCAAAACATATTATACACAATTGCAACCATACACACACACACACAAAAAAAAGAAAATATCATTCAGTGATCGAAAAGGGAATAGGCTGAAGCCCAAGGCTTATATTTGCCTATCCTTTACACTCTATGAAATTAAATTACCTAGAATCTCAGCAGTCCAAAATAATAAGATGAAAGTAATCATTACTGTATTTTATAATTTTTCATTTCAAGGCTTTCTTAAAACTCAACAAAGAACTACATGTCTTCAACTCATCACTGAGATTATTCCACATTTTAACTCCCAAGACTGAAACACATTTGTATTTTATATTAGTTCTAACTTTACACATTTCAAAAATCAATAACCCTCTTAAATTATAGTTTCCTTTTCTTAATTTAAATAACTGAAGGATACAAGCTGGAAGGCTGTTGTTCTTTACTCGAAAAATGATTTCCATTGTCTTTAGGAACACAATATCTGAACATTTTAATGCATTAGATCTTAAAAATAGTGGGTTGGTAGGTTCACAATAGCACTCTTTGTTTATTATTCTAATAACTCTTTTTTGAAGCTTGATTATAGGGTCTATGTTTGTTTTATAAACATTTCCCCAAACTTCAACGTAGTATGTCAAATATGGAAATATAAGAGAATAATATAAAATATGCAGACATTTCTTATTCAACATGTCCCTTGTTTTATAAAGAATAGCAATGGATTTGGATATTTTTCCCTTGATATAGCTCAGGACCTTCTGTTCCCTTCTTGAACAGGACCTGCTGATTCTCCCAGCTTCACACAAGCTACAGTACATCCACCCAGAGGCAGCCGTGCCTTCCCACTGCAGGAGCACAGTGTTGGGGCGTGCGCGTGTGCATGCGTGGGAGCCTCTTTACCTCGATTGGTGGCAGCCTCGATGGGGGCTGGCAGTTGGATGCAGTAGTCCACCCGCTGAGTGTATCGCACCCGACGAGTCTGGCAGCACTGAACTCGCTCCTCCACCAGGAAGCGGAAGGCATCGCTGGGATTCTCCGAGCCTGCACTGTTCCTCTGCAGAGACGACAAAACCATGAGATTTGACACATATCTCAGTTTGAGACCAATACAGATGTCTTTATTAGGGATGTCACGATTATAAGTTTTCTTGGTACGATTATTGTCAGAGAAATAATCACGGTACTCCGATTATCACAATTATTATGCATTAATTAATTTCACAACACTATGAATGTGTAAAATCAAATTTAGCATAGTCAAAATATAACTCATAATACTCATGTTTACACAAAATATTTCAAGTATCCATTAATATATGACCAATTCTTAATCCCCAGGGGAAGTGTTTGAAATATTCAGGTCATAAATTGTTATCTATGCCAAATGTTTGCGTTTATTTTAATCGTTTTTTTTTTTTCGTTTTTAAATTAAAAATTACACACTAACATTTAAATTCCTAACCATTCAGTGTTACGTTAGATAAATGGACCAGTATCTGTGCATTTACCTTTATTTTTGCGCACATCTGCCAATAAGGTTCCAACATCAAATTTTTGTGAAAGTAACGGTATTTAGGAATCTTTACGATCAATTAATTGTGGCGTTTAATACCACGATTAATTGTGAAAACAAGTAATCGTGACATCCCTAGTCTTTATAGAAACTGAATATACACCAGTCATGTCATACATCACTGACCAAGTCGATCTTATAGTGTTTTATGACTCATCAGTTTTCTCTGGCAAGTCCAAAATAGTAAGCATTCCTTAATCAATCAAAGCTCAACTAATTCTGTATCTAAAAGACGCCAACTTCCAGTGCTGTATGTGATTTAGATCTGTACAGAAGCTTCATACACACACACCACAAACAGCCTGCGGTTTGAACTGCAACTCTATCTATGGGCTAATCTTGTTTTGGCCCATTATGGTCTCTGACATGACTTCACCACAACTGCTGTTTGACCCAGATCTCTGAACACAGTCATTCATTATGTAAATGCAATTCTTTTAATTTAGGAACTGCCTCAGTTAAGAGTTAAGAGTCCCCTCCATTACAGAGAGTCTTATGTCTTTTTAGAATCGAGGTGCATAATAATCATTAGGAATGCGCGGGCGGCTCTGTGTCCTCGCGCTGCTAATGAACAGCAGGGGTCAGTGAAGTTCACGCTCTGTTTTTTTGAAGTCTGTGGAGAAGGAATGGCATCGCGACTTGACTTCACACATAAGTTTGATGATGGCTTCTCTGCAACCCAGCCCTTCTATTCTAAGGAGCTACAGAAATACGCAAGTTATAATTTTACTCGGGCCAAGTATGCAGGCTGACATGGACAGTGGGAAATGTTGCTGATGGTGGTGGTGGCTTCGGTCATGTTCAGTCTATGCCCGGATAACTAAACCGGTATCTAGTTTACGGGCAGCTGTAGAGTGGTAAAGTAAAGGAGGGGCAGTTTTCATAGTTCAAGCACAACCGCCATTATGTTTCTTTACAAAAAGGTGCCAGACATTGAGAAATGAAGGTGGTGAGAATCTTTGTTGTTTGTTTTGTTGATCTCTTCCACATGAGGTTGAGGTAGCGTTAAGTCAGAGTCATGCCATGTCTCCTTCGGCCGAGGCAGAATAGGAAGCATTATCTCGTCTCACTGTGTAACAGATAGCACAGAGCTAAATATACATTTTGGTTGAGAAAGACACACCAGTGCAACCCATGTGTAAGTAAGTACCGACCGAGAAGACAGACAGTGTGCTCTTTTAAGTCAAAAACAGACAGATGTGTGTCAGAGGTCAGGTATTATTTCACAGTGCAGAAATATTAAGTTAATAAAACAGTTAGTTTTGTGAGAAGCAGTGGCACGGTCTCTTTCTGTTGTGTTTGTAGTGCCAGTGGACATCCCTTCAGATCATTTGTTTGGGTCAACCCTTTAGTAGGAGATGATTTCTTAAAAGTGGTTAAACTGATTTATGGAACATACAGAAAATATAGCATACTGGACAGTACAACAACTGGACATTTTTAAAAGCAAACTGAAGACCTACCTTTTTAGCCTTGCTTTTAACTGACTCGTACTATTTCTATTCTGAAACATGCATTTAATTTAATTTATCTTATTTTCTTATTTATTTGTTTACTATTATTATCTTTTTTATTCTATTTTAATTCACCCATTCTTTTCTCTATTTTATCCCACTACACCTACCTATTTTACTTCATTTTACCTAGTGTCTTTCTCGTCTTCTCTTTTTATCTATTTTACCTCATTTGATCTAGTATCTCTCTTATCTTCTCATTCTATCTATTTTACTTCATTTTACCTAGTGTCTTTCTCCTCTTCTCAATTTTATTTATTTTACTTCATTTTATCTAGTGTTTTCCCCACTGCAAATGAGTGAGTATTAGATAGCGTTTCCCCGATAAAATCCATTGTTCTAAAATTATTGTGTGAATGTGAATGTATTTGCGAATCTATGTATGTCTCCCTAACATGTGTTCCCTATGTCTCCCAATATGTGTTCCCTGTATTGCTTGTTTTTAACATGTGAAGCACTTTGAGCTGCCATGGGCATGAAAAGTGCTATACAAATAAAGCCTGATTGATTGATTGAACTGACTTCTCAGCAAGACAATTGGACAAACTACAGACAATAATAAGGAGCATGGGGTGGTGTTTAAAGCAACAGGAAAAAGGCTGGTTAGTGGACATTGTGTCCAATACTTCATTCAAACTAGGTGAAAATACTTTGCTCATACATACACATACACAAGCATGGCCTCTCCACATAAACATCTGTGTTTATTTGTATTCACCTACACTGCATTTTAAGTCTCGTCTGCCAAGTCTAGTCTTTCCTCAACAGAGGTTTAGCTTCGCTCACCTCTACTAGGTTGACGATGTGCAGGAGAAGCTCTTGGGCATCTTGTTGTCTGTTTGAGGAAAACTCTGGGTGTCCCCTGCTGACCAGGGCCTTGAACATCCTGGGGGAGATGCCCTTCTGCTGCTGCTGCAATGAAAACATTTGAGCGTCACACACATCAATCTTTGCTCTGTCCATAGAGAACATCTGCATACTTCAAAAATGTGAGAACTATTCTTTTAAACTCAGCATTTCCACAACTAACAACTTTTTGTGCAACACGTATGTATATGCACAAATTAAAATGTTATAAATGTTGTAAAAAAAATAAAAATAAATGTTTTATAATATATCATTATGTTCACTAACTGATGTGATGATATAAAAAAAATCCAAGTTTCGACATGCCTCACCAATAATCAATCATTGAAAGGACAACCTCCAGCAAAATACCATGTATCTCATGAAAAGCCATTTTAATTAGCATATGCAATCAGTACAAACTGAGCACAGTATGCCAACACATATCTTCCCAGCTGTCAATACGCGTCCAAACCCGACTCCACCATCACATGTGTAGGAAGCGCAGGATCAAGCTCTGCCCTATCAATTACTGTGTCTGTGTGGCTGGGGGGTGAGGGGGGGGTAAGGGGTGGGTGGTGGGGGCTTTAAAAGAAGCCTGGAGCTTACAGAGCTAGCACTGGGTCCCATTATGCTTTAATGGTTTTCCTCTTCTAATTTCCTGGCAGCTGTGTACTACAGTATGTGGATGAAAGGCAATGATTTCACGTCATACAATATAATGCCTGAAGCTGCTGTGTTCAAAAAACTATTTCAGTTGCAAATTTGCGACTGTAGCCACTAGTTATTTTTAAGACTAAAGGAAAAAAAGGTCAAAAAAAGGTCAAAAAAGTCATGTTTTCCTCTGAAAAGCTCAAAAATGCTAAAGTATATCAATAACACACAACAACTGCACTAAGTAAAGACGGTTTGAATTGGAAAAACTGACAACCTAAAAAAGATCAATTTTACTATCTGTCAGTATCAACATGCTTCTGTTGGTTATGGACCCAGTTTGGGAGCTGGACATACCCAGTTTAATACCTTGTGTTCTTCTTTCATCACCTGTTCAATGAGCTCAGATTTCATGGGTGGTTTGGAGTACTGGCCTGAGAGCAGTCCGTGTCCCAGTTTAGCCCTGTCGGACAAAAACAAAAACGTAAACATTACAACACAGAGTCGGTCTTTCAGTCTTGCTCTAGTCTTGTTGGGGTTATTTGTTGCTCGACAGACCCTGGAGGAGTGTGGTGTGGTGCACATGTGCATCTACTCGCCAGAACACACACACAGTTGAAAACCCTTCAGACAATACACATGGGGCCTGTTTCACAAAGCGGATAACTTGTTAACCTCTGGATTTTCCGTCTGGCTTGAGTTCAAACTCTCAGTTGCCATGGTTACCAACACCACTTCTACAACATCTGCAGGGACCTTTTTTTTTTTTTAGCCATGCGCGCTACAAAATAAAGGAGAATAATCATATATCTTTCTGACAATTAGCTAATTTCTTTGCTGTACACTCTCACAAAGAGATATCCCTTCCCTTACCTCTGGTAGTACAGAATAAATAAGTAGACTAAATTTTGCATATCATAGCCTACAACATATCTTTGTCTCTACAGGAGACTCCAGAAATCATGTCTAGAAAAAAATACTATACCACACAGTAACTGCAGAGGGCAGTGACTCATCTCGTTTCAGTAAAATGTGTTTCATCAGTAACAGTGCTTTCAAAACCTTGGTCATTTTATATTCATTTTAAACTTTTGTTGTTGTTTTTTTCCACTACCACGTATGATTCATCTCATCTCATCTCCTTTCATACTGACTGACTAAAATTGAAACAACCTCGAAAAAGACAAAGGCCTGTTCATTAAAGTTCACCATTGGGTACCATCATTTATTATTATAGCTATAATTTATTTCCATTGTTAAAGAACTGTGCTGTAATTTCCACAATCTCGTCACAACCCCCCAGCCCTCATTTCAGATAACTGCAGTATTGTCTAAATCTTGCTTTATTCCTCACTTTAATATGTATCTGAAAAGAACAATATGTTTCTCATTCAGTATCTTGTTTTTTTATCATCTAAATTGGATACAAGGTAATAATATTTCCCTACATTATTAATTCATCAACTACAAACACTGACAGGTTTAAACATGTTTATCTTTCAATGTGCCACTGAATATGAACACTGAATAACTGATACTCATCACCTGTCTTGCTATGAACCCACTTACCTTTCATCACCAGCATATGGGAAAAGTAATACTGTTCCATTAATTTGCATGACTGGGATTTACCGACCAGACCTAATCAAACTATACACTCAAAACTTATTTCAAACATTGTGGTAACAATAATATAAATTGAAAGTAGCCAGTCATGAAAGAAAATAAAACACTCAGACTTTTCTTTTTTTGTTCAGAGACAGAGACAGCAGCAGCTGGAAAACACCTTGTTTGTGTATTACAACACTGCATTATGTAACATGTCACTTACATTTGTGTGGCAAAGTCTTGGGTAGGGTCAAGGGGTGAATAGTCATATATCCTCTGAAGATTACCCACATACCTAAAGATCAGAGTACATGTCACAAGCTCGCCTCAGACGGAGAACATGGGAGGCGACACACAGACACAAGAGCCAAGGAAACACACGAGGTGGTGCTGACAGGACACCACCCAACACCTTCTTTCTGATGGAGATCATGCTACGATTCTCTACAAGTATTAATGTTATACCTAATCCACAACAACAACAACAACAGGTCAAATATCTAATGATAACTGCCTCTAATTGTAAGTAACTGTTAAATCGCTGCTAAAAACACTGCTTAGGATGAACATCATAAACTGTACATATATGAGTTTCCAGTTTTGACAATATTTTCCTTTTTCTTGTCAATGATTGGTTGGTCACAATTTAAAGCAGAAGTAAGCGATCCGGTCGTTTTGGCTAATGCTGCGTTCCAGGCAGGCTTTTGAAACCGTAAATTACAGCTTCAAGTCACGACTTACGACTTTGTAGCGTTCCAGGCAACCCACTCGTGTTTCTCCAACCTGTTTTACCTGTGAAAGTCACTATAACGGCCACTCGTAACTTCCGACCCGTGAACTCGTACCAGATCGAACTGGTACGACTTCACAGGTTGGAAAAACACGAGTTACGGGTTGCCTTGAACGCACCATAAAGTCTTGTCAACCGATGGAGTTAGCAGCCCCCGCCCTCGTCATGGATCTATTGGTCCTCGTCCCTACGTCACCACATTCAGGCGCATCCCTTGGCTGCACACACAGAGAGGACCGCCCCTTCATGCCGTTCTCTCTCCTCATTGGATAAAACTTGTAGGACACGAGAAAAGTTTTCTCCTCGGCTCAGAGCAGAGTGACTGAGAGACCCGTGTTTCGGTCCAAACACTCTATGTAAGTGATTGCTGTCGGAAGATATAACTATTTAAGTTAAGACTTATATTAACACAAAAATATCGCTTACTTCTGCTTTAACAAAAAAAATAAAGTCAGTGTTGTGTTGTCTTTCTAGTAACTCTGCGGCATGACAGCGTATGGTACTACTCACATCCTCTGGAAGTCTGGGATGCTGAAGAGGACCTGCATGACTGTGCCGAGGTAGCAGCTGTTGCCCAGGTTTTTGATGCCTGTGTAACCAGAACCGAAGACCGCCTTCAGCTTCATGCCCGACTCCTGGATCACCTCCCACTCACTGACCCGCGGCCGTGCGTTGTTGTCTGTGTGGTGCCCATTCTCTGTCTGGAGCAGAAAAGTGGAGAGCTGGATGTTAGGACTTTCATTTTAGTTTGGTATCCACAAGTTTCCGATCGTCATCTATGGTCAAAACCGGAAGCCGGTTTTGCCGGTTTGGTGGAATTGTACGTTTACGTTTCCATGGTTTTCAGTCGTTGTCATAGTTGCGGTAAATGCATGGATCTATTAACGCTGGCTTTTAACACGGATGTCATGTGTGTGATATCCACTGTTAAAAGCTGGTGTGATGATCCATGCGTTTTACAGATTTTAATTGAAAAAAAAAAAAAAAAGAAATCCATGCATTTACCGCGACTACCGAAACCATGGAAACATAAACATAAAATTCCACCGGAAGAGGATATTAAAAATGTTTGGGTCAGATGGTGCTTAAAGGGACAACGAGGAGTTTCTATTCGGTTATAAAAAAGTCTCACGTTAATGTGGATGAATCTCCGCTACCCACACTTGTTAATGGTCCATTTTCGATAAATATATCGTTTTGTCTCTATCGTTATTTTGTTATTATTAGTGTTGGCGGAAATGCTGGTTGAGCCGACCAGCGTTTCCTTCGTGGCGAGTCATGAGAATAACGCAGCTGAATCGCTGTTTATGGTCGGAACTACGACGGTAACTGAACCTCTTTGAACCTCTGACTTTAATTATTGATGAATGAAAACATGAGTCCGTCTTGCGCCGGTCAAAGAATTTTACAGTGCGCGCGGAGGCTCATAAATGTAGTGTGAAAACGCTTCGCTTTTCCAAAACTCCTCGTTGTCCCTTTAAGGGTTAACAGTAAAACAGCTTTATTGTTCTGCGAAGCCAGTGTAACTTACTCTTTTCTGCATCTGTAGCATGTCTATGCCAAAGTGTGACAAGTGTTCTGATATGTGAGGGTCCAACACAGCTTCTTCTTCTTCAAACGAGTAGACATCTGAAACCATAAGACCAGTTAGTCAAGCTGAAGACAAGAGAGCCAGCAGGTTCTCCATACGATGCAACAGTCCTGCAAGTATTCAATTAACATTTTGTTATTAGTTTATCGAAAAGTCCAGTATAATGTAATACAATCCAGTGGCAGTGCTGTATTTACTATACATGAGAGGGGGGTGATAATTTATCTCAATGTAAAGCAGTGCAGAGGAATAACACAACTATAAATGAGCATCCCAAAATTAAACTTCAGACACAATGTCAACAAAGGCTCAGCACTGAGAGTTATATCATGAGAATAACACGAAGGTCTCATGTGTCTCAGACCTGCTCCATCTGGGGTAATGGTGTCCAGTTTGACAGCCAGGGGGTAGTTGGTGGCTCTGTAGTGCTCCAGAGCGTGGCCGTTCCCGCCGCTCCCATCGAAGAACCACTTCCCGCAGAGCACTGATCCATCTGTCAGGTTCAGCCACAGGTTTTCTCTCATCTCACACTTCTGACACTTCCAGCCACTGACAAACCAACAAAGAAACAGAGACTCAGGTTAATGTTGTGTATTTATGCTGCAGACGTTGTGTTTTCTGGGTGTTTTCAATATGGTTTTGGGACAGTCTCTCAGTTAACACGTTGAATGAATGTCGCCAAATTTGGCACATAAGTTCACTTGGGATAAAGTATTGATGAGATTTTGGTGGGTCGCACACAAAGGTCACGAGAAGATGTTGAAAAGACGTCACAAAACTGTCCAGAACTGAAGAATTTATACATCAATTATGACCAAATGTCTAACTAGATAAAATGACATTTAATATAAATGGTCGAATGTCAGCTTCTCTGTAGCGCACTGCAAAAACACTCCTAATCAATATTCATTGCTGTAACTCAGCAAGGGGAGATTGTGACCATGATTCCTGCTACTTGGCTGGTCGATGGAGATGTAGAACAACTGTATTTTGTTTGCAAGCAGGTGTGAATGAGATCAGATTTGTCATTTTTAAACATTGTCAAAATCTGAAGTTGAAAAAATACATGATTCAGATTTCAATGTTTGTTTAAATCAAACGCTTGTTCTGTTCTGTGTGAAATTACTCACTGATTATCAATTAGTTTGCAACAACTGTTCTGCTCCTCCTCCGTAGGACAAACAGTAAAACAGAATTTGGATGAACTGCTACTGTAGACTCTCGGTAATCCATCTGCAAAGCTGCTGCTGGTACACGACGTGTTATACAGAGTGAGAGCCTTTCTTTGTTCTCTGGAAGAGTTTCAGTTCTCTACACATGTACAAATTCAATGATCAATGGAGCAAAGCAAAGGAGCTTGATGTGCTTGGCCTGTTTTCTGTCTGCAGGATCATCTGTAATCCTTATGTGACTCAGTCCTATCGCTGCATAATGCATGGTACATGTGAATGGTGGGCTGAGGGACATGAGACTGAAACAAGAAGAAGGATTCCCACTGAGAGTGTCCAGCACCAGGGAGGGACAGAGTCGGAGGGCTGTAGGTTAAGACACTATGTTGGATCGGATTATAGCCCCGTCATAGTCGCAGTGACAGTGGTCAGTGAGTCAAAAATACACCTGTTGCTGTGTTGCTGTTATGATCATGTTGGAAGGCAGGACAGGGAGATATGCACTAATGTAGATAAGATACTGCACATAATTCATTCATGACAATAATTTAAAGCAGAAGTAAAGCGATATTTTTGTGTTACTATAAGTCTTAAATAGTTATATCTTCCGACAGCAATCACTTACATAGAGTGTTTGGACCGAAACACGGGTCTCTCAGTCACTCTGCTCTGCTCTGAGCCCAGGAGAAAACTTTTCTCGTATCCTACAAGTTTTATCTAATGAGGAGAGAGAACGGCATGCAGGGCTGTGTGTGCAGCCAAGGGATGCGCCTGAATGTGGTGACATAGGGACGAGGACCAATAGATCCATGACGAGGGCGGGGGCTGCTAACTCCGTCGGCTGACAAGACGTTATGGTGCGTTCAAGGCAACTCGTAACTCGTGTTTTTCCGACCTGTGAAGTCGTACCAGTTTGATCTGGTACGAGTTCACGGGTCAGAAGTTACGAGTGGCCGTTATAGTGACTTTCACAGGTAAAACAGGTCGGAAAAACACGAGTGGGTTGCCTGAAACGCTACAAAGTCATAAGTCGTGACTTGAAGCTGTAATTTACGGTTTCAAAAGCCTGCCTGGAACGCAGCATTAGCCAAAACGACCGGATCGCTTACTTCTGCTTTAATGTTGCTATCAGAAGATTACTGCAGTTCGACCAAGTATGAATCAATAATTCCAAAACATTTTACTCTGAAACATTTGACTTACTTGGGTGGGATTCTGACTCCATTATCCAGCTGTCTGAGGCTCCTGGCATGTCTGGAGACCTGGATCTCCTCCTCCCAGGATTCAGGCTCCTGCTTCTTGTAAGCTGATGGAGCATTGAGCACTGCGTCACAGGCGATGGTCACCTGGACATCAGGCGGGGTGGACAGGAAAGACATTATCAAATGTAGAAATGGGTGTGGGTGAGGTCAATGTTGAAATTATGTAACCTCAAAAATATATTTCACAAAATTATTATTTGACAAAAAGTGAACATGCAAAAAAAAAAAAAAGTGACTGAAGCAGTATAAGAGGAGAGGGTGGCAGCCTAAAAGAAATCATGCAAAGCACATAAAAATAAATTGTTCTCCAATAATAAACAAAACAATATGCAGCACCACAATTTCTACATTCACAGTTTGGAAACCTACAACCAGATCAAAGCCAAGCTCTAAAAACAAAGAAAAACAATAAACAAATTCAAGATAGATGTGAATTTTGTTCTCCATGCAAGCAATAAAAACACAAACTTAAAAAAGGCACATGTGCACCTAGTGGTTCCCCAGATGTTCCCCTTGTTTGCAGAGAGAGAAAGCTCATGAAACAGTATTTTACCAAAATCTTCCATCAAACACATCCGAATGAAAACAGTAAGAAAGGATAACAGTTAGAGGTTAGGTGACACGTCACAAAATCATTGTTCTTTCTATAGATGTGCTTCTTCCAGACAGAGCAGTGAACCTGTCGGTCCAGTGTTGGGGGAACCACTGAGTGCACCCTCCATTCTGACATGCATGGAAACACACAGAGCCCGTGCAGCACCGACTCACTAACCAGAGCGGGCAACTCCTCAATATTTGGTAAGGGGATCTCGAAGTGGTCTGGGAAAATTACGAGCTTGGCCTCATCTTCGTATTCATAGTCCTCTCCATTGAAATCACGGTTTAGCTCTAAATCTTAAAGGGAGGAAGCAAACACTCAGTCAGCTGTGGTTGTGCTGTGGCTGCTGCTTCAGTCACTGCTGGCGGATGTTTCCTTATTATTATTAAGCCATGATGGAGTTTGTTCATGATTATCTTTAATTCATGTTCTGTTCTTTTCTGCTTGAGTGTGAGGTCTGTTCTGTTTTTATGTTCTTGATCAATACCATAATAGTCACACAGAGAAAAAACGGACAAGAAAACCATCAATGGCATCTTTTTACAAAAGTGACAGGATGACTTCACCCATCGCTGATGTCTCTATATTTAGGATTTTAGCATGGCATGACTCTATGACGTTGGTGCAGCTATGGAGCCTATATTTAATTATTGATCACATAGTAAAACTTAAATATTACTGGGTCAAACTAGGTCAGCTCATGAAGATGATTTTCCTTCCTGACTGAACTCTTGGATATTTTCTCAATTAATAATTTGGTCAGTTAAATGACCATTGCACTTTCCTAAAAGCAAAAGGTGAAATTGTTTGACCAACAGTCCAAAACCAAAAACATTTAGATTACAACAGAGCTGAAACTTTTAGCCACAGTAATCATGGAGTCTGTCAATAGAGGTCTAATTTATTTTTTGATAAGCCATCTGCTTTGGGAAAATCTGCTTTTTTTATTTTTTTATTTTGGGGGGGTCTTTGTCATACAAAACAAGGCTTTTATTTTTCCAAGACACTTCAGACAAAATAATGGATTGATTAATTTGGAAAATAATTGGCAGATTAATCAAAAATGAGATGTTTCAGTGCAACTGATAAAACAAGGAGAAGCATTAATTCCATACAAGAATAAAGCTGGAGCCAAGCAACTCCACTAGCATTTTTACTAATGATAAATATTCAGTCGTCCGCCAAATCAATTTCAAGACTTGTACAGACGGCTACAGCGTGCCGCCTCCCATAAAACTCTCTATATAGAGCTGTCTGTTCACCCCAGCCTAAAGTCATGTAATGACTCATTACAAACAAGACCACAGGTCATCTCTGCCATTGTTATCGTGGTCTCATAGTAACCATGGTCTGACGTTAGCAGCTTGATTAGATCACTGGGCTGGTATGGAGATGACAACAGAAACATTCATGCCCGCTGTCACATCAAATATCCAAAATGGATGACAGCAGGAATCATTATCAAATCCAAAAAAGGACTCTGTAAGAAAGAGTCTCTACCATTGTGTTCATAGAGGCCGAGTCAGGCGAATCAGTAAAAGGCAGAAGATAGTAGGCTACAGTGAATTCAATAGAAAGGAGAGAACGGGAACACCGATTACAAAGAGCTCGAGTGGAAGGAATTCTTCCGGCAGTGAGGGTCGGAGGGCGAGAGGAAGGGAGAGGGACACCTGGTCCTCTCCCAGCAGCGTCATAGCTGCAGTAGAAGTGTGTCAGCCCAGATAGGAGGGTGACAGGTGGTGGCAGCTGAGAGGCCGGCGACTGACAGGAGGCGGCCCCACTGTAAACCAAGGAGGAGGAGGACGAGGAGGAGGGGAGTAGGCCAGGCTTTGATTTAGAACAGTTACCAACCACATATACAAATAAATGGTCTATATTTAGAGCAGGGGAGGGGGCGATGAGGAGAGGTCTCAACATGAGAAATATCTGACGCTTTAGGATAAAGGCTGGCTGCAGGGCAGCTGGCAGGTCACCACAGTGTAACAAACAATAACACTACCTCACACTGAAGGTGGTTGTCCTAGCAGGGAGAGCCAGTTCCTGATCACACAAAAGGAGCTTATTAACAGTTCTGTTTTTCCGTATGATGAGAATCCCAGTCGTTTTGGTTTATCCTTCCTCTAACCAGTGGTAGAAACTGAAATCTATTCTGAGGCACATGCACCTCAAAATAGGAGAGAGGGGCAGCATTTAGCACTGTCCCCTCACAGCGAGAGGGTCCGAACCATGGATCAGCCAGGGGGCTTTCTATGAGGGGTTTTCACGCACTCTTCGTGCCTGCCTGGACTCAGGCTTCTTCCCAAACTCCATAGACATGCAGGTTAATTGGCAGCGCCCGAAGGTGTGAATGGAAGCATGATAGCTGTATGCCACTATGTGTAAGTATGTCCCCTCCCTTCCTGTCACCCAGGGACAGCTGCAATTGGCTCCAGCCCCACCACATGACCCTCAAATATAAGCAGCACAGCCACTTTGTTGATTCATATTTTATGCATCTTAGAATGAGATATTATACTTTCTCTTCCATTGTACATTTAGGCTTGTGATGCTCTCCAAAATAAGAGTCTACTTGGTCGAGTGGCTGGAGAGCACCTCCCATGATGGCATAAGCCTGAAGTGCTGATCGCTGGTTTGACCCCCAACCGAGACGATCTTTAACACATGTCATTCCCCCAGTTTCTCTCCCTGCTGTCCTGTCTCTCTCACTCTCCTGTCAAAAAAAGGCAGAAAACGCCCCCCAAAATATATTATAGCAGTTTCAAAGAGACACTGCATCTGAAGAGTGTCATTGACCTTAATATTCAATGGTTTTCCCAAAAAGGACCCCAGTGAAACCCCTTCACTGAACTTACTATATAAACTATAAAACAGGTAGGTATTTAAAACCAACAACACTAATGTTTCTTCTGCCTCAATACATCAGTAATAACAAACTAAGGATGAAGTACATGATAATATGCCTTCCATTTTTCTGAAAGCATACTACTTTTGACACATTGAGTACATTTATCTATCAACATTTCTGAAGTTTTTCTGAAATAATATTTTTAATGCACGTCTTTTACTGGCGATGGAGTATTCCTACATTGTGGTAATTTCAATGAAGTAAAAGATGTGAATTCTTCTTCCCCCACTGCCTCTAACTGAGCCCTCACTTACCTAAGAACACTTTTCCGTTTCTTCGTCTGGGGATGGCGCCTCCTGCAGCTCCTGTGGCTTTCTGTGACAAACAGGAAGGAAGAGGGATCAAATTAGACGAAAGAACCTTCATCAAGTAAAAAAAAAACTCTCTTTGTAAAATGTGAGAAAACCTATAATGCTTTGCTTCTACATAAGATCCATATGGTTGTCATTTTGTTAGAAATAGATGCTCAATGTTCCAGTTGCCTGGTCAGATTACAGGGCAAGGGGAAAACCCCGCACATGGCAGGGTCAAAATAAAGAATGATGAATTGGAAGAGCTTGACTTGCACAGACTGATTTGTAGATTTGGACGGATACCATTTACAGTACATTTAATACGTGTTTGGGCCTGTCTGTGCTTGTAGTGTGTCATCAGCTTTCTCTGCCCTTTCCCCTTCAGTAGCCTACAGACTTTATAGGGTGGTAGCGAGTCAACATGAAATAATCTCATATTTAAACACTTTGTCAGTGGCTTTACACAAGTCATGTGCTCAAATAACCGACAGGCAGCAAAACAACACAGCACCACCGGCCGGTCTGCGTCCAGTCCGATCAAGATCAGGTGACTGCTTCCTGTTAACTCAGCGGGGAGGAGGACACAGTGGGGCGGGTGGACAAAGATAGAGAGAGACAGACAGAGAGAGAAAGAGAGAGAGAGAGAGAATGCTGACACACTGGAGACCAAGTGGACTCATGGGAAAAAACAGCAGACACAGGAGCCTGCAGAATGTGAGCAGCTGTTTCTGGCCAGATTCGGGCATGGAAATAGCAGCTCTTTACAAAGCAGAGCTTATCTGGGGGCAATTAAAGCCAGTGAGTTTTTTTTACAGTCTATGGAGAAAACACAACAGCAGCAGCAGCAGCAGCAGCGAGGGCCTTTGTTGTTCAGCAGCAATTTTTATAAGAAGATAAAACTTGCTCGGGTTCATTTGTGTTTTGTTCACATAAAAAGCATGAATGCCCCGTTGAGTTCAATGTTTTATACACAACAGGGATGGACACAAACATCAGAAACACCTCAAAGCATAATGCAATCCAAAGCAACACCACCACAACACTTCAAAAGTAAATCAATAGGTTGAGCTTTTTTCTAGTGTTGTATTGAGGATTGCAACATACCCCAGTTCTTTTGTCTGCTCCATGTACTCATACTTAAAACTGGCTGTAGTTCATTTTATTAATTAAATGGATTGGAAAAGTTGAGCATCATAAGTATCTTTGAAAGCATGATTTAATGTGATGCTAATTACAGGAAATATATTAATTATCTTAAAAGAAATGTACAAATTAAATCAAGGTAAATGTTCATTCACTATTTATTTATGACTGGAAACTTAACTCTCTTTATATGCTGAATTATATTCTTGGGTGTAAACAAATTTCACATTTTTGCAGTCAGCTGACCTGCACCAAGTAAAATCTACAGGTAGGCCCTATATTTAGCACCAAAACTGCCAAAAAACTTGACAGTTACATCTTACACAATTCCTTATTAACTAGTATAGCTATAAACAGAACAGCGTGAAAGGTTAGAGTTGTGATACAGTGATGAAAACATATCAAGTGCTAGCAACAACAACTTATCCAGACCTCGCTCTGAATGAAGATCAGGTCTGGTGAAGAGTCCGAAACAAAGTCAATATTTTCTTCTTTTTTTTACAGAGAATTGCAGAGGTGAAAAATAAATGTATTTATTGTGCAATAAATTTGCATGTCATCCTTTGCAATTCTGTCACTACTTTTTATTTACAACCCTGTAATAAAGTATTAAGCAGATATTAAGGCAGATTTGAGTGCATTATGATAAACACTATTCGTAACTTCTACTATTACAACTATGTTTCATTGATATTATGTTTCATTACTTGTTTTTACAACAGCCCCCACTGAAACAGGCTGTTCACAGGTTGCGTAAATAAACATAAATCTCTGCTTACAATTTATAGGGTGTTATAAACCATTCATAACAAGTTTACACAGTGCTTACTAAATAAAAGGAAATGAGGGTTAAGGGAAAGCAAGTGAGGTCTTTTCTGTCCTAATTTTGTTTAATATCTATCATATACCTACGTCTCTTGTTGTCTTTTGTGTATTGTGCTTTCATTGATTGAAAATACTTATGTGATTTAACGATTTAACAAACACTACACAAAGAGTTTATTACTGCTGCATTTGATTTTACTGGTACCAACTTATCCTGTTGAAGAAAATCAGTACCCAGTGCATATACAGACCGGAGTGGGAGCCTTACCTCTTTGACGTGTCGCTTGAGGTGCATGTAAACACTCTGTCCTGTTTTGCGATAATGTCTCTCCACATGTTCTCGTCCAAAGCCCAGAAATGTGTTCATACACACATATAGACCTCCCTCAGACTCCTGCGTACCAAAACAAACAGTAACAATGAACAGCAGCACGCAGTGAAGAAAAACTCACACAGCAGAAAACATGTTGAAAACCTTGAAAATTGCCCACTGTGCACACAAATCTACCAATTTCAGCGATTTAGAATAGGCATCTTCTGCCTTTATTCTGTGTAATTATGCCCATCCGACTGCAGCAGAAAGGCAGAATTATACCGGTTTCAATGTATCCATCCACAAGTATTCATATTCACTTTTACAGTTTGACACATAGAAGAAAGGCTCCCTTTCCTCTATACTGAGAGTACAATAGCTAGATATTACACAATAAGCATCTGGGTAAAAATTACATAGTAACAGAGATGTTCCAGGGATTCTACAAGTACAATTTCAAAAACTCTGTCTTACTCAAACAAAATGTCCTTTTTTTTTGCACCTTGTCACAGAGCCAAATGGCAATGTATTACAGCACTGTTGCACAGAAAAAGAAAAATCTCACTTTTGAGACCACTCCTGTTACTAGGCACCCAGATTCATATCATAAAATATATTTCCCTCTATTACTTAAACCACAGCAAAGCTCACAAAATTGGGTTTTCCCATTCTCTTTTTGGGGCACCGAGCACCTGCAGGTTTTGCTCCATAAAAATAAAACAGGTAGGCCTACTTAATTTCTCATAAAACTCATGGCACAGGCTACCAAGGTTTGATCATTTACAAAATCACATTCACTTTTTTGGCAGAAGCACTTTCACCTCCTGCACTTTCACACGTGGACATTCAGAGACAAAATACATCAAGAATACACCCTCAAAAATAACCGACATCTGCAATCAGTGTAGGCCTTATACACCCCCGTGATAAACCTTTAAGTGGCCCAGAGTGACATACGAGCTTCAAGAGAGCAAGGACAAAAATAAACCAGTCCTCAGGCCAACATGATGAACTCCAGACAGCTGAGTCACCTTTAAAACAGTTCAGTTGAGAGAAAGTAGGTTTTTCAATGTACGAAAGCATTTAGAGCAAACACATCAAAATAAATACATAAAATAACTGCCAATAAAAGTATTTACAAGTACAGGAAAGGTTGACCTCTGCACCAAATTAATGTATATCCTGGCATTTCATTTATTTCATTAAAACCAGTTTGATGTAAATCAAAGTACTACTACAACTGCAAATCAAAGAAAAAGAAGGAATGACAAGATATAAGGGTAAAAAGATGGTCAAAACTGGGTCATGATGTCTCCTACCTTCCAAAATAAAAGCCTGTTACAAATCTCAACACAGACTCACTATTGCTCATTAAAATGTATTCTAAATCAATATATGACCATAATAATACTATAAAGGGCATGAATTATTAGGCAGGTCAACAGGTCACTATAAACTCTGCTAAGCACAGTTGTGCCTCCCAACCTGCATCACAAAATTGCTAATTGACATAAAGCCTAAACGACACAATTAAGATGACAGAAATAACTGCAGATTCACTATTAGAAGCATTTTATGATGTAAAATGTTGAATTATTATCGCCCTCTTCTTCCAGCTAAGTGCCACTCCACTCACACACCAAGCCCATAGTATTGACAATGAAAGCTCGCGTGCGCACACACGCGCGCGCAGGCAGGGCTACAGCTACAGCTTTTTAACTAAATGCAAACGTCGGACAGGTGTGTTCGCTTTAACTGCTGTTAATTATCTCGGCAATGTCGCCTGAGCTATCTGAGGTCTCTCCTCGCACAAAGGGAAACCCCTTCTGTTGTCTTCAATAATCACTACAGATGTAGCTACGGTTAAAGCACAAACTTGCTTAGCTACTTGTTTTATTGTCAACTGACGACCATAACTGATATAGAATGTTCACAGATCAGCCGTAACCAGTGTGTGATACTGTAACCTGGCAACCGTAGTGTTCCATTTACAGTGTTGCCTGGGACTGCGCTGCTTAACAACAATCCTATTGTTACACCTTCATCACTTCTCTGACATGACCGCGGATTCACGTGTTGTAGGCTAAAACCACACCAAAAACTAGAGCAAACCTAAACCTCAAACAAAACAACGCCTCGCTCGGGCTGTGTTTTGTTTTGCGTGTTTGTGCGGGAGCCCCGGAGGTGTGGTGGTGGTGGTGGTGGTGGTGGTCGTGGGGGTGACAATTAAGGCAACACTTACTGGGGTGTCGAAGGAGAAGGCACATTCGCTCTTGAAAACCCTGTCCCCCGTCCTGGGGACCCTGATGGTGGGCATATACGGGACCAGCAGCTCTCCTAGGTCTGTAGCCATCTTCGCATTCCTGCTTCTCGCACCACAGTGCTGCGGAGCCACCGGAGCAGCGCTGTCAGAGGAGAGGATGCTATTTTTAAAGCAGCCCGTCTCTACATTCCTCCGGCCAGGGGGATGTGACGCTGAAAAACATATAAATAAAATGACAGACGTGGTGGTGGTGGTGGTGCTGCTGGTGGGGGCTAGACAAGCTGCTACACGGGCGGCGAAGCTAAGGGCATGAAAGCTAACATCCTTCTCTTCGTTGTTGTTGTTTTTATTCCTTTCAAGCCAAATAAAAAGCTTCGACCTGCGCAGCTACAGTATTACATTGCTAATGTGGTGGTGACGCCGCTAAGAATACAGGGGTATTTTACCAGAAGTGCCCCTCCCCTCCCACATCTGAGGATGATTCATAAAGCCACCCACACTTACTACTAGGCTACTGCATGTTTTCCTCTGTCTAGCACGGAGGAAAAGCCCGTTAATCACATTTAATTGCACCACTTTACATAAATTAAGAGATTGCATCATTCTGTGTTAATGTGCAGCAGATTTTCTTTTATATGTAAAAGTTTTTTTGTTGTTGTTGTTTTTTAGGGGTAGGGGGTCATTATATGCTAATAGGATATTGTGTTTTGGTGAAAGTCGCATTAATAATAATGATAATAAATAGACCCAGCAAGTGGCCATAATGACCCAGCATCTCCTCCATCTGCCAAAAGGCCCCGTGCTTTTCAGGCAACAACAATCTTGTCTGCACAGCTCTGCCACCTGGTGGGCCACGGACTAATTACATTCATCATCCATGATAAATAGGTGTCAGTCTATTATTTATTATTATGGACATGTTTTTCACAGCTAGCAACAATGTGGGATTTCCCTCAACCAGGGCTTCCCCAGACACTGTCAAGAGAAGAACTTGACCTGTGACCCCAATACACAGACACAAAGTGACAAACCCTCTAACATGAAGTTTCACACAGGTAACTGTATGTGATAACATACATGAATGTATTGACTTCATCACAGAATGTATTGGAAGGAGTGTTATCCCCAGGTGTGACCAGCAGAGATACTGACCAAAATGCTACCAGGTTTTAAACCAGGTACCTTTCAATTCCGGCAAATCTATTTGCATATGCCAAGTAGGATACCGTTTAGGTGAGCTGCATTAACAGAATAATTCAACTGTCTCCTCATCGGGGAATCGTACCCCAGTCTTCAGCGTGTCACTCTGGGACCCATTTCCAAAAAATACTCCCCAAAAACGCTGTTTCCGTCCAGACGAAACGCCGAAATGATAAGAACTCAGTGTGGACAGGCTCTTAATTCCATTCTTGCATCATAGAAATTGTATTAAGAAGCGACATGCTAACATGAACACATTACGTTTTATTCTATAATCCAGTTCCATTACATTTAGTCACAATTGTATGTGGTTAAAACCAAACAAAAAGTAATTTATATGATAAATGAGTTTTTTGTGATGCAAAAATACCTTTAATACACATTGAGGATGTCTTTTATAATTTCTTACAAATTTGTGAATGGTGAGCCCATCATTCCTGAACACTGCTGTGAGATCTGCTGTGCCACAGATGTGCCAGTTGATGAAATGCATAGAACCATTATGGTCTTCAAACCAGAGCAGCCTGACAACTCCATGCTCACAGGATAAAGGGACCATACTCTTTACCTACACATACTGCTCAGCATCAATTCCCTTGGAATTACATGAGTGTTGGGGTATTTCTGTTCCTGTGCTTTGAATTTAAGATCAGTGTCAGGCGTCCAGATGTTTGTTGAGGCGGCGTACTTTCTCCTTCTTGTTCCTGTTCCCGTGTTTTTTCCAGGGTTTTCCCGCCACTGTCTCTGATTCAGCTTTCGCGGGGCCAACGGGCCCACTGCCTGGTTTGTAGCCCATCACGGACTGAACCCCCTTGGAGAGTGCCCGCACATTTTCCTAAAGACAGAGATCCCATCACTGCTCAAACATTTAATTTCACAATCAACAGCTTCTCTGCTGCAGCCATGCTTTTATGTGTTTGATCTTCTTACCAACCACTACTCATGCAATTTCCAAACTAGTAAGGAGACAGCAGATGTACTGACCTGATGGAAGAAATTCTTGTCAACAACATTTTCAATTCTCTTGATTTTAGGTTGTTTGTTTGTTCCTGTAGAGCCATCACAGCCAGTTTCCTGGAATTTGCTGTGCTGTGGCTGGAAGTCTTCTGCATTAATATGTGGAGGAGGGTGGCAGTACAAAAGCTTGCCCTGTAAGAGGTAAAGGTTGTAAGACAGTTGTATTAGGGGGTTCGGATGGACATATAGCCACAACTGGCCCCCCCAAAAAAATCAAAACTTTGCATTCATTGGCAGTGATTACACAAATAATTTCAAAATGCAGATATAAAGCCAAGGGTCCTTATTAAAAATAAATATAATAAAAAAAAACCATTAGATTCACATATAATACATGTAAAGTTGTAGTAGGATTTAAGTGACCAGGCTGTGGTATGTTATATACTAGTTAAAAAAAAACTACCAATAAAATGAATCTACAACTAAAACTTACATTGACGAAATCCTTCAGGATGTAACGGGCTGATCTTGACTGATCGGGCTGGCCATGTGATGTCATAAATCCTCTCATGTCTGGGAAAAAGATAATACAGGAAGACAACTCTTGATTAACCACACAGTGCTTTACAAATACAAAAAAAGTTCATATTGAGCCTGTAAAAATGCTTTTGAATGAAGTCTGATCAAAGATTATAGAGATGGATCGTTGTCATAAAGCAGTTTCCACCTAGAGCTACTATATGCTGATAAGTAAACATTTGGGTCTATTGTTAATCAAGCAATCTTGGGAGACTCACATCCATAAGCCATAAGCAGCTCTTCATAGGTGGGATGTCTGTCAGGGTCTTCATCTTCTCGTGGTCGGATTATGTTGATGCCGTAGGTACCTTCTAACACGTGTCGAGGGACTGTCTGACATACGTGTCAAATCTGTTAAGGACTTAACCACAATCAGCATCCAGCACGTATTCAATCACACTGTTTTTTGGTTGTTGTTTTTTTACACTATAGACCACTTTTCCTATAAAGCATCTTTCTTCCTACTACACATAAAGGATATAAGGGAGACTGCAGGTACATGGTCTCTCATCTGATCGATGGGCAGGATCCCAGAGCAGATCATCTCAGCTTTGGTGGAGACAAAGGAGGGCATGACAAGACCCGGGCAGTCACAGAGGCACAAGCCTTGCTCCACATACAAGGTCTGCAATTCATTAAAGAAAACAAAAAAACAATCACAATCACTCCTTAGGTTTTGTGTTGATATGCAGGATCTGAAAGATTTAAAGACTGGTCCTGTACCTGAAAGTGCTTAGTGTGTCCAGGAGTGGCAGAAACAGACACCTTCTTGTTCCGTAGAATAGTGTTGATAGTTGAACTCTTCCCCACGTTAGGATACCCAACCTATAAGATGCCAGTATGGGACAAAAGATTATTGACATTTTATCAGCGTGACAAATGGCATTTTATCTTACAGCTACAGTGAAAACTATATATAATTGCTATACATGTACTAGAGCAAGCACAATCAACTAAAATTTCAAGCAAACACAGAGTCTATTGTCAAGAGAGGACAACAAAGAATTTATCTGCTAAGGACGCTGAACTCTTTCTGTGTTTCTATAGTTATTTTAAGTAACTTTTATCATTGTTTCATAGAAAGCCTTTTAACCTTTTCATTTGTGTGCTGGTTTAATGGGCTATCAGTGAAAGACAAAAACAGTCTTGCCAGCATTATAAAGGTCTGCTCCAAGGTCATCGGAGTGCAACTCGACCAAAACTAATCGCTACTCTGACTCTTTTATCCCATCCTCTATCAGGCTTCTGAATAAGATTGTCATGCGTAGGTAGGTTAGTTTGGTTCTTTTCTCCTTTTTATTTTTTTTACTTGCTTAAGTGTATGTGTGTGTGCGTGTAGGGGCACATCATATCTTTGGCTTATTTCCCCTGGCTTTTAAATGTTGAATGTCAATTTGAATGTGTTGCTGAGACTCTTTTCACGCCATGCTGGTTGTGGTATTGTGTGGTATTATTGTCCTTTGTTTATTTATGTATTCATTCACCATGGCTGGGTGCAACTGCAAACTGAATTGCCCATTGGGATCAATAAAGTTTTCTCTATCTATCTATCTATCTATCATTTACCCACCAGCCCCACTGTGAGTTCTCCTTCTTTACACCTGGGTCCCTTGTGGACAGCACTGAAGATATCCAGCAGCTCGTTCTTATGCAGTAGACGGCTGGAGTTGTGAAAAGAGGAACCGCTGGATGAGCCAACAGTCCTCTCCTCTTCGTCCTCGTCCTCTGAGCAGGTGTGCCACTCCTCCTCATCTACGCTGATCTTCTCCTGCTGCTCGTCCTCCGTGCCACTGTCTTCTCCCACTTGATCCTCCACATCCGACTTCATCCCCTCTTCCCCATCGGCCCCTTTCTGGCCCAAGTCTTCGTTGTTTGCCTTTGCTTCCTCTTCTGGGTCACTCTCTCCACGCTCTGCTTCCTCCACTTCCATGCCCTGCGATAAGAGAGGTCTGTCACTCAAATTCTGGGTCAGCTGGGAGGATTAAGATGCTAAATGACTGATTTCAGGGTCCGCTCTTAAGGATTACACTGTAAATGTATAGAGTTACCTTCTCCTCTGCATCTAGCCTGTCGCTCTCTGCCAACGCAGACCAGAAAACTGCCCTCAGTCCCTCCTTTTCAAAGTGTCTGGCCCACTCTCGCCTCTGCTGCCTGGTTAGCAGGTCCGCCTTGTTCACTAGCAGCATGTTCACCTTATCCTTTGATACCTCGTTTACGTATAATTCCTGACAACACACCAAGAAAGACATTAGACAATCAATCTACAGAGCACAAATGAAATGAATGAAAACTCAGCATCAGGACTAATGATGAACCACCTGTATTACTATTAAAAACAAATATTCTTACCAGGTCAGGACATCTGAACAGCAGAGGATTTCTGGCATCAACAATTTGAACGACCACATCACTAAATGAAAACAAAATGCAAATTTAGTGTTGAGTACATGTTGAGTGCTCATTAAGAACACACTTAAAGGACAATTCCAGGCGAATTCAACTCGGGGGTGTATTTTCCTATCATTTTAGGCCTAAAAGAAGGAATCTGAAGATTTTCAGTTTAATCGCTCCTGTTTTGTGGTAGTTGCGTCTGTCCGCGCATCGCCACGGCAGCAATGAATGGGAGTGGATGTAAGTTCTGCTGTTTAGGCTGTTTACATCCCTCAAAGCCGCAATTTTTTTCCACAGACAGCGTCAGATGGCTACTCAAACATGCACCGAGAAGTTTATTTACTTCAAGCAAGCCGACATGTTTGTAAAACTAGATCTAATTCAAAGTCTCCCGGAGTCTCACGCGAGACCCAGTTGCCGTGCGCGGTGTGTTCAGGTGCAGTGGGAAAAGCTACCGCTTGTGTCATAAACACAGGAATATCAACTTTTTACTTGCTTCAAGTAAAAAAAACTTCTCGGCGCATGTTTGAGTAGCCACCTGACGCTGTCTGTGGAAAAAATGTACACTTGAAGCAAGTAAAGAGTTGATATTCCTGTGTTTATGACACAAGCGGTAGCTTTTCCCACTGCACATGAACACACCGCGCACTGCAACTTCGGGCTCGCGCGAGACTCCAGGAGACTTTGAATTAGATCTAGTTTTACAAACATGTCGGCTTGCTTGAAGTAAACAAACTTCTCGGTGCATGTTTGAGTAGCCATCTGACGCTGTCTGTGGAAAATAATTGCGGCTTTGAGGGCTGGAAACAGCCTAAACAGCAGAACTTACATCCACTCCCATTCATTGCTGCCGTGGCGATGCGGGGACAGACACAACTACCGCAAAACAGGAGCGATTAAACTGAAAATCTTCAGATTCCTTCTTTTAGACCTAAAATGATAGGAAAATACACCCCCGAGTTGAATTCGCCTGGAATTGTCCTTTAAACTGACAGCTGGAGAGTTATTTCTACCTCCTCTCGATCACTCTCCACAGCTGTCTCCAGAACTCAAGATTCCTCTCGAATGGCGTGAGAATGAGCTTCTGTTCTTCTTCCAGCCTGTTGAAACAACACTTGTTTAATGTCAAATGTCACATCACTTGTACATCTCAAAATGTTCTTCAGGGTGAGAACGTTTCATTCGATAAATTCACAGAATTTATACTCACTCTGCAAGCTCTCGTCTCCACTCCAAGAAGCTGTCTTTTTCTGCCTGCTGAAGTGCCTCTGGGCTGGTGCTTTCATCCCAGTGGGGACTTCAAACAATAAAAAAACACAGCAACACTTAGAAATGCAAAACATACTTTTAAAGGGATAGTAGCATTTTTTTAGTAAAGTGGGGTTGTATGATCTACAAATAGCCCCTAAGTACTTTAATTGCAGTAGAAGACTCTCTGCACTCCTCCCGTTAGCAACGCCAGCCCATAATAGCCCTGCCCAGAGATTTACAACATACATTGTTGTGAACAGACCCAAAGAAACGGCCTATTTTCGTGGCCTAAAAGAGGTTTTACCTGAAAAAAAAAATACACAGTTCCATTTTTCGCTATAATATAATTTTTTCCAGCCCCTCAAAGTGCAGGAAAAACAACCAACTGCTGATCGGCGGGCGCTAACACTGGGCGGAGGGATACGTGAGTTGGTTAGGTCCAAATAAAAACTTTCCTGCACTTTGAAGGGCTGGCAAAAATTATATTATAGCGAACAATGGAACTGTGTAATTTTTTCACGTAAAACCTCTTTTAGGCCGCGAAAATAGGCCATTTCTTTGGGTCCATTCACAACACTGTATGTTGTAAATCTCTGGGCAGGGCTATGGGCTGGCGTTGCTAATGGGATGAGTGCAGAGAGTCTTCTACTGCAATTAAAGTACTTAGGGGCTATTTGTAGATCATACAACCCCACTTTAAAAAAATGCTACTATCCCTTTAAGTGTTGTGAAATCACCCGGGTGTCTAGTATTTACCGTCGAGGAATTCTGAGGAAGTGCTGATTGTCCTCGTGGAGCTTCTTCAGCCTGGTTTTCTCTTCAGCTGTTAAAAGGCCTGCTCTCGCCGCCGCTGGCACAAACTTGATGTTGAGTTTCTCTAAGGAAGCAAAGCAGAAACACTCAGATACAGGAGTGCAATTTTAGGATAAAAGTACAAGTGGGTTACTAAACATCATAGTGATGCTGCACCAAGCGTACATGTGGTTTGACAGCCAGTGATATCTGCATTCAGTTTGACATTATGTTTACAGCTGTTTCAGGGAATAGCATGCACCAGGGTGATCAGTACACGTTGCAATGAGAAATATTTACAGTATTTAGACACAACATACACACACAACGTAGAACCACATGACCCATTACCTGCAACAAACTCAGTTCCTGCCAGTTCAGCAGTGGCCAGGAAGTCGTCCATTGAACTCTGCTCTGTAACCGACTGCAGGTTCAGACGTCCCCAGTCATAGCCATCATTCAGTTCACTGGTGTGGAGCTGGAAATACAAAATGAAGACCAAATATCGAGTTATACTGAGTAGTGAAAAAAAACAAAAAACATATATTGTTCTAATCATTTGTACTTTCTCGATTTCCCTCTATCAAAACACATGATGGGTAATACTATCAATCCCAATTAAGACAATTATTAAACGTTTGGATAATTGATGACCATACCAAATCACTTCAGTGTGTTGTTAGTGTATATAAAGAAGTAATGGACAGCGCGAGGATCCGTTGAAATAGCAGGACAGTCGATACACAACTCTTCACTCTCAAGTTAAAACACAGATATTGAGCCAAACTTGACTGATATTAGCACATCTGGTGCATCTAACCTATATACGTTGTTTGCTTTGATAGTTACAGTATTACTGTACACATAATCTTAAAATTAACAACTTGACTTTATAATTATATGTAACTTGCACCTGACCAGTAGATATCACTGAAGCATCAAGAAATGCACCTTTTATTGAACTACTTTGACAGTTCAGTGCTACATGAAGCTTTATACCTCTCTCCTCATTGGATAAAACTTGTAGGATACGAGAAAAGTTTTCTCCTCGGCTCAGAGCAGAGCAGAGGGACTGACAGACCCGTGTTTCGGTCCAAACACTCTATGTAAGTGATTGCTGTCAGAAGATATAACTATTTAAGACTTATATTAACACAAAAATATCGCTTACTTCTGCTTTAATATAAGTCTTAAATAGTTATATCTTCCCACAGCAATCACTTACATAGAGTGTTTGGTCTGAAACACGGGTCTCTCAGTCACTCTGCTCTGCTCTGAGCCGAGGAGAAAACTTTTCTCGTATCCTACAAGTTTTATCCAATGAGGAGAGAGAACGGCATGAAGGGCTGTGTGTGCAGCCAAGGGATGCGCGTGAATGTGGTGACGTAGGGACGAGGACCAATAGATCCATGACGAGGGCGGGGGCTGCTAACTCCATCGGCTGACAAAACTTTATGGTGCGTTCAAGGCAACCCGTAACTCGTGTTTTTCCGACCTGTGAAGTCGTACCAGTTCGATCTGGTACGACTTCACGGGTCAGAAGTTACGAGTGGCCATTATAGTGACTTTCACAGGTAAAACAGGTCGGAGAAACACGAGTTATGGGTTGCCTGGAACGCTACAAAGTCGTAAGTCGTGACTTGAAGCTGGAATTTACGGTTTCAAAAGCCTGCCTGGAACGCAGCATTAGCCAAAACGACCGGATCGCTTACTTCTGCTTTAACATGATGATATCCAAGTGCAGCCAGATAATTGTAATGCAAGAGTAACTACTTTCTTTACACATGTTGTACAAAGTGCTAGCTGCCGTGTCCTACCCAGGAGTCGCCCCTCTTGTTCCCTCGGCTGGTCTGAAGTCTCTCTTTGATCAGAGCTCTGCCGAGGCCTGCTCCTCCTCCTCCTCCTCCTCCTCCTCCTGTCTTCTTCTTTCCCATGGCGGCTTCACAAAAACACCGTGGTTTAACGAAAGCTGAAGGAGCAAAAACGATATCTGTCACAACTACCACTTCCAACTGCTCCCCATGTGCACTAACGTTGTTGTCGTAAAGACCCGGAAGTGGATCAAACCAATCGACTGACACATATCTGGACGACTCCACCTAAACTCCGCAATATATGTTTATGTAACATTTAATTATAACATTTACGACTTCGCCTATGGTAACTTATAACACGTAATAACTAAAAGCTAGGGAAATATCTATGTATTTAGGTAAACACAGAATGATGCTGTTATGGTACGGACCGTTTCTGGTCCAGCTGATAAATGTGCCGTGAAGGAAATGGGACAGTGATAAACTTTGGTTCCCAGTGACCGACATCAGTTTGCTTTACAGCAAAAATAAATATAAAATCACACTTTGTATGTACATATCTTTATTTCTTAAATAACTCACAGAAACGTAACACTGCGAAATGTAATAAATCATCAAATGAAACCAATCCGCCATCTTCTCACAAATAAACACACACGATGAACTAACGCAATTCTCAGATGAACCAAGAGATGGCAGCACAAACCAGTGGTGTCCCAGTGACTTCTCCACATGGCAGGGATCTGGTGGCCTAATCATTTGCTTTCTATTGTGTTTTCCTGATTCCACATGAAACTCAGAAGTGAAATTATACCACTGCGTTTTTAATATTAGTTTTAGGATTAAAAATAATAAGCCTGGTTAAGTCTACTTGGCCTGTTATATCAAACAAAAACTCGAACTTTATAATTTCACTATGCTATGAGCCTACACCTTTTTTTTTTTTAGAATAAATAGATTTAAGCTTTTATAGTTTTCAGTTATATTTATATTTTATGGTCTAGCAGTTTTTCCACAGTAAGTCGTGGGAAATATGGAGTATTTTCATATTTACCACTAAATTACTTAGCTAAACCTGGATTTGAATGCTGTAGGCCTTTAGTGGTAAATATGAAAATACTCCACATTTCCCACGACTTACTGTGGAAAAACTGCTAGACCATAAAATATAAATATAACTGAAAACTATAAAAGCTTAAATCTATTTATTCTAAAAAAAAAAAAAAAAGGTGTAGGCTCATAGCATAGTGAAATTATAAAGTTCGAGTTTTTGTTTGATATAACAGGCCAAGTAGACTTACTTGAATGTCCCAACATGTGTTCATGTATCATCAACATGTATCATCTTATTCTTTACATTTTTAGCCACATGAAATATTGCAATGAAATAAATAGCCTACAATATAGGTTATTTTTTGCAAAGGGCTTTGCCTATGTAGGCTCGTCAGTATTTCTGTCTGTAGGCCTAGTACTATTTAAATAATTAAAACAATGTCATTCTTTAGTGGTGGATCTATTTGCTGCAGTCATTTGAAAAACATCAAACCAAAGTAAGAGTTGCACCAAGGAGCATGACTATCAGAGAGAGTCAACAGACTCACTCCACTGTTGGTCTATTGACATTTGGTTCATTCCCCCCTGCAGTCTCACTGAAGTGGTTTCTCCCTGTATATAACCAGTGAGGCGCCTCTAGTTCTGGCAGACTGTACCGTGCACTACAATGAGATAGGACGGGAGACACTATGGACCAGAGCACACTAGAGAATGGACAGATGAAGTACGATGCCTTTGCGTTTAGTTCTCGTAGAGTAGCTCACAAATGACCTGACAGACAGTAAACACCTTTGGAAACTAGAAGTAATAGTCCTAATAAAAAGTTGTTTTCTTTCTCTCTCAGTGCTGCTGTTGACTGGAACCACCAATAAAATGCTGCCTTGGAAGAAGAATAAGTTCGACCTGATTGAGGAAGACAAGCAGTCCAAACAAAAGGGCTATGCGGTGAGTCTCAACTACTCTGCGCTCACCTCCTTCGCCAAGTCCTGCCCCGAGAGCGCGCTCAACAGGGTGGGCAGCATGTTCAAGTCCAAGAGGAAAAAGGTGAAGATCACCAGCGAGGACCCCACGTACACGGTGCTCTACCTGGGCAACGCCACCACCATCCAGTCCAAAGGGGACGGCTGCACGGACGTGGCGGTGAGCAAGATCTGGGGCAAGAGCGAGATGGGCAAGAACGGCACCAAGATGAGGCTGACCATCAGCTCGCAGGGCATCCGGATGGTGCATGTGGACGACAAGGCGAGGAGGCCGGGACACTTGTACCTGCTGCACCGGATAACGTACTGCGTCGCGGACCCGAGGCTACCCAAGATTTTCGCTTGGATTTACAGGCACGAGATGAAGCACAAGGCGGTGATGCTGCGCTGCCACGCGGTGCTGGTGTCCAAGCCGGAGAAGGCAAAGGCCATGGCGCTGCTCCTGTACCAGACCTCCGCCACGGCCCTGGCTGAGTTCAAAAGGCTAAAGCGCAGAGACGATGCGAGGCACCAGCAGCAGCAGCTCATAGGGGAACAAACCATCCCGCTGGTCCCCCTCAGGAAGCTGCTGAACGGACAGTGTTACTACAAACCCCCGGTGGAGCGCAGCCGGAGCGCGCCCAAGCTGGGCTCCATCACCGAGGACTCGGTGGGGGAGGAGGAGGAGGAGAAAGCGATGCACTTTGAGTGTGAGGACATTCTGGACACGGACGGTGATTGTGTTGCCAATGGTAAACAGGAGTTGACTCAGATTATTAACGACTTGGGAGAAATGAGCATAGGAAACGACGTGCAGACACTGAAAGCTGACCTCAGAGTTACCAGACTTCTCTCTGGAGAGAGCACGGGGAGCGAATCCTCCATAGAGAGCAATCACGAGCCCCCTCCGCTCCTCAATGGCTTTGAGGAGGTAAAGGTGCAGGAAATTGCCTAAACAATTATAGAGCATTTTCCAGGCGCCCCCTGACGCGTTGTTTTTTTTGTTTGTTTGTTTGTTTTTTGATGAACCACAGTGTCTCCAGAAGAAACATTTCCTCTGTTGTCAACCTTGTGTTGGACAGTGTTTGTCTAATCTGTGCCTCCACGTCTAATTGAGAGGATCCTGGGACCATTCCCTGCACACGGACACATTTAGGCTACTGAATGATACTTTTTTAAAACTCAGAATAAAAAACTGAAAGAAAAAAAAAACATTTGCATGTCCGTTTGAGAGATGATAGGTTGAACCGACAAAATCCCAGTGCGCCTCAGGACGCACGGCACTAATTCCATCTCTTTTATTTAAGAGGATTTGTTGTAGCCTCAAGCTTGTTTACCTAAGTTTTTTCCCTCTCATTCGTGAAAACGGCATTCTCCCGTTGCTCAAATTAATTAAAAACACATTCTGTTTTAAAAGCACGTTTCATATAAGTGATTCAGTGGGTTTAAACAGGCATCCTTAATTTCCCTGTCAGGGCGCTTTTGTAACAACCTGCTCATTTACTTTATTTTGCACTGTTGTGGACTTCATTCAAGTATTACGTTTACTACATGTATATAATATGTTTATGTTGTTATGTTGTCTGAAACATAAATGTCATATCTTTGCTGTGCAAAAGAAAAAACACCTTTATGTATTATGATGTAAAGTAAGATGTTTTAAGTATAAATATGTTATTTTTTAAAGAATAAAAAATGTGGTTTGTTATGTGAACCTCATAGAATTATCAATAAAAAAGAAAAGAAAATGATGCAAAGTTGTTGAAGTTTATATGTAGATTGGTGTGGGAAAACATGTTGGCCATCTTTCCTTCAGTGTTCTTTTATGTGTGTAGGGATTTACCTGACACTCTCAAACTGAGGTCAGATTTGTGCTGCTGAATGAGTCAGGAGGACACAGACTGTATTTCTCAGCCGTATGGATCTACAGGTAGCATCGGTGTTATCAAAAGGATATCTGTGTTGCTGTTATGATTTTTTTTTAAATTTATTTAATAGTCTTTGTCTCTGGGATCTGAACTTCTTTTTTTTTCTAAATTGCTCCAAGGGATCAGGCTGGAAAAGTTATTCAGTTAACGCACTAAAAAGCCCATTCATTGTGACTAGCCTGAGGGAAGCCAGGACGATGTCACTACAAGCACAAGCTGTTAGAACATGACATTGTTTTTTTTTTTAATGACTATAGCAACAGATGCACCAGAGATCCTTTAACAACCAACATGCCTGTTTTCTATTTTCTATCGTGTGTGTCCTCCTGTGATTCAACATTACAGAAGGTATATACACATGCAGAATCATACACTGAATCTAGAGGGAAATTTTAATTCACATTTACCCCACTTATTGAAATCAGACAAAACACATTAGTGGTGGTGTTTGTCAGTTCAACTTCACCAAAATATCAGCTGTTATAACCAGAGGTGGCTGTTCCTCACATGAAAAGTCACAGCATCAGGTTTAATATCTGATACCAATTGCAGGCGTGAATAAACAGACTCAGCTCTGTCGCCGGCCGGCTACATGTGACCTGTGAGCAGCGATGTGACTTATCAGCAGTCATACCTCTTGTGCTGTTCTAAAAGTGGAAGACCTGCCACTCTCACTTCCTTTTCACACAGCAACAGGCCCACACACATGCCACGGAGTCATTTAGCCGAGGCAAATATTGTTGTATTGATATGCCTAAGCCACGTTGGTGCTGCACCTCCAGAGTCCAGTGTGCAGCAGCATGCCAAGAGGCTCCTCTAGAGCCAGGCATTTTCTCACCGACGCTGCACACTAAGAGGGCTGAATAAGGCATGAGGAAGGAGAAAACAGGCCTGCTGCTGCCCAGAGGAGGTGGATATGGGGATTGTTATCTGGACTGACCGTATTTCACTAGCTGACACAATCCAATTGGCCATGCTGAGTTATTCACTAAAAACAAAAACACTCCGACCATGGATTTAGAATGAAATGCAGAGACAGGAGGTTAATGTATTTCAGACAGCGGTTGGTTGAGTTGCTATGAAAAGCTTAACACAGCGGCTCATAATGAGCTGATGTGCTTTCAGGAGACACATACACACACTCACGCTCTAAATCAAGACTGTGGATTGTCAACTGTTAATGTGCATGTGAGCTGAAATAGAAACAGAGAGCAGAAACCCACTCTTTTTACTTCTCTTCCACATGTGGTTTGATGCCCCGTCTCCACCAGCTGCAGCCTCGTACAAGTCACGCTCATACTGCGAAGACAGCATGACATCATCAGCATGGGCCCAGCTTAATGTAATTAGTGGACAGCCAGTACTCCTACCACATAAATATAAAGCCAGAGCAACAGGCAATTTGCCTGCTGCTCCTGCTTTGTGAAGCCACTCAATGCATTTATAGTTCGATATTTCTCCCTGACCTACATTCTCATACAAGCTCTCTCAAGTCCTATCTCTGCAAAGGCAACCGTGCCCTCATAATCTGCTAGGGTTGCCTGGAAATCCGCCACAAGTGCAGACAGCCCATTCACACATTAAAAGGTTTGAAAGTGTTTTGTTAACGACAAGTGGTTGTAGGACACGTTTCAAGCTGCCAAAGGGAGACAGCTGAGTTCCTAACTGATAAGAGAGAATAAAAAAAAGAGTCTTTCTTTACATTCACGCGTCACGTTCATTTTCCCCTTGAACAAATACTCGGGTGTTTACTTTACCGACTGTCATGCAGGTGTGCGCCACAGCCAAGGAGGCTGTGCATTCAATCAGAAACGCGTCCTCCAGTCACAGAGGCCAGATGTGTTGCTGTGAAGCCAGATATGTTGCTGTGTTGTTTCATTGCCTTTTTCTAAAACCCTTCTTTACCATTCAGGAACGCACAGGCAAATGTTTTTTGTTTTTTTCCCCCCCTGACACATGATCATGTGTTGATAGAAAATATCATCTTTCTTAATGTGATTTATTTTTATAAAAAAACACTTAAAATGCGATCACTTATAATTGGCGTCAGGCAAGTCCACCTACACCACACTACTCAAGTGCAGCTTAAAATCCCATTTGTCTTCTTTTTGCTACAGTATTGTTCCTTTCTGCAACATATAAGACTGATTATCCAAGAACTGAGCCAATTTGCACCAAAACTCTTTTCTTGTCACTTTTCTTGACTTTGCAAGGTGGCCAAGCCTCAGTTTGGCAGTTTTTTTCCAATTTCTCAGGACATTATTTTCATGTCAGAAATGACCAGGATCCAGTAATGGGAATGATCAAACCCAACAAGAAACAATGTAGGATTGTTTGACCCTGGTTGAGGTGTGGGGTATACAGACAAATATATATACAGTGCATAGACTGATCAGACATAACATTAAAACAAATGACTGATTTTATTATTGTTGTTGTGGCCTTTATTCTGAATGAAGCAAAGCAGGGTTCAGTGAACATAAAGTTTTCTCTGGGTCTCTTCTGTTTCCATGCGTTGATCCCCTGCAGGTCAAAAAAAAACCCATCATCAAAATTGATCGCATTCATCATTTACTGAGAGAACCGCTCTGATTGAAGTACATTTATAAATCCTCAAGCAAACAGTGAACCTGGTGGCCACAGCCTCGGCCTGACACAGAAGCAGACCGGCAGTGTTTCCTAATTATCTGCCAGCAGAACGGCGCCACGGGCGGTCCCTGTACTAGATCATCATCACCGGTGCCAGGCAGCCACACAGTTTCATTTCGAACTACAAAATCTACTCGTCTATAATGCATGAGGAGAGCCGAGAAAGCACCAGAGCTTAGTTAGCGTGGCTGGATCTGATTACACCAGCTGCACGATACTGTAGATGTCAGAGGGGTTGAATCAGAGCACAGAGGGACAGTGACCTTCTCTTTACTGTGGAAACATATAAACGAACCTCTAAGAATAGTAGCCGACAGCAACATGTCCCAGCATGCCCTAAAAAAAAACATAATTAGATGCTGTATGGAGACTGTACGTCAGAAGTGAGGGCAGGTGAGGAGGAGATGGAGGCAACAACTACTATTTGTAAGGTGATGGTGTGTAATTAACACACATTTCAATTACTTCAATTACAGAATCCACTGCTGAAGGTCATATATTATACATAACATGAGCCTTAAGGCCTATAAGTTAAGATGTGGTGGATGTTGTTGGAGAAGATGATGTGTTTGCACCATGTGCTTCACAGACGGTGTCAGAGTCTTGAGTCCACCTATGACATTAGCAGGATGATGGCTGAGTGCGACAAGGACCCACAGACAGTGAGAGACAGAGGGACAGAGAGAAATCCATTATGGTGCCAGCCTCAACTCTCATTAGTTTGAATCTGACAGCTCTCCTCCTCTGGGAGTTGGATATGCATGCAAGCGCGCTCTGTGTGTGGGTCGGTAACAAGTCCTTTCACGCTCACCTGTTTTATGAAACACTTCATGTGCTGCATCCTCTAAGGTGTTGCTCCAGCTAAAGCTGAAAACAAATACTGAGCAATAATGAGCAAAGACGACTATGGTTTAAGGTGCAGCCATTAATAGCAACTGTGTCTCTAAAACATCCAGACAGATGTCAGTGATTTTGTGTGCTGCTGGCTGCTGGCAGGTTGGGTAACCTAATGTAAAACGAAGCAAAATTTGATAAACTCAGAATAAATTCAACCTGATGTTGTCGCTACATGAAAAGTCAGAGGATCACCAACACCAGGATGTTTATTTCCTGAGGGAACACGTGTAAATGGAAAGCTCGTGTATAGCACTTCTCTCAGCACCACGCAAAGTGCTTTACATTCACACATCACATACATACACACACACACACACACTCATGGAGCAGCCTTCAGGGTCAACTCCGGTTCAGTATGGTGCCCAAGGAAACTTAGACATGTGGAGTGGACTGCATGGAGGTAGGCTACCTTCTGGTTAATGGACAACCTACTCTACCTCCTCTTTCACTTGGGTGTGTTTGTAAACCAGATATCAGTGCATCCATCCATCATCAGGATGTATCACCAAAGAAGCATGAATGTGTTTACTAAACAGGAAAAGTCATTGGCTCACCTAACTCATTCAGATTCATCCTCACGGGACTTTGACTGTCCATAGAAAATTTCATTGCAGTCCATATTGAGAGATTAGTCTGGACCAAAATGGTGGACTATAATCGCATCCCAGAAACAGGGCCGTTGTATAGGGGAGAAAGGTGATGATAATTCTAGGGGCCCAGCGCCCAGTGGGGCCCATAAAAAAACCCCAGTAGTCTAATCTTTGTATGACTGATTTATTCTGCGTAAGACCCTGACCATAGTACAACATTTTTCCAAGAATATTTGTCTTATTTCTTGTCCAAATGTCTCATTTTTTGTGCTTGTAATAAGGAAGAAAAACTTGCTCCACTATCAGATTTTTTCTACTTATTCCAAGTGAAAATCTGCTTGAAAGAAGTAAAAAGTGTCTAAAAACAAGCTACTTTTAATATATGTGTCTTATTTTAAGTATAATGAGATTTGTTTTGACTAGAAATTACATTTTGACCAGAAAGAAGACAAATATTCTTGGTAAAATACTTGAGTTTTTGCAGTGTAATGCTGCATTAGCATCAAAACAAAGAAGGCTAAATAAAAAACGATAATACATATGTAGTCTAAGAAAAAAAAAAGGAAAAGTTAGGGGGAGGGGCCCACTTTAGTATTCTTTAAGGGGGCCCAGAATTCCTAGCAACGGCCCTGCCCAGAAACAAGGTAGCAAGGCTTAAAGTCAGGAGAGAAGGAGAGGGAAAAGAGAGCACAAGCATGGCAAAGTTTTGTGGTGTTGAAACCTGTTTTCTCTCAGCTAGGATCATCATCCCTTCTTCCTCAAATCACCACATATGCAGTTACAAAATATTTCATCACTGTGTGTGTACCGACCCATCATCAGCCTCAAACCAGAGTCCAGGCTACAATTTCCCCCCGTGAATCATCCATGCTGAGTGTCTCACACGACACTTCTTGGTTGGTCCCAATCCAGTCAGCCCATGTAATGAGCCGTGTCTGTGTCTATGCACTGAGCCCCATGAGGCCTGAAACTCTAGATCTCACAGTTGTCCCATTCAGCCACCAATGCTCTTGTTTTCCACGAGCTGCTACGACACAAAAGCTCTGCCCCCGGAGAGCCATAGATTTCAGCCGGGTTATTTCGGTCTTTCCGTTCACAGGGAGGAAATGGAATAATAACAGAGAGAGAGAGAGAAAATCACGGTGTGACCCTCGGACAGACGGGCTGTCTGAACATAATGCAGAAGCCGTAATTTGATTTGTGAAGCCTTCTTAGTGTTTTTGATGAGATCCCCATCAGCACCTATTGTATAGGGGGGGAAACTTGCGGGACATCCATGCCTCCCAAACGCCTACTTTTGTTTTCCTTTATTGTCCATTGACTAAGGTAAAGCTAAAGTGAGTATTATTTTTATTCACTTGATAGCCTAGCCTACTTTTTGGATCTGCCCAGATATGAGGAAACCATGTTGAAATCCACATGTGAAATGTTCCTGTTTCAAATACAGACAGGAAACAGATGCAGTGTCCAACACCTCAGTTCTCCAGCTTGTACCATAGGATGCACATGTCCCTCTGTGTGTGTGGAGCACCAGGCTGTATCTGAGGGATAAAAAAAGAAAGAAAACACATCACCAATCAGTGAAAGCTTTACCCCAGAAGTGTAAAGGTTCAGGTCACTATGAAGTTTCCTTGCATTTATCTACTGAATGACTGTTATCTCAACATTATGTCATTTTATTACCAAAGCTTCAAAGGCTGCACTTTGTGCTCAAGGTGTTTAATCTTATATATCATGATCTTATACATCGGCTCTGATTTTGAGCCCAGTGACATATTTACTGAGAGACTCCTAAAGCTCGAAGCCATCGATTCTGAATTTTCCATTGGCTGCATGACCTGTACCAGACAGACCTCACCGTAGACCAATGCGTCCCGGCCAGTGTGTTTAGATCAATTCTGCGCAGGGCTTTGTGTACAGGCATGTGCCGCCTGGTATTGACAGCTTGTTGCTGTTAAGGGATCACGATCCCAAGCAAGTGTTCGATTCATAGAGTTCTGCCAGCATATCATCAGTTGACATTAATGGATCGGTGTCCTATGACAGCCTGGGTGTGGTCACCTTTGAACTTGTGGAAGATGCTGTTTTCCAACCCATTTGCACATGTTAACTTTGGTCTAGTGAACTCTTAAGAGTGGACTAGTTCAGTGGTTCCCAACCTGGGGGGCAGTGCCAAAGATCCAGGGGGGGTCGCGAAGCCCTCTTGATTTTAAGGGGTTTAATAATTTTTATGTAATTAAAATGTTAAATAAATGAGTAGGCTAAGCATTTAATTCATATATGTGACAAAATCAACTAAATTCAAGGGCCACATTAAACATTTATTTGTGTATTTAAATAGATAAACAAATAAATGATAGGCCTATATCAATAGATGATTGAATATCAACAGTTTTAAAACATTAAATACATAATATACAGCAGGGCAATATCAGTCACAATGAATTTGAAAAACAGCATGGAACAATGAGAAAAAACCTGTGTAAAATTACAACATATTCTTCAGAACTTGTACTTTTAAAAACACAATTATGTTTTTAAAAGTACAAGTTCGGAAGAAATATGTTGTAATCATACACAGGTTCTCCTGGTTGTTTGTCCCATGCTGCTATTAAATTACTGAAATATAATAAAGTATTTCATGTAAAAGAAGTTATGATGTTCCTTATTTTATTTTATTAAATATTTATTATTTAAAACGACCGGATCGCTTACTTCTGCTTTAATGTACTGTAACACAATATGTACTATAGTAGCCTAACTTATATTAAGTAAAGACTCAAAAGAAGTCCATGTTGATTGGTTTTAATTAAAAGGCGCAAAAGTGGACACAAATAGCAACACAGCTGCTTTATCTGAGTTGAAAATCTCTGAACCTGAGTGAAACATTGCACTTGCCCTGCAGCTTTATGAATCTACTTCATAAATGAGCAAATACAAGTGTAAAGGAGAGGGACTGGGTGGAAAATTACAGAAATAGCTGGAGTTCCTAGTGAGTTCTGAGATTTGTCAAAGACTTGCATCTGCGCAAGTCAGGACACTGGCTGTGGGAGTGAATCAACGACATTACACAAACAGTTCAGTGCAATTATTACTACCTTCATGTTCTGTCTGAACACATCTCTACGCGCTCCTTTCTCTGCATGGGATGAAGCCTAATTAGCAAATGTACTAGTTCAGGAAAAATTCATTGTGTCAAGCAGATCATGTTTCATTGATGGAAAAATCATTTGGATAAAAATCCTGTGGTTTACCAAAAACATTTAGCACTGATTTCACTGTGTGTGTTGTGCATGATGATTTAACTATTGAACGCTGAAAAAATGCTGAGCCATTAAATGCATGAAAAACTGTTCAACCAACAGTCTGGTCAGTTCTGGGGTCTGGTGCTTTTACCTTGCATTTCACATATGGTTAGATTTCTGTAATAAAAGCACTAGTTTTAGTTTGTTTAGGTTGGTGAAATTGAGCCAGATGTTAATTAGGTACTGTGTCTGAATCTTCTTCTTTCAATGGCCTTTTTATTATTGACAAAGCATGTATAAGACATTTTAGATTTTTTTGTCCAACATCCACCCACGACACAACATAGCCCCTTGTCTAAACAACCGCTGTGTCTGAATCTTCAAGAGTGAAATATTTCTGTTAAATCTTAACCAAGTGCTTCAGGTGTCTGCACATTATTAGGAAAGCGATGGACGATGCTTTAGCGGCCATGAACAGATACAGTACAAAAATACTAAATGCTGTTGTCAGGGAACATTCGTTTTGCAAAAAACATTTTCTCCAAAAATATTTTATGTTTAAAATTAGCTTTTTATAAACACAATTTTCAAGGACACAAGGGCGAGATGGAGATATTTCTCTATTTCATGTTATAATACACTCTTTACAGAACAGCTCTGAAACCAGAAATCTGTTTTGAATTTTCAGCTACTTGAACTTTTTTTGAAAGAAGTCAAGGCTGTACACCGAAAGAACAGGTTAGCGTTTTGTTCCTTTACTCAGTATGACTCATTAGTAAGTGTTAAATACAGTAAATGATTATTTGGGGCACACAGAAGACACACAGTATAATAAAAATATATATAAGCCTATACCAAATTTAACTTGTTTTGTTTTTTTGACATATTTCATCCAATCATTAAAAAATGATTTCGATTTTAAAATAATAATAATAATAATTTGAAACCATTTTAAACTATTTTCCTCCTCCTCCAGTCATCTACCAGGTAAGAGTATCTGTGTGAGTGAGCAGCAGCAGACCATCCTCTGCTGCATCATACCACATCAGTGTTGTCACCATTTTCCCAGCCATGTGTGGCTTGCTGTTCGGATTTAACCAGATGGCATCTCATCTCTTCCAAGCCTCTTAAAGCCTCTTAAGACACAGGCCACGAGCTCCAGGAAACAACAGAGCAACCTTGCTGGACTTCCACTGCCAGACTGTAATCTCAGCCCCACCTACGACTCTGTCTTCATGGAATTAATATGTCACCAGGTCCCATGGGCTGCACAGCGTCTAGGAAATGCACAGTGTCCTTGGCTGCTTACCATGCCCACTTCACTGTCCAGCTTAAAATGGCTGTTGAACTCCCTCTGCAAAAGTGTGGTCATCAATTTTGTATTTTTTGGTACTAAACAGTGATTTTTTAAATTTTTTTTAATTTTTATCTTTTAGATGCAGTTTTCTGTGCCTCTATACTAACAGGAATGTCAGTGTTTGTCCTGCCAACTTGCAAAGTTTTTCTTTATTTCAGACCCTTGTTGCTGCTGCCAAGAACATAACACACATCACTTCCTGTTCACCAGGGGATTTTTCCTGTTAAAGAGCTACCTTACAGGGAGTGCTTAAACCAGCAGATTTTCATAAAAACTGTGGATTTTGTGTTCTATTAACCTGCAGCAGATCAGTCTTTATAAAAACAAACTAACATCAAATGTGAAATGCTCATTAGGGCATCAGGAGGATTATCTCTCTCTCTCTCTAATGGGACTGAAGGAAACTGACTCTGGAGGCATTTTTCCCCACAGAGCAGAGAAACTCAATCAAAGCAGCATACTTGACCTCAAAAATGAGACATAACATAGCATAGCATAACATAACATAGCATAACATAACATAACATAACATAACATAACATAACATAACATAACAGAGCGCATATTTCTCCCGCACGTTTGTGTGTGTGTCCCTGCGCATTTGTGTGAAAACGTGATAGCAATGCCGATGACATTCTTGCGGTGACCTCTGACCTTCCTTTGGCATTCCTTTCTTGTTTTTGTGTCGGCCTCATGATGTGTTTGTTCCTCATCGAGTACCTGGATGTTGCGGCCAGACAGAGAGAAGAATTCTTATAACAGTATAAATTCTTCTAATTCAGCCAGTCGATCTGGCCACAGTAGGCTGGTTAAAACAAAACAACAGGAAACATTTCCCGGCCTAATTGTTTGATCCAGGCCGGCCGTGTTGTGGCGGCCAAAGCGATGCTGATGTTGTCACTCCAACCCCACTGACCTGTGGCGCTGTCATTGTGAAAGAACCGGCTTCCTGCACTCACTCGCTCTCAAGTTAATGTGCAGAGATTCCTTATTTGATCGCTGCTCAGCTCACAAATCTGCACAAATCAGCTCATTTGCTCCTGATTTTTTTTTTTTGCTTTTTGCTTTGAGGAGCTTTATTTGAAAAGGAAATGACAGCAGTTTGAAAGAGATGACACTGAATGAAAGTAGCTGTTATAACTTCCTGCATAGAGAGTTTGATAACCTGTGAATGCAAATCAATATTGTGTTGCAGAAGTTTCATACAAAATGTGTTCACATGTTTCTCACTGTGTCTGTCTTAAAATAACTTTTAATTCCTTCACTCTCTCTCTCTCTGTCCTCCTCTTTCCATTCTCCGGGTTCTGTGTTTACCATCCTGTGTATCAGATCCTGTCTTTTCATCACAGTCACAACAACAACAGGTTGCATGTGTGTGTGTGTGTGTGTGTGTGTGTGTGTGTGTGTGTGTCAAGGTTTCCATGCAGAACGACAAAGAGAGAGTGGCAGTTTCAGAGAGCAAGCCTTCGTCATTTCCTTCCCGTTTCCTTCATTTCATTCTCCAGTCCCCTGCTGCAAACTTCCCCCTCTTTCCTCCACCTGGAAACATGCACACACACACACACACACACACACACACACACACGCACGCACCGCACAAAGAAGCTTACAGATTCCTATTCATGCACATGAACATACTTTTGAGCACAAACAAAAGCAGGCAAATACAATGCAGGTGCATCTACAGGATTTTCACAAGAAAACAAAGCAGCAGTAATCCAGCCCTGCAGCAAATGTCCACTCATAAATATAGCTTACATTCATTCATATTCATAAGTACAGTTTTACATGCAAATACAGAACATGGGACTGTTCTGTATGTGTATGTTTTGAGTGGCTCGAGGCCAGAGCTTTACTGTACCACAGGCCTTACTTTTTACTGTCTTGTGTTTTACCCCTTCTCCTTCTAATTATTTCCTTTTATAGTGAAAGTTACAGATCAAGCGAATATTAATAATTCCGGAAAAGGCAAATATGATCATGATATGCACAAACAATCGGACTTCATGACTGCTTCAGTATGGTCACTGTTTGACTGTCTTGCAGGTTTACATTACCAGTAATATGTGTTAATTATTGTTTAGTGTCAACATTGACAAAAGTTTAATAATTCATATCTGTATAGTGTTTTGCTGCTCTGTTTTGCACTGGCTTCAAACTCTTTGTCAGAGTCTCAGCTTCAAAGCCAGACTAAGCAAAATGGAGCCATTGCATCTGCTCCACAGGTTGGTGCGCCTGTTCCAGATTTTTACAAAACTTACTGCGGACAGCCCTGAGTGCACACAGTTCTTTGTTGCATTGTTTCTAGTTTACAGTAACGGCACCGTGCTGGGAAGGTGACGAGTCAGTTTGCAGTGTTTGTGTGTATGTGTGCGAGTGCACGTTCTGAAAAACGTCACTGCACAGAAAAGAAGTGAAAACCCGTGCTAATCAGAGCTGGAGCCAGTAAATACCTGTGAGCTCTGCTGACTCATTTGACCCCGTGACTGAATGCCGATCGTACCCTCTCACATTGCTGACAAAAGCCAGATGTTAGCAGGTGTTAGTGGATGGTCGGACAAGTAAAAGAGGCTATGGTAAAGCTACAGCTAAATAATAGTCATTGTATGCAGCATTTGCATATGCAAAATGTTTTGTGCATGGTTGTGTGGGTGTCAGTGAGTCATTGGGTTCAATATACTGAATGGGCATGTAGCTGGGAGTGTCACAGCAGATGTTCAGGTGCAGCAGGTATTTGAAATGGAAGTCAGCAGGTCTGAGCAGAGGCAGAGAACTGTAACAATATAACACTAATACCTCAGAGCGTGTTCTCCAAAGTCAATAATGGCACCGTGCTGGCACAAGGCCAACTGAGAGATGCCATCAGAGTCACCTCAAACAATAACAAACACACAGCATATGTGGGTTTTACACTAAGTTATTATGATACGTATCCAACTTTTTCTATTGCAGAAGTGAAGAAACAGGCTTTTTATGAAGAAGACAATAAAACACGTCCAGCTCTGCTTGATGGAAGAGTTCATCAGGGTTTGAATCCATCACTTTGCTAAAGTCACATGCATCGCGGTGCCTATCCGACGTGGGAACGCAGAGGAATTGCAGTGCGCTGAACTGGATACAGGGGATAAGCACATCGCTCTGTAATCTTTCAGCTTATGAAAATGAAATTGACAGAAACCATTGTTTGCTCTAATAAGCAAATCGTGCTAACTCCGTGCGACAGGAATGCTCCCAGTCAGGATTCTTGCGATTAGATGGGATTGTACTTTTATGTGTGTATGTGTGTTTTGTGTGTGCATACTTCACAACCCAAGGATGAAAGGGACATAGCTTTGTGTGTGCTTGTTTAGAAGTGTGTTTTGTCAGAAGTGCACACATGCATTAAGAAACAATTTGGATTAATAAAGAGGTCAGACTCTGGGTGAGTGAGAAATAACAAAGTCGATGCTGATGTGAAGAACCATGGCAAAAATGTGTCTTGCAACAGTCTTCTCTGCAATGTGAAACTGAATAGAAAATGATCCCACCCTGCTGTGGATACCACATATGCTATTCTGTGACCATTGCAGCTTCATTTCCTGCAGTAGTTTCACAGAGGTTTCTTGTTATTCTCTGCTGGAGAGCGTTCAATATGAAAGAGCCAGTGATAAGTGCACAATTGGCATTGACAATAAGAACATAACCCAGAAAATGCATCAGATCAAGACTCAGGCCACCACACCATGGCTAAACTGTGTCTTGGAGCAGATGGAATAAGAAACTGAGAGTGTGAGAAGCTGAAATCCTCCAGTGACATGGGGCCGAGCCGGGGTTGGACAGCGAGGGGGCAGAGGTGGATTCCTCTGGGTCTTGTTCCCATCTGTCACCAGAGGAGTCACGTGGCTCCACGCGCCCGTCTAACCTGTCCACCTCGACACAGCAGAACAGACTGGAATGCATATCTGGCCGCTCGGAGGACTTTGGCGTTCCTCCAATAGCCCGAGAGAAAGGGAGAGAGATGAAAGAAGAAAAATGTGAAATAAGTTCAAAGAGGAGGACAAGAGAGAACAAGGTGAAGAGAGGAGGAGGAGTGTGTGTGTGTGTGTGTGTGTGTGTGGGGGGGGGATATTAAGAAATTGGACAACCTGGTTTTTGTCTCGTGTGTTCCTTACTGAATGTAATTCTGTTATTCATTCAAATGTCCCTGGCATTTTCAATCATTATTACCACAATTCAAAGTAATATACACATATGAAGGACTGAGTGTAGGCCACTGAACATGTGGTGTCCATACACAGTCTCTGGGTACAAAGATAAATACTCATGAATCATGTAGCACAAATAACGCCTAATTTATTTTAACCTTCACAAATGAATTAATTGAAGGACTGTTGTGTGTAATTTTAGCAAATAATAATAAACATCGATCAACTTCTGAATTCTGAACATCAGTGGACAATGGACAAAGGATTTTGATGACATTGCTCTGAAATTGATTATTTCACTAGTCTATTCTATTTTTTTAATTAATTTTTTTAATCTCTTTGCCAATATATGGTTCATCACCGCCACTCACATACAGTACGTACATACACGTATAAGATCACTTCCACAAAGTTATTTCTCTTGCTTTCATTCTGTGAATATTGTATTTGAATAGCAGCTGTCTGAACACATGCCAAATTTGATTTAGTTTGAAGTAATCTCTGATCTTGGCCAGTAACCAACCTGTCTACAAATCTCCGTTCAGCATATCCCAACCAGCCCCAAAGCTGCTGTTGTGTACCTACAGTACAGTAGGACTCCTGACCTCTCTGCAGAGGAAAAGTGCAAATTTCCCACAGTTCAAGAGTGACTGTCTCAGTGTGGAACATGTGAGTCTCTCCGTGGAGCTGTTTTCAAGCTTCAGTTAGACAGTTATTGCCTTTGTAACAGACACACAGATTAAATGGCGGACAAGAGGGTTTAAATCAAACCAATTAATGAGATGGGTTTGTAATCCTCTTCCTATGTAATCTGTGCATTTCAAATCTTAGAGGATCTAATCTGAAATCATTAATGTCATTTCCTCCAAGGCCTTTTGCAATGTCTCTGATAATTATAATGAATAAATAAAGTGGAAAAATGTGCCGTTTAAAGGCGACATTTGACGACAACATCAAAAACTGTGTGTGACAAACTATTTTAGCAACATTGGTACCTGGAAAGGGCTGTGGTGTGTTAAACAGAGGGGAGACAGACTGTACATTAGATATTAGTTATTCAAACTCCAGCTCCAGCTCCAGCTAAGCCGTCACTACTTTTTCAAATGAGAACATCTGAAGAGCTTTGACGCAACAGAACATAAGCTAGCAGGGCAGCTCCCCTGAGACCCAGCCTGCTGAAATGCAAACCTTAAAACACAGGCATGATGCATGATCATATTTTCAAGGAACTTCTTCAATAATTACTCACACTCACACTCACGCTCATACTTTTTTTTTTTTTTTTTGGCCAAATTCCTCACAATTTGTTCCTTCCTCTAACCACAGGCAGATGAGAGCCAGAGATGAATGAAACATGAAAATGTAGAAGGTGAATGTAGGTCAGAAAAGCCTCTCTGTGCCAAGTGTTTCATATGCATTAACACAATTAAAAACAGCTGCAGTATCACACCAGTAACATCAACAACAACAACAGCAGCAGCAGCAGCAGCAGCAGCAGCCGGCTGGGTTGAGATTCAGCTCAGGTGTGAGTAGCGTCCTCCCCTGAGAATGAATGTTTTCACTGCAGCGAATGACTTGGTGTCACTCATCACACCTTAAATTAACACTTTAGAGAGACTGAAGTGACAAAGAGATAGAGTGTTAGAGTGTATGTGTGTGTGTGTGTGGGGGGGGGGGGGGGGGGCATGTGTGTGCAAAATGTTTATGCATGGGCTTTCCTGTACACATGTATTATTCATATAGCACTCTACTTGGCTTATACTGTCCCTCCTATTCAACATATACAAATAAAAACATCATCTTTATTGTTGCTGTTAAAAAGACGATTGTGTTATAAAGTGACTGTAGGGATGTAGTTGAGCACACACACATGTTTACAGAGAGAAGGAATGTGTGTGAGAATGTACATGCTTGTTTTGCATGCGTCTGATCTGTGTGTCTTTTGTTGTTGTGCAGAGGCTCCCCTGTCTGCCAGAAGAGCAGAAACTCTCTTATCTCTGCTGCTGGGTAGGAAACATGGGGTTTATAGCGTTTATGTTGTAAAAGCCAGAGCTCAGCGCTAAGAAACACACAAATCTGACTCTGCCCTGTACACAAGCGTGCGGTTAAAAATAGATAGCCAACACGGGGTATCTGAAGCAGTGAACATGCCGTCGCTGAGCCTCTGTCTTTTTGGCAGCTGTGTGGGAAAGGAGGGTGAGGGGTGGGAGTTGTTAGTTGCGGATGGAGGAGCGTAATAAAGATTGTTTGGGTGTGAGGGAGATCCCTCTGGTGTTTTCTCAGTCTGATACTACTGTTACATTTTATGAAATGGCGTTTTGAATGACAACTATCTCCGTCCTAGGGAGCATTCTAGCTCCATATCAGAAACAAATCGCTGCCCAGACCAGTTGAAAATGCATATATATTAATTAGCATGTGCACAAGGCATGCACAAGCTGGTGCAAACAGGAAGTAGATTGTTTACTCTGCAGCTGATTGGTTGCAAAATGTACAACCAATGAGGAGCATCACAGCTGCGCTCTTAAAATGCAAAATTGAAGTCTTCAGCAGCTGCTAGAGAAAACAACAAGGTCAGTAAAGCTTATAATTTGTTATACATGTTGCTTTCGCCACTTGTAGTCGAGGCAGAAACAGAAAGCGACTGGGAGTATATCTGTGTAATTGTTGTCGAATGTCTCAGTTTTTGCCCAGTCCAATGCAATGGGCCTACTGTACCTTTTCCAAAACCCGGGGCCACGTGGACAGATGCATCCTAAAAATGAAAACACAATGGTGTGGATGTAGCCTGCTCCACTTTCATTCACAAATCCTGCGTGTATCACTGTTCATGTAATTTTAGTTAGTTAAAGCAGAAGTAAGCGATATATTTGTGTTAATATAAGTCTTAAATAGTTATATCTTCCGACAGCAATCACTTACATAGAGTGTTTGGACCGAAACACGGGTCTGTCAGTCACTCTGCTCTGCTCTGAGAAAACATTTATCGTATCCTACAGTTTTTATCCAATGAGGAGAGAGAACGGCATGAAGGGCTGTGTGTGCAGCCAAGGGACGCCGTGAATGTGGTGACGTAGGGACGAGGACCAATAGATCCATGACGAGGGCGGGGGCTGCTAACTCCGTCGGCTGACAAGACGTTATGGTGCGTTCAGGGCAACCCGTAACTCGTGTTTTTCCGACCTGTGAAGTTGTACCAGTTCGATCTGGTGAGTTCACGGGTCGGAAGTTACGAGTGGCCGTTATAGTGACTTTCACAGGTAAAACAGGTTGGAAAAACACGAGTGGGTTGCCTGGAACGCTACAAAGTCGTAAGTTGTGACTTGAAGCTGTAATTTACGGTTTCAAAAGCCTGCCTGGAACGCAGCATTAGCCAAAACGACCGGATCGCTTACTTCTGCTTTAAGACTTATATTAACACAAACATTCCGCTTACTTCTGCTTTAATTAGTTTCCGTTTATTGCGGACATGTAAAAAGAAATCAGAAATAATACAGTAATGGACAGACATAGCAAATAAATACTTTACAAAGATAACACATGAAAAATGAGAATAATTGAAAATAAAAATAATTGGATTTTTCATATCCGAAAAGGAGTGGGAAGAAGTGAAACTTATTTACTCCCACCCCCCTATTCATAAATTAACTATCAAGCTTCCTTGTCATTATAATCTATACAATAAATTAATTTAGCTGGATTTATTCTCATACTATATTCTCTCTTCTCTAATATATAGGCATATACATACATAAAGATATACCGGTATACAAACACATATGAAGAAACTGAAGTAAGAAAGAAGAAATAATAATAAATAGGCCTAAGTAAATACCCAAATAATTAAATAAATAATAATAATAATAATTTCTGAACTGGATTATGTTTGGACATTCTTTTAACCCCACATTCAAACTTCCATCGACTCACCCAAAAATCTCTGCTCATCACTGTTGACACTAGTATGTAACTTCTAAACCAGCACAAAGAGTTAACATTTCAGTTCACTGAAAATCTAATACATAGACCACATCATGTTGTGTTTTTTATCCAATAGTGCTTTCTCTTTCACACAGACACAGACACACACACACACACACACAGGGCCACTGGAGTTTGGTGTCTTGCTCAAGGACACGTACTGTAGACATGAGGGGAATCTACACACTTGCAATCAATAGAAACCCCCATTCTCTCTAGAGCAGCCGCCGCCTCAAGAGGTTGCTGGAGTGTTTACTGAAGGGTCCAATATCGCAGGCAGACTGGAGTAGGGCGCAACTTTATACTGTAGAAGTGTTTTTCTGTTTGTTAACATCATTAGATAAAAGAAACAACCTTTAGACTCTATAGATTTTATGTATTTTATGCAACAATCCAAAAATGTAACTAGCAAGACAGCTGGAATTTGACATGACTTTTTTTTTTTTTGACTGTATAAAGATCATCTCACAGACTGTGCTCATCTTGGCATAATATTTAGATGAAAAAGTCCTTGAATCTTTCCAAATTTCAAACAATCTCTGTAACCCTGAGTTTTCACTTGGGGCTGTCAAACTGCAGAGCTGCTTTGTTTGCTCTGTGAGAAAGCTGAACGCAGCTCTGTGAGGATCTGTTAGTCAGAGCGTGTGCAGGTTTGACTCGTCACTTCACTGAAATGACGGGTACGACTTCTGATCGGGTGAAGACCTCCTTTCAAAAATATTCAAATACACAGCTCCGCCAGCTACTCAGAGCTGCCAGTGCATGAAATTACATGTTGCTGAGTTACAGTTTGGCTGTCAATATTTTTCCTATTGCTGAGGTCATAGTAACATATTTGGGTATAAAGAACTTACCATCATTAACAAACAACAGTGCTATTGTCTCACTTGGAAATGTATCTATATTTACATTATTTTGCTACAAGTATCAATGCAGATTTTTTTGATTGATTGATTTTTTTTTACACGCTGGAAGGCCAAATGGGAAACAAATCTTTGCTTCCACTGACAATGTGAACACAAACAGGCACCTGTGCGTGTATGTAGGTACGAATGTGGATGAGTTTGTATTGTTGAGTTTGTATTGTTGTATTGTTGTGGATGAGTTTGTATTGTTCTTGGTGGACTGCCGAACAGAATTGCCCTCTGGGATTAATATAGTTGATCAAATCAAATCAAATGTGCTGTAGTGTGTGAGTCTCGATGTGTAATTAGGCATTTGTATATGCAGTGGCGTGCACAGGAGGGGGGCAGAGGGGGCGGTCGCCCCCCCTCGTGGCCCAATTGTTGAAAAACTTGTGCTAAAGTGCCCCCTGGGAGTCAAAACGCGCGTTAAAGTGCCCCCTTGGAAGCCTAAACATGTGCTAAAGTGCCGTCATGGCAGCCAAAATGTGTGCTAAAGTGCCCTCATGGCAGCCAAAACATGTGCTAAAGTGCCCTCTAGGAGCCAAAACGTGTGCTAAAGTGCCCTCATGGCAGCCAAAACGTGTGCTAAAGTGCCCTCTAGGAGCCAAAACGTGTGCTGAAGTGTCCTCTTGGGAGCCAAAACACATGTTAAAGTGCCCTCATGGCAGCCAATATGTGTGCTAAAGTCGTGCCCTCTAGGAGCCACCTCTAGGAGCCAAAACGTGTGCTAAAGTGCCCTCTTGGAAGCCAAAATGCGTCCTCTTCAGTGGTGAAAACGCGCTACATGTGCCTTTTTTTTCCTTTTCGCCCCTGCCCTTCAAAAAGTCTGTGCACGCCACTGTGTATATGTATGATTCTTTTGTCTATGTGTATGGTTTCAGTAATTTGAATCAAAATGCATTTGTAACTTTATGTGTATGAGTGTGTTTGTGTTTGTCTGTGTGTGTGTGTGTGTGTGTGCTGGTTGTTTGTCCTCTCTGTTCTCTCTGTGCAATAAAAATGTTCGAACACTGTGGCCTCCCGGGTCTAATCTGACACGTTCACAAAGCAGTGATTTATCTGCTGGAATGGGGGTGTGTGTGTACGTATGTGTGTGTATGTGTGTGTATGTGTGTGTATGTGTGTGTGATGTGTGTGTTTGCCAGAGCCAGAGCCAGACAGGGACATTCAAAACAGATACAGAAAGTGGGGACAGAGACGGGGCAATGTGTTCACAAACACACATAAAGACTCAGATAAAATGCACAAACACACACACACACACACACACACACATGCTCTCAAACATCCACACACAGGAAGTGTGATGGATAAACAGGCGTCATGGCGGATGGCTGTGGGGCCAGAACAGCCCGCTACTCTGAGATGTTTTCCTCGATTCTGTGACCTGAGCTCCCCAACCTCCCACATCACCTTTGACCCACCTCCAAATATAGAGTGAGGAGTTTTCCTTTCTTCTGTTTTCAATGTCAGCTGCTACAAAAAAAATTAGGAAAAAAGAACCATAGCCGATCCCTGCATGAAGCTTCTGTCATTTTTACTCTTTCCTTAGGTATTTCTGTATCATCAGTAAAGAAAAACCTGTAAAACTGGCCAATATTCAATTTTATGAATGTCACACTCTCAAATGTAATTAATATTAGATAGAAAGAGTAATGTAATATGGTAACAATTTTAGGGGGGGGAATGGAACTAACTACAATTTTTACCCAAAATTGTATTATTCAAAAGAAATCATTGTTTTTGAATTTGAGGATGAATTCATTAATATGAATTTCATTTAATAAACAGGAAGTGCATGATAAGTGAGTGTGTATGTGTGTGCGTCCGTGCGTGAGTGTGGGAGACACCCCAGGTGAATGGGGTAAAAATTTTAAATAACAGATATCACCATGAAACTTCCCAAGTTTATCACTTACATTAAGACAAATATTTTTTGTATTACAAGTTTTGTCAAATTTTATGTTTAAATATGTAAATGAGGCAATATCTGATGAAATATGCGCTAATTTGCATACATTTCCAGACCCGAAATCTGAAAAATGGATAAAGCCACTTTCAAAATTCTTGTTTCATTTTGCTGACATATTAGAGTCAGAAATTTTTACAGAGGGGATTTTGGATATCTCTTTTTATCACTTTGTAAATGAGAAAATACTGTCACCAGCCCTAAAAAATCCAATTTCGCCATGTTTTTAGGAATAAAATGTTGTATAAATCAGGCTGTGAATGATATATCAACAATCCCCTCTGTAAAAACCTTCAGAATGTAGACAGGAATAAAACTGGAAGGTTTGGTGTCTGTAAGAGCTGCTGAAGTTGAGATTTCGGGTTCAGAGTCTGAGAAAAAACTCATTTTGAGAAAACAGCCTTTAAAGACTTGTACTGTAAAATTCCATAGATTGTTCATGTAAATCATACTTTTACGATTGGTTGCGGATATGGAGGAGATGACAATTTTTGAAGCCTACATCATTGTTCAGGAGAGAAAGAGCTTTACAGTGATACCTGACATGACATGGGTCAGACAACAAGCACAGCACAGTATGTCACAGTAGCATGTTAACTTTTGGCGAATTTAGGAGAAATCTACCAACAAAAGAGACAAAATGATGTAAAATAGCCACCTTAATGTGGATTTTCTACCATTTTGTTTGACTTTTATGAAAGAATACATGTTAAGGAAATATCAAAATTGATCAGTGCATGAAAAAACAGTGTTTTTGCCTGGGGTGTCTCGCCTTTTTCAAGTGTAAATTGTTTCTCCCTAAACTTACCACTATGTTCTATTGTTATAGCTGAAGGCCTCGCTTCATACATGTTGTGGACAAAAATAGCGACCTCAGCACTGTAAACAGGAAACAGGACATTGTGTGTTTCTTTAACTTCCTCTGTCCTGTCTTCTGCCACATCTCTCCTTCTCTGCCACTCCATCTCAACTCATTTATCAACTCACGCACTCACCATTGTCAATCAGTGTAGATAAAAAAGCCACATTGGACTGTGTCTAAGTTCATACTGTAGGCTATGTGTGCGTGCGTGCATGTCTGTGTGTGTCTTGACCTTCCTCCCCCCACCAGGATCAGCTGACCTCACACACGACTCGGCACTGCACCGTCAGCCGAAGGTGGCGCCGCACTCTTCGGAAATTTAAAATGTGAACTTCCACTCGCACATTGTGTGTGCGCAGTCCTTGGTACAGTCAACAAGATAAGACAATGGCTCTGGGGACATAATTAACTGATTTACAGGATTATTACGAGGAACACCTTTGAAAATATTTGCACAAATGCGAAAACAGAGTTGAGACGCCTGGAGAACTGCCAGTAGGGAAGTGTGAAGGGGCTCAGCCTTTTGTTCGCTGTGATTCACTGAGCTGACTGTCTTATCGTATCCTTGTTTTCATATTTGACATGCAGACTAATGAATAGATGATCCAGTGACACCTAAAAGCTTGACCTAAATAATGTAATTAAAAGAAGACAATGCTGAAATGCCACAGTCAATCAAACCTTTCTGTTATCTCAGATATGAACTGATGCACAGCCAGTATGTCAAACTAAAAAAGAAGAATCCAGATTTCATCAATGACATATTTCCAATAAATGAGGTATTGGAAGTTTAGATTAATCCGACTTTGAAGTTTAGGTTCACTGGACACAAAGTCAGGGTAAAAGCTGTACAAAGAGCCCTGAAATCCTTCAGAATTCAGACCCTTTTCATCTTAAATTCTTTATTAGCCAAACTGACAGACTGGATTTACACAGCATATTTTAATCTGCACAAAATCACACAAAGCAAATATTGTCCTCAGGGGTCTTGTGCAATCTGATTAAAAGTGCTTCTGATATCACACTTACTATAAATTTTCTTTTTGTGTAATTAAATAATCTCACATCAATCAAACCTTTCAAATAACTGTCTACACAGTGTGGAAGACAAGGACATCTTTGTTTTTTCTAACTATGAATGTTGAACACATACCTGCAGAAATAAACAGATGCTGAAATATGAAAATATATGATACATTTTATACAGTTAAAGAAAAAAAAAGACTTGGCGTCTAGCAGTGGCAAGAATTCATCAACATGAACTAATCTCTCCTGAGATCAGAAAGCAGAGAGTGAAGACAAAAGACATCTGATGTCCTCAGGAAGTGTTGATTGAGCTGTCACAGAAAAGGAATCTGATATTGGCTGCAATTCTCCTTGTGCAACACTACAAGCAGCGCTTCAAATCATATGTAGTGCTGCTTGTAGGAGTGTAAGCATGTGTGAATCTCTTAAAATGAGAATAACTTTTAAATCAAAACTGAGCAGAACATGCGCAGTACTTTCAGATTTCATTATGAGGGGGAGAAAGGAGATGAGAGAAAGTACAACATGAGAAAGAAAACTAACTCAAGCAAAATGCTTTCTCATTCCCCAATGTCTTTGTTTCAACTGCTGATCAGTTTACCTGTTTTGCAAATGTTTGTTGTGTTACGTTGAAAGTGTCAGTCAAGTCTAACTGGAACACGTGTTTCCCTTAATGAGGATTAGAGGGAAACGATGTACGAAGTGTAGGTGTTGGTTTAGGTGTTGCTATGACACTGACTGAACAAGTGATTGGACCCATGCTGGGATGACTTTGAGTTCAAATGCAGGCTGGACTGAACTTAGTGGCATTATATAAAGAGTTTCTACAGTGATTGCGGTAACAGTAAGGCACAGATTCGGCCCGAGCCATGAGTACTGAGTTATTATGTAATAACAGAGTAAAGGCTATGGAGGACTGGGTACTCTGTGGTTGGACTGCTAACTTGTGACTCAGAGACATGTGAAACATGTTGGTTCCAAATAGACACTGTGTCTTTGTACAAGTTTACAAGCCAAATGTCTAACAACCACTGATATGAAATGAAGATTAGAACATCTGTTTGTACAAAATATGAATACTGTTGCCAATAATGACAAAAAGGCAAATGGTCTATTTCAAAAAGTGTTTATTACGTCCAAGCAGTAACAGTATTCTTCTGTTTTAACATCTGTAATGAAACTACATTGTTGATTTTTATGACCTTGGGGATCTTTCAAATAATGATGCAATGGAATAATGTCGTAGGAAAAGTAAACTTCACTTGATGCATTTGTGCATTATGAATAGTTACATTTACAATAACACTGCAAAATGTTGATATGTGTTTGGAAATGAAATAGCAATTATAAAAGTAAGTAATTACTACGGCTATGCTATCAATAAAACACAACAGTTCCTACAATAAAAGTGTAAAGTACACTGTGTTGAAGTGCTTAATTCAAGTGTGGAAGATGAAACGTTGCACTGTGCCACTCCTTTGTCTCCTGTCTATACCTGTATGCACATGTTCTAACTTTTGCACGGACATGTGCAGGTAAGCATGTACGTAAGCACACCCTGGTGTACACCCACATAGCTCCACACAGGCACACGCTTGTCGCCTGCCCCACCCAGCAGAGACTGATCTGTGATCTGTGTCTGGCTGCTGTCCTGTCCTGTATCCTCCTCTGTCTCTGCTGATTAGCAGCACTGAGGAGGCTGAGGAAGTCTTACACCGCTCTGACTTGGCCTGCACGTCTGGGGCTATTTCCAGCCGCCGCCGCCGCCTGCACGGCTTCAGGATGCAGTCCAGAGTGAAGAAGAAAGAAAGCAGAGGATCCTGACTCCCCGTCTACTCTAGTCGGTCTCCAGAGGTGTTTAAATCAGCGCGGCCTCTGAAGACAACGGCCTGGTCGTGAACCCAAGAGCTTTTGTTTAAAAAAGCACAGTAATGGATGGCTCTTTTTGATCAGATTCAACACAAAGAGCCATTGATGGTACAGGATGTTGGCCGTTCAGCTGACTCAGCATCTTTTGTGTTTAATAATGAACATGGAAAGTTGGCTGTGATGCGGCCTCCTTAACCTCTTGTCACATATAATACTTTTTTTTTTTTTTTTACATAATGGATATTGTCAGTTTAAAGGTGTACAGAAAAGAAAACTGAATTTGAGCCCACTCTGGATCATAAAATTAATGTGATAACTCATCTATCAGACGATGTAGGCCAAACTTTGTGCAAAATTCTATTTTTGAGTAAATCCGAGATGAAAATGTGTATTTTTTTTTTCGCATTGGATAATGCAGGCGCACGGATTATACGTCAGCCTGCACACGATTCATCAGCCACTGATATTGGATCCGTAATCCGTCATTCAAACGTCTGAGACAACACACACACACACACGGAGCTCGGTCTCGCCCCAAGCTTTGAATATCCCGCCCGCTCGATAACGACCAATCAAATTTGTTTTCCTTACTCGGGTAAACTCGTGTTGCAGCTCGTGACAACTCGGCGCGACAAACAGGACAAACGGCCATTTCTGTACACCTTTAATAATATTACACACTATATGGATGGATTTTTAAAAATTATTTATTTTTTATTGGTGAAGTGATAGACAAGGTGACGTGAGGGACAAAAACGTTATAAGCACATATAACCACATAGACAAACATACAAACAATTGACATAAGTACAGACAACAACAGGAAAAGACATGCCACGTTGATACATGAATGTAGTGTTAGGTGTATGTGTGTGTGTGTGCGTGTGCGTATACAATATGGTATAGAATACGGTGATAGTGACAGTAATAATAATAAAGAAAATAAAATAAACAAATAATGATAATATTAGGGATAATGAATAGATAATAAGAGAAAGGAGCAATACATGTATATAATAATGAAATAAGACTTTGAAAATAAAGGGACAAAAAAAAAATTATAATTTGTAAAAAAGATGCATGTAATCATTTTCCTTTGTGTAGAATAATTTTCATGATAGTGATAAGTTGCAATGAGAGGTGAGGTCAGGTCGTGCCGCCGGAAGGAGGGCAAGCAGTCACATATAATACTTGAAACTCACCTTGTGTTAGTCTCCTCAGAAATCCAGGGGCCAGATTCACAAAACGTTCTTGAGAAAAAAAATCTTCTTAAGTGTCATTTTTTTCTTAACTTCTGTCTTAAGAAGAAAAAAGAGAAGAAGTCATATTCTCCAAAACAGTTCTTAAGTATTTTCTCAACTTTGTTCTTAAGTTTCTTCTTGAGAAAAAACTTAAGAACAAATGGTATTCTTGAAATCAAAGTTCTCAAATTTGTTCTTTACTTTTTTTCTTAACTTTAAGACAACCTTGACCTGTCTTAAATTCCTACGGTGTATAGGTAAACCTCTAAAATCACCTTTTTCAACAAATTTTAGACAAGTTTAGACTAGAAGCTAGGTCATATTTGTGCCCAAAAATAAATGTTAGACTTATACATATGAAATCCGTTTTAATTATCACCTATGGGCTTCTAGTCCTGTGTGGTGGTTGCTTTGTTTTGTTGTGCACGGGGTCGTTTCTGGGTGGAGAGCGACAGAGCTCAAGCTATGTGGAGCAGAGCAGAGTAGGAGGCTGAGGGCTGCTAGCTGCACTAACTTAGCTGTCTCTGATGCTGCTGAAAATATTGAGGAATTGCACTTAAGAACTTTCTTATGAACTTCTTAATTTTCTTCTTAAGATCCTTCTTAAGAACATATTGGTGAATCCGGCCCCACTGCTCTGTTCAACATTCACACAGTTATTCACAGTCACACACGGGCTCACAAGGACAGCTCAAGAAGGTGTTGTTGTGTTGTGGGAGACGAGTGTTTCTTCTTCACCTTCACCCCACCCATACTTCCTCTGAAGGACCGATCTGGCAGCCTTCCCATGTCACACACCTTTACAGGCTTTACAGTTGGCAGATTACATCACGTCTGCTTCATTCAGGCATCTCACTGCTCCTGTTATTAGTGGTTGCATTCACAATGACCAACATGGACCAGAATCCACTCGTTTTCCAAGGAAATGTGTGTGTGTGTTGTGTGTTGTGTGTGTGTGTGTGTGTGTGTGTGTGTGTGTGGTGGTGTGGCTGTGAGAGGTTAGTCCCTGAGTAGCGTGTGTGTGGTTTACATATGGTATTCTTAGCAGCAGCCACGTTTAAGTAGAGAACTAAGAGTCTGAGATAATCACAGGGGTCTTGACTTGTCAACTCCCAGAATAAACGGCCATGGAAGTTATACAGGTAGTGATGTTATAGGCAGTGAAGGCCTCACAGACGATGGCCTGATATGAACCTGAAACTTTTAGGGTGCACTCAAAATGGATTATGTTTTCTCACATTTTCTAAAAAAAAAAGAAAAAGAAAAAAAAAACCCATCTGGATGTTTTCAGATGTTTTGAAACATGACATCTGCGACAGTGACATTGCCCTGTGGGAAACACAATCTCTGTTCCACTATTCTCCGAACATATTTTAGGAACACAGGCAGCTACTGATAGCATTATCAGTGAAAGCAAAACTGAGTGCAGCAGGTGGGGGTTCAGATATAGGCTATTCCATCTATTGTTAAACAGAAAGTGAAATATATATAAATATGAATTTTTACACTTTTAAGTGAGGCTCTTTTCTTTGTCTGCTTTGTCATACATACAATTCCTCCTTATGCAGTTCAGCCAATTCATGTTCTTATTAAATCATAAACATTAAACATGCATAAAGTGCCAAACACAACCTGTAATCCCTGTAGCATTACACACATTGTTGACACATAAAGCAGCACAACAGAATAACCTACTGATCCAAAACTGTTTAAAACACTTCATGGTTCTTTCCTTCCACTGAGATGTGGAAAGGTTTTGAAATGTCTGAATAAAATAGAATAAAATAAAACATCCAGAATGATGCCAGTGTGTTGTAGTCATCATGTGTGCCTGAGCACACTTTTTAGCAAACATTATTCAAGTAGGAGTATTGTGCACTAATTGGGAACTATTTCCGGCTAGTGCAGTATTTTCAGCAGCAGGACTGTGTGTGTGGGATTGACTCAAAATAAATCACAGTGCCTTTGTACATCATAATGCATAAACATAGCCTTGTGTGTAGCACACAGGAACAAGATATATCAGGCCTTAGATACACAAATGTGAATTTTTGGTATTTTTTATGGGATTAGTCGACCCTTGTTGAGAAGAACGTGACTATATTAAGACCTATTTTATTATTAATTCCTGCTCACCAGTTGCTCTTATACAGAAATGTGGCCGTCTACACAGTTAATAATATTCCTGCATTGCTCTGTCTGCTGATGTAAGGGTAATAAACTGAGAATTTTTTGGCAGCAATGAACAAAATCAGCTTTCATGTGCACAGCGCTCACCTCCTGCTGGCTACCCGGGCGTTCTGCTGACTGGAAGAAAACTTTCTGAGTCTGTAATCAGTGTGACCGGCTGGGTGGCTGTGCCAGCGAACACCCAGGGTGCCGCGTGTTTGCCGCACAGCAACGTACAGTACACTCGTGGCAGCACTATGTCAGAGAACACGGGTTTGGGTAATCCTGCATTCCTCACACAACACAACACAACACAAGCCAAGCATCACTGGACAAACCCACACTGATTCACACTTTGCAGATGACAGGTGAGTGATCTGGTTTTTTTTTTTTTTTAGACTCATAGTGAAACCACAATCTCAGTTCTGTGAAAATCTTAGTCACCGTCTTGTGAAAATGAGTTGGTCTGCTCTGGAAATTCTCACTTGTTTACTACAGGACGACACTGCTTGTCTGTGCATTTGGCTGACTGTTCATGTTTATTGGAGGACGTACAGTAAACCCTCTGTGACCTGACAGGAAGTGACACATACAAACACAAAATTTCAATATAACCAATACATACCCCCACTGTTTGTTTTTGGGACACACATTTGATTATCCCACTTGTTTCTAGCACATTTACATTACACGCAATATGGATGATATAACTAATTGAATAGTTAATCATATATAGAGATATATAGATATAGATATGTTAGATGGTAAGTGAAAAAAATATGTTGGATGTGAAGGAACTGGACAGGGGTAAAGACTGCTGGGCACTGTGATATATGGAGTAGTCTCGCTATCCATGGATCACAAATGCATGCATGAGCAGTGATTAGTTTTTGAATGAAGAGTGTTTGCAGTCTAAATTAACAGTGTACGAAGCAGTTACTGTAACCATGACTCACAACTCATAGCCAAATGAGCTGAATCGGATTCTCATATCAACGACGAACAATTCCTGTGAGACAACTTGACGAGAAGCTGGTGGCAGAGAACAGGAAGTGACCCACATCGCCACAATGGTCTCTCTCCGATAACACTCAGACAGACCATTCAGCCTTCAGATGGAACCTATGAGACTTTAATCTGTGTACTCTGATATATTCTGCTGCTGGGAAAAATACTCATTACTGTTAAATGGGTTTTTGATGAAATTATTATTATTCCCTGCGTTAATTCTGAACACAGGTTTAGGATTAGGGTAATGATAATAATAATAATAATAATAATAATAATAATAAATTTTATTTAGAAAGCGCCTTTCACGCCACTCAAGGACACTTAACAGTAGTTAAAATCATCAAAAACACAGAATAAATCATCAATAAATAATACCAAAACAAAACACACAGCACGGAATAAACAACATTAAAAAGCATAGAATAAACAACAATAAACACATCAGTAAGAATGAATAATGAAAATGAAATAAAACTGTGCAGAATAAAAGGGAAGTGTTAGGGTGAGGGGTGGTGGGGTGGATAGGCAATTTGAAACAGGTGGGTTTTGATTTTTGTTTTGAAAAGAGGGAGAGAGTCAATGTTACGGATGTGAGATGATGATCGCAAGAATCAGTTTCTTTCTAACAATGTACCAAAAATATACTTCTTTTTAGACATTGAGGCAACCCACCTGTAAAAAAAATAAAAAAATAAATATATTGCTTGGTTTCCTGGAAACACTGTCTTGCTTTTGTCTAAAACGGATGGAAACAAGACATTAAGTGGCCTCACTGTCCATCCCCTGTTACATTTGGTTAACTATGATTATGTAACAGCAGATGAAAACAACGCTGACTACCTTTCACTGGGCTTTTAAAGAAGAGCCCTTGGCGTAATTGCTTAAGGAGGGACTTAATGGTGCTTTGCTAATGTTCATCTACGGCCTCTCGGCCTCCACGGCTTGTTTATCCCCGAGCCTTACAACATTAGTGACACCAAAGCATTCATTTTTTCTGTGAACGGCTGATGGCGTGGACGTCTTTATCAAAGCAACTCGCTAGGTTAATTATTTTGGGGGGAATAATTTGGTTGTTGTCATGGGAACCCGGCCGCCAAGTTTCAGTGGAAGTGGAAGCTTTATGTCTGTCATATTCTTGTAAAGATGAGGCATATAATGAGAATTGCACAACAGTGAATGGTGTCATCTCTCTACAGATGTGAAGACCTTTCAGCGGTTGATTTGTCACGTGCATCTACAGTACCGGTGTGTGCTTGCGTCGGTGCTCATGATGAGTAGGTTTAGGAATAACACAATCATAAATAGTGCAGTGACTCTGAATCTGAGCAACTAAATTATACCCTATTGGGTTTTACTAAGTCAACACTTCATTGGCTTCCTGTGAACACTTCATGACAACTTATAATTATGTTTTATTGCAGGTGATCACACGCATCTGCAGTAATTCTGATGGAAGGAAAGAACAAAATCAGGTTAAACAGTAACTTTATATTCTGTTCATATCATATGACACAAAACTTTGGCACTGTTCCTTTTCATTTCAGAACAAATACTGATTGATGATTGTTGTAACCATGGCTGCTCCACAACCTGTAGCCTACTGTGTGAGTATTATTGTAGTCATGCAATACAGCAGGTCCTCTAAACTTAACGCAAAATGTGAATGTATAATTGTCGGGTTTAATCTTGAAGAAAACATCTTTAAAAAACATATTTTACTCTTCTTGATTACATGAATCTTCACCTCTCTCTAGCTTAATATTATATCAAAATGTAAAAAAGCAAAAAGAAAAGAAAAGATCATGATATGAGATTTTTATTCTGTGGGTAATGGGGGCGGGACTAGATAAGCTTTTGCTTCTCCCGCTTTCCCTTTCGGCCATGTGTATTGTATTATTTGAACTAAGATGAAGTGTGATGATGATGATTTAAATTGACATGCCCGAAATAAACAAATTGATTGATTGATTGATTATGAGGTATCAGTGTCTGGTTCAAATATCCTTCTTTAATTAATTTACAATGAAGGCTTGTACACAGTAAAGAGCAGAAATATACAAACGAAAGCATTTGAACCAATGCACACTGGCACACAAGAGCTGTGTGTAAGAACTGGAGGATGCACAGTGCATTTAATATTGTTTCACAGTAAATATGAAAGATTGGAACATATTGAGTAAATGGACAGACGGGGGATGAATTAATCTTAGAGCACAACGTTTAAGTTTCTTTGAGTGTTTCATATGTTTGTTTTCAATGAAAGTGGGTCACTGTTGGAAACCACTGTAATTGAAACCAAGCTGACTACAGCTGCCTTCCTTGAGAAACAACCAAGCTGCACTTCATGTCTACAGGGGAATGAGTGTTTGATGTTCAAAAGACAGAGCAGCACACTGCACTGTATCCAACCACACTCCAGCTTCCTTTCAAAAACATTTGATTTTGTTTGGAGTGAACTGCGACTCTGGGTTTTCTACATTTTGGAGACAATGGTCACATTAAATAGGCTACACTCACACTAATGACCGCTCTGCAGCTCTGTCCACTGAGGCGTTCAGTGGAAAGCTCATATTCCAGGTATGCGTGGTGCATGTAGAACAGGCAGCTACAGTAGCGAGGCTTTGTTAATGTCCACCCTGGCAAGTTTTATCACCCATAACTTTATGAGCCTGACAAGCAGAGGGCCATCTGCAGCCTACGCTAAACCTATTTCACTGATTTGATGAATAGTCAGCAGTCATTTCTTGGTCATGTTACTCAAGGGAGGGAGACTTCAACTCTGGGTAAGATAAGACAGACACGTGTTTATTTATTTATTTTTTCTTGGTGCACTGGAAGTGAAAAAATCCTAGGACAGACACACAAGAGGGGAACACACATGGGCAGACAAAAACAGAGCAAGAAGCACATGCAAAAAAACACATTTACTTCTCTACACCAGAAAACAGCTGTACCTGTGATCATGTCTACATACGCTGCACATGGCCTGTGGCTAAAAATAGCACACCAGGAGACTGTCAGGGTTCATGCAGAGTGATAACGAACTAGCAAAAATAAGCACACAGAGGAAAAGGAGGAGGAAGCAGATAGAGGTTTCGCTCTTTTTCTTTTTTTCTTTTTTAGCTCCATGTTGCCAGGGACAAGACACACTACTGTATATCTCTAGTGTTATATCCTCACTGCCGACTTAGACTCTGCAACAGCAATCTAATATCCCTCCCCCAACACTGTTTACTGCCACATACTTTAAAGTAAAAAAAATAAAAAATAAAAGAAGAAGAAGCAGAAGAAATGGACATACTAGACACACATGCACACACACAAATGAAAGACCCAGTTCCAACCTTATAATAACCAGTGCAATGTGCTGCGGCAAGGACAATGAGTGTGTTTGTAATAATTATGGATGTGCAAAACAAGTGGGTAACGTAATGGTAATTTAAGGGTGTGGTGATCAGTAATTATTTTACAATTTGATGTTATTATCTTATGGGTGCCACTGCTAATTCGGATTACAACTAAACAGATTATCTTATCGCTCATCATTAAACAAGTGTCTACAAGAGAAAAGTCAGACTACTGTAGCCTCTCCAGGTAGGAAATAAAATACTGCTGTCTAGTGTGACACTAAACGTGACGCACTAGAAATAAACCTGGTTATACTTAACAGTATTAAAAGAGCTGTTTGTTAAACATATAAGTAGGTCATGGACATGATTCAACAACAAACAATGACTAATATCTGATGCAGTGAGTAATGACATCCTATCTTCCCATGCGTTGGGCTTGTGTTTCACCACGAGACCTTATATTATTATGTTATTAAATTCTCATTGATTATTTAGCCACCTTTCTATGCAACACCCTTTAGATCCTAATTGTTTTTCCTATACATGTTATTGAGGAAGCTGGGTTTGTTTGTAGCATGAGAAAGCTGATTGAGACTGAGACACATGCCACCATCTAGCAGATGAAGCCCATTCAGCACACTGAGTCCTTTGCTTGGGTCTGTGCCGATGGGTGTTTGCAGTCATTGGTTCTCCGGATTACAAGTAGTTTATGTTGGCTGTCAGTTGAATATAGCCTGTCAGCTGCTACCATTACTACTGCAGCTAAGTGGATTACTTCTGCTGTAACCAGACAGTTAAGCTAACACAAACAAACACAAACTTTGCCCTGTGAGGACTCCTTCTCCCATTTTTAAATCCACACCAAGGAGAGGATTTTCCATCATGAGCCCTGTCAATTTACACATTATCAACAATTCACTGGACTCTTGTTCTTCTCCAGACATGCTCATCTCTATAGAAATCTGACGAGGACACGTGTTAAGCATCAACAAACCAACCTCCAAACTGGGGGAGAATCATCATGGTAACAGAAGAATACCAGTGGCAAACTGTTCAAATAAACTTTGAATGCAATTAATCCATGAATTGCAATTAAATTAATGTGATTACAATGACAATCCCTAAAATTATCTTTGGTGCTACACATTATTTTTTATCCTGTTTCTTTTTTTGTGAAATTGATGCTCTTTTCTTTACATGTTGGTCCCTTGTGACAAACAGCGCTCACACTAACCACTCAGATCTTCTGTTTATTTAAAGGCAAAATACTGTCCACAAACACATTTATGTCCTCTTTGACTATATATGGTGATATTACAGTTATACACAGTGTTCAGCCTCCCTCTCTCCGTATAAAGTCATATCTGACAGTTGTGGCTGCAGAAAACTGTTTTTTCCCCCACCCATTGTTTTTTCTTAATAAAGCAATATTATGGATTTTATTGTGATACTACATCATCTGGATACACATGGGAAGAGGAGCTGTCCTGATATTTTTTAAATTGTAATGATTTTTTTTTTTTAGATAACTGAAAATCTGATGTCTCAAATCTGTTTCACACCAATAACATATACTCTCTGCTGCAGACCTACAAGGCCCACAGGGGCTGTACCTGCCATCCACATAACACACCGCGCATACAAATCCACTCTCACACACTGGCTGTGTCTGATGCAATCTACTGAAATCAACTTCACTCGAGGAACCTCAACAGTTCAGGATATTGGAACAAAAATAAGGAACAACTGCATTCTGCAGGAAGTAGGTACTGTACAGTTTTATGAAATATTCATTCATAGAATACGATAAAGAACTGAATGTTTCTTCTTTGCCAAGACAAACAATAGTTTTTTAAATACTGAGGAGACTGTGCATCTCCAGACTCCCATTCTATTCAGAGACCATTTTTGCAGGGGTTAACCAATGTAAAAATAATAATAATACTGAAATTAAATAAGACACAAATCTAACACAGCAACCCAGTAAATTTAAGATAACCATATTGGAATGAATACCCATCTGTCAGTTAATTTTCCTCTTTTATCATAGGCTCAAATTACACAGTTTCATCTCGATCATCTCGATCTTCCATACATCTGGCCAGCTTGCATGTGCTCTCTGTTCCAACATCCTTCTTTAACATGTCCACATAGAGTTATCCCTAAATTAACTGTAACATTAGGCTACTACAATAAGAGAGAAAACCATACTGGCACATCTAAACAACTCTCCCGAAGCGCCAGATGAGTGACAATAGCTCTTAATGTAGAAGCACCAGAGGGATGTTTTTTATTCCATGATTTGTGGAAGAGACAGAAAGAGAGTGTATGGATTTATTAGTAAGGTCTTATTCACATATGATTACTTATAGGCTTCTTCTGAGATGTCACTGCTGTATGGTCAAGGAGAAGAGCTGGGTTAAAAGAAGAAGAGGAGAAGAAAACCACTGTAAAACCGCTGCTTATTTGTGTTTTCCTGTTTCGGGATTTGCAGAGATCCAGCCACTTTGCTGGGATGTTAGTTGGCTCTATTTGACTTTCAGTACAGTAGGAAAGGTCATAACTTCCATCTGTGTGGGGATACTGAGTTTCAAACAGAGCTCAGACCAGGGTCTGCTGTCAAAACATACTACTGCACTATAACCACACACACAAGTCCCCTGATGGTGTTTAAGTGTCCTGCTCAAATGAGTGTGGTCAATTCTCATTCCTGCTCTGAGTTCAGCCGTTTGGTGGCCTTAAATCCACACACACAGCTGCATGAAATCAAAACCAAAGATAAACAACGGAAACATAGAGAGAGAATATAAAAAATAGTCAAGATTGTGCAGGAAGTCATATGGAATACAGAACACAGAGTTGTCATTTTGTTTAGTTGTTTGTGTCAAAAGACCGGGCTTGCCCTTAGAGAATTATATTGATCTTTTAGTGTTTTGACTATTATTTGAACTCAACACGTGATCGCTCTCATGTCAGTGTTCATATCTCAGCACCAGTTTCAAAACAGACTCCCTCAGGGATCTGGAATAGAAATTTCCATTCAAGATGTCAAATTGAGATATGTGACAACTTGTCTTTCTCTCATTCCTTAAGCTATAAATACACCTTCTAGCTCAGCTATGGATGAAATGTTTTGCTTACAGGCAAGACAAGAGCAGATATTGTAGACAAAGACAGGAGCATTAACCAACCAAACCTTTAAAATAAGGTGGTCTTGTGCCACCAATTGAAAGCATTATCATTCACATGTAACCCTGTCTCCTTGAACTACAGCTTAACTGCATCATTTTGATGGATGATAGATTCAAAGTCGAAATATTCGAAATATTTGAAACTTGTCCAACATGTAAATTAACAAAATTATTTGCCATCACATGGTCTACTGTAACTCTGTGGTGGTTATTTTGTGATAATGTACTTTCTTCAGTGGTATCTCATGCTCATTGCACGTAAATAAGAGAGAGAGGAGAGAGAAAAGAATTCTACTTTTGAGTTTCCCTCAGAAATTAAATAAGAATTACCCAAGGCAACGAAATAGAGATGTGTAATTTATGTAATATCCCCAACAGTGCAGGCCTTTCTCACAGCAGACATTTTGACTTGTGGTAGGTAAGAACAGCTCACAGGTGTTGCTAATAACATTAACAATGCCTCTGTCCCATTCAAGTGTTCCTATGAGAAATGACAGTGTGAGAGGAAGCAGCTGAGTGGTGTTTAGCTCTCGTTAACTTCATCACCGACACCTGGGATTTTCAAACTGTGACATGTACGAACGTCTTTTTTGCACATCATCTGAAAGGCTTGTTGACTGTGGTGATAGTAGATATTCAAACAGACAAGGAGAGGGGGCATAAATCATTCACTTTTCAATTTTGTTTCAGGAAGCTCAAATGTAAACAAGCCACTTCTCTTAACTTTCAGCTACTTCCGCCCCCAAGGGTGCAGGGCAGGGTGGAGGTTGGAGGAAGTGTCGCTGCACGAACATGTCTCTGTCTAATGCAAACTGTCACAACTGTCCACTGGGAGAGCACGGAGAGTAACACAATGTGAGTCTTCATCTGGGGTTGCAACAATGTGGCCCGAGGCCTTGCTCTGCTAAATACCATTGTTACATAATAAATACACACACACACACACACACACACACACACACACACACACACACACACACACACACACACACACACACACACACACACACACACACACACACACACACACACACACACACACCACAGCTAAGTTCACACAAAACACACCCATGTATGTGTGTGTATAGATAAAAACTGGCACACCACACATATTAGCTCAAACACATACGGTACATATTATATGTTTGTGTGCAGACCACATACACTAGTGTCCTTATTGTAACTGATTATAATACACTTTGAAAAAACATTTATGTAAACATGAGGTAACTTGACCAGCCCAGCATTTACCTTCTGGCAGCAGGGAGCTCACTCATTTTGAAGGACAGCATTAAAGCAGTTGTGATGTATTTGTTTAATTTTTGTATTTGTATTTTATTTATTTGCACCATAAAAAAACGACAATTACAAAAAACAGAAATTAAAGAAGAATAGTAAGTGCAGGAGAGGTTAAAAAACCCTACATGGGCTTATAAGAAGCACCTCCCCAAGAAATATACACATTCAGAGGATAAATCAACAACAACAACAATAGGAGAAAGCAACAACAAATAACAACAAAAAAGGAAGCAATACAAGTGCCATTTTATAGCACACACTCAAAGAAGTCAGAAAAATAAAAACATGGGTATGTATAAATATAAAATAATTGTATTTAACTGAGTGTATGAGCATGTAAAGAGATAATGATCCAATGACAAATATACTGGAAAAGAAACTATTAGGAACTTTGATTTAACAGGTAAGCTTTCAGTCTTAACTTAAAAGTATTGAGGGATGAAGATAATTTAACAACATGAAGATGGGAATTCCAAAGTATGGAGCCTCTGTTTAATGTTTAATGCCTTCTTATAATACTTGAATTTCTCTTTTAAAGGTTTAAAGGTCTCCATCCACGCATAGCAGATACTGCTAAGGCAAAGACTAACATTTTTTAAATCTGACCCCCTCTTATGTGCTTTAAAATGTGAAATATGAATAAAAACAGTGATCCATTGTTTCATTGATGAGTGTCTCCCATCTCTGCAGATATTTGGAACTAGAGAGCATTTCAAAATAAAACATCAGCCACATAAAAGAATTTCCTTCTTATTTTCTAAACATCAGTAACTTTAAACTTTAGGAGATGTAATTTCTCACCCAAATCTGATTTGTATAAAAAATAATGTGAGTACACTGAGGTCTGGTTTAGCATGTGGTTTATGTCTGCTCCGGCACGTTACATAAACCAGTCAGAGAAACGGGGACACGATCCATAAAGTTTTCACCACTTTTAGCTTCCACTGTCACTGGCTGAAGCTGTTATTTTACTCAGAAATAAACATCACACATACCCAGACATTCAGGCCGACAGTTTCAACAGAAAAATGTTGCAGCGTGACCAGAAACCACATGCATTTAAATGCTCATTTTGCAAGAGCTTGCACGGATTTCTTGTCTTTATTAATCAATTTATAGTGAGGAAGTATCAAATTGGATTTAATGAATGAATTGAATCAGTTATCTGGTTTGTTGATAACAAAGCCCAGCCGCATTTCCCCCTAATCTATTCTGTCATCCCGACGTGTTTGCATATGACATCATTTGTCGGTGCATGCAAGTTCAGACTGAGGATATGATGTCTACTGCAGCCTTTTCCTGGAAGTTTTGAAGAAGTTCTGAGGAGAGGTCTTATGATGAGCTTTATATTGATCTGTTTACTTCCTGCTGTGCCCCAAAACTCATCCAAAGAAACTCTGTTGTGCCTAAAGCCAGCTCCTCCTAGAAACTAACAAAACAAAGCAAACACACCAGTGAACACCAAACCATCAAGTTAATCTGTGGTTACAACAAAGCTTCAGTTCAGGACTGACCTAAGCGACGATGCTCAGCTCGTTCTGAGTTTGCTGTGATGAAGTATTACGGACAGCAGTTACGACTATTTCAACTTCAGGAGAAGTGAGAGCTAAATAACTTAATGTGCTGTGACTGCATTGTTCTTGTGTTTCACAATATCATCTGAGAATCTGCATTATTTGTCTTGTCTTGATTAGACTTCCCTGTGAATAATGACTGAATGCTGAGAAATTAGTTTTACTCAAGGTAAATACTTGATAAAAAAAAAAATGTAATTGTGGAGTATCCCCTATCACTTACAGTAGAGTGTCCCTGTTTCTATTCTAGATAGAAATCAGAGCACCTCATTAGTCAAACACAGTGGGGGAACCCTATCTTTAGACATACACACTCCTATGCTCTGAATGCTGCAGGAGAAAATCATTCATGACTCCTATAAATACCTGAAGCTGGAGCATATGCCCCCACAGAGACAGGTGTGGGTTGGCGGTTTAAATTCAGATCCTTATTATAATAGCCCAGTTGATCATGAGACCACCTTTCCTCCCTGCACGTGATATTTAAGAATGAAAGAAAGGTGAGACAGGAAAAGGGCAACATGTCCTCTGCACGGGAACACACACACACACACACACAAAGTTATATACAGTACAGTACACGTGCACACAGGCACACGTACGTAGGTCCCGGAAGAAGAGATAAAGGAAGGAAGCTCATGTCAGGAATTATTTACACACACTGCTCGTTTTCTCATTCACAAAAGCCACCACACATAATACAGCATTTTACTGTAACACCATTGACAGATAATAGCAGCTGTGAAAAGGAAGCTATTCATATTATTGCATACTATTTATTTATAGACATAAAGATACATGGTGGAAACTATATGTTGAGAAAAATACTGTTTGTTTCCTCTCTGAAAATACCTCCATTACATTCTATCTATCTATCTATCTATCTACCTTCAGCTGTTTTCAACCAACAAGGCTCAACCATTGTAATCAGCCTGTGCAGCCTGTCTCACTTCTGTTTTTAAAAGACAACTTCCTGTATGGTTGAACAGTAAAAGTTTCTCTTAAATTTATGGAAACCACCAGCCAGCAATGGGACACTAACTTCCTGTACCAGTGTGGAGAGGATGGCTGATGTCCCGGGCCATGTTGTGGAGCACAGTGTTGGGAAACACCGAAATATAGGCTACATTCTTAGTCAGAACCACCTGCGTTCCTTTAAGAAAACACGGTTAATAAAGATAGCTAATACGACTGTGGTGATGTGGCTACAAGCTGGGTGGAAGAGAGACCCCCAGGGCGCTGAGGGAGAACAACAACAACAGAGAGAGGAAACATCTGCAGAGTGGGTCAGCGACACAAAGAGGAACTTCCGCACATGGAGGATGACTCATAAAAAAGTATTTTTCCAGCTTAAAGACCGAACAACCAATGAAATTAACGCTTACTAATATGTATGTGCAAAAAAAAAACAATCTCTTTATGACCTTAAAGCAGAAGTAAGCAGAATGTTTGTGTTAATATAAGTCTTAAATAGTTATATCTTCCGACAGCAATCACTTACATAGAGTGTTTGGACCGAAACACGGGTCTGTCAGTCACTCTGCTCTGCTCTGAGCCGAGGAGAAAACTTTCCTTGTATCCTACAACCTTTATCCAATGAGGAGAGAGAACGGCATAAAGGGGCGGTCCTCTCTGTGTGTGCAGCCAAGGGATGCGGGTGAATGTGGTGACCTCTCTCGGTATTTTCAAGCATGCTCTGTCTTCTCATCTCATGGTGACCTGTTCCTGTTTTCTCTGAAGATGCATTTCTGATTTGTTGATCTGTTACTAATCATTATATACTGTCATTTTAGTCTCAGTGTTGACCTTTGTGGCCTTACTATGGTTGTTTTGTTTTGTCCCAATGTAGTTACAATAACTGTGGTTTGTCCTTGTTTGTACTATTGTTTTTGTCTTTTGGTTTGTTTGTTCTGTTTGTTTATTTGTCTGTTTGTTTTTCTATATTGTTGAGAACATGTTTGTCTGTTGAATCTATGTTTGTCTATATGTTTGGACCCCCTCGAAAACGAGATGGTACATCTCAAGGGGTTTTATCCAAATAAACAAATTTCAAACACACGTAGGGACGAGGGCGGGGACTGCTAACTCCATCGACTGACAAGAAGTTAGCCAAAACCACCGGATCGCTTACTTCTGCTTTAATCTTCATCATAGATTTTTTTCAGATATTTTTGTATGAATCAAGCTTTACACATTATGTTTCAAGATAGAAGTAACTTTGCCATCAAACATAAAAAGGAATTATTTCTGCTTAAAGGGCAAACTCTTTAAAAATTCACATAATTATTTAAAGTTCATATGTAATTTCTATATGCCGTCTCTCTGGCAATTTAATTTACAAGCTACATTCAAGTGTTGCTGTCTAATAAACCTAATTTAATTAGAAAATGCCAACGTCTGTCACATCCCGCCAGAAGACAGACGTCAAGAGACAGGTCATTCTTGGGTTAACTACTATGTCTCTTGAATTAAAGTCATGCTGCCCCAATTACCAGCACTGTTCATTTTCTGACTATACTCTGACCTTGGTGTGAGCGCTGTGGAGGATAGACGTTGCCCACGAGGTTAAGAGTGATTGAATTTATGGCGGCACACAAAGGATCAGGGCCGTTGCTAGGAATTCTGGGTCCCCTTAAAGAATACTAAAGTGGGCCCCTCCCCCTAACTTTTCCTTCTTTTTTTCTTAGACTACGTATGTATTATCGTTTTTTATTTAGCCTTCTTTGTTTTGATGCTAATGCAGCATTACACTGCAAAAACTCAAGTATCTTAGCAAGAATATTTGTCTTATTTCTAGTCAAAATGTAATTTCTAGTCAAAACAAATCTCATTCTACTTAAAATAAGACACATCATATTAAAAGTAGCTTGTTTTTAGACACTTTTTACTTCTTTCAAGCAGATTTTCACTTGGAATAAGTAGAAAAAATCTGATAGTGGAGCAAGCTTTTCTTCCTTATTACAAACACAAAAAACTTACTTTCACTGGCAGATTTTTCTATTTATTGTGAATTTAAATGAAAATTATCTAAAAACAAGTACATTTTTAGGTAATGAGTCTTATTTTAAGTGGAAAGAGATTAGTTTTGACCAGAAATGAGACATTTTGACAAGAAATAGGACAAATATTCTTGGAAAGATGTTGAGTTTTTACAGTGTACTATGAGTAACCTATCAGTCAGGGTCTTACGCAGAATAAATCACTCATACAAAGATTAGACTACTGGGGTTTTTTATGGGCCCCACTGGGCGCTGGGCCCCTAGAATTATCATCACCTTTCTCCCCTATACAACGGCCCTGCAAAGGATCAGAAGAATCATCGAGGGTTTACCTCCAGCGAGCGTCACAGCCTCAACACAATGAGGTGAAATGATAAAAACTACCAGGAAATAATAAAGACAGCCACATTTAAGGTGGTGCATCACATGTGGTGCATAGCTGCAGCTTAACAGTAAGCAGTAATCCTATAAAGAAAGAACGTTTACTGTACAAATGATGCTATTGTTTCCTACTGTGGATTAATAAAGAAGTGTGGCTGGGTTACAGAGTGAGCTAACATCACAGAGCTTCAGATCGTTAGGGACGACTAATAATCACACACTAACTCATATCACTCCTGACATCTCAGCTGTAATTTTTCCATCATGTTAAATGTCACAAGAATCATCGCAAATGTGGGTCATCGCCGATTTGTTGACATCTTGCTTTATATCTGTTGAGAAATCTGATTTATGGTGGAGCACAAAATTGCATTTTCCTTGTAAAAACCGATTAGGCTCCAGATGAAAATAATTGCCACCTAAACACAACAAAACATCAATTCAACAGAGAAGAGGAACAGGGAAAAGTCATTACTTTCTCTAATTTGAAGATCTATTTGTTCTGGCCACTATAGTAACACTGGAAACTAATGGATTTGTATTTGTGTCTCTGGAGTAGCTCTTCCACTTTCACACGTCTGCCCTTGTCCCATCTATTCGCCCACTGTTCCCATTCAGTGTCCCTTCCTTCCTTCTCTGGCCTACATATCTCACCCATTCAGAGAATAAGCATCACACGTGAGTACATAATGTCACACCTACGTATGTCCTCTGTTTGAGGAAAACGCAACACAGTTTGATGCACAAAGAGCTCTGATGTGTTCATCAGTTTCCACTCAGAACCTACACATCATCAAATGCAGCGTGGTAAAATGAACAAAGCGACAGTGGAGGTATGAACGAAAGGCTTCATTTTAGATCAATTCGCAACACAGAGAGGACTTATCACTTAAGATTTTATTTATTCCTATAATTTTCCATAATATTAAATATTTTTTTCTTCACTCCGCATGTTGTCAAATAAAAAAGATATAATGAAATAAATATAAAATCAAAACAATGTTTTTTCACCCCAAATAAAGAAAGAAAGAAAGACTAATTCAACCAACAGACTGCTGCAATAATGTAGCTTTTTTTTTTTTTTTAAACTTCATCATTAGGCCTATGGGTTGTAATAAATATAATGATAAAAAAAATAAGTAAAACGATGATGTGATAATGATAATGCTGGAAGAATAGATTATTATTATTATTATTATTATTATTATTATTATTATAATGAAAAACCAATGGAAAAAAAACAACAGGTTATGTGACGTTTTGAATTGGTTTTGTGACTTTATGAATGTTAAGAATTGTTTTGGTAGCTAAACTTATTTCTTTAGGGTTACTGGTTTTTCTTTTGTGATTTAGGCTATTGGCTCAATGAAAAATGAATAAGGTTGGTTAACCCATAGACTGTGTGGTCAATGTGTGAAACTGCTGTTCAGTCAGTCACAGATGTTCACCTTTATGTTTCAGTCTAGCCAGATATTCTGTTTACTAACTAGGCTATTTGTAGCCGGACAGCTGCTGTCTTTATCATGATTCAGAAACAGCTGTGTAACTTTGGACAGAGTTGATTTTCCAGTTTCACTTTTTTAATCAGTGGACAAACCATTTCTCATCTGGCTATTTTATTACTGTAATAGGCTACAGTAGCTACATGAGACACAAGCTGCAGCAAAGTTGAGCATTTGACTATTTGGTTGTGGATTTACCAGGCAGTTTAATATCACAAATACAGTCAGTAAATCTAAATTGGTCCAGGCTTCTGCGCTGTGTTTTAGGCTGTGTTCCTCAGTTGCACTTGCTGCTTTATTTATAGCCAATACTGGCCATCTGTATCGGTGCAAAAAAAACGTTTGATACTATTTGTATATTGAATATGACCATTTAGAAGTTACAGTATATTACCTGTTGCATACATGTCTTAGCCTACCATTTTCATTGCTTAGTTTCTTTTGTGCTTATAATAGCCTATTAGTTTAATACTAGGTTTAGTTCTGTGTCATGTGTATTCATGAGGAAGAAAAAAAAATCAAATGAACTCTCCAAATAACTGCTTCATATCTAAAGTTGATCGTGATAAGGGCTTAATGGTGGAGGTTCTTTGTTTGGAAATGGCCTTGAGGGATTTGGTGCTGTCAGCCCTCTCATTGTACTGTAGATTACACATAACAGCTGGCATCAGGCTCTGTATGAAATGTGGTTTTGTATAGGGGGCCTTTATTATCATCACTTCCCAATCTGTGGTGCACTCAGCAGGAAATGATGAGCTCAGATATCTTGATGCCAAATATCAAGCTTGAACAGAGTCTGTGTTCTTTTTCCACGTGAGCTGGCTGACTTCAGTAGTGATTGGGACCGAAGCCCTCATGAAAGTATTTCCGAGTAGCGTCCTCCAGTGATGATCATATCCGCCTGACCTTCTCTTCAAGATGAGCTTTGTCTCATTTTCCAGGGAGTGATAATTCCTCATCAGGTTATATAGGTCAGTGTGGCAGTGTCCTATCTTACTCTGTATTTGAAATGTATCTGGACTACAGATACAATGTTAAGCTCCTATGCTCTGATATAAAGTAAAGTCTCAACACCACACATGCTGAAATGGAAGTTGATCAACGGGAAATTAATTAGAAACTTTGATAAATGATTAGGCTAGGGATGGGCATTTTGGATCATTTTCTAACCGAGTATCCTAACTTTGTCATAACCGGGTAACCGAATACTGTAATAAAAAAATAAAATGACGTCATGTCTGACGGACAGAGCGCATTTATGCACCGGCTGCGCTCTGTCCGTCAGACATGACGTCATTTTATTTTTTTATTACATTATTCGGTTACCCGGTTACGACAGATAGTCAGCATTACTGACACACAGCGTCGTCAGACTAAATATCAGGTGGATAATAAGAGTAGAGACTGGAGTTTAAGATGCACATATGGGGCATATGTGCATCTTTATGCCGGGGCATGAATGCGCTGCATGCACTCTGAGCGCAGCGCATTTATGCCGCGGCTGCCTCGGAGGAGAAAACTTTTTTTTTTTTTTAATCATTAGCGGTGCTTATTTATTAGTCCACACTACATGTTGGTGCCTTCGGTCCTCTCTGCCTCGCATCGTCTCAGGAAATAACTGGGAAGGTTTCAGAATGTTTGTAAACTGAAAGCTGATTTTCTAACAGACTTGATGACACCTGTCGTCTCCCTCCCGACGCCTTACGCCGAGGGAACCACCACAGATTCTTGTAAAAGGTTTGAAAGTCCGAGACTCGCTTTTACACAGCAGAAAATCACGTTGCTTGATCCGAAACTGTTTAACACTACAAAAAGCCGAACTATGGCGTGATAATGTAGTTTGATCCGACACTAGACTGTTGCTCTAACGTGCCGTTTTTTTAATCCTAGGTTAACCGGATAATAAATTCATAACCGGATAGCAGATTGCCTACTCAGGTACCCGGGTACTCGGGTAACCGTGCACATCCCTAGATTTGGCTACCGTAATTGTTTGTGTCAAGTGATGTGATACCTTCCTTTGTCATATGTGATAATAGGCTGTTGTTCAAATAAATCATGTAAAGTGAGGTCAAATATCATATCATAAAGAGTTTATGATCCCATGCACAAAATGATCACATAACTCTTTGTGCAAATTTTTGCATTTTTGTTTGAAAATTTGGATTTAATTATTATTAGCCTAATTTTCAGTTTACCTTATTGATTTAAGAATGTGTTGTTGCAGCATGCATTTCCCTTACTTGCTGACATTTTTGAAAAACAAATGATCTAATAATCTAATTCATACAGCTGTTGCGGGTCCTACATACCGCAAGCAATCAATGATTCACTGAAACAACTTAAATGCAATCAAATCCCATCACCTTAAAGTTCATTAGTGAAATATTAAGTCTTGCAGAAGCAGTCTTGATTAAAGTATAAAAACTGCATCTTAAAGTGATCTTGTGCCGCCTTTTTTGCAATTGAAAAGAGAATCTACATTTGCTCTTAGAGCCATTGTCTGACATTCACAAAGGGCTCGAGCTTTCACTCAGATTTGATTCACAGAGGGAGAAAGCTGAATTGAATAAGGCTTGCATTGTGGATCAATACGGCAGTCCTCAATGGGCACACATTGACCGTACGGTGCAATCAGCGATCAGCTCCTGCAGGATTTCAGGGAGGAACAAGGTCACCTTGCCCATAAAAAAAAGAGAAAAACAGCCTTCGCTAAAGAGGCCAGAGCCAGCCTCTCCACTCTGCAACATCCATCCTCTCAGTGTTTGGCCTTTGGCAGATTTAGACTGAGCTCTTGTTCAAGGACTTCAGGACTGTCCGTTATTATCAGATAGGACAAACTGTCACAGCTGGATGTGCAGGCTCACACACATGCACTGATGTAATATATATTATACATACAGAGGACACACTTTTGTGGTGAATGTGAAGTGTTGTGCAGCTGATGGAATGTGTACCCCCTATAAAATGAATTCATCATCTTAACCACCGTTGCCATACATGTGCGCACTAATGAACACGAGGAAAACCGGGGCAAGCAAACACAGTTCTTCATCCTCTAATTACTCCGTTACCAGCTGTGGATAGTTGTTCTCACAGTGAAGCAGTGCATCCCCCCCCCCCCCCCCCCCCCCCCCAATCTCACTTGTGTCATGTGATGTTTTTCATTGATGACATTAGCACACTTTCTTCGATCCATTCCTCTAATAAAGTGCCCGATGCTGCGGGACACGAGACCTTTAACCTGACATCTCCCTCCTACATGGTGCAGGTGACATGGCATTCCATCACGGCAGGAAACGGTATTAGCAGACCTTTAAAGGCTGCACACGTTGTTGCTGAGCGCTCGTGTTCAATGCAGCTGATGGCATTTTCACGTGGCAGGTAGTCTACTAATGACAATCGTGATATGGCGTGAGCAAATGAGACAGCTGTGAAGAAAATAGGCTGGAGGCAGATTAGACAGACAGCAGTCTCAGCATCATCCATCCGCCTGGCACTCTGCTCTGTAAGCACAAGGCCGCAGGGTCAGAGAGATGCTCAGAAAATCATCTGCAGCTATGATATTTTTACTGCGCTGGGCTCGATGATCAATAATGAGTAAAGCATGAAAAATATTTCTTCCAGCTCAATTTGTTCCATGCGAACTAAGGACACTCTGTTGCAGCTCACACTGAACTGAAGGCAGTAGTTTTTGGTATTTAAGCAGCTAGTAATGTGACAAATTTAATCAACAGTATTTTAGGAGATAAAAAGAAAGTCAAAATATCACCTTGGCCTCTGAGTAAATATAATTTCATATTGTTCACAATTTTATGACATTTTATATAGACCATTAATTAATAGAGTGATTGACTAAAACTAAATAATCACTGCAATTGAACACTTAACAAACGCGAAAAATGTTTTGACAAATGAACCTTAAAATATTCAACAAAACACTCTTTGCCAAAGTTTTTCTGTAAAAATCTTTTCCAAGACTTCTGCTCATGGGCAGCCTCATGCACACACAGCAGTTTGATCTTACATCTGCTTATTAAGAGCACCCATCACCTTGTGACCTCTTGAAAATCTTCTGACTTCTGAAATCTCTTGGCTTCTTGAGAGAGATAATAACATGAAAGTGAACTTGCCCTGCAGTGAGTTCTATCAGTTGGAGCCAGGCTACCTGTCTGCCGTCCTAAGAGAGCTACTACCGCAGGATGAACCTTATTAAAGTGGAAATAGCTCAAGTGGATTGCTAGAGGAACCCTGATACTGAGGATCCAGCAGTTTCAATTTGGTCCACCAAGTAGCTTGCACGGTCATTTTGAGCGCGGATGATTTCACACACCAGTAGTTCACGTGCATTGCAGCCGCAAGGAGATTTAGCTCCTAAATGATAAAAGTGCCATTAGGTGTCATCCCAGAAGATGCAGATAACCTCTGAAGTGGAAGAGAAGTTGAGTGGAGTTGTCTTCTCTTAAAAGTGCTTACTCAACAGAATTATAATAAGTACAAGAACAAAGTTTAACTTTGTAGAGAGCTTTTAAAGTGTTTATTTCTTTTCTTTTCTGGCTGTACTTAAGCTACACTCTTTATTTGTTAAGATGACAGGCATGAACAAGTAAGCTTTCATATAATATTTATTGTAGCAGTTTCTGAATGTACTGTAGAGGTCAAATAAGACTCAGCAACCAAAGCAAAGCACTTCCAGGCCCACTTAAAGGTTGTGCATTCTCCAACAAATCATCTTTGTGTTGCTAGATCAGATTAGGAAGAACCATGAGCCAAAATAAAATAAAAAAAATCTAAATTTTTTGTTTCATGTTCATAGGCATTTCCTTGCCAGACTCTAATTTGCAGATGAACAATGATTTCGCTGTTTACCAGGGCCGTTGTATAGGGGAGAAAGGTGATGATAATTCTAGGGGCCCAGCGCCCAGTGGGGCCCATAAAAAACCCCAGTAGTCTAATCTTTGTATGACTGATTTATTCTGCGTAAGACCCTGACTATAGTACAACATCTTTCCAAGAATATTTGTCTTATTTCTTGTCCAAATGTCTCATTTCTAGTCAAAACTAATCTCTTTCCACTTACAATAAGACTCATCACCTAAAAATTTTAGATAATTTTCACTTAAATTCACAATAAATAGACAAATCTGCCAGTGAAAGTAAGTTTTTTGTGCTTGTAATAAGAAAGAAAAACTTGCTCCACTATCAGATTTTTTGTACTTATTCCACGTGAAAATCTGCTTGAAAGAAGTAAAAAATGTCTAAAAACAAGCTACTTTTAATATGATGTGTCTTATTTTAAGTATAATGAGATTTGTTTTGACTAGAAATGACATTTTGACTAGAAATAAGACAAATATTCTTGCTAAGATACTTGAGTTTTTGCAGTGTAATGCTGCATTAGCATCAAAACAAAGTAGGCTAAATAAAAAATGATAATACATACGTAGTCTAAGAAAAAAAAAGTGGAAAAGTCAGGGGGCAGGGGCCCACTTTAGTATTCTTTCAGGGGGCCCAGAATTCCTAGCAACGGCCCTGCTGTTTACCAGCCCATTGTAAACTGTTAAAAAGCTAGCCCGCTAACTGCAGCTACTGTAGCAATGGCAGTCACAGCCTGGGGATACTAAATAGGTGAACAAAGTTATCCATCAGCTGATAAGGATGATGAAAATGTGGCCACGCCTCAGCTTATGGACTCATTTCAAATTCTGCGTCTGTTTGCGTAGTGTAGTAGTGGACTTTTTTTTGCAGTAAAGCTGCTGACAAGTATTTGCAAAGCGTCTGTGAGAAGAAGACAGCTGGCATGGAAAACACCTGACCTTAATGATAAAGTCAGAGGAAAAGGTGACATCATCCGGGAGCCACACTCTCGCTCGCCACAGTCAACATAACCATTTGAGCGCTCCGTTGAAATTTCACAATATTCAGCTTCTAGGAAGTGACTTCAGATGTGGCCTCAACCACAGTTTATTAGCACTATAAACAGACGCTTCTGGTGATGTAACATTAAATCTGGGAACACTGTGAACACACTTTTGAAGTCTATTAAACTTATCATGCATTCCTCTTGCTATTAGCAAAACAGACACACTAAAAACAAATATATTCACTACAAAAACAAATCTGCACTACATTAATGCAGAAAAGCCATCAGTATGAATACAACTTTTCCCTTTTTATCTTGGACTTTTCCCAGAGCACAGAGTATTTCACTTGTGCCCTGTTCTCAGTGTTGCACCATCCATTTCCATTTACCCAAAATTGGGTATTTTAAGATTTGAGGACCTAGTCAAATTCAAAACAAGTCAGATTTTGTTTAAAGTCTGGAATAGGTTGCTACCAATAAACATCCAAAAAATGTTTATGGTCAGAGAAAGCATATATGATGTAAGAGGGAACTGTAACTTTAAACAATCTACCATCCATTCTACCCTGAAAAGTTTTAGCATCTATTTTTGTGGTGTTAAAATGTGGAATAGACTAGATGAGGATATAAAAATGTGCAATAACTTAAAACAATTTAAAAGTAAGTACAAACATACACTCTTGGACAGCTATAAAGAACTTGACAGCTAATTTTACTCTTTTTATTTATAATCATGGTCTTATTTCATATTAAAGCAATATGTTTTTAATCTTCTGAATTGTATGGAACTACAGATGTACTGTATATGACATGAATCACAATGTAAGGGGGGGCTGAACTTGATCAGCTTTGCTTCCTTCAGCCCCTTCTCAAACTTGCACAGTGTCATTATTGTTTTGTTTCTTGTTACATAGATTGTTTGTCTTTTGATGTGCTTGTTTGAGATAAATAAATAAAAATCAAATCAAAAAATCAAATCAAATAATTTTCCCCAGTTTGATATCGGCAGATCCTGCAAACCAAGATGAGATTACAGTACGACGAGCCCCTGAAATGATCCACAAGGAAAATGATGACAAATGGAGTTCCTCATGTGGCCAGTGACTGTATAGACACATTATGAACATAGATTTTAATTATATTACCTCAAACGTGTGATGTGAATGATGAGCACAATAGCAGCTGACTGTGTGGGTGTGAGACATGATTGTGTAGCTGCTGTTGTCTCTGAACAACACTAGTGAAGTTTATCAATGTATGATATGACACGTCTAGTAAAAAATGTAAATTGACCCTTTGTTGGCCTTCTGATTGGTCTGCTGATCCACCAATCAGAGCGCTTCTCCCCATGTCACATGTTGCACAACATTCTAAGGTTGGACAACCCTGGAATGAAACCCTATGAAACGAGATAGGTAGACAGCAATTTTTTTGGCAAAAACTACTTAATAATTTTTCAATATGGTTAAAATGTGCCTGGGGTTCCTGCAATAGCAACTCACGATATCTGTAACGTATTCCTGGAGTCATTTTTATCCCATTCCCCAAACCTAAGACATCAATAAACATAGGCTACTTGGCCCATGTGTACTGTATAACATATTACTTTAACCTTCTGTTAGTTGAGCTTAATAATAGGGTTTGGGGGTGGTCCACTAGGGGGAGCTCTAGGCATAGGTCAGGGGTTAACTGCAAAGTTTTGTTTGTTGTTGTTGTTGTTGTGTGCAGTCCTCATGAGAAGTGAGCCTCAAGGGGTCAGTTGTCGGTCTGAGAAGTGAAGCTCACTTCCGCGTTCAAAAACCTGCAATCCCCTGGGCTGTCGCTGGGGGCTGGCTCCAGAAGGGAGCAACTCCAATTGAGCCCCATGTTAAAATAGCCGATTTTACAGCTTAAAAAAACATATTTACAGCCTGGTACATTTTATTTTTTTGGTCTCAACCGATAGTTTCTACCCCCGCACACACTCTGAGGGGGGTGAATTTTTTTTAAACTCTACAGTTTTACTGTTATTAGGTTTAAAGTTCTGGCCAATTAGGGCGCAGAACCGTTGAGTGACAGGTCCGGAGACCGCTGCTACGAGGCCAGTGGGCGGGCTCTCGGCCGGCCAACGGCCGCACCGCTCCAAATATGGCAAGTAGAATCCAACATGGCGCGGTTCAAACCCCCGTAGTAGCGGCACAAAACAGACTCCCCCCAAACCAATGGGTGACGTCACGGGTGCTACGTCCATTCTTTTTACAGTCTATGTTTTTCCCTGGCTGTACTGAAGTGCTATTGAAGCTCATTCATCCTCCAGTCCACTCTCTGGTCGTGTTCATAGACAGAGAAGATCTAATACCTTCAAAGTTATCTAGCAAACGTAACATTACCGCTGCTAATGTCTTTTGAACTTTGTGAAGTTTTACGAGGAAAAACGGGAGATCGGCGGAGATTAGGCGTTAGCTTGTAGCTAACGCTAGCTAGCGTCGTTAGCTACTAGCTAGTGAGTGACCAAAACAATGATTTTCCCCCATTTTTCGGAAAAGTCAGGTAATGCCCGTTCAATCGCTATTGAGCCACGTCTGTCCTCTATCATGGACACTATTTTTCTGATGCATAAGTTAATTAAAATTTTCTTTACAAGCAATTTAAATCTGCCTAATTTTCAATGGTTTCCAATGGGAGTTAACCCTTCCGTGACCATTGTTTGTCCAACCTAGCAACAGTAACCGTGGGGGGCGGGACTTGACAAAGGGTCAATTGTTCATATTTCTCTTCCTCACTTGTCCTTTGGGATGATTTGATGATGATTACGATGATGACGATGAATTTCTTGGAGCTATCATTGATGATAAATTAAATTGGAAATCACACATAAATTATGTCAAATCCAAAATGTCAAAATCCATTGCAATTCTTTATAAAGCCCAAGCTTTCCTCTCTCAACAATCACTAGTCACATTATATTATTCATTAATTGCCCCTTATATGACATATTGCATTGAGGTCTGGGGAAACACATACAGAACAAATACAAATTCTATTTTTTTATTGCAAAAAAAAGGCTATAAGAATCATCAGTAATAAACCTTTACGTGAGCCAACCAACTCACTATTTAGTCGCCTGAACATTTTGAAATTCTGGGACTTAGTTGATTACATTACAATACAAACCATGTACAAAGCAAAAAATAAACTTCTTCCTCAAGATATCCAGAATCTGTTTAAAATGAAGGATTCTAGTTATAACCTGAGAAGACCACTATTATTTGAGAAACCAAAGACTCGAACTACTGTAAAAAATCACTGTCTTTCTGTTAGAGGGGTTAACATCTGGAATAATTGTCCTGAAAATATTAAATTATGCTGTACTCTAGTCAGCTTTAAAAAACTTTATAAGAACAACATCATTTCTCGTTACAGGAAAATTAAGTTCAATGATTTTGTACTATTTTGGGTTATGCGCTGTGTACAATTCTCTATTTTGTTGTGATCAGAAATTTAAGTGTACTGATTAATTTCAAATGTCTGTGATCTGATCCTATTGTATTAATGCATATTTATACCATGGTCTGGGTGAATACTCGATTCTGATTGGCTGCTGGGTGTCCATTAAAAAGTGATAATGGACACCTATGAAGATGTTCCGGTCAAATAGCCTGATTACGTTCTAAATATTACTGCGCTGGCTCAAACGCTTGTTAGTAACCACGGCAACGGACACTCGGACCAAAACAACTTTTTTTTCAGCGCATCACGGCACTGGAGTCTGTAAACACACAAGCGGTAAGAAGTGCACTGGACCCATGGATGTATTATATGACTGGACCTCTGAAAAACTTTGTGTCACGTAACATTTAAGCCGTCACCTCACCTCCCTTCATTGATCAACTATCAGGCTGTGGCAGAGTCACTGGCTGTAACGTTATGCTGCGGTCACAGCGGGTCCCTCTTTTTTCTCTTTTATCGCCGACGAGTTTATTAAATAGTCCGCTCGGCTCAGCCGCTTAAAGACGTGTGATTTTAACGGTAAAAACAACATTTTAACGGTAAAAACAACATTAAATTCTAAGTAATTGATTTAATATGTATTTATCTCGTAAGTGACCATGGTATAAGCGGGATAATGCCCTTCGAGGTGTCCGATTATCAGAGATTAATGGACTTCGCGGAAGCAACCGTCCTCCGCTCCGCGTCGGACGGTTCACGCCTCCGCGTCGTCCATTAATTAAGCAATATTACCCGAGAGGGTGTGCTTTAACGTCATTTGAGCACGACGGTGATGCGGTCAGGACCGAGGCGCTTGCGCCGAGGTCCGCAAGCATCACCGAAGTGCTCAAATGACGTTTAAGCACACCCTCGAGGGTAATATTGCGATTATACAACAATTACCAACAAAATAAAGCGTATAATTAAATAAATATTCATGTTGATGGACGTTTTGCTCTCAAAATTTAAAATTTTTTGCGAGTGTGCTTCCCGTTTCCATGGAAATAAATGGGGTCTGACTAATAACTGAAACACAATCAGTCACGTCAGTAGACTCCTATGTGTAATGGAACCTAGTTCACCTCTACAGCAAATAGTCCGAACCTTAGTAACGACCTAGCAACAGAAATGATTTTCTAGTCCCAGATGAGTGAACTCTGAGCTGACGTTCATGTTTTAACGCGGTCTCGGACTTTCCTGAACTAAATCAACACTGCACAAACTCGCCCAAGTTATAACAAAGATGCCGTTTTTTTCCTTTCACAGATGTAGCTTCTACAACCGCAAACTCTGCATGTAAATGAAGTTATAGCGCCGTGTCGCCGACACAGCTGATAGAGAAAGACAAACGATTACTCCAGATTATTTAAAAGCCCAAAAGGCGCAAGCAAGAGAGAGGGAGAGAGAAACATACAGGTAATCACCTCCGTTTTATCTAATGAAAATATTCAGCTCCAGGCCATATTTTAAAAAACATATTCACCGCGATCACAACTCGTGTCTCTCCGACTTTGTAACGTTACACACATGGGAGGGAGACAATCCTCTCGGCTGTAACGGGGAAGTTTACAATATATTAACAAAAAATAAAATAAAATAATTGTTCTATAAATGTGACTTTGGCAGCTGTCAGGAACAACCTACAGGAGGTTAGTGTAGTTTGTGATTTATTTTCACGAGTAATAAATGACGTATTTCAAAATAAAAGGGGGAAAAGTCCATGTTGCCATGGAGATGTGTAAACAACATGACATGGCGAAGTAATATTTTCAGTGATGAGTCAGCCGTGCTGTAATGCTGATTTGAGCACGTTCTAAATGTCTTATTGACCAATCAGATTGCTTGGTCGGAACTACTTGTTGTATAATTTCTGATAATGGACACCTCGTCGGGCATTATCCCTTACATATATATATATTATTTTATTTTATTTTAATTTTTTAAGGTAAAAGGGGTAGGGGTATATAAGCTTTGGCTTCAACCTACACCCTTTCGGTTATATAAGCTTGATATACCGAAATAAATAAATTCATTCATTCATTCATTCATTCATTCATTCATGTGATGATGATGAATGTGTAGTAGTAGTAGCAGTGGAAAATTCATGCAGTAGAAGTGAAAGAGGTGACAGCTGCAGGAGTAGGGTAGGATGAGAAGACACAAAGTAAATGACATACAGTGGTGTGAGAGAGATAAGGAGATAAGAGATGTGCATCATGGGAGTTTCTTCAGTGTTATTTTTGAGTTATAAATATCGTCACAAAGAGATTTGTAGATTAGGTTGTGGTGTGACCTGGAGCTGACCTCGTTTTACTTTTAGTCAGACAATTTCTCAAAAGTCAAGTGTGTCTTATTTCAAGCCTGGAAAACAGCCACATTTCCATCCACGTCCAACCTGCTGATCAGTGGCAACAAATAACGAAACAAACAAAAACAGGGGTCATAGTTCATGGTTTAAGAGGTGAGAAAGAGTTCACAGTGTTTAATGCAACCCGTTGACATTATTCAGCAGTTGGATTAATTTGTCCAAAGAAACTATCTTGAGCCCGAGAGAGTTAGATGAACTACTTCAAAGTATATTGAAGAGGTTTTTGTACTCTTGTAAAATGCCCTTGCTGTATTTCAATTTTTCCAGAAGCGTGTAGGTGTGAGGGGCACCGAGCAATCTGAATCAATCTGACATGATTCTTGAATATAGGGCAAGTCCAAAACTAGATACAATTTTGCCACTGTGATAAATTTGGATGCCCACCTGAACTGACTGTTAATTAATTAATTAAATAAATGGATAAAATCCAAATTAAAGTCACAAACTGTCACTGTCAAACAGTTTCTTCATGTGACTTTGTGAGATATAAATAGATACAGTCTTTGAGCATCCAAATAAAATCTTGTTTTTTGTGTGTAAATTTATTTTTAGACGCTGACTATGAGAGATATGATACATTTCTTAAATTCCTCAGTGCAGTAAAGGTTTGACAAAGAATCATGCTCTTTATTAGCATGATGCTGATTAATAATGACATTTGGGAGCTGCCCAGTACAACCAGCATTTCCTCTGTTGTTGCTCACCAAGAAATTTAAATTCATTGATAATCGGAGGGCTCAGACTGCTGTGTCATGTTAAAGTGAAGGAGTCAATATTAGCATTATAATGGGTGAATCCTGTTTATTTGCTTCCGTTTCCTGCTGGTTCACTGTTAACGATGCTGTGACTAACTGGTTCCCTTAAATAGAACAAAGCTATGATCCTTGTCTTTAGCAACACCTGTGCATTTCCTAATGTGACAAATCTGCGGTGAGAAGAAATGTCGGACTTTTTTAGTGGATTGGTTGGAAGTTTTCATCATAGAGATGCCGGATGATATGACTTGGTGCACAGACTACATACTGAATCATTAACTGTATTTGTCTAGTTTATGACACACAGACAACGGATTTTTGTTTTAGACCTATAAAAATAACAAATACTGAAATCGAAACTAAATACTTGTCTGTTGCTTTAATGAGTAAATTATAGTCAAACACTTGGTTAAATTAAAGCAGAAGTAAGCGATCCGGTCGTTTTGGCTAATGCTGCGTTCCAGGCAGGCTTTTGAAACCGTAAATTACAGCTTCAAGTCACAACTTACGACTTTGTAGCGTTCCAGGCAACCCACTCGTGTTTTTCTGACCTGTTTTACCTGTGAAAGTCACTATAACGGCCACTCGTAACTTCCGACCCGTGAACTCGTACCAGATCGAACTGGTACGACTTCACAGGTCGGAAAAACACGAGTTACGGGTTGCCTTGAACGCACCATAACGTCTTGTCAGCTGACGGAGTTAGCAGCCCCCGCCCTCGTCATGGATCTATTGGTCCTTGTCCCTACGTCACCACATTCACGCACATCCCTTGGCTGCACACACAGCCCTTCATGCCGTTCTCTCTCCTCATTGGATAAAACTTGTAGGATACGAGAAAAGTTTTCTCTTCGGCTCAGAGCAGAGCAGAGTGACTGACAGACCCGTGTTTCGGTCCAAACACTCTATATAAGTGATTGCTGTCGGAAGATAGAACTATTTAAGACTTATATTAACACAAAAATATCGCTTACTTCTGCTTTAATGAGTAAATTATAGTCAAACACTTGGTTTAATTAATTAAAATCTTATTTACATTTACAGCCTTTGGCAGGGGATTTTGTGCAGCGTAACTTCCAGCTAAATACTCATGATTGAGAGAACTACAGTACCAGCGCCATAGCAGGAAGATAATTGTAGTATTTGCTTTGTAGCATTCTCCAAGTGAGGTGAGAATTGATTTATCGCAGCATGTGAGGGTTTCTGAGGGTTTAACTAACAGACTTGATTTCGCTGAGTTAACCTCAAGCTACAAGTCGTGAAACAACGTATTTTTTGCTCCAAACATTCCAGTGTGAATGAGGGTAAATTGTGTTAATCCTTCTGAAACCAACACACAGCATTCACAGCAGGTATTAAGTCCCTGTCTCTGTTACAAAACTTGAAATAAGATTATCAAACTAGAGCCGACTGCATGTAAACAAGAACAACTCGTTATTTACTACAAAACATGTGTCAAGCTATTCCGGCCCTAGAGGCGTGGTGTGAATGAAGTGGATTTCTGCATTAATCACTGGATGTTGAAAGCGTTGCACACTGGATTATTACACAGCAAACAAATTACATAACACACCCTGCTCTCGCCTGACCTCAAGTGGTTTTTTAGCTTTGACATTGGGCTGAATAAAAAAAATATGTGCAAAGTCACGGCAACATAAACAGGACAGATTCTCAAGGTGTGTTTCATTTTTGAGAAATGCCTCATGAATTGCAGACATTCTCAGGAGAGTTAGATGTTATCCAGCTGTGATAACTACAGCAGGGTATCCTCAACTCTGTAAAAAACCTCTTATGAAATATAATATAATTATTGGACACCCATTTCTGTGTTCTCTAAATTATGGGAAGTCATATGATGCATATGGAGCTTTAACCTAAACATGACATATGAAATGACATATTCAAATTTTATGTCATGCCATGCAAAGCTAAGAAAGTAGATTGTCTATAAATCATTTCTGCTGCCTGTTTAAATACACACTTGCTTCTTTTTTCTTCTCACCATCAGTTTATTGCTTTCCTTTTTGGTAACATGCTTACTACAGTCTTGTAACACAGATTGACTGGGAGTGACCATGAGTTTGAGCAAGGCTTGAGGTGCTATTGCAGAGTAATTGCATCAAGAGGACATTGTGAGATATTTAAGGAAACACCTTTCTACTTCAGTTCATTTGGTAAATGTGTTTGTCATGTGCTGTGTCCGTTGATTTGTTTTCCCTCTGCTTTGTTGTCTGCTTGCTGCTAAGTGTTGTGCAACTCTGCAGCAACAAGAGAGGCAGTTATTAATAAAAGTTTTCAGAATGTGTGTCGTGAGTAAGATCCATTTATTAAGTCTGGAGTCTGGACACTGTATTGATTTTTTGAGCCTGTTTGTTGTAAAGTGCAATTGAGAGGCGGATCGTGGTGGTTTTATCCTTTCCCTTTCTTTTTTTTTTTTTTTTTTTTTTTTTACAGTACTATAAACATATCAACCTATGCTGCCCTACAAAGGCAAAGTGGAGTATCTGTAAAAATGCCAAACTGAGAAAAACAGCTTTTTGTGTTTTTCGTTGTCAGGTCCAAGCATCAAATTATGAATAACTAAGTCTATAATTGATTAGATAAAGGTGGACTGAATTAAATGTATTTTGTAGTTTGTCTTTCTGATCAATTTTGACCGTTTTATGGCAGATACTGCACTTTTGCCTTGGTTTTACTCCAATGGAATTATAGAGTAAATTCTAGAGTACAGTACTCTTTGCCGATACTGCACTTTGCCTTGGTTTCACAGTGCTTTTTTGGATGGGCAGCAAAATAAAAAAGCCCAATAACTCTGGAAATTTTAGCAGTACAAATATCAAATTCTTCTAGATTTAAAGGGATAGTATCATTTTTTTTAAAAGTGGGGTTGTATGATCTACAAATAGCCCCTAAGTACTTTAATTGCAGTAGAAGACTCTCTGCACTCCTCCCGTTAGCAACGCCAGCCCATAGCCCTGCCCAGAGATTTACAACATACATTGTTGTGAATGGACCCAAAGAAACGGCCTATTTTCAAATAAAAACTGCGTTTTTCCTGCACTTTGAAGGGCTGGAAAAAATTATATCATAGCGAACAATGGAACTGTGTATTTTTTTTCAGGTAAAACCTCTTTTAGGCCGTGAAAATAGGCCGTTTCTTTGGGTCCATTCACAACAATGTATGTTGTAAATCTCTGGGCAGGGCTATGGGCTGGCGTTGCTAACGGGAGGAGTGCAGAGAGTCTTCTACTGCAATTAAAGTACTTAGGGGCTATTTGTAGATCATACAACCCCACTTTAAAAAAAAATGCTACTATCCCTTTAAGAGAATATGCCACACTTTTGATTGGTCAAAAAAAAAAGAAATTGAAAAAATGCAGATACTGCACTTTGCCTTTGTAGGACAGTATAGGGATGACTGATTAATCTTATTTTCATCCTCATCGCATTATCAACATGCACGATAAACACATCGCAAAAGGATGCCTAAAATGTATGTACATAGTACGTTTTATTTACAGTACAGGCGCCATGCCTTCACACTGACTTCACCCTCATACAGTACACCTCAGCAGTAACCTGAGCTACACCGCTAGACGTAATGCAACATAACAACAACAACGGCGGACCTCCGTCGGGTCCCTCGGATACCGCGCTGGAAAAGGCCTCTAACCTTTTAAGATACACAAATCATCCAAACATGAGCACACATAACTAACAGACCTGTACTTCTTGAACACAGATCATAACGCTTTCACATGGCTTATTACTAATAATTGGTTCTGGCTATTTAGTGTGCTTGAGGAGTTAATGGTTTTTTCTTTCATTGCCACATCATGCAGTATATATGAGAACTGAGTCACAGGGACATTGCGTGCAGGACGAAGCCAGGAAGCATCAACCCTCCAGTCAGAGAGGCATTTAAATTTAGCCCCGCACCTTGTGATATAGTTAGCTCACCCTCACCTCCTGTTGGATGCTAAGCTTGTTTTGTAGGACTTGTCTGCCAGGGAGCAAAGAGAGGGCGGCGACTGGCTGAGGATGCAAACGGTGAACAAGCCAGACAGGATCATCCCTTTGATGCCACCTCAAAGATCACAGTCACAGCACAGTGAACAGGTTGTCTTGGTATCGATCGGACCTGGCAAATGCCCAGTTAGACACGCATTAGCTACATGTTTGTACTGAGGAAAGTGTCAGGTTGAGCTGGTCTCAGATCACGATGCTCTCAACGGTTCTTGTAGCATTTGCCCCTTCAGCGAAGCTGCTGGACCTCTGACTTTGTGGACTTCATGTTTTTACATGAAAGTACTCTGTTATACTATGATGCAACTCTTTGAGATATTAGGAATGAGAGATTTTGCACAACACATCTGGAATATGAAAATACTGTATATCAAGTTTATTACTTTATCTAAGAAGTAAAGATGATGTAGAGTTTCTCTGAAAACAGAATTATTTTTAGCTGGAACTAAGTGATCACAGGGTAACAAAAATACATTGTTCACTTCCAGATGAATGTTCTTTTTTTTGTTAAATGGTATCAGTGTTAAGTTAGCCTTGGCTGTGACTCTAAATAAGCATGCTTGAATAGCGCATGTGGTCCAAACAAGACTGCCTCCACATGAAAAGCATCGTATTTTTATAACTCAGATGTTTTGAGTTGGCAGACAATGGTGGACTGGACAGCCGAGGATGGAAAATGTTTGAAATGCCGCCACTGGGGAGTCACTTTTTATTCAAAGGTAATGGAGTGGTGACAGCATTGTCATGTAAGAGGAAATATATGAATAGAGAGCGCATTCAGGAACGATTTCATACAATGACTGTGAAGTTTTTGAGTATGATGCAACAGGTTATAAAATGCATCATTCTCCAAAAGCATAACAGTGACTGATCCGTGCAAACATACAGTGTTCTCCACCTTTTTGTGGATCATCGAGTGATACATTAGCTTCTGAAATGTTGTGCTTTCTTTTGATGACTACCGCCAAAAACACTGATGATGTTGTTATGATTTTCTTGCTGGAGACAGATTGTTTCATACTGCAGGAGCAGACAAACAGGGGTACAGGGTGTGCTGTCGTTGCTTCTGGAAATGCACCAAATTCGTCATTTGTATTTGTAATTGCGTCTTGCATTTTTTATCATATGAACTGTTATGATTATGTAACATTTCGCATCATAACTCGCAGACGGCACTACAGGCGAGGTCACGACGAGGGCACAGTTTTTCAAAGTGTTTGTTTTTCAACGTGTCTTTTTTGAAACCGTGTGTTTTTGAGCCTCATTATTGCATACAAACTTGAGCAGGATTCTCTGTAATGTTTTCCCAAGACTGGTTATGTGACCTTTCCAATTATGTGTGGGGGAAAATGTTGCTTTTAGGGCCCCATTTCAATTGATAATTAGGCACCAATTTCTACTGAAATGTTATCATTACTGATTTGAGCAGACTCATTATGACTAGCCGGAGGTTGTCTTTTCCTGGCCCACAGTTGCCCTGACCTAAACTTTTCCCCTCCATTTATTATTCTGTGTAATGTATAATTGGGCTTTGTGTTCATTCAGATTCCGTAGTTTGGTGACAATGGGCCGCTGAGACAACTATTGGACGTGGTAGTCATCCCTATTAATTTGGTCCCTGCAGAAAGCTTATGTCCAACCAATTAATGCAGAGCAGCACCGCCTCTATGTCCTTGAACCACAGAGTGCAACATCATGTCCTCCCACAGAGAGGCTCCTTTCTGACTTTCTAAGTACTTTCACAGAGGGGCAGGGCCGTTGCTAGGAATTCTGGGCCCCCTTAAAGAACACTAAAGTGGGCCCCTCCCCCTAACTTTTCCTTTTTTTTTTCTTAGACTACATATGTATTATCGTTTTTTATTTAGCCTTCTTTGTTTTGATGCTAATGCAGCATTACACTGCAAAAACTCAAGTATTTTACCAAGAATATTTGTCTTCTTTCTGGTCAAAATGTCATTTCTAGTCAAAACAAATCTCATTATACTTAAAATAAGACACATCATATTAAAAGTAGCTTGTTTTTAGACACTTTTTACTTCTTTCAAGCAGATTTTCACTTGGAATAAGTAGAAAAAATCTGATAGTGGAGCAAGTTTTTCTTCCTTATCACAAGCACAAAAAACTTACTTTCACTGGCAGATTTTTCTATTTATTGTGAATCTAAGTGAAAATGATCTAAAAACAAGTTAATTTTTAGGTAATGAGTCTTATTTTAAGTGGAAAGAGATTAGTTTTGACTAGAAATGAGACATTTGGACAAGAAATAAGACAAATATTCTTGGAAAAATGTTGTACTATAGTCAGGGTCTTACGCAGAATAAATCAGTCATACAAAGATTAGACTACTGGGGTTTTTTTATGGGCCCCACTGGGCGCTGGGCCCCTAGAATTATCATCACCTTTCTCCCCTATACAACGGCCCTGCAGAGGGGCCTCACTTTCTAACGAGCTCCGTTGATGGCTCTCATCCTGAGTGTTTATAACAATAGGAAGAATCTGTAAATCTGGTTCATGGCTGTGCTGATATATTTCTGACCCACATACACAATATCCATGGGGGCTTTCAGCGGCCTTCTGAAGCCCCCCCACCCCCAAGGCCCATCCCTCCATTTGTCTTTGTAGCTGATTGCAGTGAAGCACAGTTCTGTCTCCCTCAGGTGTCTGCAGGCTCGGGGTAAGATGGATGCCGTCCCACCGCAGTTTGTGTTTCTGTGTATCTGCTCTCCATCCCCTGGATGACACTATAATCAATAGTGACATTCACCTCTCATGTGCCCCCATTAGTTATTGTTAGGCTGATGTGGGCCAGCGTTACATAACCTAGAAGGGGCCGAGTCTGCAGCTCCAAGATACTGACTGCCGGTTCTGAAAGAAGTATCAGGGAGTATTTGTTATCAGAAATCAAACTCTGAATGCCTGAGTGGTTTCAGCAGGTTGGCACTTCTAAGAAGATTCAGAACTTCTTCCTGGAAATCTGGAGGGAAACACAATATCACACAGTTTCTCAGGAGTTTACAGGAGCACCGAAGCATGAGAAAGAAAAGGTTTCCTTTACATTCAGTGAGCTTTAACACACACTGACTTTATATTCCCTGTATTCACTGAAGATTGAATTCAGCATGACCCAACTGACAGGATCAGGACTAGATGGTTTTGTTGTTGTGTTTAATAAGGTAACAGCAGTATTCAGTTGTCATTTCCCTATCAGCCCTGTGCAGCAGGCACCTGAGAACCGATGCAAATGCTTATCAACAAAAAAGATTTGCAATTCAGCCGCATTATCAAAGGAATTTGCATCCGAGACAATATTAGATTATGCAGAGAGCATGCATGGTGGCACTGACGTGTGATGTGTGCATTAAATGTATACAAGGATCTAGATTTATGTGGGAAATCAGGCTTAGGCAAGAAGTAGAACATATTTTACATCAACTGCAAAATAGTCCGATTGAACTCTAAAGCTCCATTTACACACATTTATCAGTGATACATCTGCCCCCAGTGCCTGCCTTCAGCCAGCCCTGGTACTGTATATTTAAGCGCAATTAGTTTTTAGATTTGAATTTCAATAAATGTGTGTAAATGTTTGTCTGTTTTTAACGATTTAAAGCCTCATTTGGTAAGAAGACAGTGTAGCTTCTTTTCACTAACAGTTGCAGTATGGTACCATACTTTGAGAAGCCAGGTCAAGATCATTTTCCAAGTAATCGGGTTCCTCCATCAGAAATCCACCCTTTTATCTGAGTTTTCTTAATCCCTCAACCTGATGAAGTGACCTGGGTCTTTCATTCAGATGGTGTTTCAGAGATTTAGGTTACTGCCAAAAGCTGCTGCGAATAATCACATTACTTGAGTGCATGTGAATGCGGCCTATGTGTGCATTAGTGTGTACTGTATGTGTATGTATGTGTTGTACACGTGTCCATCAGTGTCCAGTGGGAAGTATGTTAATGGGGGCTGTTCCCGGCGTCTGTGCAGATTAGAGTGCAGATGTTTGATTGATTAATCTGTTCCGTGGCATATTCCTGAGGATGTGTGCCGGGCCATCAGAGTGTTAAATCCCTCACAGTGGCTTCCTTGTTTAATGATGTAACTAACACCACAGCCAAGCATTCCTGAGAATCACACTGCCGTATGCCAAACTGAGATAGTAGTCCCGGGCACAATGCCCCTTTTTCTTCCCCTGACAAAATGAATACCATTTCAATGTTGCAAAAATGTAATAATGCATCCCATCATGTCTAATTAGCCCTGTCGCTGGATGGAATTTGGACAAATCTGATTTAGAAAAAATGAATTATGACCAACCAATTTATTTTCCACGTGTGCATGGCTAATAAATTGTGGCAAAACAGTTGATACAGTTGCCCTCTCCACGTCCACCATGGAGCAACGTTGATATGACTTTGGAGATGTGTTTGTCCATGTGGCAAATGTGAGTCCAGCGGTCACTGATCTATAACTTGGGGTATATTATATTTCTAAATCTGCCATTATGTTATGATTTTTGTTAAACAGTTGTATGCTTTGATTTGCAGTGAGTTTTTATGACAGTAAAAATATGCACTCCACAACTGTAGGGGGAGCTGCGTAGAGAAAGAAACAACCAAAAGAGCAAAAATGTGACTTGACTTTCATAGCTCCCCTTTAATGCTGAGAGTAGTGGCCAAAACAGTGAAATTATGGGCCAGAAAACCAGCGTGACTCATTTCATTGATTGTTAATTTAAAAATGACGGATTGATTAAAACATGTGATAGAAAACAAATTTCATACTGGATGGAAGTTGGAAGCAAACATCCACCTCCCTGACCTCCACACTCTTTATCTCTTCTACACTAAAGGACACGTCAGGTCCCACACTGAGACACTGAGTGTTTACATCAGCCCTAAATCATTTGCTGCAGAACCATTTGGCTGGATGAATGTGCACTCGAGGAATAGCGTTGGGCTTGCGTACATCATTAGCCCTTTGAGAAAATGTTAAAAAAAATGAAGCGTCTGAATCTGAGGAATGTCAGGTTGCTGAAGGGGAGTTTCCATGTTGATAGATTTGTTGAGGAGTAGCTCTCTGCTGTCTGACCTGCGCAGCAAAGAGATGAATGATTTATGATAAAACTGCTCAAAGTCATCATAAAGTTAAGAACGTGTTTTCAGAAATGGTTTCTGAGGAACCTCCAAAATCTCTTCAGGTTTTAAATATTTAGTTTTAAACATTTAGCCGTCTCAGGTGTTTCCAGACTGTCTGTTTTCTCTCCTTTACCTCTCCTTTCTGTTCTTCCCCTCCCTCTCACCTTGGCAGAGTTAACTGGGCTGAAGAGAAATGGCTGCAGCGCCTTCAGCCTCCAAACTATAAATATGAGGGAACAACCTCGCATAAATATTTGAAGGGGGCAATAACTTCTTCTGGTCTACACACATGCACTTACACACACACACACCGATACAGTGTATTCACTGTCACACAAAATAAACTCACGAGTAGTTTCCACTCAGACACAAACAAATGGATGTAGTTTCTCACCTGCAAGTAAACACAAGGTGCACAGGTTATCATCTCTCAGCACACCCTCGGTCTCTCCCACTGATACACCTGGAGTCTATACTACGAAGCTGCATAAGTTACCGTGGAGATGTGTCCCAGTAAGAAGTGAACCACCATCGTAGTACGGAAAACCCAGATTTAAAGGACAATTCCAGGCGAATTCAACTCGGGGGTATATTTTCTTATCATTTTAGGTCTAAAAGAAGGAATATGAAGATTTTCAGTTTAATCGCTCCTGTTTTGCGGTAGTTGCGTCTGTCCCCGCATCGCCACGGCAGCAATGAATGGGAGTGGATGTAAGTTCTGCTGTTTAGGCTGTTTCCAGCCCTCAAAGCCGCAATTTTTTTCCACAGACAGCGTCAGATGGCGACTCAAACATGCACCGAGAAGTTTATTTACTTCAAGCAAGCCGACATGTTTGTAAAACTAGATCTAATTCAAAGTCTCCCGGAGTCTCGCGCGAGACCCAGTTGCCGTGCGCGGTGTGTTCAGGTGCAGTGGGAAAGCTCCCGTTTGTGTCATAAACACAGGAATATCAACTCTTTACTTGCTTCAAGTAAAAAAAACTTCTCGGTGCATGTTTGAGTAGCCACCTGACGCTGTCTGTGGAAAAAACTTACATGCACTCCCATTCATTGCTGCCGTGGCGATGCGGGGACAGACGCAACTACCGCAAAACAGGAGACATTAAACTGAAAATCTTCAGATTCCTTCTTTTAGACCTAAAATGATAGGAAAATACACCCCCGAGTTGAATTCGCCTGGAATTGTCCTTTAACCCTGAAGTTACCTCGATAAGCTCAAATCCTGCTTCGTAGTACAGGCCTCTGTTCTTGCTGCACTGAGAGGTGTAAAAAGTACACTAAGTACATTATTACTACACTATAAGTACATTATATAACACACAGGTCAACAACCTGTATCATTATTTGGGGGCTGGAGAAAGGAGGGAGGGGGAGGAGATGGGGAAGCAGGTGCATGGGCGTGCCAACTCCTCCACCTCTCCATCACCTTGGCAATAAACCCACAAGCTGCAGCCAGTCCAACAAAGCATTTATTATTCTGTCTGGGTTTTAACTCACCATGGCAGTCTGCACTCTATAATTACCACTGAAGTAAACATAGAAATTTGATCCTTGGTGACACAAACACGTCACCCAGTCATTGGCTGTCCGGCGAGAAGTAGCCTTATCTTTTAGGCATTGATGATCACCTTGATATAGAGCTTGGGACCGGCAACAGAGTTTAGTTCACTTGTATGTTGTGGGAGCAGTTGACTCCAATAACTGTGGGCATTAAATACCGGGATATCCATTCACTCCATCAAAATTAAAATGTTTTCACTAATTGTTGTGTACAGCATCCTTTTGAAACATTTTATATTTTTTTTACGTCATAAGATGTGAAATAAAATGCAGAAATTAAAAAACTGAATCAAATCTCAAATCACTGGTCTGTGCCAGTCCATGATGTGTAAATGCTTCGTCTGACATGACATTCAAAAACCATGACCCACTGTGATGAGAGTTCCATTGAGATTAGGCACAAAAACAGTTTAGTTAGAGACAGACAATAAGATATTTTTTTGTCTTTCTGGAGAAATTGTGGGAGATTTTTTTTAAATAGCATGGCAACAGGTCCCAGAAACTTATTTTTTTTTACTTTCCCCTATGTTTCATGATCCTTCCTGCCAAATATCATACACTCATGACTATTTGTAGTAACTAAATTGGGGCTTACAGTATTTTTACTGGGATTTTGGCGCTTTGGGCATCAAAGGGTTAATATTTAAAAATGCTCAAGGTATATCACCGGGCACCCTCTTGGATTTTGAAGAGGAACCCCCCAGCTACAAGAAACAGCAGAGAAAAAAACTTTATCAGACGAAACAAGGTTCAACCCCATGGCTCCCGGACTACAAGGCTTGTGGTTTGGGTTAGAGGAGGTGCTTGGTGGAGGTTAGGGGACTACAGTTGCAATAATAACCGCTTGGCCATCATTTTGTTGTCTCAGTGATCCACTTAACCATATGCCATATTGCGTCATCCAAGTCATAATTACAAGGCCCTCTGGAGGACTTTTTCTTTAAGGCATTATTGGGTTATTGCTGAAGGAACCAATGTCTTGATAATTTTCAAATTTGATTGATGATGATGAATCTAGTTTAATTAGACTAGACTGATATTTTTATTCACAGAACAAGACTCACTCGTCATTTTCCACGGACCTGTATGATTTATGTAATGTGCATCCACATAGACGTATAAGGGAGGAGGTAGAAAGGTGAGATGAGCACAGGATTTTAGCGAAGTTCTGAAGAAGGCTAAGTTTCCTCTTCACAGAAGAGACACATTATATTTTTGGCCCTGAGAGTCGACAGAGAGGATGAATAAGACGGGTGTGGGGTTCCCAGCACTGACCCTGGACCTGGTGCATCTGCTCCTGTGTGATATGAGCTGTCTGCGGATTATGGCTGCTCAGAAGCAGGGGCCTTCAGAGATCAGGCCTGCTATGTTATTAACTCTGATAAAGTTACCAGACAAGAGCAGCTGGGCTCAAGCAACTCTCACAAGAGTCCGGCAGACAAATGTGTGGTAGGTGTGAGGCCGCTCGTTTGTTACATCAAGAAACAAAACATCTTGGGGGTGCTACCCTTGGTTTTTTTTTTTTAGACTTACGTAATCGAATCGAATTTTGCCGTCTGTTGTTGTCGATAAATGCCCACCTTATCTGCTGAGTGAAAGCCTGGCACTTCTAATGCCCCTTTCGTTATGAATGGCCCTATTAGGAATGGGGCTTATACCATGCTGTTTGCTGGATGGCTGCTGGATTTGTGTGTCTGTATGCCCGCTTTGCTGTCCTTGTGAAAACCAGTTGGAGGCTTAGACTTTTGGAGAGAGGACATATTTACTAAGAGAACTCATTTTGGCTAATCCACAGGACTTCTGGTTTACTATTTGGGATGAGTATTGATCAGAATCACAGGTTTATTTTAGGATAAAGGTAAAAGTTGAGGCTGAAATTTGTGGTATCTTTGAGGTGAGGTCACATTATCATATATATATAAAAAAAAAAAAACATTTTGCATTGTTGTTACATCTAAATGGTTAAAATGTAGCAATGTGAAAAACGAGCCAACCAAAGAACTAAACAGTGCAGCAAGAGCCAGAATGGATGCTAGGTATACTAGGATATCAGCGAAATGTCCGATGTGCAATGACACTATTCAGTATTGCGATGACGACATTACTTGTATCTTTCTCAAAATGACTCAATGCACTGTAGTACATATGCCTGGCCTGTAGTGGTGCTGTAACACTGCCACACAAATCCACCAGAAACAGAGAAGAAGTGGAAAGCTTGTGCGCTGCAACGAACTCCAAACATCAGAAGTCGACTAAACAGAAGTCGTTCCAGTACAAATGTGCCGATCGATGCTGCATGCACACGTTTCAGGTGCGGTATCCGACAGAAGTCTAGCCAGCTTTGTGGCAACCAAGGAAATGTAGCTGTGTGCAGATATATTTATCATTCAAAGTTATGAAAAGGGAGAAGTCATGATACCATGGGCCCTTTTAAAATATGACATTTTTCTGTGTTTACTAATGTGAGTCAAGAAAGAGTTAAGTGCATTTTGCCCTGTATGTGCAGCTGCTTACAGTATTTTCAACAAATACAGAGAGACAGTGAACGACACACACACACACACACACACACACACACACACGCTTCGTTCTGTCCTGGTTATCAGGATCTCACCCTGCTGTTAGTCTGGGTGTTGAAGCCAAGTTTCCTCCACCAGTAAATAGCAGGGTGGTGACCCCATCAACATGAGGTGTCAGCTTCTCCAAAACAATTTGCATCAGTTGTCACTTGGCTTAACACAGTTATAGAGAAATCTGCCTATACACACACACCATACACATCCGAGGAGATAATTTGTGCAGGCCATAACACCATACCATACCATGGATACCAGCAGAATATAAATGGACCACCAGCGACTCCTAACATTTCTCAGTACAGGTCAGGTAGGCCGTATGACCTAAGCTTTATATCACACTGTTTCATTTTTCTTTCTGGATGAAAACTACACTGGTTATGTGCATATAATATGTAAATGCTTATGTAAGGAGCTAACAGAAAGAGGAGTCCAAATAAATAGTGCTGTCCTCTGGAGAGATGTAACTGATCTGAAGTTATTAGAACAAAATGTGCCATATGCCATGTCAGTGAAGCTGAAAGCCAATTAGGGCAAAGTTGTGTTTTGACAGAGGTTGTTCCCACTTGGTGCAGCCAGAGGAAAACAACCACAGTGTCTCACTCAGAAAACTGAGATGGCCTTGCTCCTGTGAATTTTAATATTTTTTTTGCAACTTTCAGTGGTACTGCAAACCTTCACATGTCACCTGATGTCTAACCTGGATGCACATGCAACATGCATTTCCTTGAAGTCAGAAGCACTGCATTAAGTTGAAGGAAGGAGCATCTTGGTTGCAGACTTTGTGTGACATAGTTCACTGTGTTGTGGGAGCCGTGGGTTACTCTTTACCACAGAAACCATTCTAGTCTTCCTTTTTTAAATTCCTCTTTGTGTTGAATACGTGAAAGCAAATTATTTGGTCCTTGATTTAGTTTGATCTTCAATAGAAAGTGGACTGTGTCTGTTCTAAAGTCTCTCACTCTCCTAAAAGTTCCTCTTGTATTTTCATTGGACCACCAGTCATACAATGAGGCCTCAGTAGCTGCCTTTTCTTTCTAAACCCAGTCTTATTCATCTCTTTCACTCACATTTAAATTACATAACTTTATTATACTCCTCCTCTGCTATCAAAACATCTCAATTTATTAAACCACGAGTTTGAGAACTATTCTTGTCCCGGACATTAAAAAGAGGGTTTATTAATGTTCATATTTCTCATTTCCCCAGCTAAAAAGGCAGTAGGACGTTTTGCACTATGAAATGACTACACTATATTCAATGTTGACTAACAGGGCACAGGCATCAACACCAGAACATGAATTAAATTGCTGGCTTATTGCAATGTGTGTTTTTTATTTGCATATGTCTTAAAACATGTGCCTGTCCTCACAGTTAACACACTCTAAATTTAGGTTTCACAAAAATTGCCCTATGATCTTCTGTTCTCTGTGTTTTTCACTTACTACGGATGTGAGACTAGCACAGCACTCATTATATTTTTTCCATCTTAACCCACACACACACACACGCATCTTGGCATATGCAAATGCATTACCTGGTTTCTGCTTAACCCTGAAAGCAAGAAGCTAATATAGCTACTTTTCAAACACAAGTTGTAACCTTTTCTATGGTACATCTTCTTTTATCTCATCTTGGCTGGGCTCCTTGCCTCGAAAACCTCTCCTCCAAAGTGTTTCATAGTAATTCAGGAAATGAGCACAAGTCAGTCTACCTTTCAGCACCACAGCAGTACGAACTTTGTCCAAATGTCCTCCGATTGCCCTTCCTGTCACTCCCACTCAGCCTGTTTTTCTTATTTGTTTTGCGTGTGTGGGGGTTTATTTTTGAGAATAGGGGCTAAATTTAGCTGCACATCTCCTAATCTTATTGCTTTAAACCAGACGAGAAGGTAATAGGACCACTGCTTACACACAATTACACTCCGCAGCACAGGGACAAACAGCATATTTGTAATTAATGAAGCGTATCTATAACTTACCTTGACAGCAATAAACCAGTTAGATGTCCTCAGTGTTCACATACTGAATTATGTCTGAATCAAAGTCAAGTCAAGACAAGACAAAATAGTTCACTGTCTTCGGGCGCTTTCAGTAGAAGTTCTCTGGCGAAACACCTCGATGTATCGAAAGCACCTGCGCCCCCGCTCTTTTTGTCAGTTGCCAGGTAAAGGTCAGACGGCATTGTAAAGTGTAAAACACATATTTTCTTGCTCATATTTATTCATTTAAATCACAAAGGTTTACCGAGGTTCCTGCTGTTTTGAGACAACACACATTGGTGTTGCTCCTTTGGATGATCCAGGTCAGTGAGCAGCTCTGCTGTAGTGAGACAGTTTCTCCGGAGCACTGAACATTTTCACTGTGAAAGTGTTGTACTTTTCAGTGATGGATCATGGGCAGGTGAAAATTGATCATCTTTTTTCAACATGAACTCATGAATATTTTAAATTTCCTCAAAACACAGATGTGAAGATTCTGACAAAAAACAATGGATAGAGTAAATGTAATGGAAACGATAAAGTCCTCAGGCAGTGGTGAAGATGTGAAACTTTTGGTATTTCCAACTCACACAAAACTTTGCTGTGCACATGAGGCTTTAAATAAAAATTCAAGCACAGATTTTCTTCTGCTTGGTCGAAGAACCCCAATGCTAAGTGTGTATCAGTATTATAAATGACCCAGTCTGTTATTGATAATGTACCATCAGAGTACCATAATGCTGGAGGCGAGACAAAACTCATGTTTTGCCCCATTAGAATGAAAAATATGCCTCTCATTCATAAACGTTGTATTACACTGATATTTCTCAGACACTTCCATATGTTTCTAAAAGCCACACAGAATCATATTTACTATATGAAACTGTCAGTAATGGCAACAAATGCAAGAAACTTGTGACAACATCATGCATTGCAGTGTTCAACTGTCTACAATGTTGGGGGATAAATTTGACTCAAGAATTTAAATCTTATACACACACTCCTCCTCATGCATAAAACAGCCTGTGCAGTCTGTCAGTCCTGAAACAGCCAAGGTCCTGCTGGAGAAATCAACAGCTCACATAAGATCAGCAGGTCAGTAGCTACAGTAACAGGAACAATGGGTACTGTCATTTCTAACGAGTAGTGTCGGGTGTAAGCAGAGTGGTTTGATTCTGCACAAACTCTCACTCTGAAATGTCACTCCAATCTGTGAACAAGCAACATTCAGAAGCAACACATCCTTCTCACTAAACCTTGTCTTTGCTTAATCCCACTGCTTAAGGCAGGCATGGTATTATAAAATGCATGCATGTATAAATGTATAGGATTTAAGTTTAAACACAACATCATTGTGATATGAAGCACAGAGTGTTGTGGTGTGCGCCCTTAAATGAAGGGCTGAATTTTTTTCAACTTTCATAATCTGTTCTTACACCACCAGGACCTGGCAGTGCAGCATGATGCAACTTGTTAATGCTTAGATTAAAGGGTTTCATGTGTACTTAACAGGAACAACATGTTTACTGTTGTCTTGTTTTCCAAATTGTGTATTTTTCAGTTTGAAATAATATGTGCTGTCCTTAGGCCGCCTTGTGCTCTTTCACCCACACAACATGTGACTCAGAAAAGAGTTTGGAGATACTTTCCCCCCTGTTTCTTTAGTTTATGTGCTATCACTGCACAGGAGACTTAAAAGATACAACTGCTCGAATTTCACCCCTGTGCTACTTGCTTGTAGGATACGAGAAAAGTTTTCTCCTCGGCTCAGAGCAGAGTGACTGACAGACCTGTGTTTCGGTCCAAACACTCTATGTAAGTGATTACTGTCGGAAGATAGAACTATTTAAGACTTATTAACACAAAAATATCGCTTACTTCTGCTTTAATGCACATTACTTTATGTCCTGAATGTCTACAGTTAAGTATCCATGGAGGAATGCAAATGAGAGCTTAGAACTAATTTTATCCTCAAGTTTCAGTTTAGGCAACTAATGTCAGCTAGCTGATAACACGTCTGCTCATTTCCTGTATTTGCTTATCATTCATTACCACTGTAAAACGTCAAATGTTATGTGGTGTTTGCAAACACTGCTTCTCAGTCATTAGCAGTGAGACAATGGAGGATTAGCCGTTTTTGATGTCAACAGTTTATTATTTGATCTTAATAGTCTTATGTGTGGGTGGTGGTTTAAGTCGTCTTTTACCTCTAGGAATTTAGGAATTTTGGCAATTGAACATTATTAAAATGTGTGTGTGTCTATATGTGTGACGTGTGAAAGTGCAATTGAAGTGCTGGAGAATAATGTTCAAGTATATAAGTTTGAAGTACTTCATATTTAATGCTATTCAGAACATTTTGGACGTAAATATTGTACTTTCTAGTACTGCATTACTTTTACGACAGATGCTGTAACATCACTGAAGCGCCTGTGCTGTAATGGTTTCCCTTCACTCTGGAGAAAAAGTTCACCCTTCCCGATTTTCACTGCATAATTTGCACTTGCAAGTTGCAAATGTGAGCAGAGCAGTGAAATCTGATCACTTGAGACACATTTGAGACGTAACGTAACCTAATGCCAGGGGTGAAATGTACTCTGCACAAGTTGGATCGAGGCACAATGTAGACTTTGTGAAAACAAGAGGCTGGGTATTGTCTCGATATGATCTTCACACTTCTTTTTTTCTCTCTTGATCGGAGAATATGTAAATTACCTTTATGTTTCTCTATGCTGCTGATTTTTTCCCCACTACTTATTTTAAATTCCAATTACATTTAACAGAGCCTAGCCACAGTAAATAAATATACTGTACCCTGGGTGTATGCATTGCCTTTACATCAGTGGTTCATTCTCTCTCACATGTATTTTTGCTGATACATTTTATACGACATCATGACAGTTAAAAAAAAGTAAAAGAAATAGCAATGCCAGTGTCCTTTTGGATGATGACTCTGTCACGTGAAAGTGCACTGGATGCCCCTGTGATCCTGTAATTTTATTCATTCACAGATTACATTGTCACCTGCAGGCTATGTCGAGTCCTTCACCGTCATCTCCATCCGACCCGAGGAGGCACGTGGCTGCGTTTTCTCATTAACGGCAGCAAGGCATTCAGCTGACACATTCATACCGGAGAAAAGATCCGCTGAGTGAAAACATTCAGAGGTAAATTATACACACAGTGGCTGTGTAAAGACGGAGCATGGGACCTTCTTATGGAGGTTTTCATTTGCTCTTGCTGCTCTCCACTTAAAGGGATATTCCGGCGTAAATTTAACCCATGGTCTAACACACCGTGACACCGAGTAAGACCCCTTCTCGAGAGATCAAGCCAACCGCTAGCTTCTCTAGTTGTAGCGGGGTCAGCCCTATGTTCCCACAGCCCAATGATCCCACAGCCCTATGTTCCCTCATTTCTAAGAATTTTTTTTTCCATTGAAAATTTTGAAAATTAGGCCCTATGTTCCCACAGTCCTATGTTCCCTCAGCCCTATGTTCCCACAGCCCTATGTTCCCTCAGCCCTATGTTCCCACAGCCCTATGTTCCCTCAGGTTTATGTCGCCTCATTTCTAAGATTTTTCTTATTTCTAAGTATTTTCTCAAAATGAAACTCTAAGTCAAGTCATTTTAATTTTTATACCGCATTTAAAGGGATGATTCAGAGTAATTTCAACCTAGGGTCCTTGGCACCATGACCTCGAGCCAAACGCCGCCCCCCCCCTTCAGAAGCTTGTTTTCCCTTGCTCGAACAGTGGTTGAGTTTCCAAGATTTTGCTAAAAGCTACATTACATCTGATGCAAATTGATGATAAAGGAAATGTGGGAACATAGGGCCTAATTTTGGAAAGAAAAAAAAAAAAGAAACCTTAGAAATGAGGGAACATAAGGCTGAGGGAACATAGGGCTGTGGAAACATAGGGCTGAGGGAACATAGGCACGCTCCCGTTGTAGCAACTTCAGCAAAGACTGCACGATAACAATACACTTGAGTTGAGTTGCTCAAACTATCACAGTCAGCAAAGCGTGCTGCGTTTTTGGAACTAAGCATTACTGGACTCCTTACTTTTCTACTGCACTTGGTAATCGACTCGTCAGGGCTTCCCCACAACGAGCAAGCGGCTGGAGGAGAGTGGTTGAGTTTTGTTTTTGTCTCTCTTCAGGCGAGTGTTTGATGCCTTGTATTGTGTGCTGGTACCCTGTTTTGAGCATCATTTGTGGCTATGAGTGGCTTTTTTGATGGCAGTTGGTTGGTGGAGGAATCGACAGCAGTGTATTGTTATCGTGCGGTCTTTGCTGAAGTTGCTACAACTAGAGAAGTTAAAGCAGAAGTAAGCGATATTTTTGTGTTAATATAAGTCTTAAATAGTTATATCTTCCCACGGCAATCACTTACATAGAGTGTTTGGAGCGAAACACGGGTCTGTCAGTCACTCTGCTCTGCTCTGAGCCGAGGAGAAAACTTTTCTCGTATCCTACAAGTTTTATCCAATGAGGAGAGAGAACGGCATGAAGGGCTGTGTGTGCAGCCAAGGGACGCGCCTGAATGTGGTGACGTAGGGACGAGGACCAATAGATCCATGACGAGGGCGGGGGCTGCTAACTCCGTCGGCTGACAAGACGTTATGGTGCGTTCAAGGCAACTCGTAACTCGTGATTTTCCGACCTGTGAAGTCGTATCAGTTCAATCTGGTACGAGTTCACGGGTCGGAAGTTACGAGTGGCCGTTACAGTGACTTTCACAGGTAAAACAGGTCGGAAAAACGCGAGTGGGTTGCCTGGAACGCTACAAAGTCGTAAGTCGTGACTTGAAGCTGTAATTTACGGTTTGAAAAGCCTGCCTGGAACGCAGCATTAGCCAAAACGACCGGATCGCTTACAGTCGGCAAACTTGATCTCTGGAGGGGGGGGTCTTACTTACTCGGTGTCACGGTGTGTTAGACCATGGGTTAAACTTGTGCCGGAATATCCCTTTAAGCACAGTGTGTGTTCATGGTGTTCATAGTTTCTCTCACCACATTCAGCCAACATATAGTAGCATATAGACAGATAAAGTTCACAGAACGGAGAACATTTTTGAACCAAAACATTAAAGCTGGTCTTGATCGTGAACAGCATGCCAGTGCTTGGTTGAAGACAGTGAGAGGCTGTACAGGGTATGATATGATATATAATATACAGTAATGATGGTGTAAATGTACTTATACAGTAATGCAGGACACACATAATGACAGAGCCATTAGCTTGCTGTAATCCACCTTAGTCTGTGTCTCTGAGCCGTTACAGAGATGGAGTAACATGAGCACAAAGCCTGCTGTGTGCTCAGGGTTAGCCAGGTCCTTATGGGGTTATAGATGTAATTTCCCAGATCATAGTTCACGATACGACTGTGTAACATGAAGATGTTGTGAGACAGTGCTGATGGAGGGGATACAATGGTCTCATTTAGCATTCTAGTCTGTGCCAGAGCTGGCTGCTCCTTGTCTTGACATAGAGAGAAACAGTCCCAGCCACATGCGAGTTACAGCTACTGCACATAGTGGAGGTGAAAGATATGAAAAGCAGCAGAGTCGGACACCATGCGTTTACTCTATCTACTAAATCCTGATTCCTGGCGTTCCTGTACCTTAGAAGAGGAGGAACAAATACACAAAAATATCAAAAACAAATGTGACATCAGACTGCAAACTCAAATAAAGAAACATGTTTCGTTAAAGCAGAAGTAAGCGATCCGGTCGTTTTGACCAATGCTGCGTTCCAGGCAGGCTTTTGAAACCGTAAATTACAGCTTCAAGTCACGACTTACGACTTTGTAGCGTTCCAGGCAACACACTCGTGTTTTTCCGACCTGTTTTACCTGTGAAAGTCACTATAACGGCCACTTGTAACTTCCGACCCATGAAGTCGTACCAGATCGAACTGATACGACTTCACAGGTCGGAAAAACACGAGTTACGGGTTGCCCTGAACGCACCATAACGTCTTTCAGCCGATGGAGTTAGCAGCCCCCGCCCTCGTCATGGATCTATTGGTCCTCGTCCCTACGTCACCACATTCAGGCGCATCCCTTGGCTGCACACACAGAGAGGACTGCCCCTTTATGCCGTTCTCTCTCCTCATTGGATAAAACTTGTAGGATACGAGAAAAGTTTTCTCCTCGGCTCAGAGCAGAGCAGAGTGACTGACAGACCCGTGTTTCAGTCCAAACACTCTATGTAAGTGATTGCTGTCGGAAGATATAACTATTTAAGACTTATATTAACACAAAAATATCGCTAATATTAATCTGCTGATTATTTTGTTAATTAATTGTTTTTGTCTCTAGAGTAGAGATAATTATATCAGTGTAATATATCACAGAATAAGGAGGTGTACTCAGTATCTTTACATTTGCAAAGCTGGAAGCAGGAAGGCTGACAACTTTATTTTCCTGAAAATGCAGTAGGCCTACAAACCCTCTACATTTATTAGACTCTTTTTTTCATGTACGTGTTGTTTTTCTAAACTCTGACATATTCATATTGGTCATTGCTCATTTACGTTTTAAATATGCAAATACGCAATACTTTATACTAATTTTGCTCTTTTTTTCTTCTTTTATTGCTTATTGATAAGAATTAATTAGTGAGTATGAAGAGTGGAGAGACTCAACAGAGTGCAGTGTCTTGACTATGCTGTTACCATGGCAACTATTACAGTACATTACAACTTTCTTTTTTTTTTGGGGGGGGGGGGGGGGGGCTAATTCGACCTGGCCATTATTTTAATACTGTGCTTTTGAGTTGAGGCGCTACAAAGAAGATCAAACACATGTTTATTTCCTTTCTTCTAAGGGACTCATTCATCATATTAAATCTCCTGACCTTTAACTCAAAGTGCATGTAACAGTAGAGGGGCTACAATACATCTGTCCATTCAGTAACATTTAGAGAGAGCAAAACATCAACAGTATAGACAAAGAGATCAAATTTAATAAGCTCTGTTAAAACTGGACAGATTTAGAGTCTGTTATGCAAGACCAGTCCTCTGTAATGAGGCTGTGTTCAGGACTTTGTAGAGCATAAATAATGTGTTTGCATGAACTTAACCAACTTATCAAGTTCACTTACATAAAGAGGACTTGTTCGTGTGAGCAAGAGAAACAACCTCTGGCGGCTTTAGTCAGTTTATTTGTTGTTTATATTGCCAAAGGCCCATAGGCTCGTTTCATGTGATACAGTACTAACATGTCACGGTAGCATAGGCCAACTGGGTGTGCAGTTTTTGAAGCATCAGTACATCTGATAAGTTCACACGCAGCAGTGTGAAATAACAGATGGCTTGGGAGATCTGTTACATTACTGGTGCCTCACGGTTGGTTTTCAGCACTGGCTAAAGACAGCAGGAGATGTGGAGCCATAAAAATCAGAGTGAAAGACGTCGTGGCTCAGTATGTGAGCCTTGGAGACAAGGCTGCTTCCCTTCACTTCATCATGCACCTCAATCCTATTATTAAGCAGAGTAAATTTAATTTAATGAAACAGAGAGTCAGGCTCTAAGTGTCTGTCATCCAGAATGAGGTCACCCCGAACTCATAAAAAAATGATGGAAAACTCATAAAACCTATAAGTCACTTTCTCATTATTTGTGTTGAATGCCTTCTGCTATAGAGACTATTGATCCTTGGGCTCTAATGCAATCTGGTTCTCCCCTTTGACGCTGAGGTTTGAGACCCGTGCTCTCTGAATAAACACTGATGTGATCATGTGCAATTGTGTGAGACCAAATGGGGCTAAATAACAACAGCCGGAGAACGGTCGGGCCAAATGCCAACAGAAGCAAACTTATTAAAAAAACAAAACAGGCTCAACTCAGCATGTCACCCTGATCCAAGAGATGTACACTCTAAAATATGTACGTGGGTTAAAGGTTTTTAGTCTTGCCGTCTTATACTCACAACATGAAAATGAATTCTACTGGCATGAAACAATATCTGAGTTATGGTGTAATGTGTGCACTGTTAATTTGGTTATAATAGTTAATTAAAAGGGCTTAACTGTTTTAGTGGGAACACTTCCCCTACTCATAATTAGGATAATTAATTCATTTCATTCATTCATATCTTTATTGCAGACTCATAGTCCATGAGAGGGAAAGCACAATACAAAACAACAAAACACAGATTACTAAAATAATACTTAGAATGTATAAATAATAATAATAAATTTTAAAACAAATGAATATACAGGCTTTTATTAATTGAATTAATAACTTAATTAGGGTAATTTAGCCTATGATGAGAAACATTGACTCCATGTAGCCTACTATAATTGAGTCTTTTTGAGATCGAACTGTTTCATTTGACTTCAAATGATATCATCTTCTACTGTAGTTAAAGGAGAAAATTAGCTACATAAAGATCAAGCTAACTATGAACGATCAATAGTCAAGGTGAAGACTTTCATGCAGCTCGTACTAAGGCTCTGCTGTGTCATGTTTTTAGCCCACCATCATCTTGTATAAGTCTTTTAGTAAGAATGTAAATTGGTCCTCCATAAAACAACAACCAGCTGCATTTCGGACACATCGCCTGCTCCCAGTCACGTCACAGACAGTCCACCCACATGAACCAGCGCCAGAAATGACTGTGTCAAGGCTGACTCATTGAACAGTAGCACAGAAAAATGATAAAGATATAGTACCGAGGTCAGACTGTAGTAACAGGAGCTTTCCTTGAATGAAAACCCACTCTACAAATTGATACAGAACACACACACACATGCACACAGGCTGTTTTCATGTAAACAGCTTATTTATAAGTAATTGAGAAGACGTCACCAAGCTGATGTCACCCATTTATTTATATACTTTTACAGTATTTTTTTTCTTCAAGTTTGGCATTTGCCGTATAATAATTGAATTATATCTGTCAGGTCCATTCCTCAAAGTTGGGATGGTTGGTTTGTCAATTGTGTTTTGCAGAAATGCTCCCAGTGGGCTGGAGTCTATAGCTATCGATTTCTTTGCAGTAGATTTCCATTGAATGGGAGATTAAAATGTCACACTGTGGAGGGATGAGACTAACTAATGACTCACTGGAAATTAATGGCTTCCGACAGTTTCCCTGAGTCATTTCAAGAAGAACTTAACTTCATACAAACTACTTCTTTACAGAAGCCTGCAGCCTGATGTAATAAGAACAGGGAGTTGTTAAAGTCAATTTAATCATTTCCCACACAGCGATAAATAAAGTACTGCATTTTATTGTATTAACTGTTGTTGAAAATTAGCCACTGTGGCTAACTCTGGCACATTTACATTGATGGTAAAACTGACATGTTAATTAATGTGCACTGTCCCCGTTCAATAAATAAATGAATTTAATTGAATTAATCTTAATCTTAAGTGTTTATCTGAAAAGGTACATGTATGAATGTGTGTCAATAATTTATGTATCCCACAAATTAAATTGATGTAGTGTGTATTTCTCTTCACAGAAAAGCAAAAGGTAAGTGACACTGAAAATAAATGAATTAATAAGAAGAAAATAAAAAAAAACAAGTGAAAAACATGTTATGTAAGTGTCCTCCCACCTGGCTTACAGGGGCAAGGCTGAAAGACAGAGGAACAATGGCAATCAGCATAATGTGCGGCTGTATTCAGGTTTAAAGCGATAATTTGATTGAATGCCAAAAGAGCAAGGAGACAAGGGCATGTGATGCAAATTACAAAAATTGAAAACACTAGGAAAAAGTTGTCCTCCACCTGTCTACAAACAGAGGCTCAGTCCCTCTTCACATTTTGCACACCTTACTGTCTTGTGGATTCATTTTTCAATTCTTCACATCTACCTAGAGATTTATATTTTTCTATAATTTTAAATTACGTTGATGATGACCAACTTCAAATTTACAAACAGATGTTAAGTTGGAAAAGTTGAACAGGTTTGTTGTTTTTATATGCCAGCATTAACAGCCGGTGATCCAATTATACATCTGAGCCTGGTCCAGTACGGACTTGATGTTCCACATTAGCCACATCGGTCACATTTATCACGGTCAAAAAAAACTTGTGACGATCCAAAACTCTGCTGACTTCTCAACATTGTAAGCCCTGAACACCTCACAACTACTCTACAGCATGAACAGCATCTTCTTTCAACAGTTAGTGAGGTGTCATAGTGCTTTACTTCTGCAGGTTTTCAAATACAAACACAGCTTGAAAGAGAGAAAACATTTCCAACTAGTGTATTAACACTTCCTCAGTTTTACTTTTTCTCATTGTGAACCTATTCTGCAGAATAGGTTAACCTAGAAGTACATTGTCTATTTAGGAATAGGAATATCACACTATGGCAAAATCTATAGGTGGGCTACAGTATAATCAAAAACTATAATGAAGAAAAGCTCCATTCAAATTGCTTTTAATACACCAATGAATAGATTCAATGCAGTAGTGACTCATGTCCTGTGTACATCCATTAAGGCCATTAAGGCTCTATTGCAGGGGCAGACAGCACTTGACCGTCAGACATTGAGGATTAGGAGGATTGTGTCTCTGAACATTGCCTTACAATTTTCTTCCAGCTGTTATCAACATAAATGTTAAGTCATAAAAGACTTTGTGAGTTATGTTCATTGCTGTTTGCTGCTGTTATTAGTTTACACTGGGGTCATAGAAAAGTAGATATATAATAACAACAATAAGAAATGTGGTATAAAAAACGTTGCAACTTAAAAACGATACAGGGGGAAAAAAAGTGAAATCTTCCACTTAAGATATTTTTTCAGAATTGAATTTGGACAGCTTTTCTGTATAGACATAGAAGTGGTCAATGAAGGACAGAATGAGTCTGCTCACTTTTTCCCCCAAGTCATCCCTTCCCAACGAGTCTAAATCGGCACCACCTTCAACACAAACAACGTATATTTGATACCTTCATTTTTTTCCCATCTCAATCCACAAAAGCACAGAAAATGGTTAAACAACTTTCATTGTGTTTCCACCCACAATGTTTCTGAGCACGTGCCACGTGAGCAGCAGACGTCCAGCATTTGTGACATCAAACCAGTCAAGAGACCAGAGACTGAAAAGAGGACAGGGAGGGAGTTACGCATGATCTGATATCACCAAGTAATTAACAGCCCAGGAGCGCTGTTATAACCAACCGGTTAGGTTTAGGGTTAGCGTCAGGGCCGGTTCTAGGCAGGCATATATGAGGGGGCAGTCAGAAATGTGAAGGGTGCATCATGTGAACACATTATGCTCCAGCACTTTGTTTTCTCCGTGCTTATAGTAACTTCATTGAATTGGGTTGTTGGCTATATGTCCAACCCCAACCTGGAGAAGTGGATTGCACTTTGTCAGACCTCGACCTTCAGACCTGTCCAACTAGGGGCCAGGGTGGCCAACCAGGGCCTTAGAGCCCTAATTTTTTACTGTCGTAATGCAAAGAGCCACATTATATGGGGGGTTAGGGGTGCATATACCTGAAGATGCATTGCAAACCCAGAGGGGGTGAAAAAGGTGAGTAGCTAAACCCCTGTAGGTAGGAAGAGGGGGGGGGGGGTCTACTATGGTCAAGAGAACAGAACAGAACATTTTAGAAAAGAACAGTGTCCCTTTTTTGGCAGATTTTTGTGCTACTGCAGATAATTTTGTCAACTTGTAATATACACATTTTTTGAGTATTAAAATGTGCTTTCTCAACTTCTAAAATTTGGATTTGAGGGGGCAAGACATTTATTTGAGGGGGCAATGCCCCCTCTTGCCCCTGCGTAGAGCCGGCCCTGGTTAGCGTTAGTCCTGGGCTGTTGTTTACTTGGTGATATCAGATTGTCAAGGATTGTCAAGGTCAAAGTCAAGGAGCTCTAATTTCATAGACCAGGCGCAAGCGAGGTGGGGTGTGTCCAGGCGCACTTGGCAATTTTCGTGCATTGCGCACCCCAGCGCAAGTTCTCCTCTTTCCCACATCCGGCAAAGAGGGAGGGGAGGGCGTGAGTGAGTCAGATCTTCACCAATCAAATGAGCTCCTCTCCTCACCTTTAAATGTGTCGTGGGCGAGGCGCACTCCTATTTTGTCATTTTATATTTTGACATGGACGAGGGACACAGCGACGCCAGATGGCCAAACTTTTTCCAGGAGGAAACTGATGTTTTGGTCCGGGTGGTCGAAGCTCACAGTGGCCGAATATATGGTAACGCGAACAGACGTCCACGGACTGATGAAGCCGAAGTAGTCTGGGAGGGGGTTACTAATATCATTACACAGGTTTGCCCAGATGCAATGAATCCTGTGTCCTGCGGGAATCCCGAGAAAATGTCAGCCTCTGATGAGTAGTGTGCACAAATCACAACATAGACAAATACCATGCATAACGGGGATGAAATCAGAAGCATCTCTGCGTAAAGGACGCATTTCCAAGCATCTCTCTTTTTCTTTTGAATTTTCTGAGATGAGAGATGCCGAATTTATACTCACTATCTGATGCCACGGCTGTTTGTGGTTGGCTGAGAGAGATGATTGTTTGTTTTTCGTTAGTTTGCATCACAGTTTTCAGCTAACAGCAAACTCAACCTGACTAATTCAGGCAGGTTGAGTTTGCATTACACGTGACAAACGCCTCTGATCTGACAAAAGATGTAATGGGACAATCAATATAGATATAAATGTATGTGCTGATTCAGATAGTTACATTAAATAGTGGTTGTTGTGATCATTCTGGAAAGCGTTCGTAGCGGAAATAATGAAAGTAATGGCAAACAAACACTGCATATCTCCAAAATCAGACAGGTTTCCAAGATGCCAAGTTGCCTATTCATTGTAATGTAACAAGTGCCGATGAGAACCGGTGTCAAAAAGGAAAAAACGAAGAAAAAAAAAACAATCGATCACGGACTTCATGATGGATTTTCCCTGGCAACGAACGAAGGGGTCAGCCCTAGTTGACACTCAGCTGACACTCAACATCATGGACAGTTTACCTACTTTCCGGACTAGACGCACCTGTATATAATCCGCACCAGCTAAATTTAAAAGAAAATACATACATAGGCCGCACTTGAATGTAGCTGGGAGAGCCAAGCTTAATCTATCGACTCCTCCTACTGCGCCGCCACACCCATCTCGGCGCACCTGGGTCTACCAAATTGCTAAATTGGCTGTGCACGGTGTTGCGCCAGACGAAAATATCACTGCGCGGGCTACGCCACCTTGCGCCGTGCCTGCGCCTTGTATGAAAATAGAGCCCAAGAGGTCCGTTGCCAGTGTTGTCTGGATGAGACGCAGTCACAGATATATAAAGGCGCTATTATCGAGGAGTTTTCCTTTTTCACCCACGAAGGTCATAAAGAGGTTGTTAAGTTTTCTGGTGTTCAGGTTCGTACTTCACACACAGTCACTGCAGCGTGGTGTTTTATTATTTATTGGGTAGAGGGATGAAAAAGAACATCAGAGGGACAAATCAGGACAAAGAACTGACAACATGAGTGACATTTGATGGACATGGTCCATGGATTTCTCACTATTAATGTGTTTGAATGGCATTTAATTTTTTGCATCTCATAAAATCAGTTCTATCTTTCTAAGTAAGAGAGGGGATCACCAACATAAAACAACAATACGCAGCGCTCCGATATTATATTAGCTCAATTATTAAATGCTAATGCTTAATTAGTAGCGAAATTATGATATACAGTAGTGTTTAGCAGGAGATTGAGGAAAGCAAGTCACAGCTGAGCAGAGCAGTGCGAGCAATGTTTTTGATTTGTACAGAGGAGCATTTCCAGTGTCACGTGTGATCTTTCATCATCAGTGGCCCATTTTAACACCTCAATTCCCCATGACTTCTGACCTTAAAGATGCTGTCACTATAAAGAGAGTGAAAAAACCAAACCCAAGTGTGTCTGCTTTTTTTTTTTTTCCAATTTTATCCTCAGCTGAGGACTGGGAGATGAGCGGAAGATAACAACTAGCTTCAGCATAGCACGTGCATAAACAAGCTAATTTCCAAGACTTCTGCTAGACAGATGGCAACAACACGTGCTGACACAAAGGGCTGTGATTGAGTCTTGAGTCTAATCGGTTCTTGGTGTTCTTTTTTTAACCATTTGTTTTTGTCTAAACATAGAGGTGGGACAGAAAGTGAAAGCTATATTGTAGCAGCATCAGACTGATCACCTCCTTAAACACTCCTGTATGAGTTTGAAATGATTACAAAAATGCACACAAGCTGTGAAACATTTACCAATAACCAGGATTTGATGTTGGAAAAAAGAAACTCAAACCAAGAACAGGGAGGTTTTATTTTGCTCAGCTTTCTGAAAGCTTCCCATCCTTGCATGTTTAACTTGATTGTCACCTATTTTTTTTTCTTTCCGCATATCTCCTCCTCAACCTGTCATACCTGTCACTTCAGTTTCTCATAAATTCACATACAATACAGCGAACATGCATATATGTATATAAAATCTCACCAGCATTAGTAGAAAAGCCAAATTCACCTTTTGTTTTATGTATGCACAATGTTGCTGCATCTGTTTAGTAAAATTGTAAATTTTTGTGTGAAATCTAAAATTAAACAAACCCTCCATTTTATCACCTACAGAGTCTCAACAATTGGTGAACTATGAGTTATCCGTCACGCGGCTGCTGTTAGTGGTCTAGAGCCGAGCCCTGATGGCTTCTGGGTATTTAGAGAGAGAGTGCTCATTAGCTTCGTTTAGTTTGAGGTGAGAACTAGATGTTTTTCTCTCTCTATCTCGAGCGACTGAGACATGAAGTGGAGGTGACATCCATGGAGAGTGGAAGATGTGGCTGTGGAATCCGCACATCTTCACACTGTTGTCTGCCGCCGCGACAGTCCACAGCCTCGTGTGCTAAGGGAGTGAAATAGCTGATAACAACTCTAAAGGAGGGCCTTAATAACTTAAACTGAGGTCAACTTAAACAACTTAACTCAACATAACTGACCTAACAAATGAAACAATAGGTGGAGATTATATAGACACTGCGGCTAGCCAACACATAATAGGGAGGGGACAGACATAAACCATTAATTCTATAACGCAAACAAAACATAGCGTGAACACAGACTACAAATTGAAACTTATTCATACTCATATAAACACTCAAATCATGAAGCAGACTTAAACTCTTAATCAACTTAAATTAAAATGGATCTCAAAGAAAAAGACAGCCTCCCTGCTGGCACCTCCAAGGTGGCCTCCTCCATTTCCTGCCCTGCTTCTTGGATGGCGCCGCCTCCTTTCCTGGGCTGGGGAGAGCTGCAAACGAAAAGACACACATGGTGAGTTAACTCAAAGAAGATGTTAATTAACAGTCTGCTAACCAAAATATGTGCACTCAAATTAATCAACAACTGTCAATAAATGTGATGTTTGAAAAGAAAAGACTGTGTCATAATTTAAGACAAAAGAAAAAGAAACTACTTAACTTAAACACAGGGTGGAGGCCGCTTTCTCTCATGTCCATATTACTTGCATTGTCTGCGACACAAGCGATGGTGGTATGTAGCCTCGTTAGCCCCCACTCTCAGTGCCTTTCTCAACACGTCAGCTATGTTAAATCCAGTCTGACTTTTACTCACGAATTTGGAGCACGAAGCTTTTACTCCCCCATTTCTCGTCGATGACTTGTGCTGTTTTTATTTTATTTTTTATTTAACCTTTATTTAACCAGGCAAGCAAATTAAGAACAAAATTCTTATTTTCAAGTGCAGCCTGAAGGGAAAGGGGGAGGGGAGTGCTACAAGTGAAAACAAGGTTACTAAACGAGGTTAATAAATTACACAGAAAAATTCAATATGATACAGTATATACAATATATCAATATAATCAATATAATACAATACAATACAATACAATAAAACGTTAATCAATAGGGCATGACAAAAGGCCTATTAGCAAGTGCAGGAGTCGACTGTGATTTGTAGTAGATTTTGTTTGAAAACAGAGAGAGACGTGAGGACAGAAAGTTTAAGGGTGTTTTGTAGGGTGTTCCAGTCAAAGGCTGCAGCGAACCGGAAAGCACTGCGTCCGAAGACGGTGCGGACTTTGGGGATGGAGAGGTTGATGAATGCACTGGACCTTAGATTGCGGGCAGGGTGAGAGAGGTGCAGAAGGGAAGAGAGGTAGAGAGGTGTAATGCCGAGAATGGTTTTGTAAATGAGCAGAAACCAGTGATGGAGAAGTCTGGTGTGAAGGGAAGTCCAGTCTACCAGGTTATAGAGGTCGCAGTGGTGAGTGGTGAAAGGAGCCCCAGTGGCAAAACGGATGGCGGAATGGTGGAGAGGGTCCAGTTTGCTGAGAGTGGAGTGAGGTGCAATTCTGTAGATGGTGTCACCGTAATCAAAAATGGGCAGGATGGTCATTTTGACGAGTGTATGTTTGGCTGCACGGGTGAAGGAGGCCTTATTCCGGTAAAGGAAGCTCAGACGAGCTTTGACTTTAGACTGAAGGTGTTTGATGTGGGTGGTGAAGGAGAGTGACGAATCCAGCCAGAGGCCAAGGTATTTGTAACTGGAGACAAACTCTAGTTCAAGAGCCGTCGGCACAGAGGATTTTTGGGACAGGGGTGGGAGTGTGTTTCCGGTTAAAGATGATGCATTTGGTTTTTTTGGTGTTGAGGAGAAGATGAAGGCTATGGAAATGCTGTTCAACAGAAGTGAGACTGTGTTGTAGTGTGGCCGCAGCAGAGTGGAGAGAAGGGCCCTCTGAGTACAGGATGGTGTCATCAGCGTAGAGGTGGATCTTGGAGTTGCTGGCATTCCTGGTTATGTCATTAATGTAGATGGAGAATAGTTTTGGGCCTAGAATAGAACCCTGTGGCACCCCTTTGGAGATGGTGAGAGGGGCTGATTTGATGTTTACCGTTATGGTGATGTAGCTTTGTGTTGCACGCAAAGTCCAACATCAGTTGTCAGGGCAATGCAGTCGGCAATTCTTGAGACACTCTTTCATGCTTTGTTTGGTTTCATTGTATTTCCAGGATGACTTTCTCTGAAAAATGTCCTCAGGATGGCATCTTAAACTTGGGCTCCAGCACCTTGAAAATCTGGATGAATTTCATGTTCTCTACGATGCTAAATGGAACCTTATAGTCGGACTCGCCAATGAGCCTGTTATCTGTTTTGCACGCAGACTTGACGGGTGCAGAGTTGGTGTCAATGCTCGTTTCATGGTCAGCTGTCCCTTCGGTAGGCTTTTCTCTGGGGTCGTCTTCACATCTTCATGGTGACGCGTGAAAGCTACTATTGTAGCAGCATCAGACTGATCACCTCCTTAAACACTCCTGTATGAGTTTGAAATGATTACAAAAATGCACACAAGCTGTGAAACATTTACCAATAACCAGGATTTGATGTTGGAAAAAAAAACTCAAACCAAGAACAGGGAGGTTTTATTTTGCTTCCCATCCTTGCATGTTCAACTTGATTGTCACCTCTTTTTTTTTTTCCGCATATCTCCTCCTCAACCTGTCATACCTGTCACTTCAGTTTCTCATAAATTCACATACAATACAGCGAACATGCATATATGTATATAAAATCTCACCAGCATTTTATGTATGCACAATGTTGCTGCATCTGTTTAGTAAAATTGTTCATTTTTGTGTGAAATCTAAAATTAAACAAACCCTCCATTTTATCACCTACAGAGAATTTCATGTTCTCTACGATGCTAAATGGAACCATATAGTCGGACTCGCCAATGAGCCTGTTATCTGTTTTGCACGCAGACTTGACGGGTGCAGAGTTGGTGTCAATGCTCGTTTCATGGTCAGCTGTCCCTTCGGTAGGCTTTTCTCTGGGGTCGTCTTCACATCTTCATGGTGACGCTGAAGGTGGTGGTTCATGTTTGTTGTGTTGGAGGTGGTGTACGGAACGACGGCATAGCATAGCTTACACAGTGTTAGTCTTGTCAGTTACTCTATTGCCATCTTTGTCTCTTTTGATCGCAAAGCCGAAATACCGCCACACAAATGACCTGTATCCCGTTGGGGCATCCTCAATTTCGACCTCATTCGACTCCATAGTTCAAGGCTTTGAGGGCTAACCAAGGAAGCTGGTGCTAATGTTAGCTTGCTGTTTGAAACAGTCAGTCAACAATCATGTGGCAGTGCCATCTAGTGTTTACTTTGCGACCCATTTTTTTGCAACATGATGCGTATTTGTCACATTTCGTACTGCAAAATTTCACCAGATGATATTTTGTCCCATCCTTAGTAAATGCCACAGATGTCTTTACGTCACTATACCCAGTCACTTGCTGGAATGAAAACTGTTAAATAGCCATTAAGTGTTGTGTGGCCCAGTTACTTAACATTGGAATGACAAGCATAGTTGCCAGTCCTGTTCCTGTTGATTGCCTGTCTGCGATCACTTGTGTCTATTAATGATTGATGACACATGCGACTGCGAGTCAGTGACTGTAACTGTGGGCAGTGATGCAGTGAAAACTTTTAATCCCAAATGTCTTTGTGAGCACTCACCTGTAGCCACCCACTGCAACACAATCAAAGTCATTGTTTTCTTTTTCTTATAAATGTCATGGCATGCAGTACACACATTTCAAGCTCACGTGAAGTGCTGAAAGCATCGATCTTTTTCAAGGTCCAAGAACACCTGTGCTCTTTTGTTCAGACTGAGAGCTTTTGGTGCAACTGAATATTATCTTTGGGAACATTTCAGTCTGATTTAGCAAATTCTCAGTCACGTTGACATAAAGAAAATGGACATTAGGGAGCGACCTTCACTCAAAGCAATATTAGACAAAGACACAGCAGCATTTATAGGGATGAGAACTTATTTCTTCTCATCGTTGCATCCTTGTGGATTCTCTTCTACTGTGAAAAGAGTTGCTGAGAAAAGCTTTTGCTGCACTTACTGTAAAGTGGGAAAAATCATTCATGTCAATGTAACTATGGTAACTGCTTCATGTTATCCATGAGCTGCATGTTTCTACAATAGGACAACCAGTGTAGGCAAAAGGGAAACTTTGCTGTCAACTGAAAAAATAGACTTTTTTTTAAACATCTAGCCGCTGAAATCGGATGTGAAAGCAAATAAGGCTGTCATTTGTCATAATTGCAATAAAAATTAAAACAAGAGAATGAACAAGCAACAAAACAAGAGCAAGTCAGAACCCAAGAAAAATATTAATGTCAGGTTTTCTCTGACTTTTATGCCCCCCTCTCATGTGCATATCTGCTTTGATAAAGGTCTGTCATTTTGATTCTGTGTCTTCATGAACCGGCAGTAACTAATACAACAAAGTGGGGGATGTGCTCACTTCATCGTGTCGTGGATGTGGTTTTGAAATGCTGAGAAAGTTTCTCAAGGCCAGAATCTCTGCCATCAGCAGTTCTTTTATCTCCTGTGTTTTATTAATGCTAAGCTGCACGGTGTCTCGGCAGTCACAGGGCTCTTGTCTGTGGGCCAAATCACTGTAGATTTACAGATACAGTTATCATTTCTGTCTGGTATGAAACAGTCTTGTATCTTTATCGAAGCCGATGGAGACTCTTTGCATTCAGTTTTGGCTCATTCAAATGCTGACATTTAAAGTGTCCTCCTGCTTATTCACTGGTTTTTGAGTTGACCTGACTAAACCAGTCAGTCTGACTTTTGCTGCAATTAATTCTCTGTCCTTGGTTACCTACAGTAACCTCTCTCTCACCTCATCCCTTCTATTCCTGAATCAGTCTTTTGTCACCATCCACCATTCGTTCAGCCCCGCAGCCAATCAGCCGGTCTCCAGTCAGCCGTGGGCAAATGCCGTACTTTGAGGGGGGCCTGACTGATTTGATTAATCAAAACTAAAGTGAACAAAGGGTAAGTTGGGGGAAAGGGGTCAGCCCAGCAACTAGATAGCATGTTTATCTGTGTGTATGCACTTATTTTAGGGAGGAATCTACCTGGAAGGATAAAGGGAAAGCTGTCACAGGTCTAAAATATTGTGTGTGCAACATTATACAGTAAGTGGATGCTGAAAAAAGGTAATACAATAAAGCTCAGACTCTCAATGTGAAAAAATTCAGTGCCCTCTTGTTCATTTACTCATGGCCAGTTGGCGATGCAGGACAATGATGATGCAGATGCAAAAGAAGGCAAGGTCATATGGATGACCTTTTTCAGTAACTAAGATGCAACCAAGCAAGTCTCTGTGGCCAGTGACAGCATGAATGGCATCCCGTCGCTTACAGATAAGTGGACTGAAGACATTCACCATCCTTCTCCCTCTGCGCTTCAAGTGAGGTGCCATAGGTTTGCAATATATTCAATTGTATTGTATTATCCGATGCCTGTTGAAACCATCAATTGACTTTGTATTGTATCCTCTTCAATCTTTAGTCTATTTAAGGACTATTTAACTTGATATATAGTTTCCCTGCCAGTTTTGTTGAAGTGAGATGTTTTAAATCTCTACAATTAATGTCTTGGCTTAAGATCAGGTTATGTCAGACTTCATTCAGAAGTGATTCTTTGTCTTATCTTAGACATAAAACAGATTTCCTGTTGTTTCTACCTTTTTTGAAAAAGGTTTTGAAGGTCAGCCATTGGTCAGGCATTTGCATATTCTCATAATGAAAGTTAATGGTGAGCACACAGAGAACTGTGTGTCTTTCAACTTGTGTGCCATGTGCCCAGCCTACATTCAGAGTGGGACAATCGATACATTTTGTTTAGAGTGAAAAGGTTTGGATCGACTGTTACAAGGTTACTGACTAGTATAAGCTTTGATTTTCTCATGTACAGTGTCCCAAACTTTGTCATTTCCTTATACAGTAGGCCATAACATATAATGATTCAAATTATAATGCACCCATACTAAATACAAAGATATTCAGAGGTCACTTATTACTGCAAGCATAATTGCCACTACATTGTCACCTTGGAAACTGCAGGCATATTTGAAAGTCCTTTTCCATTTCGCCCTCTCTTTCTCTCTGACGCACTCCATATCTCCTCTTTCATTCTCGTCAAATTATCCCAAAATTAACCCAATTATGGTGCCCGGAAAGTCGTCCCTGCTTGAGTGGAGCACCAATTAACATCCACAGTGAGAGGCTTTAGGAAACCTCTCTGAGTCAGCCCTGTGACCTGATATTCACCCTGGCATCACTGTACATAACAGCCAGCCAATGAGACTGTAATGAGATCACACCCAGGCAGAGGGCATAAAGTACCGCACGTCCCTTAGGACAGAACTTTGGCACAACGTACCGGCTGGAAATCCTTCATACGCTTGGACAGACAATTATGGATTATGGAGCTCACAAAAGTACAGTGCCGGGTCAGACCTCTGCGACTCAGAACCGGTGGATTCCACTGGGGGCAGTCGTTGTAGCCGCATCCATGCACCGAAACTTTTGATTGAAGTAGGGCTGGTAATGAAGTAAATAAGCTTATCTCTTTTGGGCCTTAAACTTACTTAGCATCACTTTAATATAATAACTTTGAAGACTCCAATAAAACGCTGGAAAGGGATGGATCTGAAGCAGGGTCGTCTTTTATTCACTCTACAAGATACAAAGTATATGAAAAAGAAAAAGTGTCGACAGAAGGGTAGAAGTGACTGACTTTCACATCGTCTGAGTGTGGCTTATATACTGTTGTGTGTGTGACTTGGGTACTTTCCCATGGCTTGACCTTATCTTCAGCTAAATCCGTGATTTTAGCTAACATGCTATCCAAATGAAGCCCTTCTCCCAATGTATTCGGAGAGGCTTCCCATAGACATACATGGGATTTTGTGATCCCGTTTATTAGCTTAGCATGTTAGCATTGTCACGGTTTGCACTAGCATAACAACTTTCAGCATAACACCAGGTGTTACAAGGGTCATACATAGTTCACTCTTGTCTCATGACTTTGCACTTTTGCCTTGTACTCCAAAAGGGCATGGTATGATGTTTGTAGGCCAATCAGTGATGATAAAGCCACAGTGGAGTTAAACAACATAAAACACAAGAAATAAGTATATTCTAACTATTTAAATCAACACATAGTAACATAAATGGTGATTATTAATGACATAATAACACAGTTCACACTCAGTCTTTAAAGGTGGCATAACTTTCTTTTCATTGGTCTTGTTGTTGTCAGGCTTATATGTAATTTCTCATAAAAAAATGCCACCACTCTGGGCGATAAATAGATTATATCAATTAATTCGAATGCGTAGTTTAGGTCTATTTGTTTTCATGAAAACAGTGTTTCTCTTCAACATCCGCCACTGACGCTCCCCACTGGTCTCCTGTAGTTCCGGGTGGGCTCACCCTAGGCTTGTGCCGATCGTCAATCTGCAATTGAGAGGATGATTGGCGATGTTGTGCAGCACTTTGTACAACTGAGGTTGTTTTAAATGTGCTATATAAATGAAATTTGAGTTGAGTTTCTTTTCTTGCTGATGTTATAAAACACATACACATGAGCGCTCAGTTGACGGTTTATCTTCCAATTCCACTCTTTTATACATACAGAGTAGGCCTATAATCTTAATCTTCCCACAGCTGTTTGTGGGAGAGAAACAGCAGAGCGCTCCTCTGAACTACAGGTGAGTGCAGTGCTTTTTATTTTTTTTTTAGTGGTGATGTCCTTACAGTTGCTACACACACAGATGTCCATGTAAGTTTGTCGTCTGACCTTCTTTCACGTGGAAAACTCTCTTATAAAGTCTTCAAGTCGGCTGTGTGGGATGCATTGTGTGAGAAAGCTTATTGAAAAGTTACATTCTCACCATTGACAGGCAGGGTCAGACTGATTTTTTTTAGTACAGAGAAAAAATATATTAAAATTGTGAATCGGATTTGTTGTGAAAAAATCTGAGATTTTTTTTTTTGAGTCCATTTTGCCCAGCCCTAGTTGGAAGAATTATCAAGTTGCACAGAGCAGATCAAGCTTAGCAGGAAGTCAGACACAAGAATGGCCTGGAGCACAAGACTGATTATTAATAATTAAAGGTTGGAGAACATGAGAGTAACCAATGACTTAAGAAAATAAAATGTGAGTATGAATTGATTTAATCAAATAAAATGTAAAGTAACACTCGGCTTAACTGTAACAGATCTAAGAGAGCTGGCGGCAGCACAAAAAAGTTGGAAGGCGGCTATTTTGAAATTCTCTCTGCTGTAAAATCCCTGGGCTAATGTGGCGTGGGGTTGATCAGTTACAGAAAGTCATTTCTGTCTCAATACTGTCTCCAATTCTTCATTTCAATTCAAGAGAAAAGAGCCATGTCAGATCAAGAGTCTATACTATAGATATATGGCTCTTTTCTCTAGAGACTCTATAGAGAAGAAAGCAAAGGAGAGAGACGGGGGTCAGAAGATGTCCTGAGGCAGTGACCAGGGGAGTCACAAACCCTGTTGTTACACCTCTTAACATTTGTCAATGCACCGATTTGGACATACAATGCAAGTCACAGCAGATACATTTTGAGAGTAGTTTCCCCCCAAGGCCATCATTACTTATGCTGTTAAATGACATGACATATTTCAGTACAGTGGAAATGGAAGTGAATTATTACTGCTGTCAGATATATAATTTAAACACCAAACTTTTAAACGAACATGCACTCCAAAACAAGGCTGCTCCAGTGCGAGGATTTGTGACACAATCCTGTCATTCACCAACCTTTGTGTCCATGCTACAAACTGCAAGAGACTCCAATTGGAAGAGACCCAGTTATGTATATGGCAAGTCTGACTGATGGTATTTTTTTAACACCTTAAAAAAAACAAAAAACAAATAGATTTTAATCATGAACCAAAAATGAAAACCTTACTCGTTCTCTTGTTTTTCTTTTCTTCTCCACCATTCACCCTTATACTTGTGATTTCTTCTCAACCGAGGCTGCACAGCTTTCTGAATCATGTATCTGTTAAACAAAGCGCAAATACTTCAAAGCTAACCACAGTACTAAAACTAGAGAGTAATGTAAAAGAAAATGGGACGTTGAGTTATCACGAACCCACTGACAATCTTACAATGGCTGTAATTTTTTATTTATTTATCAATTTATATTTAATGGCTGTGGTGCTTCCCAACACACCCCCTGGGAGCGTAGCTGAATAGCAGTGTGCACAAAATGCCAGAGCAGTTATGAAAAACAGTTATGCAACTGTTATACAAGTCACAAGAAATGCAGGAAATATATTATTGCATGAATGCAGGGGACTATTTAATGTGGCAGGTGTAGCTGGCAGGCAGTCAACGCAACATCCATCCAGTCTGTCACTGTGGAAGGTTTAATATGCAAGTTGAAGTGATGAGACAGATTGCTGAGTGGGATTTAAGATGACAGCACCGGCCACTAATGGCCGTGATGAGCTGCAGAGCTGAGGTCTGGACCGCATGGATGCACAGGTCACTGGTTCACACACATGTGCACATCTTTATGTATGAAGTAATTCATTCATTCATGACAAAATCCTTTAAGTACGTACACGCTCAATATCTTACCAGACTGAGATTTATGATTAGAGATTCATGTGTGCAGAGTGCACAACCTGTTCTCAGTTTTTTGTGCTAACAAGCTTCTGCAAGACACAGGCAGGAGGACATGATGATGACACTTCCAGGTCACATCCACCAGTGACTGTTGTTTTTTTTTTGTGTGTGTGCATGTGTGATTAAGTGGAGTTTGTACACGAGGAAGGCAAACTCAGAGCACAGCACTGAAGATGAAGAGCAAAGAAATGTGAATAATGCTTACTGACTCACTCTTCTGGTTATGACCACAAACTTCCAGCTTATCAAAGGAGGTGGGCAAAGAGATGAAGCCGAGCTTTCAGTAAATGCCAGTTTTCTAACCTACTGTACCTGTCACTCAGCAGCCATGCTCTCAATTGTGCATAACTTTATGTCTTGATAGAATATAAACAGGTGTTTTGAGTCAAAATTCACTAAATCTATTTTTGTACCAGGGCGTGGATTGACTCATTTTTGGAACCAGTCTTAAGTGGCCATAAAAGGAACTGCAGTTTTTGGCACTTCCCATGCTGGCTTCATTTTCCCATTAGGTTGCTGCTTGATTATTACCGTACTTGCCCTCAAAACATCTGTCTGTCTGAATCTTGCTGAGTCCTTGGCTGCATGCTGAAATTAACTATTGATACTGGTACATTGATATTCCCTTTATTTAGTTTATTAGTATGCTGTTTAATATGTACACACAAACTTGGATATACAGATATGCTCACAGAGAGTAAATCTCACACAGAGAGACTCCCTCACTAACCTTTAATTATTATTAACCTTAAAAAAAAAACTGATTAATTAAAATCATTTTTTATATTTTCAATATCATCGTAGCATAATAATCAGTTACTTTAATACTGTTCATCCAGACTACTCAAAACTATTATCGGTTTCCACACAGTGCCCTGATCGAGAGAAGAGTCAAGGCTTACATGTATGAGAATGACCAAGTCGTACTTAGAAAAAAAAATTCATACGAGACGATGAAGTTCCTTCTTTTACTGCAGAGATCAGTGTTGGCAGGCTGACCAGTGTGTGGGGAAGTGAAAAGATACAGTGTGCCAACCCTTTATTTGTTTCTCTCCTTGCCTTTCAGCCCCCTCCCTCTTTCCTTTATCTCCCCCATTAAAGGACTGAAATTAAATCTTTAGCAAAGCTCCTGCAGTAATCCTGGATTCCAGGATTCATGTATTGCACTACACTTTAGAGTGAGATAAGTCTGAGATAACTCGATCCTCTCACAGTCCCCGACATCACTCTCTTTATTTCACTCTATTTTTCTCCCTCTTTTGTCTTTTTCCTCAACAAGATGCAGGTCACGGTCTTAGAGACTGTTACTACACTTTTTATGAAGGCATCTTTTCCTGTGTTAAAATAACCTGAAGAATTAGAACAGGCTTTGAGTTATTTGAAATTACCCTTATATTTTACTGTTACAAAATGACTGTTATTAATATGTGTCAGATCCAACACAGAAACAAAGGTAAAAAAATAAATGTTCTCCTGTCAATTATTGTATCTCATATAATCAATCAATAATTCTCTGACTTTTGTGGCCTATGTGGTTATTTTACAGATTTAGAGCCAGCTTTGATGTTGCAGGAAGAATGCAGTTTATACACATAAAGATCATACGATGCAACAATTCATAAGATGTGCAGAGTACATACAGGATTCCTCCTTATATATTCATGCTCTCAGATTTAAGAAGAGCCATTTTTGGTGAAAACACATTTACTGTACCACTTTTGTATTTGTTTGATATCAGTTTTAGACTGAATGACGATCACACCATCATTCATTGCTCCCAAGACAGCTACAAATTACTACATAGACAATCAGTTTCATGTCACATGTTCTGTGCAAACTCGAAGAAGAAACTATATAAATATATAAAGACACAAAAACAATGGAGATCAATGCCCGACTGCAGCATACTCCAGCAGACTGTTAAAACACTCATGCTCCGCGTCTACAATTATTAACATGGTGCAATTCCAAGCAAGTTAGAACCTGCTGAGAGTGATGATGGTTAAACAATATCTGAAATGGAAGACAACATAAAACCCTGAAGTGAAGCTGTTGATGATGAATGCACAGAATTTGGTTCAGCTTGATGTAAGATCAGTGCTGTATATTGAGTTGTAAATCTATGAGGTGTAAGTGCAGTTTCAGTGCTCAGATGAGTTGAGGTGTGTGGCCGATACATTTTTAATCCATCCGGATTCTACAGATTCTTGTACGTGTTGTAACTGAAGCAGATGATCAGAAGTGTGATGAAGTGAAGGAGAGTGGCCGCAACATTTTGTCAGCTGGTTCAGAAATGAGTTGAGCGTGTTTGCACAAGTGTATTTTTAGCCTTCAGCCCAGACGGTAGAAACGGTGAATATTGTCTCACAGCTGTGAGATCAGATGACCTCAGGAGTCAAGAGGTGGTGATGAAGTGGTGCAAAATTCAACAGTGTACTAACAAAACTGAGAGTGACAGCAGAGGTGTGATATATGATCTTTTTATACTTCACATTCTCCTGCTCATCAGAGAGATACAGGGGAAGGGACAGAGTCATGAAAGGCTTTTCACACCTTTAGTTTGGAATTCTACAAAGATCTATTTGGTCTGTGACATTCAAGATACCTTAAAAGCTGTTTTAAGAAGAGCACTTGCAGAAAATTGGTTTATTGTCTTGACAGTGAAGCAGATATTGGATTGTTTCTGCCCCTGCAGAACAGTTGAATCCATATAATACACCATAGGCTTTTTATTTCATGTTCACATCCCTCTCGCTTAGGTTTCATGTGTCAGGAAAGAAACTACAGATTTTGTAGCTTCCATGTTGTTCCTTGCATGTTCTCCAAGTATGTGAACGTGGCAGTGAGCCCACTCATAACAAGGGCTGTGAGAAGTCTGACCTACATTACGGGTTGGCTCATCCTCGTCCCCTGTGTGAAAGAAAAATATCTGCTGTTTCTTGAGCACTACTGAGCGTGACAAACATACAAAATACCAATTGCAAGTGCCTAAATGGCTCCAGATTTAGGATCTGAACTCCAGGGTTGCTAGTTCAGCTGTCTCAGGTGGTGAAGTGGAGTCTTCAGGGAGGATTAGCAAAAGTCTCGAATAGCTTGGTATACAACAAAAATGGGCACATCTTCTTTATTCTTACAATTTAGCATAGCTGCACTGTCACACACTACGAAGAAGGTCAAATACAAAGCCATCACTGAGGGCCTCCTCATTAGTCTCCAGGCTTTGATATCAGGATTAAACCATGCCATGGGTAATTGAGAAGCTCTGAGATAAATATGTAAATATCATTGTCGGCCAGCATCAGTGCAGCTGGCTGAGTTTCCATTTGTAAAAGACTGCAGAGCTGGTTAAACTGGTACATGCAAACCTAGAGATCACAGCCTGTGTAAAATAAAACTCATACAGTAATATGGCACTACCACAGAAATTCACAAGAGATTTTAGTGCTGTTGTAAGTTGGCTGAACTGAAACGGTTGCCTAGGTTTTTCGTAAAGAAAGCTTTATTGTCTTGCCAAGATGAAAAAAAAGTTGTTCACATTCATATAAAAAACACCAAAATTGATTTATTTGCACCCCTTTATGTACTGAGCATACACATTAAGAATAGAATAATGCTTCAACATTGCTGTATTACAGAAACTGAGAAAATGATAGTTGTGATAATAAAGCGAGCCTGCTCTATAGAAATAGAGTTAATGAAAATATAAAAGCATAATTTTAACGTGTGAATGAAACTCACTAAAGATACATGTTTTGTTAAACCACAAGAGATGATTTGCAGTGGAAAAAAACATCATATTTGGAAAGGGATTTGTTGAAGTTGAAGCTGCAGAATCAAAAGGCAGGCAGTGCAAAGGACATACAGACAGCTCAACAGTGGAGACAGGGTTTGTGCATCTGTGAGTGCGTACATGGGGAGGGGAGGGGAGGGGAGGGGAGGGGAGGGGAGGGGAGGGAGGGGATGTCAACCCACAAGCACGTGTCATGGTCGCCTGCTGTGTCCCCCCCCCCCGGTGCCTTGTGGGGAGGAAAAAAGAGGACTGATTGATCACCTGCTGCACAGAGAGCATCAGTCAGCAGCCATTCAGTGTCCACAGAGAGACAGGGTGATAGAGGGAAGCAAAAAAAAATGAAGGAGAGGAAGGATATAGAGATGAAAAGGAAGAGAAAACCAACTTCAAACAAGGGAAAAGAAGACAGCAAAGAAAGAATGAAAGAGCAAAAACAAAGGCAGAGGAGATACAGTATAAAGTCAGAGAAGAGGAGAGTGACGGAACAGATGGCAAGAGATAAAAAAGACATGCGATGAACAACAGCAGAAGACTTTAACACCTTCATCAAACTGCAGTCGGAAAGTGGAGGTGGAGGTGTAAAGAAGATCAGTTGTTTCTCATCACGTTCAGTGTGTGGCCCTGTTCTCTTTGTTGATTACTCAGAATCACATTCACAGGCTGCCAGCTCTGTGAGTGAAGCTGCATTATGTTAAAACCAGATGAGGTTAAAACCAGGGAAAGTTCATCAAAATTTTACAGAAACTACAGGTACAATATCCAAATCAGGAGCTGCATTTAAGTAAAGTAAAAGTAAAGATAAAATGACCAGTCTACATTGTGTAGCCTACTGTATCCCACAATGCAATGCGCCCCTGACCTCTAACCGTACCCAAAGAAGGTTTAGAGTAGTGAAGTATCTTTGCCGTGTACCATAACCATGTTATATAACTTAATAAAATAAAATAAAATTTAATGCAGACTGATCGGTTCATTGTGAAACATTTATTTATTGATGTTTAAATGTGGTGTTTTCTGTACGTAGGCTACAGAACCCCGAGGCAGTGTTGCTCTTCTGTCCAATACACACTGGAAGCTTCACTTTTAATTCAAACAAACTAATGCGACTGCCACTGTTGTTATATTTCATCAATGAGTCCAACATTTATCTCCTAAAAAGAATTGAACCAGCTGGCGGGAAACCTCTAAAAACCTGTGTTTGAGTTCATTAGCGTTCGTTCTGTCTCTGTGATGACCCACTGGTCTCGGTCACTGCTTCCCTTTTCCGAAACGTCGGAGCAAACTTCTAAACAGCCGTCGTCGTTTGGATAAACTAAGCGCACATTGGGGATCCCAACAGTTACTTTCTCGCATGAAAAAATATTAAAACTTAATAAAGTGACATAATAACAGAGCTACAGCAGGAAATAAAGTAGGCAGTACGGTAGTATTCGGTTTCGGGGGGAGGCGGGGCAGGCGTAGGCATGGCCATGTAGGGGGTTCTGGCACCAAAGTCCAAGAGAACAACTCTGCCGGCAAGCATTTACGTCAACGGACTTGAATGTTGAAAAAAGATAGTAAAACCATCCAAAACAGCTTGCAGGGCTTACCTCCAAATGCATAAATCTCATGATATGGCACTTCCACGTCCTCCAGAACCAGTAACATTTTAACATATTTATAAGTCTGAACAGCTGGAAAAGCATAAAGTGTCCCCTTTAAAGGACAATTCCAGGCGAATTCAACTCGGGGGTGTATTTTCATATCATTTTAGGTCTAAAAGAAGGAATCTGAAGATTTTCAGTTTCCACAGACAGCGTCAGATGGCGACTCAAACATGCACCGAGAAGTTTATTTACTTCAAGCAAGCCGACATGTTTGTAAAACTAGATCTAATTCAAAGTCTCCCGGAGTCTCGCGCGAGCCCGAAGTTGCAGTGCTCGGGAGCAGTTGGAGCTACCGCTTGTGTCATAAACACAGGAATGTCAACTCTTTACTTGCTTGAAGTGTACATTTTTTTCCACAGACAGCGTCAGATGGCTACTCAAACATGCGCCGAGAAGTTTTTTTTACTTGAAGCAAGTCAAGAGTTGATATTCCTGTGTTTATGACACAAACGGTAGCTTTTCCCACTGCACCTGAACACACCGCGCACGGCAACTGGGTCTCGCGCGAGACTCCGGGAGACTTTGAATTAGATCTAGTTTTCCAAACATGTCGGCTTGTTGAAGTAAATAAACTTCTCGGTGCATGTTTGAGTCGCCATCTGACGCTGTCTGTGGAAAAAAATTGCGGCTTTGAGGGCTGGAAACAGCCTAAACAGCGGAACTTACATCCACTCCCATTCATTGCTGCCGTGGCGATGCGGGGACAGACGCAACTACCGCAAAACAGGAGCGATTAAACTGAAAATCTTCAGATTCCTTCTTTTAGACCTAAAATGATAGGAAAATACACCCCCGAGTTGAATTCGCCTGGAATTGGTCCTTTAACATAAGTTTTCAATAAAATTATACTGCAAAAATGACCACTCCCAATAAAGTCAATACACTATCACGTTGATAAGGCTGCTTGCTCAAACAAAATCATTTTGAATGAGCAATATTCAATGGAAAATGCATGTGACCTTGTCAGTCAGTTAGTCCGTCAGCAATATTTGTGTTTACAGGGCTGGCGTCGCTGTTGCTGCCCAGCCAAAGAGGAACATGAGCAGGGAGATGACAGGATGGGAGAGTCCATTGCCAAAATGTTTCACCTTCTGACAGATTTTATTTGTTTTCCTCGCAATTATGTTTTTCTTAGAGGTAAAAAGGAGCTGGAGCATGTCCCAGCACACAGTGAGAGACACCCCCATCCCTGGCTGTCATGCTTTTATTTGTACAGAGTAACCTAGAGTCTTTCAATGTCAGCACACATGTCTTAACTCTGGTTTACCAGTCTCTCATTGAATCCATACTCACCTTCGACAACGAGCCTGTCAAAGAAGAATTTCAGTAACTTGTGACAGACAGTAAAGCATCTATCTATCTATCTATCTATCTATCTATCTATCTATCTATCTATCTATCTATCTATCTATCTATCTATCTATCTATCTATCCATCCATCTATGTTGTCGAGTGTCATGTGGTTAAACGTTACAGTAACACTGAATAATGAAATTGCACTTACTATTTGCCCAAATTTGTATTTCTCAATTGAACAGAAAGGCTTTTACTCTGAAAACCCGTCCTTTACAAATTCTATTTTTGTCCCCAGCTGTCCTTATAGACGCATGCTGAAATGAGTATGTCGATTTTCCTTTTATAGTATTCTGTCTTCATTACAATTTACCATCAATTTGCTCTCCTGCAGATTGACATGGTGTGCAGCATCAGCATGAAGCCACCATGCTGTGATGATGAATGCCATTTCTTAATCAGTATACAGTATCTGCTGTACACCAGTTGCTATGCTTCCCATACAGATCTCATACAGACGCCACTGTAAAAATTCAGCGACAAGATTCATTTTTATCACTTCCTGGAGCCAGAGTATCCTACAGTAATTTCGGCTCAACAGGCTCATCCTACGTGGAACTGAGTCGGCTATAGGCTTAGACCAAGCTGAAATACGTGTTACAGATGCATGCACTTTACAGTAATTTAGTGCACATCCTATGAACACTATTACTTTTCTCGTTCCTTTGCATACCATTTTACTGTAAATGTAATGGGGAACAGTGAATGTTGTGTATATAGTAAACAGGGATCAATTTCAGATGCAACCTGCCTAAGCTAATGCATCGCTACGTTCCTTTGTGTGTTGCTCCACTTATAGATCAATGGAAAAGTGCTAGGGGCAGGTTTGTTTTGTCACCTGCAAGCATTTGTGCCCCTTACGTGCACCTTCTGAGCGATGTGTGCGATGCAATCAAAATGGGGACCTACACATAAGAGCATTACTGCATGGTGGGAATAGGATGAGAGAGGGACGTGAGGCGCGATGAAGGAGGGGAGGGGGAGGGGGGGTGTTGCTATAGCGAGTGATGGAAGCCTCGAGTTGCGAATGTAGGTCATCAATTCAGAAATGTATGTCAGTGTGTTAGGAACAAGGAAGACAACTTCAGAGAACAGAGCGTGAGAGATAGATAAAAGCACAGGGCACCAAACAAAGGTAAACATAATTAAATGAGTAATGGGGGGCGGAGGGGGGTGGTGGGGTGGGGGGGGGGGGGGGTGTTATTGGAAAAGACCAGGAGAGAAGGAGGGAAGTAGAAAAAGAGAAAGAGACAAAGTAAAACGTGACTAAAAAAAGAAAGAGAAGGCAGCAATATACTTTATGGCAAATCGATTGTGTTTTTAATTATGTATGACCCTGGATTGTTGAGGGATCATAGTGTGTAACCATGCAATTAACAGCCCTGCAATTGGTTAGCTGTTCAATACAGAAACACTCAAGGACAATAGAAATGTAAACACAATTAAAATATAGACAGAGGTCAACAACAGACCACCACCACCATTATCATTCCATTGTGCTACTTGTGTATGGTGTAAAATACACTTGTATCACTGTATAGATGTGGTTAATTTTTTCATGATTATTATGTAGCAGAATCAGATGTCCTACCTTAAAACAGAGGGAAACTCCACCACCACCATGTTACAGTAAAACTTCTCATACTGTGATCAACATTAGATGCAAATGGTTAATTATGAACATGAAGTTTATCTGGGACATTGATCAAAAAAAAATAAAAAATGACCTGAAGAAACAGCTAATGGTGATAAAGGAGCGACTGGCTAAGAAAAACAATGAAAAAATCTCTTCCGACTACACACGTGCTGCAAACCGTCGAACCTTCAAAGCAGAAAGTTGAGGTAATCTCCATAACCTACAGTGCAATATCTATCTAGTCCCCTCCGTCTGGACTAGACAAAGTGTTTACATGGTCGTCTGTATGGACCTCGTGTCACTGTCTGACAAAAGCTGGGGTGAGAGGAACAGAGTGTATGTGTGAGCATTTGCATGCAAATGGATTGTCCCATTTCATGAGCAGCAGCAACAATGCTCCCCCTCGGAGTACAGCAGTGCCTCCCATAGGCAGCCAACAGGATCTGTTCAGCCTGTTTACTTCACTGTGTGAACAGAACATAATGTACAGCAAAGTATACTCTGTGTGTCTGTCTGGCTCTCTGTCTGGTGAGCTCTTTGCAAATATTATGAGTTAATAGGTGCAGTAATGACGTGCAACCTTTTGTTGACAGGTTTATGGGAACTTTTATTTTTATTTCCATCTTTCTCTACCTTTTTCTGCCATCCAAATGTGCTTAGAAACTGTTAACTGTAGGTCATTTAAGATTAATAAGAAATATGGGAGCATCTATGTTTTTTCCAAAGCTTTGAAACTTCAAAGCAAGAAAGGTAATCGCCAAGAGAGATGCATTAGTCTGGTCAGATGAAGGGAGGAAAAACACTCACTTATTTAGGAGAACACCTGTCAACTTTCTTGAAATGGTGCCTGTCCCAAATAAATAGCCACTCAGCTTTGCCAGACCATAATGAACAAAGACAACTTTGTGGGCACACTAAGTACAAGTGACAAACGACAAAAGCATACAACAACAAACATCATGTTCTGCTGCCTTCTGATGCTGAGGCCCCGTTACCCCGAACCACAGGGCTGGCGAGGGCTGGAATGAGAGCAGCTGCGATCAAGCTGGCATTGATAAATCAAACTTCCCCTGCAGTGATAACCATAAATAATGAGCCGTGACCAAAGTTACATAACACAATTAACTGGAAGCACAGCAGTATCCATTTGCAATTCCGAGAAGAGCCAAATACCGTCGCCCCATTAACTGCAACCTCAGCATGCAGGAAGAGACACCGTGCTGGATGAGCATGTGCACGTGTTTGTGTGTACACTACAGGCATGTGCATGTGTGCATTTGCTGGTTTGTGGAGCAGCTGTGTATTTTGCATGCATGCATTCATAAACAGGGTGTGACAATCAAATGTGTTTTGAAATGTTGTCTTCTCATGTTTCCCCCTAATAGATTTCAACCACTATTGACCTTATATAAATATTATTTATTTATTGAATTAAAAAACAAATCTAATTCTTCATTAACATATCATATTGTAAATATAGAACATTTTTTACATCAAATAGTCATTTCATTCATTATCATTCCAGAATAATTCACTTTTATGTATTTGACCTAATTTCTATTTATAGGAACAGGATGAGGGAAAAAAAAAATCAATGTCAATTCCACTCACTGCAACCACTTGTAGGAGTTTTTGAGAATCTGTAGGGACTGAGTGTGTATTAGCCCATATGGTGTGAGTAAGACAGTATGTACTGAATGTGTACCAGCCATAGTAAATCTGAGGTGCTGTGGCCAGTGTCACCCCAGCAGAAGTCACACCAGAGATTAGTGGGTGGTCCAGGCTGCTGGGCAGGGCGTCATGCCAGGGGCTGAACTGGCAGCCTGTCTGGGGCAGATGGAGGAAGTGGCACTCACATGGGGGTGGGACGGAGGCTGGGTAGTAGTTTATGTTGATATTCATATGAGATTCAATGTGTGTGTGTGTGTGTGTGTGTGTGTGTGTGTGTGTGTGTTTTGATGCACCAAAGTGTGAGCAGATGTCTCTAAATGTCAACTGTATACCCTGTCACATAAAAAAACTCTGGGCTGTACATCTGAAGGCTAACAACTGGCCAAAGCTGCACTGCAAGATGAAAACATACCGCATCCCCGGCCTTCACCCATATTTAATACTCATTAAGTTTGTGAATGAAGAAAGAGCACTTATGCATTACTTTTTTATCTATTGATTTGTTAACATCGTCCCTGTGACGGACTTGTTACTTGTGCAGGATGTTTTTTTACTCGCCCTGTTTGCCATTTTACCAGTCAGCTATACTGTAGTTATACTGTTATGATCACAACCCTATCCAAGACAACAACCAACAGAATAAACAGTCCACGTGTCATTCTCTGTATGTTTACATTATTAACCACAATATCAGGTCCTGCAGAACTTACTGTAATACCAGGCTGGCTATTTGAGTTTTGAGATAATACCAAACCCAAAGCAACTGATTTGCCACCCTAAAACACACACTGCACAAGCATAAAGCCGACTTGTCACAAATGAGAGAATTTAAACAGACAGCAAAAGAGGGAGCACGCACAGGCACGGTGTGGTGGCTGGATGTGTACACACGGATGATTGGTTTGTTAAGCCTAAAATTGAGCACAAGCCACAGAGGCAGCGAGGCATGGAACAAGCATGACATACAAAGAAAGACAGAACGAGAGGGAGAATATATTTTCAGTATCCTCCATGGCCACCCACACCTTTTAATTCGCTACCACTGACAGCTGCTGCTATTTTCACTATGAAGACATGTTAATAACTGTGCAGGCTACAAAAAGCAGAATATTGAGATCAATCCATTTTTAAAAAATTATTTTTAGCAAGACAAGTAGTGAACATAGGTCATCTGTTGATACAACAATATGGAAGAAACTTTATGTCGACTGTATAAAATGTTACCTGTATGTCATACAGGCAGCCTCTTACAGTAAATCTGTACCTGTAATTTGCTTTGGATTTCAATTTTTACATTATTTATTGATAAATGATGTGTATGCTATCAAAACTTCCTTAAAGCAGAAGTAAGTGATCCGGTCGTTTTGGCTAATGCTGCGTTCCAGGCAGGCTTTTGAAACCGTAAATTACAGCTTCAAGTCACGACTTACGACTTTGTAGCGTTCCAGGCAACCCACTCGTGTTTTTCCGACCTGTTTTACCTGTGAAAGTCACTATAACGGCCACTCGTAACTTCCGACCCGTGAACTCGTACCAGATCGAACTGGTACCACTTCACAGGTCGGAAATACACGAGTTACGAGTTGCCTTGAACGCACCATAACTTCTTGTCAGCCGATGGAGTTAGCAGCCCCCGCCCTCGTCATGGATCTATTGGTCCTCGTCCCTACGTCACCACATTCACGCGCATCCCTTGGCTGCACACACAGCCCTTCATGCCGTTCTCTCTCCTCATTGGATAAAACTTGTAGGATACGAGAAAAGTTTTCTCCTCGGCTCAGAGCAGAGCAGAGTGACTGACAGACCCGTGTTTCGGTCCAAACACTCTATGTAAGTGATTGCTGTCGGAAGATATAACTATTTAAGACTTAGATTAACACAAAAATATCGCTTACTTCTGCTTTAAATCATTTGACTTGTAAATTTAAACCACTGATCATTGATGTCCAGATGTGCTGAACTCATTGTCTTGAGGACCAGAGAGTCCAAAATGGACCAGGCTGTTGTCTCCAGTGACAGAGTGAGCATTTTCCATCAGATTCTGTCTCAACTCATGAGGAGCGTGACAGAAAATTATCTCATCTAACTCTCTGTTCGGGGCACAATTAAGATAAATAGAGCAGGGTGTAAACAGTAACGGAAGAAACCATTCTGTTTACTGTCAAGGGACTGAAATTCACCATACCATCATAACAAGCCGTCTTATAATAGAGACAAATGGCGCTGTTGTGCAAAGAAGATTAAATCAGCCGGTTACAACAAATTACTGTGTTTCAGACGACGATGGCGTGAAACTAACTGCAACGTCAGCAACAGTTTGCCTCAGGGTTGTTGAGCTGCATCACCGTGAGTCATCATGACACACACACATTCGTGGTAAATGGCAAACCTTCCAAGGAAAGCAACAGGTGTGGATGGATGGACGGACGGCTGGAGAGGTGCAGGTATAAAGAAAGTCTGTGTTGTGTGTGTAAGATGGTAGAAAGAATGTGTGAACATGCACAGATGCACAAGCCCAGGTTTTTCAGGAGATGCTACGTACAAGCACACACACTGTTTCCCTCCAATGTGAGCAGCAGCAGCGTGTGGTGGTGTGGTCTGAATTCCTCATATGCAACAAGGTCACCCACGTCAAAGCAGTGGCAAAGCCCCTCCGGACACACACTCGAATCCAGACAGATACTGTAGCCTTGTGTGTTTCGTGGTTCGTAATTTGCTATTCACATTAAAGCAGCAGAGAAAGTAAGGCTGAATTTAAATTGAACAAATGATTAACTGCTGCACCACCACTGTGGCTGAATTTGCGCTTTAATAATCAAATCTTTAATTCCAGTGCTGGAACAAAATATTCTCCCGTACAGAACGTACCACTGATGAAATAGCTGAACATTTAAGCAGTGTCAGTACTTTTTTTTTTTTTTTTGCCTTTCCAAGCACCCTCACCTCACCTAAGGGAGAGGAGGAGTAATTTTCATTAGTCACTGCTCTTTTCACACAGACAGCGGGCTCATCATCTGTGAGAAAGAACAGAAACAAACACAAAGAGAGAGAAAGAGGAGTGAGAATGGAACAGTAGGAGCACCTGTGTTGTGTGGGCCCAGAATGTGGGTCAAACTCACAGAGGGCGACACTTTTCAAAACCAGAGTCAACAAGTCACTCGTCCACCTGCCAGGAAGAATTTAATTTATCCCATAGCCTTTACAGTACATCTGGCTGTGTGTACTTCCCTGTGTGTGTGAGTGTGAGTGTGTGAGAGAATTCCTCACACAAAGACATATTTGTATTTGCATGTGCTCATCTTCAGCCGGACCACGAGAAGTTTCTAATCAGCTGCTTATTTGCACACATCCCCCCACCCCGTCCTTATTTCTTTTTCCTTTTTTTCTCTCTCTCTCTGCGTCATTCACAGCTTTGTTGTCACTTGTGGCCTTTTCTGTTCTGTCTGTGATATTCATAATTGTTCTTTTCACATAAATGGCAAGTGTTTAAAAGAATTAAATGCTTGTGAGATAACCACAGGCCATCTTAACTGAGTAACACATGACCTGCATTATTATTGTGTATTGTGTAACGCCACTTCAGCCCCCAAGATAGAAAAGAGAATCGAGTTTTTAGATGGAGCACTTACCCAAAAATAGGTTGTCATTTGTAAACAAGCCTGTGTTGGGAAACGATTTGCTGCATAAAACAGAAGAGGAAAATAATAATGTAGTCTGGGTTGAAATTCAAGAAAACCTTTGTGTTATTTTCCTCTGCTGTTTTTCTTGAAGTTGTATAGATCAAGCGATGTAGCCAGGGTAACACGCAGCCGACTGCAACACTCAAGTGTGTGTGTTTTGTATCTATTTATTTGCATGGAAATGTATATATGTTAAATGAAGGATGGGGTCTGATGTTTTTTCATACAAATGTTACCTCTGTGCTATAGAGAGGGAGATAGTGTGGCTGTTTTTTTGGAGGATGTAGAAACACAGAAGAGTGATAATCAGTTTATGTCTGATATGTGAAATTAGTTGCCATCCAATCAACTGCTACCTCTATGAGTCAGGTCATACTGATGACATCTAAAGCGCCTCGTCAGACCTAACGTAAAAGCATTGTGCGTGTCTAAGTGATACAAATGCCAGAGATAGCAGAGAGTGCAAGATTCTGTGCTCGTTTGTGCAAGTTTTCCTTTGCCGCCCATTAGCAGCAAATTATTAAGGTCACTGGATCTGACACCAGTACTTAGTCATCAGTAATTTTATGCAGGAGCAGTCACATAAGAGAAACAGAGAGACAGAAACAGAGAAAAACAGAGGATGAAAGATAAGGCTACGCCTAATGTGGAAGTATTATGGAGAAACCCACAGAGGGTCATTCTGTTGTGCCCTTCAGCACTATTCAGTGTCTTTAAGCTCATTGTTTGGGTTTTCCCACTGTAAAACCCAGATACCGGTACTTCCTTCAGGATGAGACCAAAAGAGATCTTAAAGGGGTGAAGTTTAGTAGGTGGCCAGAAATGGAAAACCAGATGAATGATACTGTTGCTTTGTCTGTTGGATGTGTACAAAGATAAACAGATATAGATATAAAAAGAAACAGATAAATTGCTAACTTAATAAGCTGCTAATTTGTAAATGTTTCAACCTTGTTCCAGTGTCCCAATGACCTCTCTTAACCTCTATTAATTGTGACATTTACAAATGGTAATATATTGATAATAAGTGTTTGGAATGTGGAGCTCTAACTCATCATTGTGTCTTTGGCCATCTTTATATGTGCGACGGCTCGGCCATTGGTACAGTATGTGCTGATTTACAAGGCTATTCTTGAGAGATGATTCCATCTTATTTATCATCCCTTTTAATCTTGAATAATAGGGCCTACAGTGTCTGCTCTGAGGACTTTTTCCATTTTACCGTTCCTAAGGTCAGAACAGAAACGGGGAAGAAAGCTTTTAGATTTTCTCCTCCAAGTAGGCTACATTGAACATGGAACATTTTCCAGTCAGAGCTCAAACTCCAAAGTCTGGTGGCTCTGTATGTAGCCTATTCAAGTCCATGATAAATTCCATTACATCCAGGCTTCAGGAGTGCAAATGTTTTATTTATTTATTTTTGACTAATCTTGTAAATTCAGCTGTTATTTGTATTCAATTTGTTTTTTTTATGTCTATGATTAAAGCAGAAGTAAGCGATCCGGTCGTTTTGGCTAATGCTGCGTTCCAGGCAGGCTTTTGAAACCGTAAATTACAGCTTCAAGTCACGACTTACGACTTTGTAGCGTTCCAGGCAACTCACTCGTGTTTTTCCGACCTGTTTTACCTGTGAAAGTCACTATAACGGCCACTCGTAACTTCTGACCCGTGAACTCGTACCAGATCGAACTGGTACGACTTCACAGGTCGGAAAAACACGAGTTACGAGTTGCCTTGAACGCACAATAACGTCACCACTTTCAGGCGCATCCCTTGGCTGCACACACAGCCCTTCATGCCGTTCTCTCTCCTCATTGGATAAAACTTGTAGGATACGAGAAAAGTTTTCTCCTCGGCTCAGAGCAGAGCAGAGTGACTGACAGACCCGTGTTTCGGTCCAAACACTCTATGTAAGTGATTGCTGTCGGAAGATACAACTATTTAAGACTTATATTAACACAAAAATATCGCTTACTTCTGCTTTAATGTGACTATGTGTTGATCAACCCATCTCTAACACTGTCTTCTCTTTCATGTTCACATCCTGTGCGTGCATATTAGAAACTCTGTGATTAAGACGTCTCTGTCAGTGATGATGACAGTCCGAGGACAGCGTGTGCACCAAGTAGGCATCGCCATCGACTATTTGACTCCTCTGTCGTATGTGCCACTGAGTCACCACCGCTGCCTTGGCAGAGACACGGGGCGTGGACTCTGGGCCATCTGGGCCAAGGAATGAGGACAGAGCTGTGGACACAGACTGCCTGTGGGGGGGTACGCAGTCATTTGGTGCTGGTTCATAATGACGCTCTGCTCTCAACAATACAGACTTACGATTTATTGAGAAGTTGACTTCGTGTCCTTGTTGCCGTGGTGATGGTGGTTGTTGCTGGATGGGTGAAAGAAATAGGATAAGGGGGATTGCCACATTTAAATTGACCATTGTTGGACAGAAGCTGTGCATTCATTCATTAGCTGACTGGGTTACCTTTCATTAGTTTATCGTCAGCCTCAGATGTACTCAGGCTGCAGCTGTGTGATTGAGCAGAACAATTTTTTAACAAGCCAGTGTTTGTGTGTATTTGTATATACGTAAATATACTTAGGTTTAGCATGACGTTTGATATTTCTTTCATAGTTCTGTATGTGTTTTTTTCTTTTTTTCTCCCATCACTAGTACCATGCTTATGGGTTTATTTGACGTTTGGGCCGTCACATTTATTCAGTTAATTTGGTCCAGTTGTGTGTGTCCTAGGGATGTCACAATTACTTGTTTTCACAATTAATCGCGGTATTAAACGCCACAATTAATTGATCGCAAAGATTCCTAAATACCGTCACTTTAAAAAAAAAAGATCATGTATTAACCGTGTTGGCAGATGTGCGCCAAAGTAAAGGTCAATGCACAGATACTGGTCCATTTACCTAACGTAGCATTGAATTGGTAGGAATTTAAATGCTAGAGTGTCATTTGTAATTATTAAAAAAAAAAAAGGTTAAAATTGACTTAAACATTTGGTATCGATGACACTTCCCCTGGCGGATTAATAATTGGTCATATTTTAATAGATATATTTTATAATTAGTAATGTACAGTATATTTTAAGTATATTTGATTTTACACATTAATAGTGTTGGGAAAGTAATTAATGCATAATAATCGTGATAATCCTAATACCGTGATTATTTCTCTGACAATAATCGTACCAAGAAAATCTGTAATCGTGACATCCCTAGTGTGTCCTTCTCAACATGCTAATGAGACGTCAGAGGTCATGGACAGAACAGCTCTGCTTGTGCTTATCTAAGTTCAGTCCCTCCAGCAGAGCAGCTGTTCACTGTCATGAGACTTAAACAAAAAGCCTGTGGTTGACTGTGAGTCTCCATCTGCTTACAGCACCACCACCATCCACCATCCTGCACCACCTAGTTTTTTTTAGAAGCGGATATTTCTGCATTCATTGAAATGTAAATGGCTGTTACCCCATCAGATCTCTGATGACACTCCGACAGAAGGTCTCGGTGACTACACCCTCTTCTGATGTGTGTCACTCCACAGTATAAGCGACGGCGGGGCCCCGAGTGGATGCTAATCACACTCTGCTGGCCTGTTGCATGTACTGTAGCACAGTGACCTACTTAATGTGGTCTGTTGTTTGTGTCTGATATCTTGCCTGACACACAGGCGGCAGAATGGGCCGATGTGTCAGGGCTTCATTATCGTAACCTTTTCCTTCTGGTTTTCCTCTCAGACTCAGGTGTTTCCATTACCCACCTTGTTGGACATGAAAGCTCTGTGGGTTACATGTATTTATGTGCATGTCTGTGTGTGTGTATATGTGTGCGATTAGTGTATGCACGCAGGCACACACACACGTCACAGTACTGTGTTGAATCCGTCCGGGTCCACTGAGGTTGTTTTGTAAGTATCACTGTCACCTTTAGTAGTACATTGAGACTGGAAGCATACGCACATACACACACACACACACACACAAAACACACCTGCTGGCCATCTCTTCCCATGAACTCTTATAAATGCCATCTTATGATCTTGCCAGAAGCAATCTGTGTGGCCTCAATAAGAAATCATATCACCAGCAAACCACACACAGAATGGGGTCAACAACGATGTTTTGTCAGGTAACTGGCACATAAAACACTGAAAACTGAAACGACCGCCGTGGATCACATACTGCGGAGCGCACAACACACACCACAAGAGTTCATCACTTCTACGGGCCAGTTTTCTCTCGCGTATTTTAACATCTGGGTCATTCACACGTTGATGTCCTATTAGAGATGTAAAGGTCGTGTCAGGGAAGATTAATCAATGCGAAAACCTGGATCCAACAGCGGTTCTCTGCCTCCTGCTCTTAGCTATGAAATAGTTGCTTTTGCCATTTTCCAGACCGGACGTCAGTCTCAGCAAACACAACTCAAGTGTAATATAATCAAAGATATTGACTTTGCAGGAGAGAGGATGGCCCACTTTACCGTAATCTCATTTGGCTCTTTGGTCATTGACTTATTTATTTAATCAGTGTTCGATAAGCCTTATGGGAGCTTAATTTTCTGCTCCGTCAAGTCCACTATGACCTTCTGCTTTACTCTCAGCGCTCAACAGAATTGATCAAAGGTAGAATAAGTGGGTCAACCAATAAGTTCTCATCAAAGCACGTGAAATCCAGCTATTGTATTTATTTTTTATCATACATTTCATCAGAAGGTGAATTCATTCAGAAGTGCAGTAGTTTCACCTGACTACAGGCTCTACATTGGTGCAGTCTGACGCACATGAATCACTGCAAAACCTCAGAAGGACACGTTTACTTTTATGTTGAATGTCTTACACACAGAAAAATCTGTTCATTACACATTAAAGGATGTGTTGTCCAGGGACATCAAAGATCAAAGAGTTCTCGTGTTTAAAAGCCCAAGTCTAAATAAAACTGTCATTATTAAACAGCGTCTAAGCAGTCCATTGAAATTCTCCATGACCCAAACAACTTTAACTTGTGTATTTTGAAATACATTAACCTGCAGCAGCATGTGTGAACCTGGCAGCCACATCTGGCAGGCAAAGAATAAACTCAATTAAGGAACTCAATCCGTGACACTTAGGTCAAGGAACTGCCTCCCTCTACACAAGCAAATGGTTCATTGCACAGTGAGAGAAGAGATAATAGCAGTATATACTATTGTATAGTATCATAATACAGTAAAGTACCAATAGCACTATGTTGCCCAGCTGTCTCCTGAGTCCTGAGTGGATAAGTGAGAGCTGCTCCCTTGTCTTGGCGTCTGAGCAGTATCTAGACATTTTCTATTGTGTTGTTATCTGAAAATCAATTCCTCTTTGTATCCAGGCCCACTGTTCTGGGATTAGGTCACTGGGCCATTGTGACTGCTATAGGCACACTATACATGAAAAGCTCCTACGTCAATTACAATCTTGTACGTGCCTACAAATCACTGTTATCTATTCACATACAGAAAAGTTACTCGGTTTCACCTAATAAGATAGACATTGACTTTTCCAGAGAAGTAATCAGGGTCAGCCAGTTTTAAAGGCATTTTACGTAAAGCTGACGTGGCTGTAGATGCATTGAAAGTGTTTTGACCCCTCTGGGAAATGAGGCCTGCATATCTGAAAGTTTGATTAGTTAACTAATTTCAAGAAATGACTTCTTGGCACAAAAAGAGAGTGAACTCCACTGCACCGAGGACAAGTCCAATCAGACTCACCCCATCTCAAGAATAGTTCACCACCTCCGATTTTAAATCTGATTCTGCAGCTGAATACAAGATTAGGTGTTAACGTGGACATTTCTCCCCATGGACTTTGAAGTAGGGCGACACAGAGACCTAATTTCTGTTAGATGGAACCATATATTATGTGGGTCAGCTTCCCAGCCAGTGTTCACAGTTTGCATCCTCCCAAAAGGCATTGTGATTCCATATCTTGTGAATAAATGGCTGTAATACGTCTAGGTGCAGCTCTTGAGACAGTCAGTTCATATACCTCACTGTCCGCTCATTGTCAGATGGTGCAACCCCTGCGGTTCGTGACGCACCTTCCAAGTCCATTCTTTCTTACCCACCTGATTTCACATCTCGAGTCCGTCACTGGTTAAAAGCTGAACATATGGCCATAGACATATGAGAAAAATGCACTTCCATGTCTCAAGGGCTTTTTCTGCTTCCTGTTGCTTCCTGTGTGTACATAATCCCTTTGGGGCTTCTGGTAACGCATTCTTTCACAGTGGCTTTATTCCATACTGTGTTCAATGGGAATATTTACAGTTTCAGATGAAGCCTGTGCAAATTTCCATCTTACGTAACTATAGTTAAACTGGATCTACAGTACAGAACTGGCATTAAGCCTTTAAAGAGCACAATTTTGTTACTTTTTATTTATTTTTTTACTTCCCTTAGTCTTTGTTAGGAGCTCAGTTGGTGCATTTATAAAAAAAAAACAAAAAAAAACAAATCAATAACATTCAATAAAATTTCCACTCGACTGAGGCTCTTGCAAACGTTAAATATTTCACTTCTTTTCCCAAAGTGTCAGTCTGCTTATACCCACAAATCATTTGGGGGTAATTTCCTGTTGTTAATTTTAATTGTTTTCACAGATAAACTGCTCCCAACAGTGCATGTGGATATGTTTAATTTGTACAAAGACTAACCAGTTACAAATACAAAAGTTTCATGCTGTTGTCCATCTGTTCCCGGTATCAACGTGGCTGCAGGTGGTAGCTTCAGATTTACAGAGTGGCATTGGTCTGTGGTTTTCGAGGCCTTAAACCTAGAAAATGAAAATATTGCACTTAATTGTTTTTTCATTTTGTGACAGGGCTGTCACCTTTTATTGTTACTGTTAGCACCGTTGTTCACCTGCTGATTTTCAGGTTTTTCTGCTGTTGCAGTTGATAAATGTCGGCTTGGATAACATCATCCTCTCTGTGTGTAAGATCCATTATAAAATCACATGAATCAGACGTGCCATTTACTTAAACTAATGAGCCACAGAAACGATGTTTGACGCTCAGTGGTCCAATTTCCAGCTATGTTTCATCTGTTGGTGATTCACAAAATGACCCTCTCCTGTCATTATAATCCCCCCTCTTGTTTATGAGTTACAGCTGTTCTGACACTGAGAGGTGGAAAACAGAGCAATCTCTAAAGGCCACAGATGGCAGCGGAGTGTGTGAGTGCATCTTAATTTGTGTGTCTCTGTTTATGCATATGCAAACACCTCGGATGTGAAGATGGGGGCATGATAAAAAAGAAAGGAATAAACAGAGAGGGAGAGCATCGAATACTAATCCTTTCTCCTCCTCACAGGTGACTAGCAAAGTCAGAGCTGCTTTCCCACATGATGGAGTCATACGTACGGACAGGAGCACCTGTCATGCAAAGTCCCATGTTCCCATGTTTAAGAAACCTTCACTGAATCACTGGTCATTTTTGAAGAAACTCTTAAAGCAATGATTTAATTCTGAAGCCTTGTTGATGCCATGGAGACACAGGCACGTACACTAAGGTCTTTTTGAGCAGCTATTTGCATAGTTTCTTCATATTGCCATTCACCTTGAGATCAGACATTGTTGGCAGGCCGTTGAGTTGTCAGGAAATTCTATGTGTAAATCATAGCAGCTTTTGTGTCAGTCTCTTGAATAAAACACCTTGATACATATCGACTGTGAAAGAGTGAGTCGGAGGCAGTCACAAGATCTCTACAGGGGGTTCAGACCAAGGACGAATACAGCACATGAAATTAATAATAACCAACAGAAGCTGGAATTGCATTGTAACTTTTTTTGCACCAAAAAAAAACATTTAATTGCTTTAAATTTAAGTAGGAATGGCTACATTATGTGTTGGTGGTGTGTTAGACGTGTTAGACACAACAATTACACATACAAAACACAATGCAACTACTCTAAACAAAAATATAAATGAAGAAAAGTGTGCCAACTAGTGTGCACCCAACACTATCCCTGCTCCCATATACAGTATGAGTTTCATCCTGAGATGTCTGTTGTGTGGAAGAAAAAAAAATCATTTGGTACTGTATAGTGAAAACACACCTCAGAGCGTCTCTGACTCTGCACCCCAGTGGTTTGCCCTATTGATATTTTCTCCTCTGAACAATGCCATTCACTTGTGTTACGATGCAACCTTCCCCAGCACGAACCCCTCTTGTATTTGTCTTTGTTTCTCAGCACATCTGGGTTATTCCCCTGTCTCCTGTTAATTCAGTTGTATAGGGTGACATCAGGTAAATTGGGCCATCAGGTAAAATGAGCCAGTTAAGGTTTGAGCCTCCTAGCTTTTTAAGTTTTAACAGGCAATGGCTGTAAATGATTTCAAATTGTTGCTACAACTGTACTTGAAAAGAAACAATTGATTTGAGTGGTCTCTGGTTGCTGTTTTGGGTGGGACAATGCTTTATATCCAGCCTGCTGAGGAGAAGTGTGCGAAAAGTGGCCTGGCAAACAAATTTCACTTGAAACTGATAAGGTTGATAACTCCGTAAAAAAACAGATCTACAATAAAAAATGTGATTTATAATACACATTGTGATTCCCCCCATTGGATAGAATGCAAAATTCTTGCTAAGCTTACTTATTTTTAATTTAAATGCATTTTTTGTGGGTGGCTCAATTTACCTTAATGCATCATGGTAAATTGAGCCATGCATTTCAGCTAAAATGGGCCACATACAAAACACAGTCTTACACTGAAGTTACACAGAAATAAAGGGTGCAAAACATGTTCAAAGTTAGATATATATCCAAGGTTGGTCAGTGCCACTTATGGTGCCATTAGCACTGTGGGGGAAAAAATGGCATCTATAATGCCACACACACACATACACACACAGTAAAAGAGCCTATAACATAGTCAGTTAACAAAGAGCATAGCAACAACATGATCATGTAATTTTAAAATGCATTTTAAGATTAAAAAATGTCTTCAACCTCTTATGTTTTTACTGTTAATGTTAAGTTTAGTGTTGTAGTTTAGTAGTAGTGTCAATTAATTATTAAAATTTTAATGATTTCTGCTAAAATTACTGTGTTGTTCTCTCTTGGCCCAATTTAACTGAACGGCTGGCCCATTTTACCTGAACCTTCATCGTACCTCGAGAGGGAATATCCCGATACTTTAACTCTCATAATTCCAAAATAATTATACTTTTTAATTTTTTTTTCACACAGAAACATTTAAGAGACCTGTGTCGATTTTTAAAAATATCAATGGATTTCATGCATAGCGTTTTTGATGGTCTTATTAGTCGTTTACCAAAAAGTGGCCCATTTTACCTGACTTCACCCTATGTCTCTTGTTAATTCAATCAATCAATACGTATGACACAGTAGGACCCCTAAATGTAAACACCTTTTGTTCTTTATGTAATTTTGTGTGATTCTCCTCATTCCACAACTGTATGTCCCCCTGCCCTTCACTCTGGGTCAATCTATTGCCATGGACCTGCTCTGTGACACTATAAACTCACCATTTTCCAGATTACTGATAAACTCACCCCGCTACAGCAAACTATAGATTTGAGTTAATTTTCTACAACTATTGGCTTCAAATGATTAAATGATTTCACACCAGCATTAGGTCCAGCAGCGTTTTGTCTCCACTCCACTGTCCGTAGGAAACAGAGCTTCAGAGAAACTCACTAAACTCTGGATTGAGCTGTTTGTGTTTCCTGGATTAGTTATCAATGCTGCCACTGTATCAAATCCATACTAACCTGCTGTTGCTGCTGCTCGCCCTCAAGGTAAATGTGCTCAAAGAGTTTTCCAATGAATCCAGGATGAGGGATTTTTAGAAATCACAGCACACTAATTGGCTGGATAGCCCAGAGCTATTACACACAACCTAATATAATTTCATCAGTCCTGTGATGGGAGCTAAAATGCAAGGCCATGTACTGGAAACTCAAACAGCTAAGGGAGCAGAGAGTGTAAAAAAGCAACTTTTTTAACAGTGCAATCAGTTGGGATGAATAGTTGAGACACCCCTGCATGTTTTGTTATGCTAAAACACTGTATTAATATTTAGTATTAACACAGTAACACATTAAAGCAGAAGTAAGCGATCCGGTCGTTTTGGCTAATGCTGCGTTCCAGGCAGGCTTTTGAAACCGTAAATTACAGCTTCAAGTCACGACTTACGACTTTGTAGCGTTCCAGGCAACCCACTTGTGTTTTTCCGACCTGTTTTACCTGTGAAAGTCACTATAACGGCCACTCGTAACTTCCAACCCGTGAACTCGTACCAGATCGAACTGGTACGACTTCACAGGTCGGAAAAACACGAGTTACTGGTTGCCTTGAACGCACCATAATGTCTTGTCAACCGACGGAGTTAGCAGCCCCCGCCTTCGTCATGGATCTACTGTATTGGTCCTCGTCCCTACGTCACCACATTCAGGCGCATCCCTTGGCTGCACACACAGCCCTTCATGCCGTTCTCTCTCCTCATTGGATAAAACTTGTGGGATACAAGAAAAGTTTTCTCCTCGGCTCAGAGCAGAGCAGAGGGACTGAGAGACCCGTGTTTCGGTCCAAACACTGCTGTCGGAAGATATAACTATTTAAGACTTATATTAACACAAAAATATCGCTTACTTCTGCTTTAATTGTGGGACAAGCATATCTGTAAGAAATAAAATCATGCACCAACAAAATTCTATAGGATTATCACCATATTCTGCCATGATGAAAGATGCACTTGAGTTGCAGGTGTAAATCGGTTTACATTCCTGTCAGCACATTCAGAGGTCAAGCTGATGGATGCTGTTTTTGTGTCTATGTAGCGTCAGCTGCCGGCCTTGGCGTATTTGAGTGACAGAAATGGGTCACATGACGTCTAGTTCGTAGCAGACAAACAAAGAACACGGTTTGGGTGAAGGTGTAATGAGAAACGTGAGGACGCCTTATTAACATACATTGATATTTTTCACCATCTCCTCCTCCTCACCCTCAAGTAACCAAGAGCATCCTGTTGTTCATGAGGATGAGAGTGTTGTCCGCTCTCTGTCCACCAACACACATACACACACTAAGATAATCAGAGAGAGTAAGAACAGTTTGCATTTTTATTTTCCGTAAAACATCATTAAAAAAAAACAACACATAACTGATTTAGGAAGACAAACACAAATTGTAAAAACTGCATTTATGTCACAGGAAGCTTGTGTATCACGTACTGTAAAGCTACTTTCACTTTTGTCGGGAAACAATCACATTACATTGTTGTAACACAGCTTTCGGATTCGTCGAATTGAGATGTGGACCATTTATTCATATACACACTTATTTACAAACATTTACTAGCCCTTTAGATTAGAAAGATCATTGCACATTCATTTTACTGACACAGAACAGTCATTTACCCTTTCACACCATCACCTCTGTGGAGAAATGTGTTTGCTGTTGGTGTGAGAGGGTGAACCTGGGTCGGTTCTGTGATGTAAATACAAGGACATTACCTTTGTAACATTTATTAAGTTAGACCACATCAACTATGTTTCCCTCCATCTTAAATCTCTACCTATACACAGGGGTTGGTGTGTTTAAAAGGGGCAAGAATAACACACTACTCAAGACTTTTTACAGCACACACAAAAAAAACAAACACAAAAATAATTTTTTTAAAGGATGGTATTATTTGTTTGAGCCCTTTAGCTGCATAACACCAATATTTTTACACAACTACCTACCAATATACAGTAACAGGTCTGTTTCAGGTATTAAACGGTAGTCTACCACTTAGAGGAGATTTACTACACTTATTAGTTTTGCATTTATTTGGCAAAGTGGTTATGCAACTCTGAGCATTGGCTGTTCTGTAAACAAGGACCAAATGGTGTTAAAGCCAGAAGAATACATGCAACAATTGTATATTCAACAAAACCTTTGATAATAAAGCATAAGCATGTGTTTTGAAGCTGTAAAGTGCAGTCAAGAATTTAGAATTGGAGTTATGCTTCAGTATCCTCTCACATTAAAACACTGCTATGCTATACAATTACTTCAATGAATGTACAATGCATAATACTCTAAGGAGTATTTCAAAAAGAGGCAGAACAAATACTGATCAGCTTCAGGGTAAATTCAAGGGAAGCTCATTGATTTGGAGCTATGTGTATTCTCAAATGTCATCAGTAGCCTTTCTGTCTCAGGCGATCGACACCTTCTCTCTCACTAAGTGTATGTCTGCGCTAATTGTGCATTTCCTCCGATAAGTCTCTCACTAATGGATATTGAGTGTTGACAATTCTCTGATCCTGGGCTCTGAGCACAGCAAGAAAACTCAAAAGTGGGTCAGCGTCTGCAGTCACTCTCTTGGACGCAGCACTTGTGAAACCTGTGTGTTCGGCCTCAGCTAAACTGTAAAAACACACAGCGCCGACTCCCTTTGATGTGACTTTTTTTTTTCTTCTTCTTTCCTCTCCACAGGGCCGTTGTACAGGGGAGAAAGGTGATGATAATTCTAGGGGCCCAGCGCCCGGTGGGGCCCATAAAAAACCCCAGTAGTCTAATCTTTGTATGACTGAATTATTCAGCATAAGACCCTGACTAATACTTATAGTACACTGTAAAAACTCAACATCTTTCGAAGAATTTTTGTCTTATTTCTTGTCCAAATGTCTCATTTCTAGTCAAAACTAATCTCTTTCCACTTAAAATAACTCATTACCTAAAAATTAACTTGTTTTTAGATCATTTTCACTTGTTTCAAACAAGTTTTCATTTGAAATAAGTAGAAAAATCTGCCAGTGAAAGCATGTTTTTTGTGCTTGTAATAAGGAAGAAAAACTTCAGATTTTTTTCTACTTATTCCAAGTGAAAATATGCTTGAAAGGACTAAAAAGTGTCAAAAAACAAGCTACTTTTAATATGATATGTCTTATTTTAAGTATAATGAGATTTGTTTTGAAAATAAATGACATTTTGACTAGAAATAAGACAAATATTCTTGGTAAGATACTTGAGTTTTTGCAGTGTAATGCTGCATTAGCATCAAAACAAAGTAGGCTAAATAATACATGATAATACATACGTAGTCTAAGAAAAAAAAAACTGGAAAAGTTAGGGGGAGGGGCCCACTTTAGTATTCTTTAAGGGGGCCCAGAATTCCTAGCAACAGCCCTGCCTCTCCATATCTAACTCCAAACTACAGAAAAATGTGTTTGAAAGGAACTGTGGTAGTGTGTTGTGTTGTGTCCTTCGCCCACGTGGCTCCGGAAAGAAGGAGTCTACCGGGTGTTAAACATAACCCCTCCGTCTTCCTCTACGAGTCAGAGGTGGAAAGTAAATGGCAGCAGATTAGCCTTCACCTGGTGTTGTGTTGCAGGAAGATAAGGTGACACAGGGTGAACTCTCGCCTCTGCTGGAAAGCTCGAGGTGCGGGGAACATGAGTGAGCAGTGGAAAGGAAGTGAGAAAAAAAAAGGTACAAGACTCTTGTTTACAGGTGGCAATTAACACATCTGCTGAATATTTATCATGTGCAGATATTTCAAGACTCCCCTTAAAGGGATAGTAGCATTTTTTTTAAAAGTGGGGTTGTATGATCTACAAATAGCCCCTAAGTACTTTAATTGCAGTAGCAGACTCTCTACACTCCTCCTGTTAGCAACGCCAGCCCATAGCCCTGCCCAGAGATTTACAACATACATTGTTGTGAATGGACCCAAAGAAACGGCCTATTTTCGTGGCCTAAAAGAGGTTTTACCTGAAAAAAAAAAACACAGTTCCATTGTTCGCTATAATATAATTTTTTTCAGCCCTTCAAAGTGCAGGAAAAACGCAGTTTTTATTTGGAGCTAACCAACTGCTGATCGGCGGGCCCTAACCCTGGGCTGAGGGATACGTGAATTGGTTAGGTCCAAATAAAAACTGCGCTTTTCCTGCACTTTGAAGGGCTGGAAAAAATTATATTATAGCGAACAATGGAACTGTGTAATTTTTTTCACGCAAAACCTCTTTTAGGCTGCGAAAATAGGCCGTTTCTTTGGGTCCATTCACAACAATGTATGTTGTAAATCTCTGGGCAGGGCTATGGGCTGGCATTGCTAACGGGAGGAGTGCAGAGAGTCTTCTACTGCAATTAAAGTACTTGGGGGCTATTTGTAGATCATACAACCCCACTTTAAAAAAATGCTACTATCCCTTTAACCAAAGAACTAAAGTTTATTCAAGTTAATTAAAACATAAGCAGATGAAAAGAAAAAAATGGCATTGACTGTATGATGCATTAAGCTGCAATCTCCTGACAAAACCCACACATTCATTTGAATGAGGACAACACTGACAGTGGTGGTCTGTGGTCTGTGCTCCGGCGGAGATGTTGAACTTTAGCCGAAATCACCGCCCAGTAAGGTGCGATGTTACCCATTCATAGATATGTGAGAGCATGTTCCTGGTACATTCCTTAGTCATGATGTGATCTTTGTGATTTTAAAAAATATGAAACGATAATTGCCTAGATAGTTTTCGTAGGCGGTAAAATTCTTCCTGTAAACTCTTCAAAACTGTCATCTGCTAAGCTTTGGATATGTTACTGCAACTTGAACTTGGCTGTGTTTCATCATCTCTGTACCTGAAGAAATGCTACTGCCGCTGCTAGCTGTACCGCACAGCTGTTTTCTTATTCTAAAATGACACCATAGTGCAAGAGGAGGGGCCCGTCAGTTGCCCCCTGACCAGCAGGGGACTGAGTCTGTGACCATGGCGCCAGGTTCACTAGAGGAAAACTGCTATGAAAACCACAATCCTCCCAATGAGAGATAACTCCCTTTGAACAATACCGTCGACGTGAAAGACTCCTTCTCAGTTCCAGCATGAGCGCAGCACATGATGCGTCAGTCATCTGGTATAGGGGAGTTACAGTTCCCGTGGTAGATGTAAACAGGCCCATCGCAGCGATAATAAAGCTGAAACACGTCCCCGTATCCGTGGTCCCTCCACCAGGTGCACAGCTGCCTGTTCCAGCCACAGGCCAAAGAAGAAAACAGTTCAGGATGCTCCATGCCGATCATGGTGAAGAAGTCCTGGTCCCCCAGGTGGCCCCTGAAGCGGTACTGGTCGGCCAGTTTGGCCACGTTGCTGGGCTTGAGCAGCTGGTTGTAGAGCTCCGAGGCCCTCATGGCTCCCAGGTCCAGTAACATCACGCCGCTGTTGAAGCCCGGGAGGCCGTCAGGAGGAGGTTCGCCCACTTTGGACTGAGGGTTCTCCTTACGATACTGCCAGAAGGTGTGTCTGCAGAGGGGAAGCAAACAGGTGTGTTACTGTAGCTGAAGCTTTGTCAACGTGACTGCGAGTTCCTTCATAGGCTCAATCAATCAGCAAAACGTGGACGTGCAGGGCCGGCCCTAGGATTTTGGTGGCCCCCTAAACAAGGTTTTTGTTTGTGGCCCTGCACTCTAAGCGCAAACACCAAATCACTGGTTAAAACTGAATACAGACGTGTTTATGCCCTCTGAGGTTTGAGGCCATTTTCTTGAATTTAACATATTTTCTTAAATTGACATTTTTAAGATACTTGCAGATGTAACAATACTCAAGTGTTTTATGTCTAAATATTAGAACCTCCGCTGTAAGCACACTGAGGCCAATTTGTCCTAGAGCACTGTAGAAAGAAATAATTTAGGCCAAATGCTGGAAATTTGAGGTCTGCTTTTTGAAAAATGTCAAATCCCTTGTGAAAACACTTCTTCAGTCTTGAGAATGAACTGTTTTGGTGCTTGAAATAGGATATGAATACAGTAATAGATAAGTGTAGAAAACAAGTCTAAAATGAAATTTTGTAAGATTGTTTTTTGAGCACAAATGTTGTCATTCTGCCGTTCTGTTTTCACCAAATGTCTCAAATGTGAGATAAAAGAAGCTGAATATTGACTTCACATTACATATAAAGCTCATAGCTGCACGTGCAGACCTCAGGATGTTTAAATGACTTGATGAACCCCGGTACCTTTCTGATCATGTGGCCCCCCACCTAACGGCTGTGGCCCTAAACAACCGCATAGAGTGTTTATGCCAGCAGCCGGCCCTGTGGACGTGGTTTACATGATGACTGTGTATTATGAAAGTATTTTACATTGCACAGCCTGCAGAAGGAAAGTCGTTTTGACCAAATGCAAATCTTCTTGACAGCGATGACCAGACAGCTGGAGACAAAAATGGAGAAGTCATCATTATCCGTTAACCGTGCTCTTTTGGAGTATTAAGTGTTCCACAGCAGAGGCAATGTTTGGCAACCAGTTGAGAAGCAGGAGTCAGTGTTACCAAGCCCTCACTAAGCTTCAAGAATTTCACTGTGCAACTTTCTAATGCCTGCAGGATTACTGTTGTCTAGGCCCATTAATGACACCCTAACCTGTGCAAAAAAGGCTCTTTGTAGTTTAGAGTGATTCAATACAACATATTCCTGCATTCCTGAGGCTGTGCACAGTCAAGAAACTGTGCACGGGCAGTGAAATATCTCACCCGTGAGCTTTGGGTTGCCGTGCATTTAGAAGAGTGAGGGGCATCTATGTTTCAGTCATTTGCTGAACAAACAGCACCGTGGCCAAAAACAGGAAGAGAGTTGGTCCAGGACTGTCAAAGGCTTGTGCCAACTCAGCACCCTGTTCTGCCAATATACCAACTCTGGAGTAGCTAAATGACACACAGAGCTTCATTCAACACACATTTGTATGCACAGGTTTGATATATGTACACACAAGTGAGACCGTTTGCTGGTTTTCTTGATATGATCCCATTTCCTAGGGTTTCTATAGACAAATACAGTTTTAGTCTAGTGTAATATACAGTATAGTATAGTTCTTGTTTTATAATCGTATGCATGGTGTAAATGGTATCTGTTTTTGTTGTTTCAAAAATGTGCAAAATATAGAACATTACTGCAGTTCTACTGTTCACCATTCATCGCATGCTTCTTTCACCTTTCTCCAAACAATTGGACTGATAATGCTGTGGCATTAACAGAAATATATTCAAGGCAGCTCTGAAACAAGAGTGACAGTAGAGGAGCTACACTTGAGAGGAAGCCAGAGAGGGAAGGGAGATTTGGGAAATGTCCAGTTCCTTTGACCAAAGCTGGGATGGTGGTGCTGCATGGGGAAAAACCAATACCCTCGCTTGTAAGCACTGATTTGTTGGTCGTCTGTTACCACTGGTGTTTATGTATGTACAGCATGTGTTATTTGTCTAATCCCTCAGAAAGAACAGATGAAAATGGAAAAAATAAGTAGCAGGAAATAGAAAGTAAACGTCAGATGGAGACTTGAATATTGTTTTGTGTTGCTATGGTTTTTTATACTTCTATCTAGTCTTTGGGGACCACTGGTTTCTAAAGTTGTGCCTGTACCACTTCTATTTTTCGGAAGGCTGAAGTACTCACTTCAGCAAAGTACAAAGCGCTCTTTTCTATATTTTGACTAACAGCTGGTGCAGTGATGCTTCATTCATTCCTTCCGAACACGAGGATAAATAAGAATCGACCCTCTCGCATGCATGTGCACACGCACACAGTCCACAGAACTGATTATAATGATAACTGATTATTATTAGTGCTGCTGGCCAACTGCACTCACTAAATCACAAGAGGATAGGAGGCAGACTGATGACGAAGACGGGAAAAGAAAGACATTTTAAAGTTGCTCTCGCGGTGCAGACAAACACGTGAGAAACTTATGTAGGATAATTCTGCTTTGTTAGAGGCTAGTACCTCTCCCTCTTGATCTCTCTCTCTCTCTCTTTGCAGGCTGGTCAAATCCAGTGGGAGCGGTGGATTCTCAAAGTGAGACACACTTTGATTTTATTACTGACCTATATTCAGCAGCTGTAGCTTGTCCACTCAGCTTTATACAGTCTGTCGGTTGAGTAGCTGGGGACTTGTGGCCCCTGTGGAGCGTTTATCATCTTCAAGTCGTATAGCTGGTGTACGTGCCCACAGACACATCCAGGGAGAGCGCGGTCAGCCAGGGAACATTTACACTGACTTTTCCATTCTGCTGTTATGACATGATGAAGGCACTGAGTCATTCAAACCGCATTTACTTCAGTGTCATGGTGGCCGTGATATATGGCTGACACCACGCTGGTAATGAGGCATCACGGATAAGGTGGTGTTAACAGTGATGGGGGACAAAATTCACAGTCCTCGATAAGTACAAAAATATATTCCTATGTTTATCTGAAGCGTCACAGCAGCATGTTAGCCATGATATGATAACAAAGAGGGAAATGTATTATAGAATATACTAACTTGTGTAATTCAGACTACTGTACAAGTAATTTATCCCACAAAAGAAGTAGTGATATGTCCTCTGGATCAAGCTGATTATATTATGTATTCAGTACATTTTAAACTTAAAAATAGATGTAACTTCAGGCTTTGTTTTAAAAAATATTCACAATCAACCTTCCCATGCAGTTTTATTTTATATTATAGGACAGGGAGTCAAACAGACTTGGACTTTTGCATGATTACAATGGTCAATGTAGCATAACATACACACATATATGTTTCTATCAGGAACAAAGACATGTGTTGACAATATTAGCCTCACTACATCCCAGTGACATATGGTATTGCATAGCTCATGCTCATTTTGAGGGACAAAGAGTTAAGCCAACATTACATACCAACCTGCCTGGACATATAGGACACGGTGGTTGACTTAAGTATGTGCAGCACAGCATCACATACTTTCTCCTGCTCAATAAAACTGATCACTCTGGCCCTGCTCGGATCGACTGGGCTTGACTCCACTCGTTTTTTTTAAATTTTCCATTAGGGATAGCACCTTGTACCTATTTTGGGTATTGCCTCGGACGAGGTTCCAAGCAAGCTGAGCTGATACTGAAACGTGATGTCAACCGACTGCTGGCCACCGACTGGCCAGAGAGTGTCGTAACTGGAAGAGTCATGACTAGGGATTTCACGATAAAAGATTTTTTTGGTACGATTATTGTCAGAGAAATAATCACGGTGTTACGATTATCACGATTATTATGCATTCATTAATTTCACAACACTATTAATATGTAAAATCAAATATAGTTAGAATATAATTAATACTAATTATAAAATATTTTAAATATCTATTAAAGCAGAAGTAAGCGATATATTTGTGTTAATATAAGTCTTAAATAGTTATATCTTCCGACAGCAATCACTTACATAGAGTGTTTGGACCGAAACACGGGTCTGTCAGTCACTCTGCTCTGCTCTGAGCCGAGGAGAAAACTTTTCTCGTATCCTACAGTTTTTATCCAATGAGGAGAGAGAACGGCATGAAGGGCTGTGTGTGCAGCCAAGGGATGCGCCTGAATGTGGTGACGTAGGGACGAGGACTGTTATGGTGCGTTCAAGGCAGCCTGTAACTCGTGTTTTTCCGACCTGTGAAGTCGTACCAGTTCGATCTGGTACGAGTTCACGGGTCGGAAGTTACGAGTGGCCGTTATAGTGACTTTCACCGGTAAAACACACGAGTGGGTTGCCTGGAACGCTACAAAATCGTAAGTTGTGACATGAAGCTGTAATTTACGGTTTCAAAAGCCTGCCTGGAACGCAGCATTAGCCAAAACGACCGGATCGCTTACTTCTGCTTTAATATGACCAATTATTAATCCGCCAGGGGAAGTGTTTGAAATATTTAAGTCATTAATTGTCATCGATACCAAATGTTTAAGTTAATTAATTGTAATCTTTTTTTTAATTATAAATGACACTCTAGCTTTTAAATTCCTACCAATCCAATGTTACGTTAGGTAAATGGACCAGTATCTGTGTATTTACCTTTACTTTGGCGCCACATCTGCCGACACGGTTCATACATAATCCTTTTTTTGGAAAGTGACGGTATTTAGGAATCTTTGTGATCAATTAATTGTGGCGTTTAATACCACGATTAATTGTGAAAACAAGTAATCGTGACATCCCTAGTCATGACTGCCATTTCTATCTCGCTGCCCGCCTGCGGCCTTCTCTGGTTCACGGTAGTTTCGGGCAGCCGTGCTAATGACGACCCCGCCCAAGTTGAGGAGGTACCATGAAGTACTCAATTGTAGGGATGTCACGATTACTTGTTTTCACAATTAATCGTGGTTTTAAACGCCACAATTAATTAATCGCAAAGGTTCCTAAATACCGTTACTTTCACGAAAATTTGATGTTGGAACCTTATCGGAAGATGTGCACAAAAATAAAGGTAAATGCTCAGATACTGGTCCATTTAACGTAACATTGAATTGGTAGGAATTTAAATGTTAGCGTGTCATTTTTAATTAAAAAAAACAAAAAAAGCAAAACAAAACAAAAAACTTGGTATAGATGACAATTTATGACCTGAATATTTCAAACATTTCCCCGGGGGATTAAGAATTAGTCCTATATTAATACATAATAGATATTTCTTGTTTTATGTTTTTATGTGTATGTTGTGGAGTGTCTTGATCTGTTTTTGTGCTTGTTGTCTTGGAGAGGCCGAAGACAAATTTTCACTACGGTGGACAATAAAGTCCTTCTATTCTATTCTATTCTATTCTATTCTATTCTATTCTATACTTATATAGATATTTTGTGTAAACAATGAGTAATGTAATTATATTTTGACTACCGGTATATTTGATTTTACACATTCATAGTGTTGTGAAATTAATTAATGCATAATAATCGTGATAATCGTAACACCGTGATTATTTCTCTGACAATAATCGTACCAAGAAAATGTATAATTGTGACATCCCTACTCAATTGTGATGGAAAATGACCAAAACCAAGTAGAGTTGAGTACAGCCTTGTAGCGCTATAACTGTGTAATGGAAAAGGACCATATTACTCAAATTCACATTCAAACTACTAGACTCAGTCAAACGACCCTCTAACTAACTAAACTCTTCCTGTGGCTTCGATCACTGTTCTTACAAGTGCCTCTCCTCCTGCTCTGCAACATTAACAGCACCATGGTCTCCTCCTGCCTCCAATTTTTCACTGCCAGCCTTTCAAGTAAAGTGTCTGTTTCTCGCTCAAGAAAGAAAGAAAAGCATTAGAAAAGGCGACAAGGACATTCTGTGCTGCGATCACATCCAAATGTGTCCTCCACTGTGTTCAGGACAAGAAACAGCTTGCTCCCTCAAAGCTGCATAAACACTCTGGTTCTGGGTTACACGAGTGAAATGTCTGGTCCTTTTCATCGCATAGTAGATTTAAAAAACTCAATTTGCCGAATCATAAAAAGCATGAATTGAGAAACGTATTGCATACAAGATAAATCTAGCTTTATTCAAGCGTATAACAGCAACTATCCATTACATTAGGGATTTATGATTGCAGTTTTCTTGCAAGAACATTACATTTATTCGATGAAAAAGCTCATAAAGATCAGCACATGGACAAAGATGTCACAGTGAGACTGCTGCATAACGCACATCTGGCTGAGAGCTTATCCACATATATTTTACATTCTCCATTCGTTTCCACCTTAGAGCTGAAACGGGGACTATGTGGGAAGCATCACACAGTGGAGACTCGACACGCAAAGCATAAATAGAGTGACTTGTTTCTGGCGAACGTCGAACACTGTCTGTGGCTCTGACTGTGACACTTATGTAAGTGGGTCTTGTCTCCTGGGTTTTTAAAACATTACAAATGCAGCTGCAGAGAAAAGACACGGGGCATTTTTTTTTTTTTTTTCCAATAATGAACTTTTCAGTGGCAGGATGTGCTCTGAATGTGGCTGGTGGGAGGATGTGTTCTCCTGCATAATGCTGTGTCCATTAGCACCAAAACAGAGTGGGAGTTGAGAGCCCTCTCCACTCGGCACAGGAAAACACTCCAGTGGAGAGGATGCACACAATGAGACGATAATACCAAGTTTAAAAAAAAATTGATTATATCCAACTCCATTGGCTACTGGCCAACTCACTGGGCTATCCTGGTAGTGAATTTGAATCTAAAATATTTACTCTTGCGGGATTATCATCAAAAATGACTTGATAAACTTGATGCACTGACAGTGAGGACACGTCATCTTCATTATTGCCACTTGCCACAACAACCAAAGTGGTCCTCTCACCTTCGACAGTAAAACTTTTCAGACATGCTCGGGGCTTTCCAAATTAACCTCCCCCCTGACCTTGAACAGAAATACTTTTCATACATTGTGACAAGATAACAAAACTCACGAGAACGATCAAATTTATTTTTCACCTTGTGGGATGTGAATCTTAAGGAAAAGAACTGATAAACGCTTGTTGAACAGAAGATGGAGACTGAGACTGTTTTCTTCAACAAACTCCATGATGACTTTCCTTTTACAAAAAGGGAAGTCATCATAAATATAACACAATATGACGCACAACTTTCTCTCTCATGCCCTTGCACTTTGCTTTATGAGCGCACACACACACACACACACATACACACACACACACACACACACACAAACTTGTTTCACTGTCCTTGTGACAGACTGCAATCTCTAGCCCCTTATCTTAACCATCACCTTTAAAGCTGTACAGAAAAGAAAATTGAATTTGAGTCCACTGTGGGTCTTAACATTAGTGTAACAATAACTCGATGGAGCCCAAACTTTGTGCAAAACTCTATTTTCGAGGGATGAAAGTGGGGTATTTTTTTTCGCATTGGATAATGCAGGCACACAAATTATACGTCAGCTTGTACACGATTCATCAGCCACGGATATTGAATCCATCATCCGTCAATCAAACGTCTGAGACAACACACACACACACTGAATATCCCGCCCGCTCGGTAACGACCAATCAAATTCGTTTTCCTTACTCGGGTAAACTTGTGCGGCAGCTCGTGGAAACTCGGCGCGACAAACAGGACAAACGGCCATTTCTGTACACCTTTAATTCTAAAATGAAGCGTTACAAGCACAGAGATGTTTCACTGGGAGGCTCATGCAGGATGGGGGCCTCCATTTCTTTTTAGTTAGAAAACATACTACCTTTTTGCAGTCAACCTTTGTTTTTGGTTTACTTTTACCTCTTCTTCATCTTGTCTTACCTCATATATTCCAGCAAAGATTGTTTTATTTAAAACAAAAATCCTTCTTAAGCTGTGCACATCAGTTTATAACTCAAACCAAACAAATTTCACCAAATTTTAGTTTTTAAGCAAATATGGCTTTGATTTTTTTTTTTTCTGTCATGCAGCCAATGAGATCATTTTCACTATTTAACAAGTCTTTAGAAAGGGAATGTGACAGAACCTGTCCCTTTAAAAGGGTTACTGTGCCAAGAAAGCTGCAAAGATGGCATCATCTGCCAACTTCTGCCTGCGTCAGCCTTAACTCCGTCTATCCTGGAGTGACGTCATTAAATCAGCTGAGCAGCTCCACAACCAGTCTCTCATTGCATGACAACTAATTCATCCATGCAAACGCTGCCTCGCTGGGGAGCTGTGAATTAGATCAGCACTAACTAAACCACTTCAGTGCCAACTGAAAGGAGTCAGCCCCTAGCCAGCTCTGAAAGTAGGCTGGACTTCTGCTGTCTGTGATAAGAGTTGATGTTTTGGATAGGGGCCTTTCTTTTCCATCAATAGAAGGTGGTCCAGCGAGTGCAAATTTAAATTTGAAGCAGAACATCCACTGCACCCCGTTGATTTGTTTTGGGATTCATCACAGCTGCAATGATCAATTTTCCTTCTTTCCAGCAGGCTGTGGTAAATAAAGGAAAATCCTGATTATAATTAGTTTTCTCTTGATACTATTAGTCTGTGGAGTCTTATCTTCTGTAACATGAAACATCAATGTCCAATAAAACATAATGTAAGTCCCACATTTGTCCTGTCAACTTAGTTTCTTTGATTGTCGTCATTTTTTTTACTTTTCAACGGCCATAATGAATTTCCAATATTTTTTTTCCCCTTGATGGATGACTCAGTAGCTGGTGGGCTTGAGCGATAAAGATGTTGGTCTTTCAACATGTTTTTACTAATCGGGAATTCCCTTTCTTCCCTTGAAACACAACACCCACTTCATTTGGAACCAGTCAACAGGTCAAATGTGCCAACAACTTTCACCCCTGTCAATACTTGTTTCATTCATTCACTGACAGCTTGTATTTGTATCCAGAAGTTTTGCACCTGACAAGTCACGACTGCTGAGATGGAAAAACCCTAACCCAAAAGTCAAGCTGCAGACCTCCGCTGACTGGATAGATAGCAATATCCTTCAGAGTCCCAGTGACGTAAATCCAAACTGCTGTCAACACTTTTTGATTTCCTTCAAAAGGAAGAAGCAAAAAAAAAAAAAAAATCAATTGCTGGTGCTGGAATGTGCTGTTCCACAGAATATGGCATCCAAAGACAAAGACATTCCCACACACACATGCCGGTCCACAAAGTCAGGCCGGCAGCTGTGACAGGTTGCAAAGAACTGAGCTTTGTTTATATCTGTTTGATTTCAGCGGCGAGGCCGTTCATGCTAAGAGTCACGACCTCCTGCTGGTGCTGCCGCTTGTTTTGAATAAGAGTGTCTGGGCACACACAGGAACGACATTACTGTAGCAGGGGATTCCCAGGGTCAGTAAACCATTGGGTCAGTGCAGAGATACAGATCTGTTTGGAGACGTTGGTGCCAACTGACGTCGGCCAGGAAAACTACTGTAGGGCTTCGCTTCCAAAACTGCTTTCCAGAAACATGACATTACAGACATTTACAGTTCCACCTCACGTACACACACGGCTGCTCACACAAACACATAGGCCTACTCACTCATCGACATCGTTACACCACCGCAACCACGTCAGCAAAAGCATGATGAGGCAGATACCATATTATACCCACACCTTTTACGACTTAAACTTGTAAATGTCATTCCACATTCATAACACCTTCTCACACGTAAACAGAGACATCATCAGTCATTAGATATGAATGCTTGTATAGGACGAATCGCCTTGTTGTTTACAACTACTTCCGAGTAGAAAACCAGCATTCGAACAATAGTGACGGACGAGAGTTTCGCTATATACGTATATCTAATTTTTCATGTCACTATATCGCCGTTTAGACTAATCTGATGTTTGTAAAGTCTATAAAACCAATGATTGGACAAACATTACTATTTACATGTGCACATTTTTGGAATTAGTCATGGTTATCATAGATTAGCTGGGCTAACGGTTAGCTACCTGTTTAACTTTAATAACTCAGTGACTCAATAAACGCTCCATGAAAAAATATTTTCTCCTGCGGATATCTGAGTTACAACATGACTGAGCTAACTGGAGTAGTTTCGTGTCGTGTCCGACAACGGGAGGGTTTTAACAGCTGACGTCCTGATGTTAGCTTAGCTACCGCCGTTAGCTTAGCTACCGCTGTTAGCTTAGCTGCTGCCGTTAGCTGTCCCTGTCAGCTGCAGCCACTGATGCTTTCTAGACACCGTGATTCCCCCAAACTGAATAAATACAACACAGCAACACAAAACACACACACAGAAATAGTAATGTAATGTTTCTTCTATCATTTCAGATTTGTCTAAACGGTGATAGGCGTGAAAAATATATATGATATCTAGCTAAACTCTCCTTCGTTACTATTGATCTCATTCAAATTACGTGCTGGTTTTCTACCCGGAAGTAGAATGTAAACAACAAGGCGATTCGGTCTATAGATCAAGTGATAACACAGTGAGTGCGCGTAGGTTCATGGTAAATGTAGTGTGAAAGCACTTCGCTTTCCAAAACTCCTCGTTGTCCCTTTAAACCTATACTGTATATAAAAGAACCCCACTTTTAAGTGTTTTGGGTTATCATCTGCCAAATAACATGTAAATTGGCTGGTTGATAGCCTACTATTATTGCTGACTTATCAAACAAAATTGCAAAACATCCGTTGGAATTTCCTGCTTTTCTTTGTCATAACATTATAGTGGACTATCTCAAGGTTTCTGATTGGTAGTCATAGGCTGATATCACCGGTGGTTCTGGGAAATTGTGATGAGCATTTTCACTACTTTGGAAACTACTGATGAGTAAAGCTACCTATGAGTAAAACATTTACAAAACTATCAGGCCTGCTACTTAAATCTCTATTTACCTCCTCACTAAAAGTCTGTCTAATTCATTGTCTAATTCATACAGTCTCTAAAAGCCCAGAGGAAACCACCTGGCTGTTTGTTTATCCCAGTAAGCAGCTGCTACTTGAAACCTCCCACCTGACCTTGTTGCACGTAGTCTTACTACCACACACACAAATGTGTGCGCGTGCACACACACATACAGAGTGATGTCCTGTTTTGATGCTTCGCCTGAGTGGAAAACAGTGAAGTAGTCTAAACGGACCAGGCGTGTTTGTTTTACTATCTTGGAGAGGGACGGAAAAATCAGCTGAGGAACAAAGAGCTTGAAAGTCAGAGTCCCTTGTTTATGTGTGTAGACACACACACACACACACACACACACACACACACACACACACACACACACACACACACACACACACTGTTTTCTTTCCAGTTTAGTGCATGTATGTGGTTTGCGAGTATCTTTTTATCAAAATCGGATCAACAATACATTAGAGTACAGAAAAGGGCTGATGGGAAATCTTAAGTGGGAGGATAATACGGAAATTTTATGTGTACTGATTCCCAAAACGTCTTACTCAACAACTTCCCCGACTGATATACAAAGACCTACTGTGATAATGGAAGCAAAGGTTCATCTCAGTGGTACAAATCAGTAGGCAGTAATATCCCACATGACTCTGTTTAGTGTTTTTAGGCAAGCAGCTTTACAAGAACATTGCCTTGATGAAATTTCTTATCCCCACACAAGAAAGTTGTGATTTAGAGGTCGCAGGACGTTACTATTCAAAGATTAAGCAAACACGTATCTGAGTATTTTATCATTCTCGGTAAATGTTGAACTGACTCTTCCACACGTACGTATCCTTCCACTCTGCACATTGCAAAGTTATGAGTTGTGTTCACAAGGACAAAAACAATGGTCTGAGAAGGTGGCCTTGCTAAAAGGACTGAGGATGAAAGGAGGAAGGAGTTAATGTGGGGTCGATAAGTTCACTCAAGTTTCAAATGAACCTTACAAGAAAGGCTGTACGTGTTTCTATCAGCGTGTTGCCAGAGTTTGTCAGTTCAGAGGATGAGCAGACTGTTTATTTACTCCAGACAGGTCTGACAAAGAGACAGGAGGCGCATCTCTATTCACGGGATGAGAACAAAACATTTCCTGACGAGAGGCGTCTCTCTGCTTAGATCCTGCCAAATCCTCAATTATTTATCTTCCATGAAGGACTTAAAATAGCTTATTCACGAAAGCAGCACATCTTAGTGTCATCTTACTTCATGTTACTTTGTGGCTGCCAGCGTGGATCACTGTCAGTCAGGTAAAGAGATGTTTCTGAACGGTTTGTGAATAAAAGCTGCATGGATTTTGAGCCGTGTTAATATTTATCTGATAATAAATGGAGGGACAATAGATGACATCAGAGTTTCATGTTTCTAAACAGCACATGACAACACTTCAGCGTGCCCCGTCCATGTTCAAAGGGCTTTAGCTCCAGTTTCTGTTGCATATTCAGTACATTCTGCATGGAAATGATGCAAAAGCTGAGGCTTGATTATAAACAGATTGAATATGGAGTTATTGCTCAAACTGAGTGGGATTTCTGCATAAATAAATGTTGTTGATTTTTCTTCTTTTCTTGTAAACTAACTGCCAAACACATGTAACAGTGAGAGGCTGAAAATAGCGTGCTCTCAAAAAATCAAAAGCTCCTAGCGGGACTTTAAAATCTCCAGACGGAAATGCCTCTAAAAGGAACACCGAGCAACATGTCTGAAGTGCATTTCCAATTTATTTTCAATTTGGGCATTAAAGTGTGAGACGAAACACCGGAAACAAACCTTAAAATACTGCTAAAAGCATTTAAGCAGAACCATCTTATGGCATTGTAGCAACCAAAAACATAATAACAGCCAATAACGTAATAACAGCCAATAATGTAATAATTTTGGCCATTTTAAATGTAATAAAGCCAATAATGTAATAACGTTCCAATAATGTAATAAAACTTTTGAGCTAATAAGGTAATAACTTTTTGCCAATAATGTAATAAGTTATTACATTATTGGCCGATAATGTAATAATACATAATTTTGTTGATAGCCTACAATGCTTACTTCTTCCGTTTGCAAACATATCATTAAGCATGGTAGAAGAGAGAGAGAGAGAGAGGTGAAAGATAGTACATATCTTGGATGAATAAATATGACGACTATGTCATCCACTATACCTATTTGTAATTGGCAAACTGCACAAAACTGCAAAAAAGCCTTTAATTTCCAAGAACTGCCGTCATATTTATGTATTATTACATTATCGGCACCAGTTATTACATTTTCAAAGGTTTTTTTAATACTAGGCCAATAACGTAATAACCAGCCAATAATGTAATAACTTATTACATTATTGGCAAAAAAGTTATTACAATATTGGCTCAAAAATGTTATTACATTATTGGCAGGTTATTACATTATTGGCTTTATTACATTTAAAATGGCCAAAATTATTACGTTATTAGCCGTTATTACGTTTCTGGTTGCTACATGGCATTGTTCACTGTGCACATTGTCTACCTGTAGACTGGCTGCATCTCTCTGGTGATGCCTATTACTGCTCCTGGAGGAAATCGGTCAAATTCTTGGAAGAGGTCCCTGATGTTGGTCCGGTATTTCAGATCCAGGTCAAGCTGCACAATGCGCGTGAGGCCTGAAAGAAGAGTGCAGTGTTAACATCATCAAATATGAAACACACTGATGTGACATCATCAAACCCGTCACTGTGACTGTCACCACCCACTTCGCTGTGACCTCTTTACTCATCCAGTCACACTCACTCTGAGCCAGTCCACCAGCCCAGGATGCACTTTCCCCATAATTTCAAACGTACGTACACTACTCAAAGACAACAGTTAGCAAAGGAGATGAATGATAATAATAATAATTTGTTTTTAACCAAATTTTACAAATGAGTTCTGCATTTCTACAAAATGATTCCAGGAAGCGTACATCTGTATGAACTGTGTATGTAGAGTTTCTCTGCCTAGTCACTTGCAAGATTCCTTCCAGGAAAACTGAGTTAGAGGAAATAAGAGCACTCCGACAGACTCGTGGCGGGCTTAACGCAATTACATGGTTGCTCTGCAGCAGTGCGTTTGACTTTTTCTTCTGCATGAACGCAGAATGAAATGCATGAAAATGTCCACAAGTTGTGGGGAGCAATATTAAAGAAAAAAGAAGACAGTATAAAAACCACAAAGTGCAGGTTGTGTGTGACAGCTTGTGGAGCGAAGGCACAGAAAATGATTAACTCTGTATCTTGTTTGTGGATGAAATCATAACAGTAACCAGGATATTCAGGCCCTCATCTGTTTATTATTTCAGCTTCCTATGTTTTGCTGGTTGGCATGGTGATGAAAGGATGGGAAATACTCAGGAATGGTGCACCGTGGGCACACCGTAATAGCTGAACTGATGAAAACGCTTGCCATGTCAGCATGAGAGGTACTGTCACAGACGATGGCCTCCAGTTTGAGGGCAGTAAACATTTATTGGCGACGCTAAAGGTTGGTTTGATAACATGTTGCAGCTGGTGCCAATGGATTTCCAAAATGAAGTGTCTTAAAAATTACGAGCTGCAGGGTTTGCCTGTGTAAGCTCATGGCCCTTCGAGTTCTCAGTTCATCATGGCCTTGTTGAGATCCAGCATCCTTCAGAGAGATTAAAGTCACATGAATCTAAAATTGTATCAAATAAAATCTAAATTATAGCAGCACAAAATGTTAGACCAAAGAAAATCTACTTTTATTTTTGTTCTGTTATCCATCCATAATATCATGAAAGTTAAAGCAGAAGTAAGCGATCCGGTCGTTTTGGGCTAATGCTGCGTTCCAGGCAGGCTTTTGAAACCGTAAATTACAGCTTCAAGTCACGACTTACGACTTTGTAGCGTTCCAGGCAACCCGTAACTCGTGTTTTTCCGACCTGTTTTACCTGTGAAAGTCACTATAACGGCCACTCGTAACTTACGACCCGTGAACTCGTACCAGATCGAACTGGTACGACTTCACAGGTCGGAAAAACACGAGTTACGGGTTGCCTTGAACGCACCATAACTTCTTGTCAGCTGATGGAGTTAGCAGCCCCCGCCCTCGTCATGGATCTATTGGTCCTCGTCCCTACGTCACCACATTCACGCGCATCCCTTGGCTGCACACACAGCCCTTCATGCCGTTCTCTCTCCTCATTGGATAAAACTTGTAGGATACAAGAAAAGTTTTCTCCTCGGCTCAGAGCAGAGCAGAGTGACTGAGAGACCCGTGTTTCGGTCCAAACACTCTATGTAAGTGATTGCTGTCGGAAGATAGAACTATTTAAGACTTATATTAACACAAAAATATTGCTTACTTCTGCTTTAACCCTAGAAAGAAGCACAGAATATTTTATTTCTCTATATAGAATTACCTAATGATGATCATGAAACGGCAGCGTACCAGCCGCTACTTTCATTTAGACTGGCTAATGTTAACGTACCGTGTTGAAGCTGATTAACTAACTTGTTCTCAAAAGTGTTGTTTAAAGCAGAAGTAAGTGATATATTTGTGTTAATATAAGTCTTAAATAGTTATATCTTCCGACAGCAATCACTTACATAGAGTGTTTGGACCGAAACACGGGTCTGTCAGTCACTCTGCTCTGCTCTGAGCCCTGGAGAAAACTTTTCTCGTATCCTACAGTTTTTATCCAATGAGGAGAGAGAATGGCATGAAGGGCTGTGTGTGCAGCCAAGGGATGCGCCTGAATGTGGTGACGTATAGGGACGAGGACCAATAGATCCATGACGAGGGCGGGGGCTGCTAACTCCGTCGGCTGACAAGAAGTTATGGTGCGTTCAAGGCAGCCAGTAACTCGTGTTTTTCCGACCTGTGAAGTCGTACCAGTTCGATCTGGTACAAGTTCACGGGTCGGAAGTTACGAGTGGCCGTTATAGTGACTTTCACAGGTAAAACAGGTCAGAAAAACACGAGTGGGTTGCCTGGAACGCTACAAAGTCGTAAGTCGTGACTTGAAGCTGTAATTTACGATTTCAAAAACCTGCCTGGAACGCAGCATTAGCCAAAACGACCGGATCGCTCACTTCTGCTTTAAGAAAAGTACGCACTGGTGTCGTGTCTCAATAATTAGATTACACCTTTAACCAGGTAAAAACTGGATCCTGAGGTTCAACAATTCTATTTCTATTTTATTATGTATAGTTTGTTCTTTATATTTTACTATTTTATTATGTATAGTTTGTTCTTTATATTATTATTCTTTATATTCTTATACTATATGTTGTTATCGTCACTGTGTGTCTGTGTAATGCTGCTGCTGCACTGTAATTTCCCAGCTTGGGATCAATAAAGTATATCTATCTATCTATCTATCTATCTATCTATCTATCTATCTATCTATCTATCTATCTATCTATCTATCTATCTATCTATCTATCTATCTATCTATCTATGGAGGTTGTAACTGTAAAAGTTGGTATCTTGGAGCATAATCAGCTTGATGTTCAGGAGTCACAAAATATCCAAAAAAAGTATGTCATTATTGCATACAGCCCCATTACACAGTTACGGTGTACTCAACTAACAGCCAAGCAGCTGTCTGTTCCTTAGGTCATTCTGGTAAAAAAAAAAAAAAAAGCAAGATCTAGTTTAGTACCTGACTCAGCACGGTCAGATATTACAGTCTAACAGACTTTTTTTTTTCTTTTTGGAAAAACAAATTAAAACCTTGGCCTCAACACAGCTGAAAAGCACAACAATAAAGGGCGGGAGATAATGGCGGGACTACAAGTATGTGCGAAAGGATCGTGTCGAAACAAATGACGGAAAAAGACGACTCAGCAATATGGCAGCGACCTGTTTTCTGTGCTCTGCAAACAAGGAAGCTGCCATCACAATGCCTTCATGTGCTGTGGCAACACAGAGGGCCACAGAAGAGTAATCTCCGAGTGGTCAGCGCTGTTTGTTTGCACTAACGGGGCTTAACTAGTGGCAGCGTAGCAGGAAGAGGGTCTGAAGTTGTTTTAACACCGATGTGGTGGTGGGTTTGACGTTAGAACAGTGACTCTGCATAAAATCATGTGAAGGTGAGAGTCAGGATTAGACGGTGTGGTGTTTTTAATCACAGCATTTTTTTTTGTTTTGTTTCATTTGGAGTCAGCCCCGTACTGTAAGAGATCCATTTAAATGCAGAGCAAGGTTTTGTTTCCTTACAACAGCTGAAGTACAACTATGTGATTTTGTGAGTCTCATTATGTGCTCACTGCAGTGTTAAAGGACAATTCCAGGTGAATTCAACTCAGGGGTGTATTTTCATATCATTTTAGGTCTAAAAGAAGGAATCTGAAGATTTTCAGTTTAATCGCTCCTGTTTTGCGGTAGTTGCGTCTGTCCCCGCATCGCCATGGCAGCAATGAATGGGAGTGGATGTAAGTTCCGCTGTTTAGGCTGTTTCCAGCCCTCAAAGCCGCAATTTTTTTCCACAGACAGCGTCAGATGGCGACTCAAACATGCACCGAGAAGTTTATTTACTTCAAGCAAGCCGACATGTTTGTAAAACTAGATCTAATTCAAAGTCTCCCAGAGTCTCGCGCGAGACCCAGTTGCAGTGCTGGTGTGTTCAGGTGCAGTTGGAGCTACCGCTTCTCGGTGCATGTTTGAGTCGCCATCTGACTCTGTCTGTGGAAAAAAATTGCGGCTTTGAGGGATGGAAACAGCCTAAACAGCAGAACTTACATCCACTCCCATTCATTGCTGCCGTGGCGATGCGGGGACAGACGCAACTACCGCAAAACAGGAACGATTAAACTGAAAATCTTCAGATTCATTCTTTTAGACCTAAAATGATATGAAAATACACCCCCGAGTTGAATTCGCCTGGAATTGTCCTTTAAAGCCATCAACATTTTAGATAGATGCCAATGTCTTTGATAAATTTCCCAATTACAGCACATGAAAGGTTTTGTGTTTAGTTTTTGATGTTTTTATTGCTCATTGTCAAATATCTGCATTTTTCATGCACTGTCCCTCAGCTCATGTTTGTTTTGGGCTAAAACAGACATTGACACTGGTTAACATGCAGTGTAGCCTAAATAATAAAACTGGCAAATGATAAAATGGGCATTATCAAAACAATTTCTGGATAAACAGGGAGGGAAATGATTATTTTGAAAACAGCAATAGTTGTCAGTCAGGTAATGCATTAAAGGGATAGTAGCATTTTTTTAAAAAGTGGGATTGTATGATCTACAAATAGCCCCTAAGTACTTTAATTGCAGTAGAAGACTCTCTACACTCCTCCCGTTAGCAACGCCAGCCCATAGCCCTGCCCAGATATTTACAACATACATTGTTGTGAATGGACCCAAAGAAAGGGCCTATTTTCACGGCCTAAAAGAGGTTTTACCTGGAAAAAATATACACAGTTCCATTGTTCGCTATAATATAATTTTTTCCAGCCCTTCAAAGTGCAGGAAAAACGCAATTTTTATTTGGACCTAACCAACTTACGTATCCCTCCGCCCAGGGTTAGCGCCTGCCGATCAGCAGTTGGTTAGCTCCAAATAAAAACTGTGTTTTTCCTGCACTTTGAAGGGCTGGAAAAAATTATATTATAGCGAAAAATGGAACTGTGTATTTTTTTTCCACACTGTTAGACTTTTCACTGTAAATTTACAGTATTATACTGGCAGCAGCTTCACCAGCATAATACTGTAAAATTACAGCAATTTGCTGTATCTTATAATTACAGCAAAATACTGTAATTCAAATACTGTAAATTTACAGTATTATACTGGCGAAGCTGCTGCCAGTATAATACTGTAAATTTACAGTATTTGAATATACAGTGATATCCTGTATTTAATGATGATTACAGAATATTACTGTAATAGGCTACTACTACTACTACTACTACTACTACTACTACTACTAATGATAATAATAATAATAATAATAATAATAATAATAATAATAATAATAATAATAATAATAATAATAATAACAATAAAGAAATGACAGCAAGACAGTATTCATTTTTCAATTCAAATATTTATTGCAATAAAAATGTATTTCAGTTACAGTGCATAATGACATTTGGTAACTCACTGACAATTTGTATTTGTGAGGCAGGAACATCAAATTGTTTTAATAATCCCGTAATATAGGAAATGCAGAAAACAGCCAGGACAAATGCCTGGACTAAACGTACATTTTTCTGGCCACTCGAACTCACGGACACGGCGAGGAGATGACGAGGAACTGCTTGAAAGCGGACGTCTGCCTTGCAGAATGGACACAGGCTCTAGAATGAGAAAAATGTTGCATCAGTACATGGATTATCCGTTACTCTTAACAACGTTTTTTCTCATCACGGCGATTTCACCAACATAAACAGATATATTTTTAAACGGCTAAAAAAGTGGAGTAATAATAATACCGTAATAATTAAAAAGAAAAATCCTGTTCAGTGTAGCACCGTTCTATTGTTAGGTCAGCTGCAACTTGTGGCAGAAGCCAGAGGACCCACGTGCAGAAACCGGTGGAGAAAAAAAAAGTCAAAGTCAAGGACTAAATAAAAAAAATGTCACTGTCTCTCTCACGAGCAGTGCTGTCATTCAAATTTCAGCACTGACACAGCGGACAGCGCGCCTGCATGAAATGCATGCTCCGGAGGCGATCTTTTTTCAGTTAGTTTTGCCTCTTCACAGAGATTTTTCTGTGGAGATTTTTTCTATTTTTTAAACGAGTACGAAAAATACCTGCAGGCTATTCGTGCTAACGTTAGCTACTCCAGGCATAAGTTAGACCAGTTCTGCCAGTAAAATCGTGTTGTTTAAACAGGGTTAACTTACACAATGCTATGCTCTATAATTTCAGCTAAGCTTGAATGAAAATTGAGCTAGCTAACTGAAAATGAAAAGATTCAACAACTTTGTCCAAACACGGTTCTAAATGACAGAAAATTCAACTGAAAAAAAAATCCAAACCTTCTCCTAAGTCCGGAAAAAAAGATAAATTTATGTGAACTTACTCAGTGGACAGCTCCAGACATCAGAGGTGAGCAGGTAGCCTTCCTGTGACTGCTCACACACAAGCTGCAAAAAAAACTGTCAACTGTTGATTTTCAAATTTATTTTTCCCACACTTTTCACCTTCCCACAATGCTCTGCTGTTTACAGTAATCCTGTAAAAAAAAGGGCCTTCTCTTAAAGTGCTGTAATCACATTTTTTTCTCCCAGATTGCATTGCAGTTTACAGTATGATACTGTATAACAGTTTTACAGTAAAATACTGCTCAGATTTTACTGTAAATTTACAGAAAAGGGTTACAGTGCAGGTAAAACCTCTTTTAGGCCGCGAAAATAGGCCGTTTCTTTGGGTCCATTCACAACAATGTATGTTGTAAATATCTGGGCAGGGCTATGGGCTGGCGTTGCTAACGGGAGGAGTGCAGAGAGCACTAGAGAGTCTACTGCAATTAAAGTACTTAGGGGCTATTTGTAGATCATACAACCCCACTTTTAAAAAAATGCTACTATCCCTTTAATATTTACGCTCAACAGCTTGAATGAAGGTCCTTTTCTAATTTGAATCCTTGCTTCCCTGACGTGCATTTGTTCCTCCTCCATCATTTCTTGTCAGCATGAGGATAGAGAAATCAGGGGAACACAACTTTTGTGAAACAGAACTTCCTTTTCAGACAAATGTTTCTCTGTAGTGCTGCCGTGCCAAATGTTGATAAGAGGTGCACAGCTCTGTACTGTATATGGGTCATACATTTAAGAGCTTCAAACTAAATTGCTTGAGTTTTTCAACAGATTTACACCATATTAGTCACAGTATACATTTTGCAAATTATTTAGAGCTGTTATGCATGAGGCTGTTGTTTGTTGTTGCTGTTTTTTTAACTCAATGACACTTAAAGGGCAATTCCAGACAAATTTAACCTGGGGCTATAATTTCCTAATATTTTAGGTCTAAAAGAATGAATCTGAATATTTTCTTTTTAATTGCTCCTGTTTTGCAGTACTTCTGTGGGTCCCCACATCACCACAACAGTGTATAATGGGAGTGGATGGATCTTAGGCTTTTTAGGCTATTTACATCCCACAAAAATGCATTTTTTTTTCACAGACAACATCAGATGGCAATTCAAACAGACACCGAGGGGTTTGTTTACTTCAAGAAAGAGGACATGTTTGTAAACGGAGCTGTAATACGAAGTCTCGCATGAGAGTCAAGGTGACGGCTAACTATGTTTACAGGTCGTCTGAAGCGCTCCCGTTTGTTTTATCAACAAAGGAAAATCAACTCGGATGCACAACGTTTTTGTAGCAGTAACAGTAAGTCTGGATATTGTTTATTCTACATGTAAACATACTGGGTCTCATTCATGAAACGTGAGTAAATCTGTGTGTAGATTTGCACATAAAAGCTCACTCTACTAAAACTCTACTCCGGATTCACGAACGGTGCGGGAAACTCAGATTTGATCGTAAACACGTGTGTAAGATGATGAATGCCAACCCATCGTAAACTAACAACACGCCCCCGGTGATCAGCAATTAGCATAGATCTCCATACATGAATAGCCATATAAGGAGATCCTGACCACCATATTAGGAGGTAGGTGCATCCTGTTCACCTGCAGCCATGACGCAATCAAGGAAAGCGGGAGAGAGAGAAAAAAAGAGAGAGATTGCGGATCAAAGTCATTTTGGGTGAAGTGGAGTCCAGAAAAAATATTTAATTCTCTTCTGTTAGTAGTGGTGTGACTGGGACAGGTCAAAGGCTGGAGGGAAGAAACAGATTTAGTGAATTAAGTATCATTGGTTTATTAAAGAACCGTTTAAGAAGTAAAGCCAGAATAGTTCAATATGAAACATGAAACACTACTACAGAACTACAGCAGCCAGCAGCGGGAACACATGAAGTTATATAGGCAGGTTATATTGTTACAGAAGCACCAGCCGTCTGTCACAGCTCCATCCAAACCGGTGCCGACTGCGCTGTTGCGCAGGGTGAAGTGTGCGCCCACCGAGCGTGTACTGTAGCAACACAAAAAAGTTTTTTCCGGTTTTATATCAGATTATTTTCATCATAAGATGGAGCCTCGACGTGTTTGTGCGTGTCCGATCCCTAAAACGTCTCTCTCTCCAAATATTTCTAATTGTTTGTCATGTTTAAATTACGTGTTTCAAAGGCGTCGGCGTATTTTGAACATAGAGTAATACGGATTAAAATTGTAATTTTCAACTATAGTTGGGTTTCCATCCACCTTTTCTTATGCGCATTTTGTGAAAATGCGCATAAATACTTGAATGGAAACGCCAGAAATTCGAATAAAGGCAGTAAATGCGCATAAAAGTTTATACGCTTGGAGGGGGTGGATTTGTCAGCGTATCGAATAAAGGAAATGCGAGTTTTTGTGATGGAAACAGATTATGCGAATTGAGGCAGAGTTTGTGGGTGAAGCTGCTGGACTTCACCCAGCGACGCCCCGGTCTCCCAGCTCTCGTCTCTGCACCCCGCGACACAAACGCGCTCCGTAACCCATAATCTTTTGTTTATGACGGTTAAGACTACACAAACACACGCCGTAACATCGTTATGTAACTTATTGATTTTTCACCGGCTTTGTATGTAAACAGATGCACATGGAGGAGAGGAGCATAACCAAAACAGCGGAAAAGCGAGCAGACTGTCACAGTTCCTACTGTCTTTCTGTGTAAATATCTCATGTTACAACATGAAAACCTGCAGCTTATATTCAAGTGCGGCCTATACGGTATATGTATTTTCTTTTAAAATGTAGCTGGTGCGGATTATACAGGTGAGTCTATAGTCCGGAAAGTACGTAAATTGTCCATGATGTTGAGTGTCAGCTGAGTGTCAACTGTTGGATACATTCACGCTCTCTTATGACGTAATCTCACGGCGCACTCCTCCTAATCGCAAAACACTAATGAATGGAAACGGGCATAAATTCGCTTTGCTTTTTGCGCATTTTCACAAAATCCGCTTTTAAATTCGATACGACTTGGATGGAAACCCAGCTAGTGACAAGCAGTATTTATTTGCATTCCTACATTTACACAAGCGCTACACACAGTCCGGAGCAGGTGTAGATTTTGTGAGTAGCTACGAAAAAATCTGCACTACTAAAAGATTGATGAATGCGGAAATCCACACAAATCCGTGCTGCTCACGTTTCATGAATGAGACCCATTGAGTGCATCAACTTGACTCTCGCGTGAGACTCTGTATTACAGCTCTGTTTACAAACATGTCGGTTTTCTTGAAGTATAAATATAATTCATATATGAAGCTAAAGCTCATTTTCAATGATTTGGAAATGAAACTGGGATTTACCTTTAACCTTCGCCTTAACTGTCACATCCTAGATGATAAAGGACATGAGGAGATCAAACATGGGGAACTAAATTAAATAGGACAAATCAACCCGGACGTAGGAGCCTGCTAGGGCAAACAAGCAGCCGAATGAATTGTATATGGGTAATTAAGTCCTTTTTTTCCGTGTATACAACAACAGCTATTGAATCAATGAATAAACAGAAATGACGGAGGTTAAAATCAGGTGTGTGGGTGTTGTAAATATATTGCCCGACTAACGTCATTAGGATGGCATTGATCTCGCCCGAGGCCACAGTCAGATGGGACGTTTGTAATTGACTAAACCTCAAGTGAAACAACAGATACGTTGTTATCTAACGTCACAGAAAGTAGGTCAACCTCATTAAGCCCTTATATCAGCCTTGATGTGATCACTTACAGCCTCTTTGTAAGGGTCAGTGTTTTCTGCTTTTACCGACACTCACTGGAAAACACACGGGATCTTTTTTTTAGAAGGTGATCACCTAAAATGTATTTTCACAATCATTAGTTTCCCCTTAGAAAACCATCTATAGCTACTCTGGGACAAACAGTTGAGAATGCTTCCACAAATGGAAAGCGATGAGAACACAAAAAACACAACTAAACTTAATTTTTTTGAGCTTTCATGAGTAAATAAAAATACAAAATAAATTAAAACAGGATTTAAAAAACCCTTCAAACACATTTTCACAATTTTTTTTTTTAAATTACAGAGATTTTCAGCTTATTTCGCAAAAACAAAGCGAAAATAGTTTTTTTCAAGTAACAAGACTAGTTTTCATCACTTTGCTACAGTAGTTTTGCTGGACTACAATACAAGTTTGGAGTTGCACAATGAACAATGACCTAACCTACAACTCTGTAGTTGTGTATGTGAAGGCCTCCTGTGTAGATGACTGAAGCTGCTGCTGCGCCAACATGCTGCTTTCACTACACAGCCTGTCAGGACACTGTGCAAGGGACATTGACTTTTTGAGCCTGCACAGGATTTGCAAAAATTAATCAGCAACACCAGCATGATCGGTTCACTTTGAGGATGAGAATATCTCAGATATCTGTCGCTGTCTGAGGTAGACTACTGTAGCCTTCATGGTAATATTGTAGGTTTTTGAATATAATACACAGAATTTAACTCCACATAAAGTGCAGTAAACAAAGAAATCAATTCTGCCCTACTAAGCCAGACCGCAGTAACTACGCAAACAGTGAAACTGAGAAAAATGGCTTTAAAGTTTTTTGATTTGCCTTCCAAATGTGTTGTAGGTAGATTAGTGAAAATACACAGATTTGACAGGTTTTCATTTAGTAATATTCATGCAATTAAATATATGACCACATATTTTACCCCTAAAAAGCAGTTACTGCGCTCTGCTGCCAGATTTCCTTAAAAAGATAAGACAGGTAATGCTGAGGCAAAGTGCAGTAACTACAATGTTGTTGTTTTCTTCCAGCTTTCATTACTTAATTACTAACTTTGGCCACCTCAAAAATGATTAATAATTTGACAGTACAAACTTTAGTGAGCTAACATTTAATGTCCAGTGTTTAGCTAAAGTGTTAGCCTATGTGCTTGTGCTAACCTGCCGAAGCTAATGTTATGGTGCGTTCCACTTCCAGGCAACTCGTATTTTTCCGACCTGTTCCTATGGTTACCCCGTTAACGTACAGTCAAACTCGTAACTTCCCACCTGAACTCGTACTAGATCGATCTACTCCCAGTTCCCAGTTCGTAACTCGTAACTTGCCTGGAACACTACAAACTCGTAACTGGTGACTTGAAGTCGTGACTTACGGGTTATAAAAAGCCTGCCTGGAACGCACCATTAGCTAGCTACCGTAACTGGCTAGAACGCAGTAACTGCAGCTGAAGTGCAGGGGAAAAGAGGCAGAGTTCAATTTCACAAAAAACTCAATTTGGAATTTTCACGTTACTGCGGTCTGGCTTAGCAGGGCAGAATATATGGTGTGACGGTGATTTGCCTTCACGCTACTTCACAGACAGGTTGCTCCAAGCTTCTTGGAAACCTTGTCACAGTTCGTCTGTGATTATGGGCTGTGTCTGCGTCTTGTTTGTCTTCATGTGATCACAGAATGACTCCATGAGATCAGGGCTCTGTGGGGGCCAGTCCATCTGTTGCAGGACTCTTTGTTCTTCTTGTCGCCGAGGACACTTCTCTGTGACTCAGGCTTCACATTTGGGGTCATGTTCATTGTCACACTGTGGATTGAGATATCTGCTGCATGCTTTTGCGCAATAGATTTGAATCTACATGTCTACAGTTTCTGCACAAGTGATGTATAAAACACCCACGTATGTGTGCGAAAGTCATTTCTCTAGATCAAAATCCACATCAGACCTGTGTGGACCTGAGCTGTGTTACTGAGCAGCCGTCAGTACATTTAGATTCAGCTCCGGTTCGATCCGCTCCACCATTCCAGTCACGTTAAACCCTGGCCTGTTGTTTTATATCAATACATCCAGGAGTTATTAGCTTTATGCTGTTAGCTCCAGAGAAACAGGATGGGAGGTATAATCACAGCAGCAATGTTTACTTAAGTTGAAAGTTGCAACGCATCATAGATTGAAACGGCTAAAATGATTATAATTCTAACGTTATCACTAAAGCATGAAAAGATGTTTTCTCTGTTTGGTCTTGAAATTTCTCCCGCCTCTGATGGGAGCTGGCTGGGTGTTACTGTCCAGAGGAAAATTACGTTTTTGAACCTTAAACCTACTGAAATAAATCTACATATTTGTCGTAAACTTTGCCTGACAGCAAACGGATCAGCTCTCCTACCCTCAAGGTAACACCTTTCTCATTTTAGTGAAGCAATTCACACAATAGCATTAGTAGCGTCATTTCTACCTTAGGTGGAAAATACAAGTCAAGGTTGATGAAGAGACTCGTGTCCCAGCATGCTGAGACCTCTAGAGAGGATCTAAAACATACAGCTCCTCTCCCCTAACTAAGACTAAGGTGTTTCTTAGGAACGTTAATTAGAACAAGTTTCCAACAGTCATTTTCTTTCTACATGAATGCTTTCATTATTAGTCAGTAGGTTATGAAATCCTGCCAAACATTTTTACAAATTGATCTTGTCAAAGTCCACTTATTTGGCTGCTCTGGAGCTTTCAACCACATTTTGTGGTCTCCATCCAGGGCCGTTGTATAGGGGAGAAAGGTGATGATAACTCTAGGGGCCCAGCGCCCAGTGGGGCCCATAAAAAACCCCAGTAGTCTAATCTTTGTATGACTGATTTATTCTGCGTAAGACCCTGACTAATTACTCATAGTACACTGTAAAAACTCAACATCTTTCCAAGAATATTTGTCTTATTTCTTGTCCAAATGTCTCATTTCTAGTCAAAACTAATCTCTTTCCACTTAAAATAAGACTCATTACCTAAAAATTAACTTGTTTTTAGATCATTTTCACTTAAATTCACAATAAATAGAAAAATCTGCCAGTGAAAGTAAGTTTTTTGTGCTTGTAATAAGGAAGAAAAACTTGCTCCACTATCAGATTTTTTTTTACTTATTCCAAGTGAAAATATGCTTGAAAGCAGTAAAAAAGTGTCTAAAAACAAGCTACTTTTAATATGATGTGTCTTATTTTAAGTAGAATGAGATTTGTTTTGACTAGAAATTACATTTTGACTAGAAATAAGACAAATATTCTTGCTAAGATACTTGAGTTTTTGCAGTGTAATGCTGCATTAGCATCAAAACAAAGAAGGCTAAATAAAAAACGATAATACATACGTAGTCTAAGAAAAAAAAAGGAAAAGTTAGGGGGAGGGGCCCACTTTAGTATTCTTTAAGGGGGCCCAGAATTCCTAGCAACGGCCCTGTCTCCATCAGACGCCACACGTCCATTTGCTGATGAAGACCACATGACATGGATAAAAGAACAAATTTTCCTTCTAATTTTCATTCATACACTGGCACCTATTGTCTTGCGATTCTATTAACGCGCAAAAACATTTTCTTTTTTTCTTATTTTTCATGATTACTTATTTATTTATTTCCTTGCTCTCTGGCTCTAACAGTTTCATTTCAACTTTATGCAACCTATAAAGGTAAATGGTTGATTATTACCTTGTAAAAATGTAATTTCACCATCAGACATTGTGATGCTACATAGCAGAAATATTTGTGTTGTGATACATTTGTTATTATGAGAAAAATCTTGTGGCAGTAGCATGTACAAAAGCACCGCATGTTGATCACCTCACCTTTATGTAGAAATGCTGAGTACTGACAAATTGACCTGTCCTTGTAATTTTGAGCAACATATAAGTGTAACTCTTTTAACACTGAATCCAAAGTCCTGACTCTTTCTGTACGTCTCCATTAAACCACATTAAACCTGCTGACATCGCCACACCGCTCACACCACAAGTCAGAAACGAGCATGGGTTCACATTTGTGTGTCACGTCTCTCTCCACTCTCTGTTAAAGACAAGCACATTATGCCCTTCCTACATGAAAGCATGCTTTAAATAGAAATGCGTGACCACTTGGTTACACAGAGCAGACGTGTGGCACATGTGATTGATCAATAAGCACTTTAGGGGAGCAACGTGAGACACACAACTCCTGTTCAGCCGTTACACAAAACACTCAGTGCCGCTTCGACAATATGTCAAATCCTTTTAGCCTTAACGCATTTATCTTTCTCTTCACAATTTTCTCCTTCTACTGCCTAAATTATCTTCTACATATTTTGATGTTTTGTAGAAAACCTTAAGAAAAACCTGGATTTGAACACAGGGGTTGTCAAATCCAGGTTGCATGGACACAATATTTTTTTTTTGGTGGAAAACTGGTGGAAATTGAAAAAAATTAAGTTGTGGGTTGGCAAATGTATCTGATTCTGCACTGTATGTTGCTGTTTGGGCAGAGTTACACTTTAAAACTTCAGTGGGATGCTGCCCTGCTGTCTAGGTTAGGTTAGTTTATTGGTCTCCACCAGGGAGAAATTCGTCGCGGAGACAGGGAACATGTTGCATACATAAAAAAAAACACATAGGCTACAGTGCAAAAAGAACATCAAGTTAAAAGACTGGTGGAGTAAACAGACCACACTGGACAATCCTGCACATGCAGCAAGCTGATGTGAACGTCATTCACATGCATTCACACTGCTACACTAACTGTAATCATAAATATACATTCATATCAGCATCACATAACCTCAAGCATACATTAATCCATTCACTCACATATGTCCATAATTTGACTCATACAAACTACTATACACATAGCCTATGTTCGTATACAGAAACATCGCAATCATTTCCTGCTGTTGAGAAGCTTGGTTGATACAGGCACAAAGGAATGTTTGTATCGATTGTGCCTGCACAAAGGAAGCCTATATCTCTTTCCAGAGTTCAGGAGAGTATATTCACTATTCAGCACATGAGAACTATCTGTTAAAATGGCATTTGCCTGTCTGATTGTCAAGACAGACGCCTCAGGTTTCATGTGTGTGCCTGACTGTGCAGTCTTATTGATTCAAACCGGAAGGCCTAATGGTTTGGTTCATCTGTGGATTGATGCCACATGCTGCACACACCCACTGACGCGAACCAACGTGAACAACAGAGGAGAACGGCTGCCATCGGTCAGCGCCAGCACAGGGGGCACTAATGTGGGCAGCGGTGACAGAACACATCCGCCCTTCCTAACTCCCCAGGGCCTCTGCAGTGTGCCACGTGTCTCTTAGATACCTGCCCATAATGCCGCTCCCCGCTGTGCCATAGCAGAGCCGGAACAGAGAAGAGAGTCACTGAGTGAATTTAAGAGACCGTCTGCCAGAGAATCAAAGCAAAATACAGTGTTTTAAGCCACAAAAGGCAACATCTACATCCGGCCTCGCATCTTTCCAGTCAGCTGCTGTCTCTGACTGGAATGCATTACAAAAACACCTTAAACTGGATTAACTTCATCTCCATCCTGGCCTTCAAAGACGCCATCTCACACCTTTTTACACATTCTTGCAGCTGCTTCCCTACTATTTAACTATTTACTATTTAACCCTTTTCCTCAGTTTTCTGCTTGTTGCATGCCCATACCTGCCGCCGTCGGCCTCGGCCACTTTCTGTGACACACTGCTCTCTAAAGAATCCTGTAATATCTGTAACAGACATTCACTCTTTTTATGCTTGTAAAAATCTTGTCTTTTTATGCTTGAATATCCTTGTTACTAACTTTTATGCCTTGTTTTCTGCTGAATGTTTGTATAGTTGTGCTATTGTCTTTTAACCTATCTTTTCAACCCCCCTCGCCCTCAAGAAGCTTATGCCTCTTGTCAGGCCATCATTGTAAATAAGAACTTGTTCTTAATTGATTCTGCCTGGTTAAATAAAGGTTAAAAAAAAAAAAATATATATATATATGATTATGTCGATTTTTTTTATTAGACATGATGCTTAGACTTTTGATTCAGGGGACAATTCTGAAATTAGAGTGAAAATCCAATGAAAGTCCATTTTTTTTATAAATGACAAATTTTGCCTCTTGTGATGTTCTGTGTGCAGAGTAGAGAAACATTAAAATTACAGACTGCACAATCAAAAACAATTACTGTAGATCACGGTAGCAATAATACTAAATATGAAAACATGGGATCAACAACAACTGCAATCTTTGTTCGTATGTTTGCTTTGTCTACATCTAAATATTCATCTCTAGGACTATGACTCTAAAAATACTGTATTAGCCCATCAGTGGCATCTTTCTAAATTCAGAGTGCTTTCACTCTTGTGCTTGTGCTTTGGTGCGGGGGAAAGACATCTCAGACGACACATCTCAAAACTTGGGAGAGACAATGTGCTGCAACATTTTCCTTTCGACTCTTCATAGATGATACAATACAATATTCCAGCCAGCCGGAGCTGTAAGGATTTTATTATTATTCTACAGTGAGTAACTGCAACAAAGACTTGCTTTTCTTACTTTCAGGCATGATGTGATGCATGGCCACAGACAGGAAGAAGATGGCATCGCTGTAATAAGCACCAGAGCCTGCACTGAAGTGCTTCTGCATGGCCTCCACGATGGGGAAGAGCTTCTGGGTGAGAGCCACCACGTCATGAAACAGCACCTGTGTGGAAAATTAACACAATGAAATCACGTCAGTACAATAACCTGCGGAGGAACGATATTTTTTAATTCGACTGTGAGTCTGTGATTTTGGTCGGGTTTAAATTTGTTGCCTTGTGTCCAAGTTTCCTGGCTCAATGCTGCTTGAGCGAAATTAAAACCCCCAAAGCATCTGTGAGGCAGCGGTTTCTGCAGGACAGTAGATATATCAACAGATTACTAAAAGAGGATTTAAAAAAATACAGTAAGCACTGATTATCATTAAAGCTTTCACATCGGAGAAAAATTAAATATGACTCAGATCCGGTGAAAACTATGTTTCCTGAGGACACTGAGGTTTTTCACTGAGTTGTAAGCTTAGCCTGACATCAGTGAATGTTGGAGGCTTCATATAAGACCTGGACAATATGGCGACTGTATGTAACCAAACCCATGCGCCACGATGCACAAACATACTTGACTGATTAAGATAAGCCCATGTAAATCAGTGCTGATGGTAATGTCATTTAATGGCACATAAATTCACTGCCATGGTCAGGAGAGGTGATATTTGTAATGGCCTCATACATAGCGTAATACTCACCATCTGGGCCTGCAATGAACCCATTCAGATTCCAATGCATTTATGATATTTTGTGATAGTTGCTTTGGTTTGCTTATATTCAACCCTGACTTTGTGTTTCACCTTTTTATGTCAGAAGTATTACACATCCTTGACCAGAACGACAACAACTGTTGAACACCAGGGTTTCATGTTTCTATATTTAGAATTTAAGGCTAGACACCCCAGGCAAAAACACTGTTTTTTTCGTACTGATCAATTTTGAGATTTTTGGCTATTTTTCTTCCTTAACATGTATTCTTTCATAAAAGTCAAACGAATTGGTAGAAAATCCACATTGCCTCTTTTGTCGGTAGATTTCTCCTAAATTTGCCAAAAGTTAACAGCTACTGTGACATACTGTGCTGTGCTTGTTGTCTGACCCATGTCATGTCAGGTATCACTGTAAAGCTCCCTCTCTCCTGAACAATGATGTAGGCTTCAAAAATTGTCATCTTCTCCGTATCCGCAACCAATCGTAAAAGTATGATTTACATTAACAATCTATGGAATTTTACAGTACAAGTCTTTAAAGGCTGTTTTCTCAAAATGAGTTTTTCCTCAGACTCTGAACCCAAAATCTCCACTTCAGCAGCACTTACAGACACCAAACCTTCCAGTTTTATTCCTGTCTACATTCTGAAGGTTTTTACAGAGGGGATTGTTGATATATCATTCAGAGCCTGATTTATACAACATTTTATTCCTAAAAACATGGCGAAATTGGATTTTTTAGGGCTGGTGACAGTATTTTCTCATTTACAAAGTAATAAAAAGAGATATCCAAAATCCCCTCCGTAAAAACTTCTGACTCTAATATGTCAACAAAATGAAACAAGAATTTTGAAAGAGGCTGTATCCATTTTTCAGATTTCGGGTCTGGAAATGTATGTAAATTAGCGCATATTTCATCAGATATTGCCTCATTTACATATTTAAACATAAAATTTGACAAAACTTGCAATACAAAAAATATTTGTCTTAATGTCAGTGAAAAACTTGGGAAGTTTCATGGTGATATCGTTCATTTAATTTTTTTTCCCTATTCACCTGGGGGGTCTCCCCTTAAAAAAAAGAAATTAAACCTAAAACCTGAGGCCACCTGTTGTATGTCGTTAAAGTAAAGATTAGAGCATTAAACAAAATAACTATGGACAGAAGTTAGATGAGGATGGCAAATCCTCAACTAGAAAAAGCATTTCCTGAAGATACAGCATGTGAATGCTAAAGACTAAACACAGTTGCTGAAGCAATGTTGAACAGGCTGAACCTATTGCTGAAAAGTATAACTTTAAAGATGATAGATGAATAGTTTTAAAAAGGGATAAAAAGCAGAAGGAATGTTAAAAAAAAAAAAAAAAAGACACAAGAAAAGGTTCAAAATCCTGCATGAAGTGTAACAGTTGAAGGCAAGGCAAGGCAAGGCAATTTTATTTGTATAGCCCGTTTTTACAAACAGTTTGTCTCAAAGGGCTTTTTGAAGAGTTGGAAAAGTTCAGGTCTGCTCATAAATCTACATACAGTACCGGACCGGTACATGAACTGGTTGAAAATATTCCTGAATTATTGAAGATTAGTCGAAAAGTTGAAGGATTGAAGGCTATTCAACTATATTGAAAACTGACAGCTTAAGGACATTGTTGAAGCCATACTAAAGTAAATGAAGTGGGGTATGTGACCTACACAGACCTGCTTCACTACCTTCCAAGTTTCACTCTGTCAAAGGTCATATACCCTCCACACCAACAACAGGACAGTATAGTACTCTTCACAGGAGTGTGGTGCTTATACTTTTCTTATAGAATATTACTTTCCACTTAGAGTGTGTATGAAAACACATTGTTTTTCAATGGGCCCGCCACACCCTACCTCTCTGATTCATCACAGATCAGATTTTGGGACACAGTGACGAATGCCAAGAAGCTGAACATCATTTTCATTCAGTGATAAAGTAAATACTGTTGTGTTATGTTTTATATCATTCTGATACTGCTGGTATTTGGTCTATGTGGCCAAATATTATCATTAGCTCGCAAACAAAACCAGCTGCACAAAACTGACTGGAGAGACTGGACATGTTTGGCAGTCGTTGGCACGTTGCTGTGCTTTTTGAAGCGATGCCAGTACTGAGCAAAATTTCCTTTTTTGACTTCTGTGGCAGGGCTCGCTCGACATAATCTCTATTGAATGAGAGTACAAGAGGCAGAAATAGAGAAACTTTAGACCTGTATTAACGTTTATAGACATTTCTCTCCCTCTGAGTAACATTAAGCAAATCAGTGAAAATAATGCACATTATCTTTTGATCTTAACAAAGATGACAGAAGAAGATAAAAGTTCACTGAGTGGAGCTAAGACATCTGCTCGTCCTCTTAGCAGGACAACATTTTCAGAGCATCTCCCTAAAGAGGTGAAGGTATTAACCCTTTACTCCCTGGCCTTTAACATACACTGCTGTTCCTCTTGGGGGACACTAATGGCTAGGTAACTCTACTCAGTCTTCACACACACACTTTAAAGGGATAGTAGCATTTTTTTTTTAAAGTGGGGTTGTATGATCTACAAATAGCCCCTAAGTACTTTAATTGCAGTAGAAGACTCTCTGCACTCCTCCCGTTAGCAACGCCAGCCCATAATAGCCCTGCCCAGAGATTTACAACATACATTGTTGTGAACAGACCCAAAGAAACGGCCTATTTTCGTGGCCTAAAAGAAGTTTTACCTGAAAAAAAAAATACAGTTCCATTGTTCGCTATAATATAATTTTTTCCAGCCCCTCAAAACTAGGCCGTTTCTTTGGGTCCATTCACAACACTGTATGTTGTAAATCTCTGGGCAGGGCTATTATGGGCTGGCGTTGCTAACGGGAGGAGTGCAGAGAGTCTTCTACTGCAATTAAAGTACTTAGGGGCTATTTGTAGATCATACAACCCCACTTTAAAAAAATGCTACTATCCCTTTAACAAAGTGCACATTGTTGAAAGGTGAAGTGTCTTAATCATATACAGTACATGGAAAGCATTTCAGGATTCAAACTTAACTGCACCAGCAGTTTACACAGAATTGGTTCCGACTTGCAGTTGTGGCTCCCAAGTGTTTTCCACATAAAAAGGTCTAATATCAGTCTTATATTCCAGTTTAATGCCAAAATATTACAAATATTAAGATGTCTCTTTCATGTGCTTCTAACTTTCAATTCTGTATTTCTTAGACTCATTTTTGGGGGGTGTAACATTTAAAAAAAAAAAAAGCTACCTTTCAAAGGAGATTAGAGCCATGACTATTATTTTTGGGCTTGTGCACATCAACATCCGGTCGAGGCAGATGGCCGCCCACCCTGAGTCTGGTTCTGCTTGAGGTTTGCTTTCTGCCTGTTAAAAAGGAAGTTTTTTCTCGCCACTGTAGCCATGTGTTCTTGCTCTTGGTGGGATACGTTGGGTCTCAGTAAATACTATTACAAAGAAAAAGGTCTACGGGACCGAGAGATATAGGGGGATCCTTTGTGCCTATCTGGCTTTTTGATGAGCTGCTAGACAAATGAATTTCCCTTTGGGGATAAAACAAAAAAAAAGTAATTTTTGTAAAACTCTTTTTGTAAACTGCCTTGTGACAACTTGTGTTGCGAGTTGGTGCTATACAAACATAAGTGGGGCGGTCTGGTGACAGGTTGAATGGGAACTATTCTCCATCCACATACAATATCTCAAGGCCTCAGAGAGTTTTCATGAACTGGGAATCGTATCACAGCGCTCATTAGTCATTAGCACAAGAGCGCACACTGTTAAGTTGCAGGAAAGATGGTCAGCAGAGCAGTAATGAGCACAGCCTCTAGGCAGCGTGACTCTGACGACTGTTTGTTGTGAAGGGTCACTGCATTTACAGCTGCTGTGAACTTCTTGCATAACCCCTTTAACCTAAATAAGTAAGAGGAATGTCGCTCTAGATGAGAAGACAAGTGTGTCAACAAGCTCATACACACACAGCCTGTGTCGGCCTCTGGGGAGTCTCTGTCACCTCGGACAGAGGTGGCAGGACTTTATTTCATGATCCATCTTCATCATCATCATCTGATTTCAAACCATTTTTAAAAGTGACTGAAACGACTGAAACATTTGGTTTCCAGTTAGAAGGTACAAAGCAGACGCAGTTTGAATATTTGGAGCATGTTGCTGAGGTTTAAAAAAGCACAAACTCATGTAAGAGTTATGAGAACTTGTTTGACTGATAAAGCATTTCTATTTTTGGCCTATTTTATCACGGATTGGCATCAGATCATACGCCAACACATAATAAGATATTGCAGTGCGTCAGGACAGATGGTAAAAAATGTTCCTTTTAGCTAGGTAAGACACTTAGGGCCTTTGTTTAAAAGTGACCAGTAGGAAGGAGAGAGAGGAGGGGAAAGGCCAGTGCCAGCCCCAAAGCTGTTTATTGATAGTTTGACCACCGAGTTATAAAAAAAAGAAAAATCCAATAACGATAAATTGAGTAAAAATAATTTCATTAAACATAAACACATAATACAGACACACTATGTGTTAATTTTTTCTAAATATTATGATCAAGACGTGCACAGTGGCACATTTTACAGTCGACAAATCAATCCATCCCTGTTCTCTGGCGGCCGATATGTACAAGTTACACTGTTTATAATGACTCGTAAAAACTTTTGCATTCCTATACTGCAATTTCTTCTTGCTTATTAGATGCCAATATATCTCTAGTGAGATACTGCTGTCCAGTACACCATTATTAGATTTTTTTTAAACTCTCATTAAAGCAGAAGTAAGCGGAATATTTGTGTTAATATAAGTCTTTAATAGTTATATCTTCCGACGGCAATCACTTACATAGTGTTTGGTCCGAAACACGGGTCTCTCAGTCACTCTGCTCTGCTGTAAGCCGAGGAGAAAACTTTTATTTTATTTCCTTGTATCCTACAACCTTTATCCAATGAGGAGAGAGAACGGCATAAAGGGCTGTGTGTGCAGCCAAGGGATGCGCGTGAATGTGGTGACGTAGGGACGAGGACCAATAGATCCATGACGAGGGCAGGGGCTGCTAACTCCATCGGCTGACAAGAAGTCAGAAAAACGACTGGATCGCTTACTTCTGCTTTAACTAATCCAGTACTTCTCACAAATGTATGCCACATTTCTACGGTAACAGTTTCTAAATTATACGTCTGATATGTTTCTGGCTAAAGCAGATATAACCAAAAATGTGTTTCTCACTGCAAACGTGTTTAGGTATTTGTGTCACTCTTACAAAATGAAAAAAATTTCTTTTATTCTATCAAATACCACCATCTTGCAAATACTGCCAATATTTTGTGCTATCCATGTCCTACACATGGGTTTTGTATTTTGGCTGATGTCCATAGTTTTATACAGACTGATTATTACTTTTGGCTGAGTGATGCATTAAAGGGAGGGGTGGGGGTGGGGAGATAATCTCACCATGCGGGTTTGAACAGTATTTTTGAGAAAGAGACCTTATCTGGTAACACAACAACCTGTAACACAACATACAACAGACTTTGTACTGCTGCAGAACGCCCCACAGCACCTCGCCATCCCATGTCAGACACATCTAAACAGTCCACAGCAGGCCTGGGATCAGTCTGAGCTAATGGAGAGATGTAACATCCACACCAGATGTTGTGGATGATTAGACATTCCTGAGAGAAAAGGCCTGGCTGCTGCTGAGGAGGATTAAGGAAGGGATAAGCTATTTTTCAACAAGTCTGTGATCTTGTGCTCTGTGAAGAATATAAAAGAGGAGACACAAGGCAGGCATGTAACAGGAAGAGCAACAGAAATCTTCTGTTTGGCTGAGGGAGCACAGGCAGGAAGAGATGCGTTTGGCAGGTCAACACTGCCCCCGTGTGTTTCATCTTTAAACCACTTTAACAGCCAACATGTCTCTCTGAGGAGGAGCACTTTGTAATTTGGATTGAGGAGTCAGGGTGCAAGTAAGTGCTGGCCAAGCTGTTGAAAAATTAAAATAATATCAAATTAAATCACTACAAACATTTCACAAATGAATCGCATGATGATATGTTAAAAAAAAAAAAAACAGAACAAAACAAAAAAAAGGGTCACAAGCCAAAAATGATTTAGAAAAATTCCAGTGTTACTGAAATGTGAAATTATTTTTAACACTTCACTCAAAATGTTCTCAGATTTTTAATTTGATACTTTATGCAATATTCTGGAAAAACTAGGGAATGTTTGCCAGTTTTGCCTTAAAAAATGACTTAAATGGTTAACAGACTGAAAAAATATCTGAAGCTTGGACTAATTCAACTAATTGTTTTAGCTCTTTTTCATCAGATTCCAAGGTGTTTAACGCTGAAGCAATAACCACTAAAGAAATCTGTCGAGAACTGTAACAAACACCTGCTCTGCCACTGGTAGGCCAGACACAGTTGTGAAGACACATTATGCACCAAGCAGTTCAAATAGTGTGAAAAGTGTGTTCATAGCACAAAGTTAATTTCCTTTCATCTGCCTTTAAAGCAGAAGTAAGCGATCCGGTCGTTTTGGCTAATGCTGCGTTCCAGGCAGGCTTTTGAAACCGTAAATTACAGCTTCAAGTCACGACTTACGACTTTGTAGCGTTCCAGGCAACCCACTCGTGTTTTTCCGACCTGTTTTACCTGTGAAAGTCACTATAACGGCCACTCGTAACTTCCGACCCGTGAAGTCGTACCAGATCGAACTGGTACGACTTCACAGGTCGGAAAAACACGAGTTACGGGCTGCCTTGAACGCACCATAACTTCCTGTCAGCCGATGGAGTTAGCAGTCCCCTAGCCTCGCATCACCAGGCTCTTCAGACAAGCGAAGAGCCTGGTGTCCGTTACCTCGAATTTCGTCTGCATTCTGGTTCCTGTCTGTAGCGGAAACCGAAATCACCAAATTCACCAAAATAAAAGTATTCACCAACATAAAACTTATAAAATAAACATTAACTTGTAATACAATAAAAGCAAAATGTTAACTTGATGGCTCGGGGACTTTCTTGTAAATTATATTCCTTAAATTAAAGAGTTTTACCGCATTTTATTAGCTCGGTGCTTTTATTTTGACGGAAAGGCCCGTCTCTCTCGCCCTGGATCTGTTTCCTATACCAAAACAGCGAGTCAACGGCCCCAGACTAGCAGTCCCCTACGTCACCACATTCACACACATCCCTTGGCTGCACACACAGCCCTTCATGCCGTTCTCTCTCCTCATTGGATAAAACTTGTAGGATATGAGAAAAGTTTTCTCCTCGGCTCAGAGCAGAGCAGAGTGACTGAGAGACCCGTGTTTCAGACCAAACACTCTATGTAAGTGATTGCTGTGGGAAGATATAACTATTTAAGACTTATATTAACACAAAAATATCGCTTACTTCTGCTTTAAATTGAAACTCGAAACCAGGGGATCATTTTTTGTGAACAGCCTACTGTACCTCATATTTAAACGTTGCATCGAGGAGGAATTCCTGCAGCATCCTCTCTCCCAGTTCTCGGCTGGCCGGGTCGCTCACAAAATGAAGCACCAACACTTCTCCTTCCAGAAAGTGCCCGTGCTTCACCATAGACAACATGGCCACCCTGAACTTGTCCTGCAGGCTGCGGCTCTTGTCCACCTTGGTGAACATCATGAGCGCGTGGTAGCGTTGGTCGGCAGCTTCACTGTCCTCTTTCCTCGACCCGAGTCCTTCGCTCTCTCCTCCTCCGCCTACATCTTCTTGGCCTTCCCCTCCTCCGTGCTCCTCGGATGCGGCCGTGTGTCCTGTGAGCCTGGTGTCCAGAGTCAGGTCCGCATCGTTCCTGTTGGTGTTGTGGCTGGCCTGGGTCTGCTTGATCCTCTTGGTGGTGCTGGAGAAGTTCTGCTTCTCAGAGCCAAAGTAGTAAAAAGCTACGACAGCGAGCGCAGCGGCCAGGAGAAGCACAAACTGATAGGACCTAAATGTACTGATCCTACCCATGATTCTGGCTACCAGTCTTAGGATGCCCATATCTTCCTGCTGCCGTCATGAGAATGGAGGTGAAAGTAGTGAGAAAACATTCAACATTTTGTGTCCGTTCAGTTCATGGTTGTACAGCATAAGTTGCCAACCTCCTCCTGTCAGAGAAAGAAGAGAGAAATTAAATATATACTGTATATTGACAGACATTTTGATGACTGATTAATTAATTTGGTCATTTCCCATGCAACAAGCTTCAAGTGTCTGAGTTGATTGTCTGCTTTTCTTTGCCATGTAAGTTGTAGACTGAATATTTTCAGTTGTAATGGGGCCTTTTTTTTTTAACAAAATGAGCAGCAGATTACTTGGTAAGGACAATCACTTTAATTTTCATTGATTCAGAAATGAAACTTTAAAGCACCTTTTAATGCCCCTATCTCAAATTAGTTTTTTTCCCCCACATCTACAGATGGATCTCATGTAACATATATACATTTGAATATTGAAATATAACTACTGAATGACATCCTGTACTCCCTGACTTAACTATATCAAATAAAACAGATTTACGTGATTTCATTCAGTGCCATGGTAGACTAATGAGTTTTTCAATGGTTGAGTGATACAGCTGTTTAGTATTTATAATTAATGAAACACAACATTGCTCAACTTAAATGAGTATTAATTCATTCATTCATTCATTCACATTTGGATAGCCTATATTCACTTTTATATTTGCATGTTCTCTGTTTGCTGACTTCTGCACACTGCATCCTACTTACTTTAAATGGGGCTTTTCCTGTCTGTTTTTTGCATATGTGGAGATGTATTCATTTTGTAGCCTACTGTATTAATGTTTTCTTGGTCAGCCTTATGTAAGTTTTATGTAAAACTTCTACCATCTAAAGAGAAGTGTATAGGCTATTAGTCATTGTAGATATTGTGTTTCTCAATAGATTGTTTAGAATATTATGTCTGTACTGCTTGACTTACAGTACAGGTCAAAAGTTTGGACACACTCAATGCATTTCCTTTATTTTCATGACTATTTACATTGTAGATTCTCACTGAAATTCCTCTAATGAACCCTGACAAGGCACACTGACACCTGTGAAGTGAAAACCGTTTTCAGGTCAGGTTCACCTCTTGAAGCTCATCAAGAGAATGCCAAGAGTGTGCAAAGCAGTAATCAGAGCAAAGGGGGGCTACTTTGAAGAAACTAGAATTGGTGGGGGCAGAGATAGAGGAGGAGGAGGAAGAAGGAGAGGAAGAAGAAAAGAAGAAAATACATGTTTTCAGTTATTTCACACTTTTTTGTTAATTCCACATGTGTTCATTCATAGTTTTGGTGCCTTCAGTGAGAATAAAGGAAACACATTGAATGAGAAGGTGTGTCCAAACTTTTGGCCTGTACTGTAATTTTGTATTACTACTTTTAATAAATAAATAAATAGAGTTAATCTCGGTGCTCTGTAGATGGTAGCTCTGTACACCGCGCCAACCATGCACCATACCATCTGACACTTACAACCGTAGGTACCCCATCATCACCGTGCACAGAAAATATAATGCATCTGTAAATGGATAAAGTGGTTGGTTGGTTGGTTGGTGTGTTGGTCCACTTGCCTGTTTCATGTTGTAGATCTGTGCAGTCCCATCCTGACAGTTTGCCCGGGGATTAGACCGTCCGCTCCGTGTTAATGAATCCGTGTAAGAAGCATTATTTATCACCCCAGCTAACGTCAGACTGACACTTAACGACACTGTTATCGTTCACGCAAAGCCCTACAAGTATTAATAATTAAAAAACGATGCAGATATAAACGATGCAGCAGCAGCACAGCAGCAACCTGTTGACACCGACTGGCTTCGCGGATGCTAAGTTAACTAGCAAGCGACGACTTTGCGCCCATGCAGATGTGGGTTGTTGAGTTGAGTTGCCCTTCAAACGCTACTTTTGCACTAAGCCACTAATAAGCGCTGTTTGGTGCGTTCAGGAACAAAGGCGCAGGCAGATGTGCAAAAAAACCTTCGTCGATCTGAAACCACCGCGGTGTTGTTTGCACAGCTGGGGCATTCAGTGGGGTAAAAGCAAAGAAGCAGTGTTGTTTGCGGCGGCAGGCAGGCAGGCAGGCTGCATCAGCTAACACGGGATAGCAAGCAACACAAGTCGTGTGACACCGCGTTAACCACACCCACTCTCTGGGTCGGGATCATGCTGCCTTTACGTGCTATCGGGAAAAAGGGGATTTGTTTTTGTACAGACCCTCTCATAATAATAAGTTTATTTAAAAAACAGGGACAGTGCACATTAATAACATCACTGTAAATGCGCCAGAATTAGCCAAGAGGTTATTTTCCATCTGTAGTCGCCAGACGGATGTTAAAAAGTCACCCTAAAAACAGAATATGAATATGATTAAAATGACCAAAGTTATTAGCCAAGGCAATCTACAAACATGCACAGCAATTAACAACTTGACAAAAGAACATACAACATGACATGACAAAAGAACATAATATAACATCAATCAGAAAACATAATCAATACATCCCCATGCAGCAAAGACACATGACTCAAGACCAAGACACATCACACCACAGCATGCAAAGCAGAAGCCCAGACACAAACTGCATGCATACACATTTTTTTAATTTAATTAAATTTTTTTTTATTGAACACATTTTACAAAACCAACAAGGTATACGTTCCTGTGTAACAGCACATCAAAAAGTACAAAGGGACAGTACAATAATACAGTAATTTATCAAATATAGTTTGAAAATAATAAAATAATAATACTAGTAGTAAGAAGAATAAATAAATAAAAATAAGTCAGCGATAGGTACAACAAGGATGATACATAAAATAAAATAATAATAATAATAATAATAATAATAATAATAAAAAAAATTCAAATTCACTGACCTAGAGGGATTTTTGTTTAAACTTGTATCCTACACAGTCAACAAGGACCAAATGATATTGCAGTGGGGAGTATTGGTTAATTCAAGTGGAATATAACACACACACACACACACACACACACACACACACACACACACACACACACACACAGAAACACCTTTCATCACAACCACAAAGCAACCACACAGCAGTTTTAATATCGTCCACAGTCTGGTTTGGGTTTGAACTCTAAATGCTAATCTCACCACAAGACCTTTTTATGCTCAAAGGCGTTTTATTATTGGCACTTCCTTTGCATAACTTGGTCTTACTTTTCCCTTTTTATTTTGTATTTTATGATTATTATTATTTATTTATTTTACACATTTTTGAAGGACATTCACTTTAAGACAACTGTGCTAAAAGAGCTGCACTGATGAGTAAATAAATAATTTAGTCAATCAACAGAAAATCTTTCTGCAACTATTTTGATTAAGCATTTATTTTTTTGACCAGCCCTTTCAAAATGTGATTTTTAGTTAAAACAAAACAAAACAAACAAACAAAAAAACAAATACAAGTAGCTAATCAGACATATAAAACCAATACGGAATATTGTTTATTTGTTATTGAATATTGAGATGTGTATATGTACTGTATATATGTTATATTTAAATGTATTTGTGAGTGGTTTGTGCAGTGCTTTGGCAACAACGGGTTTCTGTTCATGCCAATAAAGCTAATTGAATTGAATTGAATTGAATTGAATAAAACCAGTACAATAAATACCATCCATCCATAAAAAAAAGCCATAAAACACAAGTAAAAGTTAAGAATAGATTTTTTTTTTAAATGACACTAAGTTTGTCTTTCTAAATATGACCAGAAAAGTATTTATAGCTTTCCGTTTTTTTTAGGTCCAAAACTTTCAATCACACTGTGCATAAAACGAAACATTGTCGAGTTTTACGTGATGCACCTGAAAGCATCATCCCTGCCTCGCGACAGCTTTGGCCGCGGCATTGTTGCTCTCCGGTCGCGGCGGCGGTTGACTTGTTCGTCTGCAGCGTCAAATGCCACAAAACAGCGTCTGTTTTACTGGAAAGATGCTCGTTTTTCTATTCGCTTAAATGCCGTTTTCCCTCGTAAACGACTCTTAGCTCGAGTTTTTTTTTTCTGTTTGTTTGTTTGTTTTAAAACCACAGGCACATTGCTAGCTAGCACAACGCTAGCTAGCTCGCTTGCTAACTTAACTAACCAAGTCGTTGAAAATGAACTCCAACACTCACGTCATTCAGGTGACTAACGTCTCCCCGAGCACGACGTCCGAGCAGATGCGGACTCTGTTCGGGTTTCTCGGAAACATAGAGGAGCTGAAGCTGTTTCCGCCTGAGTGAGTATTATGTGTTATATGTAGGTAAACCCACCGTTTTTTTTTTGCTTTAGCTCAGCCCACGCTGGGGCTCCTCTTGACTGAGGCCTCGGAGCATCGAGCAGGCCTCGTCGCTCGCTGCACGGCTTGCTAACGTTGAAGCTAACGTTGAAGCTAACGTTGAAGCTAACATTATTTTGCCCGCGCCCTCGGTCAGCTTCACGGACCGACTCTCTCTGTGGCTGTGTGCTCATCCTCACATCACATCAATCCTCCAGCTGTTTTATAATGTTTTTATTTATTTTTTTTATGTCTGTTTAATCTCAACAAAACTGGAAAATGGCCGATGTATATTTTCCCAGGTCATGTCTTTTTTTTTTTTTTAAAGGCATTGTGTTAGACCAAATAGCACACAGCACACAGAAAGGTCTCCACTGTGCATGGTTATCTGATTATTATTATTATTATTATTACGATATCTAGAGGCTAAATTACACATGTAACGTTATATTATTTTGCCATAGATCGAATTGATCCACAGACGGATCGGTGCATTTCCAATTAACACGGCTTCCTGTTGTGCTTCTGAGTGAATAAGCTCAGATTTAAACTCCCTCTCTTCTGCAGCCACCAGGATGTTACATGTCCCCAAACAACTCAGTGTTGTAATCAATGGTGTCGACTGGCTCAGTCAAATAATGTTATAATTATTTATTTTGTCCGTTCATTCAACGGCCAAAACCTGAGAAATGCAATGTTTTAAAAAATGGTAAGATGCACAAAAAAATCACCAATTTTTAAGAAATAAAAACTCAGTGTGAAATGATAACCCAATCATTGAAGCAAATTATTATTATTTTTTTCTTAATGCTATGTTCTTTTTTATATCACAATACCTTTTTGTGTTGGGAAACATAGTTAGACAGTTAATTGAGTATTTAATTGTTGAGAATGGGGGAAAAAAATCACAAGTTGCTACCCTACTGAACAAACTGAAGCTTATATAAATGAATAAGTATAATAACATTTGCCTTTTTGTGTGTGTTTGTGTCTCATCCTATGTAATAATTAGAGAGTCATTGTCATCCTAACAACTGTTAATAAAAAAAAAAATAGTTGCAGCTCTAGTGGTAGCTGTGACAAGCTGAGAAAAGGCATTTTCTAAATAAGTAAACTGCAAAAGGCAAACTAGTGAAATCGTAGTTGATATCAGTAGGATGCTTGGATGGAAATATTTTCATATGGATTTTAGACGGAAATAATTTTTCTGTGTTTTGTATTTTCTTCTAATGAAATACACCTGGCTACAGTTCAGGTAGGAAGATGACGATGCAACAAACACAGTAACATTTCAGTTCTAACTCATTTTTTTTTCGATCACATTGCATCTAGATAAAGGTTAGTAAAACATAAGTGATTTGGCAGTGTTTCTGTAATTGTCAACAGATTATAGATAAATGTTGTAATGGTATACAACATGCTAGAAATTGTATTTAACCAGACAGAGTTATGTAGGGATTGTTTATGCAGAGGACATGGTGCAGGAGAGACTGTGTTCAGTTTATCATCCTGTTATTAACTCAGCTGTCCCTGGGGACACAAACTCACAGTTTGAAGAGGGCATGTTGGGTCTCCTTGTTTGTATTCTTTGCACAACATATCTGTATTTTTTTCCAGTGACTCTCCCTTGCCTGTGACTTCACGTGTCTGTTTTGTAAAGTTCCTTGAGTCTGAATCGGTGGGAGTCTCCCAACACCTGACGAACACCGTCTTCGTGGACAGAGCCTTGATCGTGGTCCCCTTTGCTGAAGGTGGGTGTCTTTATTTATCGTGTCACTCAACGTGGCTATCTCTGATCATACATCACAATGTGTAGGTGTATTTAATAGCATTGCAAACTCTATCTGAGCCATTGTGAGATTTCTGACCAAGCAAAATTAGCTAAGCTTTTCAGTGCTTGGCATTACTAGGTATGTAAAAGGGAAATGTACATTTGTGTCCATGTCTTACAATCTAGCTGTAAACTTCTCTCTCTGTTATTTGTGTTGTGGTTTTCATAGTGGACAAGTCATTTGCAGAGAGCCCCTTCCTTGCTGGCTGAAAGTGGTCCTCTGCTGCCATCAGGAGATTAGAAAAAATAATGGCACCAGGCTCGCAAGCCCCCTTCTCTCTCTTGTTCTGCAGTAAAACATTAACTCTTTATTTTTTCTCCTCTGTTCAAGGCATCTTTTCTTCAAATAAAAAAAAAACAAAACAAATTTAGCCACACAACTCTTAAGCAAAATGACGGGGTGGGGGAGAGGGTGCAGGGCAATCTGGACTCCTCACTGGTTCAAAGTATTGTAGTATATTTCAAATTATATGTACATGATTTGTAGGCATGCACCAAACTAGGGATGCCCCGAGCAGATCTGTATAGAGGCCGACCAAGGCCCAAAAAATTAAACCATTTCTTATCCTCTGTTTATATTTTGCCCCTTTTCTCTCTGCATACATCACTCGTCACCACATGCCAGGCTACAACAGTCATATTATCTCTATTTCCACTACACATCGCAGGTGTTATGTAGTTGGAAACATGTATTTGAACCAGCTGCATAACAGATGTTATAAAAACCCATGCATGTAACTGATCCAGACTCATTTGCTTGTTAATAGCTTTCTACAGTTGTGAACTAAAAGGGATAAAGGCCCTGGACATACACACAGGTGTTTTCACTTACTGACTGATTAGACTTGTATGTAGGCAGAAGTTGGGTGGGATTATGATGTGAACTTAACAAGTGTACATCGTCCCACCCTAACAGGTGCAACATAATGTAGCATTAGAGGGAGGGAGATGTCAATCAAACCCAGTCTTCACAGAAACTCTAATTAGTCAAACAAGTGAAAAAACCTGTGGGTGTCCAGTTTTGTTTTTTTTAATGCAGAGATGTTTGTTCACTCTGATTTTTATTCCAAATGTAATCTTGGCCCACCGCTGCAACTGCATTACAAAGAAAAATATAGATACTGGATCAGGACTTGGTATTGGCTGATTTAAAGTTTCTAACTTGCTCTCAGATTGGGAATAAAATAAAGAAATGTTCGGGACCTCCCTACACCCAAGCACAACGCATGCAAGATAGATTAACTAATCAGCTCTGCATGCAAGACTAGATTTGAAAGTGTGTGCCATCATCTACAGAGATACTGTCAGCAGATGTTGTGGAAGTTGATTAGAATATAATTTGGTTATCAATTATGAAAATATTCAAACTTCCTTTGGCTTTTACTTGGTTTCTGTGCCAAAGCCTTGTAGTATTTATTTACACTGTGCTTTTGTATTCCCAAATTGTCACTAACATGAGATAAAAAGTAGAATTAAGCTTCTGCTTGATGTTGCAGTAAAAATGCTTATTTATTGACCCTCTCCACACATGACTCTGAAAGAGTTGAGTGAATCTCACATTTAACAGTGGTGTTTCTTTTGTTGTTGTGTTTTACAGTTCTTTTTCCTGGTTCAGCCAGCCCTATATACCAGGCCCTGCTGAAAATGCCACCAACAGTTTTGTCTTCTGCAGCCTTATCCTGTTTCTCAAGTGTCCTTTCTGTTGTGTGTGTGTGTGTGTGTGTGCGCGCGTGTGTCTCTCTCTCTATATCCCTCTCTCTCTCACTCTCTCTCTCCCTCCCTCCGCCCCTTTTAAAGTGTAAAAAATGTCAGATTAAATATAGCCTATTTTCAGATTGCACAACCATGGATGATCATCTCCTTAAGAATTTTCCCTTTGATTTTACTGTTTGGTTTTCTTCAGCTTTGGGCACATTTCATGATTTTTATCAAGGCTTTTGCTGGCATTAGCCTATAACTGTTTAGTGCAGATTATCTTGGACATTGTTAAGTTGTTGTCTTTTTGTTTTGTTTTTTTCTTGTGACATACTGTTGGCTAAAGCCTAGCAGTGCAGTAGCTTGTTAGCAGTACTTAATCTGGTTGCAAAGTAAGTTTTTTTTGTGGTGGGATTGTACAAAGTAACCACCAACAAAAGCCCAGAAAAGGTAAAATGACTGAACCTTTTCTGTTTTTTGTATTGGTAGTGGTAAGTGATGTTGAAATGTACCCTTGTGTCTACACCCCAATCATGAACTTTGTTTTCTGTATCTCAATGTTTTTGTGTGCTTTATAGCGAAGCAGCCGGCACGAGTCGCTTGTTCATAAAACATCTAATGAAAGTTGAGAGCACATCCCACGGGACAACTGGCTGTGCTTGCTTACGTTTGGTTCATGACTTAAAAAACAAGTACAGGTGATAAAATCTTGGCAGTGTTGACCACAGTGTGTATTGTGACTTTTAAACTCATAGCTGCTAATCCTACAATCATACTTTGACAAAAAAAAAAGTCAGGGATCAAGATTTACAGACAAGACAAAAAGTGGATTTTTTTTATTACTTTCTTATTTTTCACTACAGAGTAGTTAGACTGAGGTGGCTTGTCTGCAAGTCTTGTCTGAGTGTTAATCAGTGTTTGCTTGGAGCATGGACTGAAATGCTGTTGTTTCTCCTCCAGGAGTCATTCCTGATGAATCTAAAGCTATGTCCCTGCTGGCTCCAGCCAATGCCGTGGCAGGAATGATGCCTGGTGGAGGCCTTCTCCCAACACCCAATCCTCTGGCATCGGTGAGTTCTTAGATTAAAGGACAATTCCAGGTGAATTACCTCCGGGGTGTATTTTCATATCATTTTAGGTCTAAAAGAATGAATCTGAAGATTTTCAGTTTAATCGCTCCTGTTTTGCGGTAGTTGCGTCTGTCCCCGCATCGCCACGGCAGCAATGAATGGGAGTGGATGTAAGTTCCGCTGTTTAGGCTGTTTCCAGCCCTCAAAGCCGCAATTTTTTTCCACAGACAGCGTCAGATGGCGACTCCAACATGCACCAAGAAGTTTATTTACTTCAAGCAAGCCGACATGTTTGTTAAACTAGATCTAATTCAAAGTCTCCCGGAGTCTCGTGCGAGCCCTAAGTTGCAGTGCTCGGTGTGTTCAGGTGCAGTAGGAGCTACCGCTTGTGTCATAAACACAGGAATATCAACTCTTGACTTGCTTCAAGTGTACATTTTTTTCCATAGACAGCGTCAGGTGGCTACTCAAACATGCGCCGAGAAGTTTTTTTTACTTGAAGCAAGTAAAGAGTTGATATTCCTGTGTTTATGACACAAACGGGAGCTCCAACTGCACCTGAACACACCGAGCACGACTCCGGGAGACTTTGAATTAGATCTAGTTTTACAAACATGTCGGCTTGCTTGAAGTAAATAAACTTCTGGGTGCATGTTTGAGTCTCCATCTGACGCTGTCTGTGGAAAAAAATTGCGGCTTTGAGGGCTGGAAACAGCCTAAACAGCGGAACTTACATCCACTCCCATTGATTGCTGCCGTGGCGATGCGGGGACAGACGCAACTACCGCAAAACAGGAGCGATTAAACTGAAAATCTTCAGATTCATTCTTTTAGACCTAAAATGATAGGAAAATACACCCCTGAGTTGAATTCACCTGGAATTGTCCTTTAAGTTGATTTTTAAGCTGACTTTCTTTTGGTGTTGCTATTCACACATTCTACTGTTTGAAAGTTGATTTGTTGTATGGATCTAATATTTCTTCTGCTATTTAACCGAAACTGGTTTTCCACTGATTAAAAAAAAACAAACCCGCTGACATCAGGCTTTTGTTGGAAATAGTTTTTAGCAGCATTTACAACAAGGTCAGATTACTCTACACTAGACATGGGTTTTTTTATTGGATCTGACTCTGATTGACATCGATGTAAACACACAACACCCAGATTTAGGTGACGTCCTTGAGCGCAGACAGTAAACACACCTGTCTCACACACAGCACAGTGTTGTTGAACCAGAAATATCTGAACTGTGTGAGGAAGAGTGAGCAGAAAACATGTTATTGCTAATTAATTAAGCCTCCAACACAAGAACTTTCATTTGTACAGAATTAAATTCATAGTTTGTTTGTTTTTGCCAGCTTCATTATGCATGGCCACACTTTCTGAACCTGTCAAATAATGTTAAAGCCATGTTTGTACAGCAACTACAACACGTTACTGTCTGGACTGAAAAAGTTATTTGATTTGATTGGGTGTCTACGAACATTGATGTTGAATGTACTCTTTGTAATTATCACTGAATGGTGAGCTTTGTAACACTAATCTTAAATGTTTGGAAAACTATTAAGCTTCTCTGTGCAATCATGGTGGAGAATGATGAACATACTCTAATATCTGCAAGAGGAAATGTTTTATGGTGGTAAATGGCCTCAAATAATATGGGCATGACTCAGTAGCTATAATAGGAGGCAGTATTCATTAGAGAACATTTGCTTTTGTTTAAAAGTCTATGATGCAGATAGATATCCTTCCCTAAAAATAAAGGACAACAACTGTAACACCCAAAAGCCTCTTAAAAATGACCACAAATCAGTAGCAAGTCAACTGTGCTGTGCTGTTGTGCACATCTCAACTGTCTTTGTCTCATATTTCAGATGGGAGGGACACCATTTGGAGGTCTTGGAGCTCCCAACATGGAGCAAATGGCTGCGATGGGAATACCAGGACCAAACATGAACCCCCAGGTGAGCTCTCACTCTCACTGAGCCACACGCACACACAGTCACAGCGCAGTCAAACAAACTTGTCTCTGGTGTGTTAACGCCCTGCTTGTCTCTGTCTCAGGCTCTCTCTGCAGACTTCCTGAAGCTCATGCAGTCCATGGACCCCAAGTAAGAAACGATAACACAATCAATCCAACATCCCGAAATATTGCTTTTCTACAGAAAATCTAAATGATTGATTACACTTGCAGATTGAATCCATTAGCGGCTGGACTGAACTTGAATCCAGGACTCAAGAATGACGCCTCTAATAAGGAGATTGAAGAGGCCATGAAGAGAGTCCGAGAGGCCCAGTCCCTCATTTCTGCAGCCATCGAACCAGGAAGTGAGTAGTCTGTTTCTTCACTGTAAAGTAAAACACCATGTATTGTTTTAATCTGGGTACAGTATTTGATACTATAGTTTTCTATCTTCTTTCTTTTTTAAAGTTTAATGAAAAGCTGTATTTAGCCATATTACTCAGAGGGAAACTGTAAATTCCATGGGGATCTGATAATTGATTTTTCAGGATGCTGCGTTTTAATGACCTACCTGCTTTACTTAGCTGTGTATAGATCATTTATAATGATGAGAATGCTGTTTTGTCATTGTTTTTGTAGATAAGAAAGATGACAAGCGTAAACATTCTCGCTCCCGTTCACGGTCTCGGCGCAGGCGGTCCAGATCTCGCTCACGACACAGGTAAAGAATCCTGCATCACAAATTCTGCAACTTAACTCTAAAGTCAGATCGTCAGAGTACATACAGTATGTCTCATGTTTTTAAATACTGTTGTTTGTTCATCTTGGCAGGCGCTCAAAGAGCAGGTCTCGGCGGAGGTCCCATTCGAGGAGCAGGAGGAGGTCCAAGAGCCCACGAAGGAGGAGGTCTCACTCTCGGGATCGAAGCCGCCGCAGCAGATCAAGGTCAGTGTCTCTAATACTGTCTTCAGTAGCAGCGTGGCGTCTTTTTAACTCTGTGTAAGGACTTTCTGATCCTGTGTTGCGATAACACACCGGACAAATGGAGAATTATGTTGCTTCACAAAGACACTCGCTGTCTGTATGTCCAGGCCTGCACAGTATATTGGTGGCTGATAAGTAAACATTGTTGCCTTGAGGGAATTTCAGGGGATAATATCAGATAATGCAGGGCAGGCTGGGGACTGGGGAGGGGAGGCTGCTCTAAACACATCTCTGAATAGTGATTTTGGTCCCTCTGTGTGTGTGGCTGCCCGTCAGTACAAGACAGTGAGTGCACATGTTCTTAAAAGGAGGTGAAGTCTGGCATTAATCAGTCTGCAGAGGAGAGAAACTGTTTATTACAACCAAACATAAATCAACCTGTCTTATATTCAGGGGAGAGTGTAGGTCGGTTTTGTATTGGAAACATTTAACTAAATGGTTTATTTTCCTCTTGAGGGCTTTTTAATTTGTTTAACATCAACAACCACAACAAACAGATCATTACAGATTATCAGTCCAGACATTTCATATCTATACACTTCTGTTCAGTGAGTTGACTGTTGACTGTGATTTTGTGAAACAGGGACAGGAGGAAGGAGGAGAAGTCCAAGAAAAGGTCCAAGACGCCCCCCAAGAGCTACAGCAGCGCCAGGAGGTCTCGAAGCATCAGTCGGTGAGTGTTGTTGATGATCAGATGACAGCGGTGGTCTGTAGTCTAAGAGCCAATAATTGGATTGGGGGCAGAGACGGCGTCTTAAACACAGACAAGGTTGACAGGGGTGTTTTATTTTTATTTTGTTGCCTGACGGTTCTGTAATATTTTTGCCTCAGGAGGCACCGGCGAAGCCGCACTGCATCTCGCTCGCCCAGGAGGAGGCCGTCCAGGTCTCCGTCCCCCAGACGGTGAGTTCTCATGCACAATGAACCATTTTTTATTTTTTATTTTTTAATACTTTATTTACAGTTTTTAACTTTACAAAACTGTACAAAACACAACACAGTAAGGGAACAGTCACACATAAAAGAAAACAGAAGAAAAGAAAAAGAAAAAAGGGGCTGCCAGACATTTGTAAATTTACCTTTTACATAAATAGACTTACAGAAAAAAAAACATAGTTGCAGTTGTTAAAGTAAAGCAAGTACCATGTGAAAGTTAAGTCAGGTATCACACCTGACATTGGGTCAGGAAGGGTCCCCAAATTCTCTCGAATCTGTTCTGTTCATTGGGTTTGTGCAGGCGGAGTCTTTCCATTTGAATAACCGATAACATCTTGCTGAGCCAGTGAGCGAAGGTGGGAGCAGTGGTAGACTTCCAAGTTAAGAGAATAAGTTTCTTGGCCACCACCGTCCCCAGGTGCAGAGCGACCTGAGTGTCATGCAGAAGATCAGAAGTCTCGGCCGAGCATCCGAGGATGGCCAGCTCATGGTTAGGCTGAATGGCTCTAGAGTAGGCTTTTGACAAATGTTCAAATATAGCTGACCAAAAATTGTGCAACTTAGGACAGAACCAGAAATGCGCTAGTGAGCCCTCAGCAATATTACACTGATCACATACAGGGGACACAGGTGGAAAAATACGATTTAGCTTTGTTTTGATGCACAATGAACCTTTAACTTGTTTATGTGAGTAAAGAAAGATAACCCTAAACCCTCCTAACGAAAATCTGGCATATTCGTACCGTTCACAGTCACAAGAAGGAGAAGAAGAAGGACAAGGAGCGTGAGAAGGAGCGCGACAGAGACAGGAGGGAGGACAGGGACCGGAGCAGAGACGAAAGAGAACGCTCCACCAGTAAGAAGAAGAAGAGCAAGGACAAGGAGCGAGATCGAGACCGCAAGTCCGACAGCGAGAAAGGAGATGTAAAGGTTTGTTTGGACACATTCCTTCTATCCGCAACCGACTAGTCGACTGAATGTTGAGCGTCTCTACGTTCCCTTTTGATCGTTTCTAACAGCCACAAACTGTGATCGTGATGCAGGTGACCCGGGATTATGACGAGGAGGAGCAAGGTTATGACAGTGAAAAGGAAGGAGAGGAGGAGGACGACGAGAGGAAGAGCGACTCCGACTCGGCCTCGTCTCCCAAAGGCCAGGAGGAGATGGAGAGGTCCGAGGGCCAAATTCCCAAGAAGTCCAAACTGAACGGAGACGATCACCATCAGGAAGACATGGAGATGAGCGACTGAGAACATCCCCGAGTCCGAACCAGACCGCGTTATCTTTCCACTGTCCTTTTATATTTTTAATATAGGCCACAAACATGTCTGTGCCTGATCACTCAGAGTTAAAAAAGGTTTGTTGTCTTAACTGTAGAAGCCTTGGGGGAGGGGGAGGGGGTGTAGAAGGAAAACAGTCAAATAATTTTTTTGTAAAAACATGAGTAAACAAGGACTAAAATATGAATGAGACATGGTTTTAAATTGTCATTGCTGTACTTTTTAAGATCCTGTTGTTTTTTTTTTCTCTCTTTTTGTTGCCTTTGTGTTCAGACTTTGTCTTCCTGACGGTAGAATACACAGCACTCACCACTGAATGTGTGTGTGTCTGTGTCTGTACATATTTTACTAGTCGGGATCGAACCCTCTCCTCAGTCAGACTGTTAGTCACTCACCACCAAGCACCAGCTTCATGTTTCATTATTTTATTTGGTGGCTTAACCATTTTTTTGCTTACAACTGTAATGCACCCAGTCGTGTTTCAGCTGACCTTCCTATTTACAGCCCTTTGTAAGTGTTCACTGTAGATTGAAATGTGTTGCAATGAAATTCTTTGTCTGCAATAGGTTTTCCAAAGGAAACTAATAAAATTGGGTCAAACTGTCGACTTGTTTCGTTATTTACAGAAATTAGGAAAAGTTCATTCTTCTTAAAAAACATTATTAAAATACATTTAATAAAAGCAAACATTTTTTACATAATTACAAAATTATCAGTGATACATAAAATTAAGATGCACAAAACACATGGACTTTGAGAACTTGGTCCCTGGAAGCAGGGTCTCTGTTGTTTCACCTGTTTTCCCATCGAGAAACATAACATCTCTTGATATAGAGGTCGTCTTTTATCTCTCTGTGGTCAGTAATCTGTCCATGACCCAACAGCACATCAATGCACACATCATTTTTGTCATGTAAAGACTGTGTAGATTCTGAAGTTGGGGAAAAATTTCGATTTTTTTTTTTATGGATTTGAAATTCACAACCAAAAGATATGTAATCCCCAAAGATTTAAAACCAAATAGTAATATAGATAGATAGATAGATATACTTTATTGATCCCAATCTGGGAAATTACAGTGCAGCAGCAGCATTACACAGACACACAGTGACGATAACAACATATAGTATAGGAATATAAACTATACATAATAAAATAGTAAAATATAAAGAACAAACTATACATAATAAAATAGCAATAGCAAATAAAATATATCTTATATAAGATAATTGTTGTGAAATTTTGAATACAAGATAATTTCCATGATGATGGTCACCTGTGGCAGCTTCATATTTAACTAAAAGATACAGTTATGTTAAATGTATATTTCCCCAGTGTCTTTCATTAGTAACAACGATGAGTGTGGAAAAAACACGAGAGTCCAATTTCAGTTAGATGTGGAATTTTTATTTTAGTACATTTTATATGAAAATAGTGTCGCAGACTTATACAACAGGTTTTGTTTTTTTTTGCTGTACAATGGACATGTAGCTGATGAATAGTTTCCTACAGAGAAAATGTGAAGCAGCTCAAGTCAAGAAGGAGCACAAAGTAAAAAGTAGGTTAAAGCATCATGTCAGTGAAGAGGCACACTGAGGAATGTGACATAAAAAAAAAATTAAATGTACTGTATTTGGTTATAATGATACTGATATAAATGAATATAAATACACCTGTTGTTCGATTAATGTGGATGCTGAACAACGCTTCGAGCCACCGAGCGTGACATCTTCTGAAACACCTGCATGTACGGTATCCACTTCATTAAGAGCTCATGAACCACAGCAGCAGCTAGAAAGACTCATTAGGGATCACCACGCCTACAGGCCTCTAAACAAAACAAACTTTCCATAGGAACATTGGAGCTTTGTGCTTTTCACATGGTGGAAATGATTGTTCCACACAACTGAGGTGGGTTGAGGGCAAGGAAAAGAAAGACAGGAGAATTAAGAGATTCATTTTTTCCTTTAAAACAAACACAAGTACCGTATGTACAAAAATAGCAACTGCCACCATGTTACAACCCAATAACGCTCCAATTACTTGTGATACTACATTAAAAAAAAAGAAAAATCTCCACATCTCCTCTTGTCGAGGACAACTTAAACTCATCGGCACAAATAAAAAGAAACTGGAAGGTGAAAGACAAAAAGCAAGAAAGTCATAAAACATGTATTTACACACTGTGCAGGGGAAAAGCCTGGTTCTTGTTATGTGTAAAAACAGCATGAATTCCCTAACATCTACTCTCTGTACAATCTTCTCAGTGGGATTGTACAGTTTGTTACACAATTTATACAAAGGTGAAGTAAGAAACAAAAAAGGCTTGGACGTCATAACTTACACTCGCTGCCACTTAAACAAAAACAAAAGAGATTAAACTTGTTGTGGTACCGTAAAAACCCGCAGCATTGTTGTTGTAACGTTGCTTCGATGAAACTGTCAAGATTTCAAACGCACGGCTGAGTATCACAAAATGAGTGTATATGTAGAGTCGCTGTAGTGGACCTAAAATAGTGCCCCAAAGGTTCAGTGATGCTACTCCATGCCCATGAAAATCATTGTCTCCCTCTCTCTCACTCTCAGACACACACGCGCACACACACACACGCACACACAAACACACAAACTTACACAATTTCATAATGTGCAGAGCTCAAGTGGAATTCAACAAAAAAAAAGATTTTTAGTTTGTTTTTTTTAACCTACAAAAGTTGACAGCTTCACTCTGAAATTTTCCAAAACTGATTACCAGTTCTGTGAATTTCAGTTGAATACATCTTTGGGAATATTTCAAAATCTGATAAATGTTCAAGAGTTGAGTTGTAAAAACTTATGATTTAATCGCATTATGTACACTTTTCAGCCATGTCTTATTGAGCCAATATTTAACATTGCAAAACTATTAATTTAGTTTTGCATCTTTAGATTGATTAAAGTCAACTTAAGTAGGAAAAGAAGCTAAAAACTCATTTTTAGTGGAATTCCTCCCCGACACCTCACACAGTAAATATCAGTGCTTTACTACAGGTCAGTTTAACACAGTCCCTTTAAAAACATTACTTACAGACTTAAATACATAGCATCAGCTGAACAGGTCGTCTTTAAATGTCTCCTACTTCCACCCTGTACTCGCACAACTCACCTGCTCTGCTGTCACTCACTTTAACTTCAATGCCCTTTCACTGATGAGATGTTCACACTCATCAGATTTCCACTCCTCTGCCACACCGTGTCTCCATCGTGATGCTATTTCTGTCGTGTTTATCAAACTTGTTGCCGTCTGTGCTCCCGAGTCTGGATGGGAGCGATGGAGTTCATAATCTGTCAAGAAAAGTTTATCGCTGCTTTTTTTTTTCTCCTCGTCAGTTACCGGTATTCCTCTTTTTAATTTTAATTTTTTAAATGTCAAAAAGAGAGTTCTGTAGCGTAATGTTGCCTCGTTGTACTATTCGTTTCCTGTCCCCGCTCCAGGAGGTTAAAGGTCGGGGAAGCGGCTGGGGTCTTCTTTGTATTCGTTGGGGATGGTAAAAATCGACTGCTCAAACTCATCGTAGCGAAACTCCTGAAACGTCACCGTGGCCGTGATCGTAGGAAAGACGGGGATGTCTGCAGGGAGCCATGATCAGCAGAATTACAAAGCAGAAACGAGCAGGACAAATTATCTAATGAAATGACCATGTTTGTTTGTTTGTTTTTAGTTTGCTGGTCCTATATGTATTTATCAAGCCTCCTAATGACCATGCAGATGCTTCTCTGAGAGAAGTTTACTTACCGAGTTTGACAGGAAAGCCGGGGGGGAGCTTCATCTGGACAAACTCCCTGAGTTTATTAAAGTGCTTGAAGGGTGCAATCACCTCCAGAACATTTAACAACCTGGAGAATAAAGAAAACAACTGGTTTGAGGACATCAAACAAAGTTATGGCTGACATATATTAAGTTGTTTCTTAAACAGGGTATATACAGGAATCTTGAAGTTCATTTTAATACCTTTATAACCCTCTATGGTACGCTGCATTATGATGCCAGTGGGGGAAAAAATGTTTGGAGTGTTTTTATGTCTCAAAATAGACTAAATAAACATAATCTAAAGACATTTTTAAGAATTATTTATTTTTGGAAGTTTTTGGGATTTCTTGCCTGTAGGCAACATTGTACCATAACGGTTCATCATACTGTATTAGAAACACCAGTCTCTGTAGACTTTCACCTTCACTGGCCTCATCCTCACCCGAATTCTCATTCTCATCTTCCTCATCATCATCATCATAATAGCCTGATGTTTACTTTACTGCATCCAAAATCAAATTTATTAAGGATAAAAAACAAAATGATGATGAATTATATGTTTTTGATCATTATATTTACACCTAAACACACACTACCATAGTCTCATAATGCAATATTGATTCCATAATGGTCCCCTGTTGCCTCAAGGCAACATTGCAATTTTCTATAATGGTACATTGTTGCTTTCGGGCAACAGGTGCATTTCAACACGTTTCCATAATTTAATAAGTAAATAAATTGCATGGAACTATTAAAAATTAAACTTTACTAATCTATTAGTGTAAATATATTTTTTTCCAGATGAAAAAGGGCCAGGAAGTTACTGTATGTTTTCAGACCGTTTTAGTGGAGCAAAATGGCAAACCTGTTTCCTTTGAAAAAGTCTGCAAAAAAGGGTTTCAGTATGGCTTCTTGAAAGTCATGTGATAAATGAAAGCATTGTTATTGGTTCTCTAAGGTCTCCTCTCTTTTTTAAAGTATTACAGCATTAAATGGGATGAATTGTGGAGATGTGACAGGCCAAAAAGTGGTATGTTGCCTGAGGGTAACATGGTACCATGGACTTTTTCCAAGACCTTCTCAATATTTTTAATACCTCACCGCCACTTCAAGCTGTTACCATTTACATCAGTGACACTTTTAACTGAACAGTTTTAGTTTGTGATAAAGACTGTAGACCACTGTGATGCAACATAATTCAAAAAAGGCTAGGATAATAAATCAAAGGCAAAGTTGATCAAAAAAAAACATTGCTCAACTCTCAAAAAAAACAATCTTTTCTTTTTCATGAACCAGTTCATCTTTGTTTTTTAATAAAACAAATAAATTCACACACTTCCGCAATGTTTTTTACAACTCAAACTCTCGGACAGCTAATTCAGAAAAAATACCTTCAATATTTAAGACTTTATAAAGTCATGAAAAGACTTTTTAATACTTTTTAAGGGTCTTAATTTTCCCCCAATTGATTTATCACCTTTTAATACTTTTCAAGACCCTGCGGATACCCTGTTGAATATCTGCATATTTCTACACCAGCATAAACTAGGATTGCTAGTTAAAACATTCAACAAATGTTATATCAGCTACTTTGACCTCCACAGCACAGGGATCTGCATTAAAGCAGAACTATGCAGGAATTGGGCTGTAATTATTGTGGCTCAGAGTCACTGTGATGGTTGAGTGACCTGTTATGAAGTGAATGGGGTCTAGGCCAATGCGCTCACCCCCCCCACTGGCTGAAAACCGCACTTGCAAGATCAGTCGTCCGTCTCGGTGTTACAAATCTCGTCAATGGATAGAAGTATCGCGAGAAACTGCCTTACGGCAGTACGAGATAAGAACGCATATGACGTCATGCATGTCACGAATCGTGATTGGTTTGAGTTCGGAAAGTCGGAGGAAACCATGGAAACATGAAATGTTTACTGATGAAGTTCAGCTTGTGGCTAACAGGGAGCTAATGCTAACACAGACACCATGGGTCTTTTATAAGATAATGTAATACATCATGACACACACACACACACACACACACACACACCTTCGCGTTTTGGAACCTTTATTCCTGTGTGTGTATGTCTGTGTCTTTGTGCCTGTGTGTGGCTGTATCTTTTTTTTACAGTCTATGGGCTGTATTAGCGTTAGCGCCGTGTTAGCATTAGCTCCGTGTTAGCATAGCGTTAGCTCCGTGTTAGCATAGCGTTAGCTCGGTGTTAGCATAGCGTTAGCGTTAGCTCCGTGTTAGCATTAGCTCCGTGTTAGCGTTAGCTCGGTGTTAGCAGGGCTTAGCAAACAGCAGTAAACACAAGCACGTGTAGGGGGGGTGGAGGAGGTGGCGGCGGCGAGTTTTTTTTTTCTTTTTTACGACAGTGACATGTGCCTACCAGAACTGTGGGGGAGCTCCGGAGAGGGAAAAAAAGAGAAACCAACGAAGGAGCGAGCTATTTCCGGCCGACCTGCATAGTTCTGCTTTAAAATAAGGTTTTAAAATCTTTTAAAGACAGACAGACTTGAAACTGTACTTGGGCATTTTTTTTTAGAAATGAAAGGGAGGAAAGAGAAGGACCTGTCAGGGTAAAATAAGGTGAGGAAATATTTGCTGGACGGATGCCAAGTTTAAAGAGAAGACTCACGATTCAATGCCCAGAGGGAAGTCTTGACTCATGGCTATCGTGGCTTTGAAGTTTTTCTTGCTCTCTTTACACACCAGCTCTCTCCCTAGATGAGGGGCTCTGAGGGAAGACAGAAACAACCTGTCAGAATATTCTCTCATGAAGCGCTCACTGTTACTCTGTAGCAGGAGAAATATATTTATTTTTTCATACAGAAAACAAGTATGCATGTACGTAAATCACTCTGCTCCATCAATGACATTAGATGTCAGTGCAGTTAAATGTTCTGTTCAGGGAAACTCAGTTGTCAGAAAGAAAAAAGTAAGTATATTGGAAATTACATGAATTATACTTCAAATTTGCTTTTTTTTTTTTTTCTTTTGCAAAGTTGTATGTAAATAATAGAGACACATACTTTCCACTGTCAGCACTGATGTATTCTTCCCAGGATATAGTGTTGGGTGATGGGGCTGTTAGAGATTGCCTCCTTGCCGGCTGATGAGCAGTGAGAGAAAAAAAACAGAAAACAACACATGTCAAGGTCCAAATCTCAGACTGAACCACTGCCAGAGACACATGGAGACAAGACACACACATGACAGACAAAACTAAATAATGTTTAATTAAAGCAGAAGTAAGCGGTCCGGTCGTTTTGGCTAATGCTGCGTTCCAGGCAGGCTTTTGAAACCGTAAATTACAGCTTCAAGTCACGACTTACGACTTTGTAGCGTTCCAGACAACCCACTCGTGTTTTTCCGACCTGTTTTACCTGTGAAAGTCACTATAACGGCCACTCGTAACTTCCGACCCGTGAACTCGTACCAGATCGAACTGGTACGACTTCACAGGTCGGAAAAACACGAGTTACGGGTTGCCTTGAACGCACCATAACGTCTTGTCAGCCGATGGAGTTAGCAGCCCCCGCCCTCGTCATGGATCTATTGGTCCTCGTCCCTACGTCACCACATTCAGGCGCATCCCTTGGCTGCACACACAGCCCTTCATGCCGTTCTCTCTCCTCATTGGATAAAACTTGTAGGATACAAGGAAAGTTTTCTCCTCGGCTCAGAGCAGAGCAGAGTGACTGACAGACCCGTGTTTCGGTCCAAACACTCTATGTAAGTGATTGCTGTCGAAAGATATAACTATTTAAGACTATATTAACACAAAAATATCGCTTACTTCTGCTTTAAACTGAAATGAGTCTGACTGCGCTTCTGTAAGAATCTTCTTATGACCAACAAAATATGGCCTTAATCAAAGAGGAACCTCTTCAATAGTATTTTGACACTGTAAATCTAACTTCATTCCTACAGAGGAATGACAGACCAGCGCAGTGCAGTCCACTAGAGGGCCCCGATGCATCAATAAACGCACAGTGAGGTCAGTTTAGGCCAAACGCCCCTCACAAACACAGTACAACACCACCAAACATCTGCAAAGTGTAAATGCTAAACACATGACGCCATTAAAGCTGCCACTAATCTTGTGTTATAACGTCCTGTGTGTGTGTTTTTGCTCTTCATCTTCAGTGCAGTCACAGTTGTAGCAGAGGCAGTAAAAGACTCAGGCGTCCCCTCGGGCTACAGGCTCTGATATCAGCGTACAACTCAAGGTGAACTTTAAAATGACTCTGAATGAACTCTTTCCCTACAGATCCTCTGCTGCTACTGTTCTGTTTCCTTTGTGGCTCCAAGATGAAAAGCTGCTTAGCTGTATTTTGTGGCTTTAAAGGGATAGTAGCATTTTTTTTAAAGTGGGGTTGTATGATCTACAAATAGCCCCTAAGTACATTAATTGCAGTAGAAGACTCTCTGCACTCCTCCCGTTAGCAACGCCAGCCCATAATAGCCCTGCCCAGAGATTTACAACATACATTGTTGTGAATGGACCCAAAGAAACAGCCTATTTTCACGGCCTAAAAGAGGTTTTACCTGAAAAAAAAATACACAGTTCCATTGTTCGCTATAATATAATTTTTTCCAGCCCCTCAAAGTGCAGGAAAAACACAGTTTTTATTTGGACTTAACCAACTCACGTATCCCTCCGCCCAGGGTTAGCGCCCGCCGATCAGCAGTTCGTTAGGTCCAAATAAAAATTGCGTTTTTCCTGCACTTTGAGGGGCTGGAAAAAATTATATTATAATAATTAGGCCGTTTCTTTGGGTCCATTCACAACAATGTATGTTGTAAATCTCTGGGCAGGGCTATTATGGGCTGGCGTTGCTAACGGGGGGAGTGTAGAGAGTCTTCTACTGCAATTAAAGTACTTAGGGGCTATTTGTAGATCATACAACCCCACTTTACTAAAAAAATGCTACTATCCCTTTAAGTACTGACTAACAACACATCTACATCTGTGGTGAAGAGGAGATGACTCAGGAGACAGGTGGACAGAAAGACAGACACAGCATTGTGCAATAAAAACCGTCAACCCAATGATGTATGACTAAAATCAAGAAGAACTCTCCAGAACTAATCATGTCATCTACGCTTCCTGGAGGACTTTTTTTCTTTTTTTTTCTCCATTCATCCTCTTTGAATAAACTGTAAGAGTTGTTCTTCAGCGTCAGTTTATTTTAAGGCTGGACAATCTGTTCCTACTGACCCTGAAGTGGAACTGGGATGAGCTCCATCCTCTTTCTCCTAAAATTGACTTTCTCTGAAAATGAACTTGCTCTTGTTCTTGCCAGCGTTGAGGTTAAAAGAATTGGAATGGCACCAGCTGACCTCCCTTTCTGTGAGCCGCGGTTAAATAAGGCAACTAGGGCAGAATAATGTGGAAAAACGTGGTGGATGGCGAGACACCTGACTGTGCCAAGAGTCAACTGTATGAGAAGGTGTGAATTACAACAACAAAAAACTTTGCTCCCTTTCGTTCCCACCTGACCTGCAGACATCCCAGAAATGTTTTGATGTTTTTGTTTTTTTTGTCCTGCGGCTTAGTTAAGTGCTCGCTCTCACACTGTGTATCAGCTCTGGCGTGTTGTTGTGACGAGGGCAGAGTACACACGGGCTGCACTGGCCTTGATCTGCTGGTATGCTGCTCCCGCCGCTCCATCATTCCATGGCACCAGGGGTTTTAGCCTTCATCCGTGTAATCAATAGTGTCAAGCCCCTGTTCGAAAGCCCCCCGCGCTTCCCTGAGCTGACCCGCTCTCCCTCTCTCTGGTAAACACTGCTACGTCACAGCAGCTGCTTTTTTTTCTCCCCCCTCACCCACTTCCACGGATCGCTTTCCACCAGGGCAGGAGTGGAAATTATTTGCACGCTGGTTGATGGCGAGGCTTTAAAAACAGCTTTTACTTTAGACGTGAGTGGGATGTGATTCAGATCCACATGGACAGACTGACGAACAACAGAGGACACAGTGATGAGACAAAGCCCGGCACAGAACGAGGGGGAGTCCAAAAAAAACAAAAACAAAAAACAAAAAACAAGTGAGCAGTTAAAGGCATCTATTGAGTGTTGAGAGGCTTTGTCTTCACTGTGTGTCTGGCTTTATGCTCAGTGTTTAAACAAGGGCTTGCTAAGCAAACTCTGGAACATACTACAGTGAGGGGACGGTGGGTGGGACAGTCGTCCCCCACGTGAACAAGGTGCTGCTTTGTAGCTATCACCACTAGGTGGCAGTGCTGGGGTTCAAATCCATGCAGAGTGGACAAGCAGGGTAGCAAACCTGTCTCATAACACAAGTAATTGGAGCAGCATTTCATTTCGGAAACAAATAAAACATCAAAGGCCACATCGGCGGGGAGTCAGACTGGAATGTTTCAATAGACCGCGCAAAGTTGATTGACAGAGTCTGGCAGGAAGTCCACGCTGTTCCTACAGGATTTATCTCTGTACAGATACAGCAGGGAAGTAGTGTGAGGTTTATTTTTTCTGGGACTTGTGTCCTGAGGTTCCAGTGGGACAGGACGGTTTCAGGGCTGGACTGGTGGTTATGCCGCAGGAGGGATAAGTAAACAGGGTGTTTATGGACGGAGGAGATTGTGCTCCAACTGTTTCTCATTTCTGCTGCAAAAGTGAGTCACCAAGTGACACTGAAAATAAATAAAAAGTCTTGGCTCTAGGTGTACAGCTGACACACCATGCTCTCCTCCACCTTTTATCCTGAGACATTGCCCAAGACTTTGTGTCAGGCAACTGCAATAGTTTTGCTCAGAAACTCTGACACATAACCTCAATGAACTATCCCGAACCCTACCCTAAATAAGAACCTGTAAGAAAACAAACAGTGCAAACAGTGTTGCATTAATAATGTAATACTCCCACTTAAACAGAAATATTAGTCAGCTTCTGAGGAACTAAATCTACGCCTCAACTAGAAACTACATTTAGTTTCAGGTTTAGAAACCGTCTAGTGTTTTCTGTTTGTTCAGGAAACTTTGGGTGGTTTAGTTTCGTTCTTTTCGTTCAATAGTTCCTGCAACTTTATGGTCAAAGGTCAAAAACCCAATACGGTGAAAATTTGGACGATAAAATAAGTCAGACTGATCAAATATCCTCAGTTGTATGTGTCATTATCACTTGAATTACAGAATGTATGTTAAGTCAGCTACATTACAGCATTTTGGGAGTTGGGGCTGTTTTATGGTCTGTTAGAACTAGAGTGTGAGATGTGACGTCCAACCATAAAGGACATCGAAAGTGTTCATACTGATTTTGAACTGCTGCACTTGAAAGCAGAGTAAAAAGCCAGTTGTCACAGAGAGTGGGAGAAATGCAGTATCATGGAAGAATGGGGATAATGGTGCACATTTTCAGACATTGTTGTACTTGTAAGAAGAGAGAGAGAAATAGTCCAATCCATGGCTCACTTTGAGACGCTGGTATGAATACTAGTTTCTCAGTTTTGGAAACTTAGAGAAATGGTTGGACAGAAACTCCCCTATCCGATTGTCTGACAGATGTGCGTGTGTGATGACTCAGATCTAAACTCAATGTCTGACTCACCTCAAAGTTCTGCTCTATGAGGTTTCCTCCTTTACTCAGGCTCTCCATGATGGCTTTGTTCCTCAAGATGTCCTCCTCGCTCAGATGCTCCCGTCTCTTCCTGGACTCGAGCACCAGGCCGTTCACAGAGTAGAAATCTGCCAGGAAGTTTCCCACGCGCTCCTGGAGATAGAAGAAACAGAGAGATAAATCTTCCCCCTCACTGAGTCGCCAATTTCCCCTTAAAACACATGTCAAAGCGACAGGACAGAAAGCTGTACCCACATCGTTTATTCAACGTCCTGTGCTGTTTTTAACCCTGAGCCTATCACCTTTGGTTTCCTTCCTAAGATTAACACTGCTGCTCCACTGATTTATGGCCTTTTTTTCCTGGCTGGTGTAGATGATACAGCAAAGGAAATGTGAGGGAGACTGAACAGCAGAGGTTTAGTTACCGAAGTTTCTGGAAGAAGGAGATTTCAGGTGTGAAAATCAGCACAAAGACATGAAGAAGCAGTATTTCAGTGATGTGAAGTAAAACAATGAAAAAAAAAAAAGATTGAAAAAGGAACAAGGTCAGGGTTAGTTTTCCTTGTTTTCCTTTGCAGACCACAAAATATTCCACCCTTCATGTTTTGTCTATGATGTTTTCCAGGTCTGAAAAGTCAAACAGAGGGCAACAGTCTGGTTTACCTTTGAGAGAAGCAGCTGAGAATGTATTGCAATTGATGGTATGTAATGACCAAAGCAGAAGAACAGAACATGAAGATATACATTAGTGAAGTGGCCTCCTGTGTATCGCTTCCCCTCCATTTCCTGCCTTTCCCAAAGAATTAATCAAATTCCCAACCCTGTCTGGGACGAGCTACTGAAAACTCTAGAAAACTCCTCGAGCAGATTGAACCGTGTGACCCGGAGCGGTGTTAGGAAAAAGCTGCAGCGATGGGAATAATAATATCATGACATTAATATGGACTGCAAAAATTGACACCAACCGTCTTGTCTTCTCTGAACAGCCAGCCGGTCTGTGCTCTGGAGAACGTGATGGATTTAGTGGAGAGTGTGGCAGAGTAAACATCGCTACTCATCAGGATGTCCACCTCCTCCTCTGTCTCCATCTCCGACTCCTGGAACGACAGGACACAGGTATGGACATGTAAGGAAGGAGTAAGGAAGACTGACAGTGATGACAAGCCATATCACAAACAACAGACAAAGCACATTTGTCATCATATTCTTTTCAATTTACAGGTTCACTAACAGGTTGAGGCCAAAATATTGTGACCAACAGTTGATTTACAGAAAATGAATCTGCTATTTTTAGAAGCATTGTAGTTATTTTTAACATTTTCCGCTTCCACCTCCTGAATGTGAGGTTCTGCTGCTTTTCTTTGTCTCGTGACAGTGAAACTGTTAGCTGGACAAAACACAACATTTAAATATTGCTCTAAGAAAATATAAAAGACATTTTCACTATTTTCTGACATGCTGCAGGCAACATGATGAATCAAGAATGTGTTCAGCAGGTTCGTCGATAGTGAAAATAATGCAGCCTTAAAGGGACAACGAGGAGTTTTGGAAAAGCGAAGCCTTTTCACACTACATTTATGAGCCTAAGCGCACACCGTACAATTCTTGGACCGGCGCAAGACAGACTCATGTTTTCATTCATCAAGAATTAAAGTCAGAGGTTCAAAGAGGTTCACATACCGTCGTAGTTCCGACCATAAACGGCGATTTGGCTGCGTTATTCTCATGACTCGCCACGAAGGAAACGCTGGTCGGCTTGACCAGCATTTCCGCCACCACTAATAATAACAAAATAACGATAGAGACAGAACGATATATTTATCGAAAATGGGCCCATTAACAAGTGTTATTACACGGCTCTATTGAATGCTGCTCTCTGATTGGTCCAGCGCTGCGTTCTGTTATTTCTGTATAACGGACCGTCGTCAAGTATAACAGACCGTTGCTAGGGACAGCGCTCTGATCAGCGCAGCACAGAAAAGAGAAACTATGCAGGATATTTACCTTGTGTTTCATTTTTACCGTCATTAAACAGCTTCGGACTAACAGTGATGTTAGATAAATGACTTGTAACCTGTTACAAGGAGAGTGGAGGCTCCTTCCACATCGCTGCTGGAAACCAGACCTGCTGATCAGAGCCTCTGACCCGGTGTCACAGCTCTCCTCTCGTCTCGGTCGGACCGCGACTCCGCGACACAAACGCACCCCGTAAACAGTAAAGTTAATCTTTTGTTTATGACAGATACGACTACACACAATACACACATCGTAACACGTGTATGGTCTATCGATCCACTGATTGATTATCAAAGGCTTCAAATGCACGAACGGGAGGAGGCTCGGCAAAACAGCGGAAGTGACCGGTCTTGCAGATTCGCTAAATTATGCAATTTTAAATCAATGAAAGTCGTATTTTGATCAGAATTATGTTTCAAATTAATCATTTCACTCGTAAACCGTGTAATAAGCGGGATAATGTATAGTTGGTCGGTTGTTATGGAGAAATAAACCCCTTCATGTTGAATGAAACCTGTCATACAACCTGTCGGGGTTTATTTCTCCATAACAACCTCCGAACTATACATTATCCCTTACGTAACGTAGATTCATCCACATTAACGTGAGACTTTTTTATAACCGAATAGAAACTCCTCGTTGTCCCTTTAAATGTGTGTATCTGTGATCTCAAGCCTGTATGTGGGGCTCGCACACACCTCGTGGTGTATCCGCTGGTACACTTTCTGTTCGTTGTCCAGCACAACAAAAGACTCGGAGGGGATGGCGTTGCCGTTGAAGATGAAACTGAGGTCCCCACGCTGGCACTTCATGTCCGTGAAGTCTATCAGTGTAGTGTCCAATCTGCACACAGCACGCACAGGCGACAAAAAAAAAAAAAAAGGATTTAGTGTGACAACTTTAGACAAATGGAGGGAGAAGACGGGACAGGGAAACAGAGGATGGAAGAAAGAGCTGGCTGGGCTGAGTCCACCTTTGACAACATCCAAGCAACCCACAGAGACAGTGTCAAAAATAACTGGAAGTCACACCTTTGCTCTGAAGGACATATGAATGGTAATTGTTACCACAGACACCAACAAAGCATTTCAAGCATCTTGTTAGTTTTTGTTGCTGTTGTTTTTACGTTGTCAAAGTGGGTAGTGCTGGAGTGAAGCATGACGTGCTTAAAGAATTGCTTGTGCAGACCAGTAACAAAGTGGAAGGTGCTATGGATGAGTATGACAGGCCTGACACACTGTAGCACTAGAATGTAAATGAACTCGCTGTCACGGTGGTTTTTTTTTTTTTCTTTCGCTCTCTCTCTTCCTGCAACTGCAGGATAATAAGAGGACATTTTGAATACCAAATTAGACAGCCAGGAGCAGTTTCACCGAATAATGACAAGCTCCATCTCACACACAAACCGCACTCACAGTCACAAACACACCACTTCTATGAACTGAATTCAGTCTTCAAATAGATTTAGTTGATATGTTACGAAGCCCAAATATAGAGAGCATCCGTCTGCGTGCTAGATAAAGGCTTGGCCTGGCTTGTCAAACATGAAAACCCTGTGAAAATAACGACCGTATGTGTTAATATGTGTGTATATGAGATAGTTGTGGCTATAAAACACAACAACATGAATTCCTGCTGATGATTCATTGTTAGCGGTGTGTTAGCGGTGTGTCATCCTGCGTCAGGGCGTGACAAATTTCTGCTGACGTCCTTAGTAGGTGAACTTTCAGGCAGCACCTGAGAGTTTGCGTTTGTGAAGCTCTCATTCAAATCTCAATATAGGAGTAAAAGATTTGTGCACAGAGGCGTCGCCATTGAGTTCTCTCATATTGCCAGAGACTGATTTCACACTCTAGTTAACCTGACGGGGCTGAGGAGAGGAAACGGGAGGTAGACAGGGATGAAAGAGGAGAAAGAAATGTTGTGTTGTGTGTAGCAAAAGATGACAGATAAATTAGTGATCCTTAAAAGTAACCAAGCGCCTGGATTAAAGGTTTTCTCGAGGAAATGCCATTTAATTTGACGTAGTTTCCCGTAGGTTGTCTTTGTTTACTTGACACAAAACCACAGAATATAATGCTGTCACAAGGCAACTGTAGAAATGACACTTAAATCATCACATATTTTGCATTACTGTGTTATATTTGTTGACTTGCCTGATATTAATGCCCTGTTTGTAGATCTTACACGCATCTGAAGGCAGGATTCTGGAGAGCAAAGGCACTGCAACATGAAAAGATACAGTAAAGACATATGAAACATCATGGAAAGTACTAAATTTAGAAACCTCGCTCAAAAATGAAGAAAATCTTCCACTTCAAACCTTCTGCGGCATATAGGGCTGTAGACTAGAGGGATATATAAAGTGTAGCTCTGTAGCTAAATATTTAATAACTCACAGCCCTCACCAGGTTAGGTAACTGAAGGCAAGAGACTTCCTTTGCTGTTCTATCATTTCACAAAAACTCATCAGGGATTTTAACACAGAATAATTCTGTGAAGGACTGCATTGTAAAAAAGAAAAAAAAAGCTGTTAGAAAATCAAGTGGCTCCTCCAACCCAGCAGAGCACCACATGTAGTCTAAACAGGCCTGAAGGCACTAAGCCAGAAATCCCTCTGACATGAGCATAGATCCACGAGACTGTGCTGGTTTAAACTAAATTCTTCTCTGAACACAAAGTGCTCACACCCCTTCCCCGTTTTTCCACCACGTTTTGTTATGTTGCAGCTTTTTGATTCAGCAGTTCCCTCACCACCTGCTGTATACCATCCCAGCAGCAAGACGAAGTGCTGGAGGCATCATCACATCATCATTGGAGGTTTTTTCAGCAACAGGGTTGAGGGAAAACTGAACAGGGCTAAAACCGTGAACAAGAACCTGGTCCAGAGAGTTTGGCATCTTAGACTGGGCTGAAGATTCACCTTCCAATGGGAAAATGACCCTTAGCACTCAGCCAGGACCACACAAGATTTGCTCGGGGACATTTCTGTGACCGTCCTTGAGTGGCTCGGTGAGTAACGTGACTTGAACCTAATTAAACGTGAAAATGGTTCTCCTCTGACTCCCCATCAATTTTGACAGAGCTTAAGAAACACTGCAAAGAGGAATAGTAGAAAATCCCCAAATCCAGGTGTGCAAAGCTTCTGCATCATCCCCGAGAAGACTCGAGGCTGAAATCACAACCAGAGGTGATAAAACTAAGTCCTGAGTACTGAGTTTCTGAATACCTTGGAAATGTTATATTTCAGTTTTTCCTACATTTCTAAAAGTTCTGATTTGTCTTTGTTATCATGGGGCACTGTGTGTAGATTGATGAGGGGAAAAAAGTGTCTGGCTACAACAAAACAAAAAGTAAAAAAAAAAAAAAAGGTAAAGGGTTGCAGTACTTTCTGAATGTCATTTAAATCTGTATCTCTCTATCCTACAAATGTCATTTCTAGATGCCTGTCTCGACATCAAAGCCTCACAAAAGCCCCCCATTACAAGTATATAGTTATGTAAGCAACCATTGTACATTTGGTTACTATCATGCGTCCATTACATAATCTTGCCACCTTGTCAATAATTCACAAAGACACAGTGAATACACAGACTTCAGTCCTGGCTCACACTCTTGTGCAGACTAAGCAAATGCTGCTACGCCAGTGTCAGTAGATGCGTTTAATCTACTGTCACATACAGTAATACCCCTGCATCTGTATATTATGTGTGAGGCCCTGCATTGTGTTAAACTGTGTGTATATTCGACTGCAGCTGGAGAACAGATTCTACTTCTGTTGTCTGTTGTCACTGGAATAATCATAGATGGAAGGACGTCCACATAAGAGGATGGTATTACAGTTCAAATACAGCAGGAGGAGTAAAACTCGACTCCAGCAGTGGATATTCCTCCTCCTTGCACAAGGTAAACACTCTGATCCCATCATATTTTCCTGTCTGCAACAGACTCTACAGCTGCTGCTTCAGACTACACCCCGGTTATTTTCCAGAGTGGATAAACAAATATGTTTTCTGCCAGTCCTCCGTGAGACAGCAGAAGGTGGATCTTCACTCACCCCAACTTTGGAAGTCCCAGTGAAGCTCCAAGTAAAAATCACCAAGCTGCAAAAGAAGACAAAGAAAACTTACTCACAAGTCTAGTGATATTTCAAGATTTGTCCCACAGTCAGCAAATCCCACAACTAAGACCAAACACGCAATAGTCTTATTTGTAGGGGATGAGTTCCAGCAGCCTGTTAATCCATATTTACAGTAACTTGTTTACTGTACCAGGAGGGTGCACTGGAGAGTGACTGAAAATAACCAGAGCCTGTATTCATGGTAATGGAGGAGCATGTCACACAGTCAAACAGTGTGGGTCACTGATGGGTTTTATTAGGTTTCCACAGCAATGGACTTCTATGGCAATAAGAAAACGTATGACAATATTTGTTATTAGCATCAATTCACTGCCATTTTTTCATCTTTTGATGTGATTTATGGACAATAAGAAAAATACAGTAGCCAGTCTTGGATTATAGGTGCTGAGTGAAATAATGTACGACAGTTTTCATCAGGGCCGTTGTATAGAGGAGAAAGGTGATGATAATTCTAGGGGCCCAGCGCCCAGTGGGGCCCATAAAAAACCCCAGTAGTCTAATCTTTGTATGACTGATTTATTCTGCGTAAGACCCTGACTAATACTCATAGTACACTGTAAAAACTCAACATCTTTCCAAGAATATTTGTCTTATTTCTTGTCCAAATGTCTCATTTCTAGTCAAAACTAATCTCTTTCCACTTAAAATAAGACTCATTACCTAAAAATTAACTTGTTTTTAGATCATTTTCACTTAAATTCACAATAAATAGAAAAATCTGCCAGTGAAAGTAAGTTTTTTGTGCTTGTAATAAGGAAGAAAAGCTTGCTCCACTATCAGATTTTTTCTACTTATTCCAAGTGAAAATCTGCTTGAAAGAAGTAAAAAGTGTCTAAAAACAAGCTACTTTTAATATGATGAGTCTTATTTTAAGTAGAATGAGATTTGTTTTGACTAGAAATGACATTTTGACTAGAAATAAGACAAATATTCTTGCTAAGATACTTGAGTTTTTGCAGTGTAATGCTGCATTAGCATCAAAACAAAGAAGGCTAAATGAAAAACGATAATACATACGTAGTCTAAGAAAAAAAAAGGAAAAGTTAGGGGGAGGGGCCCACTTTAGTATTCTTTAAGGGGGCCCAGAATTCCTAGCAATGGCCCTGGTTTTCATACAACAGTGGAAATGAGAAACTAGCCTAAATATTTAAACAATAACCATATAACATAGAAATTAAAATGCTACACCAAAGCTTTTCAGTCAGACAAACATGAGTAAACATGACCCCCCTGTGTCTGTCAATAACAAATCCTGCCTGAGTGACGCTGCCCAGTGCAGCTTCATAATGCTTTGAACTTCGAGGCTGGCGTGCACTGATCTCATAACCGCCACTACTGGTGGTTTCAGTCCAACTGCGATGGTGACGTCACGTCAGCCTGGCCAGGGGATCATCACTTCCCAGAGCTTTATTATCTCTGAGCGACGATGACGCAGAAAAATCGAATCTGCCTCATCATCCCGGAAGGCTTCACATCATGTCACATCAAACACCGGCTCAGCCGACTGTTGGGCAACTCGCAAAGATGTCACAATCTGCCGTTCATATTAGGACTGAAGGTGAGAAAACCACAGAAACAGGCCGACGGTACAACCTCTAAAAACTACACTGATGGTTTTAGATAGTTTGCAGTCATTGGTCTCATATAGGGATGTCACAATTACCTGTTTTCACAATTAATCGTGGTATTAAACGCCACAATTAATTAATCGTAAAGATTCCTAAATACCGTTACTTTCCCAAAAAGATGATGTTGGAACCATATCAGCAGTTGTGCGCAAAAGTAAAGATAAATGCACAGATACTGGTCCATTTATCTAACGTAACATTGAATTGGTAGGAATTTAAATGTTAGCTTGTCATTTTTAATTAAAAAAAAAAAAGCAAAACAAAACAAAAAACGATTAAAATAAACGCAAACATTTGGTATAGATGACAATTTATGACCTGAATATTTCAAACATTTCCCCTGGGGATTAAGAATTGGTCATATATTAATAGATACTTGAAATATTTTGTGTAAACAATCAGTAATGTAATTATATTTTGACTATATTTGATTTTACACATTCATAGTGTTGTGAAATTAATTAATGCAGAATAATCGTGATAATCGATGTTCAGGGACAGTCAGGACAGTCTGAGGACAGACAGCTCTGAGGTTGAAGTTTATATTAATGCACCATGACACTGTGGCAGGTCTCTGTACTAGGGATGTGAATCTTTGGGTGGCTCACGATTCAATTCGATTCCGACTTTTAGGGTCACGATTCGATTCAAAATCGATTCAACCGATTCTTGATTTTCTTTTTGCGATTTTTAGTTTGCTTTATTAACACCAGACCATGTGAAAAAGTTGAATGATGATGATGTCTACAGACTATTATATCAGAAGCCATATTTCCCCCCCAAAAAATGCACATCACATGTTTCAGATTTATTCAGCAGTAATATATTCGACCCATTTTAAAGTAAACTGCTACATGAAGCTGATTTTATAGGCTACTCTCTTTTCAAAAGCCTGGACTGAAGGATGTGAATATTTGGGTGTCTCTTCGATTCAAAATCAGTTCTCATGCACATGCACATGGACATGTAGCCTATCACCTGTAACAAAGGCGCTGCTAAAAAAAAAAAGACAGCACTCTGCTCTCACGCCAGCTCACCTGCAGCCTGTCTGACTCTGCAGCGCCACAGAGGAGCTGTCAGAGCTGCTGCTGCTGCTGCTGGTCCTCTCTCTTCAGCCTGCTGTTTGGCTGCACTTTGTATGAGTTTAAAAAAGTGAAGATCTAACGTCACCTGAGCACCGATCAGCTGATCCAGAGCGCAGTGGATGTGGCTGCTCACACCGTGACAAACTGTAAACTGTTTTCTTGTCTGTAACAACATCTATCGCACGTCTGTCCGTCCTGGGTGAGGGATCCCTCCTCTGTTGCTCAACCTGAGGTTTCTCCGATTTTTCCCTGTTAAAAGGGTTTCCCATGGAGTTTTTCCTCAGTCGATGTGAGGGTCTAAGGACAGAGGATGTTGTTACGATGCCATGTAAAGCCCTTTGAGACAAACTGTTTGTAAAAACGGGCTATACAAATAAAATTGCCTTGCCTTGCCTTGCCTAACTGGATGCGACGCGAGCGAGCGTCCGACAATCGCGTCACATCTGACGCTCTCTGTCCACACTGAATCCGTGCGTCTGTTGGACTGGAAGCACATCAGCTGTGCGCTCGCCCGCTCGACAGACTGGAGACGTAACTACCCGGTTAAAAGATGGGTGAATTGTGCCTTTTAAACAGAAAACAGGTTTCTTGAAATATAGAGCCAACAGCAAGTTGTCTCTATAGTGTAGGAACACGATATAGTAGAAAACATATAGGGTTTTCTGTAACATTATAAGACGGCGCACCGCCCCCCGCCCAAGATGAATGAAGAGGCTATTAAAAAAAAAAAAGTCCGCTAGTCTCCTTGAAGCGGCCTTTATGTGTCGCACACACTGGGGTGAGCAGCAGAGCGGCCGCACGGTGACCACGGTCCGCTCCAGCTGCCTGGTGTCCCCATTACGCACCACACGTCTTTTCAGTCACTTGTCCAAGTTCTCCTTTACTGTTTTTTTTCGAGACAACACTCATTATATCTCTCTCTCTCTCTCTCTCTTTTACCGGCGTCAGCTGATGTGCACATCTGCAGCAACCCAAACAAATGCACATGTTACTGTTGACTGGCTCTATTCCAGCCACATGATTGGTTCGGCGCGGTGGAAATCTCATTATCATTGGTTATTTGTATTGTCTGCCAAAACATGGATGAATGAAACCTATCGACCACGTCTCATATTTCTATCGAGGAAAAGTTATTTCACAATTTATAGACACAACACCGACAAGCACTGAGAGCCGCATGTTGCAGTGACGTTATATAGGCTATAAAAAAAAAAATCAGCAAATAATAAGCCGACGAAAAGGTGCAACTTGCCACTTAACTTCTTGTCGATGTATTATTTGCGGGGGCTTTGGGGGGATCTGCTGACGGTGGAGGATCTGGGACTGATTCACTGTGGACCACCACCAGTCTGATCAGGTCCATCACAGCACAGCAGCTGCAGCACTGCCCCGCTGTCACATTACTCTCGCATATCAGCGCAATCTGTTTACATTAAACCGACATCAGGAGAATAATGAGAATTATGATAAAAAAAATATATATTTGTTTCGAATTTTGGCCCCTGGATCATGATTTTTTTGGGCGCATTCTTGGAAAAAAAAAAAAAAATCCTCTAAAGAAAAGACAGTTGGGATGCATTATGTGTCTCATAACAGTATACTGTGCGTCACGTTATCGCAAACAGTCCGACACAGCGACGCACTGCTCCTCTTTGACTCTAAAGTCTCTGTAGCTCATCAGCCCGGAACTCGCCGTCAGCAGCTACAGCGCAGCGTTGTGACCTCAACCATGGTGGATGAGAGCAGAAATGTTGTTCTGGGCCTGTGCATATTCTCATTTGTCCAGGTCATAGTATTTCAAAGGAGGTTAAATCGAAAGCAACTGGACTTATACTGAGTCTCCAGACCAGTTAGTTGGACCAGTCCCAGCCTGGTCAGATGCTACATGAACTGATGAAGCCTCTTGGATGAAGGTGAAACGTCTTCCTAGACAAATAACTAAGTCCAGTTGAACCTCCTTTGAAAAAAAAAAAAGTTGTTGGCGGGCTCGTGAATTTTTTTTTGACACGAGTCAAAACGAGCGTTAACTCGCGTATCTCGCGTTTGGTCGCGCGTCACAACTCGAGCGAAAAAAAAGCGTTCCTCGTGTTTGGTGGGAAGCCCCTTGTGGGTCTTCCCACCAAACACGATGAAATAGACGAAGACGCGAAGGTCCCGTCGCCATAAAAGAATCGCGTGTATTGCGTCGCAAAAAAAAAAAAGTCGCGTCTAATCGCCTAATCGCGTCGCGCGCCTAATCGCGTCTTTGCGTCACGGCCTTTTACACCGCGGACGTAACGAATAAACGGTTACGGTGTGAACGAACAACATAGAACAGGACCAGACGTGGCGTTGTTTCCTCTTTTCACCAACAGCTCCACTCTCCCTTACTTACACTAACTACTGTTATTGTTGAGGCCAGAGAATTGTGGGATTTGTAGTTTTTGACCAATCGCAGGTTGTGCTCTTTCTTTTTTGTGATTTTCCTGGTTCACACATGTATTATTTTTTTTAGGGGAAAATGCGAGTGAAATGCTCGCCCATGGTGGGCATAAGAAAATTTAAGACCTGTCTAAAATTATTTAAGACTTGAACACAATAATTCAACAAATTTAAGACATTTTAAGGCCTAAAATTTAGATTTTCAAATTTTAGACTTTTTAAGACCCCGTGGATACCCTGTTATTTCATATAAAAGTTTAAGTGCATACATATTTTATGATGCTGTGTATTTAAGGTGTAGGTTAATATACACACACCTCAGGAGGCCTGTCATTGATTGGTTAAAACAAGGTAATCAGTAGATGGGAATTAACGTCAGATTTAGTCACGGATCACCTTCAAACTCTCCTTGTCATGATATTTGAATTAATTATACATCAACACCAGCATCTATACCGTGATTATTTCTCTGACAATAATCGTACCAAGAAAATGTATAATCGTGACATCCCTAGTCTCATATTCTGCTTCCTTCCTGCCTCACCGTCTTGTGGCAGCGGTGGTGTTGCTGCATAGCTGACCTGTGAGCTACAATCACCAGAGATTACACCTACAGTTGAAGGTCCATAACTTAACACTAGGCAGCTACAACAATACAAAAAGGCTCCATAAGCACCACCACTAAAAAGAAACATGCGTCAACCCGCACATAAATGTTTACACTGTCTGTGTGTGTGACAGCATCATGTCAGGCAGACAGCCACAACAAAATCTGCTCAGACCAGCATGTCTGTGAGTAGTTACATGTTCACAGTATGTGTGTGTACATGTGACGTCATTTGAAAAGGCACTGCAAGGCTTCAATTAGCCTTAAAACACACATCTGACTCCGACTAGTGGATAATGCGTTAGTGTGTGTCCCTCCTGGCTTTGTTTTGTTGTGATAACAGTGGTTTGTAAATGGCAAACTCGACTGAAGTATGAGAGGGATGTTTGTATTTGCAAATGTGCGTTGTATATGTATTGATCCTGTGTGTGTAGTCCAGCTTAGTTCAGTCATTGGTGTTGATAACTTTTAAGAGGATGTTAAAGGGATAGTATCATTTTTTTTAAAGTGGGGTTGTATGATCTACAAATAGCCCCTAAGTACTTTAATTGCAGTAGAAGACTCTCTACACTCCTCCCGTTAGCAACGCCAGCCCATAATAGCTCTGCCCAGAGATTTACAACATACATCGTTGTGACCAGACCCAAAGAAATGGCCTATTTTCGCAGCCTAAAAGAGGTTTTACCTGAAAATAAAATACTCAGTTCCATTGTTCGCTACAATATAATTTTTTCCAGCCCCTCAAAGTGCAGGAAAAATGCAGTTTTTATTTGAACTGCTGATCGGCGGGCGCTAACCCTGGGCCGGAGGGATACATGAGTTGGTTAGGTCCAAATAAAAACTGTTTTTCCTGCTCTTTGAGGGGCTGGAAAAAATTATATCATAGTGAACAATGTAACTGTGTTTTTTTTTTCAGGTAAAACCTCTTTTAGGCCATGAAAATAGGCCGTTTCTTTGGGTCTGTTCACAACACTGTATGTTGTAAATCTCTGGGCAGGGCTATTATGGGCTGGCGTTGCTAACGGGAGGAGTGCAGAGAGTCTTCTACTGCAATTAAAGTACTTAAGGGTTATTTGTAGATCATACAACCCCACTTTAAAAAAAATTATACTATCCCTTTAAGGAGATAAGAGAGAGGAGTTTGGAAGAGAAGGATTAAGATAAGAATTGATAAGGAAAAAATAAGGATGAATTGTAAAACAATCCAATGGTAAAAAAAAGAAAAGAAAAGAAACAGCATCAGGAGCAGACAGCAGCAATGAGCAGAGCACACAGCTAGTAAGAACTACAAACCTCTTTCAGGGCTTTCAGCAGCTTGGGCCTCTTGTCCTCCACACTCTCTCTGGACTGTTGCTTCAGCTTCCTCAGCAGGGCTGTGACTGAGAGACACACAGAAACAAAAAGAGACATTAAGACATGCACAAGTGAGACCAAAATCATCAACAACAATGATGCTTTTTACTGTCTGGGCTGAAGAGCTTATGGTGGAAAAAAAAAATGTTCAAGAGTGGAATGGATGACAGCATCTGTTCTCATCAGAGCTGAGCGTTAATTTTTTTCTTTTTTCCAAATAACCCTTTGTTATGTTGAATCTGATCCCACCAGTCAGCTTGCTCCAAGTAGAACATTTAGTTACTATACTCAAAAACAAATTCCTCCACCATGTCGTTGCTGCTTTGGCAAACGGTGAGCATCCTTCTCTCAGTGGGATGAAAGCCAGCCTGTCCTAAAATGATGGTTTGTTGGCAGAAAAAAAAAAAAAAAAAAAAGAATTTGCATTTTTCTGAAACACTGACCCTTTCGAAACTTTAAAGAGAGCTGCACTCTTCAATTAAAAGCTTTTTGAAAGCTCCTGCATTGTGAATACCTCACAGACTTTTGTTTTAATGTTAAGAAGGTCCATGAACACTTCACATACCCAAGCAAAACTAATTTCACATCAAACAGACTAAAAACCAATTTTCAGGCTGCCAGAATTACTGCTGCATTAATGGAGCACTGTACCGAGTGGTTCACACTTTGCCACTTCACCACAGCACTGATGGTTTGCAATATGCTTACCGTCATTACCCTCTATTCAAATCCTGCCAACATTGAAACATGCTACAGGCAAAAAAGCACCCGGTTTACAGTAACAATGGCTTTTGGTTCAGAGATACGCCAACTTCCTGCTGCCACATGGGACACTCCCAGCAGCATCCGACCAATCCCAGTGCACCGCCTGCAGGGATCAAACCGTTCCGGGAAGTTCAAAGGGAACGCGGCTGGCAGATATAGAGCTGCCAGCTAATGAGCTGTGCCTTTAACCTCCTTAACAACCTGGGGGAGAGACGCACTCACTGGAGACTTTTAAACCACGACGAGTTACATTAACGAGCATTCACAGCTCTTTAGCCTATTGGCTGCAGGAGACTTGTTTATGTAAAAGAAAACAAGGTTAAGAAAAAAAAAAGATCCACACCCAACTAGCAAGCATTTATTTAAATGTTATTTGCTGTTTATAAGGGGAGTGGGATCATTGGTTGGTTGTTGATACATGTGGTGCTTTTATGGAGCCAGGAGGGGATTAAATGATGACATGACTGTGCCACTTAAAACTCATGGAAACAGCAATGACACAAAAAAAAAGAAAATGTTTGGCTTGTCACACTCAGACTGCCCTACATTTTAATAGGACTAAGAGCAACAGTGGACATATGGCATCATCATTAGCTTAACTAGCTCCAGTGCCGCCCTATGTGCACGTGTTGAATCAACATACACAACAATGTTGTTGTGTTGTCTGATCGGCTGTCCCCACGAGGCAGCACATAGGGGGCAGGGGGCTCGACGGTGAAACTAGGCCAAATGAGAGCACAGGCATGCACACGCACACGTGCACGCACAGGGATACACATGATGGCACACAGACACAGGACGAGGGGTGTCTGTGTGGCGCGGCTGCCTAATGAGTGTGGACAAGCTCTGGATGGGGCTCCTCCTGATCCTCCCCGCCTCTCAGCGGGACAAGGGAAGGAGTACAATCTCACCATCTGCCCACAGCCGACCCAGCCAACACCGGCCGAGAAATCAATCCCGACCACTTCGACACTAAACCAAACTGACTCTCCATGCTGGCACTAATTCACCCCCGCTACTGATTAGGGCTACTTTCCTGTGGCATTAATTAGGTGAGTGATCTGAGTAACTTTACCTCCACACATTAATTAAAAGAGACAGAGTCGGGACGATTTTTACATTTGCAGCACCACAACCTGCTACTCTTTAACAATTAGCTCCTGGATCTAACTGGACAACCGCGACTGGCCGTTCTCCAAGAATCTGAGAACAGTCAATATTGACACAGGTTCACTGTGGAGTTGCTGTGCGGTAGAGCAAAACTGTGAGGAAGGAAGGCAAGGCTGCTGCAAACACGCCTTCTTCAGCACAGTTTCAAACTTGCTGAGGCAGTCAATTATTATTATTGTTTGTTTTGTTTAGTTTTTAAGTATATTTTTCGCCTTTCAAGGGACAACGAGGAGTTTCTATTCGGTTATAAAAAAGTCTCACGTTAATGTGGATGAATCTCCACTACCCACACTTGTTAATGGGGCCATTTTCGATAAATATATTGTTCTGTCTCTATCGTTATTTTGTTATTATTAGTGTTGGCGGAAATGCTGGTCAAGCCGACCAGCGTTTCCTTCGTGGCGAGTCATGAGAATAACAAAGCCGAATCGCCGTTTATGGTCGGAACTACGACGGTATGTGATCGTCTTTGAACCTCTGACTTTAATTCTTGATGAATGAAAACATGAGTCTGTCTTGCGCCGGTCAAAGAATTTCACGGTGCGGAGGCTCATAAATGTAGTGTGGAAACGCTTCGCTTTTCCAAAACTCCTCATTGTCCCTTTAATGGAAAGCACAGTCAAGAGAGAGACAGGAAATGGGGATGACCTACAGGAAAGGGCGCTTGATGCAGGATTCGGATCGGTTCTGCCTGCAGTGAGGACTGTAGCCTCAACACATGGGATGGCTGCTCTACTAACTGAGCTAAACTCCGCCCCACAGTCAATTAATTTTACAGGGCATCCAAAAAAAGAGTCAAAGCAGCCACTTTCCTTAAAAATTACAAGCTGCTTTTATGTTGTGGGGAGAGAAAAAAATACTTCAGTCAAGATTTAAACCACAGACATTGATGTCACTTTGTTGGCCTTTATCAGGGACCGCAAATGTTTTAATATTTTCTTCTAATATTATTTTGGCAAATGTGTCACTGGTGATAAACTTCCATGAAATCAGGGCATATAAGAGACAATCTGCTCAAATATAAATTGACCACTGGTGGTTCATCACAGCATTAAAAACAACAACGCTTCCTTTGTATAACCAAACTACTGCTCCAACAAACTTGTCAACCAGAGTTATTTGATGGCTTTCTAGATAAGAGCTGAAAATATCCAGGCTTCGCAATAGCCGACCAAAGCTGAAATTCAAACAACCTCAAACTGAACTTTTCAACAGCAAACTCAGGTCTGGTCCTTTATTCATCAGCCAACAGACTAGACCACTGCAGTCTTGACACCCACATGGAAAAGCAACTCCCTGTCTAATAAACACCAACAGGACTGAGACAGGCGCGCGGACCAACTCCTGAAGCCGACAGCGCAGCTGTGCGAGCAGAATGCAAGTAAGGACAAAAATAGCTATTTCTGAACAGAACATGTGACAAAATCTATTTTTGAGCCACGTTTTGACCTCTTGTTCAAATGGAAAACATGAAGTGGTGAAATTCAGATGACAAATGCATCAATCACAGCAAATAAGCATTGACAGCAGAGTAGATTAGTCACAAACATTTTATATAAAGAAAAGAAAATTACAAAGGAACAGTGTTGAAATTGGATGTTCTTAATCGTTGCATACTTTCAAGACATGTTTTGCTTAGTAAACTTGAATTTCCTCCTTGCGACTCCCCAGTTAAAGCAGAAGTAAGCGATATTTTTGTGTTAATATAAGTCTTAAATAGTTATATCTTCCGACAGCAATCACTTACATAGAGTGTTTGGACCGAAACACGGGTCTCTCAGTCACTCTGCTCTGCTCTGAGCCGAGGAGAAAACTTTTCTTGTATCCTACAATTTTTATCCAATGAGGAGAGAGAACGGCATGAAGGGCTGTGTGTGCAGCCAAGGGATGCGCCTGAATGTGGTGACGTAGGGACGAGGATCCATGACGAGGGCGGGGGCTGCTAACTCCGTCGGCTGACAAGCAGTTATGGTGCGTTCAGGGCAGCCCGTAACTCGTGTTTTTCCGACCTGTGAAGTCGTACCAGTTCGATTTGGTACGAGTTCACGGGTCGGAAGTTACGAGTGGCCGTTATAGTGACTTTCACAGGTAAAACAGGTTGGAAAAACACGAGTGGGTTGCCTGGAACGCTACAAAGTTGTAAGTCGTGACTTGAAGCTGTAATTTACGGTTTCAAAAGCCTGCCTGGAACGCAGCATTAGCCAAAACGACCGGATCGCTTACTTCTGCTTTAAGTTGTAGGACGTACAGTCACATTTCCCCATCGGTTCCTCAATTAAAGCAGTTTCATAAAGACCACAAGTGCTTTTTAAAAACAATGATGTCACAGTGTCACAGTCACCTTGACCTTTGACCACCCTTGGACATCGTGTTTTCAAGGATGGATACTGGCAGGGGCAGAAATACAGACCTCCAGAAAACGTAACGTTTGCAATTGTCAACACTTTCCAGGCCAGGTCTCCATTTCCCTAACACACTCCTGGCAAACGCTGACTCAGCTCACACTGAATAACAGGGCTCTAGGCTAAACCTGAAAAGGACTCAACATTTATTGTGCTGAATACAGAAAAACTTGTCTTTTTTTTTCAGAACACTTCTCCTTTAATATCACTGTAGCAGCCATATGTGGAATGGATGTTTTACAGTGTGCAGTCAAATGCTATAGCTGAACTGTGACCAGCCCTGCACTTTGGAGCGACGTTAAAGAGGCATCGGGGTTATAGGACAAGAGCCCTTCTCAACGGCTTCACTACAGCAGAAGCCTGATTCCCACTCGCCTCTAAAATCTGTCCACTCTCTACCTGTCTACTGCTGAGCTCAATGTTTACTAAGCAGATCCAGTACATTTCTTTTTGTTTGTTCTTAGTTTTCTAGTCAGTTTTTTTTTTTAAAGGTACATTCACTTTTACTTTCATATTTCATAACATTTCCATTATGATAACAACAAATTTTCTGCATTCAGCATGTGTAAAGAGGTACAGGATGTACAGGATGGTAGCAGGAGCTTTTCCAGGAAGGAAAAAGGTGAGAGCTACTGAATAGAGAAAAATCACCACCAAGCAAAATGGGCTCAGGAATACAATTCTCACCCTCATAGCGTTGGTACTAGATGTGAGTGTTTGTCACTGAGTCAAAATGTCTTGTGAAAGAATATAAACATTTATATACAGATATGAAATGGTGACAAGTTTGAAGTTACATCAAGGGCTTTTTGTGTGCACTGAATGAGAGGAGCTGACTGTTAGAACCTTTTATTTTTGCTCTTCTTTTCTCTCTTTCAGCTGTCATATTGTTTTCTAAACCCTGTGCCGTCATGAACCTGCATCAGGTAATAACATATTTCAGTCTGGCTCTATTTCTTATTTACAGATTTCCACCACATATAATGAAACCTCAGGCTTTCCTCTTCCAATGATCAGCATATTAAGAGCTTTAAATAGATAATACATAAAAAGCACTTATCTGCTAGAGAAATACTAATTGGCAAACTAGGGTAGGCCGTGTACAAAGGTTGTTCTCACGCTATCAATTTACATCCAATACTGATGAGAAAAACTAAGAAAAGGCAGGGGCTACAATTAAAAGTGGATATATCAAGCTGAAATTGAAGTTAAAACATTTCAACAACCCACAGTTTAACAGAGATTTGGGACTGCTGGCAGAAAACGGGCGAGACCAGGTCCTGAGCACAATCGGCCTAAGAGGAGAGAGAAACATCTAATGAATTGCCTTTCATAGCGGCACAAAAGCCAGAGGGCCTTGAGGAATGTCCCCTCTCTCTAAAGCACAAAGGAGGCAGGCCGGCGTCATGGCCTCACTGAGAAGCAAAAGCATGAAAAAGAATGTGCCGAGCCATTTGTTGATTTGCATGTGTTGATCGGATGTCTTCCCTTCGCCTTTCACTGTTTTCACACAGGAAAAATCCTGAAAACTGAAACATCGCTGAAGCCACATTTCTTTGAGTGAATGAGCAGCTGCGGTGGGGAAGTTTCTACAGTCTGTCTTGGTGTATTATTTATTAACTGTACCAAGCCACGCCGGCCGGCCGGTCACAGACACTTACTCATCTGTCGGTCTCCGTAGCTAATGGCCTCCGCGAGGGGACTCCATCCCTGAGCGTTCTTCACCTTCACCGGTGCATTGTGGGCCAGCAACAGGTGGGCACACTCTGTAAGAGATAGAGACAGAAAGGTACCTAATTATTTGAATTGTTAAAAACTTTAATTGATAAGTTTCATTAATAGCATATCAGGAAAAGAACATCCATTGAAATAAAAGTCCAGCAGCACTGGTCATAGAAATGAAGACACGACTCCACAGATGCTCCCATAACTGGAATGTGACAACTGTGAAAGTTTGTACATTTTTAAACAAGATCAGATCATCTGTAAAGAGGTTGTTCTACAACTAGGAATCAACCAGTTAAGTATTTTCTTTCCCTAATCACTGGTTAAAATTCTTACTGCTAGTTCAAACAAGACATACCGAAGAGAGATATTTAAACCAGAACAAAATAAGTCTGCATGTAAACATTAACGTGTCTCAAAGACAACTCATAGGTGTCTACTTTTAGTTAAAGAGATACAGAGAAAAGGAGGTGTGATATTTAGCAAAAAGGACCTTTATTATTCCAAATGCCAATGGGCGAATAAGCACTAATGACTTCCTTCATTTGTCCGCCTGATGCCCGGATGCATCCACAATGCATGCTGAATACAAAATATAAAAGACACGCATGAAAGAAAAAAATAAATATATTCATCGTGCTTCATTTACGTTGAAACAAAACAAAAGTAAGAAACAAAAAAATCTGTCACCAATGCCCAGAGCCTGCGTATTTTGATATCATGTGCAGATGAGTTTACTTCAAAGCAAAAATCAGTTTGTCTAATGACGGGTGATTCAGTGGTTGCCTAGCAATAATGATTTCAGAAAATGAACTGCACTGCTCATTATTTCAAAGTGTAGGCTTAAAAAAAGGCAATGTGGTGTGTTTCGTGTTTTTCAACAAGCAAAATGCACTTTGTCTGATCGGGGTCCACATTTCCCATCCCTGCTTCTTGTCAGCACCTTAGATGTTGCTATGGTGACTTATAATTCATACTCAGATGCACCCATCAAACAGACAACGCCCCCAAGCCCTCTTTAAACTAACTTTAACTCCATGCCAACACTGTCTCCAGCTCTAATTTTGTGTTCAACTTGTTTTATAGAGAGGTACAAATCAAGACTAAAATTTCTTTCTGGTTTTTGGCCAATCTAATGCATTTATCTTATCACTTTGCGGTGCATGTAGCTGACATCTATGAATCTATGAATATGTATGATATGAATCTCAGATGCTTCCTGTAGCATCAGTGTTTCAAAAATAATCCTGGTTTTATAGAAGGCCAGATTGTGTGTAGGACTGAGCTGACATCTGACCCATTAACCAAAGAGCCATATGGGGCCTACACTACAGTTACACAAGACTCAGCAGCCTACTTCAGAGTCCATACTGCAATAAAATGAGGAAAAGATTCTTGGGAATAAAAATGTCAAACTTCACAAAAAGACATTCCCTGGTGCTGTGCAGAGTAACCCTCGGAGCTGCGCTTGTATTCCAACAACGGGAAAATGGCCAAAGAGCTTCATCCCTTTTCTATGGCAAGATCAGCGGTAAGTGCAGCACAAAATCCCTCCACTCTCTGGGCAGCCTGTCAACAAACCGCAGCCGGCCAAAAATGAAGCCTGTTGTTCCGGCTCAGCTGTCAGTTTTGTCGTGACATCATTCATTACTCTGTTTGGCATCTGCACAGCTCTGTCTCAGCACTGGGCAGGAGCAGTCACAGTCCTGTGAGCGGAAAAACTGCCCAAATGAAAAGCGGCGGAGGCTAAATGCTAACAGGAGATTCACAGGGCTGACTTTACCAACGATCATTCAGTCTCACAAAAGCCTCAGAGAAGCTCTCAATATAACTGGATACCAGTGGCTGCATGTTCAGACTTGTTTCCCTGCTGAACACCACCATGAACTGCATTACAAAACCAGCCTCGAGTGGTGTATTTGGAGAGGCAACTTGGTGCCCAGGACCATGAGGAGTAACTTTTGCCCCTTTAAAGGAAAGCATAACACACAGCAACATTGTCACATCATCTAAAAGACCACATCACCTTACTGATCTACATACTCCTTTTGTTTAATTCATGAGTGAGGCCAGTGTCTCATACATTCTTTATGACAGAGAGGAATACATTTTGAAACTCTTCCTAATTAAACATATTATCCACACAACAAAGAGGAGTGTGGCTGCTCGTCCCCAGAGTGTAGTTACAGAAAAATCAGGTTGTACAAGAACAAAAAGCACCTAGGCTGTATTCTTTACAAAAACAATTATCACCAGCAGCACCGTTGCTCTTATGTAAAGCTGACTTAAAGCGGGAACCGTGGCAAAGGAAATCAAATTGAACAAAGGCAGGCCAGTGGGACGTCATTGTGCTCACACTGGGGGAGCAGCTGAAGTTCAAAGACCTGGCTCCTGACTGGTCTGAATTCATTTTCTTATTATATTTTCTGCTCATTCATGACATGATCAGCATGTTAAGTGCTGAATAATGTCAAAGGCTGACCACTTCAGAAAAAACTGACTAATACTGACCATATTGCATGCTTTAATTAAATAAAGAAGCTGTGCTGGTACCAGAAAGGGGTGGATTGCTGCAGAGTGCATCACAGAGAGCTTTTGCATCAGCAAACAAAAACGCAACCCTCCGTGTTTATGCATTAGTCTGAGCCATGCCTGAAATGACGGGTAAAGGGAGTTAATGTAGAGAAAACATAGGCAGCCAAGTGCACCAGCACTCGCTTTCTGACATAAGGCTTGCATTCCCGCAGGGCCTTTGACCTATATATCACCCAGCTAAGTCCAATGATTGTGTAATAATAATGGCAACATTTAGCAGCAGATATACATTACATAATCAAGAAAACAGCCAGACCACGTGTCCTCAGCTACAGACCTGTCAGCTTCTGGTCTGGGCTTTGAGGATGAATTGATGAGCATCGGAAACACTACAATAAATGGACACTAGGTTTCTGGTGTGCTGCTATCCGGTCTGAAATCCAACCATACACTCTCTATAGCCACAACTTAATCAAAGCCTATGTGGTGTTGTCTTCAGATGGGTTCTGGTGGGTCAATCCCCCTCCTTCCCTGCTACACGTCACTTAGCCTTGGCTCTGGCAGATGTCTGCACTCTACTGAGCACGTTCTCTATTCTTTTGTGTTTTTGCCACAATAACATTAAAGAAACGTCCGACAGGCTGAATGTCATTCCTGTTTCTTATATTATCGTATGCATAATTTAGGTAACGAAGACGATAATGCAGCTTTAAGTTCCTTGCATGTGTCGATGCAAAGTTCTGTGTAGACCAGATGGCATGCAGCAGGTGATGCAACGTACATAGCAGAGATTAGAGACTTGACTTAACTTAGACATGCCCCTTAAAACCAAGGACTTGACTTGGACTTGCCCCTCAAAGAGTTGGGACTTGACGTGGACTTACTTCTTCTGGACTGATCAGTTTTCACTCTGTAAACCTGTCTATAATTCATGCTGCTTCCCCATCTAGAGTCTAACACAAGTTTTATATGTTGCTGTTTGCCTTGTTAGCTGACAAGGACTAAGGTAATCAAACAACTGTTGGTCACTCCTAAATCAAATTGGACAGAGCTGCCTAGATACATTAACACTCAGCCTGTAATTCATTAGCCATGGTTTGCTGTCTGATTCGATCCAATATGCAGTTGTGAAAGTATTGATATAAGGAACTCTCCCTGAGGGTTTCTGAGCTGATTGCATGTGCAGCAGGTGTGCAGGGATCCTGCTTAAGTCACATGCAACTCTGAGTGAGGTAGAGCACGGTGGATAAATGAAGTGCTCATCTAATGCTTCACTACTACGTGCACTGGGCTACACATGGGACACAGATAACAGTAACACACCCGCCGCCATCACCATCCATTCTGATCGAGGCGGAGTACGTCTATGAAATTGCTTTTTTGCTCATCTCCTCCTCACCATCGATCCCACACTCAGCAGCAGAATCAAACAGGAGCTGGTGAATCACACTGTCCATGTCTCTGAGGCAAAATGGGAAACTCCTGAAAGTCACTTGTTTGGGCTTTGCAGACTGACCTACACATGTTTTCCTCTGGACAAAAATAATGCTAATGTCCTACTTAATATGACTCTAACCCTCTCTCTTAACTTTAAATAGGGCTTTTCTTTAGTGATGACCTGATGGTAATTTGCAATTTCAGAAGAAGGCCAACCTGGCCAGACTACCACACTGTGGCTCCACTAGGTTGTTATCTTGTATCTCTGAAACCAATTTATAATATCTAATAAATTTGTCCTTGTGACCATGGGAACAGACATCAAAACCATAAAACAAATTGGAGTCTTCAGGAAAAATGCTATCAACACCTCAGTGTGAAATACTGCATTTAGTGTCTTTCATTTCCAGAAAATGGATTCATACCCTGTATCAAAAATCTGTCAATGCTGACAGAAAAATGATCAACAGTATTCATCCACATTTATTCATTGGGTTGGTCTTTTCTCAGTATTTCATAACTATCATGGGCAGAACCAAAAAAGACAGACTGTATTATGCTCTGTTTTTTACTGTTTGTGACAGAAATGATATTTCCTATCTGTTAACAGTTAATGCCTTAAAGTCTTTTGGACTATACGCAAGAATCAGCATTATTACTGGTCTGCTAAATAATAAACCCACACACAAACCCCTACACAAAGAGCGCCTTGTCCCCTTCATCCCAACGAGGCGGCCACACCCAGACTATGATCTCATGCTGAAGCCTTCAGCCTGTCTGGCCTGAGCATCCCTGGAGGACAGGGCAGCAGCACAGGCAAGAGATAGGCAACCTCATTAGCACAATCAATCCTATATAGCGTCCCATCCGCCACTATTCTTCGGCACTCCAGCGTCTCTGAACAGCCAGTAGGCAGTGGCAGGGCCTTTGCTCTGCCGACAGGAATTGAACTTTGTGAATGTGAAATCAATTGAAACACATTCTCCGGTGACAGACACTACACAAATGGGCCTTTACAGCGAGACTAACCCTATGCCTGAACCGTTCACTGAGAGCGAGGGGGATTAATTTTTCAATAGCATGTTCTGAGGTCTCCTTATGAAATTAAATGATAACATCGACTCACAAAGGGAGCAGTGCATTAATGTTTTATGCACATGCTTTCAGTCCAGGCAGGGCAACTCTGCTGAAAACAAATTCATGTAATGATTTTTAGAGAGCCAAGATGCATGACACGCCGGTCATTATATACTTCAAACTACACAGAGCCCTGCATGGTGTCTGCAAATCTGCATAATTTGGTGCCTTCTCTATTCACAACTTATTCAAGCCAACAACTAAGTGACCCCTTCAACACAAGAGATGCCAGTAGAAAACTAATAATAGCTGTAGCACACCACGCAATTATTATGAATGTTGAAAATGACATCTCTTACCTCGGCTAAATTATCCCCTGTACCGGCTTCAAACTATTACCATTTAAGCCGGAGGTGGAACATCAGTCTGAACGGAGAGGATCCCATTTCTTGCACTGTCATCATTATCTAATCCCCAGTGATTAAATATGCTCTAATATGCTGCTTTGTGAGTGCATTAAATAGAGGAGTTCGAAGAAAATTGTTTCCTTGCTCAATCCCGTTTTTGTTGAGGGAAGAATCCATAAACATAGCCTCTTCACTCATGCATGAGCCTCTTGCCTCCTGGGATTTGCATAGTGATCTGTGACAAATGTCTGGTGGTGCTTAGCTTAGCTGGACAAATGCATACACAAAGACACACACACATGCTCTTTTACACACAAATAAATAGAAACAAAGGACATACGGCACAGAAGAGATTCATTTAAGAAGGACACAGGGACACAGAGGGAGACAAAAATAAACCATATGTTGATGAATCGTTACACGTTTCTTACCTTTGTGCCCCATCATGACAGCGAGATGCAGCGGTGTGTTCCCTGAGGAAGACAGAAAAAAAAATTTGTCTCAGTAAGAGATATGTGACAAGCATTTTGCCACTTGGACTGTCACATTTTACTTGCATTACATGCTTATATTGGAAAGCATAGTCCACTAAATCCCAAATCAAATAGTAAATGCGTGTCTATTGTGTGTTCTCCAACCATGACAAGCAATATTACAGTCCATCAACCTGCTGCACACCCCAAAAGAAGCTGCATTTAACAGGAAGGGACATGGCTTGTTGGAAGTCACAAAGTAAACACTGAATGGTAACGGTTGCGCACTTCAAATGCATTCAGGGAAAAATAACATTTGGATTAGGTGTGGAGATGCACTTTTCTTCCCAGGATGTGAAATATGCCTCATAAGCACCGGAGAATCCCTCAAGAGGAAGCCGAACTGCCCGGTCAGCTCCTTCAGGCTCCTCTTCCATGGGGAAGAGTGGTGGGCAAGCATCCAGAGTAAAGAGGGCCTGCGTTGTAGAAGCCCTGATGTGGGTCAAAATACAAGCTGGGGGATAAAATATAAGTCCCGCTGGATATTGTGATAAACTGTACAGATAGGGCAGTGGAACAAAACAGCCACAAGGATGTTGTAGGTCTAGGGTGTGGTGGGAATCATCTCTCCAGTTCAAAAGTCCTTGCGCAAGTCAGTCTATATTTATCTGTATCAATGTGTCACTAATAACAAAAATGTGAGATTAATCAGTACTGATAATAGTTGGCTGGAAAGGAATCCCATTATTATCTTTATATCTTTATTAATATCTTTATAGCCTGACTCAGATATGGGTACAGTCACTGGGAAAGAATGTTTGTTATGATGCAAGTGAATCAATAACCAGCCACCCACATCAGAGATTTTATAACCATTGATTTTACTTTGTGTTTTCTATAGATGTGGAAGATAACTGCGCCGAAGAACATAATTAGCTATTTCTTAGTCTGCAATATGGCAGTTAGCTACTCGAAATGGAAACAACATCAAATGAATGTCTGTAAGCACCAAAATCTGAACTCATGTGTACGTAAACAACACACTGACTGGTGCCATTGAGCCACGCCAATACACAACGAGGCTGACAAACCTGCTGAAAAGCACAAGTTCAAGTTCTGCAACAACACCAGAGGCAAAGTGTCTCACACCCTGGTTGCAGGACGATATAGAAGAGCTTTCATTTGAAGACAGACCAGATTCCAGTGGTGATGTGTGTGTGTGAAGGAGTACAAAGACAAACCCTTTTTTTTTTTTTGCTGCCTTGGTATATGAACAAAACAATCTTGGTCTCCCAACAATTTGGGGAGGGTTTTGTCTGGAAATGTGGTGTTATCTGAACAGACTTTGACCTACAAAAGAGGAGCTATCAGCCTGGGCTAAAGCTCCTAAAGACTCTTAATACATCAACCATAAGATATGGTCCAACTTATGAAGAGTCACTTGGGACAAAATAACCATCTCCTCGGCCTGTGAGTCATACTTTGAAAGAATAGGACAAAAACAATTAATGGGTTAAGTAAGGAAATTACATATTAATCCATCATTAGTTACAGTGAGAATAATAAGGTATTTCACAACTGTCGGTGGGAAGATGCACCGAGGTGTCTGATGCTGAACTGTCAAGCTGACTAGAGGAAAACTGGGATGTGATATCGTTAGAGGTGGTCGGGGTCGGGGACTCGAACTATCCGTGTTTGAGTTGTGATTTCCAGGCCCTGTCATGCATGGGGGAGCCTCGCCTACTTTCAGTGCTGATGGAGAATGATGGCCTATTAGCTAAAACTAAGCTTCACTGGCTGCACCTCCAAATTGGATGGATTTGCGATGGGTCTTTTGGGCTCATGGGGCCACTGTAACACTGTAACACTGTAACAAGGAGCTGGTTGTTGGGACTCACCGTGAATGTCTTTCTGGGCGATGTTCTGCGTCCGTATGAGCGAGGACAGACGTCGGACATCTCCTTTAAACACACACTCGTGCACCGGAAAGTCCTGTTGTCCGGTTCGGATGATTGGGTTCTTATTGTTGTCATCGATAACATCCGATGTTGACAGCGTGTTTGAGTTAGCATTAATCTGCGACTGCTGATTCTGCTGCTGCTGTTGTTGCTGCTGTTGCTGCTGCTGCTGCTGCTGCTGTTGCTGCTGCTGCTGCTGTTGTTGTTGCTGCGTGGACGAAGACTTGATTAACTTGTGGTTGCTGAAGATTTTACTCGCTCTGCTCTTGCTGTTCGTCTTGGAGGCGGTGAAGGTCCCGGTCGCAGCCTCCTCGTCCGGTTCCAGTAAATCCTCGTCCTTGCTCGGCCTGTGGTCCTTGCGCAGGGAGCGTATCTTCTCTCCGGTCATTTTCTATCTAACGTTAAACAGTTGTTGGCGCCGCCGCTAACGGAGCAGAGGGTGTCGTCGCGGACGATGACCCTCTCCCGGGGGCCAACTGATGCGATTCGCCAGTTGGGTAGCTTTCACACAAACACCGAAAATTGCACAACATGAAAACACTTAACTCTGGACGCTGGACACAGGCAGAAAAACGAAAGTGAACAGACAGACAGGCAGGCAGGCAGGCAGGCGGCTCCTCACTTCGCACCGGGCGGGCGTCTAATGAAAACAAACAGTCCCCGCTCTCCTCCTGCCTCTCAAACTGTCGCTGGTTGCTGCACAACGTAGTTGACTAGTACGGAAGATTCGACCGATGTCTTCCGCCTCGAACTATCGCGAGAGTTCAGAGGAGGTTACTAACGGTCACTGGCGGCTGATAGCGCTTGTTCTCTGGGTGGGTGGGTACGCTGGGTGGGTCAACGTTACAACCCAAGTAAAGGGAGTCAGTCAGTCAGTCAGCAGTAGAGAGAGTAGTATACAGTAGAGTCTGCTTTCAAACACTGAAATGTTTACCCCAATTTTTTTTAACCCCTACATATAGAGCTAAATTTAATGGCTGGTATTTGGGTTAAAGAGATGTTTTCCCCCTGCACTGTAAATTGCATAAAGTGGAAATACTCAAGGATAAAGAACAAGTGACTAAAAAAAAAGTGTTCAGGTAGGCCTACAGTACTGGATTAAGTGTACTTGTCATCCAGGCACACACAAAGAAAAATAACAATTAGCTAATTTCTTGTGCAAACACTGAAATGTTTACCCCAATTTTTTTTAACCCCTACATAGAGCTAAATTTAATGGCTGGTATTTACGTTTGCATGTCAGTCAAAAGTAAATGCAGTGTCAATGTTTCAGTGTTCTTCTATAGGAAAATAGAATAACAAAAACCTACTCTAATTCTGTATAGGCTACATCTGGTTAGTTAGTGCAGCTTTAAAATACAACCTCACTATGAGCAGAGCAGAGCAAGGTCCTCCGTTTCGATTGCACAGAATTGGGAAAAACTACACAAAGAATCTCTAAATAATAAATATGCACACAAATGAATGAAATAATTAGTGTATGTGTGTAATAATCAGTCACAGACTGATTATTGTGTGTATGTAAATTCCCATTACAAGTTAAATCACCTGTTAAACACCACAGTGAGTCATCCATAAACACCTTTGCAACAGGTTATAGTAGAGTCTGCTTTCCCTCTGAGCTCAAACAGCATGTCTGCCTACTCCCGAGCACTGGATCACCAATATCAACACAATTATTTGTCTTGTCAATATGACACAAAGGTGAAAAATACCATGATGCATTTGGTGAATCCTACATAGCCTACTCACAATAATAATAATAATAATAATAATATAGGCTATATGGAGACAGATATAGCATATATAGCATATTAAGTGCCTGAATGGCCTGGCACCGCCCTACCTGTCTGACCTTCTTGTTCTTCACCATGCCCCCCGAGCACTGAGGTCTGCTAATCAGCTGCTCTTAACCACACCGAGAGCAAAACTAAAAACGAGAGGAGACAGAGCATTCTCTGTGGTGGCCCCGACATTGTGGAACAGCCTACCTCTGCATATTAGGACTGCACAAACACTCGAGCACTTTAAATCTCTTTTAAAAACTCATCTCTTTTCCTTGGCATTTTAGTTTTATATGTCTCCACTCTTGTTTTATTGTTTTATTGCATGCTTTTATTGTAGTTACATTACCTGTTCCATCTAGTTGTATTGCCACTAGTTTGCTTGTGTGTTTATTGTACAGCACTTTGGACAACCTGGGTTGTATTTTTAAATGTGCTATATAAATAAATATGTATTGTATTGTATTGTATATAAACATGAAATAATTATAAACAAAGAAAACCCATTATATTCTAAAATCTATAAAATTCAATAAAATGACGCATGCTCACACAGAAGACATGTGCCATGATCTATGAACTGAGGTTTTCACTGCAGAACACTGTTCAGCTGATGAACAAAAATCAATGATTGACTCTAGTATCATACATAAAAGCACACTGTCTATATTTATAGAATAGGCTATTGTCTACCTGCTATCATTTTCATTTAAAGCCATTTCACACTAATTTCTCAGTATTTCTGAGGTAAATATTATAGCCTACTTTTTAAGCTACTAAATCTATTTTCACAGCTAGAAGCTATACTTAGTGCATTTTGGTCATGGTTTTACATGAGATGATTTAATAAAGTGTTGTATTTACTGCCTTACCCAACAGTAAGAAAAACAGGTAAGCAGCAATAGGCTGCTTCAAAAATCATAATATACATAATCTTAAAGGGGTGACACTGCATAATGAGCAGGTTGCTATTACTTGTCATAATGTAAATTCACTTTCTTTTTATTCCTGGTTTGATAATGCATCTGTAGTTTTGTTTTAGTAAAATAATGGATGAGAAACATTTACTTGTGATTCATGTTCATGTGTGTTATTACTTTACATAAAGGATCTGGACATTATTCTCTCCATTGTCAGCAAAGTATCAAAAGTAAATACTCAAAGTGGAAAAAGTGGACCACATAATCCAAATGTCAACTTTCAGTTGGCATTTGGATTATGTGGGTGGGCAACAACAAAATTGGGGGGTTGGGAGATGTGTGTTTAAAGGAAAATGCAGCTTGCAAATCATGCAAACTCAACAGTGAAACTATACAAAACTACTAATACAATTTGTAAGGACCTGAGAAAAAAATGAACCGGAATCCACATTGACAGTTTTAATTTGATTGCTGAGAGCAGGTAGCAACAAACAGGTCTTGCAACTAAACCGTGTCTGTACCGCATGTGTGAAGAAGTGCCGGGGCTTGGCGATAATGTAAAGGAGGAGCACTGACTTACACCCACACCTAAACGAGATGGCCAATAGGAAAGCGAGGCATTTTTTGAAAAACAATGACAAAATTACAGAAAACTATGAACACTCAGAATAAAATAGCTGTGAGGTGGTTCTTCATTGGATGAGCAGATGATGCCTCTGGGTGGGCAATGCTCACCCCAGCCCACCCATAGACATGCCTGACTTCATTGGATTATTTAGCAAATTATTAAACTGTACACTAAAACATTAATGTGCAAGTATTTCACTGTTGCAGCTGGCTGTTTTGGTTGTACATTGTACCTATAAATCTCAAACAATGAATCCTGTTTAATGAGTTCATTAGAATTAGCTCAGTATCCTGATCCTTCTCTAGCCTGAAGTGCCAGGCCAGTGACTGGTACTTCAGTCACTGGACTTATAAGTATATCAAAGATAATACCCTGCAAAAGCCCTACATTTACATGCCAAATTAAAGTATATATGCTAAGTATGATTAGCAGAGGATAAATGAGGGAAAAAATGTGAATTTTTGTTGAAAAAAAACAAACAAACACCCTCTGCAATGTAATGAATAAAGTAAGTGTAAGACAAAAATATGGTAAATATATAAAAGCTCACCAAAGTACTTTAAAAAAGTAAATGTACTTAAGCCCTAACCCTGTAATATATAGTTTGTTGTGCTGTAGACTATTGCAACCACACATTTTGGACTCACCTGTATTTTAAATGGATTGGCAGTACCCTTTAGATGTGGATGTCCATTCTCTGATCACATTGCTCCACGAGGTCAAAGCAGCAGCAGCCCCATATGCACAGATGGACAATTTTTTCCAGTCCCCATAGTGGACTTCAGGGTATCATCAAACAAGATAAACATTTTAGTTTTAGTTAACTTTTTATCATTTTCTGCCCGTCAAAATATGTGTATTAAACCATCAAAATGTCACATGGAACAGTGCTTGTGACTCTTTTTTTAACCACAAGAAAAAGCAAGACAATAAAAATGCAAATTAAGATGTCTGTAAAAGCCCAAATGAAAAGTGAGCTAGTTGAACTTTATTGAAATATATAACATTTATCACAACTAGTTTGTTTAGTTCCACATTTTTGATTGTTAGGAGATCTGTTCAACGTGCAAGGCCATGTGTATGTTGCGACAATAGACGTATTGTGTGACAATAGTAACCTTACTGAGAAAGAGAATGACACATTTGATCAAAAGTGCAGACATGAAGAATGTACATTTTTCTATACTTTAGCTTCCAATTACATAAAATTACACATTAGAGTGCATATTCGAGTATAGGTTCAGTCCATGTTTTTACTTCAGACTAATCTCTGACTGTATACAATCAGTTGATACATTGGTTTTGATTATCAACAGAAGAATAATTGACATCTACTAGCTATTTTGATTATTTGTAAATGATGTTAACATATTCTAAGCAAAATAGAAAAAAGCCAAATATACAAACACTGTTTGATTGCAGACACTTCAAACCTGTATTTGGATGAGAGAAAACTCCCAGTGTCATTAGGCTACACTCAATCAATACAGAGCACTTCCTCCCCCTATGGCCCAATGATGGAAACAACAGTTTAACTTATTGTCTGTGGGTATGTGTGTGTGTGTGTGTATGTGTGTGGTACCAGGAACCAAAAATGCACAGAATTTAATGTAAAATTAAACTGTTCTGTTGGTGGTTGGAAACTAAGTAGGTGTTTGGTGTGTGGTTGGATGAACCATCTAGAGAGCACTGGGGAAAACTTTTTTATTTCCCTAGAAACAAACAAGTGGGCTACTCTAGAAATGAAGTTATAAATTGAGTGGATATTAATTTTGCATTTTGACAGTTAAGTTTGTTAACCCAAATTGTTTTTGTCACAGCAACTGTTGATCTGATATAATAGATTAAAAAGAGTACTAACATTACATATGTTTGCTGGGCTTTCATGGAATAATTGTGTCTATTTAAACTATGTTTGAGGATAAGTCTGGAGGATAAAATGTGTGTCGAAACGAGTGAACATTTAAGAAAAAAAAAGTAATCCCTCCCTGGCTCAAACAACAGGAAATGTTGCATCAGTATATAGCACACACGTAATACACACAAGAACGCAAACAACGTGCTGCGTCACGTGGGTTCTACGCCCCTGGTGAGCGGCCAATCAGCGCCAGTCGCTTCTTGTTGATGGGCGCTGATTGGCTGAGGGGGACAACCGCAGCGCACGGCACCGTTAAATGGTTTTTCTGCCTTTACCATGCAGCGGTAATGCATACTCACCCCGGGTTCACTGCGGTTCACGTCGTCTACCATGGAGCCGAAGCAGAGTCGAGACGAGCAGCAGAGCGACAGCGACGTGTTCGCCGGTTTCCGCACCGCCTTTAAATCCTTCGCCACTGAGGCCATTCACGTCGGGCAAGAGCCGGAGCAATGGAAGTCAATGGCTGTAGTGCCGCCGATTTCCCTTTCTACCACGTTCAAGCAGCACGGACCAGGAAACCACGCCGTAAGTGGCCCGATGTGACTTAGCTATTTAAGACACTAGGGGGTGAGAGAGGGGAGGGGAGGGGAGGTCGGGGTTCCGGGTGGTCGGATTTAGTGTTTGAATATGATTCATTGAGAGCCGGTAAAGTTATCCACCTTTTTCCGAACGTCAAAAACGTAGCCTTTTTTTTTTGCCGGTTTTGCTCTTCCGGTGGAATTTTATGTTTATGTTTCCATGGTTTCGGTAGTCACGGTAAATGCATGGATTTCTTTCTTCTTTTTTTTTCTCAATTAAAATCTGTAAAACGCATGGATCATCACACCAGCTTTTAACAGTGGACATCACAAAAATTGACATCCGTGTTAAAAGCCAGCGTTAATAGATCCATGCATTTACCGCAACTATGACAACGACTGAAAACCATGGAAACGTAAACGTACAATTCCATCAAAACCAGCAAAACCCGGTTCCGGTTTTGACCATAGATGACGATCGGAAACTTGTGGATAGCCTAGATAACGCCCCCGATGGACATGTCTTAATAACATCTGTTCACTTGATCAATGACCAAAATCGATCAGAAGTGATTCTGTTTCCCACCAATTGATAATAGCTTTACATAGGCAGACAATGGTGGCAACAGCAATAACCATTTACATACATCCTACAGGAAGTAAGACAAATAGTTCCCCTATGTGACTGATTAATCATCATATCGTAGGCTACACATTTTGATTATTAATATTATGCAAAAGTGTATAAGTTTCATATTCTTATAACAGTTCCGTTTCATTGTGTATATTCACAAATCTCTCGTGTGCTCCGTCTTTCAAAAGAAATAAGCGAGTCTCAAGCTGTTGAAGTGAAACCACGTGAGACTAAAGAGGGGTCATGCTGCCGGTGGTGGAAACCTAACAAACACTAGACAGATGAAACACGAGCATGGGGAGCACGCTGCTTTCTTGCAAGGAGTTGTACGTGGGTTGTGTTTTCAACATCTGGTCGTAGTTTGAAATGTTCAATAATTAGCCTTTTCATTTGAAATAAATACAAATAATAAAATAATTAGAAGCAGCTGTCAGACAAATGTGCTGAGGTTAAAGAGATGTTTTCCTCCTGCACTGTAAGTTGCATAAAGTGGAAATACTCAAGGATAAAGAACAAGTGACTTAAAAAAAAAGTGTTCAGGTACAGTACTGGTTTAAGTGTACTTGTCATCCAGGCACACACAAAGAAAAATAACAATTAGCTAATTTCTTGTGCAAACACTGAAGTGTTTACCCGAATTTTTTAAACCCCTACATAGAGCTAAATTTAATGGCTGGTATTTACGTTTGCATGTCAGTCAAAAGTAAATGCAGTGTCAATGTTTCAGTGTTCTTCTATAGGACAATAGAATAACAAAAACCTACTCTAATTCTGTATAGGCTACATCTGGTTAGTTAGTGCAGCTTTAAAATACAACCTCACTATGAGCAGAGCAGAGCAGAGCAAGGTCCTCCGTTTCGATTGCACAGAATTGGGAAAAACTGCGCAAAGAATCTCTAAATAATAAATATGCACACAAATGAATGAAATAATAGAGTGTATGTGTGTAATAATCAGTCACAGACACAGTGTGTGTATGTAAATTCCCATTACAAGTTAAATCACCTGTTAAACGCCACAGTGAGTCATCCATAAACACCTTTGCAACAGGTTGATTTATTTTGAGAGTGACAGTTTAACTTTGTTTTGTTCTCTTGGCATGGAATTGACCCTGAGGCCATGTCTGGGAATCCAGCCTGTGTTGGATAAATATTCACCCCCACCCCCACCCAACTATCATATCCTCTCTGTAGTTCAGATAGCACAGTGGGCATCTTTGCTGCAGGCAAGGATAACTGGTCCACCTGCCATTTGTCTCTGTCAATGATTATACTCTGGATTACAAATAACAAGTCTGGTAGGTTCATTGTAACTGCACTGGCAACAGAGGTCATTTTCACATAAAGACACAATTAGAATAGCAATAATTGTCCATGTGATGTTCCCTAGTTGTAAAACCTAAACCTCACAGAATATGTACAGCATTAATGACAAAAACAACATCCTAAATCAAATTACAAACACCCAAACCCACTGCTCTTGCAGACCTCATAACCTCTTCGCCTTGTTTCCCAACCCCTTAACTCCCACAATAAAAAAGGTCTGTCCGAAGTCACAGAGACTGACATTAAGTAGAAAGTTCAGTGATGTGTGATGTAACTCTCAAACAAAAGTTAATTTTCAAACAATAACACTAAACTGAAGCTTATCTGCACTCTGCTTTACAACTGCTTGTTTTCAGGTGGCTTTGTTCACAGGGAGTCACACTACAGAAATCCTGTGGTCAAGGCCATTCAGGTTCCTTTTATTGCCAACGGCCACAGCCTCCAGTCTTTGTGTCTTTTGTCCAAACTTGTCTTGTTTTAATTATCCTGTGTGTGGGATAGTGTGGGGGGGAAAAAAAGCCCTCTCAGTTTTTACTGCACATAAGCTCAGTCATGAGCATCCATTAGAAGTCTCCCTTTTTGGTAAAAACTATGAATATTCCTCTTGTAGACTAGCCTACACACAACATAGGGGGCGGGGCCTACTCCTAATTTGGGCTACATTTTCTACATTCATTAAACCAGAATGTTTTTCTGTTTTTTGTACCAACAAATATACATAACAACTCACTTAATTCAGCAGTAAAGCGCTAAATTACTGGGTGAGGTAAGGTTTTGTATGCATACACATATTTATGGTGGTGGCAAGCCAATACAGCTTAGCTGTTAAAAGCGGTTAAATCCTGCTACCTGCTTCTTAACCATGGTTTTTAACAGTGATAAACAAGTCATCATGCAGTCATGTAGTTACTTTAAACCTAAAATTATTGACACACACTTTAAATACATGATAATTATGAATGTTGTTTCTGGTGACTGAAATGTTCTGATGATTTGTTTCATGTAGGGGTTTGAATACAGTCGGAGTGGAAACCCTACAAGAAACTGCCTGGAGAAGGCAGTGGCAGCTCTGGATGGAGCCAAGTACAGTAAGTGAGACTGTTTGTTAATCATGGTATCTAATATGTTACAAGATGACATGAAGAGGATTTCTTTTAGTCTTGATGGTTTCTGTGCTTCTGTTTCCCTACAGGCCTTGCTCTTGCCTCTGGACTGGCGGCCACAGTGACCATCACTCACATGCTCAAAGCAGGTGATGGGATCGTCTGCATGGACGACGTGTACGGAGGTGAGACACCACGCTGAGGATCAGGCACTTGCCTCAAACACCATTTTCACTCTACGCCTCACTTGTACAAAATGATAGTAGGTCTGAAAAGTGAAACTGTGCTATGAGTTGGCTTTAACCGCAAATGGGGTTATTTGTGGAAGTGTTGACCCTAGTTTCACGCTCTCTATTGCAAGGAACAAATCGCTACTTCCAGAAAATTGCCGGTCCGCTCGGTCTGGAGGTGTCGTTCGCTGACTGCACAAAACCAGAGCTGCTCAAGGCTGCACTGAAGGCCAATACCAAAGTGAGTCAAGGAATTGTTGTTTGTCTGCAGCAAGTTCAGCCATGCCACCAACAGATGAACTGTAACTGTATTATCTTACCACACATGGTATTTAACACAAAGTCCTTAAAGCTGTTTGTTCAGGGCCAGTTTTACTAGGATGTGGCATCACTGGGTGTGTCACTTCCTCAAACTTGAAGCAGTCATTGTGAATCAGCACATTGTGTAATTTGTATCCACTGTAAATTGCACCACCAGACAAGCTGAACTGTACAGTACAGAGCCAGCCGATGCAAAAGTAACCGATACAAACTCGGCATCCTCCCTACATCCATTTCCCAAACCCGCTAAATTTTAATTGGGCTGTTATCCCTACTTTTCATTCTTTTTCTTGAGACTGTGCTTCTTTTTATTTTTATTTTTTTTATTATATATATATATTTTTAAATCTTTTTAATGCTCCTGATACTCCTGCACTTTATTTGAGTTTTTAATAGTTCTCATCAGTACTTTTTATCTACCATATTTATATGTATTTGTGTGAATGGGAGAGTTGTGTGTGTATGTGAGAACTGTGCGAAGAATCTCAAATGTACTTGTCTTTTTATCTGTTTTGTGTACTTATGTAATGCAGTTACTTGCGGCACATGACTGTCCATGACAAATTTCCCTGCAGGGACAATAAAGTTGTATTGATTGATTGATATTGATTGTATCTTAGCCTTTCACAACTGTAGTAATGCTCCTGAACGTGCGGCTAACGGCAGCCTCTCTCTGCCCGCCTTGCAGCTGGTGTGGATCGAGACGCCCACCAACCCTACGATGAAAGTCGTAGACATCAAGGCCTGTTCCGAACTGGTTCACAAGCACGACAAGGACATAGTGGTGGTCGTGGACAACACCTTCATGTCTGCCTATTTCCAGGTGAGAGCGACAGACGTGCACTTCATGGCCTTTTGATTTTGAAGCAGCATTTCCTGCAATCAAATCCCAGTTCATGTGGAAGCAAACGGCTAAATGATTAACTCTGGTGTTTGTCTTGTGCACCTGTAGCGCCCCTTGGCTTTGGGAGCTGATATTTGCATGTACTCCGCCACCAAATACATGAATGGTAAGTGATGTACATTTTACAATTTTGACTGCTGGAACATTTTCATTAAAATGTGATTCTACACCAAAAGATCAGTACATTTCCAAAGACACCAGGTCTTTTCAATGATAAATAACAATTACAGGCACTCAGTTGATGCTAAAACATGGACATGATTGTTCTTCCACAAAATGTGTGTGTTCCTCTTCTAATATCCTCCTTTCTTTTATTTCTGGTATTATTTTACAGGTCACAGTGATGTTGTAATGGGTCTGGTTTCAATGAACCGGGACGACCTGCATGAGCGACTCAGGTTTCTGCAAAATGGTGAGCAGAGAAACAACATATTGTTCTACATTATTCTTCTTTTTAGGTGCACAACACATCTCTGCATAATGCCATTGTTCCATGAACTGGTTAGTCTGCTGATAGACGATAAAACACAAAATGTCATTGGTTGATAAATAGTTTTAAGTCATTTATCAAGACACAGATCAAATACTTGCTGGTGGCAGTTTTATCAAGCATGTGTGTTGAGTCTGAGACCATGAACAGTTGTTAAGTACTGCTGCCTATTGTCCTGGTTTGCCACACTCAGTTTTTGGTGGACTGGTTGTTCCTACCTGACCCACATTTACTCAGTAAACAAGCCGAACATGCTCCGGAGGGCAAAGTTCAGGACCAGTCTAAAACCTCCTCAGTAAGAAGTGTTTGTTTAAGCTTTTCTTGTTTGCCTGATCTGATCTGTTTTTGGGAGGTTTTGTTCATAACTTCTTTTTCTACCATGCGCTCTTGCCATGATTCAGCCCTGGGTGGTGTGCCGTCTCCCTTTGACTGCTTCCTGTGTAACCGTGGACTGAAGACACTACACATACGGATGGAGCGCCACTTCAAGAACGCAATGGCTGCTGCCAAGTTTCTCGAGGCTGATCCCAGGGTGGAGCGCGTCATCTTCCCAGGTTAATACATACCCTCAGTTGGCACCAGTTGGAAAATACCAGCATAGTGTTGAGACTTGCCTATTGTTACTATCATCGGACCTAAGAGAAGCTTCTCTCTCGCACTGATTTATCACAAGTTCTCACATGACAGTACAATTTGATATCTTCTTATAAGGGATTGGCATCTTAACTAAAAATACTATTGAAAATTAGTTTCACAGTATTGGATTATTCTTCTAAGATCATCATCATGACCCATCCATCCATATTATTCATTACCCACTTTGCTTAAACTGGTTGAACTCACTCTTTAACGACCATGACAACAAATAACTGAAGAAAATGTTTGAACAGACTGAAAGATCTCGTCTTTCCTCTTGCAATGCTAGCTATGTTAGTCATTCACAACTGCTGGCTCTCAATGCCAATCGACCCAGTGCTTTATACCAATTAACCCACAGTCTTCATCTCATCACCCCTTGCAGTTTGGGTTGTCATCATCTCCATTGCCTACAACTATTTTGAATGGCACTGAACCAGAGCAGCAAACACTCTGGGATTAGAATAAAGCACCCCTAGTGTGTTTGAAGTAAATGATCCCTTGCACACACTTTCAAAGAATTACATGTAATTAAACTTAAAGTTTAGCTACATTTTGCAGTAGCTCGCTGGTAGTTGAGCTACATTCAGATGTGCAAATAGTGATAAAGGTGTCAAATAGTATTTTAGCCATTTTTTTTATAGTTGTGTAGTTGATTTAAATTATAAAAAGGAATGATTTTTGGATTTTATCTTTTAATTTTCCTATTTATATATCCTTCTCTACTGTAAAGCCAGCTGGTTATAAACCCACTAAGACTTGCTAGCATTGGGCTTTTGTCAGCAATTGAAAAGGGTCAGCTGACATTCAGACTAGGGTCTAATGACTCAGTATACATGGGTATTTATCAGCTCCACTTCTGATTGGCATTGGTATGAACATAATACCCAAATATTTTCCCCTTTCACTGCTGTGATGTTTTCTAGAGCATACACACAACACACACACACTGTAGACCCGTGATTCTCAAAGTGTTGAGTGCGGCCCCACTGGTTGAGAATAGAGACGTGTGTGGCCAACTGTGGTCAGTGGTCAAAGGAATTAGTTTTTAGTTTTTCTAAACTGTTCTGTTTTTTTTCCTCACTAGTTTTTGTTTTCATATAGACCTCTAGTTGATAACTAACTAACCCCTGAACCCCCCTTGAAACCCCCCCCTTGTCCAAAGTGGAGAGTGACAGAAAAGGTTTGAGAACCACGACTGTAGACACACCTGTCATCTGTCAAAGAGGGTGTTGTTAAACCAGTGTGGCTATTAAAAGCCTCTCTGATGAAAGACATCAGCTTCAGCTTCTTAATTAGTTTTAAAAACACATAATACCAAGCAGAGAATACAACAAGTGCACAGACACACTCTCCCCCTCTCATCAACATGTGCTCTGTTGCTTACAGCTGTGTGTCTCGGTCCAGACAAAAACTCCTCCTGTGAATTCATGCCCCTGCTTGACTTTTGGGAAGTGTATGTGCGAAATCCGAGAGAAGTGTTGCTCAATGCGTCATGAGAGATAAACCTCGTGAATCAAGAATCACCATGCCCACTCTAGTCTGTAGACAAAAAGAAAGCCCTTTTACTTACAAACTACAGTAGTTTTAAAGTATCTTTTCTAGGCAATGTAAGTTAATTAAACTTGATTTCTCCCTGGGTAGCTTTGCTGTATTTGAACTTCTCCCAGTGTGAAGTAATTCGTAGCTTGCAAAGCTGTTACTTTGAAAGTAACTCACTCCCCCAATTGTAATTACAGGCTTAATCCACTTCACTCACCTGGTTTTTCGTGTTTTCCCACTTCCTTTACCCAGGCTTGCCCTCTCACCCCCAACATGAAGTGATGAAGAGACAATGCACCGGCTGCCCGGGGATGATCACGTTCTACATTAAGGGGAAACTTGAGCACGCCTCCGCCTTCCTCAGTAGCCTTAAAGTAATTTTGACATTTTTTTTAGATGTAATCTGGTCTTCTTGTTTTTGTATAGTATGGATGGATCAAATTCCCAGACTGACAGGACAGGGAAAAACTACTTTAAATGCTCTAACAAAGCGCTTCAGCCCCACCTGCCACTCATGAAAAGGTTTTGTGGATATAGTGACTGAAATAAAACTCTGTACTCAAAGAATGTTTTTAATGGATTTCCACTTTCTTTAAATGTATCCACTGTGGAACAGCTTTACGTGGCTTGTGTTGTCACATCAAGACCAAATTTTATTTGACTAGAAAGACTTGTGTCGTCCTTTGTGTTTTGAAATGGATCCAAACCACAAACTGACAGCAAGTGTAGACAATTCCTGTAGTTGGTTACTTACCTTGTATTTTTGGTTTCTACCATTTCTCACATGTTGCACCCATTATTTATGTCCCTTTTTATACTTTTCTTAAATCCTCTCTTTTCTTATTTCAGATGTTTGCCATAGCTGAGAGTCTTGGTGGTTATGAAAGTTTAGCAGAACATCCGTAAGTATTTCTAAATCAATCCTATTTGTACTGTACAGTCTTTTTAATGTGTAATAATACTGAAATATGTATTTTCTGGACTGTAAGTTGTATTGTAGCAATTAGCACCACAAGGGGGCAGCAGAGATCAACAAGAAATCTGTATCCCACTCTCACAAATTGACTTTAATTGAGACACTTTAGTTCCATTATGAAGTCTCTGTTGTGCTCTCTGTGGAAGCATCAGGATGCTTTTCTCTCCTGGGCTCATATAAAGGTGACGGTGTCTCTGTCCTCTGTCATTATTTAGGGCGATTATGACCCATGCATCAGTGCCAGAGGCGGATAGGAAGATCCTGGGGATCAGTGACACACTGATCCGGCTCTCAGTGGGACTGGAGGATGAGGCTGACATCATTGAAGACCTGGAGCAGGCCCTCGATGCTGCTGTGAGTATCAAGTATCCAACAAAGGAGAACTGGAAATTTCTTGAAACCAGAACAGTTTCTTATCAGTCAAAGTTTGCAGAAGACTGGAATTACCGGTATGCACACACAGCTACAACAGTGTTTGTCCCCACCTGTCGTCAGAGAGGGAAACAACTGGTATGAAAGTGTTGGGCATATTTATACCACTAATGACTTGTGCACAGATTGACAGGGAAAACACAAATTTCACTCCCAGTTTTAAACGATATAAAATGACCTGCAGAACCACGATGACTCAGAGGGGTGTAAGGTCTTGTTTTCAGTAGCAGTTCATACTGTATGAGACCACTGGCTTTTAATAATGTGTTTATTCCTTAGACACACTAACCAGGTGAGGATAAATGATCTGCTTTAAGGTGTAAGGTTAAGGTGTGAGTGTTGAAAGCACCACTTTATGAGGCTGAAGGTTTGTGAGGGTTTAAGTTGCCTATGATTCATCCTTGATACAGAGGTGAGACGGTTTTGTTTTGTTTTTGTAAGTTGTAAATATTGAATTTATAAGGTACGATTTGGTCGTTATTCTGAGAACAAAGTAAAAAAAAAAAAAAGCAGATGTCTGGCATTTCTACTATTTCTCACATGTTGCACATCTGTGAACAGATGCTGAGCTTCTTTGAATTCCTCCATGCTGCTGATAAAATATTTTATTTCTACAGGTTTTGTTTGTTTTAGTGTTCTGAGTACAATCACCTTTACTTCATATCAGACCTAACTGACTTTGCAAGTCATGCTGTTCTATCTGTATCATAGGAATTCATATTTGTTTTGTTTTTCATCATTTCAAGCACCAGTTGGTTTCCTTTCATATCCACAAGATAGAAAATTACATCAGCATGCTCTTCACAATCAACATCACACCTGTATCTAAATTGTAAATGTTGCAGGCACCAGCTTCAATTTAATCACTGTAATGCACTGTGATGCAAGGCATGTCCAAAAAATGCAAAAAATAAAAAAATCACTCCATACACAGATAAGCATATTTTAGGCCTTACTCAAAGCCATTATGGATATGTATGTAAATGTAAATAACACTCTGCATACAGTTACAAGGTTATATCTAAACTGATGTACAGTGCTGTGCAGCTTGTTACTTGTAGCCAACATTTTTGAAAATACTGAAAGGTGCAATCAAGTTTCCAGGGAACATATTTTGAATTACATCCAAGAACTTGTCCCCATTTGAAGTTGCGGCTTATTCACTTTCATCATCAGGAATAATTTCCCACAGCCCATAAACTATGTGTTTGACCTGCACATTCCCAAATAAGGCTCATCAGGCAAAATGAAGACAAATCAGAGGACATGGTTTGGTTATTATCTTGGGAGCATTTAGAGAGAGCCAGGCCAGGAAGGGTTGCAGACCAGGATTGAGTTAAGTGTGCAGTGGTCTTCATGCTGTGCACTTTGAATCCACACATCTCATGTACCCACTATATTTCTTGCTGATAGGTTTTTTTTTATGTGTGCAGCAGTCTGAGGCTTGCCCCTCTCAGTGCAGCCCAATGGGAATATTCCTCCATTTGCACATGCTCAGCAAATCCCTGACAGCCTAAATGGTTTATATGTCATCTCCAAATCCGCTCTTCTTTGTTTTCAGGCTATAAAAGTTCAGAAAATGTTTACAGATTCACACAAACGCTCATATTTTCGGCTAAAAATACTTGACAGTGATTTATCAGCTGAATATTGTGGAAAATTCAAAGTATTTCTGCTTATGAGGCCATTGCACGGCTCATCAGAAGTACCGGCGAGTTCTCTGAATCCTCTTTCAAATTCCTTGCTCAGCTTTGGCTTTTCTCACCTCTGTGCAGCGCCGTGCACCGTTACCCCCTCAGATCTGCCGTGGCTGGTAAAGGCATCTGCATTTTTATCACATCTCTCTCCACTTGAACAGCTTACAATGTCGGCCTCTGAGGTTTTATTGCACCTTTGTGCTTCTTTCTGCCCCGGCATGGCAGCTGATCAAAGACAGATGATTTTGATCAAACCTTTGTTCTCCATGTCCGTGGTGTATGCACGGGGGTGTTAAGACGGGAGAAGTGCTAAAAACTAATGACGCTCCTAGGATGCAACAGCTCAGTTAAAATCAATTTAGCACATGAAGACCAGATTTGGTTGAGATTTAATCACATTAAATATTTATTAACTGAGCCCTAGTGTGCTGCTTTTGCATGAATCGCTTTAAATTCCCCACCTAGCGATTGCATCTCTATCACTAGAGAATTTGAATTTCCTAAAACCCTATGTGCCGCCTCATTCAGCCACATCCTGCATGTCGGCCTGCGCCTCCTCTCCTCAGGATTCAGACGACATCTCTGAATCCCTCTGCTGCCCATCTGTAGCAAATGGAAATTAGATGGAGACAAATATATCTAATGACTGTCTGTGGTCCTGGGAAAAGGCACCTCTGATGGGTGAAGCATTTAATTGGAAGGGATGTCAGGTCAGATTGGGGCAGGCAGTTAAATTCCCGGATATGTGTTCTCATCTCGGGGTTAGTTTGAGTCACAAACGAGACTGCTGATCAATCATTTGGAACTTGTCTTCATAAGACGCACTCTGCAAAATGTTTTAGTCTGTGTTTTTCTTTTTTTAAATCGACCGTTTTTCTCTGTGGTGGGTCCGTTTGCTTGACTTTTGTGGCAGATATTCTGGCTTCCCGCCGCAGCTCATCAGGCACAGAGAGTACAAACAAGTATTTGGATGGTGCCTCTTTTCCTCCGCTCCAAGAAAATGCCTCATCTCAGGAAAATTCGAGCATGTTATTAACTGTAGCCTCATGTCTGTCTGATGTTTCCTGGATGTGGACTGTACCAAGTATTGATTGCACTGGTCAATTTCTTTTCCTGTTCTTCTTTTTAATAGCATCCAAAGAAGAAATGAAATGCCTTCAGGGCGTCCTCAAGGCTGAGGGTGATTCATTCAAAGTCAGGATGAAGACCGGAGGTACCTGAGGTTTTAAAATCACTGCAGATCGACAAATGGTACCTCAGTCCAGCGCACAAATGACACCAGGGAACAAACTGTTCTTTAAGAAAAAAGAAAAAAGAAAAAAAAAAATACAAATCATACTTTCTCTGAATAATTAACTGAGAATCATTTTAATGCCCATTTTACAAAAAACATCAGTTGTAATATTATTTATCTTCAGCTGGTTTTGCATGTTTTTATGTTTGTATGTGTCTTGTTTTAATTTGGAGGCAGCAATGTGGTGAAGTCCTATAATTCAATCAACACTGACACAGTAACGGTTTTTGCAGAAAACGACCAAATGCAATATTTTGTTTAAACTTGCTTCGAAAGCGATGTTCTTCAGGCTGCTCCCTAATTTTGAGGCACAGACCAGCCTCTAAAAGTAAAGTTTTTTATCACTGTTCTTAGTGCATCTGCAGCTGTAATTTGTATTATTAATTTGCTATATTTTCTAATTCTAACTGGCATAGTTTGCTTTGTAAAGCATGTAGATGTTCTCATTAGTCGAGCTAAGCAAATTCAGACAACGCTATTGCTGCCACCTGCTGTTCAAAGTCAGATGTGTTTTCTGATTGGCTGTCCAGTGATCATAGAAGCTCTTGAGATGCTTTAGATGAACATTATCACACCAAGAAGAACAAATGATATTTACATAAGAGTGTGAATAGGAATGTGCTCATTTTGTTGCATAAGCAAAAGCATAAACTGGGTGGCAGTTTTATTTGACTAGAAGTTAATATTATGCTTAAAGTGTGTATGTCTGGTGAAGGACAGGAGGGAAACTATATTCGTCAAGTTTGAGACTAATCAGGATTTTTGCCAATAAATGAGGCGGTGTTTAGTTCCAACATGCCGTATTTGGAGAAGGTTTTCCCAACAGTGACAGAATTGAAGGTTTTTAAATAACAGTGAAAAGTATTTGCAGAAGTGTTTCTCAGAACAATGTTTGATAAACTTTATGTGTGTGTTTAAACTCAAGTCAAAGCATTTGAAGCCAATGACGAAGGCTAAATAAAAAAACTCTTCCAGGTCCTGGTTTCACATGGTTTGTATCTGTGCAAAGAAAATGTTTTACTCAGGCACTCCCTCCTCCTGCTTTTTTTTTTTTTTTTCCCCACATCACTGCTCAAGTCTACTCAACACAAATTACTGTCATTTATGTAACCGACACATCCATTAAAATTAGTTTGCAGTTTACGCCTGTGCGTCTCTCAATTCTTCTCGACCGTCCCGTCAGACAAACCAAAGTGGTTTAATTGTGAGTTTAGAGTCGACGACCGTAGCGTCTTGGCATGTCACATTCAATTTAGCCTGGGGTAATGGTGGGCCACACGCTGGGGTATTAGCTGATGGATCAAATGAGCTAGTTACCAACCTAATGAACAAACCATCAAAAACATTTCCATAAGGAGATCGGGGTTCACTGGAACTTTAATTTCTTGTTACCTACGACCATGTAATGAATTTTATATCTCTGAGGAGTATCTACATAAGCTGTTCAGGCTTTGCCCAATCCCTATTAACTCTCAAAGTTCTCAAAAAAGCAATTTATATTTGCTAATGTGTTGGTTTAGCAACCGTCTCAATGGCCTCACAGTATGTAAATGAAGCCTGGCTTGTCCAGTCAGGTTGTCCAGAATCAAGAGAAGTGGCTCAAGGCTTAAAGCAGAAGTAAGCGATATTTTTGTGTTAATATAAGTCTTAAATAGTTATATCTTCCGACAGCAATCACTTACATAGAGTGTTTGGTCTGAAACACGGGTCTGTCAGTCACTCTGCTCTGCTCTGAGCCGAGGAGAAAACATTTCTCGTATCCTACAAGTTTTATCCAATGAGGAGAGAGAACAGCATGAAGGGCTGTGTGTGCAGCCAAGGGATGCGCCTGAATGTGGTGACGTAGGGACGAGGACCAATAGATCCATGACGAGGGCGGGGGCTGCTAACTCCATCGACTGACAAGACGTTATGGTGCATTCAAGGCAACTCGTAACTCGTGTTTTTCCGACCTGTGAAGTCGTACCAGTTCGATCTGGTGCGACTTCACGGGTCGGAAGTTACGAGTGGCCGTTATAGTGACTTTCACAGGTAAAACAGGTCAGAAAAACACGAGTGTGTTGCCTGGAACGCTACAAAGTCGTAAGTCGTGACTTGAAGCTGTAATTTACGGTTTCAAAAGCCTGCCTGGAACGCAGCATTAACCAAAACGACCAGATCGCTTACTTCTGCTTTAAATGAGAACAGAGACTGTGCCGAGGTGTTTGAAATTCAGCTCTCAACATTCCCAGCCTCGACTCATGCAGTGGGACCTCAACACTGAGTGTGTGCGTGGTTAGTCTCCCCAGAAAACATCATTTCATCATTCAGCTCAGGTTTTTAGTGTTTGTCAGTTCCTTTCAGTCTCCCAGAGTTATTTGGAGAGCACATCTCTATCAGACAGATCTTAGACATGGGTAAAAAAAAAAAAAAAAAGAAGAAAAGCCCAACACCACTGAATGGAAACATGAGTAGTTATCTAATAGCAACGTGGGATTTTTTTCTGTGTTTATTTTACAGATGTGATAACAAAATTACACCTTCCGGGAAATAATGTGTACTATCATCATCAGTTTAAACAAAAAATCGGAAGCAGAAGTCTTCAATATAAACATCAAGTGGCTGTTGTGACTCCCATCGCATGCTTTCATTCTGTTGCATCATAGTACAAACAGAAACCACCCACTTGCATTAGTTGGAGGCCGTCTGCACCCCACCACGTCTGAAGTCAACAATGACATTCACCCGCACAAATCTGGAGATAACGGTTTGGAGATCAGAGGGCAACACCATGTGTCAGTGTCTGCAACCTCACAAAAAATAAATAAAACAAAAGCAAGAGGCAACGGTTTGAAATATGGAGGTGAGTTCCCAGAAATCCTGTGAAGTGACATTAACTACAAACAGCATTGGTCCTGTTTGTGAGCTCTGTATGACTGAAAGATCAAAGAGTGGTCAGTGCAGCTGTGGTCTAATCTACTGCTGTTTAGGAGACAGATAACACTTAGTCCATGTTTTAAAGCAGAAGTAAGCGATATTTTTGTGTCAATATAAGTCTTAAATAGTTGTATCTTCCGACAGCAATCACTTACATAGAGTGTTCGGACCGAAACACGGGTCTGTCAGTCACTCTGCTCTGCTCTGAGCCGAGGAGAAAACTTTCCTTGTATCCTACAACCTTTATCCAATGAGGAGAGAGAACGGCATAAAGGGGCGGTCCTCTCTGTGTGTGCAGCCAAGGGATGCGCCTGAATGTGGTGACGTAAGGACAAGGGCGGGGGCTGCTAACTCCATCTGCTGACAGGAAGTTATGGTGCATTCAAGGCAACCCGTAACTCGTGTTTTTCTGACCTGTGAAGTCGTACCAGTTCGATCTGGTACGACTTCACGGGTCGGAAGTTACGAGTGGCCGTTATAGTGACTTTCACAGGTAAAACAGGTCAGAAAAACACGAGTGGGTTACCTGGAACGCTACAAAGTCGTAAGTTGTGACTTGAAGCTGTAATTTACGGTTTCACTTTACTTCTGCTTTAACTTCAAACCTATGATGGAGTTGTGGTTACACAAGTGCCTGTAAAACAATAAATTGTAGTTTGTACATAAACAAACAAGGTTAAACATGTTTACCCATTTCCAGTCTTCGTGCAAAATTCACGTTTGTGTCGCAAACTCGCAGTGCCACCGGGTCCGAGGCTCTGATCATGTAGGTCATTTATCTAACATCACAATAAGCTGATTATTGAAGGTAAAAATGAAACATAAGGTAAATAACCTCCTCTCCATCTCCCGTTGTTCTTGTTGTTATGGTTGTTTTTGTCTAAGACACATGGCATAACCTTCCATCCATGTTTCTCCAGCCCATTGCTTTATATTTGTATTTATCTTTTTTATTTTTTATTTTAACTGTTCTTGTTATATGAAAAATCAAGATATTGAACAGAAAAAAATACATGGAGTTGACTAACTTATGAGAGAAAAAAAATTATTTGCTGAAAGCTGCACTTAAAAGTTAGTTATCAAGTGTCTTACTCAGACTTATAGCGAAGTGTAGGGCTGAATCTCAAGTGTCGGCCTGAGAACTGAGTTAACGACAGTAGCCTACTATGCACCGTAAATTGAATTTTAGATGACGTCACTTCCAAATTTATAGGAACAACCAATCGCTGACTGGAATCTTTATCATAGAAATATCTTAGAAATATCGCTGTGAATCGTTAAATGACCAATGGGAGTGTATATTCAACCGTATTTTGACAATCATCTACAAAATATACACACTGGGAATGAATCAAAAACAAATATTCCTTATCTTTCCAATGTATTAATTCAGTGTTATATTGTTGGTGAGATGATATTCTTTATTAAACCTGTGACAAGGATGATACCTGCTCTGTCCAAACGATATTGTTTGATCAACTCATCAAACAAAGCCAGAACGTCCTTCCGCTCCCCTCAGTGCCATCCGCCTGGGGGAGTAGGAATTATTCTAAGACTTGAGAAAGTTGATAAATAGCTTTTATTCTTAGATTTGAGAGCAGGACTAAATTCAAAATGTCAGACGCTTGATAAATACGGCCCCTGGTCTCTCCGTAAAATGTATCTTGTATTTTTGGCCACTCAACCAGAATGGTAGAATATCAATATCAATATCAATATAGCTCTGAGCTGCTGCTTTGATTAAGTTAATCTGTATTTGATTGAGTAAACTGTTTTGCCTCATGAGAACGTGAATGATCCTTGAACCCAATAACTCTCCCCCATGGTTTATTTTCAAAGAGACCTGTGATTTAAACAGCAACAATATAACGTGTACACATTGGGTTTCATTGCCCGTGCAAACAACAGTGGTTACAGTATATATAACAAGGTAAATAAACCTGTTTCATGGTTGATTATGCACCAGTGTCCATAAGTAGTGAAGAGCCACAATGAAGAATAACTGGAGTCATAATCACAGCACAGATCTGGTTATAGTATGTTATGTTGTGTAGACATGATTGATGGAGTAAATTCTTCTTTCATTTTAGTTTAAATGATGTATTGGCCTTTAATATTAAAAGAATAGCAGCAGATTGAATCAGGCAACCTAATGATCCAAACATAAACCGACTCCAGTGCAGCTGACCTTCTGGATATTACATTTCATATACTGTGTCAAGTAGTAATGGATGTTCACATTAATGTTTATTTTTATTGCATGTTTGCCACACTACACATGGTTCTGAGCTCTAAATGTCAACCTTGGCGCTGACACATGCGCAGAAACTTGAAACACTTGAGTTAAATCTCGTTCTGAACAGTTTTTCTGAAAATGACAGAAAATGGGTCCATAATCTTCACCGATTACTCTTAAGTAGTTTAAATAAGAATTATCCTCATTGTACTCCACAATGAGTGACTCGGCGTTTCATTTCCTTCGTGAGAGTCCAAATTTGAAAATGAAATAAAAAGTGAAGATTACTACACTTTGCTAAGAGTGTAGCTGTTTTTAGGTCTGATATGTGAAGGGGCCTCTGTGAGCTCCAGTCGACGGTGACGTGTGAGGAAAAACGATAATTACACGTCTGACGGGTTCACTCATGATTCTTCTCTTAATCACTGTGCGCTGAGAAGGAAAAGAACATGATTAGTCCTGTATTGATTTTGAATTGTGTCAATTTTGTTGCCATTCCCAGAAAACCAGAAACAGCAGCAGGTGTTGATTTTGTAAGTGGTTAGTTATTTTAACCCTTTCTTACATACAACTAAACCACAAATAAAGGCAGTCATATTATTATTAATTCATAATTTCTGTAATATACCTCCTATTAGTTGATTATGTCATCTGAGTCATTACTGCCATTAAATTGAATGATGTTGAGGCCAGAAGAGGAAACCCATTAAAGCACCTGAAGGGCAGAAACTATAATCAAATGTGAGATGGTCATCGAAAGATTTACTGAACATGTTCTATTGTTAGCAGAAGCACATTTAACCCCTTGATGCACACCTACTACATCCTGTCATTCATTCGTTTCACACACTCAGTCCCTTGGTATTTCTGTTTCTTTTAAAACTATTTTTTACTTATAAAAACATTGTTTTTTGTGGGATGGTGTCTGAGGGACATGAGAGTGTTTAGATCAGCTCATTGTCACGGTGACATGATGCTGCAGCACCTATCTGTTTTCCTCTGAAGGGTTTTGATGACACTAAATTTGAACATAAAGATGTAGCCATGGTGACTGATGATGAGGATATTGTGTTATTTATGAATCAGATCATTTAAAAGCATTCCTAGAGCATGAGATGATGATGATGAAGCTCAGACAACATGAGCATTGAATCGGGCTACGGTCAAGATGCTGTCCAATAGCAGACCAAAAGAAGTTAGGATATCTCACAAGCATTTACCTTTCTGGAAAACGACCTGACAACAGTGGATTAGTGCACACTGTGCACAGCCATGACCAGAAGCAATGTGACTGTAATTAGTGATTACTGTGCTGATTAATTGAGTTTGGAGGGAAATCTATTCTATGAGAAGCTTGGGTGAGTGCAAGACAAGAGACGCTATCATTAACTGCTGATCAAAGACTTTCAAAGAAAGAATTGGACAAAAAAAATCATAAATGATGTTTTATATTGATACAGTACAATCTGAAAAGTTACTATGTTTTTAATATGGCTTAATCTAATCTAGTTAGAGCGCATGCACCTGCCCTCCTGCAGTAGATATTGATCAGGGCAGCAGCATGGACCGCTGGCTCTGAATCCTAAAGGTCACAAGTGAGGCTGACAGAAGCCAGATCTGCATTCAATAAAACTGTGCTTATGTACGCACCATTTGGCGGAAACATCTGTCTGTATCCAGCTGAGAGTTCATAAATTCTTTGGCATGACCTTCCTGAGTGAATTTGAGAGCAACAGTTAACTTAAAATAAAAATTCCATTTTATGCTTAAAGGGATAGTAGCATTTTTTTAAAGTGGGGTTGTATGATATACAAATATATTCTCAAGTTTGAGAGCTTATTATTGTTGCTCATCTGTATGTGTTGTGTATTCAGAACCAGATACATTTTCTTCCATGTGTCAAAAAAACTTGGCGTATCGTGTTAAAGGGATAGTAGCATTTTTTTAAAGTTGGGTTGTATGATCTACAAATAGCCCCTAAGTACTTTAATTGCAGTAGAAGACTCTCTACACTCCTCCCGTTAGCAACGCCAGCCCATAGTCCTGCCCAGAGATTTACAACATACATTGTTGTGAATGGACCCAAAGAAACTGCCTATTTTCGTGGCCTAAAAGAGCTTTTACCTGAAAAAAAAATACACAGTTCCATTGTTCACTATAATACAATTTTTTCCAGCCCCCCAAAGTGCAGGAAAAACACAGTTTTTATTTGGACCTAACCAACTCACGTATCCCTCCGGCCCAGGGTTAGCGCCCGCCAATCAGCAGTTGGTTAGGTCCAAATAAAAACAGTGTTTTTCCTGCACTTTGACGGGCTGGAAAAAATTGTATTATAGTGAACAATGGAACTGTGTATTTTTTTTTCAGGTAAAACCTCTTTTAGGCCACGAAAATAGGCCGTTTCTTTGGGTCCATTCACAACAATGTATGTTGTAAATCTCTGGGCAGGACTATGGGCTGGCGTTGCTAACGGGAGGAGTGTAGAGAGTCTTCTACTGCAATTAAAGTACTTAGGGGCTATTTGTAGATCATACAACCCCACTTTAAAAAAATGCTACTATCCCTTTAACACGATACGCCAAGTTTTTTTGACACATGGAAGAAAATGTATCTGGTTCTGAATACACAACACATAGATGAGCAACAATAATAAGCTCTCAAACTTGAGAATATACCTGCTACACACCGGTAAGAGCTGGAAAACAGACTATACATATCAGTTTGTTGCTATGCAGTTATACAAAGAATGCAGGAATAGACTTTTATAGGATAATGGAAACATACTGTATAGATGCTAATAGGATTATGACACAGATAACTGTAATTTAATCAGACCATCCAACAAGTACTTCCCAAAAAAACCTTAAACTATAACTAAAGTCAATTACAGTAAAATGTTGGCGAATAATCAACCATAAAAAACCAAATAGCTCCCATGCTTGTTCACTTTAAAAACTGCAGTGTGTGTCATGAATATTGATGCACTTTGGGGAAAAAAAATCCACATTACAAATAAAGCATAAGCAGTTTGTTCAAATGGATTCAGTCCATGGACACAGCGGAGAAAAAAAATAAATACTCGAAGGCACCACGCTGTTTTGGACAGACTGTACTGTACAATCTCGTAGAAACGTGATGTAGCGGTGCCGCAGGAACAAGAAATCAGCATACAAAATATGAAGAAAATGCAAATTTCCACTTAAAAGGCAAATAGTTGATAAACTGCACAGCATGGAGCCATAAAAGACTATGTAAAGTAATTTAGAAGAGGAGAAGGTCTCATGTAAGACAAGAGAGTTTTTTTGTTTGTTTATGCTGGATACAACTTTCCCCATGTGAAGGCCAGCACACATATGGATGCTGTTCGTCTCTACCAGCACAGTGTGACGTGCTGTCCTCTGCTTACATGGACGCTGACAGATGAAGCAGAAAATTGCCTCTTGTTTCTCATTATTACACTCCGTCTGCTGGGTACATAGGATCTACACATGCTCCTAAAGACTCATCAATACGCCACATGTTTGCCTTTCTCACACACTAAAAACAGTTGGGTTAAAAAATAACCCAATTTTAACCCAACTGCTGGTTCAAATAAGGACAAACCCCTTTTTTGGGTTATTTTAAGCCAACAGGTTGGGTTAATCCTTTTGACCCAATTTTTGAGTCGAATATTCAACCCAAGAGTTGGGTTATGCTAACTACAACGCTGGGTTATTTTTAACCCAACTATTGGGTCGTGTATAAAGCACTTGCTCGACCCAATAGTTGGGTTAAAAATAACCCAATGTTGTAGTGCGCGGACAGCATTTTTCAAATGAACCGGCCGGTTAAGTCACAGAATTACCCAACCCTTAACCCAACAAATGGGTTACTCACTGAAAAATAACCCAATTACTTGCACAACCCAGGGATTGGGTTAAATTCATAGCCCTATAACCCTGAAAATGGGTTACACTCTGGAAAAATAACCCCAAAATTTAATTCAACACCAATAACAATAAAGAAATTGGGTTACAGAGATAACCTAACATTTTTTAGTGTGCAGACACGGTCCAACAGGAGTGCATTGCACCAGAGTGAAGTAAGTAACTCCTCAGTGAGGAAACAACTTGTCAGTGTTAACATGGAGGAGAGGGATGCATGGGCAAGTTGAGCTGGAGGGAATGTTTCCCCTGCTCCTGACCCTGTCACGGTGAGGTATCGTATCAATTATTCACTCTCTGTGGGTGTGTTGTGTTGTTGGGAGGGCAGACACAGCTTCTTCCGTCCTACCGCAGTCGGGATCTGCCACAATCTGATGTTTCTTTTGTTTCCCCAGAAGCCCATGTCTTTCCTATTAGAAATTCATATCGTGCGTATAAAAAAAACATCACACACACATCCTCCCCCTCCGTCCTCACAGACCCACTGACCTTCGGTCTTTCAATCTACTGTGACTCACAGCCAAGAGAGCGGCGTTTTACCAGACACTGAAACCACTAACACAAACATTATGATTAATGGTTTGTTGAGCAAGAAGACGGCTCTTAGTGTCTCTGGGAAGAGACGGTTTGCAAACATAGATTATTGTTTAACATTGTGGATTATTCTTGGACATCAGTGACAATTTAGCTCAAGAAAAATGTGTTAAGTTTTGTTTTCATAACACAAGAGGTCTCATGTAAAGTACGTCATAAATGCAGGTCAGCTTGTGTGAGTCATTAGTAATTATTATAATGAAAAACACAGAGCACAAGAGATAAAACCAATTATATATTTCAAGTGCACTTCTGAACTTTATTTTTAGCATCTCTAGTGACTGCAAATCCTCCAAACTAGATGAAAAGAAGATAAATGAGAAAAAAGTCCCTCTCACAGTGCCCATCAAGTATTGGGACGCTTAAGGCTTTTCCATGATTTACTGTGTCATTTGTACGTTACTTTGGAAAGGTCAAAAATGAAAACTTATGGTAGCATAAGTCTCACTGTTCATGAAACCTGTCAAAAGATATTGTAAATTTAAACTATTTCACTTATTTATTGTATTCTTGGTCTGTGGTGATAATTCAACTGACAATACTCCAGTTTATTAAACAGCCATTAATCGTTGAAGTCAGGCAGAAATACCAAGTGGTCTCTGCTTCTTTAGTGTGATTTGCTGTATTTTTCTTTCAGTTTTACATCAAAAATTCTTTTATTTGTGGTTTGAGCGTTGCTATGACAAACATTTGATGATGTTAGGTTTTATTTCTGAAAATTTTCTGACATCTCACAGACTAAACAATTGTTTGAATAAACACAGCTATAACAAAAGCTGCAAGTAGATTATGGAGGTTTTACTTAATAGCCACAGTTCATTTAAGTGCAGATAAGTAAAGTGACTGGGCTTATGTAAGAAAGCAAGCAAATTATGAGGTAATTACAACAAGGAGAGTTATCATTGTAGGATGTGTATAAACATTTCATAAAGGATTATAATACACCATAGTTGTTAGCTCATTCATGGATTTGTGACCTGTGTGTGCACGAATAGGTGCTGCAAGATTCATTGAGTCACAGCCCAAGTTATAAAAGAATACATTTATGTCTCAGAACGAAGCGTAAAATGCTTGGACAAGCATTACAAAGGAAGATGCTCTGCAGTGAGCAAAAGGCCAGTGAATGATTTGATAAATATTGAAATAATGTGAATCACATGCAGTGGCCTTCAGTCAAAAAGAACCGAGGCCATTCAGCGGCTCAGTTAGATATTTGTGTGCCTCCATCACATGTCCACTGGGGCAGATCCTCAGCACACAGGACACTTATTGATTGATTTCTCTGCCTCAGATGACTTGTTGTTTATCAAATTATCAAGCTGTGCAAAATCTACTTTGGCTTTAAGGCCTCGATGTGAAAAGGCCAGGGGTCTAATAACATACTTGTTTTTTTGACCATTCAGTTTTTCACTTTTCTGAAGAGAATGATGCTGTGTATTAAGGACTTTAAACAACTGCAGTGGAGTATGATTAAACCAATGCATAGTGATATTTTCCAGTAATTCAACTGTAATTCTACAGTAGCATCCTTTTGATAAATTAGTATCATTATTTAGTTAATAACATAATTGAAAATGTCCATGCATGGAACAAGTAAGAATGAAATGAAATGATATCTTTAAAGCTGATGCTCATTTTGAAAGAGAGCGATGAAATCGAGAAATCGGAATCGGGCTCCTTACAGCTTCTATGTCTTCTGCCTCAGACTTGATATGTTCGGTCCAATGACTGTCCACACATTTCACTTATGACTGCAGACAGCAAACCACTGTGATGACTGCTGTTATATAGAGATTTTATACTGCTGTTGTTTTGGCAAGTGATTACACCAATCTTTGTTCCCAGCAGCAGCTTTGACAATAAAAAGAGGCAGAAATAAAAAAGTGTCGCTAAATGACTGAAACAGTGACACAGCTTTTTAGTCTTGTACTGGTACTGGTATAAGTAATTCAATTTTGCAGACTAAGAGTAATGAAAGTGACTCACGGCCAATGCAATCATAGTTTTGCTTCAGCACTTTCACTGGCTCCAGCAGAAGCTCCAAATTTATCCCCTGTCTCTTTTCATTGATTTTCTACACCACTTGTTTTCAAAATTTGTCACGGTTTAAAATTAGTTTTATGTTTTGCACAGAAATACACAGTACGGTCCTGATTAAAGGAAAAATCTGAGCTGTCACTTAAGCAGGGCACTCGATAACACCAGTCGGCCTCACACTGTGCGGCCTGTCACATTTCTATCGGCGAGTGAGTGATGCCGCAAATTTATTGTGGCCTGATGTCCTCACCAGTCTCCATTTACCGGTCGGTACTCCATAAAATTTATACTGTAAGTGTAAAGCCACACATCAACACGATGTAAGTGCAAACAATGGGTGTTTTGAGTGAACAACGGTCACTGCCAGTCAGAAATATGGGTCTGATGCTCTTTCCAGCCGCGTCATGAGCAAACAAACACAGGTGACAAAAAAAATTAAACACAGTGGACACTGACTGGCTGCAGCTGCTGTACCTGATAAACATATTGACATATTGCGCTGGGGGAAAAAAATAAAAATAAAAAATAGGTTCTGCTACTTTTAGTGAATTAAAATTTTGGTACAGACATAAATTCTGCACGAGGTGTGAAGTTGCAAACATTTACTTTAAAATACAAACTGTTCAGCCACAGTCTGAACTGATCCTAGGGCAGCACTCCAAGACACACATTTCTAGTAAGAGAAGAGAGAGCTCATATTTGTATCGATTTGCAAGAGAGAAGTGGGTGTGTGGAGGTGGGACTCTTGTTACTGTGAACATCAATTACTAATAGTCTATTTTTTAGTTTAGTCTAGAGGCACTAGACAAGTTGCATGTATGCTTCATGACGTGGGGGCTAAGACCCCTCTGATAAATTAATGGTTCTTTTCAGTGGCGTGCACAGACTTTTTGAAGGGCAGGGGCGAAAAGGAAAAGAAAGGGCACATAATAGCGCGTCCTCGCCTCTGAAGAGGGCACTTTAGCACTAGATGTGGCTCCTAGAGGGCACTTTCAGGGCTGCCATGTTTCAGAAAATGACAAGAGTGAGACTGTAGCGACATGGTGCGTTTGGCCTTTTTTAACGTCGATTTGGCCTGTTTTAATATTGATACCTTAAGACTAAAAAAACGTCGATTTGGCCTGTTTTAACACGTGTTTTGGCCCCCAAGAGGGCACATTAGCACACGTTTTGGCTCCTAGAGGGCACTTTAGCACGCATTTGGCTTCCAAGAGGGCACTTTAGCACACGTTTTAGCTCCAAGAGGGCACTTTAACACGTGTTTTGGCTCCCAAGAGGGCACTTTAGCACACGTTTTGGCTCCTAGAGAACACTTTAGCACAAGTTTTGGCTCCTAGAGGGCACTTTAGCACACGTTTTGGCTCCTAGAGAACACTTTAGCACACGTTTTGGCTCCCAGAGGGCACTTTAACACGCGTTTTTCAACAATTGGGCCCCCCCCCCCTGTGCACGCCACTGGTTCTTTTCCCTGTCACTTCTCTGCTTTTCAGAGGCAGAACATTTTTCCCAGCAAAGATGAGTGTTGTGAAGTGCACTGGATTTACATCTAGTGACAACCCTCTGCAGGACATCATGTACACTTTATGTAGCCAAGCCTGTAGTGTGTCTGGCTTCAAGGAGAGATTTAAGTTGTGGCTCATGTTTCTGGACACAGAGAAAGTAGAGAAAGAATGAAGAGTTTAAAAACATTGCAATTGGAGGTGAAAAACTTTTTCATTAAATCTAATCCAGGTTTTGTCTTGTAATAATGTTATTATCTTTTATTGTTTGTGTTTGTGCGGCTTTGGACTCAAATTTAAAACCTTCATTTTATAATGGTAAGGTAACAGGCCTCTGGCTCGGGCTTCTGATAATTGAGCCAGCAACAAAGAGCTGGAAAGCTGGACCACGAGGGCAAATCTGAGTTATAAGGTCTCTTACTGAAACAGACAGATCTGCAGTGGTGTACGACTTACTGGCTGAGAGGGCATGGCTCTGTGAAAATGCTCCAAAAATCGAACAGAAGTACACTGGAGTTTGTTATTTTTAAAGGATGAATCATTTTTTATCCAGTCTTATCCAGACAACCTAACACAGCACTGCAATGAGAGATGTTTAATTAATACAGAGAAGTCAAGGTAAGTTAGCACACCAACAGACACTCTCTGATCTGAGACTGTGGAATATTTAAGTCGTATCGTGAAAAGAAAGGCAGCCTAAGATAATGAATGAACATGCCATAATTGATTATGTAAATTTGATTACAATGTGGATTCTCCCCCAGATCAATGGACGTAAAATCGATTGGCAACGACTGGCTGATTTGCATCATGACAAACAGTAAACAGGAATACACACAGTGCAACGACCTGGAGCTGTAAACACAGAAATATGATCTCAGAGGAAATCAAAAAAGCAGAAACTGTTTGACATGAACTGAATAATAGATAATTTCAATTACTTCTGGTTTATTATTTAATCACCTTTGATGTCTTAAATAATAATAATAAGATATTTATGGAGTAGATAAGACCTGGATAAGTGGACAGTGAAATTAGCATGACTGGTCTATTAGATGACCTCACCTCAACACAAAATGATAAATGTTTCATGTGATGTATACTCCACATTAACCTGGTGACTCTTTTAAGATCTCGATCGATTTCTGCCTCACAAAGAGCTATTCACTGCGTGAGCATAATGATGGAGAAGAGCCACTTCACAAAGATGGAAGACACACCCCATTAATGCTGAATTTGCATTCTTGACAACCTTTGACAACACTGATTTACTAGGCCGTTAAGAGTGCCGCTCATTCTCTCTGGGAACATGCACGGATGGAGCAGGGAAGAGAGTTTGTTATGGGCCAGCGGAAACATATTTATAGATGATTTGTTTGACAAATTCTTCCACCACAGTGTGAGACTAATAAATTAGACACTTATCCTGCTTTTCCTTTTACATTCTGTTATAGGTCAAAATAACCCTCTTTGGGTTGTTATAGATCATAAAGCCCAGGGCTCATTAAGTCAAACTGTGTAGTAAATTCTTGTTAAGGACAACTCTAGGTAGCTCGCCTTACCACGAGGTAGAGCTTTAAGTCCAAATGTGCAATAACTCAGTTTTATATGAGGCTTTCTGGCCACTCGTTCTCCTAGTAGTTTCACTTTGTGACCTTTTCCAGGTGAAATAATTTCATAGGGATGGGAATTGAGAATCGGTCTGAACTGGTTTGATCCATTGATGCCTTTCACCCCTTACGAGTGCCTTGCAAAACAGTGATGTCACACTCTCGCGAGAGGCGTTCAGCACAATTCACAACTAAGGAGTCAAGGGAGTTATCATCCAGGTCCATAGTGTGGTTTCGTTTCATACAAATGATGGTGGTGTCCCAGGTTTGTTTACTGGCAGCTGGAGAACATCACCGCAACTTTAAGATGTACATTCCACAGAGTTGGTCTTATGGAAGAGTGACCAGAAAAAAGCCCTTTACTTAAAGAACAAAACAGGAAGAATGTCTGGAGTTTGCCAAAAGGCACATGAAAGACTCAGACCGCATATGCCTGGAAGAACGTACCCTGTCCAGATGAGACTAAAATTTAACTTTTTGGCCATCAAAGAAAATGTCATATCTGGCGCAAACCCAACACCTCCCACCCCCAGAACACCGTCCCGACAGAGAGGCATGGTGGTGGCAGCATAATGCTGTGAGGATGTTTTTCATCAGCAGGTACTGGACGACTGATCAGAACTAAAGGAGTGAGTGTTTTTTGTTTTTTACTTATTTTTTGACACCATAAAAAATATTTTGCATTTCAAAATTTGTTAGCATGCTGTGTGAATCAAGAATTTCATTTGGAAATCAGTCCATTAGAATTTTTGACAGGTAGGGACCAGCAGATCCAAACTTACCTTCATCAGGTCTTAGGATGGAAATGTCACCACGATTTAAGTTGAATAGCGTGTGGGAGTTTCTCTTTAAAGGTACATTGTGTAGGAATTACTCCCATCTAGCGTTGCGGTTGTATATCGCAAGCAACTCAATCATATTTTTCATGCTGCATTCATGTGAAATTGGGCAGACGGACGACAGACGGACGACAGACGGATGACGGCATAAACAAGCCTCTATGTAAACAAGTGGTCCGTCAGCACGAGGCAAAACAATACACGTGACAATATGTTGTCATGGCGATGTCATTTTGTTTACCTGACCCACGTTTTACCGGCTTTCTCTCGACCTCTGTGACTAAAATGACTAAAATCTGGTTTGTTAGCGACGGCCGTCTGCCCGACTGCAGGTGAATGCAGCATCAGTGTAACGCTCCGTTCCTCCTCACTGCGTTACCGCGGTGACTTTTCACAGACGCCACCTCCACCTGAGCCGACAACTCCGGTGAGTTTCCGTGGTTTCCTACCGTCACGCTGCCACTGAACGTAGAAAACATGGCGACACGACATGGCAGCCAGCACCGAGCTTACCCGCTCCATGTAGATATGAATGATATGAACGGCTAATTCAGAGCTGAAAGGAACACTTATCGCCGTTTGTTGATGGGGTGATTACTTACTAATGAAACACATACTTTTGAACAAAACAATCGATTTTTGAGAATAGATAACAGGAGAAGTTACACAATGTCCCTTTAAGGCTGTAATGCAACAAAAAACAGGAAAACAGTGAAGTGATAAGGGAATTGATAAAGGACCAGATATCAGATATGGTATCAGTTTGTCTCTATTCATGACTCATCAAATTTGAACTTTGCTAAAAGGCTTCTGAGCCAAGAGCATAAACAAACACTGTCTGACACTATTTGCTCGTGTTTGAAGGGAGGTGAACTGAGGACAGATGAAAACAAAGCAAACACCTACTGTACCTCAGACAGACAGACCGACAGTCAGACAGTTTACACCTGCACTGTAGAGTCCTGGTTTTGTGGAGAATACTACCCCATGTTTGGGTGATGACTAAACTCCATGGTAACTTTGTGGCTGTGCCGTTATGCAGCCTGTTAATGATCTACCAGATCTTCAGGTGAGGAGACTGTGAGGGATTCTCAGCTCCATCTTCTGTTTATTGAAGTAGCTCATGATGGATTTTGACATGTTCTTTGGATCCTTGTCTTATTTTTGAACCTATTTTTCCCCCACCCTCTTACTCTTGACTGACTGCAGGACATTTGTGGAATTTCCTGATGTTTGGTGGAATCCATTCACACAGCTGTGAAGCCACGAGGGACCATCACTCTGAGAGGGAACTGTCTACCATAAAACCCAAGTATTGCACTTTTGTCCTTGGGCAGAAAATCCATTTGTTCTGACTCCGTCCTCCACGTCTCCTTCTCAGATGAAACAGGAGAGTTATTTCACTTCACAGAGCCAATCTCTGCTAGTGAAGGCCTGTGGCCACTCAGACTGTACAAGAAATTCACGCCCTCAAATCAGCATCATCAGCAGACGGCGCTTGAGCAGCACAGAATAACCTTCTGCACCTCCGTACTATTCCTGACATCTTTTCAAACTGCCTCGGTAATAACATTTTCCCTTAGCAGCTCTTTCACTTTGCACAGATGGGGAGCAAACATGTCTGACCCTGCTCTGGTGTTTCACAGGCGAACGTTACTGCCGCCGGGTTCCTTGATCAGCATTTGATGTGCAGGGAATAAAAGGAGGCGCTCGGCTAACCACGGCTGTTGGTCGAAGAGGTGAGGACGATTTATTTCCCATCGAATTCATCTCATGAAGAGGCTGATAAAAAATCCACTGTGATGCGCTAGATATCAAGGAAGACCAGCTCCTTTGAGTTTCAGGCCTCTCTTTGAAGGAGCTCCCATTATGTCCAATTATTCACATTTTGATCCGAGTTACACGGCTGAATTTACCCAGAAGCACCCACAGACGCCGGTGTTGGATGAAAACCAAACATCTTGGTTATTTGTTCATGCCACAGCTGCAATATGTGGACTGACTCATGACGGCGGCTGATGATTTCTGACATGCTGCTACCACTGCTTCACTTCTATTTGTTACACCTGCTATGTGTTTTTTCACCTTCGTAAGTTTCCACCAGCTAAGCCAGTAAAGAGCTGCTAAGCCGTTCTTTTTTCCAAAACATATTAGGTGTTCCAACCTATTGTGATTTAATACGGCTAATAATATTTCAAAATGTTTATTGAAAAAACCTTACAAATTAAAGTACTTATATCAGGCTCTATGGTGCTTTATAGCATCTTTCAGCTTGTGGTTTTGTTTTTTTTTACAAGCCACAACTTTATCAATTTGGTCCAACTCTGTTCTCTAGCTATTATCACCGTTGATGAAAATGAATTCAGTATTTGTTAGCAACACTGACAGCACATTTATTACAGTTGTGATCCACTGATTTTCCATTGGTGCCACCAAGTGGTTTGTTTTTAATTATTTTGCACCCATTGGATGGAGGAAGTCTTTGTACACTGCCAGAAAACCTTGGCTAAGAGGTTGAGGGCTATTAACATAATCTCCTCTTTTGTCCAGATGCGTGACTTGTCAGGAAAGATGATTGAACTTGTTCAGTTATACATTGCACATTATCTGTGACTATTGCTGAACAGCTATTGTCTAGATTTCATCCTCTTACTTTAATTTTGAGCTATTCCTGATTCAACTGTGGTGATTTTAGGCCAGAGATATTTCTCATTCCTCACATGACAACACAGGTCACTTACATTTTCAATGTGCACTCTGTAAGACCTGTATTTCCAGTACAAATGAGCTCAGAAAAACAGAAAGTTATGAGGGTGTCCTCCACATTTTGGCCTAAAGCTGTCATCGGCAGCATATGACACTCTCAAGTCAGACAACAAACAAAGCCATTACCAGTGTAAACTTATCAGCTATTCTTTTTGTGCAAACAGCCATTTCGGACGCTGTAAAGATCAATGAAGAGTGCAACCGTATAAAAACATGTTTGCACGCCGACTTTATAGAAATCTTTTCCTCTATAAATAACTGAAATGTTAGCTGGGACATTTTACTGAGCAAAAATCCACTCATTACCCCCATCAGCTCAACCAATAAAACTCCAGCAGCATTCATATGGTCCTGCCTTGACTGACTGTAGCCATCTGGTCGAAAACTGCAGACCAGCTCAGGCTCAGGAACATTGATATGGATGGTTTTATGAACACGTCTGCGCAGTGAACAGTAAAATATTCAAGGTTTTGCCGTCGGCTAATTTGTTTAAACAGGAGCTGAAGCTTCCCTGGGCTGCACTAACTCCATCTGTTGTGGGGGGAGGTTTTGTCTGGGGACAAAGCACTAATCACCACAACATGCACAGTCATTAGAGTCAGGATTGATTATGGATCTGCAGCATGTGTTCCTGCAAGGCATGACTTTCACTGAGCAGTTAGGAAACCTTGTCATGGGGGTTTATGTTACCACAGTATACTGTTAACATAGAGTGGGGGCGACGCAAACATACACAGTGTATGTTAATTACAGGTGCACTTCAACTGAAACACAAAAGAAGTCCCTGTAAAACTGTTTCCATTTCCACAACTGTGTGTTTTCACAAGCAGAGCTGACATTTAGGCAGAAGTGAACCTGAAATATACTGTATTTCAATTCTGTTTTCTACTTTTGCAGCACCAAATCATTACATACAATACATCAAGGCACCTTATGAAGCAAGGTCAGGAGAGAACCCGGGCAGTTTCCACTATGAGAAATTGCATGATGGCAGTGGAGAACAGAAAAAGAAGAAAACAGCCAATCTTACCAAACTAATCTGCTCAACTAAATGAGACACGCAAAAAAGGCCAGAGTCAAAGCCTCTATTAGTTTAAGTGTGCTCTGTGGTTCTTCAGTCATCTCTGGGGAGCTCTTTGTTCTCATTTACATCATTAATGACACATCCCAGCATCTTAATGCCATCCATCATTTGGATAATACTCGGCCTTCAGCTTTTAATCTAAATTTATAGACACATCAGTCAACCTGTCAAAGAAATGTCTGATGCTTTTTTAAGTGTCATTATAAGTCCTGTACAAGATGATTGAATGAAATCCACTACTATTAGCACTCCTTATACAAGATACACCTACACCATGTAGTACAAATATACATGCACACAACTAAACATGTGATTAAGGCTCCACTGATGGTTATTTGCATTGCTGATAAACTGAATTTATATTTTCTCAATAAATCTGATAACAATGGGATCTATAAAATGCTAAAAACAAAAACAAACAATAGGTCTCACTTTTAAGGGTTAGGGAAATTATGTTTCCCTATAGGAAGGTGTTAGCACAAATCGTGCATTAAGCTATGATTTCTTTGTGGGGACAATATTAAGGTGATGGGAATAGGAGTTCATTTGAGAGAAATCGTATACATCCAAATTAAGCTGCAGATCTTGGATCCCAAATATCAGGATTTTAAAAGTGTAAAATCAAAGGCGTTTGTCACAATCTCTGAGCAAAGCTGAGAAACCAGAGCTGCAGAGAAACTACCAACAAACATCCACAACCACACATATCACATATCAATTTAATAGTCACATTCTGTTGCGTGGATTTTTCCCTTTTTGTTCGAGGCGATTCAATCCATATTCACCAATCAAAGCAGCCTTTTGTCACACAGCACGCATTCTGCAATTATCCGATTCGGATGGCTCATGTAAGCTGAGGCAATTAGCTTCCATTTCCAGTATAGGCTCATTGCAATTCAGTTCAGCCTTGGGTCTGGACCATGAGACCTTTTACCGAGTTACTGAAACCGAGTTAGAAAACAAGAGCTATGCACAATGCAAGGAAAATAGACGCTTTTTTATGGCTTACTTTGGATTGGTGTGGTGTTGGAATGGTTGGAAATGCAATCTCCCCCTCTGTTGCCATCGAAATCCCATTACATTAAATCTATTGTCCAAGGTGTAATTTTTGCACTGCTTATTTATTTTCCCCATTTATTTATTAATGTTCTATAGACTTGCTTAGTATTGATCTCTGCTTTCATGTAACTACAGTGACATGCTGAGGCTGCTGGGGCTGGAGCAGCAGTGGTCCAACCACTAATGGTAACACAATAACCAAAGCCAATGGCTTTCATGCACTAAGCCAGCTGTCTGTTTTAACATAATTGGTTTATGATTTACTGAAACACAACAGTCACCAACAGCCTTAAACCTAGCACCCTGTTATCATAACCCTGGCCTCCATTTAGCACAGCACAGCAAACCATTTCATTCCAAGCAGGACGTGTAGTTTCCATACCAGTTTATTATTTTTTATTATTCAGGGATTTATCACTCTACTATACAGTACATTATATTTCAAATGAAAAAGCCCGCACATGTCCCTGTTTGCTTGGACAACGTGTTAAAGTGTTAAAACGTCTCCAATATTGAACTTTGTCCTCATAACATTTGTTGCCAGGGCAAACAGAGTTGCTACGCAGGGCTCTAGTCCAGTACAAACATCCTCCATTAAGGCGGTCAGGTAAGGTTGGGATGGTATCTATTGACTGTGTGAATGCCAGTAAATGGTACTGTCATGATACTGCTTATCTTACTGCACTAAAAGGGAACTTACACAGTAAGATCTTCCTGCTCTGGGGAACGTCAGCGATCTTGAAACTGTCAAACGCTGACTGTCGCCGGGACTTTTCCAGACCGCTGAAAGGAGACTGAGCCTGTCGCTTAATCTGGAGATAAGAAAACCCCTTTTCCACCAACAATGATCCATTCAGTGCAATGCTGAAAAGAACATGTTCGCAAATGAGAGAAAATAGCATTAACTCTGGGGCTGCAGCTGTTTTGTCAGAAGCACCCCAAGTGTGCAGAGGAGATAATGCTCTGGGAGGATTTCCATAGAAACCACAGCATGACAAAGCATCTTTAGTTATTTACTTAAAACCAATTAGTTAACAAGAATTGAGCCTTGGCAAAGGCCCTGCCGGATGTGGACTGTGACTTGGCCCGTGTGAGGTAATTAGAAAGCAAAGTGTCACTTTGTGAGATTGTAGTATTAATGGAATACAATTAAAAATGTAACTCATGTTAACTCACAAAAGGCTGTTGAACCTTCTGCCCGGAGAGAGTAACTTCAAAGTAACTTCTGTGACCAAGTGTGAGAAAGACATATTTTGACAGTTGTTTTGTTTTGTTCTTCCAGCAGTCCAAAATGTAAGAGAAGTGCAAGATAAATTAGATCACTTCCCCACTCTAGTGAATGACTGAACACCTCCTTATACTCCTAAACAGCTTTTGCTCTTTCCCACTCTGTCAGGGATTTCTGTCAGACTGAGGCTGAGCCTTGTTCCGGGCAGCTCTGACCGGTGTGGAGCTGTTTAAATATGAAGAGGTGCTTTTCGGAGAAAGAGCATACAAAACCTGCACAATGTGTCTCATGGAAAAATAAAGACTATTTGATCCTTTGTTGATGGTGGGAACATGTATTCTCTTTACTCCGAGTCCTCCCCCTCCGATCTCTGCTACAGCTCCATGGTTTCAGAGCTTCAGTGTCTGTGTTGTTGCAGCTACAACACTAAGAGCTGACTAGACTACACGTCCTCCAAGCTGAATGACGCCACAGGTTGTTTGTCACTGCCAGTGTCCGCTGATACTGATACGACAAAGGATCTCCTGAAATAGCATCTACTAACTGCAGCAGCCGCACCAAGCCTTGATCATCGTGGTTGCAGTGATAAACACAGGGCCGGCCCCTGGCATAAACACTCTATGCGGTTGTTTAGGGCCACAGCCGTTAGGTGGGGGGCCACATGATCAGAAAGGTACCGGGGTTCATCAAGTCATTTAAACATCCTGAGGTGGACACGCACGCTATGAGCTTTATATGTAATTTGAAGTCAATATTCAGCTTCTTTTATCTCACATTTGAGACATTTGGTGAAAATAGAACGGCAGAATGACAACATTTGTGCTCAAAAAGCAATCTTACAAAATTTCATTTTAGACTTGTTTTCTACACTTATCCATTACTGTATTCATATCCTATTTCAAGCACCAAAACAGTTCATTCTCATGACTGAAGGTGTGTTTTCACAAGGGATTTGAATTTTTTTCAAAAAGCAGACCTCAAATTTCCAGCATTTGGCCTAAATTATTTCTTTATACAGTGTTCTAGGACAAACTGGCCTCAGTGTGCTTAGAGCGGAGGTTCTAATATTTAGACATAAAACACTTGAGTATTGTTACATCTGCAAGTATCTTAAAAAGATCAATTTAAGAAAATATGTAAAAGTCGAGAAAATGGCCTCAAACCTCAGAGGGCATAAACACGTCTGTATTCAGTTTTAACCAGTGATTTGGTGTTTGCGCTTAGAGTGCAGGGCCACAAACAAAAATCTTGTATAGGGCCACCAAAATGCTAGGGCCGGCCCTGGATAAACATATAGTTAAGCTGATGAAACAGAGTCACAAAAATGACTTGGCTAGGTTCAAGAAACCATGTACTGTAAGTAGGCCTACCTTTGTTACCATGGTTACAGTAATAAACACACTTTTATCCACACAAACTTCCTGGTTTATACAAATGATCATCACTCAGCTCATACTGAGACTTTTTTTTTGTTTTCCAGATTGATCAGATTTGCTCCTGTGAGGGCTGATGTGTTTCATGAGTGATGCCTCATGTTGAAACAGCTGCTTTCTCTTACCTGTTGCCACAAACATCATAGTATCTGGTATCATTTCAATTCAGGCGGCCTGTTCCCCATCGTGTTATCCGTCCTTATAGGGCTATTTGTGCAGGTTCGAGGGAAGATTAAATTTGTGACTGATTTTTCTTTCCAGCTTTCATAATCACTTTCATACTGCAGCGTTTTGTCAGAGAGATGACAAGAAATTCATCGCGTGATCAACTGCCAACATTCTTGCTCGACGAGACGACAGCGAGGGGAGGAAAGCAGCTCAACAAGACGAGCAGGATGACGAGCCTCGTGCTGGCAAACATCCCACCTCTTAAATGACACCACACTACTGCTACTGCTACTACTTCAAGGAGGTAGTGGTCATACTTGATACATTTTTCTCTCTCACTCAGTACTGTATTAATATGTCCAATCTATATTTTCCAGCAAATTCCCCATCTTAAAAAAACTAGTGCTTCCCGGAGTCAAAAACCACACATCAACTGTGCTCATTAAACATTTACAGTCTAAATACAGAAGCTTCTGTCAGTCTTTTTCTTGTATTATTACTTGTTTAGAGTGTTTATTCTTTCAGCGAATGTTGGTACTTGGTAATAAACAGTGAGTATAATCAAAGTGCGTGCTAATTGTGCGTAACCTGTGGAGGTGAAGCAGTGGCAAATTGCAAGAAAGTAAGAAATCACTTTTAATTAAATCATGAAACACAAAGAGCTGGAGAAGCACAAGTGGTTAGAATATACAGCTTATATTTCCAGGAAGATGTAAATTTCATTATTGGAGGTGAATAGGACAGCGCTGCCTGACATTTTCCCAATGAGATCTTCTTGCAAGTCTGTGGGAAACGTGGATAATTAATCAGTCAATGGCAAGGCTACGTTAAGCATCCGAGCTGAAGATGCATCTGCTCAGCAACACGGATAGAAACGGAGATTAGATTCTTCTAAGTATTGTCTTGTTTACCCAACTAGGGATGTCACGATTATAGATTTTCTTTGTACGATTATTGTCAGAGAAATAATCACGGTATTACGATTATCACGATTATTACGCATTAAATAATTTCACAACATATGAATGTGTAAGATACAGTCAAAATATAATTACATTACAAACTTTTACACTAAATATTTTGTAACCAATTATTAATCCTCCAGGGGAAGTGTTTTAAATATTCAAATCATTATTGTCATCTATACCAAATGTTTAAGTTTATTTTAATTGTTTGTTTTTTATCACAAATGAGACGCTAACATTTAAATTTCTACCATGTTACGTTAGGTAAATTGACCAGTATTTCTTACATTTACCTTAACTTTTGTGCACATCTGCCTCTGTGTTAACAAAATAATCTTTTTTTGGAAAGTGACGTAATTAAGAATCTTTAAGATTAATTAATTGTGGCGTTTAATACCGCGATTAATTGTGAAAACAAGTAATTGTGACATCCCTATACCCAACTATAGTATCTATTTTGTGATATCAAACGTTGTGCTCATACAAAAAGAGCATCTATAGAGGAACTTTGTACGAATGCGTGATCAGCTCTTGATTTACCTGTAGCTGTGTCAGGAGCACTTCAAGGACTTAACCCTGCTGCTGTCAACAGGGTGGGAGCTGTCCGAGGTACTGACCCTGGCTCAGTCAAGCATAAGCTACTATTACTGAGAAGTTTTGGGCCAACAGTGGAGTGTGTCTATTTTTTGAATTAACAGCTTTATGTGGTTATACTGCAAATACCCTTTGCTCTGTCCGCTTTTGAAATCTTACAAATCTTTGTTCTTCCCCGAACACTGACAGTGTGACACCCCAGAGTCTATTAACCCCTTTAACGGACCCCCTTTGTACTGTAGGTGCAAGAGCGATTACTGTTCTTCAACCCTACAGATTACAGTCATAACCCCCTGTTCTTGTTTGAAAGATAACTCTACTGAGCCAAAGTTGCAGAGGTACAAAGATGGTAGAAATAAAACTTGTCTTGCTTCACTTCTTGAATAAAAGAGGGCAAATGTAAAATGTTCACTTTTGTAGGAGTATTTATTTTATACTGTGATATTCTGTCCTGCTCAAGTTCTATGCTGGAAAACGGTGGGTCAGGACATCTTGAGGAAAACAGTCTGTGGAAGTGAAAGAGTGAACATGAAAGAGTTAAAGCCCCTGTACGGAGCTTTTAACTGGATACGCAAAAGTCTCTGGTTTCTGCTGACGTGTCTCTGTTACCTACAACAGCAAATGAGCCCATCAGTGTGAAGATACGCTATTTCTAAGTAGTCTAATTCTATACCTTAGGAAGGCATGGTCGGGTCGGACGATGAAAAAACTGTACAGGGGCTTTAAAGTATCTTGGGCTCTTGTTCTCAAGTTCACATGTAGGGTGCAGTGGGAGATTGACAGGTGGATTGGGCGCTGCACTGGAAATAAAGATCTCAATTCACCAGTCGATCTTTGCCCCAACCATCACCTAGAGTCATGATCTTTGGGTAGTGACAGGGGGTTTTCCAGGTAAGAGACCCCAGGGCAGACCCAGAACATGCTGGAGAATGAGACTCTCTAATAAGAGAGAACTGCTCTTGGTCAATTTTCAATTCGTTATCAAGGTCCAAGTCTCTGGAATCAGCTACCTGACTATCTGAAAAAAATTAGTAATTTAACATAATTTAAAAAAGCTCTCAAAAAGTACCTCATCAGTCAAACCATGTACCATCAAACATAAGACAATTATTGTCATGTTTTTCTTTTGTCTCTCTCTCTCTTTCTCTCTTACTCCTTACTCTTTCCTTATGAGCTTATTCATTATTTTTGTTTTGTATTATTCATTTATGTATGTTTTTTTTATTTTTTCCTTATTTCCTTATATTTTACTGTTTAATCTCTTACTTTTCTACTTATTTTTCATTATTATTCAATTATTTTCCTATGTTATTGTTTTTAAACCGTAACAAATTTGATCTTTGAATATGTTGGGTGAGGTTTTCATATAAGCCCTCTTGGGTTTCATACCTCCCCTTTGCACATCCCAGTAATGTTGATTGTTCATGTTGTTTATTTATATGATATTGTTTGTGCTAAATAAAAAATTAAAAAAAGAGCAGCCCTCCTCAAAGAGAGGCTGAAAAACATCAGAAGACAAGAGGAACGTCAAGACAAATTTTGTTGACCCGCTGCCTCAGTGGCCTGATCCCGGGCAGAAAACAGACGGATGGATTCAAAGAAGTGATTGTATTGTGACTCACCGTTTTTCTAGGAAACCGTTAAATAATGATGCACCAACAGAAGTATTTCAGTGGAAGTGTATTAAATGCTCTGTGTCCGAATAGCTTCAAAAACTGCCTCACAGCTGAACTGACAGAGACGACTTAACTGAGTCTGGTTTGTGTCGCTGCTGACCCTCACTGACAGCTTCTTGGCCCTTTGACTTCACTCAATGACCACCGGCACATGGAGCATGAATAGATAACAAGCTGCAGGGCACTTCAGGAACACGCTGGACTGTGACAGAGGCTTTTCTCCTTGATTTCTCTCCAAATATCTCACCTGCTCTGGCTGAGATGTACGTGAGAGGATTAAAAGGAATTCACACAGCCGGCCAACGCTGCTGATGAGAGAGGGAATTTTCCTCTCCTTTTCAGTCCTTAAAAAGTAATAATTTGAAAATGAAAACCTTTTGCTTGACTGCAAACCTTTGCCAACCCTCAACAAGCCATAGACTTTGAAAGCAGCGCTTTGAAAACAGCTGCTTCATTCATCATTGTGATAATTATAGCGGAGAAATAAAAACAAACTGCTCAGTTCAGCTGTAGAAAACCCAGATTGACAGCAAAATCTGCTAAACTGCTATTTTGGTTATTGCTGGTGATTAAAAAACCAATGATATCAGCAGACAGAGACGGCAGACTTATTCATAATGGAAAAACTAAAGAAAAGACCAGGACAACTCAAAGGTTTTACTTACACAGAGCAGCACTTTGAGATAAATGATATTTCTACCATTCTGGTAGATGTTTAGCATTTATTAAAGCAGATATCAGTGGCACGGCCGTTTCGGCTAATGCTGTGTTCAAGGCAGGCTTTTGAAACCGTAAGTTACAGCTTCAAGTCACAACTACGACTTGGTAGCGTTCCAGGTAACCCGTAGCTCGTGTTTTTACCGTCCTGTTGTCTGTGAAAGTTCCCTATAACGGCCACTCGTAACTTCCGACCCGTGAACTCGTACCAGATCGAACTGGTATGACTTCACAGGAAGGAAAAACACAAAGTACGAGTTTCCTTGAACGCACCATGAGTTAGCAGCCCCCGCCCTTGTCAGGCATCAATTGGTCCTCGTGCTACGTCACCACATTCACGCGCATCCCTTGGCTGCACACACAGCCCTTCATGCCGTTCTCTCCCCTCATTGGATAACACTTGTATCCCACAAGGAAAATTTTCTCCTCGGGTTACAGCAGAGCAGAGTGACGGAGAGACTCGTGTTTAGGCTGAAATACTTCATGTAAGTGATTGCTGACGGAAAATAGGACTATTTAGGACTTATATTAACAAAAACATTCCACTGATATCTGCTTTAACATCTTGACATTTGATAATTAGCCCTAAAGATAAAGCTGGTGGGTATTCACACATCTGCACCCACACCCTTACACTGTGGCCTGCCCCAAGGCTCGGTTTTGGCCCCAATCCTTTGGGCTCTTTACCTGCTCTCCTTAGGCCCCCTAATTAATAGTTTCAAATGTGTTTCTTATCATTGCTACGTGGACGATATCCAGCTATATCTGTCATTCAGACCCGATAAATTGGAAAAAATAAATGTTCTTTTACAATGCTTAGATACCATTAAGAACTGGATGGCAGGCAACTCTCTCCAGCTAAACCCAGAGAAAACTGAGGTTCTCATTGTTGCTGCTGATCCCATTGTAGCCGAGGTGACTGCCCACATGGGGGCGTTAAGCTGTAACATCCGCTCCAGCCTAAGAAATCTCGGCGTTTTATTCGACCAAAACATGCTTCTTGACGAACACATCAAAAACCTATCCCGCACCTGCTTCTTCCACCTCAGAAATATTTCTATACTCAGATCTATGGTATCTCACTCAGAACTCGAACTGGCCGTCCACGCTTTCATCTCATCCAGACTCGATTACTGTAACTCACTGTTTACCTGCCTCAACAAATCATCTCTGGATCGACTACAACTAATACAGAACGCTGCCGCCAGGTTGCTAACACGTTCACAGAAGTCCTGCCATATCACTCCTATCCTCCGCGCCCTACATTGGCTCCCCATAGCTTTTAGATTCCAATTTAAAATACTGGTCACCACATTCAATGCCCTGCATGGGTCTGCCCCGGCCTACATCTCCGACCTCCTCCAGCCCTACACCACCACCCGGTCCCTAAGGTCCTCCGACCAGGGGCTCCTCGCTCTCCCCCGGACCAACCTCAAAACGAAAGGAGACCGAGCCTTTCGTTCGGTGGCCCCCAGGCTCTGGAACTCTCTTCCCCCAGATTTAAGAGCCTCTCCATCGGTCAAAGTCTTCAAGGCGCATTTAAAAACTCACCTGTTTAGACAGGCCTTTGCACCCCATGGCAATTAATTTATTGGCATTGTTTACTTTTCACTGATCCTCTGTGTATATTCTGTGTATATACTGTGTTGTTTTATTGTGTTTTTGTGAAGCACTTTGTGACTTTGTGCTGTGAAAAGTGCTATAAAGAATTATTATTATTATTATTATTATTATTATTATTCAATCAGCTTACCTGTCCATAAACAAAATCAAAAACAAACAAAGGATCATAAGGGGAACTAAAGGATGATGATTTTTTAAATTTTCTATTTTACATTTTATCCTCTGGGACGATGAATGAGTGTATCAGGCACTGCAGCAATCAATCCTATAAAAAAAACCCTAAATGTCAACTTCATGGTGGCATGAAAGGAACCTGGACCAGCATGGTGGAGTGACTGACAAAAGGACACTGCCAAAACAACAGAAGAGAAATTACTTTAAGCTACATTAAGAAAAATGCATTACACCAATTACGCCAACGTGCACTGAAATCATGAAGGATAATCAATAATCAATGTTAGTCTCCCGGGTCATACAAAATTGATTTACTGATCAATGAATTGATCAGCCTATCAACCCCGTTGCAGTCCTGACCAACCTTTACTTTCTCCAGAGATAATTATCGTGGATCCAGATGGTTTTAAGGAAGCAGAAACTCCTCAGAGACTGTGGCAGCTACAATGGCTGTGTGCCATTTGGGCCCATCATCCTCATGGAGTTATTGCAGACTGAAAATGGATTCTCATCTACTTCACTACAACATCCAGCTAATGGATTCAAAGTCCTCTGATGGTCCAGAAATGTACCACAAGGCCCTCAGAGACAGTCAGACATAATTCAATGTGTGTTTCAGAGCATTACGATTAAAGGGAACATTTGGATGAAGGTTTTCCTTTTCTTTTTTTTTTGTCTGACTCATGGTGTAGACCAACTGAGATCAATGTTGTGGCTGTAGTAAGACTTTAGACTATTCAGGAGTTTATCCCAGATGCACTGGTGTGAAATTTAAATGAGCCGAGTATGCTGCTTTTCTGTGAATACTGAATATTGAGATTTCCAATCAATAGACTTTATTTTGCAATTCAGAAAACCTCTTGGTGGGGGTGCTCTGGATGGACCTTCACATTTTTGACTTTTTAATCCATAAATACAACACATAATGATTCTCATTTGACATTCTGGGCAAGTAATACATTTGTTAGAGAGGAATCAGACAACAAAAGCTTCCTCCAGAGACGACGCAGCAAACCACATGTGTAGTTAAAAATTCCAGTCACGACACACCATCAGGTTGCGCTCTTCATTTCACGGTACCATGGGAAGCAGCAGCTCCATGCATCCAGAGACATGACCTACTGTATATAACCTTGAGCTAGATGTTCAAACGCTACAATCTGTCCTTACAGCCTGACTACAGTACATCAATATCTGTAAGCTGAATAATGGTTGGTTGGTCATCTACTGGACATTTATAGTTCCCTAAAACAGAAATGCCTCTGCAGCAGGGGGCAGTATCCTGTTATCACACTGTATCCTAACATATATGCTACATTTATTCCCTCACAAATAGTGAGAAAACAGACAAACCGAAGAAGCAGAGGTTGTTTTTTTGTCTGCAACATGATAATGTGAGGTGAGAGAGCCAGTGAAGTTTCAATCTGTCCCCCCCTTTGATGAATCACCCAGCAGTAATGCACTTCTGAGGCACAAAATGCTCCACCACTGAAAACGATGTGTGCAATTATTTCAGTTCAGCTGTGAAAGGCTCCAGGAATCCGTCTCTCCTATCAGGTCACTGCATTGCCTCTTTAAACTAAAAGGGGATTAAGTTTGTGATATGAATCTTTTATATGAACTGAACCAGTGCAACAGCAGTCCAGCCATAATAAAACGCAAACTCTGCAACATAAAGCGCAATATGCTTTGTTTCAATACTTGTACTGTGCATTAAGATAACGCCAACAAACAATCATTGTCTATTAATTGCTATGATACGAAGCACAACACATGAGAAATCTCCCACAAAAGACTCCTATTGATCAAGTTTTAACTGCACTGCATAATAACTAAAACTACAAATCAGAACTTGGACAAAGTGTACACGTTTAAAACAAGTAATCGTTTTTTCATCTGGGATAAAATCTCAATTCACTGAGAGAAAAGGTACTTTACAGAAATGAAAAGTGCCCTCAGTTTTGTTATCTGCGTCATCTACACCGCTACATCTCCTCTGCCAAACACTCTTTTAAATTAGATTTCCTTCATGCTGGTAGGGACAGGCTTCAACAGTGTGGTGCAGAATGTTATTGGTGTTGCTTGATTTCACTGTTACCAAAATAAAAGTAATCCTCACATAATGGAGCTCTCCAGGAACAGTCTGGCACTTGGTTCGACAGTGGGCTGATTTTGTATAATTCAGGTTCAGGCTTGAATGGCATGGTGCTGAAAACCACTTGGATACACAAACAAGTGATCACAGCAGAGTCCAGCAAAGCCAAGCTGAGCATTAAGTTTTCTAAAAAAACTTTTTCAGGGCAATGTCATCAAAGTGAAAGAGAGGTTGCATTCAGTCAAACCATTAGGCTGCTGCATCTAATTACAGTATATACTATGTCTGAGACTTTTTAATGATTAATTCATTGAGAGATTTAATGGAACATTACATTACCTTCCTTATTTTAGTGGAGTCATTGGACACACTCATGCATTCGTGTGGAGGACAAGAAACAAAGGGATAGAATAGCAGAGAGAAAAGGGTTATTGAAATCTTTGATCTGCTTTCATTTTTAGAATTAATTAAGCATATTTGTGTTTTGCTCTAGCTAAAGTCCACAACAATTTACTTTTCTTGTGACCAAAACAACCATAATCAGCTATTTAAATAGATTTTAGATCTCCTAAGTAACCACTGCAGCTCTCCTCTGTATAACAAATATCAGTTTCATGTTGGAAAGGTCAAGGTTCACTAAAGTCAGTAGAAATAATCCTTCATTTCCTGTGTTGTAAGCATGGAAATGGACGGAGGTTTATACTGCAGTGTGACATTTCTCTGAGGACGTAGCTTGTGGTTAAGCAGGAAATATTGAACAGTATATTCAATTTATTACACGTGTTTTTCAACAGGATCACTCTCTAACTTCACCCTTCTGGTTGAGCAGAGCCCACTCACTGGAAAACATCCTCTGCAGACCTGCAACCTCAGCACATTGGGAAACATTGGCCAAGTCACTGGTGTTGGTCAATAATTCTGCCAAACCTTGACAGAAATAAATTTTAGCCTTTTGTGCCATGTGGCAATAAAAGTTTTCCTCATTCTCATGACTGTCGAGTAAGCATCTCGCTTATTGTATTTCATCCTTTCCTGGGCACTGTTTTTTTTTTTATTATTATTATTTCTTACAGCCCTCTAATCTGATAAATTTAGGTATAACACATAATTAAAAGAAAAAATATTAAAAGTAGCAGGAACTGAGTCGTCATACCTGGGCTCTTGCCTCAGTTTAGCCTTCAAACGTCATCATGCTTCTGTTCTTCAGTCTGACTGTTGACAATACCAAATGATCGGAGGGGACTTAACCAAAATACTTTTTCTTGACATTTCAGTGTTTCTGAACTGGCACCTGTGACCTGCAGAGTCATGGAAGCTTAAAATTCAATCTCACAATCTGCACTACTATGAATCAGCATACTCTGCGTCCTTTGCTTTAATAACAGCAGGGGCAATTTCAGGTATAAATACTCCAGGGAGCCATTGTACCCTCTTGGCAGAGGTAAAAGCAATAAGACTAGTGGGCTTCCAACCCTGCTGCAGTCTGCCAGACAGAGCGATAACTCTGAATGTTTGAGATTAGATTGTTACATCTTGAATGGGATGGCATTAATAGGGAGTGGTTGGCATGTCTAAAGGGGATCATTTCAATTTCCCCCCAATTTGCAGTCTGTGGGACAGACAGACTTTGTTAAAGACTCCAGAGAGAAATAGAGGAACAAATGTTTCTTTTCTATTGTTCGAAATTCGTTGCATTGATTTGGGTTAATATTACTGTTGTTGTATGGAAGCAAAAGTTCTAAAGTTGTCCTCTACAGCTGCTGATGCTCCAACGTGTGCAATTTTCTTTTTCTTTGGAAATGCATGAATCAATTTGAAGACCTTTTATGTAAAAATATCACTCGGCCAATAAATCCTCCAAGATGAATGTTCCCTGTTAATGAGCATGGTGACGTTTAAAGTCTTTGCCCCAGAAAATTACTTGGAAATAGAGACAGACAATGAATAGGTTAATAGCACAGCTGCTGTTTTTGATCCAGTGCCTTTGTTTCAATATGTCTGTAAGCCAAAAACATTCAGTTCAATTCATCAAGGTGATCCATTTTCCCTTTTCCTTCTCTGAAATAATAGTCGGGTAATTTATTTACCCGGGAGGAAAATTCAATTTGCCACAGCAGCTGAAAACTTGGGACACCAAAACAACATAATTCACTTGTGAAACTCAACGTCTCACTATGTTACACGTGTAGCCGCTTTTCATTGCCTTGAAACACCAAAATGAACAGCTGTCAACCGAGCTTTGCACATCAAACTTTAAGGCAAAACTGTGTAGGTGATATGTAAACAGTCACAGAGTCTGTTCCATAAAAATTCCACCAGCTACAGTGTGTTTATGTCAGTGTATCTTTGTAAATCTGAGCACTGACTTCTTTATGGGGAATAATTACGGTAGTTAAAACACTAATTAATTGCTTTCTAATGTTCTCTCATTTGCTTCAGTCAGTAAGTATGCAGGGAAGAGGCCTGTGTGCCTGTGGGTAATGTGAGGCCTTGAAACATCTGCACTACTCACTTTTAAAAGGTGTTCACCATTCACCACCTGTTTAATTCCTTATCTGTTGTGCTGATCTGCTTTTTCAAAGTAATACATCAAAAAGGTGCCAGGACATTTGTATCAGCCTCAGGGTTCTGTTACAGTGAACTGACAGACAGAGGTATTCTCTGTATGCATATAATATGCACTACATACAATATAGCCTACAATATACCCATATACAGTGGTTGCTCCCTGTAAGGTCACCTGTACTGTGAAGGAACAGATGATGTGTTGCATGAAACATATGTCAATGCAGGTATCTGTGCTAAAAAGCATTAATTAAAAATTAAAATTAAAAGCTCAAGAAGTGGAGAACAAAAACAAAAAGGTCAACAATGTTACAGCAAAGTGCCACACTATTTCCAAGCAACTGGCATTTTAGCCGTTTCACTTTCACTGAAATGGAACCTACCACCTGCGTACTGTAGGTGAGCATTGGCTGAGCTATACAGGCACAAGCCATAACACAATACAATTTGAAAGGCATGAATTTATTATGTACTATGCACTGCTGACATTACTGTTTGCCTACGGGCAGACAAATAAACAGTGTCATTTACTGTATGTAAAAACAACTTTTTTCGTCCTGCCAGAACTTAACAATGCCCAGTCATTCTTTGATAAAATGGCCTAGTGATACATGTTTGTTTTCACTTTCCCTGACTGACTGATCTACACCAATCACACACACCACATCGGTTCTGTTTTAACAGACCATAACCCCATAGAAGCAAAACAAAGCCACAGAAATCAAAAATTTAAACTTATGCTCTAAGATTAACATGATGTGACAGATGTATATACTAATAAAAACAGATTAACTGAAGCAAAAGACTCAAATTACTGGAACTAAACTCTTAGATGATAGATCAACAGATTAGCTGTCTTGCTCAAGGCGACCTCAGTGTCTCTTGTTAATATAGCAGTGTGTTACTCACTACTTTCATTTTTCTGCACAGAGCCAAATGGAAATGACATTATTGAGCAGATTAGAAAATGGCTCATTTCGATTCAGACCTTGTTTCTCTAAATATTATATTAGACTCTTCCACCGGAATGAGTAAAATACATTATTGAATGGACGCAGGTTGAAGTTGAAAGAACCATTTGTTATTCAGTTATTCTATTTATGTTAGGAAGTGTGTTCGGGGCATACAAAGTTTTCATCACCAAAACATCCAAATCTGCTTGAGCTCATGCTTCCGGGACACACACATCTTTCCATCGAAAAACAATAAACAACAGTAAACTTTCTAATATGATGTGTGGGGTTAATCATGTCTGAGAAAACAAGACGGCCACAGACTCCCAAGTCAAATTACTCTGAATAGATACAACTGTAATTTTTCTCATACAGTAGCACTCTTTGTTATTCTCCCACTTGGAAGCATTTCTATTCTGAAAGTTCACTTGTACACCTCCCACTTTGTACCCACAAGGGTTTTTGGGAAATACATGACCTTCAAATTGACCTTTCTTGCTCAATTTTTATCAATCCCAGCCAATAAAAGCACATAAATAATCTTTATTAAAATATTTTGAGTATCACTTGTGTCATGCAACTATTTTTTTTCTCGCAGACTTTTGCAACTACTTGAAATTATATATATTTGATTACTTTAACTAAATACCTTTAATGACCAAAAAAGCTTATTTTTTTTCCACAGACATCCATCAGAAAACCCATCAACAGAAAACCAAAAAATGGTGGATGAGGACAACATGACACAAAAACAGCACAAGTCAGAGACAAAAAGACAACCAGACCCCAAGTCGGAGACACAAGGAGGAGACTGGTGTCTCGGTGGACTTATGATACTTTAGATAGTTTTGCATCAATGGCATCCAGTTTAGACAACACAATATTGAGAACAGCCAGTTCTTTGTGAAGGACAACCACAAACTCTTATTGGGTGGAGAGTCACTGCAAGACCTTGAAGTGAAACTTCACGGTCCATAATGTAAAGACAATGAGGCTCAACTTTTTACCACACCAAACTGTCCTGACTTCCTTGTTTCAACCTGATGAATGTCAGCCGTAATCATTACCATAATCAATGCAATATACTGTGGGATAAGGTTACATGTTTTGCTCTGTGTGTGTTCAAGTTTGATCACACAAATGTTAAGAAAAAGAAGAATTTAACATGAAATAATTATTTTTGTACAACTGACATGAATATGCAAAATGTTGGATAACTGTGTTTCACTGTGTCTGTGACTTGGAGAAACTAATTGGTGAAAAAGGGTGAGTGTGTCAAGCCTTTTTATACCACTAATACATGTTCATAATTCATAATTTTCTTAAGTGGACATAAACGTTTAATTCATCAGATCTGTGACCAACCAACATTCACAGTCTGTGAATAAAAAGTCCTGACTCCGATCTCTCAACAAAATCCCCCTTAAAATATGCAGTGACAAGGGAATGACAACAGAGAAATGTTGGCTGACCAAAACTACACATCAACCCACATGCGCCTGGAATTCACATGTGTCTAAAAATGCAAAGGAGGCTCTGGTACGGCCTTACACATCCTCCTCAGCTTCCCTTTTAAAGGCATGGTGGCCAAGCAAGGAAACGCTTGATACGTATGTCCATTTGTTCCTGTGAATGGTCACTGTGCTCAAGGCCAGAGCAAAGAAAAAAAAAAGTCAGACAGACCACATCTATGTCTCCTGCAGAGCAGAGCCCCGACCACAAAACAGTGGGTTCTCATCTTTATACTGCAAACAGCAGCAGCAGCAGGAGCACAATGACCTGTTTTTTATTGTTGTTGATACCACCCCCTAAATACCTCCTTAAAGGGATAGTAGCATTTTTTTAAAGTGGGGTTGTACAAACAGCCCCCAAGTACTTTAATTGCAGTAGAAGACTCTCTGCACTCCTCCCGTTAGCAACGCCAGCCCATAGCCCTGCCCAGAGATTTACAACATACATTGTTGTGAATGGACCCAAAGAAACGGCCTATTTTCGCGGCCTAAAAGAGGTTTTACCTGAAAAAAAAATACACAGTTCCATTGTTCACTATAATACAATTTTTTCCAGCCCCTCACAGTGCATTTCTTTGGGTCCATTCACAACAATGTATGTTGTAAATCTCTGGGCAGGGCTATGGGCTGGCGTTGCTAACGGGAGGAGTGCAGAGAGTCTTCTACTGCAATTAAAGTACTTAGGGGCTATTTGTAGATCATACAATCCCACTTTAAAAAAATGCTACTATCCCTTTAATACCTCCTTAATGGGCCCCGAGACTCTGTGACTCTCTGACTTTGAAGAGCAGGTGCAAGCGGGTGCAACTTGTGTGATGTGCTTATTATTTGTGTGCTATTTCGACTGTGTTTGGATCAAATGAGGAAACAGGAGCAAGAGCAGAAGAGGAATCTTGTGGCTTCATGTGTTCGGCGCAGAAACTTTCTGAGCCCAGTCATGCACAGTGGACAGACAATGGTTGATTTTATTCTTCAAAATGCAGTCTTTGTAAATGTTGAACAACCAAGCTCAGGGCACAGTTTTAATTTTGTATTGAATGAAAGTGAACTGTGCCCAGAGCTTGGTTTCTCATCATTTACAATTTTTTTTTTTTTTAGAATCAGTCGTTAGTTCAGTGTTAGGAGCAGTGTTATTTTCAAGAGTCAGTGAACTGCAGTTGTCTGAGGACAATATGTTGAATTGGTTCTTTGAGGAGATTTTTGTATTGGCTTTAAAAATGTTCTCTTGTAAAATTTTGTAAAATGTTATTGCCTCTAGTGGTTTCCTGGTCACGGCCTGGTCATTCATCAGGGCTGCAGGTAAAGTTTTAACAACAGTGCTCCAATGAGATATTCTGTAGGGCGAGGGACAAGAAAAGAAGCAGTTGTAGGTACAAACATCAAAAACCTGTCCTATTTCACTCTCTTACTGGACCTTGAGAGGTCTTAATTAGACTACCAGACAGGCATCTAAAACTGTAATTAGTGAAATGAAACAGTTTACAGAATGACTCAAAAATAAATAAAAGGGATATTAAACAACCCTGTGGGCAACACTGAGCACACAATTATTTCTGCTTATAAACTGGTGTATAAACAGCAAGTAAACAGACTTATGATGATGATAATCAATGCAAGCTTTGTGAAGTTGGTTATATCATTCTATGTTTAATTAAAGCAGAAGTAAGCGGAATATTTGTGTTAATATAAGTCTTAAATAGTTATATCTTCCGACGGCAATCACTTACATAGTGTTTGGTCCGAAACACGGGTCTGTCAGTCACTCTGCTCTGCTGTAAGCTGAGGAGAAAACTTTTATTTTATTTCCTTGTATCCTACAACCTTTATCCAATGAGGAGAGAGAACGGCATGAAGGGCTGTGTGTGCAGCCAAGGGATGCACGTGAATGTGGTGACGTAGGGACGAGGACCAATAGATCCATGACGAGGGCGGGGGCTGCTAACTCCATCGGCTGAGAAGAAGTCAGAAAAACGACCGAATCGCTTACTTCTGCTTTAAGTTTTTTTCACTTACTTTGTATTTTCACTTCACTGTAACTTGGATTGTTTTGGACACTGTGTGTACACAGGGCCAAAGCAGGGCCGTTGTATAGTGGAGAAAGGTGATGATAACTCTAGGGGCCCAGCGCCCAGTGGGGCCCATAAAAAACCCCAGTAGTCTAATCTTTGTATGACTGATTTATTCTGCGTAAGACCCTGACTAATACTCATAGTACACTGTAAAAACTCAACATCTTTCCAAGAATATTTGTCTTATTTCTTGTCCAAATGTCTCATTTCTAGTCAAAACTAATCTCTTTCAACTTAAAATAAGACTCATTACCTAAAAATTAACTTGTTTTTAGGTCATTTTCACTTAAATTCACAATAAATAGAAAAATCTGCCAGTGAAAGTAAGTTTTTTTGTGCTTGTAATAAGGAAGAAAAATTTGCTCCACTATCAGATTTTTTCTACTTATTCCAAGTGAAAATATGCTTGAAAGAAGTAAAAAGTGTATAAAAACAAGCTACTTTTAATATGATGTGTCTTATTTTAAGTATAATGATATTTGTTTTGACTAGAAATTACATTTTGACTAGAAATAAGACAAATATTCTTGCTAAGATACTTGAGTTTTTGCAGTGTAATGCTGTATTAGCATCAAAACAAAGAAGGCTAAATAAAAAACGATAATACATACGTAGTCTAAGAAAAAAAAAAGGAAAAGTTAGGGGGAGGGGCCCACTTTAGTATTCTTTAAGGGGGCCCAGAATTCCTAGCAACGGCCCTGGGCCAAAGTAGTGTGTAATGTGTGTATTTTCTCACTATGTGTGGAGAATGAGCCCAGGTGGGAAGGAGGGAAGTCACCAAAGCAGTTATGCAAAACCTTTACGCAATACTTGTGGCCATAAGGATAAAATATTAAACTCAGTTTCACAGATTACCACCTCTGAAGGGACTGGTCTGTGTCACAAACACATCTGAATGTAAATGCATGCTGTGCTACTGGAACACTATACTGCTATATTGCTATTTCCAGAAAGAACTGCTAGATGTCAGCGTGGCCCTGCAGCTGAGCTGACACCTGTATGACACGAATCACAGAAATGCATACAGATTTCACACTTGACAGACATGGCTAGAAGATGCGGGTCCTATCACTATTTTTACTGGAATGGATTCAACTTGCTGCTAGAGAGTGAAACCATCACTGGTAGTTTTCCACATTCACTATTTGTGATAGCTTATCATAAAAACTATATCTGGCATTTGTCAGAAACAGTGTTGTCTGTTGCTGCTTGTGTGTTGTAGACAGCTGTATTTACTTGGCTCATATAGGCTCTTATAGTAAAAGCAGGGCACACATCCTTTTGTCATGTGTGGGTTGATTGTAAAGCCTATATGGCTGTGTGGTTCTATACTGGGCATTCAACCTGAATTCTTAATTGCCCGTCCCACTAGTTGAGTCTGCGTCGACAATCAAATTTTGTCGATGTGAAATTTATGCATCTAGATGTCGTTGAAATAACATTTTAAGCGCCTTTTGCTGGTGTTTAATTATGTTGAATAAATGATAACACAAGATTATGATAATATTTTCAAATTTCCAGTCAACTTTTAACATTGATCTGATGCAAGGCCTTTATGGAATAACACCCTCTAAATTCTACTGCTCCATTCTTGAATCTGTTACCTATAGGCAGGGCCGTTGTACAGGGGAGAAAGGTGATGATAATTCTAGGGGCCCAGCGCCCAGTGGGGCCCATAAAACCCCCAGTAGTCTAATCTTTGTATGACTGAATTATTCTGCGTAAGACCCTGACTAATACTCACAGTACACTGTAAAACTCAACATCTTTCCAAGAATATTTGTCTTATTTCTTGTCCAAATGTCTCATTTCTAGTCAAAACTAATCTCTTTCCACTTAAAATAAGACTCATCACCTAAAAATTTACTTGTTTTTAGATCATTTTCACCTGTTTCAAACAAATTTTCACTTGAAATAAATCTTGAAAAATCTGCCAGTGAAAGCACGTTTTTTGTGCTTGTAATAAGGAAGAAAAACTTGTTCCACTATCAGATTTTTTCTACTTATTTCAAGTGAAAATCTGTAAAACGTGTCTAAAAACAAGCTACTTTTAATATGATGTGTCTTATTTTAAGTATAATGAGATTTGTTTTGACTAGAAATTAGATTTTGACTAGAAATAAGACAAATATTCTTGGTAAGATACTTCAGTTTTTGCAGTGTAATGCTGCATTAGCATCAAAACAAAGTAGGCTAAATAAAAAATGATAATACATACGTAGTCTAAGAAAAAAAAATGGAAAAGTTAGGGGGAGGGGCCCACTTTAGTATTCTTTAAGGGGTCCCAGAACTCCTAGCAACGGCCCTGCCTATAGGACCCTGCCATCAGTCAGGTCAGGGTTAAGGTGGTTAGGGTCAGGACCCCATCACAAAAAAAAAACATACTTGGCGGCCAGTGGGCCATTACAATAACAATTTTTAAAACAGTTATGTTACAAATACTGTACATGTTTCATGGCTTTTTCATTTGCTCTGAGAAGTAGTCGAAACAGATGCGGCCAAAAATAATCCTGACTAATCGACTAATCAAAAAAAATTATTAATATATTAGTCGACAACCCAAAAAAAATCGTTAGTTGTAGCCCTAGAGGTCACTGTTTAATGATAAATCCAAGGCACTGTCCTTAGTGCTGAAATAGCACACTTCATTGCAACCACCACCACCACCATGTCTGTAAGTTTCCCTTTGGACCGTCTTGCATCTATGCTCTATGAGGGCAGGGCACACTACACCTCCTCATCCGTTTCCAATGAGCTTTTGACTGTGTGACTGGTTCAGCCCATAATTAAGGTCTCATTATGCCTGTCATTATGGATCACTTGTCAGTCCCTAAAACCGCTTTTCTTACACAGAGTCCGACAGTTTTTGTAACTTTTTTACTTTTTTGAAGGACACCGAGACCTTTCAGTGGGTCGGATAGATTAATGCCTGGACTTGGATTTAGCTCTGGCTGTGCAACTTATCTTATATTTAGGCTGCTTCAGGAAAGAAAGTCTTGTGACCAAAGAGTAACATAGAGGTGTCCTTTCCCCTGAGTCTTGAACTGAAAAACAGCACCCCTGCTGACTTACTGCCTCACTCCCTCAACAGAACTGAACACATAAAGACAGGAAAAGAGGGGCGACACTATAAATGTCAATTTAATCCTTTATACAGGTGATTAAGTATTGAGAGGCATACTCCAATTTAATCTAACAACCCTCATGTCATAAGTTGTTTTATGATTCTGATTTTTTTTTTTCACATGCTGTCTTAAATCTTGGGAACCATTGCATTTACAAGCTACTGTATGTCGTTAGCTGTTAGAAACGAAACCTCGAAGCACAAAGAGCCTGAAGGCACAATGTTGTTGTTAAAACTTCTGTTATCACAGTTAAGTCTGCTAATTACTCCTGCGGTTCTTGATATTGGCTTAATTAGCTGCATTATTTCATCAGATACAGTGAGAGCATCCTGCCAGTAAGTCAGAGACTTCAGGCACCAGGCTTCATATCTCATTCACTGTAGGGAAGATGAAAACTGAGTGATAGTCATTAGGAAGTGATGAAGAACTGTGTGTGTTTGTGTGTATCAGTTAACGGCTGTGCTAGATTGTGTTTGGTTACTCACCTCTTATTTCTTGTCCTAGCACTTCCATTTGTGTTCACTTAAAAATAACGTCATGGTGCTATTTATTATTTGATGGGCACAAAAATAAACAAGGAACTATATGAATAACTTTTAACACCCTTTTCGTAAATCTGAAAATGTTCTCTACTTCCTGATTTTAAACCAAAATGATTTGTTGCTCTATTTCATCACATATGATGGTAAACTGGAAATCTTTAGGTTTTCAGTCGGACAACACAAGTAATTTATTATCATCACTTTGTGCTACAGGAATTTGTAATGAGCATTTTTCTCTTTTTTTTCCTTCTTAATCTTTTCAAGAAAATACCTATCAATCCTGAGCAGCAGTGCTGCACTACTTACTGAAGGTTGCTTGTGGTAACAAGAAATTTGAGTCTTCAGATGAACTCTTTCTGTCACGTTGTGTTCGTGGCAATCAAAGAATTTCTGAGCTGTGGTCACTCGAGTGGTGGTTAAAGTGGAGGAAGATTGTTTTCTGCCCTGAGAGTCAACAAAGGAACATCTGTGGCTTGTTGTCCTCAAACAGTGAGGTTTAATATGTGTTCAGATTTTGTATTCATTTCATAATAATCAATGTACTATTCTTTTATATTTTGCTCCTATATTATCCATACTAAAGATGGCCCAACATAGAAAAGTGCATTGTTTAAATCAGGCTGATCAACATGCTCACATTTTTAACATTTTCACTTTTTTTACGCCACTTAGTCTGAAACACTACCAAGTACCAACAATTTGCATCAAAGGCACCACTTATCCCAACTCCCTAGACCACAAACCATCACAGCTACATCCAAGCTGAATCTTCTCATCATGGTATATTCAAGGTCTTATGACACAAACAGTGTTGGATCATTTTAAAACGCCCTCCATTATTTACTCAGTATCTCATGAGAATTACATCATGATCAACTGTTTAATTACAGTTGCTATTTAATTTACAACCTGCTTATCAAGCTCCTCAGTGGCCAACAGTGTTTACATTGAGCAGCCAGGGAAAGAAACAAAACACCTCCCTGTGTCACTTTGAACGTGTGAAGATGCAGAGCAGTGTAAAAATACACACAGGTTGGAAATGTAAAGTTGTGTAGATGTGATGTATGTGGCAACACGCGTCGTTCACACACAGCCACAACAACTCGCCTCATGCTGCCAGCTATTAATTTCCTGTTCCACTCTGCAGTCCTCTCTCAGTTCTCATTGGCACTGCATCTCCGTTAGGAGTGAATTAGTGTGAGGCTGGAAAGGCTTCAGCTATATTACACTTCCTTGTGGAGTATCTATCGTACATCACAACACCAATAAAGCAAAATGAATGAGCTCAACAAGAGGCAAAGTAAAAAAAGAATAATCCTAATATCTTCATATATCTTGATCTCTGGTCTGACATATATCTCCGGATTTAACATCAAGAATTTAGCTGATGATAATTTAATTTACTTGTACTTTAATTTTACACTACACAAACCTCAATAAACTCTGCAAAGCCTTCAGAGGCATTTATTTATTTGTTCTTGCGCTTTAGATTTATTCCTCTACTTGTTCAGTAAATTGTTATGTTAATTAAAAGTAGTTTAATCCCCCCTTCAAATGAGTTCCCATGCTATTAAACACACACAGTCAGCCATTAAGTCTTGAATATCTGTAAAACTAGTCAATGGTGATTATGGGTTTAGGAAGAGAAACTGTGGTATAATGTTGCCAAAGAAGACTTTTAATCACACAAAAGCGAAGGCTTTCTATGATGCGTCTAAAACTTGACATCTCCAGTCTTATCTGCTTCTCAAGCTACAGTTATCTTCATTACAGAAGGGTTAGATACTGTATGGTGCAGGTTTAAATTCATACAGTAGTGCAGTTTCATATTTTTCCTGTTTAAAGTACAACTGCAAATGAATTGATGATCAAGCTACATTATGCCGTTAATATGTTATTCAATATCACATGTTCACATTCTCCCAAAGGCTTTGTGATAGAAATGATTTTGGTCATTTAAATTACATTATTTCCAGTGAAAGTGAAACACATTACATGTATTTTCCCATTAATGGACCACCTACTGCCACAAGTATAATTTGCAATATGTCGATTCCACTAACGACCTGGTAATATGATTAATATAGGCAAGTGTGAGAGCAACTCAAACAAGTAGGCTGCCATATTCTCTCCCTGTACATTAGGACAAACAGATGTCTGCAGGTGACACGTAGTTATGTGATGTGCCAGGAGCTTCTGTCTCTCCTCCATGCAGAGACACAGATGTTTTACCTATTTTTGCCACAGTGTCTTCAAGATAATTTGATCATTGTCATAGTAATTGTGAGAAATAAAGGATAAACACGTTTTTGATGTAGGCTGTAATTAGGCTGGTATTTGAGTTGTGTCTCCAGTGAAGCCCTTGTTAGAAATGAAGTGAAGTATTATTTTTGATGCAACTGGTATGGGGAGAAATGAGTGGCATCCTACATGGCCACCTCAAGCTTGAGTGGGAGGACGTTTGCCCACAGAAAGACTGATTTTATTTACATGTAATTTTCCATAGTGTGTGTTAGAGAGCTATATGATCGAACATACCGTACGATACTAATTATTTGTCTGGCTGCTCATCTAAGCTATCAATTGCATAAGAATTAAGGTAGGTATAAAGGATCTTCTACAGTACTGTATATCTCTCCGTCCTGCATCGAAGAGAGGAGTCGTCCACCACCGCTGATTTCTGGTCCATCAAGGTGTTATTAAGTGGATGCTCTGAGTTGTTCTGAATGGCCTCTATCATGTGCATCTCTCCACCACATCCCCCAGTGAGTCCACCATGCAGGGCCGTTGTATAGGGGAGAAAGGTGATGATAATTCTAGGGGCCCAGCGCCCAGTGGGGCTCATAAAAAACCCCAGTAGTCTAATCTTTGTATGACTGATTTATTCTGCGTAAGACCCTGACTATAGTACAACATCTTTCCAAGAATATTTGTCTTATTTCTTGTCCAAATGTCTCATTTCTAGTCAAAACTAATCTCTTTCCACTTAAAATAAGAGTCATTACCTAAAAATTAACTTGTTTTTAGATCATGTTCACTTAAATTCACAATAAATAGAAAAATCTGCCAGTGGAAAGTAAGTTTTTTGTGCTTGTAATAAGGAAGAAAAACGTGCTCCACTATCAGATTTTTTCTACTTATTCCAAGTGAAAATATGCTTGAAAGAAGTAAAAAGTGTCTAAAAACAAGCTACTTTTAATATGATGTGTCTTATTTTAAGTATAATGAGATTTGTTTTGACTAGAAATGACATTTTGACTAGAAATAAGACAAATATTCTTGCTAAGATACTTGAGTTTTTGCAGTGTAATGCTGCATTAGCATCAAAACAAAGAAGGCTAAATAAAAGAGAAAAAAAAGGAAAAGTTAGGGGGAGGGGCCCACTTTAGTATTCTTTAAGGGGGCCCAGAATTCCTAGCAACGGCCCTGCACCATGGAATGATTGAAGTCTCCTGTGCGTCAGGATGTTCAGTCTGCATCCTAGCAATTACTTCATGGAGACTTATGAAACTTTAGAAGTTGCCATTGGGTGGGATGTACACAAGAATTGTTATGATTAAAAATATTACTTTTCGAGTCTTCACCAATATTTCCAGATCTTCATCATCACTGTTGTTGTTGGGCAGAGAGTTGACATTCCCCATGATGACTGACAGTATCTCCACTTCCAAGCCTTCACCTAAGTTTGCACCAGCACGGCAACCATGAAGACACCTCTTCACCTCAGCTGGAACAGGGTGGCGTCCTTCAGACCAAACTCCATTTCCAAGAAAGAAGCTCCTCTCCCCACAGAAGTGTCCATCAGTAGTTGACAAAAATGTCACAGAAAAATCAGCAGTAGCCTACATGTGCCTTAAAGGGATAGTAGCATTTTTTTAAAGTGGAAGACTCTCTGCACTCCTCCCGTTAGCAATGCCAGCCCGAGATTTACAACATACAGTGTTGTGAACAGACCCAAAGAAATGGCCTATTTTCGCGGCCTAAAAGAGGCTTTACCTGAAAAAAAAAAAACACAGTTCCATTGTTCGCTATAATATAATTTTTCCCAGCCCTTCAAAGTGCAGGAAAAACACAGCTTTTATTTGGACCTAACCAACTGCTGATCGGTGGGCGCTATCCCTGGGCGGAGGGATACGTGAGTTGGTTAGCTCCAAATAAAAACTGCGTTTTTCCTGCACTTTGAAGGGATTTGAAGGGAAGAACTGTGTATTTTTTTTTCAGGTAAAACCTCTTTTAGGCCGCGAAAATAGGCCGTTTCTTTGGGTCTGTTCACAACACTGTATGTTGTAAATCTCTGGGCAGGGCTATGGGCTGGCGTTGCTAACGGGAGGAGTGCAGAGAGTCTTCTACTGCAATTAAAGTACTTAAGGGCTATTTGTAGATCATACAACCCCACTTTAAAAAATGATACTATCCCTTTAATGTTTTAGCAAGAATACGCAAAGCATGACACAGCTCAGTACTGCTGTATAGAGGTTATTAAACAATTTTCATCAGCTGCAAACTACAACATACTGTGCTATATTGCACATAATTTTCAATGTAGTTATTTGGATTCTATCTCATTCTTTTTAATCATGGAATATAAAATGTTGTCACTTCACTGACTATAGCATCTATCAGAGTTAATGTCTTTCTCCATACCAAGGCCCTGATAGTAAAAATATGGCTTGAATTAATGAGCTATAGTTAAATGGGTCGACAGAAAACATATATTTATTTCCATAAATAAATATTTCAGGGGCTGGGACATGAGTGGAGATCACAGAGAAGGCAATGCTTCCTCATCACAGATGTTACTGTACTCTTCTAGAGCTAAAACAACCCTTAAACTTTGGGTATTTAAGTGTGAATTGAAAATGTGCATATGTACACAGATAGATCGATAAGCAAAACAAGAATGATACTGAAGATTATCATTCTTGTTCAGCTATTTAATCTGAGGCTTTACAGAAAACATAATGCAGCACAATGTTTTAATGGCTCATTTCTGCTCAGGACATGTGAGTGTAAAATCTGAAAAATATCAAGGGAATATCAATATTTCACTCTGCTTCCATGAAAGGACCCAGTAATTGTTCACAGTACAAAGAACAGCCCTTCACGTACAGTATATAACCTTCAGAAGCCCACAAGTCAAATGTTATGGCACATTTGACGTGACACTTAGACACAAAGCAGACCAAACTAAATACAAGCAGCTTATCTACTCACACGTGGACGCCCCCCTCCTCACACATACACACCATGCACCATGCCCCGAGTCAGACCAGACCCATCACATCACTGAATATGGAAAAGAAGCAATGACCTCCAACAACACCTACACACCACTGAGACCTGACCCTGCTCCCTTCCTCCCCTTTGTCATTTTTTCAGCAGGAACGTAAGTGAATAGAGGCAAAGATCTATAAGACAATATGTTTCAGCTCACAGGTTTTCCAAGAGAGACATTTTATGAGGTTTTGAGGCTGATGAATCCTGTGACTGAATCTGTTTATTGTCTTCACACCACAGTCCTCCCTCTTAGAAAAAAAAGAGTCATTTTACACTAGCACCCTGCTGGTGTTGATAATCAGTAAGAGCCAGTGTGACATCATTTCCCACACAATTTCAAATAATTTGCTGCACCAGGCAGGATGATCACAGGAGAAAAATTCTAGCTTCTGTCTCAACCTGATTTAGCTGCTTTAGTTTAGTCCCCCCATTGTTCCTCTAACTGCGTTACCTGAACTCAAACACTGCTCCAGGGTTTTCACGGACATTTCCTTTATTCTTGCAGCAGCTGGGGTTTTTTTTTCAGTGAACATCCTGCTGTCGTAGGCTACTCCCAGACTACCCAGTTTAGGAAGAATAGAAATGCATTTACTGCTGACCCCCAACGTCATTTACTAATAAATTAATTAACTAAAAACCCCTATGGGAAAACAAAAAGTATAGGCTAGTGTTGTTGCAATTCCGGCTCAGTAAGGATGTTTTTCTTTCTGGTGATACTGTAATATTGGAAAACCCATTACATGTTGAGGAAAACTGAATTATAGATGCAGGCTGGTCAATTTGGCTATGGAAAACAAACGCAACTGTCATTAGCCTACTGAGAAGAAAAAGAAACCTTCAATAGCCTATTCCATTTCAAAAATGAACAAAACACAGACGACAAATCAGCTGCTCTGTGATCTGACTGCCCTACTTAATTCTGCTTTAATTTAACTATGTGTCTGGTGTATTAACACTCCATCAGTGTCACATCCTACAAGACTCATGTTTTTTTTTTTCAAGTAGCATTTAGCCACAACCCAAGTAATGTATTGATTTGTGGTGATCTCAGTCTGTTGGTCTGTTTTGCTGTCAAACAACAACTGCTGGCCAGATTTTCATTCAATTTGAATTAAAATGCACAATGCAAATTGAACCAACCAACCCTAGATCCACTATTACTTCCCAATCATTGAGATACTACATGACTACATGGCTTGCTCTGTTAAAGTAATAGGCTATAGCTGTGAACCTACTTAGGAGTGTTTCCAGGGGACACTCAAAACTGAAGCTCCTGTCCTGGATTGGCACTTGTTGTTGAATGCCAAATTGTGACTTTTGAAATTAAAAAGGACATGTAACATAATTTCTGTGTGTGTTTATATTGTTTTCTATGTTTTATACTGTCTGTGCTGCTTTTAATTGAATGTCTTGTGTTTTAACTGCATTTATTGTATGTAAAGTGTCTTTGAGCTTTTGGAAAAGCGCTTATAAATAAAATGTATTATTATTATTATTATTATGTAGCTACCTAGGCTAACAAGTGTGTTTTGCCACACATTGGACTCGATGTAACCCCACCCCCTAGGACTAAATTTGTTAACTATGTGTTGTCAATTTGTTGAAGACATTTTTATGGATTTGCAGAGCATTTGTATCTTTGCTGGTGTTGTGAAGTTGCAATACTTTGAGCCCTCTGAGCCACCATAATATATGCATAACCAACCATAATAGCACAGAGACGTCGAAAAGGGAGACAAGGGAGTTAAATTCACCTACTGTATTTGAAGTCCTCGTCTGTCAAGGAGGCCAAGTATCCAGTCCCCAAAGGTCCTTAGGCTGTGTCCACGTCTCCTTCATCTTGTAGAACCAGGCTCAGCTCCATACGTCTTGTTTTCCATTTAACTGCTCATTAATTGTTGGCTAGCTACGTTCTACGTTGTCAAGGCAACTTGACTCCATGGTGACGGTTGCTACTGTACGGGGGGTTTATGGTCTCAGTGTTGTCAAGTCACTGTGCAGTAGTTCAGTTTTTACAGTGTGCACTAGGCCTCTCGGAGTTTGTCAAACAGGTGCTGATGCTATGCTAACCAGCTAACCAGGTAGCCTCACCTGCTAGCACGGACATCCAGGGCAGGGGGCGCTGTTTCAATCATTCATCGTTTGCTTTATAGGCTACTAAATTTCCTGTAAACTTCCAACCAGCTATGGAATATTCATCCACTCCCACATTTTTTGGCAACAGTAGGCCTATGAATGACCATGGTCATGGTGTTTTCTTTGTTTGTAAAGTGTAGCCTACCCTATTTTTATTAACTGACTTTTGTCATCCATTTTCAAAGAAAAAAGAATGAAAAAAACCTGTATTATGCACCAATTTATTATTTTTCTACTTTCTTCTTATTTCACTTAGTATTAGTTTCAGTAAATTTCTAGAATTCAGTGGTGAAAATGCACAAAGGAGATTAACCAAATTATAGCCTACAAAAATTCACTCACTGAGCACTCATAAAACATGTTGTCTTCTTCTTTTCATATTTTTGTCACACATCTTGTAGCCTATAAATAAATTATGTGCAACTTTTGTAGTTCCAACTTACATGACAGCTGTTGTGGCAAATTACATTTTAGCATAGGCTATTTTTTTTTGTCTTTTCATGCCTCTTTATTAGATAGGACAGTTGAGAGTGTGACAGGAAATGGGAGGCAGAGAAAGGGGGAATGCCACGCAGGATAGCGCCGTCCAACGCGGGATTTGAACCGGGGCCACCTGCAGTGAGGATTAAAGCCTCAACACTTGGGGCGGGTGCTCTACCAATTGAGCTAAACACCGCCCCCAAGGTCTAGCATAGTTTACTAGAAATACGATGCCTTGTCAGGGATGAAATAGCCTATATAAAGTTCCATATCAACCAGCTGCAGCACAAATGTTTTCCCATGAATACATCAGTAGCAATAATCAGATAAAACAGTGTGTAATATGGCTTAATGCAACACTCACAGGGGGCGTTTTACTGCCATTTTAAGAACCATTGTCCAGCACTTTGTTTCTATTTTTGTCCTGCGGTAAGAAAAGACATGGGCCAAAACTGAGACTTGGGGGCATGCAGGGAAGCAAACAGGGAAACAGTGAGGATGCAGGGAAGAGTGCCCATTATAAAGACATACAGTGGATGGTTTGGGCTGTTAGTACACAGGTAGCACCAAGCAGACTAGAGGATGCAAAGCTCATAAATTCTTATGACTTATTGGAGATCCAATTTAGACACCTGACCCAGAAGATGGTAAAAAAAATGGAAGCATATATTGCATGCTTTGGTTGTGGGAGTTGAGAGAACCACAGATGGCTAAAGAATCTCACCTAGCAGACAAAATAATTGAAGCTTTGGCTGATATCCATCTATTATGCCGCCATCTTCATTACAATGTTGCCGTAGAGAATTTGGCTCAAATAAAATTCATTTGTGATTAGTCTGTTGTATTCCTTTCTTTTACTGCATCTCAGTGTAATAATGAACAGGAAGCTATTACCACACCGTTTTATGATGTTTCCATTCTTTTTGTTACTGAATTGGACTCACCACACCAGCATGTGTGAACAGCACTGTGTGTGTTCACTGGAGATCAACTTTTACGGGTCCTCGAACACGATGGAGCAGTTCTAGAATAAGTAGAAACACTGATTCTATAACTGCTCCATCATGAAAATGCAAATGCAGTTCAATAAGGGCTATTGACCACAAACAGTGTTATATCCATGCATCACTCGGAGATAATTGAGTGATTGTTGAAAGGCTTGTCATTAATACACAGTAGGAGTCAACTACACAGCAGTGAATCACACTGAAGCTCAAGGTGTGCTGTCATGTAGGCTATGGACATGAATTTTTGCATTACACGCTGCAATACCCAGTATGTTTATGATGTGTCAGTTTATCAGCTGGTCCACCACTTTGGTCTCAACAACTTATGGAGATTCCTTCAAATCTGTATGGAGGACAGAGGATGAATCTGAAACTCCTGATTTGGTACCAGTAGAACCACCAGTGGGCCCAAAAATTATTATCATGTAAAATATTAATAGTGTAACAAAACTGTACAAATTAGGTAGAGGGATACTGAAGATATCCTGAAGAAGAACTGTAGATCAAATGTTCCCCTAGGATGACTGAATGGCTTCTGTAGCACCATCATCAAGTCACAAATTATAATTTGTTAAATCTTTTAATTTATGATCCTAATATCTGAAAAATTACATTCCCCTCATGAACTTTGCAATTAGTGCTAATTCAAAAAAATATTATGATACTAACAATTGTGAACATGGAATATATCAAACCTACTCTAAACACATTAGCAGTCTGACATTGCCATTTAGCTCAAAGCTAGTTTCCACATGCATCCAGTGAACAGTGGCGCCTCTAACTGATCTACTAAATCTTCAGCTGCTCTAATGGACAGCAGCTTTCAATGGAAAATGCCTCTTTGTACTGGGCAACTTGCAGAGAGGAACACATGTGACTGTATAGACGTGAAGCAGGATTTGCTAAAATATTTACCAAAATGTAAGTATTTAAAACATCCATGCTGTGCCAGATTGAGCATATTTTCTTTTATTTGATTTTTGAATGCCACATTTAGCCTACAGTAAAGTCTTTATTTTTGTCTGTTCATGCTTTCACATTACATTCAACACTACTGATGATTTTACTTCGCAGAGAGGGGTTGCCAGCATCAACAAGAAATAGTGTCACCATAGCAACGGATCAGGGCCTTTGCGTTTATGTCTACCTGTTGTGTTTCCTGAGAGCAGCAGAGTGCGTGTTTATATATTAATTCTATTACAGTAGACACAACGCAGATAAATAACGCTGAAGGGATCAACAAAATCCTGAGTGAGGCATGTCCTCATTCCAGGTTTGTTTGTTGTCACTGTTATCTTGATGTTAAATGGCACAAGGTCATAAAAACCTTCATGGATAAGCTAATAAAAAAGACAAACAAGGCCTTCCGAGCATAACCTTGCAACTCTGAATGAACACACACACACACACACACACACACACACACACACACACACAAAGCTACAGAGGTATAATCCTGGTTACCCTTCAGTGTTTACCTTCCTGAACACTGAGTAAGACAAAAAAAAAAATCTGAAATGTATTACAACCATTTTAGTGACCCTCTGTTTATAGTAAAATACAATAACAGCAATATTTTCTTTTGCTTCATTATTGATTCTCTGCTTTATTGACACCCAAATGACTTTTTATGGTGTTTATTTATCTAGCACAGGTTTTCAGTGCCGCCACAAGAACAGACATAGAAAGGCACACAATGCGCTTTAATCAGTCAGAGCATTGGCCTGCCAAGTAATTCAAGGATTTGATGAGGTCTCCCCAGTGCACCATGCAGGCCAGGTTTGTATCATGCAATTTATTTTTCCAAATGTATCATGTTGTCTAGTAACCTGGCAAAAACAATCAACTGTTTCTGCAGCATTCTGGATTTGTTATTTCTCTTTTTCAATCTGTTGATTTAAAGTCTCCACTTTGTTTCCAATTATTGGAAATTAGTTTCTTTGCTTTTTTTGTTGTTGGAAGATTTACAGACAGTTTTAACTATTACGTGGGTTACGTCTAAGACCAAACTAAACGCTGTGGAGTGAAGCAGCATAATTGTGTAAACATGGCTCTCAGACCTAGGAGCATGTGAAGTCAGATGTACCTAATATTGCACGGTATGATCAATATGAGCCTGAGGCAAAACCCCCAGATGTTCAAGCAGTGAAACCCTCTCCAATATCAGAGTGCACTCACCAACACTGATTATTGTTGTATACACAGATTGTATAAACATTAATGAAATATTGACATATTGAACATTGTTCTCGTTACCTAAGACTCTTCATTGTAAATGGTACAGATTTACTTTATAGCTTTATTGCTAAACTCATTCTCCACGTTGCTCTGCTTCCTGCCCTTGTGTTTAACATGCTCAGTATAAAGTGTAGGCTACTCTTACAATTCATTATCACTGGAGCTAAGGGTGATGCAGATTTGACTGCTAACATGAGAGAACTATTGATCATTACTGAGCATTTTTGCAGGATGGGAATCGCTAAGAAGGTTTGGGAGGATGGATTTATGGCTTCATTAGTTTGTGTTTGGACGGCAGAGAGAAACAGTGACAGACTGCAGGGGAGAAACTGATAGGGTTCACGTGAAGACTGACCACACTTCTCCCTGTGTTAATCAAAAAACATAAATCAGGTGAAAGATTGAGTGGAAAACAATATGGCAATGAAGCACTGAATATTAATGAGGTGGTCTATACATCAAAGCGTGACAGTGTCAGGGTCATTTGTATTTGCTGAAATGATCCGCAGCACCTGCGGGTACGTTTGTTCATTTTTTTGCTCAGTTTCATTCCCACTGGAAACTAGACCTCTGCTTTCTTGATATGGGCAAACAAGCTTCACATATCCTCCCATTTCATCATCATTGTTATTCAGTGAGAGCATCACAGCAGCTGGAACAACAACCATGGCTATGCCAACCCATGCCTTGACTGCGGCCATAATGCATTCATAGCCTGAGGTTTTCTGCCAAACCTTTTCCGCAGCAATTTGAGTGAATGTGTTCAGGGACGTGGACGCTGCTGGATCCTCTATGCAGCCCTCATACTGTATAGGTGACCTTTTGACTCGGCTCGTTTACCTGACCTGAGGTTACTTTGTCCCCGCACAAAAGCACAGCAGCATTGTCCGGCCGTATCCACTCCAGCATACAGTCTGTGAACAAAAGGACACTGTAGCTACATACATTCAAAGCCCATATGTTAAAAACATAAGCAAGGTAAAGTAGAAGCATCCATCATCGGCATGATTAATTTGGTTAAAGTCATGCCTCTGCTCCTCCGTGAGAGGCCCTGGAGGAGCAATTATGTCATTTAGAGTAAACAGACATTTATCTCTGTTTGCATAATGGTCAATGGAAGGAAACCATTAAGAAAACAATAGCAGTAGTAGGTCTACCAACAACATCCTTCAAGACCACAGTCCAAACTATAAAAAAGTAAGTGAGAAGTGTGATTCACCTTTTAACAATATATTTCTATTTAACCACTTACCCTGTAGGTGAAGATAAAACTGCAGCTGTGTGTGTGTGTGTGTGTGTGTGTGCTACTGCTGAGCCTGAACTCAGCTGCACTTAATAAATCACAGGAACAGTGCTACCTCGCCACATGTTTTGCCACTAAGTTGCTTCTCTTTAAAACACGTATTAGTCATGTGTAATGATTATGTAATACTTGTCCACAACATGGGGACCACAATTATGGTTTTCATGTTGTCACTTTCAATGTTTGTTAAGTAAGTTTTATGTCTCATATCAACACCAATATGAGAGAAATTTGATTTAATTGTATATATATCAAAACGTAGAGATGTTTTCAGCATAAAAAACACACCCTCAGTCTATTGGGCTTAACAGTGATGAATAATAGCAATATAAAGACTTTAATGGGCCCACTAGAATTCATCAGATATAGACAGTGCCCTGACTCAGCAGTAAAATGACTACAATGTGCAGAGAGCCCAGAGATGGAGCCAGGTGATTTGCACAATTCATGACTTATTGAATTAAAGCCCCAGAATCAGTCACAGATGTCATCTTGAAAGCAGTGGAAAGGTCTCTACCTGTTATTTATGGAGGGTACATTGGACAAGCACTCCCAATTTTTTTGTACATCCTTAAATCTTCAATGTTATCTACAGTAAGTTTACCCACAGATGCTGAGACTTGGTTTAGTACTGTATGCTGAGCAGATGAAACATTTTATTACTCTGGGCTGCGTACTGTATAATTTATGGCTGTATTCGGTGGCTGCAGTCTATATATAGACTATTATATCTTATTATTTGATATCTTCAAAGGACCTTTAATTCTCTACAACTGTACTGGAGTCAAGGCTACCGACAGCAAAATACAGTTAGAGTCTCTTTTCATCCTAATTAGTGGTTTTTGACATTCAAGAGAAGGATAATAAACTTACTACTGCCATAAGCTTTATAATTTGGTGTCATTTGAAAGGGCATTTCAGTTTTCACGGTAAAACTAATGCTGAGGTGTGTAAGGGATATAAAAGGCCAAAATAAGATGTTATTTTGCAAAGAAGGTTTTGCACATTTTGGTTTTTGAGGGTCTGTTAGTATTTTGATGACATCACATATACGCTACTGTACTGTATGTTTTTGTTGTGCTCCCCCTGATGACCCAAACAGCTCATTTATGATTAGAAACAAATACGAATATTTTAAGGAAAATAACAATGCAATATTGAAGGCAGCTCATGCATCACATGTCCTCACAAAATCTATGTGTGAAATGATGTATCTGAGCATAGTAGCACATTGTTCCATTTATTGGCCAATTGGGAAAGACACTGCACAAAGTCAACAAACAATAGGAGCGTACACATGCTTTGCAATAGCCAGCAGCATACCACAGCAGTGTTTAGACAATCCACCAGTGAACAACAATCAACAACAGCATTCTCAGCTAAATCATTATTCTCAAATGTCAAGACAATGCAGACAAGACTCAGCGTATTATGATTTTTTTCTTTTTCAGTTTTGACGAGTTTTTTTTACACATTAGATTTTTGAAAATACAAAAAACTGAATATATGTATTATAATGTATTATTATTTTATTTTAATTTTTTTTTTGTCTTTATTGCACAAGTGGAGTGTGACTTTGACAAATATATTTGAGACTTGGGGTTTAGTAGTATGAGTTTTAGACCATTAGGCACCCACACATCCGTGTTCCTCGGTTTTTGAAAATATATTGCTTGGCTCAATCTAACCAGAGTTCACTCAGGAGGCAACAAAAAAGCTGTACACCACTCCTCCATCAGTTATTAATTAGTATGATAGTGAAGATGTATAAATATTTGATTAAAAAGAAAAAAAAAACATGCTTCAGCAGCCACAAAAGCCCAACACATATTTTAAAAATCTGTTCATGTCCTTTAATAGAATATTACACCATCACATAAGCCAAAAACACTGCAACAAAAACAATCAAAAGTGCATTGCATATTGAACTGAAAGTCAAGTTGAGGACAGAGACATAAAGTACCAAAAGGACACTTAGAACCGTAGGTAGATATTTCTTCTTCCATCGCAGTAACATGTTACATAATCCTATCTATGACAGATAAATCAAAATATCTCAGGGGTGAAAAAAATACATTCCTCCCCAGCACACAGAAGAAGAGCACAAACAGCGAAGATAGCCCTCGTCTGAGAATTGTGTCTCAGAGTTCAGAGTTGGCAGAAACTTCAGTCAGAGTGCACAGAGTTCTTGCTTGACATTCAAATGCAGAGGCATAATGTGAACAAAAGATAAGAAGATGGACGTCTGGTAGACATCCAGCATTTATTTACATTCATCAGTGGAGCCTTGGCTGGTGGCCCAAACCTGTTTCCATCTGCACATGTGACACCATCAAACTGGCTTGAGCAACACTTTGCTTTTTGTACCTAGTACTACTTCCCTTTTTACTCTTCATTTCTATCATGTTTTCCCTTTATTGTATGTAAATCTGGAAATAACATTCGAAACAAATGAACAATAAACTGTTACAAGACTGAAGAAACTCTGCTCAATGGTAGTTTCAGATTGGCAACAAAAAATTATCATGTACCTTATCGGCGAACTACTCGCTGGGCCAGTCTGTGATTACTTGATAAAACAGAGACAAGAAACTAAAAAGATCTAATCCAGTTATCTCTACCACTTAAAAAGGACAAGCAACAGGTCATTGCACCAACCCTCTTGTGAAAACTGTGACAATCTGTCTTTGATGGAATGTGACTTTATCTGTCATGAGATTTTCATTCATATAAAAAAAACTGAAAGTCTATGGGCTCAGAGATTCTGAAAAGAATAAGCCTTTTTTTTTAGCATTTGGAAAACACATTTAAAAAGTGAGCACAAATGCAAAAATATAATACGATCAAATATTTTTTGCCAGAAACAATCTCATCTCAGACATCAAGTGACTCTTCAGCTCATGAGACAACCGGTAAATCACTTCCATGCATTAGTGACTTGAGTGAGTGAGATGGAGCCAGCTGGAAACAGCAGATTCTCCGGGCCTCATAAAGCCTTTCTTTTTTTTTTTTCTTTTTTTAATCATTATGTAATTGTACTCTCCCTTCAGTGCTGGTGCAGGACTCTGGTGTGTACTGTAATTGCCTGCTGAAATGGCCTGTTCCGTACACAGATGAACACCATTTAAACATCTTGATAGTCCTCAAAATCAAAGCTGGGATAGCATCTGTTGTGTCCCCTCTCATATGTAAGTTAAACATCATTATGCAACATTATTTCTTTATGAAGCCAGACATTAATTATTGTCTTTGAAGATTACACTTTGTGGATCAGTAAACGGCAGTTTGCAAGTATTTTCAACTAATGTAACATTTATATTCCATAAGAGTAAACAACACTGCAGAATCATAGAAGGCCCTGTCTGCAAACACTGCGTATGCTTTTCCTGAATCCATTAAGAGGGGTTGAAATACATCATGTTGTCTATTTAGAGTGAATTAATCATCATTCTGCCATGTTCCTTTCCACTGTGGGACTTGGGTGGTATGTAACACCCTGGAAAATTCACAACCACATATAGAGCCAACTAGCTATAAGGGGATATTCTTTTGTGCAATTACTGTTCCTCTGCTGAGGAGCAGGAAGCTCCAGACTCTCCTGGGCAGAGAACTGAGATAATTACATGACGCAGATTCAAGTGAAGGCTGACTGAGTCCATCGTAAACCCGACATATCCCAGAGCAATTTGTAAATGAATGTAGTCTTTGTTTTAAATGCATGAATTAAACCCCCAATGTTACTGTTGAGGTGTATAGAGTGTTAACTGCAGCACAACAAGAACATATTTCTTGAATAAACGCTCTGAATGCAGCATCACTAGCTCAATTAGTGGAGAATTCATTAAAATGAACACCCCTCATGTCAGTGTGATAGCACTTAGATGCTAATGAAACTGAGTACGTGTGGAGGAATACATATTCACAAGAAAATATAGGCCTACTGCATGTCTCTGCACATCCATAGCTGACAACAAAATCCAGAACAATCATTAATACAGACAAATAACTGGTTTCTTTGCAACTGATATACTACATACTCAACTGTAAATTTTCTTTCTATGATTTTGTTTTCACATGCTTATCATTATAATCCTTTGAGTGGGCTACTAAGGCAGACTGGCTTCACAATCAATACAAGATAAACTCCCCTCTCTGTTGGCAGACACATGGAAACAGAACATGCTCATCTTTCTCATGAAAACAATTTCCTGTAGGGTCATTATCACTCAGATTGTGTGAATTCTCACATTTTGAAGGGTACAGGCCAGAGTGCCTGTCAGACTAACCTGCTGTTGAGTTTAACCAATCTTTGTGAACACAATTACAACATAATCTACACAGCAAGACAAGACAAAGAAGCCAAATTAAAGATTGTAACGACACCACAGTAAAAGGAATGGATTGCAGTGTCCCTCCAACGGTACACTTTATTGTATTTAGTCAGTTGGGACCAAACCAACTCATTAAGAAGTACCTTTACTTCATCTGAGTCCTCTGAGAAATTGCACTGCACACATTCAAGGACATTAATCTTGACTTCTACTTAGAGGTAGCATCAGCGCTACAGGTACACAGTTTGGCAGAGAAGGAGAAAAATTATGGACACATTAATTATTTAACAACGTCTGATGCAATCGCTATTCATTTAAAAGTTTGGACTTGACTTATATGGCTAGTTAAAGACATATTGTACCTGCAGTTACCCTGTGCACTCCCAGAATCATTTTATGTGACCACCTTACTCTGCTGAAAGCTTTACATAGTTGTGAAGTAACAGCAGCCAAAAATAGCTTTTTTTCATCTTTTAAAGTCTGGACATGCCCTTCAGTATTCCATCTATTTTTCTGCTAATCAGCCTTATGTCCAAAGAGTAGCCCCTCTCTCCACTTGTATTGATGTAACTCATGCCAAACCTGCACTTATATAGATTTTTTTTTCTTCTGCAAAACAGATTTGGCTGTATGCAATTTGGACAGTCTACTTAGTTTAAACAGTGTTTGCATTTTGATAATCTTTACTAGAAAACCTAATATTCGACCAATGGGTAAGCAATACAGTTTCATTGTTGAGTTTCAATGAATAACCTGTTAAAATGTTTCAAATACTCAAGACTACCAGCTGGTGAATCAGGTCCCTACTGAATGTGTTAAACTGGCAGGAATGGCTCAATGACACTTTGACCATCTGCCATATGCGGTCTCAAAATGTTAAACACCACAAACCTATGCTGCTTTCTGCACACACACTTTGCCACTCATTAAGAGTGGCCTTGAAGTTACTTTGACGAGAAAATTGCTGAGAAAATAATTGCACAGCTACAATTTACCAGTGCATTCATATTCAGGGGGGGGGATGGCAACAAACTAAAAGCTTCACATTTCATAGTCAGTGGCTGCTAACTGAGCAACACCATGCACAGTGTATTATAAAATGTACAACAACTGATACCCAGAAGGTACCATCATCTGCATTCAGCTCGGTAACAACTGACTTCATATTATTATTATAGCACACTAATAAATACTTAATTACTCAATTACAATCAACAAATGGCTCCAGTTGAAGATTTTTCTTCTAAAAGAAAGTGGTTACATTTCATGTAAGATATTCCAAAGCTATTGTTAAGTTAACGTAAGCAACAGCAATTTCTTCTTCTTTTTTAAATTGTAGACATTCACAAAAACCACTTGTCCTTTATTTGGCTTATGGCTTCAAGTTGAAGGTGAAAGCAGTGACTCAGATAAGAAACTAAAAAAAGAGCATAAGATGCACCACTTCCATATAAGTCTGTTTAGAGACACCCATTTTCAATGACTGGGTCTGGGAGATGTTATTAAAACAAGAACAAAAAAACTGGCAATAAGAGAATTCTTGGCAGCCACAGCCAAATGCAAGAGGCGACACGGTCATGCGTACGACATGCTGGTTAGGTGACTTTGAATGGAATGTGTTTAAAGCAAAACAAATGCACCCAGAGCAGAGCTGGCTGGTTCTCATTAACACTGCAACAGAGACTACTCTGGTCTCCCAATGCACAATATCCTTCTGTGTTGAGAAATGCATTTCTTTTCTTTTTTTTTTTAAACAACACATCCAAGACAATACTGCATCCGCTTTCACATCTGTCTGGTTGTGGGCTCTCGGCCACAAGAAAGGGATTCCTGTCAAGGTTAGCTTAGCCACTTTGTGATTTATGAAGGTTGTTGCTTTCTTGGTTCTGCTTGTTTAGAGCATCCAGTGCTGTCTGGGCCTCCTTACGATCCTCTAACGAGCAGTTAGAGACGGCGTTAGCCACGATGCAGACCTTACGGAGGAGGATCTCCCTGAAGAGCAGATAGACCCACGGGTCCAGGATCTGGTTGAAGGACGCCATGCGGACTGCTGTCAGGTAGGAGTAACAGTCGTGACGTTCATCCCGGTCAGAGCGATGACAGGACAACAACTGGAAAGATACCTTGGTCAAGATCATCTTCAGCATCAGCACCTGAAAGGACAGGCAGGCACAAGTTCTAACCAACAGATGCATGTTGAAAGTCAAAGTAACTTAAACATTACAGAGAATTAATGATTTAGTGTTATTTAGTGAAATGTAACCTTTAAAAGCGCCCAAAGGTCTAATTTCTGTTATATACACTCTTAGATAATCATTTTTGACTTTGTGAACAGTCTCTTTTCTATTCAATATTCAAAATGACTAATCCCAAAACAATAAGCATCTAATGTATGAAACAACTAGGAGAGAAACATAATGTTGACACTCTAAGTACTCACACTCTGCTATCACTGCTACCACAGAGCTGTGGCTTCTATTAATATCTTTGCTGGGACTATTAAATATGTGACTGACAATGCATGACCTCATAGCACACTGAGCAGACCCGCAAACAGGACTCGGCTAAGTGGATTGCTCCTTAATGGCAAATGACAGCAGCATTTCAAAGGAAACAGGACAGCATTCATTTTACTTGGAACTGGGGTGTACTGTATGTTTGTGTGTTTAGGAAGAGGGAGTGAAGAGTGATTTACATGCCTACAAGATAAATTAGGGCAGGAAGTAGCCTACAGGTTGAGTGCATGTTGGAAAAGTACTGCGGTACATACCAGCAGAGGAGACCAGCACACAAGCAGGACGCACATGATCCCCAGCAGTTGAATGACGGTCTCTGTGGTGAGTCGCTCCCACTGCTTTGACGACTGAGACGTGCCAGACCTTGTTTTACACCGGATAATCAAGCCCCGGATCGTCACAACATTGCAGGTAACTGTTATTAGCAGAGAGAAAATCCCAAGAACGGCGAAAGTGATGGAGAAAAACGTGTTGCCCGGGACTTCTCTGTCCCCCATGCTGATAAAGCACCATGTGCCCGGCCACTGTTCTGTGTATTTCCCGACTCCTGCAACGGGCAACAGGGCAAAGAGCAACACAAGAAAAAGTATGACAGCCAAAGTCTGCTTTGTCACACTCGTCTTCATGTGATTGGAGTACCAGTGGGGATTTGTTATTGCCAGGGCCCTTTCAACTGCCATGGCACTGGCCAAGAAGAGCGCGCTCAAGCCAAATGTTGTCATGCACACACCGAAAAAAGCGCACAGTACGCCCGATGAGTCGATGCTCCCCCATTTCTTATCGGCTAAGTAAACTGATATTACTATAGGACTTGTCAAAAGCTGTCCAAACAAGTCAGCCAGAGCCAGCGATCCAATACAAAGCAAAAAGGACTTTTTCCTTTTGTTCTCCTTCTTTCTGTAAGAGATATACACCAGGATGAGAGCTAAAGAGTTGCCCACCATCCCGGTGATCATCATGGTTATGGGGATACCAACGGATACAGATCCACAACTGGAATTCTTGGTGACATTGTCGTCGCGTATCGTTTTGGAGATGTTATGGAGCAGCATCTCTGAACCAGATCTTTGAAAGTCCCCTGAACAAACACAGATGTCCGTAGTCATCCTTTCGGTGAGGGTAACCCTATATACGACGAGAAAGCCATGTGAGTGTCCAGCATCCTCTTACGCTCCAAAGTCCTCCAACTGAATGCGGTGCGTAAAAGCGTGTGTGGACCTTTACGCGCTGGAGGCGGGACTACTTAGCAAAGCGCCAAGAGGAAGCAAACGTCTGGTTTGGCCTACATATAATGTTTAAATATATTCAGTATACCATAAACCCTTTTAGGGTGTCTGCTTTAAGATGACCTTATACTTCCCACTTGCAAGTAGAGGCTATGGCACTTTGAATGAATGGAAAAAGATCTCAGACGCACCTGCTTCAGAGTCATTGTTATGATGAAAGAGATTATCATTAAATCTTCAGGTGAACACAGTCTGACTTAGCTCACATGACAGGAAAAAAATATCTTAACCTTATCTTTGTCTGTTATGGGGGAGGAAGAGAAACACGGTCCTTTAGCATTACATAAAAGGATGTATCAAATCATCGGGCGACTTCCAGTCGGTGACCATAAGAGGAGAGTATTTATGTAAGGAGATGAAGTTATTTAGATATTATCACTTTTCTAGCCTAAAAACACTTAAGCCATTCTTATGTAGGGCTTAGGCTTGCTAAGGAATGTGAACTTCACATCTTACAGCGTTTTGAGTTTGTGTATTCAGTACACTCTATGAATTAGTAGCCTATAATCTTCTTACAAAATGTCACTTAAAATATATTTTATATAGGCTACCAACACAGACAAGTGACATAAGTAAATTGAACAAAAAAGTTGCTGTATTACTTTTGCCCTATTTGAATGCAGTGTCACATCTTGAACCTCACTCTTGTGCCACACCATTTATCTTGTGTTCAGTCAAATTCAGCTTCCCCTCTGCCCAACAGCACATATAGACCTATCAAGAGCAGCAACAAGTGCCACCTGTTGACCAGAGTAAGAATAACAACAGTATGTGGAGAACTGAGCCCTTATTCAATTGTAGCTCCTGCAGGCCTTCAATATATATTCACATATTGGAGGTCAGGATAGACATAATTTGGCCATGCATAGCCATTTACTGTCATTTAGAAGGGAAATTAGATGAGTAGCCTATTTGTTGTTGTTTTTTAATGAGAAATCACAGAAATACCATCCAAGGTTTTAGTAATAATGCAAAGAGTTGTAAAGATAGGCCCAGTTGTCACTTCACCCTTCACTAAAGAAGAAAGTATCAGATCTGACAAGTGTATGTAAAGCTGATCGTCTAGATGGGGAGAAAATGGATTTTGCTTTTTCAAATTGGCTATAGGAGGCTACTTTTTTGGATTTGACGCAATTTAACATTATTAGGGATTTCACTAGAGAATTTAAACCTTTAGCAAAAAGTGCAACAAAAAGGGAAAGAGGTCAGGTAACATTTCAAAAGTGTAGTACTAAAATATTATAGTTTAATTTAAAAAGCAGCAAACAGTAGCTTGTTCACTACTGTAATAGACTATTAACAGAACACCTAATGGCTGACTGTGAAAAACTTAGTTGCAGTTAGGGAACATCCACTGTAATCCTGCTCTTTTCGTTCATATCTTCTTTAGTGTCCAGTTCACAGACTGATCTCAAATATTATTTTTGCCAAAACTGTACTCTTCACTGAGCAACCAGAGCAGTGCACGACATACCAGGTCACTGAAGACAAACCTTTACTTATGAAAATCAAACACAAATAATTACAAAGATGTATGTTGAGAGGATTTTATTTACACGTGTACATTTGTTGTTTGACCATTAAAAAGACTGTATTGCCACATTCTACTATAAATTGGGACATGTGTTTGTCAACGGTTTCTGTTGCATTAATCTTGAGCACAAAAAATCTGATAATTATTTGAAGTTATTAGTTTGTTGTGAAGAATGAAGAGGAATAACCGACTGGTATATTAGGCCACAATCGTTTTAAAGAAAAAAATACGCTCAAGAATGTTGAACCTATAGTCAGCAATATCAAAAAGTAAAATACTTACCTTGAAAACATAAAACAAAAATATATATTTACCAGAAACAGGTGAAAATTTGTTGCTACAAATCTGATTTTAAGTTGGTGCTGAAGACTGCATTTATAAAAATAAAAAAAAGAAAAGAAAAGAAAGAAAAACCCAAAAGAACAGACTTTTAAGACACAATCTTAGATATTTGCTAGGGCCAAAAATTACTCACAAATCATTTTACCCACAGCTGAATAGAATAAAAAGTACTGTCCTGAAGACATTAAGCAGAATGGGTTTTAAATTGGATACAGCCTCTTCACAGTATATCTGATTTTCTTTACGGACCAAACATATGTTTATTGGACAGCTACAGATACAGACACTTGTCACAGATTAAGGGTGTATGTGGTTTTTAAAAGGGAGCATGTAATGACAGGCAACAGCAGAGAGGTTACACTGTCGCTCTTAAGGGAGATAAGACTTTTGGAGGTTCTGTGGAAATGAACAGCATACTCAATGGATGTGGTTGTTTTTCCCTTGCAACACAACATGCACTTGTGCTAAGGTTCCTTGTCTTGTTTGAAAGGCTGTAATAAAGTTATTTCTTTTTTGAACTGGAGCCAGAATGGGAGGATCCAGAGGACTGCCCACGGCGCCTGAAATCACAGAAACACCACGGGAAGAAGAGCAAGGTCAGCAGACGCAGCGATCAACGTTCACTTATGCACACACAATAACAAGGTCATAGAATATATATATAGGAAAAAAAAAAAACATAAGGCAAAATGTGAACCTATTTCTGTCATTCTGAAATCCCACAAGCAGCAGCGAGGCCACAGTAAACTAATAATAATCAGTGCCATTGTGGTATTCCACAGAAACCCAAACCTTTCGGACGAACGTGATCTAGAGCGCCTCCGTTTTCTCCCTCCAGATGAGGACCTGGAGCGACTGCGCTTCTGTCTCCTCTCAGGTGAGGAGGAGGGTGAGCGGGACCTCTTCCGGGGAGAGGAGCCCTTTCCAGACCTGGAGCTGGATCTTTTGGAGGGATAAACCAAGCACTGAGGTCAGTAAGGTCCAAGCAAGAGCTTCACCAGGATGGGTATTTATCAAGCTTCTCTGAATAAGAAGAGCACTCGCATCTGGACTAAACGTTACTCAACTAAAGTCGCTGTAACGCTCACTGAACTAACAAGAATATTAAGCTTCTAATGAATATGGTGACATTAACCAAGCAGGCCAAGCCAAGTCCACTGCTGAGAGATGCTTGATGAAGACCCCTGATGCTTTGGGTAACATTGAAACTAAATTTAAGACTCGGTTTTGCTTTAACTCGGCCTAATTGCAACAAATCTATGCGGATACCGATTAAAACCCATCACAGCTGTTGATGAGTTTGCCTCAAAACCAAAATGACTTAACGGCAGATTACGAAAAGGGAATCAAGAGTGGGATAGGCAATAACTAGTGAGTTGGACTGTTGTGGAGCTTACAGCCCCATACATACACTCTCTAAAGGGAGAGAGAGTGCATGTCACCTCATTCACCTGGAGTGGGACCTCGAGCGAGATCCAGATCTGGAACTGGATGAGCTTCTAGAGCGGGACCTGAAAGACAAAAACAGAACCTTTCCAATATTTTCCAAACAAAAATGATTGCTACATATGTGGTTTATGTGACAACGCACAGACAAAACAGTTAACTGCGCTACATAAACCTCGCTTTACCGTCTGGAGAAATAGAAAGATGACTAAAACATATAGTCGATAATACCATTTAAGACTGAAGCATGTGAATCAATGGACAACAACTGCAAAAGGAAGCCTCGGTGAGCTTCTCGTGATTGATTGGCTGTAGCATAAACAATGCATTCCTTCCATCTCAACTCATGGACATTTAAAAAACCCAGCACAAAAGATATATAAATCACAAGACATGTACAAAGCAAAAAATAAACTTCTTCCTCAAGATATCCAGAATCTGTTTAAAATGAAGGATTCCAGTTATAACCTGAGAAGACCACTATTATTTGAGAAACCAAAGACTTGAACTACTGTAAAAAAAAAAATCACTGTCTTTCTGTTAGAGGGGTTAACATCTGGAATAATTGTCCTGAAAATATTAAATTATGCTGTACTCTAGTCAGCTTTAAAAAACTTTATAAGAACAATATAATTTCTCGTTACAGGAAAATTAACTTCAATGATTTTGTACTATTTTGGGTTATGCGCTGTGTACAATTCTTTATTTTGTTGTGATCAGAAATTTAAGTGTACTGATTAATTTCAAATGTCTGTGATCTGATCCTATTGTATTAATGCGTATATATATATATTATTTTATTTTATTTTAATTTTTTAAGGTAAAAGGGGTAGGGGTATATAAGCTTTGGCTTCAACCTACACCCTTTCGGTTATATAAGCTTGATATACCGAAATACATAAATTCATTCATTCATTCATTCATTCATATCATTCCATCTACACACCACTGTCTCTCAGCACAGAGGGGGAGGGGTCAAGAAGAGGGGAAACAACAAATCAGCAGAACAGGACATTTGATGGATGGTTGATCAGTAAATCAGAAGGAAGATTGAGCTGATACTGACATTTTGCCCGGAGTTACCCTTGACCTGTACCCTTTTACCTGGACCTCGACCGTGAACTGGAGCTGGAGGAGCGCGAGGATGAGCGGGACCGGGACGATCCCGAGCGGCTGCCCTTTTTCTTGGCTGGCTTGTCCTCTTCGTCACTAGCATCCAGGTCGTACTTTGACAGGTCTCCATCATCATCCTCATCTTCGTCATCCTATAATAATAATAATATTAAAATTAATAATAATACTGGCTTACATATAGTGCTTTTTTAACGATACCCAATACCCAATATATATTATATTATTTTGAATTACAATGTTTTATGATTAATTGTACTTTAAATTTCCAGCTACAGCCATTATTCTTACATCTAGTTTGTACTTGGAAAGGTCGCCATCTTCTTCCTCTTCATCTTCTTCCTCGTCATCCTCATCTTTTACCACTTCTTTCTTTTCACTTTCTTTTGAGGAAGATGTGCTGCTGGTCTTCCCACGATACTTTTTCTTTTTTCTACCGAACTGCAAAATTTACAAGAAGGGATACTCTGTATCATTTAAAATTATATGTAACCGGGTTACTTGACTGAAATGTTTTAATATTCAAACATTGCATTTAATTGATGATTCAGTTCGAGTAAGTACCCACCTCATCATATTCACCGTCAGATTCCTCTCGTTCAATGTATTCTACATTTTCCCTTTCATTGAAACCTCCGCCATAACCTGCAGACAGATCAGGAAAAAAAAAGTCAATAAAAATGTGGAGCAGAGCATCTTCCATGTCTGGAATGGATGTTTTCTTGAGTCTATGAGGTAACAATAATATAATAAGAAGATAAGATAACCATGTCTGAATAGTGAAATGGGTTTGACTAAAAGAAAAAAATGGTTTTGTCTATACTATACTAGGTAATTATACTTTATTGAATGGGTTAAATAGAATTACATTACTAGAAATAGATTAAAATCATTGACTAAAACTAGACGAAAATAGTCATGGGTTATTCTGACTAAAATAAGACTAAAATGCTCAGACTTTTAGTCGACTGAAACTTGACTGACAACTTTTAACTTGACAACACATACCTGTTCTCTCTTCCAGCTTTGCATATTTGGGTGTGTTACACATGTTGCACTCCGACCGCCTAGCCCAGTTCACATTGCCACATCTGTATGACAAGAACGAAAAAAAGAAAAAAATGCTGTTATGTAACTTTTCAGACCTTATACAAACACTAGTGGCAATGACACTGCATTCACTCATTGACAACAACAACAAGGATGTGTTTAAAGATAACAACCCACATAACCTAAATTGGTGTTTGTTATACACACACACACATACGTTTTGCACTGCCAGTCATTTGCGCTGAAGAGGCCTCTACTCTTCTCAGCCAGGGTTTTACCAATCTCCGTTCCTCCTGCTTTCATCATCTTTGCCTCGGTGGTCTTTTCTGTGGACAGGACGCAAAACAGCGTTAATGTATGTAAAGGCATGCGGCCAGATTGATTGAAGTGTTTATTTTGAATATGAAAATAAAATAATAATAAAAAAAGAGAATAAGACAAAACATTTAAACATGAAATATAGAATACATATTCAAAAAGGAGTGAGAAGAAGTTAAACTTATAAACTCCCACCCCCTCTCCTTACTGTATATATGACTAGCTAAGATCCTTGTCTAAACATATCTTATGTTACAAAATCATGAATATAATTTACTTTACGTTTTAATTTACGTTTACTTATAATTTACTTATACACACTAATTATACATACATACATACATATAATTTGCATTAAGAATAACAACTCACCCCTGCCACATCTGTTACAACTAGTTCTTCTTGCAAAGTTCACATTTCCACACCTGTAAATGCACATAAATAAAAGGTTTACGCTTTTAAGGCACTAAAAATAAACCGATGCTTAAAATGAGTGTGCTTCAAGGGAACAATCGCCATAATAAGAGTTGTGTTGGTTTATTTATTTTTCATGTGCTCCACATATACACCATTAGCTAGCAGCAGTCTTTCATTGTAACACGCTGCTATGTCAAAGGCCTGCGCACTAACTAACCACTGCAGCTGGCTTGTCTATCTGCTGCTCCCGGGTTAAATGCAGATCGTTGGCAACATGATATATTGCTGACTGCCGCAGAAAAGTAACACTCATGACAACTTGGCTGCTGCAACACTGTAAACACCACCCACAATAGTAAGTGGAGACTCTGCTCTCACCCCAGCCCAGCAGCCCACACAAGACAGCGACAGCTAAGTTAGCCTTGCTATCTTGAAAGTCTGCGCACAACACCGACAACATTCAGACTCTTTGACCCCCACCCACCCCAAACAAATCCAAATCAGAGCCCAGATTTAAATGCATAAGTGACATATGGTGTTTATTTTTTGCTGACTGTGTAGCTAAAGAGATGAAAAGTAAAGTAAAACGTTAGCTAGTTTACTTTGCAAGTCAACGTTAGCATAGAACCAGATGCTAGGAGGCCGAAGCTAAGCTAACTTAAATGTTTGCCTGACTGTTAGCACGACCGGCTAATTAAACAAGACGTGTCCGGGTGAATCTGACCATCTGGTACGTGAAAAGCGACTTTACTCTTTACGTGAGGGGGCACTTACTTTTTATCAGGACAAATCCAGTCCCCGTCGCTGACTCGAAAACTCTTCCCTGACATGTTTGTGCCCGTTCACACTGAGTGGCTCGCTGCTGCTCGGTGGCTCGGCTCGGCTACACCGCTGCTGCGTTCACGGCCCCTCGGTGATTGTGAAAAACCCAGGTCGCTCACTTTCCCTCCGATCGTGATTTGGAGGGGAGGTTGGTGACATAGGACTGTCTGTACTCCGTGAAACGTCAGATAATCCACTGGGATAACAAGTGTCGGTTTGACCATCAAAACTGAAAATGTAAGAATTCATGTATCACAGCCTGCCTGGGCAATCTAAACAATTTTAGTTATATATATATAGATGTAGATACCGACATTCTCGAAAGCACATGAATGCAACATTGACAAAGACCAAAATCTAGGTAATAGTGGGCCGGTGCATATTCTCATTTGCCCAGGTCATAGTATTTCAAAGGAGGTTAAATCGAAAGCCACTGGACTTAGTTATTTGTCTAGGAAGACGTTTCTCTTGGATGAGAGGTGAAACGTCTTCCTAGACAAATAACTAAGTCCAGTTGCTTTCGATTTAACCTCCTTTGAAATACTAGGTAATAGTGATAAACAGACATGGTCCTGTCATTTTCTGTATCGTTTCATTGAAAAGATAACGGTAAAGCTTAAAGATAAGGGCCTACAATTACATTGTGGCTATAAATCTAATCTTGAATAGGCTACCACACAGACATAACATCCATATAGTTATATAGCATAATTTAATTTAGCCGGGTTAGGGTTTGAGTCAGGGTTAAATCACCCTCTCAGCATACTTGAAAAGCACAGCTTTTATTTACCTATCAATTCATTTTAATTGTATTATAGAGAAACATAGTTGCATACGTCTGTGTACTGAATATTGTACAATAAATTTTACTTTTTACAGTGTCCTTTACTGTGCGACTTGTAAAAGGAGGACATGCAGCTTCATAGACTAGTGGCAACTTGTCAATATTGGGATTTAGAAAATGAAATGCAGTCATTTTGTTGTTTTACACAGTTAAACCTTTGCCCTTAAATCTTAAAAGATGAAAGACACTGTGACATAAAGAGTGGATGTGTAGGTTACAGTAGCCTATTTAAGCTCATGTGTGATTAAAGATCAATTTCAAGATTAGCCTAATATTGATGACTCTAAGCACAATTGTCCCTTTCTAAGATGTTCAGAATCCAAATTTAACTGATTTCACTTGTCACTTGTCTTCTAACCGTGTCAGTCCCGCCACTAGATGGCAGTTAATGTCAATGTTTAACACTGTACATGGTCACAGGCCCTCCTGTTTTATTTTGGACTCATCTGCTTGCTCCAAATGCTTTTGCCTGTTCACCTGGATCAGGGCTGCATCAGGTTATGAAAAAAAGTCTCTTCAAGAGGGCTTAGTGCATGTTCACCTGTACTTCTTTGAAATTCACATGACAATATGTCTGCTAGCTATATATATTTCATGATAGTCATTTGAATCACACGAGGCAGGGGAAGATACAATTGAATTTAGATACATATGTACTGTGTACGTTTTGCAGATTCTGCTCTTTCTTGACTGTCACTGCTACAAAAAACACAAGATTGATACTGTATACCATATGTAGTAATATTTATAACCAAATTCACTGTGTATATTCCATCAAGCTTTGAGGACACCTGTTTTAGTGCTTTATCAGTGAGTTACATTGTTGTCTTACACATCAACAATTGTTTTATTTGTTGCATGATGCCAAACAAGCAAGCAAAAATGGGACACAAAAAATATTTCAAAATAAAAATGTTGATTCTTTTGAGTCCATAACATGAAATTTGATAATATATGGCAGGAGATAGAAGAATGAAGTTGGTGAATTATCCACTTGTTGGAAGTAGCATTGATATTAGGAGAAATCCAGTAAGAATCAATCTCTGACAGAACAACTTCAAAAAGAGAACAGGGGGGGAAGTCCTCTCATGGTTCTCATAAATCAAGTACATGTAACTCTAACAGATACATGGTGATTAAAACAATGTATGATTGAAAATCTTGTTCAGTTCATCTCCACTGTAGGCTATAATGAATAAACCCATCTTGTCCAAGACATACAGGATAAGCTTCAGTAATGTCATTACAAAGCTGTCAAAAGCAGCCAGAGCAACAGAAAAGAAACTAGATGACACATTGATACATTGATGTAATAATTGTGGACAATATTTACAAACTACCAGGGGAAAAAAGCTCTAAAGTTTGGGTCTGGCGCTATAGCGGCTACAGTACTTGGCATTTTGCAGGACTCAATCAGTTAATTTTAGTGCAAGTGATAAATTGTAATATATATACAGTATATATATATATATATATATATATTTATATATATATATACTGTGTATAGTATATATATCTTGAACTATCAGACAAATTCGACCTTGGAAGAACACACTTGCAAGAAGACACAAAATAATCCATAAATTCAGATGAAAAGATGTTACAGCTTTAAATATCAAAGTATCTAACGTGCAAAGAGCAGCACACCATATGTTGCTGGGATGTAAATGCCACTAATGAAGAGGAGGCACAGACTTTAACTTGCAAGATGCATTTACTTCTCATGTGATGATACTTAACAAAGGCTCCAACTAAAGCAGAGCTTAGGCTGCTCTGGAATTGCCCTTGTCCACCCAATCTGCTGTCGGTCAAAGTCAAAGACCCTTGGAGGTCGCTGTCACAGCTGGTCCGTGACCCCGAGGCCACACCAGTAGCCATTTTAGTGCTTCAACTGGAGTCATTTACTTTCTTTTATGTGCTCACTGTTTCTTTTGCCTGTTTTTGATAGCAGTGAAATGACATTGCTGAGGCTCGTCTCTTATGTCCTGGACGAGATGGGTTGATTTAATTGAGCACAATGGAGATGAACCGGACAAGATTTTTTAATCATACGTTGTCTTAATCATCATGTATCTGTTAGGGGGACATGTGGCTGATTTATGAGCCCCATGCAGGGTTTATTAGGACGAAGGGCCGGTAAGGATAATGTATCAGAGGCGAGAGAGGCATGTTTTATGATTCAGCCTCTATGCTGTTAAAGGAAATGACTTCTGGACCTTCATTACTATAATTCTGAATATTGTACACAGAGGCCAGAAGTTTGATATCATATGAAAACAGACGTCTCTACTCACAGAAGTTGTTATGCATCCGTTCTGTTCTGTTTGAGCTCTGTTTGCTTCATCAAAGTTATGTTTTGTGAAGAAAACCTTGTTTCTCCTCACACATCTCACACACACGCACACACACAGTAACCATGTCTGTTCACAGGTTTCAGCTGAGGACGTACTTTCTGCTTTTGCTTTCAGCATTGCACAGAAAACAATGAGGAAAGATATGAAGCAAATGAAGCCATGAATAACTAATAAGGAGACAATGCCAACGTCGTGGTGTGTTTGCAGCAAGGAGTTGCACGGTAGATTCGGAGAGGAGTCAGGCAATTAAATAACACTTAGGTAAACAATGTCCAATTATATAAAAGTGGCTTCACTGGCTGTGATGCTTTTCTAAGTTAACTCTGTCTCTTTTTAGCCAATGTACAACCCATAATCTGATTATATCCTGGGTCAATAACGCTACTAAGAGAGATTTTTCATGGGTGTCAATGAGGCTTTGGCTAGGCCGACACCGTTTTCTAGCCCAGTGGCTGGATACGGTTAAAGGTTCATGCACGGCAGAGTCTCTGACAGAGAAAGGCAGCCATGTATGCAGGTTTGGAAAAACCTACTGCAGGCTGCCAGGGCTTTCCAATACTGACAGATGGCAGGGAGCTGTTCCTGTGAAAAGGGGGTAGGGTGAGGGTGAAGAGTTGGAAGCTGGTGTACGCTGATGCACTCCACCCACCCGCTCTTATCTCAATATCATGATTCAGCATTAATCAGGGGAGGAACTTGTATTTCCCATGTGTCAAACAAACGTCAAGTGTTGCTGGATGTAATTGTATTCTCTGCTCGTATACGGCATGTCTGCAAGTAAAGGGAGGTGGTCCTGGCTGTGTTCACACAGGTGAACTGTGCGGTGCCAGCGAACCCCCTCAGAATTATATAACGCAGACTACTGCACAGTGAAACAGCTCGAGCTGGGAGATGTGCCGCCGCATTGTGCCGTATCTCCCGTCCTCTCAGCCGGTCCTTATCACTAAAGCACATTCATTTTGGGAGCCAGAGAGCATGCATTTTACAGTCCACTCTCACCACTTCTTGTAAAAGTAATCGACAAAGCATGATATGATGTGTAAAATTTGAAATTAATAAATCTGTTTAGCAGTAATAAACTGCAAGATGGCGCGAGTTCCACTGGCTCATCAGTTTTGATTGTGTCAGTGCAATAAAGAATTTTTATATTACATTTTCAGCTGGTGCTTTTTCTTTAATGCCATTCATATTTATATACCTTTTCTGAACTGTTTCCAATTGCATTTTAATCTATTTTATAGTCTTATACATCATAATTCTTATGGTCAGAAGTTTGGTAAAGATCCCTTGTGAAGGAAAAGCACTACTCCAAAGATCACGTTCACTCAGCAGAGGCCTGTTTTTGAGCAGAGACAACCATAATTCCTTGAGCTTGCAGGTGATCTTGAGCATCCCTCGCTGACAATATCAATGTGTCAAGCCCGGCAGATCTAGACAGGCCAGAGAATTGGAGGAGTGATGTTGGCACCAGGTCTGAGACCAGACATTGTTCCTGAAATGGAATCAGAGAATTCCACGGATAAAGTGTTTACAGGGCAAGAGGTGAGCTCACTTAATGATGCCCTGATGTGTGTCAGTACGAAATGCAATATCTAAACCCCTGCTTCCATTAAGACAAGGCCAGCGGGATGCTCGCCAGTGTCATTCCTCAAACGGTTTTGTCAGGTCTTGTCGAGCAGATTCTTGTTTAATTGCCGTGCATCACTTTTGGGGACCTCTTGGAAAGGAGAGAAATCAATGTTCTTCTTCTTCTCCAACCCCAGGCAGAATAAAGTCGGTATCAGACACTGTCTCCGAGTGACTGAAACATTAACTGGAAACATGAAAATGCTGAATTCAACAGAGTACTAGTTCTATCTTAATTATAGACTCTCTTTTTGTGCCAGACTTGTTTACCTTCATTCGATAATAATAGAACAGTGATGATGGGTCTGCCTTTAATCTATTATCAAAGATAATCCATGAGAATGTCTTTACAATTTAAATTCTTGATGTATTTGCTAACATTTCACATACCACATACCACATGGCGCTCTGTATTATTATTATTATTATTTTTTTTTTAATATTTTTGGGTGGTTGTATATTCTTGCAGCAAAAGAGACAGAATGGGAAAGTGAGATAGGTATTTAGAGAGAGTGGAAGCTGCCAGATGGACAGAGAAAAAGGAAGAGCTAGGGGATGGGTTCACAGTAAACAATACTCAGACTGTAATTAAGTGACCCGACTTCAGTTACAAACATTATCTGGGGAAAATTGTTTTTGTGATTTGACGCGCTCAACCGTGTATTTGATCCCACAATTCCTCTCCCTTTAACCCCCCCCCCGCTCTCCTTTTCTTTATTCACTTCAAGTTTCACGTCACCACCTCACTGCAGAGCTGACAGTTACTGAAGAGGTAATCTCATTGCCATATAACAATGGCTAATGCAGGAAAATAGGAAGTAGCTTCGGCGCAGCTTTGGCCTATGCATCATCTGGCTCTGCTCTTGGCAGTGACATAGTCCTGGCACTGGGCTGATTAATGTGATAGGTGGAATTTGTCTCGTTATGTTGACACCGGCTAATAAATGCCTTGTAAACAGCCAGTCACAGCTGTTAATGCATCATCATAATCCAGGATTAGGAGGTGCCAGGCATGGCCAATAAATGCAATTAGGCACTGACAAAATTAATTCGCCCATACTCTGACTTTCCTGCGCCCTGTCCATTCTGAGGGAAACTCGAGTGTGCCGTGTGATTCTTCACAGGGTCACAGGGGGATGAGCGCGCCGAAAATCTCCTCATTAAATAAAGAATATCTCACTCAATTTGTGTTCACTACAATGCATAATTTGTGGACTATCAACTCCGAGTGAGATTGAAATGAAAACAAATATCCCTGCTTTGCTCCTCTAATCCATTTGGAATCATGGAATTATCAACGAGGGAGTCGGCTTGGAAGAGAGAAATCGAAGGAGAAAACCGTATCCTGAGTGAAAATGAGTGTGACAATGTTATCAAGCTGAAAGTCATCATGCAAATGCTGTATTTCATTCTTACATCCCACCTTTTTTCTCAGAGGAGAGACAAGACAGGTGACTTTTAAATGTGACTGGTCGTTAGAGAGGTCACCAAGACCGCCATTAGCTTCCTGTCACTCTTCTCCGTCATGCCTCATTGGTGAAAGTTGTGATGCATTTCTTCACGTTTTTAGTCACCGCCCTTATTTTTTGGCAGCCGGGACTTTGCTCGGATGTTTTTCTTTTTAAAAGACTACCCACACACCTCCTGCACCCACTCAGCCCGTCCTATTACCGGAGTGATGGTCAATTGAGATGATCAATTTGCATAATGGAGCATTAAATTGGGCCCATCACACCAACCTCTAAGCAGCTTGCTCCCATGGAGGGCTCACTGAAAATGGCAATTGCTCTTGAAGGGGTGACATGTATCCTTCTTGCTGGAGAATCCTTTTCACCATGCAGGCTGAAGCAGTTGGCTCTTAGTTATAGCACCAGCCACTGAATAATGCAGCCCCTTATTCATGAGTAATCTGTTACTGGATGGAGGAGTTCATGCTAAAGGAGGAACTGAGTCAAGTGATGAGAGGAAATGTTAAAGTGATAGGGGAATTAACACTCAGATTAAGATTTTACACTCATCTTTTCTTTTGCTTTATCCCACCTTTATCTTTGCCAGAAAAGAGAAAGAGACCAGAGCACCCAATTTAATATTTCTCTGTCTAAAAAGAGCATTTTCTTCAAAATCTTTCGTCAAAAAATAATTCATTCCTTCATCCTCATCCATTTCCATTAGAGTAACAATTTGCTTTCATTGTAATGTCCCCCCTCACAGACCAGTGGTCATCCCATGGACATGGAGCAGATCATTTTGATTAACAGCCACCAATGAAATCTAAGACGCTATCTTAGGCAGATTAGTTGAGGTTTTTAGAAGTATGTCAGAGCCTAAGGACCTGTGACAAATTGCATCCAAGGAGCTGCTTGGATCTGAGGCCAGCGGGCTGTGATTGATATGTGTGCCGCGTGAGTGGCAGGGAGGAATGAGATAGAGCTGTTGTGGCCTTCTCCAACATGTTCCCTTTGTTTGAAGGGTTTTCTCTGGGGAGAGTGTTGTCCAGAGAACAATATGGCAGAAGCTCCTTGGTGTGCAGGTTTTGTTAACTGGCTATTTGTAAGTGCCCATTTGGCATGGTGAGATTTGGCGTCTGGCAGCTAAAGCAAATTTCATGGAGCTGAGTGCAACACTAAGATGGACTCAGATGTTTACACAGCCTTGTACACATTTCAGATCATTTTAAAAAATTGATTTGATATGAAAAGGCCTTTTCACTACATCTGCTACAATGTTAATGCAATTGCTCTCCGTGGGGAAGGCGCTGGCCATACAAGTGATTTGCTCATATGAATAGTAAGTGAAAAACTTTAATCCCCCTGAGAGAATACTACCTCTTCTTGCCACAGGCAGCCTGCTGGGCTGCTGGCAGCCTATCAGCCGTGGCCTGACAGGTGATTGACATTAAAGAACTAAGGGATTCAGAGGTAGTTGTGAGCGAATGGCCTGATACGTTTTTATGAAGCGTTTGTCAGATAGTTTTGTGACATTGCAATTGGATGAAAGGGGTCTGTGGAGTGTAATTTGGCAGTTTGACGCGGAGGTTGATATTCTCCTAGCAGCCAAAACCAAGGCAGGTTAATTAAAAATATTTACAAATGAATTGCTCTCTTAAACCAGATATTGAGTTGCTGGAATGAGTTTAGCTTTGATTGACACCAAATGATTGAAAGAGCTAAACGAAAACAAAATATAGAACATTTTGGAGGGCAGTAGTTGAAGAAAGTGTGACATGTTTGCTTGATTTGAAAGAATTCCCATATGGTTGTATCTTGCAGAGCAAAGACCCTCTCTTTCCAGTCATCTAGTTATGAAAAGACTGTGTTCACACTCACAGATAACAGGAGTTGGAATGACTGTGCATGTGTGTGTGTTTTCGCATGTGGTTGTTTGGACTGGAGGTATGTGTGTGTGTGCAAATGTTCCTCTCTTGAAATCTGCCCATATGCATCTCTGTGGGTGAGCAGGCAAGCTTGTCTGGATCTGCCTTGTCTACATGAGTCTGTGTTTAGAGCCTCACATGGCTTGGTTGGTGGGGGGATTAATTGGTAAGGCTCTGCATGCATGAGTGCGATCTAATTTACCACCATCAGTTGATACACAATGGTAAAGGTCCCTAAACAGGCAGCAATGAAATACATCTGAAGGTCTCATTCCCGTTCACTGTCTGGTCTGGTTAGTACAAGTGCAACGGGGCGCCTCTGCTCAAGGCTGTCACCGAGGCCGCAGCAAAAACACATCTCGCTATCTGACTGGAATCTAACACTTTTCTTCATTCCATTTTAAATGTCACGGCCGAAAGACAACATGGCTGAGTATTTGCTCCTCTACGCTCCAGATCCATACCATTAGCATAAATGGAGAATCAATTATTTCAGCCCTGATGGAGCTGATTATGCACAGACAATAAAGGCAGAAGGAAGGAGTCATAATTACAAGATGACCTATGTCGCCTTTCCAACATCACCAGTGTCCCAGCACCATGTTGGTATTTCATGGGTGAGCCGGTAATTACCTGCTAAGAACTGCTGAAAAGTGGGGAAAGCAGATTGGCTCGTTTTCCCTCATCCCTTTAAATGCACAACACACTTGCACTGAAACATGGACAAACTCTGTCACACTGCCACAACCACAACCACAACCTCACACACCCACCCACCCACAGGAGACACAGTCATCAAGATGCACACACAGCAAAAAAATGTTGACTCTTCATTTCACATTAGACGTCAAATTTAACCGGTGTGTCAAGACTCTTGGTGCTGCTGCCCATTTGATGATAATATCCATGTGTAGCGCTCGGTGGGCTGAGGAATACAATTCAAATGGCTCTATCTCCTGAGGCAGAGGTGCTGTGATGTGCCAGCCACTCAGCTGCACAGCCCACAACCAGCTACTGCACAGAAGTGGGGCTTACCGCTTTCATGTCATGTCTGTCAGAATGAGAGAGGGGGTAACAGGGAGGCAGATAGAGCAAGCAAGGGCGATATCTGTGAAAGAGAAAAAGGACGAGAGGGAGGAGGGGGTTTTGCGGGGACCAGCTACAAGGTTTATCTCTGGTGCAGCTGCTGAATAAAAACCTTCAGCTCATAAAAATCATCTCTGCTGGATACCAGAGGAAATGTCACAGAGGTAATATTAAGAGCCACAAATGACTATTTGCTAAATGGGAATTGTGCCCACATCTTTTATACCGATCAGGACAAGACCACCCCCTGAGCCATTAACCCTTTTACTGAAACCAGCCCCCAGCCCCATCCAACATTTATAAATCAGTGATTTCTAATGGACCACTGAGAATTTCAAGCAAAAGTCATACTTTTTTGGTTTGACTTAAGGAGACCCACAGCGTGCAGGAGTCATAGTGGGCAAAACCACGGGGAAGCCCGCAGAATTCACGGCTGAGTGATATTAGCAAATGTGTTGCAAGATGTTATGAATTATTTACATCTCTAGAAACATAGAATCCTGTTATGAGGATGACTTTAAAGGCTCTCCTCTTCCTACCCTCCTAATAATGTTGACTATATTAGTGCGAGCAAGCAGCATGCAAGTATGTATCAGTCAGAGCAAGAATCAGTGTGAGATCAGACACCACTTCATCATTTCTACTCTGCCATCCCACAGCTTGCTTTGAAGTGCCTGGCTGCAAAGAATAATGAGGATGCAAGGTCATTTGGGATGACTTGGGTACCAGCCCACACACACACACACACACACACACACACACACACACATGCGAACAGACCAAAACATTTACCACAGAAGATCGAGAGAAATGGATGGATGTGAAAAAAGCATTAGGAAGTCAGAGTAGAGGAAAGTTAGGTATAGGTATAGAGATGCTGAGAATAGACAGAGTCAAGGTAAAAGACAAAGTCACACTTATAGGCTGATTACATGAAATACATGAAAACATGTTGATCCGCAAATGACTCTTAAATTACTTCACTGAGTAACTATGAATATCGGTGAAGCAGATAAAAAATCCAACTGATAGAGGAAGAGCAAAACGAAGTTGGCATGGCTGTTTCTTATTTGATGGACGTGGGAATAAATATGGCTTAATGGTGCACCGTCCAATTGTTGGTAAGTGAATTTTCTTCTAGCACGTCTCCAAAACCCCAAAATTCTTTGCAAATCATGCCACATTGCTGCCACCTTTTGAGACAGCTGGGCACAATTGTGTCTGGCAGATGTCAAGGCATCCTGGCAAAGCAACACAAATCTGGGACAGTTGGACTCAGGCGACAAACAGACGGGACATCCTCTCAATCCATGCCACCACAAGAGGACACTGTTGATATGTCGGCCCAAGGAGCCCCTTGTTTATTAATATTGATGTCCCCACCTTTTTTATAATTTCAAACTACTTGGGTTTAACATAACACGTTTTAGATGAAAAGGTAAGTGGGAATATGTTTTCATCATCATCGGTAAATTGGGTTATTAAATAGTTGAGAGGCCTCTTATTTCATACTCTATCTGAGAGCGGCTGTGTGCGTGGAATATAGTGTGGGGCTACATGGCTAGCTATTTCACTCTCTAATAACCTCTGTTGAAATGAGAGTTTTGGGGATTGAGATAACAGCCGATTATCACTCTGTGTTATTGTGATAAGCATGCAAAGAAAACTACACAGAGACACAGGGCATAGCCAATTATGAATATGAAAACCTATTCATTGAGTCAAGCCCCATTCTTTTCAGACTATAACAGCCTGACACAATAGATATCCTCTGCTGATTCCCAAATGACTTCCTGTCATGTTGATACAGATACAGGTTTAGCTGAAGTCCATGGGTGTGGTGAATCATAAATATTGATGTCTAATCACTCAGCAAACAGCATTAGGCTACAGCGCGTTGTTCTCTCATTCCCATAAACATCCAGTCATATTCATACTCGGTCATGCTGCATGAATGTCCATGAAGGTGTATAATTATCCATGTGTCTAAAAAGAAAAGTACAGACAGGAGTTTCTTTCATTTATATACACAGACATCTTGCCTCACTGTGTCACAAACTGTCAGATTGTCATTGCGTTGGTGGATTTCGTGAAAATAATGAGCAACAGCATTTTATTTCCTGCATAAATATCATTATGAGCCTTAATGGATATCTGTGACTGCGGCGAGTATCAGTGTGGACACTCACATAAAGAGTTATATTGACACGGGAACAAGTTTGTGTGGGTGTTTTTGAATGTAGGGAATTAAGCAGCAACACACATACAAGAAGCACATCAGTGTTTCCCAAAATATCTCCCATTACACAAAGTATATAAAACACAATTCAGCACAACACTCTTTAAAATAGGAGGGTACTAAAGTGAAAAATGTGCACTTGAACCAGGGTGCTTAACTCCCTGGCTTGAGGAGATAGTTCCCAACTGGCACTGTGTTGTGTAGTCTAGTTATAGCACTAGTTTTGTGGAGGACCTGCTGGTGAAAGATACCCGTTAGGGAGGTGTGTGGGATGTCTATCATATGGCGGCTTAGAGAGCTCAAATCACTGAAACTTAAGAAAACACATGCAAAGATACAAGTGCTCTGCAAATTCAGCTACAACATGCCCAAAGTGTTCCCACAGAACACTCAGAAGTAACAAACCTGGCTGGGACTTGTTCAATCCCCAGTTGTGTCCCAGTCACATCAGATGCATCACTTTAAGGTTATTTTAGCCTCAATTCTATTGGGAAAGTCAGAGAGAGAGAAATAATATGGCACAAAGGGCCACAGGTATGAATTTGCCATACCAGGTAGTAAAAGGAAAAACAAGAACAGATTGGATTAAAGGCTTGTAAATAACCACTTTATCTTTCCACCTACATTAAACATCTCAGGAAGTACACATATTGTTGTCTATTCTTTAAAACTACTCCAGCATTACATCAAATTTAAAGTTCCAAAGTATTAATGTTCAACAAATTCAATGCAACTTCAAGGTCTGAGATGGTGGGTGGAATGATTTCCTTCTAAAATGAATGATAATAAAATAATAAGAATAATTCATGGACATAACCGATATCAAAACAGATGCGTTCCTTTTCAATACATTTATTGTGTGCTGTAGCCTACTGTGCAAATGTTTTAAGCATTTAAGATGTTAAGATAATCATCCATCATGTAAAACTGTGAGGGCGGTGGGTGGGTGGGTCCGACTGAATCCAAATTCACTGTGCTCACACTCAGCCACAGTCACAGAGGACTATCTTCAAAGACATGGAGAAGAAGGGGTCCTGCAACAGATGGTCTGGCCCCCACAGAGCGCTGATCTCAGTGGAGTCAGTCTGTGACTACATGAAGAGATAGACGAGACGGCCTGAATCAACAGAGGAGCCGTAGCAAGTTCTGCAACAACCTACCTGCCAAATATGATTAATTTAGTTTTTTTTTTCCCTTTTTTTTTTTAAACAAAATTTGTATGAAGTGAATTGACCAATTAAAACTGCACCTCAGTTTACTTTTACTTATTGGTATGATTGGTATACACATATTGTCTCATATTACTAGACATTCTCTCAGTATATCACAGTATTAGTATTTAAAGCAGAAGTAAGCGATCCGGTTGTTTTGGTTAATGCTGCGTTCCAGGCAGGCTTTTGAAACCGTAAATTACAGCTTCAAGTCACAACTTACGACTTTGTAGCGTTCCAGGCAACCCACTCGTGTTTTTCCGACCTGTTTTACTGGTGAAAGTCACTATAACGGCCACTCGTAACTTCCGACCCGTGAACTCGTACCAGATCGAACTGGTATGACTTCACAGGTCGGAAAAACACGAGTTACGAGTTGCCTTGAATGCACCATAACAGTCCTCGTCCCTACGTCACCACATTTAGTTAGTTAGTTAGTTAGTCCTTCAACCCTCAGCCCTGCATGCCGTTCTCTCTCCTCATTGGATAAAACTTGTAGGATACGAGAAAAGTTTTCTCCTCGGCTCAGAGCAGAGCAGAGTGACTGACAGACCCGTGTTTCAGTCCAAACACTCTATGTAAGTGATTGCTGTCGGAAGATATAACTATTTAAGACTTATATTAACACAAAAATATCGCTTACTTCTGCTTTAACTAATTCATGTACCTCACTCTCTTGAACTAAAGGACATGCACCAGCATTTATCAATCAACACGCCAACTGGGGTCTGCACTGGTTGCCTGGTAATAATGCCACCATGACAACAATACTATAATAAAGTCACGGCACACAGCCAAGCACATAACCAAAATAAAAGAGACAATATATACAGTAAAATGATAATAAGTGAGTTTCATATGATCTGGTAGGTAGATTTTGTCACATGCGGGCAGAGCCAGACGAGCTGTTTCCCCGTTCTTCCAGAGAAGCTAACTGGCTGCTGGCTATAGCTTCATATTTAAGTGACAGATGAAAGAAAAGTATCAACCTTCTGATCTAGCTCTCTGCAAGAAAGCAGCATATTCAAATCATAAAGAACCAAATGTGTGAAATCAAACAATTCTGCAACTCCAGCTGCCTAAAAGGAAGAACAATGGTCTACATAAAAGTTTGTATAACACGGCCAAAATGAATGTACTTGAGGTGCAACAAGGCTTGAAAGATGGTCGATCATGCGCTGGGTCCTCATAGGATACCTGACTTCACAAACTTTAAAACATTTTTCCGAATATTTGATTACATTTTTTTGTTGTTGTTTTCCTCTACAAACTTCTTTGAGCAGTTTTATCACCATTCCTGATTATGTTATCTCTTTTTGCAGCTGCAAGTAGCTCCCTGTTTCTCTTCTTGGATTGTATTGTGAAGAACAGTGGATATGAACTTTTAAATCTTTAAAAAGGCTTTTTTTGAACACACACTGAAAGCCTGTGTGGAAAACAGTGGGCTCTTATTTGGGTTAAAAACTGTAACAGAACACAGAACTGGGACCCCATTTATTTTCCCATTAACTTCCATTAAAACAGACAGAAATCTGAGCGCAGTTATATTATACCACCAGTTATATGATGGTTACCAACCCAATCAAAATGATGCGCTTTCTCCCTGCATTTCTATCAACTCCCACTAACATGAATGCCGATCCTGAAATTAAATGTCAGGATTGAATAGATATCTATCGCTGTCTCCACTGTGGTAAAATAGTGGAACGTGTTACACTGCTGCTCTCTAACCTCTGTATAATGCCTCCAATCCACTCTCCATCGGCGCTCCCAGCTTCTTTTCTCCCCATCACAGAACAGGTTTCCCAGGAATGCATGCTGACCTAGAGTGTCTCTTCAGTGTTCATGAGATGCCTTAGAGAGAGAGAGAGAGAGAAAGAGAGATCATCAGTCTGGGTGGTAAAGCAGAGCATGTGTTGGTTTGTTAAAGAAAAGAAGAAGAAAAAAAAGAAGAAAAAAACTTTCAGAGGGCTGATTCACAACTGCTGTATTTTGAAGATGAAGCTGCTGATAGCTGATATTTGTGCCTGTGTTATACGCGTCTATATTTGACATTTCCCTGTTTGCTCTCTTTTATTAGCTTATTTGCAATAAAAGATGAGATCAACACAGTGTCACTTGAACTGGTTACAAACACGCTGAAGCACTGATGTTGTTTGTTGAGGGAACATAACTCCGGTCCCTCATTAGGCTCATAAACCTTATATTCATCTATGGGCTTTCCCCACAGACAGGTAAACATTAAACCTTGCCAGCGTCTTATCCAGAAATGGAGGAAGCAATTTAGCTGAATGTTAAAGCAGAAGTAAGCGATCCGGTAGTTTTGGCTAATGCTGCGTTCCAGGCAGGCTTTTGAAACCGTAAATTACAGCTTCAAGTCACAACTTACGACTTTGTAGCGTTCCAGGCAACCCACTCGTGTTTTTCCGACCTGTTTTACCTGTGAAAGTCACTATAACGGCCACTCGTAACTTCCGACCAGTGAACTCGTACCAGATCGAACTGGTACGACTTCACAGGTCGGAAAAACACGAGTTACGGGCTGCCTTGAACACACCATAACAGTCCTCGTCCCTCCGTCACCACATTCAGGCGCATCCCTTGGCTGCACACACAGCCCTTCATGCTGTTCTCTCTCCTCATTGGATAAAACTTGTAGGATACGAGAAAAGTTTTCTCCTTGGCTCAGAGCAGAGCAGAGGGACTGACAGACCTGTGTTTCGGTCCAAACACTCTATGTAAGTGATTGCTGTCGGAAGATAGAACTATTTAAGACTTATATTAACACAAAAATATCGCTTACTTCTGCTTTAAATTCTCAATAAAATATCACAGTTTTTTTTCTGAACTTTAACGTTTTTTTCTCTAAATGATCGGCTACTTAGTAATGAATATTTTGTGTAATCTATAACACTGTATCCACACACTCACCTCAGAGACATCAAGTGTGTTTAAAAAAAAAATGTATTTAGCTGTACTAGTTAAAGCAACCTTATTATATTGTCCCATGGTTGTGTGCACGAGATGTCTGAGTCTGTGTGTTTTTCTGTGAAGATCATTTTGTGTGTGTGTGTGTGACTTTGAGTACTTGTGTGTGTGTGTGTGAAGCAGTGCAGAGCCACTGACATGGCTGTCAACTTGGCACAGGCCCAGGAAGCCACATCCAAACATTCACAGCTGTTGCGACCGTCCTCTGTGGCAATCCTGACATACTTTCCCTCTGAAATACCCACTCACAAGTAATTCTGATTCCATTATGGGCTAACTCCATATCATGTTGGCTGTACTAGGGAAGAGCAGGAAATGTTAGAGAGTATTGGCTCCTCGCGTCTCCGCTTCATTACAATGCCTTTGATGAGTTCATCACGTCAGGGGCTGGCTAATGAGTTTGAAAGGCGAGTGTCTGCTTTGCTCAGGGCTTGCTGACAGCAATAAAAGCCTGTGAGCCCTCCACAGTGATGCTTCAGATGTGGAGTGGCCTTGTCAGCGAATGACAGCTCCACACGACACAGAAGCCACGTTGAATGCACTCTTTGTTATGAACTAATCAATCTGAAACTGATCAATAACTTAGCTTCAGTCATTTCAGTTAGGTCTGATGGCTCTCTTCTACCCATCTTCTCTTTTGTCCCGTGTGTATTTTTGAGATGCTGCATTTATCTAAGTGTCTCTTTTTCCATTGCACTTTTAGCTGTTTCTATATCAGGTAATTTTGTATCCAAAATGTCTTCCATGTTCAGTTTTATAAGTCATCACATATTCAGGGCCGTTGTATAGGGGAGAAAGGTGATGATAATTCTAGGGGGCCCAGCGCCCAGTGGGGCCCACAAAAAACCCCAGTAGTCTAATCTTTGTATGACTGATTTATTCTGCGTAAGACCCTGACTATAGTACAACATCTTTCCAAGAATATTTGTCTTATTTCTTGTCCAAATTAGTCAAAACGAATCTCTTTCCACTTAAAATAAGACTCATTACCTAAAAATTAACTTGTTTTTAGATCATTTTCACTTAAATTCACAATAAATAGAAAAATCTGCCAGTGAAAGTAAGTTTTTTGTGCTTGTAATAAGGAAGAAAAACTTGCTCCACTATCAGATTTTTTCTACTTATTCCAAGTGAAAATCTGCTTGAAAGAAGTAAAAAGTGTCTAAAAACAAGCTACTTTTAATATGATGTGTCTTATTTTAAGTAGAATGAGATTTGTTTTGACTAGAAATGACATTTTGACTAGAAATAAGACAAATATTCTTGCTAAGATACTTGAGTTTTTGCAGTGTAATGCTGCATTAGCATCAAAACAAAGAAGGCTAAATAAAAAACGATAATACATACGTAGTCTAAGAAAAAAAAAGGAAAAGTTAGGGGGAGGGGCCCACTTTAGTATTCTTTAAGGGGGCCCAGAATTCCTAGCAACGGCCCTGCACATATTATCATTAAACTAATAGCATACTTGACTGGACTGCACTGTCTATCTATCAAGCAGATATGGTTCATGACTTTATTGCTCAGTTTCTGTACGTCAGTTTTGACATCGAGCTCCAGAGAGCTGGTGATGTCACTTTGACACATTTCAATCTGGGGCACTTGATTACAGTATACCCTGCAATCCCCATGGAAATAATCTGGGATTATCCCGGTGCCATGCTTATCCTCCACATCTCTGAAATGGATTTCCCCAAGACATCAAGAGACACATGGCTACAGACTGTATAGACCTCAGCATCTCTCATCTGTGATGCCATTTTTGTCCATATGTGAGAGTGAGATCTCACAGGGACGGTTTATGCCAGAACGGCCCCTGATGATTTTCCCTGTCTTTCATGACCAGAGGCAATGGGCAGTGGCGCCGCGCCAGTCACCATGGCATATCATTATGGCCATGTGTGAGACCTCAGAGGGTTGTCTGCCAAAGGGCACACACTGCGGGTAGTGGGTATCTTAATCACAAAGCCTAAACACAAATTCAACTTCTGCCAGCTTCGCTCAGACACTGGACCATGCCAGACGTTGCCAGTCAGTACCTCTGTTGCTAGGCAGAGCTCAGGGGGGCGTGCAGCACCCTTGTGTTTTGTTGGCACTGACTTTACTTCTTTATTGTTTGGATCTGCACAGACTCCACTGGTGTATGTGATAATGATATTTGTCAAATCCAGCTATTTATTTCTGTCAATTTTTCAAATATTTTCCCCTCATATTAAAACACAAAATGTTTTTTAAAACCCCTCCCTCGGCCTTGCACATTCAGTGAGGTTGACAAATTAGATAAATGTCCATAAAACATTTACACTAAACCTAAACTATATTCTGAGTTACATGGACTTGCTGAGTTAATTTTATTGCCATTACTATTGATCAGAGGTTCCCAACCTATGGGCTGGGGCCCACTGGTGGGCTGGGAAGGTATTGCAGAAGGGCAGACAAATCATTTGCAAACTAGTGCAATTTTAATGAAATTATGTAATTAAAAATATAATATAAATACATATTAAATGTTTTAAAATAAAATGATCTTTAAAAACATCTTGATGTTTTCATTATGCTTATTGTTATTTAAACCTATAGGCTGTTGCCACTAGTCCACATCTCATATATTTGATATCTCAGTTGCATTGCATGATAAAGGGACACATATATAGATAACTTGTAAGCAAATGGATGTATTAAAGGTGAAGAGGGCCAAGAAGAGACAGGTGACAAATTCACAAGTAATCTTTCTCTCAATCAAACAAAAAAGAAAAAATAAGCTTCCCCTGCTTTCAGTCCTGAGTGCTCAATTCTTAGACTCAATGAAAATAAAATGTGCCCTGACAAAGTAGCTACCATTTGGCCACAGTATTTCCAATGTAGGGCATCAACATTTTTGAGTTTTTCAAGTAGGCCATGTAGCCCACAGCTATAGATCATTTACAAAACCTCTGTGTATAAAAACAAACTAATATACACAAAATAAGGTTTGCTGTTTAGAAGTAAAAAAAAAAACAAAAAACAAACAAAACAAAAAAACGTAACATAAAAAAAAACAACGTAACATAAAAACATGCAAAGCACCACAGGCCTGCAGAATGACACACAGTATATTATACAGTACTGTTTCACTCATGTTTAGAGTCAGAGATTCCTTCTTAAACTTCACCTATGAACAAACTAAAAAATAAAACCCTGAAAACCAAATGGACCCTTTTGGGTTTTCAGGGAAGGGTAGAGCTGTGAAGAAATATTGTCAACATCAATCATAAAGGTATCACAGTTCTAAAACAAGTGTGTTTTTTGATTTATTGAAAGGGGGCTGAGTCTCCAGGACCCAAAACTGAATATCAGAGTTAATGGACCAAAACTTTTCCAATACACAGGACCTGATTGTGTATGTCAGTATGACACAGTATGTGTTTGTGTGCATGTATCAGTGGAGAATTACAGTGGAACAATGATGTGGAATTAGAGTTGAGTAGTTTGTGATGAATACATATCACGGAATTCAAATTCGTATAGTGCAGCCGGTGAGGTGTTAAGTTGTGAATCTGCTACAGCTTGAAGGATTCCTGTACCTCACACACATGCTGTGATTCAGGACAATAACTCTGAGCTACAGTAGCCTATGTGAAAATCACATTCAGTAGTTACACTGCACAGAGACTCACATGTTTGCAATTTCCTGTTGGCCAGTTCTTAAAAGAGGCGATTGAAAGTGATTGTTAATCAGTGACACAGAGAGTATCTATCTATCTATCTATCTATCTATCTATCTATCTATCTATCTATCTATCTATCTATCTATCTATCTATCTATCTATCTATCTATCTATCCGTCCGTACATCCGTCCTACAAAAAAAATCTGCTGTTAAATATCAAACAGAGAGCCTGAACCTTTCCGTAGCATGGTAGAGGAACAACAGACGGGCCGACTGTTTGGACTGCCCATTGAATGACAAACCAGAGTCAAGTGACCAGTGGGAACAGATGGATAGGGTTTAGAGGGGGCCCTGATGAACTCTCGCACTGTCTCCGTCCCTCGCGGTGTTACATTGTCCCGGCGATCCTGTGGCGCTTGATCATTGTGCGTCATCACTTCCACGTGGGGTAAGTGGATCCAAGTCCTCCCGCTTCCCTTCGATACTAAACGTGTGACCTGTATTGGTTCTGTCAGAGTGATTGGTATTGTCTGCTGCCTGTCACGGCGCCGTTTGTGATGGGCCTTTTACAATCACGCTGAGAGTATCAGGCCTCTCTGCCTGACACAGATGAGCTCTGGAGCCCAGCCCAGGTAGTGGATGATGTAGGCTAGCCACAGGCCATTGATGAGCAGCTCTTGCTCCCAGTTCGCCTCCTCCCATGCTTTCCATTTTTCTCTCCCTCCCTCTCTTCTGCACACTCCTCCCTCCAAGTCTCCCAGGCACGCTGCACCTGTCCCTGCACCAAAAATACCCAGGGATGCCAGCAACTCAGCAATCTGTCACCTCCAGGGCCTCGCTGACATTTTTAATCAGAAAGTGATAGGAGTACAGGTATAGACGATATTTACCCCCTTAGCAAACGCACACCCGTACTCAAGGCTTACCTCGGAGTCATTGTTGTGAGGGGGGTAACACACCGGTTTTGGAGAGAGGTAACAAAAACAGAAGCTGTGTCTCCAAATGGAAGCTTTTTGTCTCTGTGCTGTTCATGCAGCAGACTCAGCTCTGTGGTTTGCGAGACAGAAATACATCAAAGGCTACATGTGATGGGGTCCAATTATTGGAGTGTTGGGATTAGAGGCCAATATGTAAAACACACTTTGCACTTTCCCACCCTTTCATGCTTTCTTAGTCTCACACCAAGGGGTATAATGATTTCCCTACAGCAAAAAAAAAAGGGAAAAAAAGAAAGGCTGTTAATGGGTAAAGTTGTGAGAGCAATACAAAAAACACAACACAGGGTATTAAAACAATTAATAAAGATAGAAGATTATTTACGCTTGATCAGGCTCCAACATTCATGCACATAACAAAGACTGTATTGGAAAGGCTGATAAAAAATGTTTTCTTCATACCTAGCATACTGTATCTACCTGTGCCAAAAGTTTGTTACATCCCAATGGCAGTTTTTAAAATGTGTGCTGAAGGCAAATTTCCCTGGCCCTCACTATAGAACATTTCTGTTGTATCATGGGATGCTGCAGCCTCGGGAAAAATAACAAAGAATCTCTTGAGCAAGGTGTTCTAAATAAATCCCAAATGGAAAATGCATTTTTTTTTGTACCTCAGCAATGCTAATGGATAATTAATGCTGGAGTGAACAGGAGAAATGTCCTATATAGTCACTGTCAGGACCCTGCTGAGGAGAAGATTCGCACACAGGCAGATGCTACCCTTAGGCGACTGATCTACAAAAGGGTTTTTCTCTCCTCCCCCAGCTCATCATGGACAATGGGAGGAAAAATTATAAAACCATCTCGAGATCTCTGGGAGGAACAGTGTGCACCTTCATTAGTGCAGCTGTGGGCTGTTGAGGCAGGCAGGTGAACAGGGCAAGTAATCAAATGAGAAGTTCAAAAATCCACCAACCCCGCCAGAGAGATAAGCTGCACTCCTCAGTCGAACTTAGCTGCTGTATAATTAAGGGTTATGAAGTGACTCTCATCTCAGTATTTTTTTGTTGCTCTTTTGTCGGAAGCAGCCTATATAGTCGGCTGTGGCTGTGCCCCATTTCCCAGATAAAAAATGCCTGGGTAAGGGAATGGCTGCCATCCCCTCTCTGGTTGAATAATGGTGTGATGCCCTTGCTGCGCAGCCCCTTGGGGATTATGTTTCAACAGTAACCCGCCAGAGTAAAGGTTGTGGCAGTAATTAAAACCAAATATTTAAGAGTTGGCCAGCAGTCCGACGCTGAATTTTCAGATCAATGTGGGCCAAGCCCAAGGACCTTGTTGCCTGCCCAGGGCTCTGCATGCCCCACAGAGAAAGTCAAACAGATTGAGTCAGCTCAGCTACTGGCTAACTCACTGAGCTGTAAGGCTGTATGCCTGCTGGGACCTCTTGTTACAGAGCTGGATTCTTTTTCTCAATGTTTACTAAGGAGAGGAATGGGATGCACTGCTGACAGCTCTGAGCGCTGGACGTGTTCAGTGTGAGCATTCTGCTTCAAACGGGTTTTACCCAGCAGCTGCAGCAGCATTTCCTCATGAATCTCTTCAAATACTGGCTAAATGATGCTCCTGTTGCACGCGGCCTATGGCTAAATGCTCGAAAAAAACATTTTAACACTGACCACACCTGAGTAGCACGGTGTAGATGTCTCATTCGGGCAAGACAAAACTGATGGCAGATGGTGTAAAAATGAGTTGTTTCATTTAAACAAAACACTCATTTATTCACATTATGGAAAGGAAAGCAGCAACCTACACTGCATAATCATCACAATCAGTAACTCTGATTGAAAAAGTCAACAACAACATTTGCTGCGTGATTATAGTAATTATGTTATGATTTTGTTGTAACCTTTGTACATTTTATTGTAAATCATAATCCCAGAGGTTTGTGTTCAGAGGCTCTGGAGCCGTCTGTGAAGGAAGAACTAGTCTGTATGATGTGCTGCTCACCACATCTGAAGGTAAAATGTGTTTATAGCCTTTTAAAATGGCCACGGAGTGAAGAGCCAGTGATCATGGAGGGTGACGAGATTAGGATAAGTGTTCAAATAAGAGGGTAAAGGTGCAAATTTATCTAATGTTGCTTGTTATACACACAGATGGGAAAGACGTGTACAGGATGAGAAGTTGAAGGTTGAAGCCCTCGCTCACGCTCTCTCCTCCACACGTCTGACCAGATCTGGTGTGAAACCCCTGCAAAATGTCAGACTGTTGCTTTTGGAGAGAAATAAATTGTCAAATGCAGCCACCCCTGTCAAATTCCTGTACCTCAGGGCGGTGATGGGAGAAGGGGTTCTGATGGTGTGCACTGATGTTTTAACAAAGTCAGATTGTCCTTTAAAGCAGGTTTATCCTACATCACTGCATTGGTCTGACAGGGGTGTAAAAGATACTTCAGCAGCGAGCTCATCTCTGCCTTCTTACATTATTAACTTGGATGGGCCTGGTTATTAATAGACTTACAGAGCACATTACCCATCAAAGCCAACATGAAAACGTGCTTAATTGTCTTGTGTAATGATGAATATTGGGGAAAACATCCCATGAAACTTCAAACGCTTTGGGAATCAGTAATCTGTGTCTTTCAGTCCCTTTTGGGTTGAGCTGGTCTTTTGATTCACTTACCTAACAGTCAAAAATAATTCAGAAACTTAAATCACAGGACGACTGCCAACTCCGCTCCCTGGCAGGCTTCTCCTGAAGGCAGTTAGTGGACTGGCAGATAGCATCCTTGGAGGATCATCACATCCTCTGCGCTATTTCTTCGAGATGCTTCCCTAAGGCCAAAATCTTAAGATTTCGACAATGGAAAATGTTTTCTTCCATCATTTACACCTTCTGCCTTCCACTGAAAAACAGTGCAAGTTACAGCAACCTGGCATCAACACCTGAGCTCTGAAGCTGTTTAAAGGACTTTGTTGTACTTTGTTACACGTTCAGTATGTTTGTCTAATTTTATGTTGTTTGTCCCCTTGCAGTAAGCTGAGGTTTTTGATGCTGGTGAAACAAATATTGACAAAGTGTTAACAAGATTTTTGAGTGTGGAGTCATCACGGCATGTGCTGTTAGAAGAACAAATATGGTAGTTCCAACTAAGTATTATATAAAAAAAACGTATTTAAAGCTGCGGTAGAAAAGCTGGGCTGTATATGAGGATTTGAGAGAAAATGTAAACAATTAAACCTTCTTTGTTGTGCAGGGGCTTTTGAGTCCTGTCTTCAAAGCCTTCCCACCAAGGGAAGTCCACATGCACATGCAAAGTTGAAACACAATGCCTTATACACAAGTAAGAATAAACGCTCGTTTTAGTAGTCAGAATAATTGTTTTTATGCTTCTCCTGCAAAGTCTTTGGGTAATTGTTACTTTAAATGTTAAAGATCTGCACTTATCTAGGCAGAAGCAAACAGAGGGCTCAATATTACAATAGACTTGCACTGTGGGCTCCAGTTATTTGTTTACATTTTGGATGCATCACTGAATGTACTGGCGACTATCAATTAATTAAGTCGATACCGAAGAAAACTTAAAAATGCGATGGGTTTCCGGCAAGTTCAGGTGGTATGCAGAGCGTCTCTTCTCTCTGCTCTCTAAGCGGGTTTATGGACATTCATTTACAATGACATCTGAGATAATGATATCTTTGCAGATTTATGACTCAATTTTTTTGACACAAATTGCAGCAATCAGTCGCTAAGGGTTTTAAAGTAGTCTAGCATCATGTCCTCCATGAACTGTGCATCACTACCTCTGCCACAGCTGCTGCTGCACCTGGGTTGATAAGCTGGACCACAATTATCTTAAAACCAACCCTTAAAACACCCTCTCACCTCATCTAATGTCTTTGCCAGACGTCTCTCCCTTCATGCCCCCTTCATGGATTGAAAACATATGAATGTGGATGAAATTTTGGAAGGAAGCAACGGGCAAAACATTCAGTGTATGATGAATAAAACAAAAATACACTGTATACTATAGGCTATATATTATTGTATTATAATTCTCAACAAACCGTGTTTATCCCAGTGGGAGTATATATGTCACACATTTTTAGAGCTTGAGGGTCTAATGTTTTACCTCTGGCTGTACAAATCTCTACCAGAGATGTAGAGAAGATAATCATGGAGAAAAAGTGCAGCAAAGTGTACAATGCTGTAACCCCTGTGTCTTTATGCTGCCACACATGGAAGCTTATATTTTGCACAGAGAGCCTGGCCAGGAAAATTGGGTTTTATACAGTATGTTCAGTCAAGGTCAGCAGTTCCCCATCTTTGCTGAATACAGTCTGGGCACAGCACTGCTTTCCCCTGAGACATCTTGTGTTTGCCAAAACTGTTTTGAGGGCAACCAAAAAGGTCCCCTCATTGGCGTCCTCCCACACCAGGGCTTTTGCTTTTGTGGCTATGGAGACAGGATCTTATTGGACTGCATGATACTCGTCCTATTTGTAGACTTAAAAACAGCCCATTTATTAAAGGCATAAAAAGGCACACGTGACGCCACAGCCAAACAGTCTTTATTAGACCTTGGACAGACAAACCAATTCAGCTCAAATCTGCCTCCTAGAAATTTCTTTCACGTTAAAAGGGACTGGACTTTGACAATAGAGTCTAGGAAACATAACCTGACTGGAGTCTGTGTGAAGGTGACCACAGCCCTGAGGGAAGAATTATGGTTTTGATTAAATTTTGATAATTATGTTATGTTACTCTTTTTTTCTATATTAAACCAGACCACAACCCTCCAAGTGAAATACAGCAGTACCACTAATTGCAGATTAATGGACGTTGTATTGCAAGATCAGATACTTTGGAAGAGAACAAATGACTGTCAGGTACCTACTGTAATGTCATTGGGTCGAAGGCTGCAGCACACTGTGTTTTGTATTTTGTTTTTCAAATTATCTCTACTGTACAATCTATATCTAGCATGCGTTTCAAGTAGTATTTCTGCTTCTTTTACTGTACTTGTCAATTAAAACCAACCTGCAGTTATAATCCAGTCAACAACTCCGAAACACTTTCTCTTTGACCTTCTTGTTTGTTTTACCACGCTGCCTGTAATTTATTTGCCATTATACAGGAACTTATTCATCTGAGACACAACTGAGTCAGTTTGTTGTGTTACTACAGATGTCTAGTGGTGATCAGTTGTTTACATGTGGACACAGTAGATTTTTTTGGCAACCCAAATACATAATTGAGAGTAGTCAGTGACCTGATTTAATGAAGCCAAATGGGAACAGTGGTGTGCATAGTAACAGTTAAGAAGGGGCACAGCTCTTCCACTGGTTGAGGGTGTAGGTTCAGCAACAGAGTTAACCAGTGGGATCAGAAGGACACCGGCCCGAAGGGGCACCGAGGGGACACTTTGAATTGTCCTTGGGCAAAAATTATGCGTGGTCCCATGTGTCCCATTATGGTACATATATATCCTGATTAAAGAGATGATTTTATTAAATAGGCTCTCTAAGGGGCATCACCACCATTCACCAACTTGCACCCCACTAGATGGGAACGAATATGATATATATAAATACTGTAATGTGTTAAAAGAATGCAACCTCCAGCATTGTGTACTGAGTGAGCCTACTTTTCTTACATGACATTATTAAGATAAGATCTAGGTCACTGTCATAAATTTGGGGCAATTAATTGGTTTGATTGTTGGTCTCCAAACAGCAGACCCAGATCTGAACACCATGTATGGCTATTCCTCTGGGCCGACACCTAACAGAAATAAAATACCCACAGGCTATAAGGACAATACAACAAAGCATTTATACAACAAGCAATTTGATGAACTGTCACAAGTGGTTCATTACTTGTTGTTTACTTGTTTGGCAGTGCAGAAACTTTACAATATATTTGGATGCATCCAATTACAAACTAGTACGTCTACATATCCTGAGTATTGCTTGCAATAAATAACCTTATAATTAGCACTGAAGCTTGTAATTACAACATTGATTAGCAATGGGCCAGTAACATGTCAATATTTCTGCTTAAGTGGTCTTCAAAAAATCTCAGTCCTGAAAATTAAACATTTTATATCATTGGAGGGCTGACATATATGTTATATGATCTCATTAACTCATACACCCATGGTAAGACTTTTTCTACAAGTGATTTAGGTTTGTGATCAGTTGGAGAGTGATCACAGAAGTAACATTTTCATTGGTTCGGGTAATAATATCTAGATGCTATTTATGTATCCATAATATATTTTTTTTATAATTTCCGTACTATAAGACTGGAGAACACCAGAGTATAAAATATTTGTGCAGTAACTCCAGTTGTGGCTCTGTGTTAATTGTGTGGCCACAGCTCATCCAGTTTCCCAGCAGAATAAACTACTGCATGCAAATGAAGTAAAAGTCTTATTGCTAATTGCTAACTCTGTTTATGTTGATTGCGTCCTCTCTCACTCAACTGATAACCACAATCTTCTATTAGAGAAATAATAAGGGTTGTGAGTTGTGGGGTTGTTTGGAAAGAGTGGTATAGTGGATGGTCGGTGGTGGGTGGCAAAGGAAAAGAACGCCAACTGTCGTGTGAATGTGGAGCTATATACGACGCGTGGACATAAGTCTAGGTGTTTATGTCACGCATGGATGGTAATATGAAAACAGCATAATGAGTGTCCCAGACATGAGCACAGAGTGAACACAACAGGCTAATAGCTCGCATTTAAACCAAAAGGCCTAAAATTGCACCCTGTCAGACTTAAAAGCTTTATACAACGTAAGATTACAGCATTAATCTAAGACATGCCATACATCATTTCCCATTAAAGCAGAAGAAAGTCTGTAGTTTGTGCTTGATATGTTTCACACATCGCTGTACTTAAAGTGATGCCGGCTATGTCTCCGGAGGACTAAATACTCATCCTCTGCCAATAACAGGATTGAATGACAGCTGTTAAGTTTCCATAGCTTCCTCGTCTACAGATAATGGCAGAATTTGGTCATTTGGTCCGGATTATAAAAATGTACTGTAGTCAGAGCCGGTTCAGACCTCCATGGGGCCCTAGGCAAAATTCTGCTAAGGGGCCCTCCTAACTGAACCCCAAAAATTTTCAACAGTCGCACCTGACACCCAGTGCTTCCACGCATCCCCCCTTTAAACGTATTGCAGTGTTGGCCTAACTAAGAATAAATTCAGAACAAATCAAATCAAACTAAATGTAACAATCATCAACATGTTAATGTTTTAAAAAACTCACTATTAAATAAATCTCTAGATAAAGCGACTATTAATTCAGCTCCATCAAATTGGCTGCACTTGTTTTACTTTCACTTCAAATGTAGGTAATTATGTTTATTATTATTTATTATATAATTATTATTATTTTTAGCACCATTGTCATAATATTTCACAAGTTTTGTTTGATTCTGCATCTATATTTGCATGTAGGCTATCCAAGCAAACAAAATTCAATCTTAGTCAATATTTATCCATTGCTTTCCATTTTGTATGTAGATGTACACTACAACTAAAATTATAGAAGCCAGCAAGACGCACACGGAGACCGGGGTTCACCCAGGGCCCACCGCCCTGTTAATGCAGGTCAAACACGGACTAGTCCTTCCCACTCTCTCACCCGGAGAGGAGAGTTACCTGACTGCTGTTCCTGCAGGTCATTGTCAGCTGTTTTTTCCCCCTAATTCCCCGAGGGATAACTCCGCTTTATTGTGGCATTCTAAACGCTGTCTTGCTAGGCTGTACTGCGAATCCGGTAGGCTACACGTGCGCGACGGACGGTCACGTCGTCAGTTTTTTTTTTTTTTTAACGGGGCCCTACGCAACGTGCGTAGTGTGCGTATTGGGTGAACCGGTAGCGATATTTTTTTTCGTAGGATGAGTCCGGGAAAGTCCCGCCTTTCCCGCCGTTCCCGCCTCTGATTGGCTAGATGGGCTCCATTTTCGACTCTGATTGGCTAGAAGGGCTCTCGCCTGATTGGTTGTTTGTTTTGGTTGTGAAACGGCTGTGAAACGGCTGTGAAACGCAGGCTGTCGGCAAAGCGTGATAAGTGCCTAGATCTACCTGGACTCTCTCTACTTATCTGGCCTGTCTACACTCTATCTGGTCTTTTTACTAAACTTAACCAACTCCTTTCTTTATTGCCTTAACCTAACCAATGGCACAATTACACTTCTCACTCAAACTCAAAATGTAAACTTGGACTCTCTCTACTTATCTGGCCTGTCTAGCCTCTACCTGGTCTTTTTACTAAACTTAACCAACTCCTTTCTTCATTGCCTAAACCTAACCAATGGCACAATTACACTTCTCTCAAACTCAAAATGTAAACTTGGAATATAAATTTAAAAACAAAATTTTTCGGAATGTGAAACCAGCGGGGATCGAACTCGGATTCACCACACCGCAGGCGAAAATGCAAACCGCTACGCCATAGCATCTGATTACATTTTAGATTTCAGTTGTGTGTATTTTAGTTTACTACAGTACTGTTGTGCGATGACATCAATCGGAGGAGAATTCATCCAGCCAATCAGAGGCGGGGAAGGCGGGACTTTCCCGGACTCATCCTACGAAAAAAAATATTGCGAACCGGTACTGACTGTAGTTTAGAGACATTAAGATGTAATAATCACTACCGAATGACTCCAGCAGCCCTTACCACTTTTCTCTAACCATCTGAATTTTCTTACTTAAGCCGATATCACAGAGAGTTAAACAACGACAACAACAAGAAACAGAAGAGATCAGACAATTTGAACCCATGCTTGCGGCTTGTGGATATCCGAGTTTCTTCTTCTCTTTCACTCTGTGCAGAGCTAAAAAAACAGAACTTGTCTTCAAGACTCTTGCTGCAGTATTTTCCAAAACAAAATCTCTTACAGATCAATATTTTTTACACGGTGACAAACTAAACTAGAAAAAAAAACTCTGCTGTTGTCTCAACTATACACACAGTTTACCCAAATTAAAGAAATTACCAAGTATTGTCTGATCATTTTGAAACTATTAAGGTTATTCTTCTGTTTTATTTTTTGTGTTTTTTAATTGTTAAAAACAAACCATGCAACCATTTTTTTTCCAAAAAAAGAAAGTCGCAGTAGTGCTGTTCCTCTTCACATCAATTTGTTCTTTTACAGATCTCAAGACTTTATCACACCAAATGAAAGGCCTTCCAAGTACTGACATATTGAGCTCTGCAGTATAGATCTGCTCATTGCTACATAATAGGCAAGGGTAATGGTCAAGACAGAGGCGAGTCTGTGTTAACACAACAAAAAAAAAAAAATACAAACGTGAGAAAACAGAAAAACTGTCTTGCTTGTGTGCTGAAGGCAGAGACCAGTGCTACAGTACAACCGTCCAGTAATCATCTGACTCAGAGAAATAAACAGAAATCAATATGCTTCTTGATACAGCACATTTGATTGTCTTGGCAAGAACTACAATTACTATCAGCCGTTTCTGTCTGATGTACCCCGGGGGAGCACTATAGTTGCCTTCTCACTGTTTGTTACAGCCTGGTCAGTACATGCCCAGTCTGGAGGAGTCAGGAAACGAGGGCAAATCAGCCCCTCAGCTCATGACTCTCGACGGGAGGGGACATCATGGTCTGATGAGACCCATTCCCAGCAGGAAACATCCATTCATTACTGGGCCATCAGAGACCTCGTATCTTCCAGTACGTTCTCAACATTATCCCAGAGTAGCAGGAAACCATTCAGATTCTTTTTCATCTTCCTTCCCCTTTTTTTTTTGTTGTGCACTTTTTTTTTGTGAGTCTGTTCTGCAGCAAATTCGATGGTTTGGAGATGGCAGACTTGAAAGGAAGGGACAGAGGTTTGAGGCCACAAGGATTTTGAATACAGAGAATGCCTGGAGTGTGTTGTTGTGATTCATCCTAGGAAATCAAACTGGCTTTGTGCTGGAGCTTGGCAGATCGGTATCCCGTTGATCTTTTTTGTCTGATAAAATGCATGGCTACTGAGACAAGAGGTGGAGCAGAGGAATGGTCTGCTGAAAGGGCTCGCCTCATATGCGCAGAGGTCATTAGGAACAGCATGAAGGTAGCACTCAAACAGTGGGTTTCGTTGTTCTACAGCGACTGATCAACACTCCAACTCCAGGCCATGCATGCACAATTTCCTGTATGGTTCAATGACTGGAGCAAAGCACAAACACTGGTAAAGGGAGAATTACTACGTTCCCCGTGGCTAGTAAAATTATACCTTTTTCATGCCACTGGGAGTTTTTTATGCCATAATGGGCCTCTGGTGATGTCTTCCGGTGGTTTTCCAAGTGAAAAAGTTTGCTATAGCTTCCTGGAACTCCTGTACAGTTATGAGGGATTTTTACTTTATCTCCCAGCTTACTGTTCATGCAGTTTAATTTGAAAGTTTTCTTGGTCTTCCAGATCTTGTCTTGACATCAGAGTTCCTCTTCTAAAACTGCCTTTTCTTAATAATTCAGGACAGTGGAAATTATATCTACAAACGCAGGGGCCTTGAAGGCATCAGTTCGCTTCCGTTTCTGATCCTCAGTCAGCTGCTTGGAGGAACCCATGGTTGTTGAGTGTTACACAAGGTTGGAGGAGACTTTATCAGCTATTAAGTTGTTTGCTGGATGTGTTTCTCTCATTTCACTTGAATATTTCCATTGCCACCACTTACCACTCACACTTCACTGAATTCGAGGGAAGTGTTTAGTGGTTTAGCATATTTAAATTCTACATGCAAAACAAATTATTAATTCATAAATTGCAACGCTCTGTTGCAAATAAAGCCACTCAACACTATATAAAGTGGATTACTCCCTACCACAGCGTACAGTAGATGATGTCAGTGTGTGTCAGCGTGGTCTGATTTTCCCGAATTAGCTTCTTGATGTGACATAAAGTTGTCGACATGGAGCTCGGAGCAAACATGTGAGCTGAATCTGATCAGTACGTGGTGACAGTGACAGCAGACAGCAGGGGGTCCTGTGCTCTCGCCCTTGCTCCTGCCACCGACTCCACAGACAGAAGGGGGGCGAGTGAGTCCTGTTGCTAGGATACGCAGTGATGGCCCTTAAAGGGGGAGCATGAAGAAATGAATGGCGGAAGCGAGCGATTCTCATCCCCCATAAACAAACCCGGCTTTCCAGGCACTGCAAATATGTCACTGATCAATGACACCGTCCGCTTCAAAGTGTGTGTCATTGTCAGTGCGGCCGGTGGCGACCTGCTCCACCTTAGGCAGGAGGAGCAAATGATCCGTAGAAATTAAGGAATTCATTTATAATTCAAAAGGCATCAGTGATATTGACATATAGGGCCTATCAGAGGCACAATCATTAATTCTCCATTTTGTATTCTTTCATTGAATGCATTAAAAAAGCATTAAAGCTTTGTCTCGGTGCATCAAGCAACACCTTTTGTGCTGCAGCCAGGTGGTTGAAGTTCACAGCACTTTGTTAAAGTGACTTTTTCTTCCCATCAATCAACAGCACTACTGACCCTAAAACCCCACGCCGTAATTGCCTTCAGGATTAAAATGGATTGGAGCCTCTGCTGAAATCCCGCATGCATTTTCCATTAGCAGGAAGCAGGAAGTTTTGCAGATGCAGACTGAAAATAGGGACGCAAGGAAAATGTTGGATTAGTTTTTCCTCTTTTTCATCTTTATGAATATTCAAAATAATCGTCAGGGAGTATAAATAAAGTGGTACCTGCTCCTGTAAGTTGTTTAGTAAGCAGAATGTAGCTGCGTAAAGTAGCTGCCCGGTGATTTTTTTCACACACATGTCATTTTATATTTTGGCCTCTTCCAAGAGATATGATCAATTTAGGCTTTGTGTTGTCTAGAGCAATCAATGGATGTAATTACATCAAACATTAGATTACGTAACATTAGATTACAGCTTGGTTCCTATTATGAATACGGAGAAGGTCAAATTACTCACTACACTGCTTGTAATATGATTACAGTCAATGGAGGATAAGCATCCATGAAACAAAAATTATGTTATCAAATGCATATCACAGACACCGTGAGTTGTTGTTTTCTATGTATGCTGCGAAAGCCAATTTAGGATATGCACTGTAAAAACAAGCAGTATCAAAAGACAGCCGCATTTGCATACTTATGATACAAAGAAGCCTAAGAATATTGTTTCACACATTAATTAGGGCTGAGATTTCTTGGCCATAAATAGAAACACACAAATTACATGCAGCAACTAAACATGTTCCACCCTTACAATAATGAATGTTTACTTCCCTCCTACCGCCGAGCACATTATTTATTTATTTCCCCTCTCTGTCTCGCAGTGTACATCAAATCCACACACAGCACCGGGGAGGCGATGCAACCTGCTCCCATTAGGAGACAATGATGTGCCGAGCTGTGTTCTCCTCCGCTGCACGCTGCAGTTAACCGTGTGTGTCTGTGTGTGTTCATTACTGACAGGCTTCTGCATATCTATACTGTAGCTTGCTGTGTGTGTGGAGCTGCACTTTGAGATGAGCAGTACATCTTTCTGTGCATCTACCAAGCAATCTCCCCTGTCCACTCGTTCTGACTGTTACCAACTCTATGTACGACTCGTCCTCTAGGTCTGTCCCCTCTTTTCTGGACATCTCCATCAGCCTCAGAGGATCGATAGATGTATGGGACCAGAAGGCACTCTGTTTTTTCGTCTGAGACAACAGCAAAGCGCATCCAAAAACTGCTTGTTAGTCAAATGTTCCACTCTGCTGTTCCTTCCAGCTGATTCAGTCTCCTTTTTTTCTGTCTCCCCCCTCTTTGCCTTTCTCTCCTGCCTCTGAGTCAGATTTATTGGACAAATACATTACCCCACACACACACACACACACAAGGACTATGGTTCTCGCCATTAGTCACTCTCAAGCAATACAGACAATGCACATATTACAGACAATACACAATATGCATGCAATACACAGATGATGCATTATAACGTGCGACATGTATGGGAATAAAATTGTGATATACGAGTATTTGTACAGAACAGTGTTAGTGGATGTGGAGCAGGATGTAATAACTATCTGTAGCTATAAGGCTATGAATGAGGGTGATGGCAGGAGAGAAGTAACTGCTCCTTTGTCTGGTGGTTTTGGTTCACAGGGCTCTGTAGCATCTGCCAGAGGGTGTCAGAGGGGGTGACAGGGGCTGTTGTCTTTGTTGGGGGGGGTGAGAGGGGTGTGGATTTCCACTTAAGCCTGCAGTAGAGGACATCCAGGTTGTCGGTCAGGGGAGTGGAGGGGGGGCGTCAACTCTAGTTTGTGAGGTCTGTGCAGGCCTTTCCACACTTATACAGGGTCATGAGCTGAAAACCTGCTTTCCGCTTTTTCAGTGCAGCTTCTTTTATCCACACTGATCTCCCTTGTCAGCGAGTTTCTGGTCTGCTTGTACACAGCTCTGTTATTGTTACATGTGCAGGAGGTCTTCGGAAAATCTGGTTTAAGATGTGAGAGTGTCAGCCGGTTCGTCCAGGTTGCCAGGTTCAGCGTGCTGAATCGACATTTGTTTATTCCTGCGAGCAAGAAAAAATGTGCGGCAGAACATCTCGGTTTAACAAATAGATATTTTGATTTCAGTGCTTTCTACAGTGGAGTTATGAAGGGTATACTCTTTTCTAGATATTTGTTATTGAATTCAGATGATCAGTTACCATGGCATGTTGCTTTCAAACACATTGCCCTTCATTGGAAAGCATTTCCCTCAATCCCTCTCACCGAGAGACGAGAAGACGTTTGATGTGGATGTTGTGTCTAGCCAATTCTCGTGGGCCACTGAAGTCATATCTGTAAAAGCTGCTTGATGAATAACGTTTATGTAAAGTCTGTCCGTCAGGCTCACAACAGCCTGGTTTAGTGACCCGAGCGCGCACCACACTCCCTTCACGCGCTGCTCCTCGTATCATCCCACAGTCTAACAGGAAACATGAAAATACATTTTCTGCCCGTAATCACAGAGCTTGGGCTGATTGTGCCATAGTGTTATGCTTGTTTCTTTCGCTCGTTGTTTGTGCCTGGTGGATGGGTGTGGTAAGGTGAAGGGAACAAACTGAAAAAAAAAGCAATTTGATCCCACAGTCGGTTAGCGTCATGCATATTGCTCCTGTGGGAAACAACTGAAACAATTTGTTTTTGTGTTATTGAGCGGCGGCAGTAATGCCTCCATTTCTCTGCTAGTTTGACACTGAAATCTGGCAGCTCAACAACACATTGCTGATGCAAGTTGTTTTCGCCGATATAGCAACGTGCAGGATTTTGAACCAATAATATAATAGAGTTTTGTAGCCCTGTTAACCTTAATCCAGCGTTTCTCAACCTTGGGGTCACAACCCCCACATGACATGTCACTTGATACGCAAGTTCTGCTCATGGCAGGACTCAGGATACTGCTTTGGTGTTTCATGTATTTACAGTATAGCCAGTGAATGATTATGACAGTGGATATGATTGAAACCAAAATAACTTAACATAACAATAATGCTTTGAACTTTGGCAAACACATTCATGATCTTAAAAGGATGATTCTTGATGACTTTGACATTTCCTCTACCCATCAGTATTTTTGGTTTGTCCAATATTTCAATTCATCATAAATACTGCAAGATGTGAATCAGCAATATTTTGTGCTAATTAGTGTGAAAGCACAAACTACTGCTGATTTGTTTTGGGTCCAAGGATCAGAGCCTTATGGCTGCACCAGCTACTAAGAGCCAAGAAAATGTCTGAAAGCCGTTGCTATCAACACAAAATCAAGTTGCTTAACTTAGATGAATCCCAGGCCAGCTTCTCTGTCTTTTCTTTTTCTTTTTTTTGCTGTTGCTTCACTCCTCTCCTGCAGGTTGTGCACTTGGCTGCGCGGTCAGCACGTTCAGGTCCACAGCAGTCTTCCTCTTGTGTTAACAGCTGTGCACAAAGGTCAATATTGGCTTCAGTTGATTTAGACCAACAGAAAAAAAGTCAATCACCACACATTGTCCATCACTGTCTCGAATGAGAGGTTGCTATGTGCACTCTCACCTTCTCACTTTGCCATCTGCCCTCAGGCCAGTTTTAATTATGTAAGGCGGCCCCGCCCTCTTTGAGATGGTAATTGAAAATCACAAATAACAACCTGTGACACTATGAAGTAAGATGCTAAAATGGCAACATGCTAAACTAAGAACATCCACTTGATAAATATAGATCTGCTAAAATATAATATGACATGTCATTGCTAATAAAAGCATTCAGCTTGAGCACCAGCAAAGCTAACAATGCCACAGCCTCACTAGTTTGCTGCTTTAAAATACAGTTATTTTATAATAATGTACTGTATGTGGAGCTGATGCATTTTCTGACTCCCTCACAAATCTAATTGTCGTATTGTGGGCTAGATAAACACACTGAGGGAGAGAAACACAAACAAAAACTGTGTCCATGCTGGCTGGCTTAAAAACTGATGACCTCCGAAACAGTGGTGAGCAAAACAATCTCAGCAGAGCTCAGTACAATTCCACTGTGAAGAAACATCGTGCTTTGCTTTCTACAGAGAGCGTAGTGAAGGGCTTTGGAAATGGTAAGTGTCAGAATTTACAAAGTTAACATTCATTCATGCGAGACTTGTCTGTAAGTGAGTGTCCCTACGAAGCACCGGTAAATGCCAAAAACTGTCCCCAAAGTAATTCAAAGTAATGGGCTTTCCTTTCACATTCTGCACAGACGGCAACAAAAACAATGGCTGTGCTCACACCTCCACCAGTCAATATATCATATACAATGACACACAGGCCTACTGTATAGGACAGTGCACCTATTAGCGTGCACCTAATGTGTCTAATCTATCACGGTAGACGTCCAATCGTTTCCTCTGCTGCTGTAGTTAGTAAGCCATCTTTTTTTTTCCACCTTGTTTTTTCTTTTTCTCTCTCTCTCTCTCTCTCTTCTGGCTTCGACAGACAGCAGCGTGTTCCTCCTTTTGTCATATTTGATGACATTGGAGTTTGTGTGGCAGGTGCCAATTCCACCCTTTCCTAGAAAACAGAAAGTCAGGCAGGCAGGCAGGCAGGCCTTCACTGATTTAATTGGAATAATGTATGAAATGAGTCAGAGTCGCAGGCAGAGAGTGTTAACAGCTTCGACAGAGATCAATGCACCTAACCTCAATTCAAGAAAACATTCTTTAATGGATCCCCCTGGGATCTGTGCAGAGCCTCTTCCCTTCTCCTCACTTATTTATTTATTTCTCTCTCTCTCTTTTTCCCTTTTTTGTCTGTGGCACACACTTTTTAATTATCCGCCTGAGGATTACCAGGCCAGTGGGAGAGGATGATTTTTTATCTTGTCACACCAAACAATACTGTTTTTACCACGTTTGTTTCATTGGGGATCTATACCCTCCACTGTATACTCATGCCTGTTTCACCTGACAACATGTTCAGGTTACACTCTGATCTACTGCTGTCTCTGACATCATGTTTAGCATAAAAGCACTACATACAATACATTAAGCATTTTTTCCCCCCTCAAAGTGATCATATTACCACACAATTCAGGATAATCTTGTATACACGTGGGTTTCAATGTGTGTGTCTTCAGCTTAAGATTTAGAGCATCATTTCCATCATTTTCTTGCTTCTTTTGTGTATTTCCCTCCTAAACAATAACCCACTTTTGCAAAACTGAAACAAGATCAGACAGAAAAAAGACCATTATACCGTATTTGTCTTTTTTCCCTGTTGACAATTGCTGCATACAACTGTGACACCTCTCCTTGGAAAAAGAAAATCCTATTATATTAGGTCTGCTGTTGGTTTTGTGTTTTCCTCACACGCTGAACTTGGAGGTGTTTTTGGTCTTGTTTTGGTGTCCCAAAGTTGTTGAATGCCTGGGAAGACACAAAGGAGAGGGAACATTCAGTGACAAAATATTTGCAGATGTGACACAATCTGATGCGCTGCTGGCTCACAGAGAAACAAATACGAGATAGGAACTGTCTCATAGTTTACATGTCTACTTTCTGTCCTCTCGGGAGTTATTAATTATTCATAGGAGTGATTTACGTCCCAGTCAGGCAAAAGATCCCAAAACAATGCCTGGATTTGACAGAGCTCCACTGCACACTCACATTAGACCATTTTCTTTTCTTTTAATCTTTGGCGTCATTGACCACCAACACATTTTAAGTGAAAAGCCACACGTGGCTGCCCATGCAGAAGCTGGTGCATTAAAATGCCTACTTTATGCCTTCTTTCATTACTGAAAACATCACATTGCTTTTAGCAGAGGAAAACAATTACAACACTTTTGACATTTACAACGATTAAGTGCCTGTGGCTGTCAGACTGAATGAAACTATTTAATAGTCCAACGAAGTTCTTTGCAGACATGGATATATTATATTACTGACTTTTATCCATCCCATTTGTAGCATTGAAAATAATATAATTTCACCCTACAAGCAAAATATTAATGATATGTTATTTATATTAAGAGGATATCGAATGTTTCCATTCACCGGAATATATTGTGTGCATCTTTGAGGCCTGATAAATATGCTGGATGTATTTCCTTCATAGAACAAAGTAGCAACAACATTTTTTTGAACTGGGAACATCTGTTTGTTTGCCAGCATGTTCCTGAAGGCACCTATACATAGTGCAACAACAACAATCTCACAGGTTCTGTGCACGTCATACTGTGCAAGGTGGCACTAAAAAAAGGTCATCTTCTGTGTCAGACTACCAGCTATCAATTTTCATGTTTGTCATGAGTTGTGATAAATAACTGTAGCTACTCTGAGCAGAGGCGTGTCATTGGTTTGCACTACCCATCTGCACGGCTCTCACGTTTAAAAAATGAAACAAAAGGATAAACAAACTTTGACGAGATGGTACTTACCGTAGTTTCATTAGTGGAGTGAGAAGGTAGTTTCAGTGAGGGAAGAGATGCAGATTTAGCTAAATTAGTTTGAGGTAAATAACATTAGCATTGGCTCCCCAGTGTAGTCTGAATCCAGCATTGAACACACCCTTGTTCACCTGGTCATGGTCTTCCTCTTCCCTGCCTTATTCTGTGCATTGCAGCGGCTTATCGCCACCTGTTGATGGGTGGGAAAAGGGAGCGCTGTGTGCTGCATCACCCAAGATGACCCACACAAAGCAGCTCCATAGTGCTACTGCAGGTGAAAAACTCAGAGGGGAGTCTTTAGAAAAAGAATCAAGCAATGTAAAAGTGGCTTTAGTGTGTTGCAGCTGCTACTTGTTGATAAGTGGATTGGCTCTGACAGGATTGTGTATCTTGTGATCACCATTCTTGTGCAAAAATAAATTGCATTTTTCTTTGGCTGTGGCGAGATACAGAATAGAAACCAACCAGGGGACCTGCTCTCCAAGGTAGCATTAATTGGGAACCATCTCTCGCTCACTCTCTTTTTTTTTATCCCTTACACAAACACACTGGACTTCCATGTATGAAATATATGTAGGCTATAAAAAAACACATACAGTATATGAACAAATATGTCAAAATTATATATGAAACCTCTAAGTAACTTGATTAATTTAAAGCAGAAGTAAGCGATCCGGTCATTTTGGCTAACTTCGTTAGTTAGCAGCCCCCGCCCTCGTCATGGATCTATTGGTCCTCGTCCCTACGTCACCATATTCATGCGCATCCCTTGGCTGCACACACAGCCCTTCATGCCGTTCTCTCTCCTCATTGGATAAAGGTTGTAGGATACAAGGAAGTACAAGACGTTTTCTCCTGGGCTTACAGCAGAGCAGAGTGACTGACAGACCCGTGTTTCGGACCAAACACTCTATATAAGTGATTGCCATCGGAAGATATAACTATTTAAGACTTATATTAACACAAATATTCCGCTTACTTCTGCTTTAATATATTGACATACAAACATACTTAAACATAATTAGGCTATACATCTCAATATATAGATATAAAAGATAAACATGCAAATACCACATGAAAATTCATCATACAGATTTTTTTTAACAGATGTCCATATTGCAACTATGGGTATTTCATATTTGTCCTTTATATCTTATGGGTTATCTATATGTTAAAGTAATACATCACCCTACAGGTATATCACTCTTAGGGGGATTGACATCATAATACTGTATGTTAGTGGTTTTCAGAATACTGTGTTGTCTCAAGGGAGGAGGTTTGTCCTTTCACTCAAATCAACAGTGGCTTGTTGAAGAGACAGTGTGTCTGGACTTTCCTGAAGAACATGTGTTTGTGGCAGGGAGGTTGTTCCCCTCTCACATCCTGGGGAAAGTTTTGTTTGTGCGGCCGTTTGATGGTGGAGCAGGACCAGCAGCACGGCCAGATGGGAGACAGCAGGCAAAGTTCGGACAGACTCTTTTACAGCTTGACAGCCGACCACGGTGCACGAATACAGATAATACATGAACAAAGTTACACTTCTTTTCATATGCTTGAATTTGTACCATTACTGTGGCGCTGCCCTTATTTATCATGGTACACATCATCATATTATTGCTGTATTAGTGCATCGCCCACATTTATTGTCCTCAGATGGTGAATAACTAAATATATGAATAAAAACCGAGCTTGATGTGATGTTATCAATGTATTCATGCACCGGTGTACAGCCAGTGTACATCCTGACAGGAGGTCTGTGAGTAACAGATGTGATAAAGCCTTTGCTTGGTGCCCCATGTGCGCACAGATCTCTTCCTGTCACTCCAGCCTCACATCATCCACTGGCCGCAACGTGCCACACTGACACACAGTGATCACAAGCACAGGCTGTCATCATAACCTGACACTCTCATTCCCATTTCCTCCTCTCATGGAGGCGCTGTGTGAAAAAACAAACCAACCCTCTGATCTGTCCCACCTACCGCTTCTGTCTTAAAATAATAATGATCATTACTGTCATGATAAATCTATTTCAAGTAGATTATTTTCACACCTTCTGCCTCAGCTCCGTGTAACCTAATTTGAACTACAATACCCATAATCCCATCCAGGTAACATCTCATTGCTTTAGTCAGAAATCACTGTCCATGGACCAAGGCATAAATGACTGCTGTGTGCTGGAAAATTGAAGAGCAGAACTTCTCTCACATCTCCCGCTCCACATGGCTGGTTCTATTGTCGCTCTATTGTGATTTTCTGAATACCTTGATTACGCCAATCTTGGCAGCAGAGGTATGTGCCCTCTGCGTACCCGTATGGGACTTTTATTATAGTGCCACAGCACCTTAAGCTCATTTTCTCTTTCTTCTTCTAACACTTTAAATTATACAGTAAGGATGGTTAGAGGAGAATGGAAGTGACATCATCCGGCGCTGTATAATTATCTCAACAATCTGGATCGTTTAAGGAGGAACAATGTTTTTAATCTCTACAAAATAATAAGTTTCCCTCTCACAGCACAGCCCCGTATATGAATGATGTCCATACTGGAGCCGCAGAATGTCTAATGCCACTGTTTAGGGCTAACACAAGAAGTCCTATAACACATCCTGTTGCAAAAAAGATGAAAATACTGCAATGCATTAACTTTTTTTGTTTTTCTTTTTGCTGCTTAATCTGAACCATACTGAACTTGACATAAGCAGATATTGTGGAAATCCTCCCACGGCAGGTGAACATAAAAACTAATATCAACTCTACAGACTTCATTATACACAGTGAAACTTCAATGTCCTAGTGAAGCAATAAAAACACAAAGGGATTTTATTTTTCGATGCAAGAACATCAAGGTTTGACTTCATTATTCTGTAAATCTGAAGTTCACCCAGGAGAAGAAAAGAAAGACTTCTTTTTTGTCCTCAATTGCGAAAATGAATGAACGGTTGACATAAACAATGCATTATTTGAAGTATTTCAGAAATCTGCGTTACAAATGTTTTACATTGAAAGAAATGCATTCAGCACATTTGTTAGAGCTCAACGATAAGCCAGAGCGATTTATGGTGAGTAACAGTGATTGTAAATGACTTTGTTTTACAAAGACAACTCGGGAGCCAGCAGTCGAATTTAAGCCTTTTTACTTACTGTACAATTCAGCAGTCTGTACTTATTATTCAGTCGAGCCTCACTCTATTTTCAAGTTTTACTGCATATGGTCCTCTGTAGCCCTGGTGGTTCATCCATTTATAGTGAAAGTGGCTGCTGTGGCTGTGGATAATTCCTGGATGACTGCAGCCGGTGCTCATTTAGCCAGCACAACCACAATAACGGACTGACAAATAGACGGGAAGCTCTGGCTAGGCCTATAATGGATACATTTGAGTGATGCAAATGGTTTAGTATAGTTGATTGTTTCTGTTTCCTGTTACCTAAGTTCAGTCTATGGGCTGGCCGATGGTTTTCATTCGTTCCACTCTTTGTGTTGCTGTAACTCCCAGGGAGACCATAACACCTGTGACACCACACGCCTGCTTAGGAAAAAGCATTTAAAAGTAGTATGTGTAGCATGACTAAATCCTTTTAACCAATGTGCCAGAGAAAGGACTGGGCACATCATTGGGTACACAGCAGATGCAGCGTCTCTGCTTTGATATTATACATTGTGAATAATACTGTATGCACAATTTATCATTTCAGTGATTTCAATGCTTGACACATGCACAAAAAAATCTAACATTATGTATTCATGCATGGAGCAGAAATATGGGCAGCATCGCATTTCCATTTCTGTCTGACATGTATTGTACCTTACACCCCATTCATTAGGCTACATTGTTTTGGCTTTTCCCACTTATATCAGCAGCCACTGAGCAAACCATTATGTATAACTCATTCTGATTATTTACTGTCTGTCTGCACACTGAACAAAATAACAGAAGGCTTAAGAAGCACCACAGGCCAGCGGATCATTTATAGCGGCTCCTTCTCCTCTAATTGAAAAGCAATGAGAAGCATGAGTAATATACACCCAGGACACACAGGCACCTCCTGGAATAAGCAGCTTGCTTTGCAGTGTTTCATATTAACAAGTTTAAACATAGTTTGCATTCTGTAAGTGAATATGGAGAGATGCAGTGAATATTTTCATAGCTGCAGAGGAGATAAGTGAGAAGGACGATGCCACTACAACAGTCAGCCTAAATTAAGATTGAGCGTAGTGCTTGCTCTGTTTGTTGTAGAGGGAGCAAGGTGAATTCATGTGGGAGGACTCATTCGGTGGCGTGCCAAACAAATGCTTGACTATAAAAGCGTAAAATAAATAAACACAACGACCTATGTGACTGTGGTCACCTTTGAGACACTGCGAGTGTCTGCAGCTTCATGTCTTGATACCTCTCATGAAAACATCTGGGAAACTTGTCTAGACACTTGTGCAGAGCGATCGGGCAAGATGCCAGACGGTGGGTGCACTGTTATTGTTTGCAATCACACCTACAAACATTACCCTTTGTCCTCTGTGTTTTACATTGGCCAGAGCTGAACCAATTATTATGGCCAAACTATGAATTATGCTGCCAGTCAGCAGCTCTCTGCCAGGTGCTGCAGGTCAGCTCATCCTGGGGTTAAAAAACAGAGGAGAGTGAATGAAAGTGAGTGTTGAGGCGCGATTAACTGCTTATTATGTTAAGGCGCTACGGAGGAGCCGGGGTGAGGCCAAGAGGTCATCATTTATTTTACAAATCTGCCCCGAAATCATTAGCGAGCCCCTGACTCCACAGGCTGAGAAATAACAAACACACAATAACACAAAATAACACAAATGCATGAAATGACGAGAGAAACTTTAAGCCCAGTGGTGTTGGGTTTGTTTTACTACCCAGCAGCTCAGAGGATTGATTATGACTCTATAAAAGTGAAGCCCTGTCACACATGTAAATTTCCTCTTCGCTAAATAGTTTCCTGTAAATGTTCCTACCAGAGTGAAATGGCTTGTAAATATCTGCTGTGAGTGACAGCTATGATACAAGCAGGTCTACAGTAACCTTTAAATGTGAAGCATTTGTTCTTCTCATCTCCTTTTTTGCTTAATCCATCAGCACCATCAGTCCAGTGAATGAGTGCATTAGCTAATTCCTTGTAATGTTATTTCATACATACAGTACTGTATTATATATATATATATATATATATACAGTATATATATATATATATACAGTATATATATATATCACATTTGATGCCTCAGCTATTTTTCTGCTGTAGATGTTTAAGGTATTAATGGTTGAACTTTAAAGATTGTTTTTTTTACCCAGAGAGTAACACACATTTCGAAATACGTGTTTTTTTAACTGGATGAAAAATTGTAATCTGAAAAGTAGTAACTGATGCTTTCAAACAGTACATTTACCTCTCAGATACAGTGGAGTACAAGTTGCCTACAATGGATAAATACCTCAGATTTGAAGTACATGAATAAATGTGCTTCACTGTCGGTAAATCAGTGCTATCTTGCATATTAAGATGCATGAGGTTTCTGATTTAATGATGCATAATAACACGGAAATTAGCCGTAATTCTTTGAAATACTTTCAAATGATGTGAGCAATGATGGATGGATGAATCTGGAAAGATTCAACAAGATGAGAAGAAATAGCAACAGGTATGGAGGAGGAGTACCTGTATATACTTAATCATATTTGATGACCACCCAATATTGAATTTAAAAAAAAGTCTATGCAGCAGGAAAGAAAAAAACACAGAAGAAAACACAGAGGGCTGATAATGATACTGTACAAATAGAATAAAACTGTCAAGGTTTGCTGAGACCTGTAAATTAAATTATTATAAATGCAACATTTTCAACCAGAAACTTAGATTTTTAGTAGTCCTTTCGACAGATGGTCTATTCCTGTGGCTTGGACAGATCACAATTATTGTCACAGTGACAGCAACCAGAGGACTTCCCAAGAAACCACTGAGTATTGTTGTCAGGAGAGGGTTCAGTTAATGTGTTTCAGAGGCATTTAGCCACACTACCATGAGGACTGGTGAAGGTATTTGAGGATAATTCTGATCATGACACTGAATCTCTTAACAAAGGTGATGGAGCATCATGCTCCACTGAGGAAAAGGATTGTTAAACCGCATCCAGGCCCCTGGACAGATAATGAGTTAAGCAAGACTTTTATGGAAAGAAGTAAGGCAAAAGTTTGGCAGAACTATAAAAAGCTAAAATTAAATCGTAAAAAGAAGGCTTCACTTTACAAGAATGCATTCAGTGATGGTAAAAGTGATTCATTGAATACATGGAATTTTATAGAAGGACTGTTTGGGACATCAGTCTCAGCTCTGTCATCTAACATTGATGTTAATGGGTACATATTAAAAAATGATCTTACAAACCTTTTAGTTGATTATTTTGTTACTGGAGAGAATAGTGTTGAGAGAAAAGATTAAACACTCGGGGTCCACAAGAACTGTTGTGCAGTGCACCGATGATGATGTGAAGGGTATAACCTGGAGTATAAGGAGGCTATGGTTAGTTTGTTGGAGGCACAGATCTCCCAGTTGGCTATGACTTTGTGGACAATAAACTCTCTCAACTGGCTGTTCAGGTGATGATTGCAACTATGTTAATTTTCCTGTTTAATCGATACCTTGAACAGGGACATCAAAGTTTTCTCCACATAGCTAGTTGGTAAAATCTTGAAAACAATAGTGAGGAAGCTATATCGAAGGATTCGCTATTTATTAACATGCATGGGATTATACGACTGTGGCCCTTGAAATATTGTGAAAATGAATGATAACTGGCTGGGAGAGATGAATGAGGGTAAAAGAGTGTGATGCTTAATTTACTGAGTGCTGCATTGCTTCTTGGAGAGATACTACATTCATTAATAGGTTACCTTCCTACCTCTCTTCTGGTAAATTGTGGTGTGCCACAGGGCAGATGGTCAGGCCCACAGCTTTACTTTATACAAATGACTTTCCACTATTATATCATGGACTTAAACCAGCGATGACTGAAGGGACTGCTATGGCGTGATGTGCTGATGTAGCCCCTGTGTAGAAACAGGACCAAAAACTGGTTTATAATAGTTTAATATGTTAAAGAATTTTCAATTTTTTGTTATATTGTCATTTATTTTCATTTATACTGTTGTCCACCTGCCATTGTGGTTGTTGGCATCTTCAGCCCAACAACAATAACTGCTATGTACTGATAAAATTATGAAACTGACAGTGGTGCTAAGGTAACAGAATTATTCTGCTTATACGAACTCCTCATCTGACATTAAATTGTTTGTAAAGCAAATATGGATTTTCTTGGGACCATTATTCAGACATATAGTAAAAATGTTCAGAGCAATCTCAGTTTACCAAGGAAGTCTTGGCGGTTGTCAGAGTTATGTGTACCTTGGTAATCTTTGATTTCCACAGTGGAAAAGTGTTAAAATGTTAAGTGTCTGTCAGTTCAACTGCCACTGCTTTAAGTCCTTGGTATTTCAGTCCAGTGCCCCAGTGTTTGCTGATGACGCTTCTGTGGACACAGCTGGACTTTCTGTGGTGCACTTTACAGTAATGTAAAATATTAAATCACTGAGTCCGAAGCAACCAAGGGGAAGAACGAAATGATGGTGCTTGGATCTTGGAAAAAGGGGCATGAAAAGATCCAGTAAAAAGGATATTCTGAGGTGAAGGTACTTGTTGACCAGGTTCAGGGCCGCTGTATAGGGGAGAAAGGTGATGATAATTCTAGGGGCCCAGCGCCCAGTGGGGCCCATAAAAAACCCCAGTAGTCTAATCTTTGTATGACTGATTTATTCTGCGTAAGACCCTGACTGATACTCATAGTACACTGTAAAAACTCAACATCTTTCCAAGAATATTTGTCTTATTTCTTGTCCAAATGTCTCATTTCTAGTCAAAACTAATCTCTTTCCACTTACCTAAAAATTAACTTGTTTTTAGATAATTTTCACTTAAATTCACAATAAATAGAAAAATCTGCCAGTGAAAGTAAGTTTTTTGTGCTTGTAATAAGGAAGAAAAACTTGCTCCACTATCAGATTTTTTCTACTTATTCCAAATGAAAATATGCTTGAAAGAAGTAAAAAGTGTCTAAAAACAAGGTACTTTTAACATGATGTGTCTTATTTTAAGTATAATGATATTTGTTTTGACTAGAAATTACATTTTGACTAGAAGTAAGACAAATATTCTTGCTAAGATACTTGAGTTTTTGCAGTGTAATGCTGCATTAGCATCAAAACAAAGAAGGCTAAATAAAAAACGATAATACATACGCAGTCTAAAAAGGAAAAGTTAGGGGGAGGGGCCCACTTTAGTATTCTTTAAGGGGGCCCAGAATTCCTAGCAACGGCCCTTCCAGGTTTCAGCTATTTAACGTTTAGGTGCATTTAGGACACTGTGTATAACTCATCAAAAGAAGAACTATCACAGCGTGTACACTTCAGCTTCTGAGTCGGTTAACCCACAACTTAAATGGCAGCCAGGTCAGCTATTGCTCAGCCATCTGCTATGAGATGAGAGGACATTTCCTGTGCAGAATTAGGAGGCTGGATCTGTGTTGAGGTGATGACACCACAGTGACTGAATTATATAGTAGCCTTCTCCAAGATGGATAACTGTGAATGACACCACTACTAAAGCCTTTTCACTTTATGTTGTAACAAATCATGAGGAAAAAACCCAAAACCTATTTATGACCCACTTTGGTTGGCGAGATAGATACTGTCAATACGAACAGAACAGCCACGGGCACAAATCATGTCTTGCCAAAGCCAAAATTAGAGCTTGATAAAAGAATGTTTTCACATCAGGTTTGTCAAAGGTAAAATGAATTACCTGACAAAAAAATGGGAAATGGCTATGAGTTTAAAATGGATTTTAAAATATTTCATGTTAATGCAAAAAAAAAAATGGAAATGTGTAAGGATGATATATTAAAATGCATGTAAAGTTGATTTCCTGTTATGTTGGGTGCAGAGTTTTACTTGATTCTGACATTTTTATGTCTATTTGTGTGTAGTGTATGCAGTTAATCGTGAGTTTTAAATGTTGTACTTGTAGTTTGAACTCATTCAAGTATTAAAAAGATTTTTGAAAAAAACAAAAAAACATTACGAATGTTGAAAGTGCAACTAAAAAAAGAATTTCAGAGTGGTATTTGTGTCGGTGGGAATAAAAAAAACAAGCTTTGCAGGTCACAAAGATATGTTATAATTTCCCTATGAATCATAATGCACAGGAGGTCCCATGGGATGGATTAATGAAGTGATTTAAAAGGTATGCTGCCAGTCAGGGGATGTATAGGACGTCAATGGAGAGTGGATTTACACACTGTGTCAAAACTTTTGTATTATTTGTGCTTGTTATAATGTTCCACATTTGAATATTTAGATATGTGTTTGACAGCTGCTTCAGCCCCATCACTCATCCCTGCACCATTTGTTTTACAGCTTTCATCTGTGCAGGCTCCAAACTGAAAGCATATAATAACTCTGCTTTATGGAACACCTACTGTTATTTATTTTTTCACAGTTTCCTCTATCCATTGTATATTTGCTGATAGTAGTTTTCTATGTTTATCTTATACATTTAACTTTATCATTTATTTCTTGTTCATATTTGCTTATGGCTTAAAGCAGAAGTAAGCGGAATATTTGTGTTAATATAAGTCTTAAATAGTTATATCTTCCCACAGCAATCACTTATATAGAGTGTTTGGTCCGAAACACGGGTCTGTCAGTCACTCTGCTCTGCTGTAAGCTGAGGAGAAAACTTTCCTTGTATCCTACAACCTTTATCCAATGAGGAGAGAGAACGGCATAAAGGGGCAGTCCTCTCTCTGTGTGCAGCCAAGGGATGCGCGTGAATGTGGTGACATAGAGACGAGGGCGGGGACTGCTAACTCCATCGACTGACAAGAAGTTAGCCAAAACCACCGGATCGCTTACTTCATTTTATTTCACAGGTTTACATGAGTTGAGATAACAAAGTTTGATTGAAAACATCAATCATAAATGAATTATTTGTTAATTTAGCAGAAGTAACGGTTTTTTTTATATAATATAATGAGTATAAAAATGTTTGATTTTAACAATCATTGTCATTGAAAAATGGGACCATGGCCAGAACACCTGATTTAATTTGTTTATCTATTCATTCCTTTGTTCTCAGGTTACAGCGGCTTCATCATTAGCGTGTCAACATTACAGAAGTATTTGAAGTCAGGACACACACACAGCTCTTTAAGATAATTTCTCACTTTCAAACACTGTCCTGTAAATGGGCTCAGGTTTATTTCCCTTTGCAGCGTGTCAACTGCTGATAGGAAGCAAACTTGGACCCAAACTGTTTCCTAGCAACACAATTTCAATGAAATGGTCACCCACAGTGTTTCGAGCGATCCCTTTCCTTATAATTATGAAGTTGCCTAATTGCTTTTTCCAGTGCATTACTTTATACACCAAAATGAGCATCACATGACGTACACCTAACAACGTACTGTGGTGACATCGAGCTCCCCTGAATTTATACTGTACCTTCACTTTTACACAGTCCTTGTCCTGCGTATACGTCTCGGCATGACTGACAGAGTAGTTTTAATTTGATCACTGCAGCGGAGCCAGTTTTCACTCAGAGACTTTGGCATTTTCCACTTTGTCATTTTCCACGTGGGACTCCTCAGGGAGCATTTGTCAAGACAGCCAATTTATCAGATAATAAAATAATGATAATGGTAATTAGATTAATTCTCCTGATCATGACCCGTGCACTTTGAATGCCGATTACCATGTAAACACAATCTCTGTGTGATTTTCCAGGCTGATAGCTGTGTGCCCAAGTCAGAGTGGCACACATGTATCCCAAGGTCTAATGAAATAATAAGTTTAGCCGCTCAAGCAGAGTAATTTTTTACTCCTCCTTTTCATACTTCTGCACCACTAACAACAACCCTCCTGTCTGCTAAGAAACATTAGCCATCAATTATGTTGTAATTAAGAAATATCTAAGCGTTGGCACCTACGACCACATTGCAAATTCTCCACAGCCGACTGATTCCAGAGTATTGAAAAGCAAATGCAAATAGGTTTTCAATTTGGAAAGGGGATGCAGGCTAATTGAGTTGACCTTAAAATGGTCTTTTATTTAAAATTAACACCAGAATGTGAAGCAGTGGCTTGTGTGTGTGTGTGTGGGGGTGGGTGTGTGTGTCTGTGTCTGTGTGTGTCTGTGTGGGTGTGTATGTGTGGTTGCATTTGTTAAATATGCAGTGATACTTCAACACAACACTGACTTCTATCTAGTCATAGCACAAATATATATATTTTTTTTTCATTTCATGGCAAATAAACCAACACGAGGAGACTACAACTGACATAATATTTGTTCCTCTGTCAGTTTTTGTTTGTGTCTTACAGTGCTGCCCTAATGACTGGAAAATATCAACCTGAACAATTTCGGTATGCAAATGCACATTTGTACAACACAGATTTCAAGTGATGCATGTGTTATAAAAGTTGACAGGAGGATCTTGAGTGCCTATAGCCCTGTACTGGCCAGGGGAATGTCACACTTTTAATGCCTGAGAGAGGGAGAGAGAGGCAAGCAGGTATATATACACACATGGTCTCACACTGAGCCTCTCCCCAGTCTAACCGCATTAGCTCAGCTGTTTATGCATTTAATGCCAGCTACTGCTATACATGCAGCAGGCCATGAATCACTGAGAGGACTTTTGGTTGGTATAAATCATTTATATTGTTAAGCTTTCAAGCGGACACAGTCATTTATCCTCGGTTCAAGGAGACACAGGCAGCTTAAGACACTTGTCAATGACGTGTTTGGAGAGAGCTCATAACAGCCTGTCAAGCAGAGATGGGATGTACGCCATGTATCAGGGCAGCGTTAAAACCAACACCCTCATGCTTATCTGTGCCATAAAAACACGCAGATGTAATGGATGGAAATTGTGCCAGCACTCTGTCCTCTGCCCTGCGGCAGCCATTGTAAATTATCACCTGTCATATCTGTGACATTTCAGCAAAGACACTTGTGATGTGATGATGCTGGAGATATGAACTTTTAAAGGGGTGCGGGGGTGTTATGTGGGAGTTTTGCACCAACATCTTATATTTCAGGCGGCACTATTGTTATCGGTCCATCTTAAGAGGATAGATCAAAACATGAAAACAGTGGCAAGTTGTTGCCTGAACATAGATCAAAGTTGGGATAGGTTCATCTTTAATTCACCGTGCCTAATCTGCACCAAGTGAGATGTGTTTGTTGAAAGCAGCTTTTAGTGTTGAGAGCTGTTAACGCAACACATAGGGTGCTACGGCCATATGCTCAGGTCCAAGTTAAAACGCAAGCACATCCTCACACGTCTCACTTGAAAGTCACAAAGTAATTAAATGATTCTTTATCTTTAAACATATGCCAGCATGTCAAGAGAAAATAGCCTCAAGTTAGACGCCCAATAATGAGAAACACCTGTAATTACTTGGAAATGTCAAGTTCTGTGACAAAGCGAGCGAGCATATGTAGGAGACGGCGGTGAGTTACAGCTGGTATAAAAGCTCATGTCTGGAGGTAAACTGCATGGTGAGTCATTTTGTATTACGGGCTGCCTCTCTAATCGCCTTGTTTTTCTGTTGAAGTTTCTCCTGAGGGAGATCTGGCCGAGTTCTGAGATGGAAACGACAGTGGGGGAGGACACACTATTCCCGCGTGGGACTGTTCTGTCCCTGCAACAGTAGCAGGGAACCTTTCAGCCCACCAGCTCCACGCATTTGCACAGGATCAAATGCTGTCCACCAAACAACACACAGTATTCAACGGGTAACGATTCTGCTCTAAAAAAAAAAAAAAAAGACGCAACAAAGAACAAAAACACTGCGGCTCTGTGATGAAAGTGGGATTTTAAGAGAGAATTTGCAGAAACATTTAAGAAACAAGTGGTAATTGTCGATAGTATCTATACGTAGCAATATGTGCAACAAGTCCTCATTAAGACAAAATAACTCTTAAGTGTTCTCCAAAATTACCCTTAATGACTGTTTCCTAAATGAGTTGTTTGAGAATCTAGATGAGATGATCAACACGATACAAGACTCTCACATCTTTCTGTATAATGTGAAAGTAGACCAGCAGCAGCAGTTAGCTGATCTTAGCACAAGAGCTTGAAACAAGGGAACAGAGAGCTTCAGTCAGTCCTTCGGTAACAAACATTTTGGACATTATATCTGGTCCGCTTATTCTGTACAAAAATCAAAATGTAAAACCATTTTATCTGGTGTTTTGTGCAGGACTACAACTTGGCTAAGACCAATAAACTGCCTGGTAAATGAGCTCTGAGAGATGGTTGGTGGATTTTGATACAGGGTTCTCACTGTTCTCCCTGTCACTCATCTGTGTTTACAAGTCAACTACTATGTCAAGAGTAGGACAAACTCCACAGTTAATGTTGGGAAAATGTGATTAAAAGAAATGAATTGTTGGTACCAGATGGGGAAGTAACATTGTTTGCTGAGCAAACGATCCAGCCAAAGTGTTAAGACATACTGTAGCCATTTTTTTCTTCTCCTTGGTCTCATTAGTGTTTACAAGCTATCCAGATCCCACAAAACTCCCATTTGCTTAAAAACCACATTCAAACACTTTAACAAGACTCTGGGTCAAAACCTATGACTGGACCACGGATGGTCAAAGTGGGAAATTGAGGACAGTGCAGAATGTGATAAAACTGCTGTAAACAGCCTTAAACAGTTTTATGCCCTTTCTCTGTTTGCTCAACCACATTTCCAATAAAGCTTTTCTCATTTACATGTTTTTTCAGTTTGTGTTGTCAGACAACGGTGCAATTGTAAAATAGTGAGTGAAACACAGGCAAAATTCATGCTGCAAAATTCCAGATTTTTATAACAACTACGAGAAAGTGCGAGAAATGATACAATATCTTCTCAGAGAGCACAGCCTCCTTCTGGGATCTACAGAAATGTTCAACTCATGTTCTCAAAAAGTAGAAACAAGGCCTCGTACTAAAATACTCATTTTACAAACTGTATATCAAACAGAATTAGTTAAAGCCCCGCTCTGCCATAAATACCTTTCTAATAGAACCTGCTTGCAACAATTCATTTTGAAAGAGCAACAACCAATAAGGAAACTGATTTGTGTTATTCAGATGCAAACTGGTGGAACTATGATCAACCAGTCAGTCAGTCACAATCATTCACGATTACAGGGTTGGCCCTACCGCCTCACAGCACTACAGTAATTTCATAAAATCTGGAGTAGTTCATTCATTATAATCCAGCCCAGACATCGACGATTAAAAAAGCATCACTGCTCTCACCTGCAGCATTATCCTGCCAAATGCCAGGATTTAAATATATATCTGAGTTGGGTTGTATTTTCAGAAGAAAAAAAAAATCCTGACTAATTTTGGATCAGTCGGATCAAACACTGCACTTGGACGCCTCATAAATCCTCTTGTATCTTTCGGCAAATGGTTTTGCTGAATGTTGTGGATGTCATGAGGACAGCTCTTATACTGAAAGAGCCATTTGTGGTCTTTATCTGATGAAAGCACGTAATGGATTAGTTCAGCAGATCCAAGTCCTTGGGATGCTTCAACAAATTGAGCTAAGCACGCTAAGTTGTGAAGGCCACTTTGCTCACATTGTCTGTCTGCTTTGAAGCAAAGCACTGACAAGAGTTTGAAATGGTTTTTAAATCTCCCCATGTGCGCCATTCCTTTATGCAGTGTCTTGATATGCGTCATCGCAGGTTGCTTCAGTTAAGATAAGGCCATACTGTACTCGACACAGGTCAACTCTTTAGAAGAACAGTAATTTTCCTACCATCACCTAGAGGATCATTACATCCTGGCTGCAGAAGCATGATCACTTCTGACTGTTGAGTGCTTTGGACGTCAATTAATGTGAGAAAATGGTGCAAAGTGTGTTGCACTTAAAGATACATAACAAAAAGTTACATAAGCATAAAATACCATTAATTCTGTTGCACCTGCTGTGGCTGTAGTACTGCAGAATAATATATGTTTAACTAACTTCGAGCTAGTACAATACAAATTTTAAGTGGTATGAACAAAGAAAAAAGAAAAACTGACGGTGAGCAGCATGCTGAGAACAGTGCAAATCTCCATATCTCAAACCTTTATATGCATTCGTGTTTTTTTCCCCCTTCCTTTGTTTTGCTTCTTTGAGCTATTATTTCCCCTTTATTAGCATGCCATTCATTTGGGTGCCATTTTCTTGTATAAAGTGGTGCCTAGTTAACAAAGGCGGAAGAAAAGCCATTAAAACGGATGGCTTTCTCATCAACAGGAAGCTACCAAGGCACAAGTTGTTCTCTGAAACCCCTCTTAATCATCCAACAAACACAATTATCACCATTGTTTTCCTGCGAGCTGAGCTCAGTCCGCACCGTTTGATATCAGAAGTGATGTTTTTTTTTTTTTTTTGGCCAGATTTCATGAATTCATTTATAGCAGGAGACTGAAGGAGAAATCTAATCAAAAAAAGCTTTCACAGCGTGGAGCAGCTTAGTGTGACCACTGATGGAACTGCCTTATATGTTTACTTGCATTTGTCTGTCTGAAATACAGTCCTGCGGTTGCTTTGTTTTTGCCACTTTGCTGTTATGAAAGAAGAAAGAAATAATGACAGGGAAACTTGTGTCGTCTCAGCAGGACGCCGTGCAGCTCTCTCTCTGTGTTGTCTTTGTTCCTGGACTGATATGCTCAGTAAATTCCACTTAGTTCATCTTCATTTGAACTAATCTGAATGCTCGCTGAAGACATAGTATCTCTGAGCCAGAGTGGGTGTGGTGTTTTCTTACTCATAATTCTTAGGTGTGTAAGATTATGAGATTATACATCAATGTAAAAGCAGAAATCTGTGGCAATGTATAACTCTAAGCTGCTTTAGACAAATGCCTTTTCCTCTTCACACTGTATAGGCTATGTGAGGTGCACAACAGACCAAAAAAATCATTGCATATTCTACACATCTGAGATTTCATTAAGCTCTAGCAGTGCTTTTTACAATTTAGTATGATATTGCACAAAGGGACAGGAGCTGTGTGCATGCAGTGCCAGGATTCATCTAACGACTCCCTCTCATGGGCTGCCAGTTCATGGAGATGTGTGACAGTGTTGACAGAATCTGAATCTATTCAGCGAAGTCCAACCGCTAGCTGTTGACGACCAAAACAAGGCTTGATTAGCGATGCCTCTGCGGGGATGCTGCTCCGTACAGCTGAACAGTTGTATACTGGCAGGAAGGCATCAGTACCTAGTTTACGAAAGACAAGGAAACTTAAGAAAGGGACAGGTATAACAAGAGAAAGCCCCTCAGCCACAACTAGAGTGGAAAGCAACAGTCCTGCAGCTCCTCTGACAGCTATATTAGTGCTAATGACAGGTTGTGCTGCGACGTGGCTCAGCTGCACCTGTGCTACAGGACAGAGTAACTGCTGGACAAGTTTGAAAGCATGTCGATTCAGGGTTCACAATGAAGCCCATTCATAGGTAAATTATACCGTAAAAATATATCCATAAACCTTGGTTGGAGAGATTAATTAGTGGTTTGCTCTCCAGCTCTTTCACAGACCTCTTTAAACCTCGCACAGTTTCTTTCTTTCTTTCTTTCTTTCTTTCTTTCTTTCTTTCTTTCTTTCTTTCTTTCTTTCTTTCTTTCTTTCTTTCTTTCTTTTGTTTTAGCTGTTTCTGGTCTCTATCAACTCCTCAGGGAAATAGCAGCCTGACTCTTCATCTGCTAACTATGTTTACTAGCTGGTCACTAACTTTGCTAGGTTTTTTTTTAAAGGCTTTATGCTGCACCTGAGAGCTCATCATCATCATCATCATCATAGTGACCTCGCAAAATGTTTTATTCACATTTGAGATGTTGTCCTCAAATAATGTTATTGCTCCTTTCAAGTTATGTATTGAAGCCATACTGTACTGTAAGTGGCCATAGGTCTGTTTTGACATAATTCATTTAGAGATGTCCCTGAGATACAGACACAGTAGGCAGCACTGATTGACATCTCTGTCATCATCTGGTATCCATGGAGACGCCAGGGGCCTTTAAATTGGTCAGTTATGTAGTTCATGACAACGTCGAGCTCAACAAGACAAAGCACCACTGATGCTGATGCCTCCCTAACCTCAACTTAAAATGAGCAGACCAACATGTTTATTTAAACCTGCGTCAGGCTTTGATTGAAGAGATATATGATGCACTGATCAATATTTCCCTGCTCCTATGTCATTGCTACGAATGATGTTTTGTTATCTCAAAATCTCCATTTATAATTATCTTGAGAAAACAAAGTTTGATTTTGTCAAGATCTCAAGAAAAGTCATCGTGGGTAAACAAAATGTATGAATGTATAGCCTCTTAAGGCTTCTGTAATATAGATAACGTTGACATATGTAGGCCAGAAACACAGGGGAATGGATTTAAAAACAACTGGATACATAAGGACAAATAAACGAAAAGAGTTGTTTTTTTTCATTAGAGCCTAGAAACTATGAAAACAACACAAAACTGCTGGAAGGCCCAAGGAAAACATAGTCCAAAATACAACAAGAAAACCTGGGGAGAAAAGAAAAGCAGCAGAAACAATGGGAACTAAAACCCGGCTAATAACACAGACAGAGTACTTACACAAAGCCGACCAACGAAGAAAGAAACACAGAAGATAAAAACATCAGGGACAAATGAGACACAGATGAGGAAATCACAGACATTTGAGACACGTGAGGTAATCACAGACATTTCAAAAACAAAACAGGAATCATTGAAGACAAACCAGGACAGACATCACAGTTTTGTCTGGTGAAAATATACCAGTTCCTGTGTTTGACATGGATAGTTAGAAATGGATGACAAGTGGCAAAAGTCCATCTGCTAATTTTAACACTCTCTGTTTCCAAGGTTGGCAATATTTAATCTCAACTCTACAAAACTCTTTCTATCAAACATCCATTGTGGGTGTTGCATTTGAGATGAATATTAAATACTGAAATAAAAAGTGACATTAGTACTTTTGGTATCTAGATACCCCCTGTAAATGTATTTGATTAAACTCTAAATGTCACCAACCAAGGGGGTGGTCCAAAGCCAACTCTGAAATGATATTTGAGACACAGCCTTTAGTCTGAGGATGGAATCATGAAACACTTTTGTACTGTTGCTGAAAACCAGAGAGATATAATACAGAACCTGCATATGCACCGTTGGTCATCGCAACATGTGCAATTACAAGAAATGTCACTTTGTGGACAGTTCAGGAGACCGAGGACGTGTAAATCCCTTTGGTTGCACAGGATTCAGAGCGCTGAGAGCTAATGTTTGTATGAACTCAAGAGGAGAGCACAAAAGGAGGCATCTCAGCCTAAAATATGAACATGGTGGGAATTTTAGAATTTTCAGAAGCATGACTCTAAAGTACTGCTGCTTTGTAATGACTGCACCAATTTATATTGCTCTTTATTAATTTGGGCCCACTGCCATGTTGCTCAGGCACCACTGACAAGAGACATTCAGGGAAATGAAAACATTTCTATGGATAAAACAATTTATTCCATAAACGATAGGATGTGAAATATGGCGCATACCACTTCGGAGCCATCAAAAGGAAGCTTCAGGGAGAAATTGCATGAGGAGGCATTATCAGGCTTGTCAGCACGGCCTGTCTAAAATAAATACCATTTGCATCTTTCTTCTATTTATCATCTGTTGCATTATGCCTGCTGTCCTCTCTCGTTGCTGATTAAATTTCCATTAGCCATGCTTACTAGTCGTGCTGGGGAGGGCGCTCCTGAAAAATGCTCTTTGAATGTGATTGCTCTGAGAGAGTCAAGGTTGGGTAATGACACGGTGGCATGATGATTTTATTCTTTATTTCTTAATTTTTTTGGGGGGGATACACACCGTGTGACAGCGTGTCTTTTACCAGTACATTTCTGGCTCCTGTCTTGGAGGCTGGCAGGAAGAGAAAAGGAAATGCAAAAGAGGGAGACTCTAGGAGATTGAAGTGGTGGAATTGCGGAAAAGATGGACGTTTCAATTGAAACGAAAACATCTTTTTGCGTACACCATTCATGTAATAAGATGAGAACCACTGCTTGAGGGTGTTCGGTGGGAAAAAAAATCTGCCAGGAAGAGTGTAAGAACTAACACTAAGCCCTGAATTTACATTGAAAGATAAACTTTCAAATTACCTCAAAAGTCTCAGCTGTATGTGTCAAAATTATTAAACCGCTGCATGTTTATTAAACTGTATGCAGATTCAGTTCAGCTCAATTTTTCTATTTTTGCCAAAATTTGATGTGGTATAATCAGCACAACACGCTCTATCCTTAGACCCTTGATATATGCACAGTTGTTACAAAACAAACAATTCAGCTGACACTATAATGGTTTGTTTGGAATCAAAAGGGGAAAAAAAGGAAAGTTAGTTTCAGCGACAAAACGCTGATATTGTGGCAGAAACTCAAAGTTATTATGAAGAGGGAATCTAAAAGCCAGTGGGATGTACAGTGAAATAACATAAAAACCACTGACCATCTTATAAAAGCTCCAGATGACCACTTTCTGGAGGCAGAGAGACGTTTATGGAGGTGTGGAGCTGCAACTTGCTCTAACCAGCTGCAGTTCTCCTTGGTTTCTTTAATGGCTAGCTGGATTGATTAGTGCAGGGAGGGTGGGCGGCCGTGCGGCCCGCTGCCTCATTACTCTCAGTTTGCAGGTGTTCTCGATGCTTCGGTGCCCCTGCTGCCTTGGCGTGGAGAAGACAGAGGACAGGGACCAGACCCACCTCGTTCATCTTGCGCGCTTTGATGGAGGTCATGCAGGAAAAGCACTCTTGCTCAGAATAAGTCGCTGGGAGTGACAGATGGAGCTGCAGAACGGGAGGGGAATCAGCTCAGCCTCAAAGTGTTTCATTTGTTTTTCATCTCAGGAAGGCGGCTGCAGGCACAGTTTTGATGACAGCACCCGCCAGGCCTACTTTATGGTTATGTAAGGCACCCTTACTGTGTGTGCTGGAAATTTACTACATCTTGATGAAACTGCAAATGTGTTGTTCTGATTGCATGTTTCGTGGTAGGTTAAAACAACGCAAATATATCTGTGCTTTAGTTTGTTTGGTCACAGCGACAGAATAGCCATGGCAGCCGCATAATGAACAAAAAAATTGTTGCGTGTCATTTTATCAAGATGTATCGAGCTGTACTGTAGAAGCATGCAGGATATACTCACATACACACAGCCTAAAAGCAGAAGTCTTGAAAGAGCAGGGTGGGTGAGGACTATTTACGCTAAACACGTCCCTTATAAATTATATTTATATACTAATTTGTTTTACTAATTATGTTTTGATGGGAAACATAATTGCTGCCTGGATTATGTTCACTACATTTGTGTACTGCACACAAAGCATCAGGACTTAAACACTGGAGCCAATGGTCCGACATGTGGTTGGGTTTAAGTAACAGAAGCACTTTGGTTAAGTGAACCAGTGAGTTAAGCATCTTAGGGTTTAGGTCTTTCTACCAACAGGGGTTCTGCAGACGAGCATTAAAAGATACTAACATGTGTATACGTATGTGCATGTATGTATACATGCAGATTTACACAAACATACTTAAAATTTTAATTCAAAATCAAATGCAAACAATCAGGTAAAAGCCTCGATGAGGAGATAAATTCTTAAGGTTAGACAAGGACAGATGTCCGTCTTTGGCAAGATATGTGATGACTGGAGTCCATCTGTTGAAGAACAGTCATTCCAAAGCTTTAGCCCTCATGTCTCGTTATATACAGAATACATGTTTGTGTCTTTCTTTACCCCCGTTCTGGGGCGCCAAAAAGGGGGGTAAGGAGATGGATTCTAGGGGCCCATGATTGAGGGGGGCCCAGAGAGGCCCCCAATGATGATGAAATGATAATACAGTAAAAAATAATGACAACAAGTTATTAACTAACATCACAAATGTTTTATTTTCAATGTCCTGGTAACAATAACTTTATTGTTTTGGAAACATCAACGCCTGTGTAGCCGATGTCGTATCTGGCCCTCTGCGTTGTGTTTCTCACGGCCTGCCCTAGGTGGGGTTCGATCCCACAACCTCCCGCACTGGAGGCGACGATGCTAACCTCCTCGCCAAGAGGTTGACAACCACTTGACAGGTTGGTTAGCATGTCTTTTATGGGTGGAGTGAGTGCACATCCGTTACACCTGCAATAATAATACATTTTACTACAGTCTCAAAACAATACAAAGGTGAATCTGTTTTGGGAAATGAAAAATGAATTCCATTGTATTCCATTGAGTGTTCAGTTCTTCCCCTACTGTACATGTCAACTGTCATGTTGTTCCTCTTTCACAAATATGGTAATGATAGTCAAAAATACCATTAAAATGCATAATTGTATATAAATAGCATCAAAACATTTCGCCGCTGTGTTGGGGGCCCTGTAAAGATTCTTTTCATGGGGCCCAAAATCCCTAGCGGCGCCCCTGCCCCCGTTACCTGATTGAAGCTGGTTGGTTTTTCTACCCAGAGTCCTGATTTTGTCTTGCAATGACTTTTTAAGTTCTTCAAATGTATTCTTGTTAACCGGCTTTGCTCTCAGCATGTGAACCCTCACTGCTGATTTAGTATATGCCTGTGGCCATCGATACCCACAGCCTCCCCAGCACAATGGTGATGACCCTCTGTCTGACAGATACTGTTGTCACTCGACACTGTGGTCCTAGAATATCTTGCTTTCCAATCGGTTTTTGAGACAGAGAGGGAGTCCTCCTCAGAGCATTAAGTGACTCAAGAGGAAGCACAAAGGAGAAGAGGTCGTTAACATTTCGCAACATCGCAGCAGATATGTTCATTCACAAGATTTCCTGATTGTGTGATTAAAAGAAATCCAATCAGAGCGGCATTATGCTTCAATCAAAACATGTTTTCTGTTGAAAATTAGTTGTATGTGTGTGTGTGTAATTTCTGGGAGACGGAGTTGTAAGAGTGCCTCGTTGGATGTCATCAGCAGAGATCTTTGAAAGAAACGCAAACAACACGGATTTTGTTCTTACAAAAGTCCTCGTCGAGTGACAAAATCTGGGGGCACATTGTCAGCCAAATGGCCATCTAGCCTGTCACAGCCGTCCTAATTGCCGTGTTAGAGCAGAGATCCGGCTGAGATACAGGTCTCATTATTCTCACTTTCATTTCACAAATACTTTGCAAATTCTCTCTTCCTGACTTCTAGCGCTGTCACTTATTGTTCTATCTCTGAGCAGGGTAGTTCTGGATCATAAACCCCATTTCCTCACATTTGCATATTCTCATATTCTGCCTCAGCTGTCTCGTCAGGTGAGAAAGTAGACCATCATAAAATAAAATGTTTCAGGCTATGCCGATTGCAAGGACACCGCAATTAAGTGTGACCAGACCTGTTGTTTAAGTCTCTTGAATTTATGCAGCTTATCGTGTGGTGTATTATCTTGACAATCTCCGTGGGCTTTAATTATTGGAACACTTAAAGTGTGTTGTAGAGTTCATCAGTGCTCTGTAACACTCAACACAGGGCTGCCAAGAAAGAAACGAGTATGTGGGCGGGGGGCAATTAGAGTGTAGAGCAGTTTCCACTCAACTCTTGTCCCACAGGAATTCTGTCCTCACATTTTGGTTCCAGTCAATAATTCAGCCACTGGATTTAACCATTTGTCATCATATCAAACTCCCCATTGCCAGTGTGTCTGGCTTTCAGAAGGGCTGGAGTGAAGGAAGGCTGTGGGGACGGAGGAGTGCATCTAGGTCAGTACATAACTTGGGAAATAATAGAACTCTATTGATATAGTTTCACTGAGCAATTGATCAGTTAGTTAAAGTGAGTTTTTCCAATAAATCATCCTTTCAAACTAGAACACGTACGCCCTGAAGCCTCTAAAAGTGACAATAAGAAACCCAAGATACCTTTACTACAAAGGAATGAGTCATATTACAGCTTTTATGTAGGAAAACTATGGTTGAAGCTGGTTTAGATTTAGACATAAACACTACTTGGAGGAGGTGAAAGAAAGACTGTGTTTGCAGCTACAAAATCACATGAATAATACATTCCTGAAATAGTAGTTTTTAAATCTGAGACAAAGATGATAGTTACCTGACAATGTTGCTTCCCCCAACTTGCTCAGATGTTCAGCCTTTGATAGTCAGCCTAAAACGACTGAGTAAATATACTAGATAGATTCATAGAGCGCGCTTTTTATATTTTGCTCACAAGACTAAAAAGGAGCTAACATTAACCCTGCAGAGACAGTAAACTTAAAATGAACCTAACTTTAGTTTAGATACAGTAAAGCTGTTTATTTAGGTGTTGATTTCTCTTTCTGGTGACAGACAAGAGATGCATCTGGTCGCCGATGTTAGTGACAAATATCACACATTTAATAAAATGTTTATGAGAATGACACAGAGCAAAAGATTTAAGATTAGAATCTTTACATATCATGCACTGGTATATAATTATATTTGTCAACACCAGCTGTCACACCCCAGATCGTATTCATAATCAGATTAACATCTGAAATGTGTGTCTCAAATTTCATCAGAAAAAAACAGTCTTAATTTGGTTGGTTTGAGTTGCGAGAGATACCTAACTTTGATGTTTATCTTTTAATCCAGCACAAGTTTTAAAGAGCAATGAATGACGATGATGATGACTTTTCTGTGCACGAGGGCAATCAGCCAGTACAGAGATGTTTTACTGTAGGCTACCTGGTTAAATCAAGAGTTTACACAATTCATTTCTCAGAAGTAAAACGCATTCATCCAACATCGTCAACCAAGTGAAGCAGTGGTGACTGGCTACTGTACCTTTGAAGAGGTTGTCGGTCCATTTCTCCGTTATTTATGCCTTTAGTTTGTAAAAAAAGAAGCAATACTCCAAGTAATTAGTATGATCATGAGGAGTCCATTGCAGGCCATTAAGCAACTTAATTTCACTCTCCAAATATCAAGCATTTTATGCTTTGACAGTTTCACAGTTGAGACATTAAAAGCCTGTTTGCAGTTTTTAAACTGCAAAATCTGCTGATCACGTAGAGAGAAATCATTTGACTTGATGTTTTTTTTTTCTTTTTCTTTTTTGGTTGAACCTCTCGGCTACAGATGCTATGTGTAAGAATCTTTTTCAAAACATTCAAAAATTACACTATCAACAGAATTTGAAATGACGGTTTTGATGTGATAAATATATCTCTCTTGCAGAGAAACAGTGGGGTCTTGACCAGACTGTATTTAGCAAATCCAGCATGCTAACTATCTAATCTATGTAAAACCAGATGATTTCTTTTCCACACCTTGAGTAAAGGAGCTATATGGTGAGAGTAAATACTGACCTCAGGAAAACACTGGATGGATAAAAGAAAATCAATATCCACAGTTGATAAGAAACAGGAAGTGTCGGGTCACCTGGTTGTAAGGAACTAAAAGCAGGTGCTGAGAACAGTAATAACTTTTGTGTTAGTGATTATCATATCATTATCATACCATATAACATATATTTTTTAGATGTAATAACAGTAAATGTCAGATATGACTAAAACTATTAGGATTTCACATCTGTTAACATCAGATAGCTTACCGAATTGCTAACCGAATTGCCCCTTGGGGATAAATAAAGTTGTCTGAACTGAACTACAGTATCAAAAATTGGTAAATCTTTTTTTATTTTATTTTTTTATTTTGTTGTTAGTTATGTGGCAGTTGCTGAAAATCACAATTGTATCTGCTCATTAAATGGATGACTTGGATATTTTTAGCATGTAACATCTTGTTATGAATAAATTATTCTATTCCAGTGTGGCTGCAGAGTGAGCCTGTTCAGTCAAAGCCTTGTCTTGAACACATATAAAAGCATAACATGTTGTTTAGAGCACCAATGTGGTGCCACTGTTGGAAAGGTCACATCAGTTCAGGCAATCTATAATTCCATCATCAATTGCCATTTATTAGTATCAAACCACTGCTACAAAATTACATCAAACATGATGAAATGGACTTGCATACGTGCTATACACAATGTAAGCTTTAAAGTAATTAAAGTACATGGGTTTTCTTATTTCTGGACAAATATCAATATATATTTATATATATTATATATAGATATATCAATGCCACTTAAAGCCATATATATCATTCCAGTGATCTAGAGCCTATAAATGTACAACTACATCCCTGGTAGCTAAAGGACCCTCATACACATTTAAGTAAACATTTCATTTCCAGACTTCTCATCACATTATTTTTCAGCATGAAGTTTAAATAGAAACAAACCAGGTAAAAAGAAGAAAAAGAAAAAAGAAAAAGAAATAAAAGCTTACATGGAAAACTTTAATGCGTTCCCTTCAACCTTATTATGTTCACTCCAATTTTTTTCATAAAAAGAAAACAAAATGGCATAAGTAAATGTATTCAATTTACAGGAACAAACAGAAGAAATGCTGAAACTCATACACTGCACTCTTCTAGAGGTCACTCCATTGAAACAAATACAACACTGAAGACACAAACTGTGTTGGCGGACTGGTGCTACAAAGAACTGATTGGCTGTGTCATTCAGTGTTTGTAAAAACAATGCGTAATCTTCCTTCTGAGGCTTGAAAACAAATGAAAGGGGGATTATATTTACTGTCAGTGAAATTATGACATTTTCTCTATGGCAACATGCTGAATTTTTCATGAAAAACAGACAATCGCCCAGGAGCGTCACGTGAAAACTCGTCGCAGTGTGTGATTCAGTCATTGGCGTCATGGAGAGACCTAGCTTAGATAGCTTGCTTTAAAACCCAGGCATTATCTCAGGCTCTGCATCATTGGCTGGCAACTTATTTTCCAGTTCAGTGGAAATAATGAGGGACTGGTTGACAAATACTTGATGCAACCTCTTTTTAAAATAGCACATCCCCCCTATGGCAGCTGCCACACTATCAGATCTCAAAGAAAATGGAGAGTCACACCACTCAGAAATTACTCTCAGTTTTTGTACCAATTGAAATGTTTGAGAGAAAAGAAATACCTGTTTCCGAAAGGGAAAAAAAAAATCTTTCTCTATTTAGAACTGAATCAAACTTGCCAATAGACTGGTTACAGTGGGAGAAATTCAACTTCTTCTCTTTCTTTGACAGGAGGGATAGCTTTCGCCTGCTGTGCAACAAACATATCTACCAGGCTGAATGCTAGCACTCAAGAAACAGAGGTTTTTTTGATACTGACAACTCAGTATGCTGCTCAGGGGAGTGGGGATGGCAACTGCAGGCGCCAGGCAGCAGCTCCAGCGTGTAGTATATGACACAATCTCCCAGTTAAAACTGACAAAGGCACAGGAAGGGTTTCATTAACCACAGGGTCAGAAGGAATCCCTCTCTCTCAGCTCCTCCAGCCTCCTCTGTGTTCATGCTTAGCCACAGACGCCTTTGTAACCAAACAGCACTTTGACGCCATGCTAGTAATTCCCACACCCTACAGAATACCTACTGTACGATGCTTTCATTTTACTGCGGGGTAACACTGGTTTACATCTATATTAAGCTGCTGGCATCCAAATTGTAGTGTTAAAGGGATAGTAGCATTTTTTTTAAAGTGGGGTTGTATGATCTACAAATAGCCCCTAAGTACTTTAATTGCAGTAGAAGACTCTCTGCACTCCTCCCATTAGCAACGCCAGCCCATAGCCCTGCCCAGAGATTTACAACATACATTGTTGTGAATGGACCCAAAGAAACGGCCTATTTTTGTGGCCTAAAAGAGGTTTTACCTGAAAAAAAAAATACACAGTTCCATTGTTCATTATAATACAATTTTTTCCAGCCCCTCAAAGTGCAGGAAAAGCGCAGTTTTTATTTGGACCTAACCAACTCGCATATCCCTCCGCCCAGGGTTAGCGCCCGCCGATCAGCAGTTGGTTAGCTCCAAATAAAAACTGTGTTTTTCCTGCACTTTGAGGGGCTGGAAAAAATTATATTATAGTGAACAATGGAACTGTGTATTTTTTTTCATGTAAAAACTCTTTTAGGCCGTGAAAATAAGCCGTTTCTTTGGGTCCATTCACAACAATGTATGTTGTAAATCTCTGGGCAGGGCTATTATGGGCTGGCGTTGCTAACGGGAGGAGTGCAGAGAGTCTTCTACTGCAATTAAAGTACTTAGGGGCTATTTGTAGATCATACAACCCCACTTTAAAAAAATGCTACTATCCCTTTAATACACTGTCAAGCATTATATGTGCTGAACAATATCCTGATAAGTTGATTGTTTAGTTGTGATACAAAACGAGTCATTCCAGCGTCTGCCACAACACATTCATGTTTGTCTTTAAAACTGTTAATGCCACTTGCAATATATTGCCTCACCTCCTCACGTTGGCTCTCATTGGCAACACAGTGTGTGCTCGGCACTAGCACGCTGTCACAGCTGTCTCCTGAATTTGTTATGATGTTTCCTACACTGACGTCCAGAGTCACACATCATCCACAAAATAATTCGTGCTGTTTGTTTAAACCCTGGTGTGTATTTGTGTGAGTTTTTTTCTTATCGTTTCTTTCTCCAGCCAGAAAATTGTTGATAGTGTCAGGTACAGTATGTCAGTCGCAGAAAAATATGAATAAATGTGTTTTTCAGACACGTCCCTGTCCATTCTGAAGACATGACAACAAGCAGTTAGGATAGTTTGTGTATACAGTTACAGTTGTACACAGTTTGACATATTGATATCCAGGATGACGATGATTTGAACTGCTTCTGCTGCAAAACTATTCATCATATGATCATAATTCTTTCAAATATAATAACCACTGTAACTATGTTTGATTCACTTTTTATGTGTTTTTTTAATGTGCTATTTAGGGGTTCAAGTGTGTCACATTGGTAAACTGAAGAAGTTTTAATGAAACCACTTCAAATAAGTGCAGCTACACGTACTGTAATAATGATATCTGTGACCTACTATGTGGAGGTCTATAATTTGTGTGTGTGCTGAAATATTGAATGTCTTGTTATTCGAAGTAGCCAAAGTAATGAAAATTGTTATGTGGGCAAAAAAACTGCATAAAAGAGCTTAGTTCAGGGTTGTGGGAATAATGCTCTCGATAAGGGTTAGTCATGATTGATGGAATACTTGAAAGGCACATTCAGTAGAGTACATGACCTCCTCCGAGACTCAGTTTTAACAGCTGTTGTTTCATAATACAACAAATCCAAATCTGTGATAAAAACGCATTCAGACAGAGGAGTACGATCAGGGTGAGAGTAGATGGTTTGAAACGGGCAATCTAAAAATTCAGGGTCGGGATTGTGGAGCCACAATAATAGGCTACGTACTAGCATGAATATTTAAAATCCTCTTATCTTAAATTTAAACGTGGAGAGATTTCTTTTCCCTCCGCTGTCGGCCAAGAGTGCGAGGTGAGGCAGTGATCTCTGCAGGTGGGTGGCGTGGCCCCTTTTCAGCTTGTACATCAACATGAGTTTTTTTTTTAGCTGATCTTGTATGAGGTCGGTCACACACAGCCGTGGATGTTTTAGTCAAGAGTGTATTCAGGTCAAAGGATACTCAAAAGCCCTGGGCTGCTGCTGGGGGAAAAAAAAAAACATAATCTACCCCAGGTGCATTATAGGATGAATGAGCAGTGGTTTTATGTTTGTAAATATCTCTGCATCATATACTGAGCGACACACTTCTCTCAGTGATGATGATGCAGTGCAAATAGTGATTAATCCTATGTACTGTGGCATCTGGCCATCTGTGCACAGGAGGATTTATAGTGTTTGAGGGCAGAGGGGAGAGGATCAAATATGCATGATACGGCACAATTAAGATGACTCAATAACTCAAGCTACACTGTACAAACAAGACTGATATGTCCCTCATGTCGCGGAGAATAGTCCCAGCAAGGTTTTTACAGGAGGTGGTTGAATAAGCCTGATGATTGGACTATTACTCTAAACAGAAGACAAGCTTTTGGAAATTAATGAACAAAAAAGGGACTATAGGGTGATCAACTACACCCCCATTTGTTTCACCAGGGTTTAACTGTACAACCTTGATAAATATTTTAGCTGTAAATAATTTGATAAATATTTATGTTTAGAAAACAGGATTAATTTACTGCTGTTTACATTCTGTCTCATTGCTACCACATTTCTTCATTTAACTATTTTGAAATCAGCACCAATGCAAATCATTTTTATTATTCCAATCATTACGATGGAAAGTTAGATTTTATTCAGCAGAGAATACAGACCAAAAGTTCTTCAAGTTATGTCTGACAATTAAAGCTAAAAACATTAGTCATCATCTATCCATCCTAAATGTGGCCAATTGTAATTTTTGCTGGCCGTTGTAAGGTTAGCTAATGTTACAAAGTAAGAAAACAAGCTGCTTTCATGATATCCTGATTTAAGTGAGTAGGTAAAACGAAAGTAGCAGTGTGGCAGTGGATTTTGTGTTGAGTATATAATGAATGTTTGATATTTGGATTAGTTCATATGAGACACTGCAACTTTAGTGGACTTAAGCTATCGTAAGATTGGCTAAGATCAGAAATGAGCAATGATTAACATTAGCTAATGTTACAATTTACTGTTGTAGCAGTAGCTAACGTTAGCGAGCAAAAAAGCAAGCTGCTTCATAATTAAACTATTACGTAATGTGTGATTTTAATCCGAGGGATTAAACCTTTCTGTCAGTCATTCCCAACCTGTGAGCTGCGCCCCCAATATATATATATTTTTTAAATATATATTTTATAGGCTATTTGAATAATGTTTTAAATGTTAATAAATAACTTTAAAAATATATTTAAATGTTTGAATTCTCTTTTCATTGTTTTGTTTTGTTTTTCCCCTATCATTAAAATAAAAAGATGCTTTGAGAAGGCATTATTTGGCCTCCGTTGTGGTAATGGGGTTGGAGGTGGGCCTCAAACATTTTTGAAAGTGGGCCCTGAGTTTGAAAAGGTTGGGAACCACTGCTCTAATAACATTAGATTTGACGGATAGTAAACAGTAGTTATTAGTTAGCTTTTGAAATGATAGCTCAAGTTGATGATGATGTAACATTAGCGGTTGTAGCAGTTGTACAGATTGGTGGGGCGATCCTGATTAAAGTGATGCAGTGCACAAACTGACAGCACTATTTGCAGTTCAGTCCTGAGTTTTCAAAAAATCCTGATTAAGATGATGCAACTGTTATATACGCCAGGTTTTGTTTGGAGGATAAAAGACCCAGAAGTTATCAGATAACATCTACATTGGTCCTAACAGGATTGAATTGTAACATTTGCTCATGTAACAGATAAACAGACTGAATTGCTGAGTTCCAGCCCTGATTTTTCAAAGATCCTGCTTCATAAATATTCATGTGTGACGCCCTTGAAAGTGTAACTGTGAGATTCTGACTATCATTTAGTATCTACTAGCTTTAGCTGTGCAAGGTCAAATTTGGACATGTGCATTCAGCTAACGTAAGGTTGTTTATTGAACAACAGAATCACTTCTCACTTGGTCATTTTGACAACAATAAAACAGTTTGTTTTTCCAAAGTAAAATGGCAAAGGGAGACATTGTATCCTCTCCAACAAACCACCTTTGGCCGAGTTCACAAGGACATTATTCTGATGATTATAAAGTTCAAAAACAAGATGCTTGTTAACAGTTTTTTGGGAAATGTTGTGTTTTTACGAGGACACTCGCATTGGTGCACTCTGACTAAGACCCTCCTGGAGTGATAATGACAAACCCCTATGAGTGCTCATTAACTCAGATATAGTATTATATTGTAACATGAAGACTTTTATTGCAAATAATAGTGATTTGATAAAAGGGACTTGTTAATACCAATATTCAAAATAATCAACATCCAGTACAATTCATATGGAATACTAGCATGGTCTTTACTGCTTAGATAAGCAACCAACATAACTCCAGACTGTCACCAATGTGCCACAATAATTATCATGACTCTGAATAGCAGTTTTAGTTCATCAGCAAAGTTGATTGAAATAAATCACAAACAAACATGGCCTGGTGATCTGTAGGAGGTATGTATTTTCAGACCAGGTTGAAGAACCAAAATGCTTATTTTTTGTTGTTTTTTTTTTTGGAAGAAAACCGGTTCCATTAATAAAGAGTATGAACACCTGTAAAATGGCCACCTCAAAAACACAGGTTAACTTTGACATGCAGCACAACCATACTCTCTGCACATCGTCAACACGCAAGTGTGTGAAAACTATGACTACACACTGGCTCTAAAGATCAAAAGGTATCCTATTTTCTCCAAATATACACACATTGATTCTGTTCTATAATACTGTTATATTGGTTCACACCCTCTCTGTTTCAAAAAGTAGGTAATTTGATTGCAAACATTGTTCTTTTTAATGTACTCGTCTGACAAAAAAAGAAAAAAGAAAAAAAAATCAACAACAGTCATGGCATCTAAATGAACCTGACAACATTATAAACTATGCCATACTGAGCCTCATTCAAATAAATGTCACATATTCAGTTTTACATGTTTCAAATGTATCTTTTGTACATTGTTTTCATAAAGGAAGAGAATAAATATATTTCTGACCAATTCTCATTATACTTTAACATTTAAACAAGATCATATGGTGCAGTATTTTCATAATTTGTAAAACAAGCTGATAACAATTTCAGTACAAACAATAAAAGAAAAAAGAAATGTTTACCAGACCTCAAAACAAATCACCACAAAACGTAAAAGTAATAACAGTGTTTGTGCTTTAAGTCTTTTAACTGCGATGGCTATTTCTCTATAGGTTTGCAGTTACAAGTTCATGTGAAAATACTGTGTGAACTCGGGTATTGTCTGTCCCTTGAACGGGGGGCAAAATATAACACAATCCAAATCCAAACAAGACTTGCAAACATGTTAACCTGTACGACAAATACTGCATTTGTATCAGATGCAATTGGCTTATTTGAAAATACCTGCGAGAGCCATAGGTTGACACATTAATTGTTATTGAATAAAATTCCTAATTAGTGTGTGTCAAACAAATGAGTTATATATTATTGAGAGCATCTGGAAGTTAATTGAATGTCTATGGTACTATTAAGGCATTATAGTACAGTGTCTCTGTTTCCATTATGGACTGAAGATACTTGAGGATGAATATGCCATGCTGACAGTCTTGTCAAAACGTAAACCCTGACGATAATAACGCTGATTTTGATTCTTTGATATGATTCATTTGAGTGAACAAAGAGCCACAGTTTCTCCTATTAAACGACCTCATGGTTTAATTGATTCTATGCTGCTGTGGACGTTCACTGGCTCTGAGGACACTGATCATCAGTTTGTAGTCAACTTGCTCATCTTGAAGGAGTTGTTAGCACCTTTGCCATGTTTGTAGTGATAAGCATGTTCATAAATTTTGTTTTGTATTCTTTTCTTCTAATTAGCATGAGAAGTTTGGACACAAATTACGTTTCACTGCTGTTTGTTTTAGTGCGGATCATGTTCTCGGCCACATGTATTGGTGTATTTCATACAAATATTAGGTGGGCTCTGGCTCTCTGTTTTTCAATTATTTGTTAATTGGTACAATGAAGTAGATATATTAACTGTAAAACACTGTAATATATTGAAGTGTTGAATTATCTGTAAAGAGAAAGAGAGAGGAATAAAATACAGTGCTGCAAAGTGCTGCTTTCCCAGAATCCATTAACTAAGTATCGTGCCAGAAATTGAAGCCAAAAACTTCAAGCGACCTACAATGTGCAGCTGTGGGATTTCAGCCAGGAGATGATCAGTAGGTACACGGCAACATTCAGAGACAAAATGCCCTGTTCAAACGCCTACTGGAGGTGGTTTGTTTCAAAGAACTGCATCTTTTTACGAGAAAAGCTTGGAACAGTTGAACTCAGGCTCTGTTTTTTTTTTCTCCTTCTTCTCAGTTTGTTCTGACATTCACAGATGTGAACTCACCAAAAACAAAAGTGATGGAGATTATACTGTCATATTTATATTTTCAAGAAAAATGTAAACATAGGGCAGCGATGTTCCTCCCTTTGTACTGTACAAAGTCATGAACTGTGTTAATGTTCTTGGTCGAATGAGAAAAGCTGGTCCCACTTGAAAACAAAAGCCTACACTATATTAAAATATAAAGATACAATACAGTATACTTTGCTACTTTGACGGCTGCCTGATCAAAGCTGTGAGGCAGGCATAGTAACTGAAGGACCCATTTCAGAATACACAAAGCACACCTTCAACACTGTTCATCCACCTATTGAGTAATCATGACAATACAGGTCCTGAAAAAGCCCTGCCTTTTTTGTTATTTTGTTTTTTTTTTCCTGTTTTTTTTTCTGTATTTTTCAAGCACACTCCATAATCAAAATTTGTATTGTTAGGAATCTAAATGTCTTTCCTTTGTTCAACAACCCATAATACATTCAATACAACATTGGTATGGTAATTCTGCGTACTGAGAGACTTGGCACAATTGCTTCTTTTTTTTTTAGCCATGTACAAAAACGGATGGAAATGTCAATTTTGCGCCATCGCCCCCCAGAGAAAGAGGCATGAAAGTATCTCATTTGGGAGGTTTGGGGGCTTTTGATATGATTGGAGGAGGAGGAGGGGTGGGCCCGGGTTGGGGTGAGCACTGATTCACAAGGTGGTCAATCAATAAGAAAACAAAAGATAAACCAAAAAAAAAAAAAAAGAAAGCAAAAGCAAAAGAGAGAGGAAATAATAATAATAAAAAAAACATCATAGTATTTACATGACAGAATTTTCACTAAAAAGTAAAGAAAAAAACCCAAAACATATCCCCACACAGTAACGCTGATTATTTCCCCCACACGGCTTTTTCAACAAACTGTACCAGATTGGATTCCAGCCATCAGCAAAGTCAAAAGGGATTCATAAATGCTCTCGACAGTCATTGTGTCCGGGCTGGCCTCTGCTAGTACACGCTGATGAAGGAGGAGAGAGCCAGGACCAGGTATCGGCAGGCCATGGGGACGTGTGCGCCTCCTGTGCTCCCATAGGGTGCAGTGTGGGGTGCTGTGGGCAGGAAACAAGAGAGGCTCTGATTAGTTGTGATTGTACTTTTCAATCCGCCACACCCCTCGTGAGCAAACCTGCAGTCAGCTTGGCATGGTGCTTCAAAATGAGATTGTAACAACTGCAATTACTGTACAACTGTTGGTGATTTGAGCTGGTTCCTCGGCTGCATGCTTCTGTAACAGATACTTAACATGGGCTTTGATGCTGAACATTATGTCAAAGTACTCAGATCCTTTGTTTAAAATGAAAATACCAACACCAAGATGTAAAAAAATACCCTATCATTTAAATGTACTTTAAAGCAGAAGTAAGCGATATTTTTGTGTTAATATAAGTCTTAAATAGTTATATCTTCCGACAGCAATCACTTACATAGAGTGTTTGGTCTGAAACACGGGTCTGTCAGTCACTCTGCTCTGCTCTGAGCCGAGGAGAAAACTTCTTGTATCCTACAAGTTTTATCCAATGAGGAGAGAGAACGGCTTAAAGATCAAAAGAAACGGGAGAGGCCCTTGCGACTTGGACTGTTAATACAAATGCATCAATGCACGTATAGCTTTACTGTTGAAGCCAGTGGAGCTAGTTCTAACTACTTTGAATACACTTAGATACTTTGGTTTTGTAGCCCAGGGGTTAGCCATCCCTCCTGAAGGTCATAAGATAAATCTGATGAGTCGTGAGATGATTAAAGGCAACATTTTAGAAAATATGCTTATTCGCCTTCTTGCTGAGAGTTAGATGAGAAGACTGATACCGTGGCGGTGCATAAGCCTAGAGTGAAAAAGAGTTGTTTTTACACTTAGAGATTAAGATTTTCAGATTAAACAATGGAGTTATAATGTGTTTATTTGTAAGCGTTTAAAGGCGCTGATAGGTGGATTTTCTCTAACCTTTGGACAGAGCCAGGTTAACTGTAGAAAGCTGCTGCTGGTATTGCATACCATTATACAGTGTTAAGTCGTGGGGATGGTGTCAATCATTCTCATCTTATGTTTTGTCAACAAAAGTAAAGAACTTAATTTGGCAAAATGTAATCTTTTCCTTGAATGGAGTAGGAAACACATCCTGCCACACAAACCAGCATTCATTAATGCAGTGCCCTCTAATGTTTTATTTATTTGCTGTAATTAGTGGGACCTAATAAAGGGCCACAACCCGAGTTAACAAGCACTGGCTTAATCTTAACAGTGCATAGTATTTTAAAAGCTTTTCATGTCTTTCCATGCAAAATGTGAAAGTCCACTAACACAGGTGTTTTCACAGTCAGTCCTCTAAGCCCTGATGGGAGGCATGTTCAGTCCAGGCTTGATTGACAGCTGTCTCACTCCCCTGTTGACTCTGTAGCACACATGAAGGCGGGACAATTTAACCTATTATTTGTCTTATTGGTCCCTGCGTTTATCAGTGGACCAGACCAACCAACCAGCTTTAACCTGACTGCAGGTCTAAGCCTCAGTGACTGAAAACACCTGTGTGACTGTGCAGGGTCTCTTAATTTGAAGGAGCTCAGGGCACTAGTGGAGTCGACGTATACAATTGTTTTAACTGGAAAAACTCTATGAAACTTCACTGCAGAATTAGATGGGGTTTTTCTTTTTTCTTTGTTCCACAGATTCTGAAATATTCTTTAGTGCTTTCCTCCTGTCTCATTTTATTCTAGCTGGGTGTCCACGCACTTATTCCCCGTTCTCCCTCTTTCATATTAGTGGTAAAAATAAGTCATCGGTGGAGAGAGGAGAGTAGATGAGGGCTACATGAGGTGTTTTCTTCACATTCCTAGTGAAGGCAGCTTTGTTTTGTGCTGTTTGTGTTTCTCTGACCAGCAGACAGCCACAGTAATATGAACAGGGCTCTCTGGAGAGCTGCGTCAGGCAGGCAGAGAGGGAGAGGGCAGCCTTTCATTTGGAGGGGCTACTCGGCCTCCTCAAAACAGACACACTGTTTTAGCTTGTAGCTCAATAAAGCACAGCTCACGGGTTACAAAACATGCTCTCCATCAGCACACACACCTGCACGTACAGGTCACAACGCATGCATGCTTGCACGCACGCGCACACACACACACGCACACACACACACACACACTCAGAAGCACAGCAAGGCAGTGCAAACAGGCTCTGCTCTACCAGGGGAAATCATGTGGTGCACAGCCCATATCAGCGGGGTGCCTCTATTTACACGGCCATGTAATTAGTTCACATTGTAACTCCTCTGATGTGGACCTCACGTTGCACAAACACACTGAGGAAAGCAACAGCATTACCACACACACACATACATACATACTGTACTCACACAGATGCAATCACAAGTATTAAAAGTCCTTCTATTTATGTATTCTTGGGGTTACAAATGGGAAGCAGGATCCAGCTGTGCTGCTGTCACTGTGGGCAGTGTAGTTATTCAATAAGAAGCCGGGCTGGTTGTCATTATTATAGTGGCACATGGCTGTGTGTTAAAATAAATACATCAGTACAATGATGCAGAGAGCGATCTTCTCTTACCAACATAAGAGCTTACTGGTGACAATTTTCACAGGAGATGCCAGCGAGAGAGAGAGAGAGAGAGAGAGAGAGTGAAACATGAGAGTGAAACATGCACACATTTCCCATTATCACCTACCACAGCGCTCCCTTTTCCTGATATTTTCAAGCATTATTTGTCAGGATTGAAGTTGTTTACCTATTAGAGTGAAAACTATCGCTCCACTGACAGAATGAAAAAGGGCAACGACAAAAAAAAAAGGAAAAGTAGCGACTAGAGGAGCACAAATAGGTGCAAATTTTGATGATGTGTGTGTTAGATGCAGGGTTGGCCTGTATGAACTGCACTCCCCCCCTCCCTCCCTCCCTCTCTTCTTTCTCCTTGCCTTTCTATCTTTGTCTTCCCATTCTGCCTCATTCTCTCTCTTTGTATCCCTCCCCTCTCTCTCTCTCTCTCTCTCTCTCTCTCCTTCTATCCAAAGTACAGGATAATGACACAGTTTTCCTGGGCTGTGAGAGTGAGCCGAGAAGTGTAACCATGGCAACAGCTCCTGTCCTGCTCAGCCGGTCCACTGTTGCTGAAGCCTGAGTGAGCTGCATTGTGCTAGCCACACTAGCAAAAATCATTTGGGGTTTCTGTGTATGTGCAATTGTGCATTCGTGCCTCTGTGTGTGTGTGTGTGTGTGTGTGTGTGTGTGTGTGTGTGTGTGTGTGTGTGTGTGTGGGGGAGCGTGAGGTGGCGGTGGTGGATGGGGAATAGGCAGATGACACTGTTACCCATCTTCGGTTTCTCATCTGGTCAGTGTCACTGTCCTCTTTGGCTCAGTAAATGCTGCAGTAATCACATTAATAAATATCTTCTACACAACTGCTTTTCATGCAGCAGTTCAGGGAGCCTGCAAAGTAATTACTGGATCTCTACTATGACTAATGTTGGGCTGGAGAGCGTAACAATAAACCCCTCTCTACGGCAGGACGGGAAGTGTTAATTCAGCTTGGGGTATAGTCAGTACTGGGTTCCTGCCTCCTAACAGCATTTGATTCTGGGCTTGTTTAATATCTCCCTGTGTCGCTGCGAAAAACAGGGGCCTCCATTGTTTTGACTGTGTGGGTTGTAACTTGCCATTTTAATTAACTCCCCAAACAGGAACTGCCTGCAACACCATTACTCTGCTTATTAACATGAAGGGGATAGAAGGGAAAAAGAGACAAAGACAGAGAGCGAGCACAAGAGAAAGACACATACGGGGGAGAAGAAGGAGGAATCAAAGGAAGAGGGAGCTGGGATAAAAGACAGTGATTGAAAGAGGTGCGAGTGTGAGGCTGCAGCAGCAGCGGACAGGAGAGAGAGGAACAGAGGGGGGGTGAGGGGAGGTGTGTGTGTGTGTGTGTGGTTCTGACTGAGCACTACCTCTTTGGGGTTTGAATTTAATTGCCATGTACATCAGCAGAAAGCTACAATGAAGTAACAGAATCCCAGACAATATATCATACAGAAACCAACAGTGTCAAGACGTGCAAATGCTGGGAAGACAAGCGGTGCTCCAAAAGGGGGGGGGGGGGGGCAGGGGGAGATAAGTGGAGATGAAAGCGATACACTTCAATTACTGTTTTGCAACAGAATTGAAATGAAAAACTGAAGCCTCCCCAGCACTAGCCGGAGTCATATGAAAATAACAATCCCTGGTTCTCTCCTCTGATTCTGGACTGGAGCTATCAGCTTTAAATAGTGTGCTGGGAATACGAGCCAATCTCGCTCTCGCCCCCCACCCCCCCCTTTTATCCCTCCCAAATCTCCATCAACAGCAGTTTTGTCACCCACATATCATATGCACAACAAATGCTAAGGCCCTGAACCTCAGTCACTGTTGACACAGATAATGAATCACACTGAAATATGCCACGGTGACACTCGGTGCAGGGTTTGCGTTGAGCACCATCTCAGATACTATGCACTGCTCTGTGATTCACCGGAACATCATCATTCATCAAGCGGCAGTGTTGAGCACCGTTTCCTTTCTTCTTTTCAATGCTGCACGCACCGCATTTATGAAAACATGTGCTCCATTCATAAAATCTCAACCCTCAATCCTGTGTTTACTCGCCGTGTGCTTCATACATGGTCTGTAAAACACATAAATAAAAAAAAAGGTGGGAGGCTAGAAGAATAGAAAGAAAATCTCCCATGTTTCTGGTTTGGATTAAGTGTCCAATTCATTAATTTGTCCTTTAGTGGATGATTCATCCATTGAGTTGGTCATATCCTTCGAGCAGGCTGTCACAAGCAAACGCACAGACGGCAGCCAGCCAGGCAGCATCCCAATCCCCCCGAGGACACGACTTCAGAGATGGGCTCCTCTGAGCAAGAGGGTGGGGGAGGGGTTCGGTGTCCTTGACCATCAATCAGTGGCCTCTGGTCCTCCCCCCGCAGCTCCCCTGAGAGAGTCCACATGAGACACTCCAGAGCCAGAACTGATCCTGCACACACCACGCTGTAAATCGGGCTAAATCCCTCTACATGCAAGGTTCGCAGCAGCCACCAAGGGTGTCTTTAACACACCACTGCAAATACTTTTTTTTTTTTGGAGCCCCTTGCTGCTGTTCTGTTCGCCGTATAAATGGAATATCATGCGACGCTCATGACATCTGATGGGGGGATGCCGTGCCTTCAAAGAATGTGCTGCGCTTCATCGTCTTCTAAGTGCTTACACACCGGGAGTGTGCGAGCACTTCATAGAAGGCGATCAAGACATTTTCCATGCTTTACCTCACTTCAATCCACTGACAGTGAAATACTTTCGTCCCCTCCGCCATTCATCTTGTACCCTCTTGCCTGTAGCAGCCTGCCATATTGAGTTGGTGCACAATTGACTCGCCGACCCATCAGCCCATTCATCCATTTCTCTCTCTATTCGTCCTGTTCTTGTACAAGCAAAATGTTCATCATCGCCAGATATGATGTTCAAAACTCATCACCTTCGTCTCCCGCTACGATTATCACACACTGCTGCTCCACAGAGCCCCCATTCACACGGACCTTCAAGCTCATTAGCCCCACCAATCATTTACATTAGTGCTAGTAATGAAAAGCCTCCATTAATAAGATGGCCTTCAGAGATCATTTACCCTCCTCCGCCTCCCAGTACCGCCGTATCCTCACCCCCTTTCCCACTGAATTCCCTCCCTCTCCCTCTCTCCACATCCTGGTGCCTGCCGGTTATCAACACCCAGCAGAATGCTTTTTGGGGCTGGAGCCCGGGCTCTAATAGCTCCTCTCAGCATCAGTATCTGACTGGAGAGTGAATGAGCGAGAGAGACGGGTCACCTGATAGCTCGCTGAGTGAGCTGGGGGCTCTCGATTGCAGGCAGGCTTTGGCCTTCAGCTTGACTTAATCAACGCCTCTGTGGGGTATCTGGACACATAAGAGAGCCCTCAGCACAGTGTGAGCTGGAGGAATCCCGACAGAGGAGACATTTCCGGCATTCTCCACACAGATTCTCTTCCTTTTCATTATTGATCGACCTCTCTCTCTTACAGTCTCCCCTTTCTCTTGCCTCTTAAACAGGAAGTACGTGACTATGCCTATTACAGGATTTTAACTCAAGTCTAGTTATAAGTCTGACATTCGAGGGAATCCAAAATTTAGAGTGACATACACATATGTTTATTGCACCTATCAGTTCAAGGACATGCTTTATGCAGGAAATCAATGAGCTTGTAAATGATGTACTTTATATGCAAGCCTGATGGAAAAATCTGCATTTTTAAAATGTTTTATGAATTTTCCCTTGTAGGTTTTTTTTCTTCTTCTTCTTCTTCCTCTGATTCTAGAGGGTAAATCCACATCAGCACGTTCTGGGAATAAACAAACAAACAAACTAAAAGAAAAGGGAAAAAAGGAGAGTGGATTGATACTTTAAGCAAGCGTTTTTAATCACAACATTTCCAAAAGCATAATTACTCCATGACTTTGGCTGCTCCTGCTAAATCTGTTTAATGTGAGAGGCTTAATAAAATGCACAGGGACACAAACAAATGGCGTCAGCATATAGCAAGTTCATGAAGCCCCACTCTTCCTTTCTCTCCCTCTCACTGTCTCAGTAATAATCCCCCTCATATTTAGGTCTCTCACTCCCACTCTCTCTAATAATTCCCCTCGCCCCCGTCTCCCCCTCACTTTTTAATGCTTATCAGGGTTTTATTTCTGTGCAAGTCCTGCTGCAAACCCAGGGATTTCGCTGAGTCAGCCAGTGCTTAGCCCTGTGCCCCCATGATGACAGCAACAATTTGGCCAGTTATGAGGAACGTCTTACGACCAACCGATGCTACTCGCGCCTCTCCTTGAGCTGCTCCATCAATACAGCCTGATAACATCTGATCTCCAGCTGGGAGGCAACCCTGTCTTCCTGCCCTCTCTGTTCCACCCATCTCCTTCGCCTGTAGCCTCCCAAAATAGCAATTCCCTGCTGTTATGTATGTGGGATTATGATAAGACAGCTCTCTATTATCAATTTCCATTATAGTGCCGATAACACAGCAGGGCTGAATGTAGAGGGTTAAGTGCATTTTCTTCTTGATGGATATGAGATAACTTTATCACTGCAGACTGCCTGGTTATCACTGTTCACCTGAGGCTAGTCGAACCTGACTGGAATTTGCTTACACTGAGCATCTGTGCACTATAGCACACAGCCAGAATTTGCTCAGATGGTCATACTGTATGCAGACCAATCCATATTTTTTGTTCATATTTACCTTCCCTGAGCTGTTAATTGATTTCTCTGAGATCAATTCAGTGGTTTACAGAAATTGTTTGACCGAAAAGGGCCAAATCAATTGCCAAGTGATTAGCATGTGCAGTGGATTATTTCTAGCTGAGGTGCTGCAAAGACTTGAGGCAGCACGGAGGAGAGGCGCGATTCAAAGGAGGCACACGCCATATGCTTACGTTAATTATTGCTAGCTCAAAGTGCGCTTTAGATTGTGCACGCCCATAGACTGTGAATGTCACACATGAAAAATTCCTTTATTACAGACACAACCTGAGGCGGTGAAGGCTCTCCAGTCTCTGCTCCCCACCTCGTTGCTGACTGCCTGCGGGAGGTTCAGATAAAAGCTAGTCTCCTGAAGTGAGCACCATTGATTCAGAGCGGTATTTTATACAGCAGTTTGAAACAGTACAGGTGCACAATACCAAGCTCAGTCTGGTCTACGTGTGCGTATGAATACCTTTCCGTCTAATTTTCACACTGAGATCTTTGTTAAATAGTTTTTAAGGTTTTGGGTTCAAGGTCTCAGAACTGAAAACAAACATGTACAACCTCCCACCCTTGCCACAGTGTCTGCTGCTACTGCTGCTGCTGCGAACTGGACATCGAAACAAAAGAAAACAAAATAGAGCGCTGATGCTACTGACATGACCTTCTTGTCACATGTAGCTTTGAGAGACTGCAGTGTAGAATTAAAATGAATTCTTTTTATAGTGAAACTAGAAAACTAATTGTGGTGCTGTTAATTAATTCTTAATAGCCTCCGTCTGTTGTCCTGGAGATGGGCTGCACTAAAAAGGCTAAAAACTAAATCACTAATGTCATTTGCAGTTAATTTGGGGAGTGTAAATTGGGGTGAATTTGACGTGTGTCACATTGATGCTCTTTGTCTGATATTTCCATGGGTTTGCTGCAGATGTATGAAACAAAGGATCCTCACTACATTTTTCAGTTATATTACAATGTGTGGGCCTTCTTTATACAGCTCCTCAAATAAGACAATAAGTAATATCGTGTATCTTGACAGTTTTATGTATAAACAGAATCAGTTACATGAAAGGCACTTAAAATTAACTTAATGTAAGATACAGCAACAAGTACAAGTCCTTTCTACAAGATAATATTCTGAAAAACAGTGCTGAACAAGTTAATGCACCATCTTAATGTAAATGTTGAGGTGGATCTGACTTTCAATATTCAACTTCTTGTTTTATAGTTGTAACAATGTCTTACAGTATTGGTGTGAGTTTTAAAAAGATGATTATATAGACTGTATGTAAAATATGATCATATATCAATAATGTTACTAGTATAGTGGCTGCAGAGTTCAGACAAAACTTAGATACATGACAGCTCAGATTATTTTATGTGAAATCTTCTGGAGAATAACTAGTCAATATGGTTGCAGTGGAGAAGATGCACTCAACAGCATAAAGTGGAAGTACTCAACTACAAGTGCCTCAAATTTGTACTTAAGCAAGTAACATCCTTCCTCCACCATTGTGCTGAGATAAAATTCCTCTTCTAATGTGGCTAATTTTAGCCACACTGAAGTGTCTGCTTTTGAAATGCTTCAGGAAATCAAAACATTTTACGAGGAGACATGTCAAGGTGGTTTGATGCACCAAAAAAGGAATAAAAAAAAGCTGCCAAATAAAAACAATGGGTGCATTTCAAAGTTAAGTGTGAGGCACTTTCAATTTGCTGTGAGAGCGTTCCAGGCTTTGTGCGGCAATGTAGAAGTGCTGAGTTGTGTGTTCGCTATACAATGATAATAAGTAGGGAACAGCTGTATGAATAAAAGACAGACGATATCACCTCTTACTGATATGTGTCAGATCCCCCAAAAAAGCCCTTAACTCTTATCTGCTCATCTGCATACACCCCATACTCCAAATCCACTTTAGCCTTTCCTCTGCAGGCTTATCCTTTCTGTGACACTGACACTATCAACGTGCAACTCGTGGTTGCATAAATACCACGACAGATGATAGAGACACATGCTCTTTTCCCTTTGATGTGAGGCTTTGCCTGGTGTCTGCTGCAGCTCCCCAAGTCTGTGCGTACCACTCTCTCCGCCTTTGTGTTCCTGCTTTTCACACGAGGTCAAACATTATTGACTGAGAACACTAAGGGGAATGAGTCTGCGTTTACCAACAAATTGGACTGGTGGATTGACCCCTGGTTCAACTCAGCTGGGTACCAGGAGCAGCAAAATATCCATACATCTGGTAAAACACACATTTCCCTTTGTAGCTGAAACCAGAGCAAATGGATTCACATTTACATACAGAATTCATCGAGTTCAATCACAGCTCTTGTGACAGTAAATGTGAGTGCTGGAAATGTCACTTCAATTATATTGCATTCATACCATTAAAGGCAATTATGGCAGGATGTAAAGGGTCACAGAGTACCCATACAATTGGGGGTAATACCATCTGTCTAGAAAATAACGATCAAAGTTCCACCAGCAATTTCAGAAATGCTGTTTTATTGGTTAATAAGACCCAGTATCCAAATACTGAACACTGCTATCAATATTAATGTGTCCTGCATAATGTGAGAAGAAAAGAATAAACTAAGATTAACTGAATCGGCACGCAGTTCCCACTAAGACTTTTTGCGCTGTTAAAACACTATTTCCAAGCAACACATACCAACCCAGAATATATTTACTGAATGTAAGATGTTAAAACAACAACACAATCATCTTGACTATCCAGAGCTCTGCCAGTATGATTACAGACCTCCTAACCCACAGTGAGAGCCTCAATTGTGTCATGTAGCAAATAAGCATCAATTCCTGTGTGCCCTCTGTGCATGATTCATGACAACTGTCTCGCTTCAGTCCAACAGCATTCAGCTACATGTTCACAGTAATTGAATAATTTTTCACCTGGAAAACAGAATTAGTCAGTCTGGAGCCTCGTGAGCTCAGCACATTGTCCACAAGTTTTTGGGTCTCATTGAATGAAACATCCACACAACAAGGAGGAGGGTGGTGATTGTACATTATCACACTCCCCAAATTTCATGAAGAGATTTCGCAATTTCCCCCTGCCTGCCTGCAAATCCACTCATCCTTATTGGGAATGTTTTTCATAATAAGGTCCTTTCATTTTTTAAAAAGGTGCACTTGCTGAGCGCTGGGGTTTTCAGTGAACACAAATATGAAGAAAGTTGTCCTTTTGATGAGCCACTTACACCAATACTGAGGGTCTTGATTTAAATCTATATAGCAGATAAGCTTAAAGTATTGATATCACATTAATGAAACATTGTTTAGTGGAGCGCAACACTCAGCAACAACCATGAAATTAGAGGCGGCTAGCTGAATGTTTTGTTTACTGCTCTTTGAGGAGCATTAACCTTGGAGTTCAACAAATCTGTGTTTTCTCCGAATCTGAGTGAGTCACTAATGCCGCTGCACATTGATACATTCACACACAATGCTGCATTGTAGAGGCTGGCTGTGATAAAGAGAGCAGTCCTGCAACACTAGAAAACAGTGTGGGAAAAGAAAAAAAAAGATCATATTTTGATCAGCTTTATTTCTGCTGATCAGAAGAATATACTTGGATAGTTGATAAAGTAACAAGAGTATATTTTTGTTGGTTTATTCTCTTTACTCTGGTTCAGACTACATTCCTTTTTTTATTTGATTTGGAGTGAAGCGGAGGGTTTCCAGTAATCTCAAATCCTACATCTATCAGCCAAATGTCAACAAACAAAGGAAAAGACACACTAGTGGCAGACGTGTAAAAGCAATGCAAATGAACAATCGTGGAAGTAGGGAATATCCCCCTGATTCTGATTGTGCTAGGATTGCTTGCTGCTCTGGTGAAAAGACATGTGGGCCTCGTTCCAGTCATATTTTACCGTTTCATGCTGGGATGCAGATCTGTGGCTGGGGGCCCACCGGGAGCCGCCCACCCTCACTAAGATCTCCCCATGCTAGATGGCATTAGGAATAAAAAAAAAACGTAGAGCAAAATGGTCTAATCCGATCTTCTCTTTTCAAATGTGCTCAGACAAAGGCGCCTGGGATTCTTCTGTGCTAATTAACAATGTCAGTGGTGACAGGACTCTGGCTTGTGAGTAGCTCAGTCCATTGATTGTTTCAAAAAACGTTACAGTAATTCAGCAGGAAGGGGGACTTAGATAAAAAAAGAGGGCCGTTTATCACATCAGAGGCCAAAGCAGCCTTGGTGTATTGAGTCCCGAGATTATTTTGCCAAAGGCATCTCTCAGCGTGTTCACTGACCTTTCGTCATCATTAGAGAATGTAAAGAGGGTGGATCCTTGTCAAAAGCCTTGAATAACTTATCAGCCGCAAGGCCATGGGAATAGTAAAGGGTTAATAGTTTCTGTTTGGGGCCTTCGAGGCTTTACCCTTAAGCACTTGCATTTCAATTCTTTGGCTGCATGAGAGGAACTGAGGGGGGGGAAGCAGACAACCGCAATATCACTGAGCTGTGCAGGATGCATGAACTGTTTTTGTGTGTGCAGGGGGATTGTTTTTCTGTGTGTGTGTATGTGTGCGCGTGCATGTGTGTGAATGGACGTGCGCATGGAGAAGTGTATCATTAACTGACTGCAACAACCCCCTAGCCTTCCACCACTAATGCATCCACCCGTCCCTGCACACACACCACCCCCAACAACACCAAATGGGAACATGGTCGGCGCATAAGTGCTTATACAGTACGTGTATTTGCATGTTTGTGTGTGGGTATATATATTGCACTATTTATTATCCTCTAGAGGAGTGTTATCACATGCAGCGACACCACTTCAACCTGCACTGAGAGACTTTAGTATTAGCAGAGGGCCGGCCACTCCTTAACGATGCCACGGAAACCATACGGCTTGGAAATCGAGCCGATAGAACTAACCTTATTTAATGGCCAGACATCCAAGCCATTTCCCCAAAGAGGATGCCATTTCTGAATGTCATGACCTTTTCTAACCGGGTTTAAAAAACCTCCAAGGTCTTCAAGGTGTGGTTTGTCAATAAAAAGATTTTGAAGACTTGTACAGTGTGGTAAACAAAGAGAAAGGGGGATGCATATGCTCATCCTCTGAAGGGTGGTTTATTGTAGATACTGTCATCTGTTGTTGGGTTGATTGAGAGGTTTTTCCTGAGGCTAGTGACAGTGATTGAGAGTGTGTGTGTGTGTGTGCGTGTGTGCGTGCGTGTGTGTGTGTGTGTGTGTGTGAGTGATAGAGAGAGACAGTGCTGGATGAACTTAAGGGCAATTTCACACAGTTTTAATGGCATTACTGCAAGATAAATCAAAAGACAGAAAATTAAAAATTAAACTGAGTGTCTGTATGTGTGTTTGTATGGTTTAGTTGTGTAGCTTTAAGCACAGTGTGGTGATGGGCAGATTTAAAGGCAGGGGGGATTGTTTGGAAGAGCAGCTTTCTCTGTCCAGGCCTCTTGGAGATAATTGTCTGCCAGAGTAAAACAACACAGTGCAGCAGCATGACTGCACCAAGCAGAGTTCATCCTGGGAGGGTGAAGGGGCGACACTGAAGACATCAAACTTGACAAAAGAAGTAAAGAGGGAATTAAAGAAAAGACAAGGGGAAGGAGTCTGGGGTGTGATTTGAGAAAGCGACGGACAAAAATCTTTGCTGTGCCATAAGGACACAACACACGGATCCACATAATCGATAACACAATGTCTTTGAAGGTGAAACAAGTGCAGCAAGTCAACAGGGTTCGTTTAGAAATCTCTCCGTCTGTGGACAAAGAAGAGAGTGGAAAACCCTTTTTAAGAATAGCAGTAGTCGTAGTAGTAGTAGTACATATCACATTTCCTCCAGTATGATCTTGTGTACAAAGTGGAGACCAAACGTTTTTCAACTTGTGTTGCTGTTTCTCTCAAGGCTGTTGTGACTAAGTGGAGGTTGAATTCTGTTTCACTCACAGCTGGATGAAATTCAGATGAGTAGCCAACACAGTCACGTCTTTGATGACTGTGCTGCAAGTAGGAGTTTAGGTTCAATTGACAGGGTAAGCCCAGAGCAAAGGAACTGAACTCGGGTGACACTGTTTGAATAAACAATCTAACAAAATATCTGACTGTTAAAGGGACAACGAGGAGTTTGTATTTGGTTATAAAAATAACAAATTATCGATTTGTCTCTTTCGTTATTTTGTTATCATTATTAGTGGTGGAAATGCTGGGCGAGCAGACCAGTGTTTCCTTACTTTCGGTTTTGCGGACGCTGCCTGGCGGGTCATGGGAATAACGTCGCCAAATTGCCGTTTATGGTCGGAACTATGACGGTATCTGATCGTCTTCGAACCTCTGACTTTCATTCTTGATGAATGAAAACATTCTTGGCAAGACGTCTGTCTTGCGCCGGTCCAAGAATTTCACCATGCGCGCGGAGGCTCATGGTAAATGTAGTATGAAAACACTTCGCTTTCCAAAACTCCTCGTTGTCCCTTTAATAAAATTCTGTTATCTCACCATTATGTTACTCTCCATTAAAACAGCCCATACAGCAAAGTAGATAATGATATTGATTTTGATTGACTTTTATTTTATTTTATCTGGTGTAAAAAACCCAAAAAAAACATTAATCACTGAAATAAGGTTCATGCACTGTGTAAGTGAATCCTCACAACTGACAAACAGCACAAACATATTCAGCCTCTCAAGTGTCACTAATCTGGTTGCAGAATTAAGAAAGGTTCAGCTACAGACTTAAACAATAAAATAGCAGCTTAAATGCATCTCCATATCATTATGTCTGTGTTTTTTGATTTAAACAAGTAACAAAAAAAGGCTAGGCTAGATCCCAGGGTTTTTATGCAAATCTGGGAGGCAAGGGTTTTTAGAAGAGGTTGCTTTTGGAGGCAGTGGGAACAGTATCTTTACTCCTCAGGCTCCCTCCACTGTCAGTGTCAGTCAGGGTTTGTTTAGAATGGGCAAACTAATTACTGTGTAATTCCCAACACTTATCATGGAGTGACATATAGGCACCCTGTCCCTCTAAGATTCAAATACATGGAGAGAAGACATGCCTTGGGTGGGCAGAATTCCTGAGGTTTAAGTAGTATCAGGATGGTTGGCAACAAAGTCTCAACCCTGGCACAATCTCATGAAAGACCAGTAATCTGCTGGCAGCCAGCTGTAATATATGAATATATATGAAAACCCACAACAAGCTGCCCAGGCCCGACACTCAAAAGTCACGAGAGAGGAGTAAAAGAAATGGTTGAGAATGCGTGTTGCCTGACGGAAGCTGTGAAATAACATTCACAGAGTATTTGATGAAGTATTCATTTCATCAAGGAAACTATGATGTGAAATATTCATTGACAACATTTTTCCAGGATGAAAACAAAACTAGTATAAATAACTTGTATATTAATGACGATGTAATAAATACATAACAGAGAGCTTCTGAGAGGTGTGAAACTGAACATAGAGTGCTTCATTTCAAAAAATATGAAAGATGCCTAAAAAGTGTGGCTTCATTTTCAAAGTTTTTCTTCTTTGCTGACTCCATTTCACATCTCAGCAGTAATACACAATCTCAACATGTCAACTTTGAAACCTCTTTTTCTTTTCAAGTGTGTGAAGCCTCAGTCTTATCTAAACTACTGATTTGAGCTGAAATGATTGGCTGTGTAGGGACATGCAACCAGTGTCATAAGGGCTGGAAGGCTTTGACAAAATTTCAATTTCAGATAATTCTCAACAATTCATACTTTTTAGTTCCTGGACAGGACAGGACAGCATCTGTGTCTGGGGGTGACCACGGTCAGCCTATTAGTGACCTTTGCAGCTCTCAACACTAGCAAGAAAAGGATCTGTGTATGTTAACAGCAGTCTGGTATAAACAAATCGGTGTCTTTCCAGCTAACCGTGCAACAGCACAACACCTACAGTCATGACAGCTGCACAGAGCCGGACTAAAACACCTTAAGTATTTGTTGTCAACAACAGTAAAATTGCAGCTCTGTTGATATGCAGAATCCAACCCATGTCTTGATTTAAGAAACTTCCTCAGCTTCTTCACAAACTATAAAATACACAAACTATGTAAAGAGGAGCCTCCCAACAACTGAGCACGGCCTGAAAAATGCATTTGCTGCATTTCCAAGGGCAATGACAACATGTCCAAAGCCCTCTCTCCATTACTACTAAAAGTGTTCTCTCTTTTACCTTAAAATTATACCCATTTAACTCTGCTGAAGAGTGCTCTCACTAGAGATGAGAGAGAGAGGGAAGGCCTAAAGCACTGCACAGTGTGAACTCACTGCAATCTACAAATTGGCCAAAAAGCCATCTTTTCTGATTTACCGCGGCCTCTACTGTAAGTGTGTGGCTAACTTCAATCATCCTCCTTAATGCACTAACCATTAGAGTCTGTCCTGAAAGAGAATATACCCTGGTGTCTCAATTATAGACCAAGACTGAATCTCTACAGCAGCCTTTCGTGGCCATAAAGGAAATGACTATCCATTTTCTGCTCCAGCTCTCACACGGCAACTGCCGAGTCCTGTCTGCTGTTGGGACCAGCAAAACTCATCTTTCCAACTGAATTGTCTTATTAATCACCCTGACTGCTGTGGCAAGAGTGCCAATTAAACTTGGAAAAAGATTTGAATTGACAAAAAAACATTTTCCTCAGGCCTTTAACGGTGACTTCACTTTTGTGGTCTTTTCTTCTTGTTTGCAGAGCTTTGAATTCAAGAGTAAGGATGCAGGTTCTGAAAAACAGTTGTAAATACAACATCAAAAATGGGGAAGGATGTCACAGACCTGAAAGCGCTACAATGCATAATGTGCTTTGATCTTCTGGGTACAGCGGTAGATGTGTGAGATTTGGTGATCTTCAAATTCTAAAAAGTTAGGCTAAAGGGAAAAAAAAAATGTAAGTGACAGCGTCAGGGATAAAAGCACCGCCAGGAACAAGAGCTCAAATAAGAGGTGGGAATAAACACATGAAAGAAAGAAGATTTTTTTTGGCATACTTTAAAAATGGGAAAGGCTCTGACATATCTCAGTTTTAATACCCACCACCAATATTCTCCCAAATACTGAGAAATATCCATGAAAGATGAACAGAGAAAAGTGAAGTCTGTGAAATAGTTTTCTTGTTCTTCTGAGGGTAGTTATTACGGTTTTGGTGCGCGCTGCTGTGTTTCTTCTGTGTGTGCGTGGGACTGACAGCGCAGCCAGGTTTGCATTTAATGGCCGGCACTCTTGAGGAGATGCGAAGTGGGAGAGATCATCAGAGGCAGAGAGGAAATGGTACATGTTCCCACATGAACAAGGGGGGCAGAGACAGAGATGCTCAGTGAGAGAGATGTGGGGTGAGTAGAAGAATCTGCTGATAGGAGGGGAAGGAGGGAGGAGAACATTCATATCAGGGACTGACAAACAGGTGAAACGCAGCCCCGAAAATTAGTCTTTAAGGAAAGCGTAGAGGAGCAGTGGCTCAGGCCCATGAAATATGGACAATAATCTGTTGATGTAGTTAAGTTGGGTGGGGAAGTGAGGTAAGTGGTCCTCTGTGGGAGTTCAAAATGTGTCCTGAATGCTCTATGAGAGGTTTGAATCTGAACTGTCTGTGTTACTGCTATGCATCTATCCCAACAAGTTCATGTAACATGATATATCATTTAATTTAATTTAACAATGACTGCTTGTTCCTCCCAGGAGCCATTTGGTTTTAATGAGTAACTTCACTTGTCCTTATTAGCCTTTAGTTACCCCTAGTGATCAGTGATGGGACTACAGTGATCACACCCCCCCCTCATATGTAAACCAGAAAGAGACATTAATTGTGATGATGCTTGTGGGCTAATCAGTTAAGAAGAGCCAGATCTGTTATGTTACTTAACCGGATAATGTTTGACTTGTAAACAAAAATACACTGACACAGATCATTTTTATATCCTAGTTTTTCAATTTGTGTTCACCTTAGATACACCAGGAGGTAAGTACACTGTTCATACTAAGATCACGGTTATATGGTTAAGGTTAAGCAGCTACAGCTGTTGGGTAAGGTTAGTAAAAGATCATGGTTGCTGGTGATGGGAAGGCAGTACAGTAATTGCTGGACTGTAATGGGATGAGAGTCCTGATCTCCTACGGTACATGAACATCCATCATCATATATACCCACCCCCCCCGACTCCGAATCCGACACCATTACAATTTGCTTAGCTACATATAGGGCACACTGTGTCTTGCACTAAGCATTGCCATTAGAGCTAAATGTGAACATATACTGGTACAGTATGTCCTTCAATCATACTGTAATTTGTGCAAAACATTTGCACAATCAATATTTACTCCAGTGTGTCCGATGGTTTGAATAAAGCTTCCTTTCTTTGATTCTTATCATTAGCTTTCCATTAGCCTATTAATTAACTAAAACAAATAAGAGGGAAAAGACATCACTTAGTTTCAGAGCACCCTTCCCCGCACAATAAAACACAAAATCGATTTCATCGACAGTATCTCCCACATATAACTAATCCGTTATAGCACTCAGAGTGTGTTTTAGGGCTGTGTAATAAAAAGCCCAGGCAGCCATATATCAAAAGAGAGCCTAACCCATAATGACTAATATCACACAAATAAGCGAGTACCAATCAGCCAAATAACAAAAATTACACTTCCCTTGATTAATACTCATTAAAGGGAATTGCATAGAGGAAACACAAGATCATACAGCAGTCATATTGTGTGCTATTATAGTCGCAAACTAATGGCTTTCATTTCCTGAAAACATATGCTGTAATGCAGTATGGTAATGCAAATGTTGTCAGAAGGCTTGGAAGGTGGTGATCAATTAAATGAACTGTGGAAGCACTGGCACACTTTCATATTTCAGAGGATCATGCTGTAAAGCTCAGGAGTGCTATAAAATGAGATAATCAGTGGCCTTACTTAATGCTGGATATGTGCATTGTATAATGAACAGTTTCTTAAATGCAGTCACTGGTGACTTTTGTTTTCCTCTTTACATTTCATTTCATTGTTTAATATATATTTGAGCAAAGGAGGTAATGTGTGTTTTATTTCCTCAACCTTTGAACCTGTTTACTGTAAAAACAGGTTTTAACAGCGGAAGCTCACGCAGGCTTCCACTTCCACAGCACAAAACCCACCATGTCTATTTACGTTGTTCAAGGATCTCGGGGTCATATATGATAGATGACATGCCATCTGCTTATCAGGACCTTCCAGAGATGATTGGGCGAGTTAGCACTCGGCAAAAATGAAGGTCAGCATATCACCTCTAAAGAAACGGTATATGTCCCGTCCCAAAGCCTGGGTGGTGGTGTGCTGGTGAAAAGAGGGCGCATAGGGGGTTTGCATGGCTCTTGATCTTGCCACCATAAAACTGATAAGGCTGGTAGAAAGTGCACAGCCAAAAAGGATTATCTGTGGGTAGCTCAGTGTGTCTGACACCAGGCATGCTGGGTAAAGAGAGGCAGGGATGTTTGCTTTTCCTCAAGCAGTTTAACACTGGAGTTTCAACAAGTCCAGTCCTCTAGGATTTACAGTACTACTGGTCTACACAGACAAGACCTCAATGCAAGCTTATCATTAGGAGATATTACACCCTACTGAATATTTCATGAGTGCAGTGTATTTACCCTTCCATTGCCTAGGGTTGACTCACAAACCTGAGTAGTCACTACTGGTGACTAGATTGTAATTGCCACTTGATGCAGTTTAACTCCATGCTTGTGGCTCATGCTTCTGGCAATGAAAATTTAAAGGACCAAACACATCGGCACGGTTAACACTGAGGTGTTTTCTTTTCATGAAACACGGCTCCTAAATGTTTCCTGCACTCAGGTGTACTGTTCTGCACAATTCACCTCATGATGAAGTCTTTATCTGTAACATCTGATCAAACGCACAAACAAACAAACAAACAAACAAAAAACACAGCATCTTGGTTTGTTTTTAGTTTAGTGTGGGAAGTTTGGGAACTGGTTGATTTATGGGGTTTTGGGGGTTGCAGTAGGAGAGAGATGATAGAGTCTGTCTGAAGTTAGAGTCAGGATGGTAAAAAAGCCCCTTTTGAAATCTGATACCTGGTACTATTTGACTCACTTGGTGTGTCAGATTTTTTATCTGCTAAGATGAAAATGTCTGAAAAGATAACGTATGGGATGTGAACCAAGTTTAGCTCGAAAAGAACAACACAACAGATGGCGATGTTGTGACGTAATTAGTGATGTGGACTGATTGACAGGGATTAGTACAATTGATTGTTTAGGGTTAAATGAAGGACGAGGCAAATCTATCAAACTCATTCAATGACATCCAAGGAATCCAATATCAGTCTCTAAGTAGGCTTCCTCCTGTACAATGTCAGAAATAATCCTGATGGAAATTAAGGACATACTGTGGCAGCAAAAATGTATTACCCTGCCTTAAAGCCAAAGACACCTTTAATATTCTTTTAGCTTCCCTTCCACGACTTTTGTGAATATTTCACTTCCACACCAATCCAGCATGACCCAGTATTTAGGTTATCAATAATAATCAGTATTCCAGTAGTCCATGTGGAGATGTGGACATGTGGCATATGTTGGGAGCATATGCTTCAGAAGGACTTAGTATGCATTGCTAAAGGGCCCTGGAGCACGATCACTCTTCCCATTAATCGTTCATATTCCAGGAAAGAAGTATAATTTTCCTACGCTTAACTGTTTTTACAGCTCTAAGTTCAATATGTAAAATCATTTTCAGTGAATTGGTCGATATAGGAGTCAGTTTCGTCATTTTACAAGCTCTGGTGTTGTGTTTTTGATGTGACAAAACAACTGAGAATAGAAGGTTTGTTTGATGAGGCACAGTATTGACAACAGCGACACAGACAGAGTAGAGATGTTGTTTCAGAAATGTTGTGAATTTTGCGGTCACTTTGCCTCCTTTTAAAACCAGTAGTTGTTCAGGGTCAGAAGAAATTCAGAGGTTGTCGCTCATATGCAATGGACTTCCACAGCTGATCAGGGTGAACATCTACAAATGTTAACTTGAAATGTTCCTTCAAATTGTTGCTCTTCTTTCCCTATTAATTACCAAAGTGGCCGACACGGGATAAAAGCATGATAAAAAGTCTAAAGGTTTACAGGCTTTAATGAACACATAGCTAAATATGCATTATGTATTAGGGCTAAAGTTAGAAAATATTTCAATATTGAAAACAATCAGCTGCAGATTTAATCACCAAAGTACTGCATTACATGGTTTCAAAGACAGAATAAATGTGCTTATGAGCCTTTTCCAGTAATGGTTAGTCTAATATTTACAAAGTGACGGCCAAGAGAGAATATTAATTTGGAACTTAAGAGAAAAATGCCAAGTTGTTTATTTATTGAGAAGACCTTGAACAGTGTAATGTCAGCAAACTGTGCCTGAGGGTCCAACTTGTACCAACATCAGATAACAAAATAAAGAATTGAAGGAAGACAACCATAACCTAACCTTGTTTAAAGTCATCCTCCAAAGAAGACATTACCCCAATTTCAGACACAAATTAGCCAGCTATCCTTTGATTAAAGAAGCTTTACATGCTCACTAAAATAATTTGATTAACACTGCTCCCTGAGCCTTGGGGAGCTGAGTGAGTGGCTTTTGAATTTTGGAGGACTTAGAAAGAATACTTAATAAGGTAGATTATCTCTTTGATGTTGTGCTCTGGACCCTGAATAGAGAAAGATATATGACCTACCTTTGCTCTAAATCAATCAAAAATGGTCTTCATTAAGCTGGTGAGACTTTAAATTTTAAAACAGCTACATAAAGAAAGTGATTTCACTGTTTGCTCAAGTAAAATGCATACAAACCAAAATGTGGAGCACTGCTCAGCGAAAAAAGGGGACTATTTGTAAAGGTTGCTCCACTATAGATCCCCTCATCACATGGCACATTCATGTTTTATTGCCTGCTCTTTACGGTATCACCAAGACACATAAACCACCATGAACTCATTAATCTGTGTTTCCTGTCTCCTACTGCCTTATACTGGGTCAGGGGGAGGGTCAAATAAATGCTTCAAATGCCAGGTTTCAAAGATACATGACAGAATTACAGTTACCTCCTCCGTAATTAGGTCTGATTATACCGGGTACTGGAAAAAAATTAATCACGGCGTATGAAAAATGAGGGCAAAGAAAGGGATTATTCGAGTGAGAGTTTAACTGTATGTTGATCATCTTCACTTAGCTACACTCCGGCAGTCTGAATTTTGTTTATTTGGGAGTGAACACGGCACATGGGAATCAGATGGAGCCACACACATTATGTATAATGCATGTAATATTCCTTGAACCAGTAGCAATGTACTGTACACTGTGCTTCACAAAGACAAGAAATCTGGCTCAGTACAGTGTTAAGAACATTGTTTTTCTACTGTCAAGTGATTAGCGGAAATAAACGGAAGCGAAAGCCTGTGGCAGCATATGCTATTATCACAGATCTACATTTCATTGAGATGACAAGGGTGGCACCAAGCCAGCTGCCTTGGAGTGTTGGAGCGATGCTTTATGTTTAGGTAAATACATACACATCCATATGCTAAAGATAAAACAGGCTTAAGACCTTTATTGTCAACAAAATGTGGAATATTACAATTTTCTATAGAGGCAGTGTGAACTTCAATGTGCAGTTCATAGCAATGACAGATGATTTCTATATGTGGTTCCCTGACAAGTGTGAATACATCTGTATTACATTTTCAAAAGAAAATTTTATCATGGGGATCTTATTGATCTTTGTCGTGAAATTCACATGTCAAGTGTCAAAGATACGGGCAATGTTGGCATAGGAAAAATTACAAAAGGTAAATTGTTCACAGAATTTGCAATGGTAACAGTACCACACTGACTAAAACAGTGAAACACTAAAGAATGCAACAATAATGTACATTATGATGAAACAGGATTTTGAGTTTGCTGTTAAAGTGAGTTGTAGAGATCATAATAGATGAATCACATACCCTAAGGATCAAAGGACATCATATTACTTGAGCTACCTCCTAATAGGGGTTTAGGTCAATGTATGTAGTTTAGTGTTCATACATTACACCATTCCTGGGATATGACCTCACCTCCTGTTTGTTAGGGTTAGGTGAAGTCAGAAACAACACAAGATCTCCCCCTATCTGGCCTTCGCCAGCATAGGATGTAGCGGGAGATAACGGCAAGGCGCGGGCCGACGCAAGTTTGTCCCCATGCCATCTCCCACGCACCATCATGACCGTATAAGATGGAAAAGATAGAAGAACAGAGACAGCAGAGAGAGGGGGAGGGGGGAGGGAGATGGTGTCCAGTCCAGTGTGGCATCTTCCAGCGTGGCAGCGTCAGGTGGCTGGTCCAGCATTGGATTGTCCAGCTGTCAGTCTTGAGGTTGGCAGTTTTAGGGTTAGGGTTAGTGATTAGCTTTAAAGAAAATCTAAATCAATCTATGATCATCTGTGCCAATGTAAGTGGAGATTGGTCAAGATTGTCTGAAGCGTAGCAAAGAATTACATTCAATTCCAATATGGCTCCCAATGATTGGCCTACTTCATTTCCAAAAGTCGGACAATTAAAATGTTACACATGTGGATGCCATCTGCCATCTTTTGACCTTTTGCGAAGTGCAGCACTGGTTCTAGGGGCTGCCATAGACTCCTGTTGCAGAAGAAGAAAAAGAGGAGAAAAAGAACACAATGGGTGCCTTGGTCCTCAGTTATAGAAGTAACCATTACGGAAATGCAATTCATGGATAAGGTTCATGCGTCATTGCTCAACAGAGAAAGTCCATTTTCAGTAGTCAGAGTCTGGATGTTGGGCCAGTTAGAGAGATAAGAACATTGCGTCTGACTGTTCTGGCTGAGTGGGAGTGGGTTGGGGAAGGTGTCACAGTTGCTGTTGTGGCGTCTGATAGCAGCAGGCACAAGTGAGCGCCTGAAGAGCTCCATCTTGCAATGTGGTGATGAGCTGGGTGCCGAATGCGCGGCCCATCTGCCAGTGTTCGTCATAGACTGAGTGGGAGGGGTTATCCAGGACGTCATGTCCATCATCTCTGTCTCCTCTCTGCCACTGCCTCCAGACTGTGCAGTTCCAGTCCCACCACAGAGCTGGCCTTCCTGACTAGCTAAATGAGTCGGCTGGCATCATTGGTGTTGAAACCTCCTCCCTAACACACTATCGCCAAGAACATCACCCTGGCCACTGCGGCAGCCTGTTGCACACACTGGAGAAGTTTAGTATCCTCGTAAGAACACTCGGTGATGGCTTTTCCAAAAGAGGGTGATGCTGTTTGGCAGGTCCACCGTCTGCACTTTGTCTCTCTGGATGATAACCAGACCTGGGAGCATCATGGCGTTCCTTTTGTTCTTCCAGAAAAACAGAATTTTTTTGTGATTGTTGCAGGTAAAAATCCTTGATTATGCAGCAGGTTTTCCTAAAAAAAAATGCAATGGAATATACGGGCAATTTATGCAATTTAATGTAATGAAATTGCCAGAATTAGCTAAAATTGCAGGAACCTGCTGTCAGGAATATTACATCACTTAAAGAATTCACTTTTTGGGAATTTTTTTTTAATGGAAATTATGGAATAATATGATCGCACAATCATGTTTTTCTGGAGGGACTGATAAGGGCTTCAGGTGCTTGTTGTTGACCCATGCTGTACATTTTGAGTACATGAGTGGTCAGGGATTAATCAGTGCATTTTGTAAGCATTTTCTGGACCTAAAGAGTTAATCCATGTTGTTTCTGATATTTTAATTTTTCAAATCTTTCAAATTGTAGACCATAGCTTTAATTTCTTCTTTAGAGCAGTTCACCTTTCAAGCAACCACTGGTTTCCATTTTTCTAAACGGACTACCTCCTCATTCTCTAAACTTGCTAAAAATACCGTGCATGTATGTTTATCATTTAAAAATGCTACTGTTGGGACCACTGTGAAAACCATCTTTGTGGCACAAGGGTGTTCACTGTTTTGTCTTTAAAGATCAAAGCGTAGGAGCTCTGAGTCAAAACAGTCTAATATCTAATGTGCAAATAGGATCCAATTAACCTGCACATTAACATCTGAACTGATTTTTATTAGAGCAGTACTGGCATAGCAAGATTAGAAATAAAAGCACAGTGACTGATGTTGCCTATTAACATTGTTTTCTCTCTGTAATTTGAGGTTTTTTTTTTGTCATTTGCCCAGAATCAATGGACTGAAACATGCACTGCTGCAAGTGCTGTGGGTGAGCAATTTTTCAACTTCAGATCTTCTGATTTGGTTACCTTGCAGACTGGAGTTTCATTGCCTATTTTGGGAGCACATCTTCGCAAACGAATTCACAGGGGAAATAAAAGCAGATAATAACCTGTTAAAATTAATTATTAAATGTGATTAAACAACAGTTGGGACAAGGAGCCATTTGCAAGGATCTAAAATAATTCCCTTTGCCAAGCCACTTAGTGAGGGCGCCATCAAAAAATTTACTTCAAATATAAGTTGGAACAAAACAAGAACAGTGGGTCGGTGAGTGAGTTTATCTCCACGATTGAAACCACTGGTGTTCCTTTGGACCATGAAATTGTCATTTGTTCTGCAAGTGTTACATCAAATGAGAGTTCAGAGCCATGCCAGGACTGTTCGTTGCTGCTGAGCTTATTTTAACTTGTTATCTGACAGAATCTCCACAGATAATTTATTTGGCTGCGATAGACAGGTAGAGTAAGCACGTGAGCACATGCTAATCCGAGACTGTGCCTAAAAAAAAACCCCAACCCCCCCCAAAAAAACAAAAAAAAAAGCAGGAAGTAAACAGTGGCGTCTTGCCACAGTAGTGGATAAAAAGTCACAAAAACTCTTTGCGGATTCCTCATGCAATATGAATTTTCACATGTGATTACGTTTGCACTGTTGTACGTCCAAGTGTTAGAATGTTTCAACATGTTTTCATTTCAGTGTCTTTTGTGTGCATTTGTGCCAGTAAAAGCTTTTTAGCGTGAGTGCCGTGAGTGTCTGCATGTTACTGTGCGTGTGGACAGTATTAAGCAAAAATAATGTAACCAGCATGAGAGATTACATTCTGCGACTTGCTTAAAACCATTACAGAGGGAGAAAAGACAACCAGGCAGAGGGGATTACTCTGGGCTGGAATGTGGAAGCGGCAGAATACAGCAAGGGGGAGAAACAAGGGCGACATTGACAGTGTAGCACCGGCAACAGCACTAGCAGGAGATCAGGTTAAAGAGGGTGGCAGAGTGCCAACTGATTGTTCTAGAAAGAGGAAAGAACAGAGAAAGAAAGGAGGGAGAGGGATACAGGAAGATTAAGACATAGAAAGAGAGAGGGAGGTAGAAAGGTAGTGATAAAAGTACAAAGGCAGAAGAGATTCCATCTTGCAAACAACAAACCAAGGGCCTCTGACACCAACAGCGTCCTGCCTTTGATGTATACTGCATTCAGATAGCACTGAGGAGCATGAGAGTGGTGGAGAGTGGAGGTGAGAAAGCCAGAAAGAGAAAAAGACGAAGAAGCCATCAGCATTATGAAAAGCATCAGACCCAGAGGCATGGAACAGCCACTTTGATGACTACTACTGTTTGCTCCACGTGGGGGAGAGAGGGGGTGGTGGCGGAAGTGGGGTTTAATGAAAGGAAGAAGGGCAGGGTGTTGCGATGACACAGGCTGTAGGAGCTATATGTACATACAGCCAGCCTGTAGAAGCCAGCGCAAAATTAACGCAAAATTAACAAAAAGTTAACAATCAAATCAAAAAAAATTAAACAAAACAAATGCAAACTGAAGAACTATAAGGACAAACAATGAAGCTGTACACCAGGGAGTCATTCCAGCCAGCCAATTGAGACAAATCAAAATGAAGGAGAGGATTTCAGCTCAGGTTAGTATGAGGCAGCAGCCCTCTTTGCTGATTTGGTGTACAGCATGGTGACATACTGACCTGGGCTTGAGACAGCACTAGTGGTGGTGGGTTCAATAATTGCTACAGGGAAGGAGAGGAGGGGAAGAGGGAGGGGGAGGGAAAGAGGACATTCATGTATTATTAACAGAATGGAGACGTAAAATAAAAAAGAAAAAATGCATGCAAGGACAAAAGGACAGGGAATGGAGACAAATCCTCTCCATGCATTAAGGACCGCCGTGGTCTCTGTGGCAAGATGCAACCTCCACATGCTCATCAACAACATGTTTCAACTCCCCAGTCGCGTCCGACTTGCATGGGCTACCTCTAAGACAAAAACTGAGGGGAACCTGGGAACTGAGGCTGCTCCAAAGCCCTGAGGATGTTTTGTGACCGAGTTAAAAAAAAAAAAAAAAGAAGAAGAAACTTACAGTACATCATACTTCTGGTATGCTAAACAACTCGCCGTGTCTCACTTTGATAGTCCAAGATTATACCATGCTCAGTTAGCGCCCATAATTTCATCTGCACCTGCCGGGTAGTTCTTAAATCACATCACTTTAACTTTATTTTCCCTCTCCATGGGCTATAGCACCATCCGCCATATGATGTCCTTCTTTTACTGTAGGTTGTATGAACTCACTGAAGAAAAAAAGCAAAGAAAAGAAAAAAAAGGAAACTTTTAGTGTGCCTTTGAGCCCTCTGAGGAGCGAACTCAAGAGTCCCAATCTGATTACCTTATGAACTCATTTCAGGCTGAGCCACTGGTGGCATTTGGGAGATGGAATAATGTGACGTCCATAAATGTTCAGTCTAGTGTGTCAGACTACTGAAACTATAAGTGTATCTACCAAAAGCGCAGCAGCATGAGGTGTATGTGTAAAATGTCACACTAGATTTTATGGTTAGGTACTATATTTGTGCTTAAAGCCTCTGGAAACCCAAATCCACCAAAGCCTCCTAACCATGTATTTTAGGGTCTTATGTACATATTATTAAACATGTAAAAATAATTAGAAAAAAGTTTCCATCCAAATTGAAAATATTTGTCTTTTAAGGTTTTGTACAGTAGGTTTGAATTGGGCGGAGTTATCTCTGGGATTTATCACGCAATAAATCCTAACCATTCATAAATCGCCACGTCAGTTCTCTCACCCAGCCCCCCAGTGGCGGCGAACAAAACCGTTCTGCTAACGGTCGCTCCTCCACTCCTCTCAAGTCCTCACAACCAGAGCCATGTCAACCCGAGTTGTGTGTGTGTGGCGATTAGCTTTTAGCATTCATTAGCTTTCCAGCGCGACCTGCCCTGTCTGTCTGTCAGTGCCCACAACTCCTCACATCTCCTCTACATGCAGCCGATACAGCCGTTTCTTTTATGTGTGTGTGTGTGTGTGGGGGGGTGTAAATCCGCGATCAGCATTTAGCCTTTATTAGCTTTCCAGCGCGACCTACCTTGTCTGTCTGTCTGTCTGTCTGTCTGTCTGTGTGTGTGCCCACAACTCCTCACAACTCCTCTCTACATACAGCCGATACAGCCGGTTTTTTGGGGGGGTGAGGGGAGGGAGGGAGGGAGGGTGTGTGTAAATTGGCGATTAGCTTTTAGCATTTATTAGCTTTCCAGCGCGACCTGCCTTGTCTCTGTGTGTGTGTCAGTCAGCCCCTCCTGGCGCTCACACAGACATGAGTGACGGTTAAAAGCTTCTTTTTTTCTGTGAGACTACGACCAAAGACGGTTATGACGCTCCAAAACGAAGCTGGTAGACTAGTTAGCTGCTAAATAGCATCAATCAATCGATGCACGTCCTCCGGTGAGGACTTTTTTTTTTTTTTTAACGGTCGCCATTGACGTGTTGCTATGACAATGGAGCTGTCAATCATAGCGTTATCTGCCACGCCCACACTGTCCTGACCAGTGGCATCAATAGTGCCTCAATAGCAAAATGAGCTGTTTTTAAACAAGGTTTTCTAATAGTTATGAATAGTTATTGTCACTCAGACTTTTGTGGATGCTTAATGAGGCACTTGACTTTGATATAATATAAGCATTTTTACCATATATAGTCAGGTTTCCAAAGGCTTTAAGGTGTAGAGTCAAAATTACATCTATAATAGGGGTGGGCAAAAATATGTAGACAGTGTGTTGTTCATGCAAATATGTTGTTGTAACTTGCACTTGTATAAAATGGCATGGATAATTTGAATTACATTGTTTTGACTCAGTTTGTCCCATAAATTATCACTATCATCTGATGTACATACAACTCGGATTTTAAGATGCATAATTGCCTTTTACATTTTTCAGTGAACTATGTAGAATATCGTAGAATATCGCAATATATCGCAAAATTTGGATATCGCAATATCGTATCGTATCGTGACTCAAGTATCGTGATGCATATCGTATCGTGATGCATATCGTATCGTGAGGTCCTTGGCAATACCCACCCCTAATCTATAATAGCTAATAAACTGATGCACAGTTCAATCAGGTCTTGGTATAAAGTAATATATGATATTGTTGCTAAATGAAAAAAACAAAAAAAAAAAAAACGTAACACATTTGGTCTGTTATTGATATGACCTAATACTTAGCCAGTGTCTTTCATTTCTTGCTTCCACTCTCTTGCTGTGCAGCATAAATTATTTAATGCTACTCTGGTATGAAGCTATCACTGTAATGTAAACACTGCTGCCCATTTGATCTGCGGTTTGAGACAAATAAACAAATAACACGGCTTTCTGTTTGGTAAACAAGTGCTTAATTTGAGATAAGCTATGACCAGGTTTGTGCGGTGACTCACTTGCGAGCAGAATCTGGGATGTGTGGCAAAGCAAAGTTGTTCTTTACCATGAGAGCTCCAGTCAAAGCAATGCAGTGGTCGGGCTCACAGGGTTTGTTTTTGGCTTTGCGTTTTGTGACACACAAACAGTGAGACTTATACTTGCAGCAAAAAAAAAAAAAAACTATTTATACTCCCCACAAAGGTATAAGCCAACTTCCTCCAGAAGGCTTCATGGCAGAGGAGGAGCTTATCTGTCACAAGGGAAACCATGGCAGCCATGATCACACCTCGCACGCATTTCACACGCACAAAGAACTCCACTTTAGTCTGTTGCAGTGAGCCGCTGTATCTAGGCCATGCAACAGTGCAGAAGCCTACTTAGACTCTCCATTTTAATCCATTTACATGGGAACTCAACATGGCCGTTTCAATTGTGGGACAAAGTGGGGTAGCACCTCGACCGCACCGTGCTCTCAATCTCTGCTCTGTGTCGCCTCTCCGAAGTATGAACTGTTTAGGAACTGACTTTCTGTTAAAAGGCCGCTGTTATATCAACAACAATAAAACATTTGCCTCCGATTTATTCCCTCATTCTATTTGAAGAGGAAATTGTATAGGAATCAGTATTCATGTGTGGAATGATATGCCGTTTCCATCGGTATGTTGGTGGAGAAATGGTCGAATTAATCTTTTCTTCCGCAAATGTTTCCACTTCAAGTACTCCTGGGGGAGCCGATATGTGAAGGCAGTTTCTTTTTAGTTCTTTCTTCAAACAGGCAGGCGGGTGCTATCTGATTAATACTTGAGCATGAATTCACCAGTGAATCATTTCATGGGCTCTCAGACACTCCTCCATTACTGTGGAACATATCTTTTGACATGCAATCGCTCCCTCACAGCTCCAGACTGACTTGGACTCTTTCTCCCATTCAGCAGAGCAACGCGCATCATTTCACGTACTGTAAATGGCAGTCGACCTCTTGCACAGCTTGCTCACTTGCAAGATAAAACACATTAGTTTTCACAGCTATTTCATTCCATGGATTGCTATGCTCTTTGTTTCTTGTAGACATGATACTGTAAGAGATTTATGTGACATGATTTGTGGGAATTACCATTCAGTCGGGCCTGGCTCAGAGTTTAGCTCATCTAATGTTCATACTTCAAACATCTATTACACAAAATAGACAAGACAAGCTGAGATAACTAAACATCCAAAAGAATCATGACTGTCAATACAATCTCAATTTGTTGAGTGTCTGTGCGATAACATTGTTTTTTAACAATCACTGTTAAAATTCACAAGTGTCTCTGTCTCTGTCTGTTATTTCCTCAGTCGATAATACTGATCAACAATCACATCAAACTGGTAAAATATGGCAATTTTGTGTTACTTTGTGAACACCCCTCTAAAGAAGTAGGTAGGGAGAGAAAGAAATAAACTTTGCAGTCATGGGCCTTTATCTTTACTGCTCCGTTTGAGAGCATTATCAGGTTATTGCCATGCAGTGGCACATTCCTGGTGTGAATTGCTTGGCTATTATTTTCCTCACTTATCCCTCCACGATGATGGAATAGTTGGTGTTAACAACTGTGTTAATTTGTGAGTCAGCTAATTAGTTATTTATCCTAAGTCATTTTTAATGTTGCCCAGAGCGTGTATCATCCTGCGAGCCTCCACTGGGCTCAGTCATCCAGGGATGAACGTCCTTAGCACCGTGCATCTGGTCTCCTACAGGACTCAGTGGTGGTGGGTGCGGGTGTGGGTGGGTATAAAGTCCACTGCCCGCTGGGCTGCAGGATGAAGGCTCTGCAACAGCACCAAACATTTCCTCATCGCAGTGCGACTGGGAAATGTTAATGGTTTTTTCTGATTGCTTAAATATGGAAATGCAAGCATTCAAAGGCTAGGTAAATGGCGCAGCACTCTAAGGGTGTTTTGGGGAAAAATAAAAGACACTGCAACCAAACCATGTTTAATTCATTCTGCATATTTTGATGTGTTGGATTAGTGATAATATTAAAATACCTAAAAACTGTGTCATGCTGAAACGCTGAAAAAAACATCCAGAAAACAGCAGAATGTTGAATAAAGATGCAACTTGTTTTATGTAAAATGCAGCCAAATAAATACAAGCATGAGTGGCTGAACACAAACATGAGCACAGTTTGATTCTCCACATGGTTTCAACATTATGTCCCAACATTTTAAGATGCTATCACACACCCACATTTCAGGGTCGCACCTTTAGCTCCAATTTTACTGCATCTCTGCTCCATGACTCAGGTACAATCACAGGATGTGGGAACAAACAACATCATCAACAACAACGGCAGATGAGGAGACATGTCGAAATGACACCTACACATGCGGTGATTGATAAGCGTGACAAACGAACACGACGTTCATTAACCAACTAGCCAGCAGTGTCTCTCCCGCCTGAGGGAGGCTGAGCAGCGATGGAGAGAGAGAGAGAGTAACTCTTTTTCTTTCCCATCAGTCTCTTCCGATTACTGCTTAGCGGGGGGAGGAGGGGAGAAGAGAAAGGAGGAAATGAAGGCAGAGGTATAGGTGGAGAAAATCTCCTCCAGGGCTAAGCCGAGGTGGGCTGGGGGATAAGAGCTTGACCAATTAAGCTGGAGGACTCCTCAGAAAATTGGAGTGAACAGCCTCAGTCTTTTCATCGCAGTTCACTTCCATCTAGCACATGAAATTGGAAGTTGAAATAGGGATTGCCAGTTTGGTGATTGTTATACCTCAGCTAAAATCATAAAGTGTGGGAGAGTGTGCGTTTGTGTGTGTGTGTGTGTGTGTGTGTGTGTGTGTGTGTGTGTGTGAGAGTATGGTGTACATATAGTCGCATATGTGTATGTGCAAAGAGAAAATGTGAGGAATGGACCCTGCAGTGATTGGAACATTTAAGAATAATACACAATTGCAATCCTGTTCTTTTTTACTTTAAACTGTAATTACTCGATTAAAGAAGAGCTGTTTCATAGTACACTGATTCTCTGTGGCCTGATGGTGGTGTAGGAATGGATTCTATACATGACCCTGTTTGTGCCTCAAGTGTTACCATTACATTCAAATCATTTCAAATAAATACCCAGTAATGTTTAAAAACCCCTAAAAAGTTGAACAACCAGGAAGAAATTAAATTATTGTGTTCACTATTAAATACTACAAAAGTTTGACAAAATCATATCAATAGCACTAACTAACAATATTTATTTTACTCTCAGTAATAAAACTTAGAATTGACCAAGGTGATCTGCTATTTCCAGCCACCGTCTTTGTTTGGATTAAGAAATAGTGCAACTTGAGAAACTTTTTCATCTTATTAATTCTGCAGTGGATGGATTATTTTTTTTTACCCAGATGGTTTGAAATTCAAATTTGAGGAATCTGAAAACACTTCTGAACAGTTGTTAAATGACCTTGAAACAGAAGACGCATTCAATAACACAAGTGGCACTAACTGGGCTGAGCTCAGCAGCAACGCTTAAAATAACATCAATCATCAACTAAAGATGTTGACAAATAACGCAGAATATATTTGCAATGAGTGTTCGTGACTTTGTTCAACCGTAAAGACAGACTATACTCATTAATGACTCCATTATCAAACATTATCACTCCATGTTGTCACAGTGTGCAGGATCCAACATTTAACCAACTTTTCCAGTATGGGCTGGCAAAGCAGAAGACTTTATTCATCTTCTTATTCATTGTTTTTTTAAACTTTCATTCCTTTCTCAGACGTGCTGGTTGTTGCTTGTTTTCTAAGATGACTCATCTGTTTTAACAAGTAAATCCAACCGAAATGCTCATACCGTTGAGTCCACTATAGTATTTACCAAACAAACATTTGCAAAGCTGGCATTGATGGTGTATCAACAGATCCATATCAACAAGTCAATATTCTATATAATGAACATGTTGACTGTACATCTGTCCAAAATCAACTGCTAGGATGGTGCTATAGCAAATGTATGGTAATGTTTATATCTATTACAAACAACCAGCACATAAGCTTCTGTAGTCGACAGCTCCTCCTTTGTATGAAACTGGTATCATTCTTCTTAGTTTAGGGAGAAAAGCATCGATCCAGTCCCTCACTGCAGTTTCTGTTCCAGTCTGTCTACTTTCATTTTGGACAACTGCTAATACAAACTGACAAAGAGAAAAAAAAAAAGCTCACAGTATAATTTTCTCAGAAAGCTGATATGTCATTAATTGAGATTGCTTTTCTATTGTACGCACTTTGTGGTTTGATTTGATCCAGAGAATGATGAGGAAAACACAATGAAGCAACGGAGAGGAGACTCGTGTCTCGGGATTAAATTAAACAGACTGAAAATGAATCACAGCACCGACAACACCTGTGCAAGCGCTGGTACAGTTATAATCAATTAAATACAAATACTCCATCTGCAAACATATAGAAACACAGGAAGCCTCCTAAGTTATTTCAGATTATTTCTATACTATCGTTCAAGTCCATTATCTCATACAATTTGTTACACCTTTGTAACTTAACTATTGTTTAGAAACGCAGATATTATGACAAGTGATTGCTTGTGTTATTCAAAAAGTGATCAGGTGTGAAATACAGGTATCAAAGCTTTGTGCACATACACAGGTGGACTACTGTAGTCCAACAAGTAGTGACAAAGATGGTGCTTGCTTTCTTTCTGCTCTTTCTTTCTGAACCACGTTTGTGTTTTACCACAGTTTTTAAACACAGAGCTATAAGTGGTACTTTGCTGAAAGAGATCACAATGCTTGACTTAATGGTTTAAAAGCACAAAAAACCCACATGGTCTGACACAACTGGTAACTCTGACTCCAAACCACCACAGAAGAAAACCGTATGAGGACACAGCCATCCAACTCGTCACAAAAAATCAGGAATTAGTCAGAACCTGCATGTTGACGTGCACAAAGAAGAATGCAAATTTTTTTTTTTTCCTCCATCCCTGTTTGATCTGAAACAGAAAACAAACTATCTGTCTTCTGTTGGCTGCCTCGAGTGGGAGCCAAATGGGTTTTCTTTCCCTTGGAGAAGGCTTTCCAGAGTCACAGTTCATCTCATCAGTGATAATGGCGGGTCTTTTGCTAGACTGATTTAAAGTGACTCTATTAGGTTAAGACAAAAAGGATTTACCCCGCTCAAGGACCTTTCAACTTCAGATTCATGACAATAGACTAATGAAAATGAGCCTTGAATGCTTAGTATTTTTGGTTTATACTTTTGTTCTCAGTGGCTTTATTCAAAGATTTACACTGGAGATGACAATTGGGCATCTCCAAAACTGTTTTAGTGTGATGGAAAAGACGCACAAAAATACTGGAGATACATGTTAATTACTCTGCCATAAACCACTCTCATTGTATTAACACTTGAAATTCACCTCAATATATGACGCTCTGTCAAATGTGCATGCTCCTTTTCCCCCGTCCCCATCTTGCTCATCAATAGTTATCGACAGGTTTTTAAAATAGCAATCCAAAGTCATCCGTGGTGAAATCTAACCTCTGGGTTTTGTTATTTACGTCAATGTACCGGTGAGAGTGCGCTGCGGCGACTGCTTGCCATTTCTCATTAAGAGCAAAAGCAGATTTGGCCTCCCTTCTATTAGTGGAAATCATGAGCGAGAAAGAGAGAGACAAGAGAGACAGTAGGTGTGTGAGAAAGAGAATGAGAGAGAGAGAGAGAGAGAGAGATAGAGAGAGAAGCAAAGGGGGGAAAGAGTGAGACGAGAGAATCAGATATAGACAAAGCCACGATAGCAAGACAGACCAAGAGATAAGAGAGGGAATAGCGGGGAGAGAAGTTGGGGGTGGCAGCACAGGAAGCTGCCTCCTCTGTCTATTCTGAGGGTTTGGTTGCTGCTCTGCCTTTGAGGCCTCGCTAGTGTCACATTAAGATCATCCATTTGAGGATCTGAGACAAGCCTTTGATGTTCTTGTGCATACACAAACAGGAGAGTGGAGTGCTCCTTTGACAATTGCCAACTCTACAGAAATATCTTTTTGTATTCAGAGTCTCTGGCCTGCTAGGGACTATGTTATCGTCAGACGGTGCAGAGCAAACTGGTGAATAATTTAATTCACCTGTTCATATTTCATCACTGAATACATTAGATTTTTTTTTTCACCCATGCTTGTTCTAAAATGTTGAGGGAAACATGTTCCCTTTGCCCATGCTGTCATTGCTTGAGTCACGTTTTGGCAGGTACAGAAGGTGGACAAAATAATGGAAATGCCCAACAGTGTAGGAAATCAAATACCAAGAAGACAGTAAAATGCTCAGAGTATGTGGAGAACAAGCGAAGAGAGTGAACATGTTGGTGAATGGACAGTATGTAGAGGAGCACTGAGACATTCAATAACACGGAATCGTGTCTTGTTATTTTTTAGGAATTAAAGTGGATAAAAGCCACTTCACATAGAGTTTTAAAGATGTGTATATCCACTATGGACTACAGTATAACTCATTAAACCACTCCTCTTCAGTTCTTTAAAAGTGAGTAAGGAGAGTTTCTATTTTTAAACTGTAAGAAAATTATGATGTGACCATGTTCGTGCACCGGAAGCTTTGCCCTCCTTGTTTCCTAATTGACCAGTTCAGAGACTGCGGCTGAAAAAAAGTAGTAGCCTTAGGGCATTTTTAAGGTGTTTTTTTTTTTTTTTGGAGCACCCCTAACATAATTGGCCTTTCATACTGCTGTGATCACTGAACTTCAAAACCCCACTAGAATCAGAAATTATTCTTGTAATAAACTGATGGCTTGTTTTGGCCTATGTATACTGTGATTCTGCCCAGTGTGAATTGGGCCACGCTTCAGTCTGCTGCCTACAGTACAACATATCATAGAAGTCCACTAACACTCGTATTATCAGCAGTTGGCAGCCTGTACTGCTATTGTTAGAGGCTGTTTAAAATGAAACCCATCTAAAAAGAGAAAGATGATTCATTTTACCGAACAACTTTTCCAAGTGCTCATGGGTCTGTGCTCTGACCTCCTTATACCAGGGCATAACGGTTGTGTGATGGCTTCATTATAATGCTTTTCTGAATGATAGGCCTCCAAATTACTGACTTTGTAATACATGTACAGTTTTTTCTGGGTCTGTGTCACTAAGGGTGTGATTCGTCTTTGTGTTTTTCTCCTCCTCCTTTTTTCTCCACAATGTCCAATTCCCATTGTGTTACAGATGTTATAACTGCCTGATTCTACTTTTGGCCTGGGGAGAGAGTAGGCAGTCGCACAGTCATAGTCACTGGGGAGGTCTGAAACTGTGTGTTCACAACAGACAACAGGGTTATCAGGCAAAAAGGTTGAACTTAGATCAACTCTGTTGTCTGTGTACTCTGCACTGTCTTCTGGCAAGGCATTGCACTGGTAACCTCTTACGTTTTCCAAAATGCAGGGCTGTTTTCAGTCTGAACGTTTAATAGTGTGGGCAGAAGTTCAGGCGTTGCCCGCGATGTCACTTTGTACAAGGAATGGCTAGAGCAGCAACATAGAAATGATCCCTCACTGGCTTCCCCGTCATGAACACAGCCACTTGTGTTTGTTAAAACACAGAACCAGAATCCCTGGGGATTCAACCTGGTTTTCAGATTTGATGGGGGTTTCTTTTGTGCCTGCAGTTGATTTTGCTATTCAGGAAATATTCTGATGTGCGTTTTTTTTAGTACTTAAATTTATGTACAAGTGTTTCTCAAATCATTAAATAAGTCTGCAGTCTATCACCGAGGCACCAGCAGCTTGGCCTCTGATTATTTGGCCTCTTCAGAGAGCCAGTTAGATGCCTCATGGCGCTTTGAAAACTATGAAAGGGCTGACTCTTGGACCTCTTTAAAATCCGAGCCATACTGCTATTTGGCATTCAACTTAGCATGACTGACCTGTGTAGCTGCCTTTGTAATTGCAGTGTTCTCACTTAGAGCAAAATTTATTTTTCAGATGGCGTTTCTCTCTAGTAAACATGCACTTGTAGACTTTAAAAAGCACCCACTCACACACATAAAGACTTTGCAACTGTATTAGACAACAAACATTCACTGATGAGTAGGAAACAGGAGACCACTTCTACTGATGATTTGTGGGCACCCAGTTACAGCACTGGGCTTACAGTAACATTTTAGTCAAACATCAAGAATGCTGCGCCAAAAATACAAACATCTCTCAGGGCGCACACCCCCACAGATTTCCACAACACCCTTTCAGCCCTCTGACTTTTCACCACTCCATTTAGCCACAAGCAGATAGAATGACAACTTACGAATGAGAGGCACACTGGCATTGGCTGTCCCTAGCTTGTTGGTGGCGACACATGTGTAGTTCCCGTAACGATCCTCTGTCATGTTGGTCACTGTGAGGACTGATCTGGAGCTGAGGCTCTTGATGTCGATGCCTTGACCCTTGATAATCCTGAAAGCAGAACGCAAGCACAACAAATTAGGTTTTTATTTCTCACCTACACACTCAGAAAGCGCCACGGTGGGGAAGTGGCATTCATGGTGGGTGTAAATGTTTGTCGTCCTTTAGTGGATCTTCAGATTGCACAGTGCTTATGGTCGCCCTCTTCAGCAGATCTATTTATCCCTTGGCCTGACGCGTCTGTCTCAGAGAGATGCTTTGAGGGACTGAGAGGCGAGAGAAATGACCCAGGGGTGAACCTGCTGGGTGCCACTTGACATGTTGCTCATCGTTTTGCTGGGGGGGTGGGGGGGGGTGGGGTTCAAAAGAAATCACATTGCAGTTGTGCCCGACATCTGTGCTGTGAAGCAGAGAAATTGTATAATTGTTGACTTTGGTGGTCGTGATGATCTTTAACAGCCTGTAGAGATTAAAATTCACTCTGTAATGGCATATGCTGTGCGTCCTGCTTGTGGGATTATTGTGGATATTAAAGCTGAGTTTGTTTTTTATCAGTGTGGTTTTCTGTCACTGTTACAGTTTTCTGTCGTAAACCATAACAAACCTCCACAGAAGAGACATGTTTCTGTTTTGGCCTTCGTGTGCCCCCCCATGATCTCAAGCTTGGCTCGAGTCGCTCTGATTTTAAACACTACGTGTGACCTTATGTCCAACAAATATCCACAAATCTGTTGTTCCCACTCCCACAGTGACTTCCCCAAATGTTAGCCGAGCAGTCACTGATAATCTCGGCGGGTGTCTCGCCTCTTCACTAGTTCACCATCAAAATAGTCAATGCTCCCCTCTGTCATAGTGAAAGACGCCCTCCCCACCCCTGCACACACACACACACACACACACACACACACAAACATTCACCCACTTCCATTGAAGAATGAAAGCAGTGACACATCAAGAGAAAGATTCACTTGTCAAAGCTGTCACACTACTTCTGATAAAGACAAAGTGGCAGTAGCAATGCACTGATGGTATGGCGACATCAATATTTCACATACTAAGTGACTGGGAAATGAAATAGTCACAACCACTGATAATGTTGTATCAAAGTTATGTGATTTACAGTTTCTCCGTCCTTTTCGTAATGATGAGTAAATGTAGAAATCACCATTACACCACGTAAGAAGTCACAGAAAGAACAAGTCCTTGAATTAAGTAAAGACTACAATCATGCCAACTTGCCTCCTTAGCAATTTGAATAAATTGAATCCACCCCATAATTACAATTAGCACAGTGTGAGCTGATGATTGAAATTGTGCTCACTAGGAGTGGGTAAATGACGGGTAATGGGGGTAATTTGGTTTTTAAATTCAAGAACTGACACTTGAATCTAGACTGATTGATGTGTGTGTCACGAATGATTTAAGCCAGTTGGCGGCAAACATTATATTAGGATGCAAGGTGAGGACGAGGCATGAATGACTCGTGCCTCAACATTACGAGTCCTCTCTGGAGGCTGGGCGAATGGGAGATCAAACAAATACACTGTCAGTGGGAAGAATCAAACAAACAAAACCAAGGGCTTTGACATCTGATCATACTGGTCATTATCAAGTAAAGGCACGCCTGATAAGCCAAAAACTAGAGTTTATACAATCCAAAATGCAGACTTTTCAGTCAAAATTCAGGACACTGAATTATATATATAATATAAAAATGTATACTGTACATGTTCTTGCTGTTCCACCTGTGTTTTTTTATTTATTTATTTAAAGGGACAACGAGGAGTTTCTATTTGGTTATAAAAAAGTCTCACGTTAATGTGGAAGAATCTCCGCTACCCACACTTGTTAATGGCTCCATGTTCGATAAATATACCGTTTTGTCTCTATCGTTATTTTGTTATTATTAGTGGTGGCGGAAATGCTGGGCGAGCCGACCAGTGTTTCCTTACTTTAGAGTTATGAGAATAACGCCGCCGAATCGCTGTTTATTGTCAGAACTATGACGGTAACTGAACCTCTTTGAACCTCTGACTTTAATTATTGATGAATGAAAACATGAGTCTGTCTTGCGCCGGTCGAAGAATTCTACGGTGCGCGCAGAGGCTCATAAATGTAGTGTGAAAACGCTTCACTTTTCCAAAACTCCTCGTTGTCCCTTTAAATAAATTATAAAGGACACTACTATCCAATAGTTTCCAAGGACAACACAAAGTTTGTAACACTTATTAGTATTGGTGTATAGTAAGACATCCAGTATTGTATCCATTCATATTCATGCAAGTGTACCTAACCCTAATGCCCACTCGATATGTGGCTACAGTTAGTTGTGTTCATGGCTCTTGTCCCTGCTCCGGTACATTTACATGCATTACAGTAGCTTCCTACACAGTTTGAATGCATATTTACTGAGAGTTCACATGGATTTCATATGGATATCTTTCTACTAGGAATTGCAGTACTGTGCAAAACTCTTTGAAACTTAAGATGTTTAGTTTTAGAGTAGACAACCTTCCTGTCCTGATATAATTGAATGTGTGAAGGGCAACTGCCAAGTGCACGTTACCACCAGTGTCGTGAGTGAGCTGTTAACAACAAAGCAGCGTCCAGTGGAAATCTGGGGTGATGCTGCTGATACACACTGTCAAAACAGTTCATATAATAAAACTGGGCTCACCTTTTCTCACCCTTGTACCACTCAAATGTTGGAGAAGGCACAGCAGCCGCCTCACACCTTAGCAGAGCTGTGCGTCCCAAACCAACTCCATGGCTTTTCATCTCATGGATAGATGGGGGAACTGGAGAGAAAAAGATATAAAATATGTCAACAGGGGGAAAAAAATGCCAATCTAAAGATGTATTATCACAAATGTAAGGGCAATTTAAAAGAAACTATTTAAGTGATATCCAGACACAGCGCACTGGGAAATGAGGGTTGTTGACCTTGGAAATGACAACCTCCGACTTTGTGGTCAGTGCACACATTACATATTGTAAACTCAACACTCAAAGTCTACAGAGGCGGAGCTGGGGAGGGGAGAGGGCATCCATTCCGCGATGTTAGGAAAATGAAATGAAATGCACTGCATGGTGATAAATGGCTTAATGGAAGTTCAAAGACTCAATGGCAGAGGCAGGTTTTGTGAATGCAGAATGAGGCTCTTTTCATGTGCAGAAACGTGGTGTAAATCTCTTTGCCAGTGTCATGAAGGCAGCTTTACATATGGACGGATTCTAAAGCAGCCCGGTCCTTTTGTGCTTCAAATATTTACCCGCTTACAGTAGCACAGCCTTGAAAGAAATGAAATTAATTAATTGAATTTATATAGACTTGCAACAACGGGCAAAAACCAGCCACACAATAAGATTTCAGCACCCTTCCCTATTCACATTATGGGAATGAAAATGTTTCTCTTGTTACATTTGTAATTATTGGCTATTATCGGAGTGATGCTGAATTTATAAACTGCGGGGGGTAAGAGATTGGGGACAGGGAGTGCTTACTGGAAGCAGAACTGTTCCTTGCAGACCTGAATGTGCAGAGTGGATCATACCCACCAGTATTATTATGACTGTATTAATCAACCAGGAAAGAGGAGAACCAATCATAACAAGGCATCGGGCTCAATCTGACAGTATGTGTTATGTAAACCTGGCAAGACTCCCTAAGGTCTGACAAATAATAAATGTGTTCAGAGCGCCAAATCAGATGCACAACCGTTTGACGTACAACACAAGCAAAATTACTTTATGCCATTCATACAGATTCTGATTAAAAACCATGCGATACTTGGAAAAAAGCTCACTCTCGGGGTCATTCCTGCAGCAAGCAGTAAATTGCCCATCCATGTCTGAAAGTGAGATGTAGTTTGGACTATTTATATTCCTGACAATGAGTCTTTAAGAATGACCTGTCAGTCAGAGCTCGAGCCTGTATCCAGTGGAATGGCTTGGCCAAGTGCCTGCAAACCTTTACATCCAATTGCATTTGGAGATGTTCCTAAAGGATGACCTCAGCACGGACCTCTGCCGCTAACCCTGCACAAACACAACACAACACGACACACAGGCACTAACTGGCACCACACTCACATCCAAAAGTGCAACGGCAGTGACAAATTAATACAGGGAAAAGTCTGAATATGCTCCGCTCCTACACAACAGCAGGGTGGCTCTGACATGTATTCAGGTATGTGAAAATAACAACATGCTTCATTAGAGCAAATATATGCATTCCTTTGAGACGGTGGTACTGCCAAACAACTGAGCCTCATTTTAATGTAGAGGAGGCAGCGTGTGTGTGGATAGTGTCTCTGCCAACCTGTGAGAGTCCACATACTGTAGAGAGATGGGGTGTGACGCAACAGATCTGTGTGAGGTGCAAAAGACACATGTGAGCATTTGTACATGTTGTGTATGATCATGGGGGAGAGGCAGAGCGAGGTGACAGCGTGCTCTGTGATGATGGATGCCCTTTCACCAACCTCCTTCTGCATCCTAATGAGCACATTCATATGACTAGTGTATGTTGATTTTCTGTCCTTGCATATGTGTGCCAATTATACAGCTATTTTCCCTCTTCCGCAGCTGAGCTGAATAATATGAAGGACTTGAGACAGTGAATTAAGCGATGGGTTATGCTAGAGCTTTTCCTGTTCATTTATCACTGTATGAAAAGTTGGATGCCATGCTGGGGGGTATTAGTAGACCTTGACTGGATGTCTGTGCTTGCTGTGTCTGCGTGTGTGTATGTGTGCAAGCTCTGTGTGTGCATGCATGCGCCCTTGTGTCTATGAACTATCCGAAGAACCAACACTTTTCTGACTTCCGATGTGTATCTGGTTTAATCACAGCCGGCATTAGCAGTCACCGCACCATAAAGACAGCCAACAAAACAGTTACAGACTCGTCTTTTTGCAGCGGAGCTACAACAAGCTGCAGCAAAGAATAGGAGGATGGCTAAAGCTTGTGATTAAGTCAAATCAGAGTCTTGACAGATGACAATGTGCACCAGAAATACTTAAAAAAAAAGGAGAAGGGGAACAAGGAGAAAAAAAGGTGGAGTTCTCTAGAGCAGAGAAATATAAATAAGCAATAACAAGTATGACAAAATCAATGCAGTATGCCGACCGACAGAGGCTTAGTGAATCCTCGTAATCCTCCATTGGTGTCATTGTGCGGAGTCATTGATTATCTGAAGCCTCTGAAAGCTCCAGGGTGACCTGGCTGTCGTGCTGTACAGTTACTTGGACAGTGCACATGGTGGCCCAGGCAGGTGTGTCAATACTTGAGACCTCACACATTGAGCCACTGTCTTTCATGCTAACACAGAGAACACCAAGCCACTGCCATATTGTCTGCTGATTTCTTCCTTGAAGGACGGAGCACTGTGATGTGTTTCCTTTCATTTACTACCAAACAGATCAACTATTTTCTTTCAGAAAAGAACATTGTGCTTTCTTTGTTAGACTCAAAGTGGAAATTAGATTTCTGTCCTCTATCAGGGGTTGGTTAAAATACCAGCAAGCAAATTAGATTTTAAAAAAAACGACAACAACAAAAAAGTCATTAAGAAAACTTTGGTAATCAGCATGCATAATGGGCACTACAGGTTTGTAAAGGCTAAACTATGAATCCAAACCAAGATTTCTCCTTAAACAATCCAGTGTCAGAACAGGCCCATATACCATCCATCATCATCCTTCTTATCAAGGCACCACCCAAGTTTCTTTTCTGCAAAAGAGAAAAAAATCTAAAAGTAGCAGGAGCCAAGGTAATTGTCAGCCTTACCACTCAAGTCATACAATTCCTGCAACATTTTGGAATATATAATAAAAAAAAATCCCCCCATGGCTTTGTAGGTGGTCCAAAATGCTATGATTTTATATGCATATCAATAAGACCAATTTGGATTTTGGCACTGGGATCTGTTAAGACAGATCGCAGCCATAAAATCCAGTCCAATCCAATAATTCCAATTTCAACTTGCTGGCATGTCCTATATCATCATATATTGTGTAATGCGCCATCAGAATGTGGAGAGTAATGCAAAGCAGTGCACTAAAAAATCATGAAGGCCCAATAATCCAGGTAATTTAGTGTCTAGAGAATGCTGTGGTGCTGTTAATCATGCCTGGAGTCCTGGTGACTCCACCAGATGGGGGTGAGGGGTTGGGTCCAGGAATAGCACAGGCACGGCAGAGAAATGGGTGCTGTAAGGCCCTGCCAGGTGACAAATGGCCAGTTGCAGGTTGATCACAGACCGACCTCCATTACATCGGCCCTACATAGAGGCTGTCATCAAAATAAAGATGACGTGTCCAATTGTAGGTCTGTACAAAGTGAATGAATACAAGCATGTTAATGATGAATAAAGTGTCTGACCTTCTATCTGATATTAATGGACATGGTTTGCGTAGGGAGCATCGCACCTTCATGTACAGGGCTTCGCTGAGTTGCTTGCCTTAAGCAATGCTCATGTGACTATTAATGATTAATTGGTGTGCTTCAAGATTGAATATGATTTATTTAGCTACAAACTATTGTTTGCCAAGAGAACCCACAGAACGCAGGCTTTTTAATTAAAAGATCAATTAATAACCCTACCTCTTCAGCCAGATTTGAAAATGAGTTTTCATTGCAATTAAGAAATGGACTCATCAGTGCATGACTTATCAGCTTACACACAGAGACACTGTTCCCCACTGCCATCTGTGGGCTTCATTGTCCTGTTTTTTGTCAGTCAGGAGTGGTTCTGCTGCCAAGATTTATTAATTCATTAAGATTTCCATTCAGAACAGCTAGGGAACATTGTGTTCCTTCTTTTTGTACAATGCAAAGCATATAAATAACCAGCCTAGCGTGGAGGACTGTGTGGGTCAACAGTAGCAGAAATTCAATCTATTGTCTGCGTTAAACACTAAATTGTTCAAGGTACACAATTTCTACATATCATTCTGAATACACATCTACAGTTAGATGGTGATGTGTTCTCCTGAAGACAGGAACATCTTTAACCCATTACTAGAGTTCAGTAAGCCACCTCTAACTCTGCAAGCATGCAGAAAATTAGCTGTGGTACAGTACAGGCAATTCCCTTTTGTTAACGTCCCAAAGATATTTTGATCACTCATTTAAAATCGAAGATCAAGCTAATAGATGAAGCCGCTGTGTGTCAATCTATTCTGAAGTGGTACTAGGAAGAACATTTATTTTGCAGAAGATTCAAGATTCCGCTCATTTATTCATGCCCCGCATGCAGCAAGGAATCCAAATAGCAATCAAGACGAGAGCTTTGGAGAGATGTAGAGAGATGGATTTACACCCAAACAGCTCGAGGGTACTGGCTTTAACTCTACTTAGGACTGGATCAGAATCCAATTCTAGGAAGCCTTCTCTTTTGAATTGAAAGCCACAGTATTTCAATTGATACAGCAAACTGTCGACAAATGCTCAGTTGAGACTTTGTGCCTGATGTTAAAATACTCCCTACACCAGATTTCATTCAACTGTGGAATGAACATTCATTGTACCTTTGATCTGACAGTGCTCTCCACCACTGCACCCAGGCACGTCTGGACACACTCAGACTCGCACACACAATGCAGGGGATTTCTATCATAAACAAAAACTATGAACATTGATGCAAATGTCACAGTAATTGTTCTTGAGAAAAAAAAATGCTAATAATGTGCAAATATGCTCACACTCCACTAATAGATGTTTCTTTTCTAGTCATTACTTGACATTGTACTATTGCATGGTCATAAAGACGTTCGTCCTGACTACAAGTAAACAGGTTTTGCCTCTTATTTATCTGAGATGGTCATGACTCCCCTGAACAACTCTGTCAGGGGAGTCAGAGGAGCATGTTGTGGGTGTAGCTACCAGAGAAGGACCTGAATTCCAAACAGGCCGGCATGACCGGGGCTTTAAAAAGAAAGGCAGGGTCAGTGCAAACAAAAGACAAGGTGATGTAAAGAATTGGGAATATTCTAAGTATACCCCTGCATTTCAATTATGCCTAGAAATCTATCAATATTATGGCTGTAATAGCTCACAGCAGTTCTAATGTTCATGCTCGTAATTAATTAAAAATGATCACAGTTTTGTTGGCCAATTATATTAATCAGGAAAGAAAGTGAGGTGCTCTTCTTTTTATAAACACAGCCATGATGAGTATGTGAGCAGAATTCACAGCTGCAGGGTACTGGGGGAGGAAGGAGGCGTACAAATGGCTGGCAAACTTGGAAGCACACAGGGCACAGCTTCACTCTGCAAAGCAAGCAAAACCTTGCTATGGAGGCAAAACGAGTGATGTTGAGGAGTGAGTGCCCGCCTGCACTGGTTCCTTCATCAGGATCGGAGCGGATGAGATCATGCAGAAAAAGTAGAGAACAAAAGAAAAACAAAGTTGCATCTATTGTGCACGAGATACCAAATTAAACCTCCAGGTGCACGTCATAGAGCATGCTATTGATTTAAGAGTGGTTCTAGGAGTCTGAATATCCAGCTCCAACTCCTCCAGAAATGTGGCACTTATCTGCTTCCTCCACATCAATAATTCAAACATCTGTGCTGCTAACATGGCATCGACTGATTTGTCTTCTTTACACATTTATTTCCTTAAAATCGACTTGTGGCAGCTTTGTGATTATCACATGGACGGAGAGAGATGATCAGAACATCTGGCAGGGCTTCAAACAGCTTCAGTTTGAGGCATGTGCAACAGTGACGAGCAAATAAAATGTAGCAGAACAAGACAGTTGGTTGTCTGTGTTCTTTGCACGTGTGACTTAAGTTTGTGCAAACTGCCATATCCCATCTTGGAAACGTGGCGGTGTTCAAACTCTGTAGTGTCACTCATTCAATGAGTGAGAGAAGACAGCTCTCTCTGGAGGGGGAATGTTTCTGAAGTACAGAAGAAGGTCAGACACCTTTGATTTTTTTTTTAGCCAGAGTAGAGTTCTTGTTATTGTTGTGTGTGTGTGTGTGTTTGTAGTTAGAATATGAACCTTTCATTCTACAACAAGGTGGCTTCATTAATTAATCAAACACTGGCTTTTTATCTCAGGCGGAGGTTTTCCACAGTGGTTTCCTTCTAATTCATCCCTCACACTAGATGTGATGTTTATGCCTTTGAGCCGCACTGAGCAGTGAGAATTTCAGCCAATAGCTGCAACCACCTGCAGTGTAGATGAATATGTAAATTTGAAAAGTAGGTCAGAGATCAAATTTCATCAGGTAAAATCACCACTGAAATATCCTTTTGCCGAGCAGGGCTTTTTAGCCAATCTGATTCTCCCGTGACCTTCTGCATGACTGCCGTCATTCAGGTTTAGCTGATAAAAGTATCCAGCCACCATTCATTCATCACCAGACATACAAAGACAAGAGGTGCAGGCCAGTAATCTAATTAATGCTGTCTGATTAAGGTAGTCTTCTGAGCCTTGGAAACATGCAAGCAGAGGTTAAACATACTGGACTTAACACTTGGAAGTAGCTGCACAATGACAATGTCCATCATATCATAGGGAGCCAAATGGCAGGCTTAGTGTTATAGAAGGCCTGGTGTTATTAAAACTCCAAACATGCAAGAGCTTAATTTTGTTTTCATTACTTTGGTTTGCTTATTTTAATTAGTGGCCTTAATCTGCAATTAGCCCAGAGGTCAACTATACTCTTAGCTTAAAAAAAGGAATTGTTTGAAAAGAGAGAGAGAGAAAGAGAGAGAGAAATTGTTTAGACATGTATTTAATTAGACTGTTAACCCATGAAATGTCAGTGTCACTCATTCTTATGCGGCCTTATTAAAACAATACGAGATAAATAGTGCAGACATGACGAGTTGATGTTTGTGACTTTAACTGATTCAACCATCATTAAAATAAAGATACAGTGAGAGGATCAACACTGATTCTCCAGCAAGGTCAATGATGGACAAATATTAATTAAACCTGCATGAAAAAAATGACCTACTGTATATGCAATATATTCTCTCATTTCACTGTGATATCATAAAAGGTTTATTAACTTTAAAGCACTAATGGCACCTTTCTCGTTGTTAACGAAGAAAAATCTGACACCTGATTCTACAGCCAAGTTAAACAGCTGTATTAACACACCTCCATGTAGTTTAATATTTCAAATGCAGTACATTTCTTGCACCTCGCTATGTAATTATCCTCTCTTGTTTGAGTTTCAATGTCAGCTAACGTCTATATCTTAATTCAGAATTTGGCACACAAGCCTTCATCGAAGCACGCTCGGGGGCACCTGCTGAATAAAGTCTGATGTGTGACAGTGGAGCATGAATGATACAGTAGATTGGGATATGGTGCAAAATGGTTCTCTTTTTCCTTCACAGAGGGAGAATGGCACCAGGGTGGAGAGGAGGCAGTGAAGAGTGGCCACCAGCTGGCTCTGGCTCTGCCTGCTGTGGCCATATCAGCCGCTCCAATGGACAACTTTAATTCATTTATTCAACCCCCTTATCTTTGTAAATGAGCACGTGTCACCAGTCACCATGTTGGAACAGTGACCAGGCAACTTTCATGAAAAAAAAGACTTTACAAAATGTTTAGAGATCTGATTCACTGAGTATTAAAGTGACATGACAAAGTTTTGAAGATTTAGCAACCACATCCACAGCCATTTGAAGCTGTTCTCAACCAAAGTTGCCTTTTGCTTCTATAAAGTCTGTTATGTGTTTTGTTTAGCCAAGTCTCATACGCAGCATTTTGAATGTAAAACAGCTGCAATAAAATTCAGGACCTTCCGTGTATGAGGTGCTTCTGGGGCCAGAGAAGTCTGACTCTATGGAGCCACATATTGGCCATAACTTAAACAGGGTGTCAAGAATTATGAAATATTTATAACCAAAGGGGGAGATCTCAAAGATTAACGCTTTGTGCAGACACAGGCTGCCCCATCACCTAGGCTAAACTAATTACTGCAGACAGATATTGAATTAAGACTTGTCAGAGAGATGTGGCATATGTGTCACAGAGCCGCTGCAAGAGAGGTTTTATGTTCACTGGAGCTACCTATCAACACTGTCTCATTAAACCACATACAGCATGTGTAAATCTAAGAACTACATGGTACTTTATGGATTCTGATATTTATCCTAGCTTCTTTAAATCCTTTAAAAAACAAATTCATTATTCCAAAACTGTACAGTCATTCATCTTGCAACAAGCTCATGGTCTTCATCAATCATGGACTCTAAAAGTCGGATCTCAAAGTATTCACTTGGCATCCTGCTGCTGCTTCTGAGAACAGTGCCCAATTTACTCATTATAATCCATACATAGTATTTCCCCAAAACGTCTGATATGCTGCAGTTAGGCTGGGTATAATACAGGACTTCCATTTCTCTGCTCAGATGGCAGAAGTAATGTGTGAGTTAAGAGCCTGTACAGTTACTCCAATTGTATTTTGAGACAATTCCTATTTCCGCAGTGAAGAGAGAGAGAAAAAAAAAGAAAGACTCGACTCTTCCTAGAGGATTATGTAAAATGACACATTAAACTGAAATCATCAGCAGTTTTTGGGGACTAATTTTTCAACCATTAAAAATCATTAAAAGGAGTCTACAAAAGATACCTGGATGATTCTGCTCTACGATACGGATCCATGACAAAGAATAACTAACTGGTCAATGACAGGAACAGCTCTGTAGCTCTGGGAGCCTCAGATAAGTCTGGGCAGTGGGCAAATACTGCGTCAACACCTGACCAACTGCAGCATCCTCCCACCCAAAGTGTCGCTCCAGTGCTCAAGCTGTGGTGACTTTGTCTGACAGCAAAGGAAAGTCTTCCTAATCAATTCACTCAGTGTGGATAATAAAGCACATACCCCTGCTGTCTGGCTTTAAAATTTGGCGTCTATGACAAGCCTTATCAATCATTGTGAATATCTCCTTTGTTCTGCAACATAAAGACACTGCCAGTTGTCAAAGCACTTTTCATCCTTGAACCCATGTCTCAGCTGAGCTATAAATAACTGGCCTCTAAAACTCCACTCAGGCCCAGCTCATTAGAGCCAGGCATTACACAGAAATAATGGCCACAACTTGGTTTTATAACAAAGCCAGAATGAAAACTGCTTTAACACAGAGGGGTGGAAATAGAGTATACACATTACTGGACTGTGGTTGTTGTAAAAAAAAAAAAAAAAAAAAAGGAATTAAATTATAAAAACTGTGCATGAAATAAAATATTCCATTTCTTTAAACTTGAATTAGAAAACTTACATGATTAACTCTCAGGATATGACTCAGTAACTGGGCCAGGAGGAGTCTTTTTTTCTTTCAGTCCCCCCCTCCCCTCCCCCTCCATCTATCTAGCTGACTGTCTGATAAGCTTTGCCAAAAGTAAGATTTAGCACAGGGCATCTATGCAGAAACCTCCATGAATAACAGTGAAGTAAATGCGCACTTCTAAAAAGAGAGGGAAAGGCAATAATTGTCCAGCACCCATTCCTGCTCATACTAGTGGTGATTTCCATGTGGCCACGACAGCTAAAGCCCAGTATCATTCATTAATGCCCTGGCTCCTCATTACTGTCTTCTCACACTTTTGAAAGACTCATTACCTGCATAATGGAATAGTGCTTAGAACAGTCAGACCTTTCCTTAGTGTGAATTAATCACCTACATGCACAGACAAAAAGGGAATTCTCACATTAAATATTAAGAAACTTCAAGCTCCAGCTTTCTACTTTTTCAAACTTCCAGAAGGTGCACAGTCAGGGACATGACACTGGTATCATTGAAGACTGCCCTGGTGTCTTTCTTGAGTCTGTAAGGCCAGTGCAGAAAGAAAAAAGGAAGCAAGGAAGGAGAATGAGATATACTTACAGTTGACTGTGACTTTTACTGTTTTGGTGTCAGGAGAGGCGATGTCATTTAAAGCGCTGCATTCGTAGTCTCCAGCCTGGTCCCTTGTGATCCCGGTGATGTTAAGATATTCGCCACTGTCATATTTCCTGGCTGGAAATAGAAAAATGGAAGCAAAGTACTTACACCATGTCTACAAAGAATACAAACACATCACAGAAACAGACACAGCACACACTCTCTGTATATAGCGCAAGGCTTTCTGTAGCCTATGGTTAGTGTGTGGAAAGGCCTCATTTGTAGTAAATAGCTTTCAAGTGTAAACCTGAGTAGGAGATGCAATGCGATTAGGTATTGTACTGCACCCCTGATTACCTTCCCTGCATCCTAATATAGCAGTGGATTAGCAGCGCATCGATCCATTCAGACTGATATGGTGGCAGGAAATAAAATAATGGTGTATTTCCTGTCATCCGCTCATCATTTGCTCAACTCCACTCCAGTCAGAGCTACTTCCTGGAAGACAGACAAATTTGATGGCTCAATGCACATGTCAGTGCTTTACTGTTAGCAAACGGTGCCAAAGGCAGGAGCAGCATTGCACCATGACTGGCATATTGGCAGGGGCCTTGCACCCAAAAAGTTGAAGTGAGCACAAAATCCACACAAATCCTATGCACAGATGATGCTTAAGAAACATAGTTGAAAGTGGCACAGGAGCATTCTAGCTCCCACTGCTAATGTATTACTTTAAATATATCACTGTACTGTATAATGATGGGGAAGAAGCAATAACGAGATACAGTATCATGTCCGGTTGAACTAGACCAGAATGATCAGGAATAAATATAAAGGTGAATTTGTGATGACACCGGGGATATGAAGTGCACACTGTCATTTTATATCTGATATGTAGATGACTCAATGTTATATATAAAATCAAGTTAGTCTCACTCAACAGTATCTGTGATTTTAGCATACACATGCCACTCACTGTACTATTTAATATTGGAGCTACGATAAATTATTGATTAGTTGTTGGACATAAAATCAATCAGTAACTATTTTGATAGTCAATTAATCATTCTAGACACTTAGCAAGTACACCCTGGTCCGAGCATCCCAAAATAAACTGAATATGTATGAGTTTTGGATTGTTGACTGTAAGAAACACGTTATTAGGATACATCATCTTAGGCTGTGGGGAATAATGATGCTATTTTTTACTGACATCTTATAGGAAATGAATAATCAATATGGAAAATAATTGTTTGCTGGTGCCCTTTTGACATATTCAAACTGTCTGCAGCGAGAAGAAGATGAAATGAATTAGCCCTAAGCAGTGTTTGCTGTTTGGTTATATGTCAGATTAAAGGCCAAGTCTTGGTAATGACAGCCATCAGCAAAATAACAAAAAATACTTAATATCTGTCCTGATTATCATAATTTGTTCCATAGCTTCCATGAATGGATGGATGTATGGATGGGTGAATGGATGAATGGATTTCTAACCCAGTGGTGCGAAATCTATTTATATACAATACAACTCTTCAGAGTGATAATAGTGGTTTGGTATAGAAGAGGTGTGGATGGATTTGGAAGGCATGGGGATCAAACAGTGCACAATCAAGCACAACTGAGCTGAATGTACTGTTCAGAAAGCCATAAAGACCCGACACTGACTCAGCAATATCTCATAAAAGAACAGCTACAGTGAAGACAATCCATGTTTCAGGAGTGGAAATGCTGCCACTTTATGCTGCCAATCTTTCCTGTAAGTGAGCAGAATTTTTATATAATGTCACTATCTCATTTGAACCTTGGTGGCTTTTTATCTGCTAACTATGATGTCAAAAAAACAAAACTTGAAACTCAAGGTACTGTCGATAATGAGTTTTCCCATCTCTTCTCACACTGTTGTGGTATAGCAACAATGGAATCTGAAAATCTTGGCAAAGATAGTGGCCGCTATGCAAACAACAGCAAAGGAATGAAAATGTTTGAAAAACTGATCCATAAACAAGCACCGGATGTGTCTCCAAAACAGACTAATATGCCAAGAGTGCACAGGGACGGCGACATAACACAAAGGGCTCTATTTTTGTGATGGTGCATGGCACATGGCTGGGCTTTGTACCAGTGTTGAAGCAGTTTTTATTGGATGCACACAGTTTTTTTTTTTTTTTTAAACTTAATCCCACTTATGTGGGACGGGATGTGGAGTACAGAGTGTGTCAGAATATCCATCAAATGGTAGAGTGGCAGTCTGGTGTCAAAAATAACAAATCTGTGCTGAATAGGGTGACATAAACATCCTCCACCTATATCTTTTGGCCCTTATGGACTAGTACTACTACTTTTTCCAAGTAAGATGAGCTGATACTGAAATGTGACGTCAACCAACTGCTGGCCACTGATTGGCCAGAGCATCATCACTGAAAGAGTCACGAGCTCGGCATCCGACAGGAGAATAATATAAAACCTGCTTGTTTTGAGAACACACCAGCAACAGTGACCAGTGATCTGTAGTGCAACTGTGTGATCAGAATGGGAATTTTGACTTGACTGAATATTTGCCCCAATCTCACAAATCTCTAAAGGGCACCAGAGAGTCGGTAGATATGTGCACAACAGGACAGTTTTTCAGTCCCTATGATCAAAAAACATTCAAATTAAATGTAAATATAGTTGATGCGTGAAACATTCTTGTCATAGCTTCAGTCCAAGTGCTGTGTGGCTGTGCTCAAACCCACAGCCCTCAGTAATATACCTTGAATTAAAGTTATAACAGATGTAGTGGGATCACATATTATCTGTTCCACTGAATAAGTAGGTCTCCCGCTCAGTTAGGCTATCCAAACCTGCACCGCTGCCTTTTAAATGACTCCACATCTGCCTCAAAACTGTGAAAATGAGAGTGGAAAAAAAACAAAAAAAACACCAACATTTTTTGAAAAGAATAGGCTTATCTTTCCAGCCTGTTGTCTTCCTCGCAACATTAGTTCTTAGGAAATAAAAACAATAAAAAGCAACAAGAAAAGGCAAAACAAAACAAAACAAAACAAAAAAATATTTAAAAAAGAAAACAATTTAATCTCATTGTCACGTTCTGGCAAGTTTTCTTTTTGCAATAGCAAGTGGTGCTGTGGGATTTAATGTGGACTCATACCACAGACTGTGCTTCATAATGCACCACTGATTCACAGAGAGAGAGCAGGAAGTGTGCATGTGTGTCAGTGGGATCATTATGTCCACTGTACACGTCAGTGCTAAAATTAGATATTCATTTTAATGAATGTCTGCATATTGCAAACACAGCCTTTATGGATTTTTGTGAACCATTAGTGATCTGGACTACTCTACGTCTACGGTATATCTGGCTTGTTTACTGCATATGGTGATCGATGCTACAAACCACGTCATACAAGGCAGGGTTATTTTGCTAAAAGAGCTGCAGACTTTCATAGGACTTTATGTCTCAGTGCCCTGTGTTGACATGGTTGACCTATACATTGCCCTGAATGTCCAGCTCCGTTGTATTTCACCGTAAGAGGGAATTATATACTCACTATGTGGAAATCCTCTGTGTGCACTTGTGTCTTTTACTAGGGCAATGAAATCAAAAGCACTGACCCATGTGTGCTCAGTGCTTCCAATACCATTTACCAAATGGCTCGATCAAATGCTGAGGTTTCCACAGAAATGCACAGGAACTTGTTTTGTCACTTCCTGGGGAACACAACCAATCACTTATTTTCCACTGGGGAGGGTTGGTTGTGTAGGGCACATTAGAGCAACAAAATGAAACTCACACATGAAACAGACTGCAGAGAGACTCCTCTATGAAGATGGTTGTGCGGCAACCAGAGCCACAGGAAAAATACATATAGATAGATAAATAGATGGGGACTTAGATACAGTAAATACTTCATTTATCCCCTAGATGCAAATATTTTCACAGTCAACAGGAGCTTACGTACGTATATGCCATTAACTGCACTTTTCCAAGGTGTCATGCATATGTATTTTGACCTTTTGTCAAATGCATTTTAGGTCACTGACAGCAGTCATTATGCAAAACTTCTTTCAGGTGAAGGTGTTCAGAGACAATATTTTAGTGTTATGTTAACGGGGAAATAAGAAATTTTGATTTGAGATGTCAAAGTGAGTGATGTATTTTGTGCAACGACAACTGCAGCCTAAATAGTGCTGTTTTTAACCTTGCCATTACGGCCTGGGACCATTTTGGGACCATTTTGCCAATTTAACCCAATCTTGTGTGCTTAAACGCCAACAGTATAAAAACTATGTACAATAGGATAATCTATGCTATTCACTAGCACTCAGTTTTGGCCAAATATATGTTCTGCTGGCATCTAAAACCACATGCATATTGTTGGTACAGACCCTGCCCTCAGAGGACACCTGGATAACTCACCACACTGATTGTTTTACAAAGTCGTCCTGACCGCAGGGACATGTTGGTGAAGGCAGAGTGTCCACCTAACCCTCCTTACTTTTCTGTGCTACCAGGCAGTTACAAATGTGATTTAAGATGACACGGTACATTGTAGTTTTGCCTGCTAAAGAAATGATATTCAAAACTTTAGTAAGTTTCTGGGGCATAAACTTGTGCAGTAGTGAGTGAGCAATTTTCTTGATTAAATTGCCACCTATTGACTTGGCATAATTTTGACTGTGTGTTTTTGCGTTTTTGTGTGGTGGAGATTTCTTAGTAAAACAGTTTATGTGGACACGGTGCTGTCTGCACCTTCTCAGATCATCTCCAGTCAATTCAGTTTATTTACAAAACATTTTAAATACAGATACAGTTCATGATCTCCAGCAAGATAAAGTTTTAATGGTAAATTTATGTGCAGAGGATCATTCTATCTTTAGACGGCATAAGTGCACAGATGACCAAAATGACCAGTTTCTTCCATGTTGAAAGCAGCTGATCTGACTTTGAGTTGAGCTGAAGTTTTACATTTCATGTTCATGAGACTTTTTTCATGTAGTTCACATTAATATAAGACAAAGTTTGTACTGGATTACTGTCATTCTTATCAATCATATCATCCACACCCGCTTGTAGGATTATAACACCCTCTTTAGTGGATTGAATAATCCTTGGAATAAAACGTAAGGCGTCAAGCATCAGGATCAAGCACAAGTCTGCACTTTTGTCGGAGTAATTTAATTTGGTCTGAAGTTGTTCTGATCAAGGCTGCTTGTCTGGTGCCACCGGGCCTGATGTCAAAGTGTACTGCACTACAGACCACACTAAAACTATTATGTAGTTTAATTTCCTTTTGAGTGTCTTTTTAGTTATACATAATAAATGTATCCTGTCGATGCAACAAAGTGAGAAAGCATTAGCTAACAAATGTAGCTTTAATGATGAGAGAGTGGGTGCAAAACAGGTCACCTATGGTTGGTTGACCACATGATACAAAAAGCACCTGACTGATTCTCGGTGCCTCTGGCTAAGTGGTTTGAAAATGAGAACCGTGCATTTGAGTCAATATAACTTATGACTAACAAAATGAGCCCCGTTTCACTGAACAATAAAGAGCAGATAAAAAAAATGCAATGGAGATGACTCATTCCAATATACTGTATACTAGAGTGTGCATCCTGTTGAAATACAACAAGTCAGCTACAGTATGTCTTATACTGTAGTCACTGACAATGTGGAACACGTTCAGATACACCTGAGATTGTTTTTTCTTTTGACATTTCTTCAGTGTGGACAAAGCATTTGTCCTGGGAACACTTATTTTGTGCTAATATGAAAGCAGATTTTTGCGATAGCAGACAATCTGACCTGTTATGCCGGGAAAGCACCAAAGAAATTGATGAAATTTACAATGGCTCCTCTCTTTCACAAGTTGCAGTAAGCCGAAGCATTAGGATTGGCATTTCTTAACAGATCACAGCCATTGTTAATGTCATTGGTTCTTCCTGTGGTTCTTCTGCTATTACGGTTGATAATGTCTGCTGTGAAAAAGGCCTGCTCAGTCTCTTTCACAATTCCTACACTATAAATCTAACAGTTCAATTTAACTGGCACAATCGTGAGAAAGCAGTGTGAGTAATAATGACTCCCACATTCAGCAGCATCCTTTGGAGATATCCACAGGTGGCAAGTAGGATTCCAATTAAATCAGTGCAGCTAAATATTCCAGTTTGCAAGTGCAGATGAATCAGAAAGAAAATGAAAATACCTTCCCATTGCATCCCTGAGATGGTCGAACACTAATTGAGCCTCCAAGATCATCAGTCAAAATGAATGAAGTAGAAAGGGAGATGTAACATCTTCACTATCATAGTGAAAATGTTCACTATGATAGTGAAAATTATATCAATTTTTCCAAGCCCACAAAACGGCACCAGTATCAGACTTTCATTCTGCTCTTACATCCCACATCCCTGTTATTACCATTAACCTAACAACACTGCTTAGTCACGCTGAGGTATCCTCCCTCTGAATGTTTTATGCTACTCAAACAAGAACAACAAGGAAAGAAATCAACTTTTGCTCTTAAATTAAATCAACACTGAATGTGTTCTAACATAAAAAGTCATCCAGTACTGCTGGTAACAGCTATAGTACTGAAATCACACTGTATTTGTTTTATGATGATAGTGCAGACAACCTGTGCAGTCAGATTTTGGTAGTAAATCATTAACCATTACTGTATAGTGTGAGTCTGTATAGGAAATAAATAATAAGTACTTCCCCTCAAGCATCATTGTCTGGTATCAATGTTGAGTATTAGCGTTGCAGGAAGGTGCAACGAGGACTTGTCTTCCCAGTGCAATTTTAATTACGACTGTAGAGAACATTGCTGAGATATTGCTTACCCCTGTTTTTTGTGTCTTTGCTGCCAAATTAATTTTTACACCACCACCAAATTCTTAGTCGGCTGTAATAGAAACATCCAAAAGACAGTTGCATTGTACAAACTGATGATTGGATAAACTGTAACAAGTAAAGTGTTTTGGCTCAGGCGACTCAGCAACACTACTGGTAAGTGAAAAGTAAATTTTCTTGGGACCAAATATGTGTTTAATTTGGACAAGTGCAGTTGTTGACCCCAAAAATTGCAACTGCATTATAAATGTGCTACAATTCCTAACCTCAACCATTTAAGCTTGGTTTTGACTGGCGAAAACAGTACTGCAATTTAAAAAGGCTACTGATGCACAAGATGTACAGTTGAGATACACATACAGTTTAGTTTAAGACCGTGAAGAAAAAAGAAAATACTTCCACCATAAAATGTGAGAGGCTTGCTCACATCATCCTCATAAAAACAAAATATATTATGCAACTTGATTTTCACATTATGATTCTAGATTTAGACTGTAACCTCCACCTCATGATTCAGTTTTCCCTTGGTATATGCGGACTAACATTTGAACAAATACATTCAAATGCAGTTCCCTTTAAAATAAATGGACACATTTCCATTTGAAGAGTCAAATCGGGCTACAGTCTTTCTTGATAAATGAAAGCCAATATATTTCTTTCATGCAGGATCTATAGATGCATGATCCTGCCCTGGCTGCAAATGGTACTCGTATTGATTACAGTAAGCGGGGGCTTTGCAAAGGTCATTGAAACCATTAAACAAAAAATGGGTCCTTGATGTATACTTATATGTTTATATGCAGCGGCCCAAAAGTCTGACACCATTTCTTTTTTGCCTGAATGGGGAAGTAGTCTCAGACTTTTGGACCCTTCAGCATTAAACATACTATATTGATATTACATAATAAGCACTTAACCTTTCTATGCTGAAGACATAAATAGACATGGCACTGCGCATGCTGAAAAAATATGACGAACAAAAGATAACTGAGTTACTAAGACTGCTTAGGGAGGAAAATAACCTCTAATGATGGTGTAAGTAAAACCACCAAGAGACCTAACATGAGTTGTGGATGAATGTATGCTGAGAAATATTTGAAAAACTGACAGAGGCACCTCTCACCTGGGGGAGATGTCACTCCAAGCAAATTAAAGAAATCATAGCAAGGTTAATTTCGCATTCAGTGCCAATGCTGGCTAAGTGCCGTTGCAGTAAGCAATTTCCCACATTGTGTAGGGGAGCTGTGAGTACACTTCCTTCAGGGCTGCAATACACAGATAGGGCAGGCATCGCTGAAGAATCCATTATAGCATAGAGCAGCATTTTCTACATCAATTTATCCTTTTAACTCCTGAAAATGGAGAACAACCCACGCTGCTACATTGTGCGCTGCTGCCTTCTGGCCCCAACTCAAGGTGTGGGCCAGAACTAGGGGTAAAATCACACTGTGCACAGGGCCTGTCTGAAAAACAGCCTGTTAGTCTGCCTTGATACATAACACCTACTCTGCTCCCTGGCTGTCAATCTAAGGCTGCTAAAATCCAGAGAGTGGAACTGGGCCAAAGGAGCCTTAAGTCATGTCTGATTGCATGTGCTGTCACCTCTGCGACCTGAACAATTACCTCACTGTTACTTTCTGTGCTGACATATTTAGCCACATGCAGTGTAGGCAGGGAAACAATTTCAGGTGATGGACCTGGCATGGTTGAGGGATTTATGTGACTGTGTGATTAGAAAAAACAGGGCTGAGAGTGGGATACTTCATATGGCAAATGAGCATAATGAGTAATGAGAAAAACAAAGTAATTAGCATGACTAACCAAAAATATTTGATCAGCACCTTTACTTGTGTGAGTGCATAAAATGCATAAAACAATTTGTTGATCCCAATAAAAAACAGACCATATTATGCCAATCTGTAGAGATGTGATTGGTTTACCAATTACGTCTCAGTGATAACTATAATATATTGTACAATTGAATATGTGTCCATACTGTATGTTTCAGTGGATTTGACTTAAAGATATGAAATAGGTTTTACTTCTCAATTAATCTAGAACGTACTGGGGTCTCATTCAGGAAAAGTTAGACACTACTAAAAACCTACTCCGCATTCATGAACACTACGTACACTCAGATTTGATCATAAGCACGTGTGCATGATCATGAATGCCAACCCACTGTAAATTGACAGTGCACTCCAGTTAAAGGAACAACAGAAGAAGCAAAGCAAAAATAGTTTGACAAGAAACCGGATACAAAAAAACAAAACAAAACACAAACACAAAAATATACAAAAGCCACAGGAGGAGGAGGAGGCTCTTCAGAGTCACAGCTGTCTGCCACAGAGGGTTGCATTGCTGGCATCAACACATGAGGTTGTACAGGCAGGCTACCTTCTTACAGATAAGCCAGCCGTCTCTCACAGCTCCATCCTCCAAAACTATTGCACAGGATGAAGCTGTGGTGCATCCCACCAGGCCATCGAGCCACAACATTTAGCAACACACACTTAACACCGCATATCAGCTGCGCTTGCACGTGGAATGAAAGATTTTGCGATTAATATACAGTAAGAAGTCTTGATATGTCTGTGTGTGCAGTCAATGGCACTGATGACATCTGGAAAGACCCGAGCATGGAGAGCACCTGTAAAGGTGTGGGGGTGGCCTGGCTCCTTTTTCTTGACCTTGTCAGATTATAGGCTCTAAAATTGGTCTCGATATCCGTCTGATCCCTAAATCCTCTCTCTTCAAATATTTCTAACCTTTTATCATAAATTAGTGTTTCAAAGGAATCTGCGTATTTTGTATAACAGAGTGCAATACGGATAAAAATCGTAATTTTCAATAGTGACAAGCAATATTTATGTGCAGTCCTACATTTAGGCACTATGAGCAATCAGTAGCAGATATAGATTTTGCTAGTAGGTACGAAAAGATCAGAACTACTATAATTTTGATGAATGGGGAAACGCATGTACATTTCTGTCGCTATCAGTTCACACACACTCACGTTTCATTAATAAGACCCACTGTATGTACAAAAACAAAACAAAAAAGCTGACTCCTTACAGCAGCTCAGTTGTGTTTGATGTTTAATGAACAGTCTTGGCTTCTACTGTGCATGGAATTGAATCAATGTTGAGCTTGGCGAATACACGATTACACAGAACACAGAGAACACACAGCAAAATCTATGCGAACATAACAACTGAAACTGAACTGTCTGTTTTAAGAATGACTGGCAGCTAAGACACAAGTGATTTGCCAAACTCGTTGTAAATGAGTTACATGGATTTTCCACTGTAACTTTGTAAGCTGTTCAGTCTAACCTTGGACCATCCACCTTCATACCCGTTTGAAGGAACCACCATGGAGACATTTGACTGTCAGTACTAGGGTTGAGCATGTAATATATGCATCGATATTTCTCACTCTTGTCTTTTCAGTTGCTGTACTGTATATATTTTGAAAAGATGTTTCGGGTACAATGCAGAGCAAAGTTACAACTAAAATTTAAAAATACGGTGTCTCCTACGTATGTTCAAAGTAGCCTGGAAGCCCAGGAACATGATGCAACAAATAGATCACAGTGAGGCAGGGAATCTCTCGTATATAATCTGCTAGTATAATGATAAGAGTAGTTTCAAATTTGAAATTTTGCAACAAACTACAATACTGTAAGCCAGTATGGCCACAGTACAGTATAGTACAATCATATAGTCTACTTTATACATAAAAATCAGAGTAAAAGAATAGAAGTCTTACTCAATCAGAAAAATGGGATCTGCTTTACATTTATTTCAGTCCTTGAAACATCAAAACCATAGCACTATATTTTGTCTGAGTAACGTACTTGCAGGATTCTCTGGTGTAACACAGCTCCATTGTATTCATCTGTTACGAAGGCTTTCATTCTCCACAGCACTGAGAGTGCACGTATATTTCACTGTTTCCCACAGGTTTAAAAGTGACTTGTGGTGTTAAGTGCCATGGTGTGTGACTGATGTGCATGCAGAGACTCATCTCATGCAGTTTAGAGGGGGACTATTAGTCCATTTGTTTCTGTAGCCACAATTCATTAAAACACCTCACATGTAGCTTCCGTCTGCTACTGCACCTAGGTAGACGCACAGAGCAGCTTCATGTCAACACTCAGTTACTGTGGGACATGCAACTTGAAGAGGTGTTGGAGTTGAGAGCTGGAGTGAATTTTAAGGGATAGGCTACACTAGAAGTTGCCATGTTAAGCATGCTTTCAGATTCGTAGCTCTCGCCTGCTGCGCAACCCAAATGACAGGCACAGGGAGAGGGTTGATAAAAAAAGAAACAGAAATAGTGAAAACTTTTTTCTGACAATCCGCCAGACCAACAATGTGGTGATACTTCTCCCATTGCTCCCTATGTCCAGTTTGCTATCAGTGTCTCCTTGAGCGAGAAAGAGCAAGCAGAGCAAGGAGAAGCTGAGTGAATCAATGTGCTGCTCACACCTCACAATATATGAAGTAGGATTTTACCCATTTTACCCCAGAAAATCAATAGTGGGTTGTCAATATTGATACTGTGGCAATGTACTTATTTATTTTGTCCTTTATGCTATCCTTATCAGTTATAATCGGTAATTGATAAATCAACAATTAATGAAAACAGTTAGTCGCTGCCTCTAAAAGTTTGAAAACTTTATGTACAATTCATATTCTGAATTGTAAAGAACCTCCTCCAAAGGGGGGATGGGCATGTTAAGTGTTAGACAGAAGACCTGGAAAGAAATCATTTATCTATCAACTGCCATTCAAGATGTGAAGTGTAACAGTAACTTGACATCACATTTGAGTTACAAAAAATAAAAAAACAAAACAAAAGCTCTACTATTCATCATGTTAGACACTCCAATAAAGCATGTGCTCATTGAGGACCTCTTCATTTAGCAATACTTAGCTCAGTAGCAGAATGGAGCTGTGTTAGACACGACTCCTGCTGTTGGGATCTGAAATTCAAAATGCAGTGCCTAACTCTTTATCTTTCACCTCCCATCGTGTTTAAAGTATGCAAGTGTCAGGCCGCTTGAACTGCACATCAGCTCATTGCAAACTATGAGAAAAGGCACCCGGTGCTGAATGAGAGATCCCTGGTGAAGAGACTGCCTAAAACCTGCTTTGCAGCTCTTAAAGAGCTGCCAAATTCCAGTGCGACATGGCAGCCACGACTCAAGGTATGTAGCAGTGATATAAAATCAAGTTTGAATAATTCATTGCGTTCACACAGAAACCGGCTGAGCTGTTGTACTTGCTATTGCTGCTTAGTTCGGTACCGAGGCGGTTCTGGTGGATTCAGCTTCACTCCTTGAGAGCAGACGGGAAAGACTGTATGAAGAGTGAGTGAGTGAGTGAGTGAGTTAATATTATTATTAAAAGAGGAATATGTGTCTGAAAATAAAATGATTGCAACTTTATGGGCAACCATGTACAGTATATAGGAGGCATCTATACTATATTATATACTATTGTATCGTTTCGAGCTGGAGCCGAGTGTCCTCTTTTTTGGAAATCAAAATATGGTCACCCTACACAGAACGTACTTTATAGATGTACATTGGATGCTTGGAAAGAGAGAAAAAATGCACCTCATCTGAGTCCCATCACAGGAAACAATCAAATATCTATTCAAGTATTCTAGTCAGCCCTTTCAAAGGTCACACTTCTATCCCATGGATTCAAATCTCAATGGAAAAAGCTTATCAAGGCAATTCTGCCCAGCCATCCGCCCAACCAAACCAGACTGAAAAAGACTATGTTAAAGGCTATTTCACACCATCTCTATGACCTATGAAAGTAGTGGGGACCCATTGCACAGTCCTCCATGTGCAGGCAATAACCTGAAAGGCTGACATGTCATCAGAGCCACTGTAAGCTTTAGGAGTAAAGTAGGTGGGCATGTCAAGAGCTAAATTAATAATGACATTGTGGCTTCTGGGAGTGCTACCAACGTACTTTGTCTAATGGTGTTTCTCATTTAAATTCAGCTTTTACTTAAACATACGAGTTGGTTCAGAACATGTTTTCAGCCTGGGGGAGGAGCTACAGGGCTAAAATGAACTCAACTATGCAGTTTCCCATTTGCTGCTGGAACAGCTGGGGAGGATATTTGCTCAAGGGCACATCAACAGTGGTTGATAAGGATAGGGACAGCATGAAGCATTCACTTTTGCACAACCAGTTTTCACTTGATGAGTGGGTTTACCAGTTGTATGTTCCCTTATCATGCAATTGCCACAAACTCCTGAGGACTTAATTGTCAAGCACAGTTTTTACATGGCTAATTAAACCCATTAATCTGCAGACCACAGGTCATTCTCTTAGCAGCATGTCAACAGAAATGATCTGCGTGTTACAAGTGCTTGCTTCAGTTTGCATCTTTCTAATTGAAGAATATATATCGACTTTATATGCACACATATTGGGCCGAATTATCGTCTCAATAAACAGTTTACGGCCACACTTCACTGGAGGCACACAACATTTATTATTATCTGGCAGTTTGCTGGTTGGGTGGGGGGAGGGGGGGGTGCAAACAGAAAACAGTCGGAGTGGGAATAGGAACTTGACAGTCAGTCACGGCAATTTATCATTCTGTCAAACTTCACTGACGGCTGCAGCACAACTATCTAGGCCCTGTACAGACTTGGCATCAAAATGCATCTGGGGCAATCTAATCAAGTGGACAATTTTAAGTACATCAGTTTACACCTGGCATTTGAAGCATCTCCACATGCGTCAAATGACCCCTGTTGCCCAGGATGCATTTGTGTTCCCGCTGCTAAAAGAGTGTCGGCATATGCAGCCCAGCCCATGTAAGAATGTGATCTGAGTGATCAGATATTATATGTGTCTTTCAATTCCTTTTAGGTGGGTTACCATGGACTCACTGTAAATAAAGATGGACTTGGCCTTTGATGTGTTCCATAGGTTTCTGAAGAATGGTAATGGAGCTCAGAGTGAGCTGCTACACCACCGCTATCTCGCCAGAACCCAACTCCACCAAACTCCAGCTGATCCAAAAATGGGCAAAGAGGAGCAACACTTGTGCATGATGGCTTGTGACAATTACACGCTCATCCACCTGTCACTCAAAGCAGCACACGCTCAGAACTTAATGCCTTAATTAAATATAAATGATCGAGTTATGTAAAGATTCACCCCTGAACAGTTGTCATGAGGGAGGAAATCAGCTACAGACAACTTGGTTCACACCTGTCCACTTGTGACTGGATCACTTGAGATTGATGTTAATACCAGTTCTGAACAGGCCTTAAAATGTCAAGAACTCCCAGCCCTTTCTCAAAATATCTGTGCTAGGCATGTGTATTGTGTTATGATGTTGTGTGGTTCATGATATTGAACAAGTTTGACTGAAAAATGTAACATATTTCATCCTGTTTTTAATACTGTAGTTTTTCATAAAGACTTTGTTGCATATTCAGATTATGCTGTATGAATAAATAACTGAGCAAGCTCTACACATTGCAGCCGAAGAAAATACATGCAAATAAAACACAAAGGAAGAAAACATTTTCACAACTTTGACATTTTGGCAGCATCTAGAATGAAAATGCTAGAAACAGATCACAAAGAACCAAATTAAGAAACATAACACTCAGTCATTAACGAGTGGTCGATGTTTTCATCAGTTTTTGCTTCCCCCAGGAATTCTCATTAAATTGAACTTGAATTTTCCGTATTTGCATTCCTTTATACGCTCTGAAATTGCACCTTTATTGAAGAGACTAACTGACTGCCAAACAAAAAAACAAACTAATCTCGGTTGGACCAACATTCTCATTTAGCATTTTAGCTGCCAACAAACAAATGATAATATATATTCTTTAACATTCCCTTACAGCTTTAAAAATAATGATATCTTATAAATGCCATCAGAGTTATGACATTTTTTGTACTTCCTGGAGTTAATAAGCAGATGGTATTTCAGTTTCTTTGGTGTTCATGGCAGTCCACGTACTACAGTCCACAGTAGTTCATTGAAGATCTGCCTCTATTTGATGAGTCATTCATAACTGAGATAAATAATTTCCAGTTGCCTGTACATTAGTAGGGGCAGACTGCTCTGCATATCCAACACATTTAATGAAATTCCACTGGTAGGTAATTAGCCTATTACAACCTTTCAGCTGTACATCGTCCTTTGGACAAATCGCCCTCACTACAATGACCGACTCAAAGATCCTACTGCAAATAGCGTCTTTTCTGATGTGCTGGGAGACAGTCTGTGATTACATTTAGTACCGGGTTCTTTCATTTGACCAGCATATCATTTCTTCTGTGGCATACTTCAAAGTGTGGACACTTCAAAGTAGAATGAGTGACTGCCATTCGGACTCTGAGGATGGCTCTTTTGATCATCTTCTGAAACTCCCCTAACGCAATCAGGGCAAGCACGCCAGAGAGGAGGATTTGACAGCCATAAGATAAATGCAGTCCTCCTCACAGCTATCAGATAAGAACAGCATGCTCTAATCCATTAATATGAAAATGAGGAAGGACTAGAAGTGGCTGGGTGGGGGCTGTGCAGCAACAGTTAAATGCTTTGGAATGAGTTTTCAAAGGGAGGATTCAGGATTCAAATCACTTAATGGCATATGCGTGGCAGGCAAGCAGCTATTTTAATAATTTATAATGATGACAATAAGCGTTTTCCTTGATAATGCATCTTAAATGACAGTTTACAAACTGCCAAACTAAACTGGAGCTCTAGTTGCGGTGATGAGGGGTGTGATATTAGAAATCCTCAATAGTCATCAACATGCTGATTAGGTGGTAAAATGTGTGACTGCAATACATTGATGACTGTATTGATTAGAGTTCGTACTGTAATACTGTATGTCAGTTGAAGGATCTAAGTTTAAAAGAATAGAAGTATGAAAATGAGAAGGAGAAACATCTTAGGAGGTATGTTTCATTTGTAGAAACTGAGACCACAACATGTTAGTGGTGTCACCTTTTCGGTTGAATGAATATGAATGTGCATTGTTGTAATGACAGGTACACACAGCCTCTAACAGCTCAATATGCAAATATAAGTTGTTGTAGGTTGGTGGGTCACAGGGCCATTGTAGCAGAGATCTACTCTATAATGCAAACAACTTAATCTTTACTGACGCTGAATATGTCTTTATTGTAAGGTATACATTATCTAAAATAATGTAATCATTTACTGTAAGTCTGGTAAATTGTCTGACATCCTGGCTACAGAACCACATATACCCACGTTGGTTCTGAAATATAAACACTGACAACAGTCTATCTGCAATTGGCCAGCATAAACGTCAAATACATCTCTTCACATTCCTTTGAAAAAAACATCTACAAACAATTAGCTTGTCAGTCTGGTTGTCTGAATCTGCTTCAAGTTCGTGTTTTAAGCTGGGAGCTCACACAACATGTACCTTTTCATTTGATTAAAGCACTACCTTTCATACTCTTTTTTTGAAAAATGTGTTGATGAATAATATTTATTTTATTTTACAGTCACCTATAGCATGCAGCTGAATGTGGTGTTCACTGAACCTGCAGGTCAGGACCTAATGTAGACATGTTTCATTATGTGGAATGGAGTCTATGGTTCAACCTGAACTAAGTGAAACGCACACATCAATAGGTGTCAGCACATAAGTAAAGCTCTTTGCTAACCAACAAGCAGCGACACACACTGCGTATAATTGTTTTCTTCACCCACTATTACTTCTACCTACAGTAATTTAGCCAGCCCCAGACGAATCCATTTGAGCTGAGGTTTCCTGGGGATACTTGCAGTTTTAGGGATGTAAACAAGTAACTCCCCTATCTACTTTTTGCATCTCTCCAGCTATTTACAACTGAGAGGTGGGTTTAGGTCAGTGGGTGAAAACAGGTCCTCTTTTACAGCTGATAACAGAGACACGATGAATTAGCCAGTGCTTCCAGCCTTAAGTACACAGAGCTATATGGCTGTATGCCATTTCAGGACCTCACTATGCACTCCGGTCTTACTCCCTCCATGGTACTCTACTGTATGTTCACTTGAATTTATCATTACATCCACCACTACCCTTCCCCCCTTGTCTCATGGATCAATCGCACAACATTCATCTCTCACTGCATCCCCTCCCCCCTTCCGTCTCTTTATCTGCAACATAACTACCAGGACTCTCTTCTCCTCGTTCTACCACCTATTGATCCCGTCCGTACCTCCTCATTTCCACTCGCAATTCATCCATTTGTCCGTTGATCTATTTATCTAGCCACCCATTCATTAGCATAGGTATGTGAGAGGTGAAGTGAACTCACCTAATGGGGTTATATGTCTCCAGGAAATGGATGGCTCAGGTTTCCCACTGGCTGTACAGATGAGCGTCACATTGCTGCCCTCGTTTACTGTGACGTCGGATGAAATGTCTTGTATCTTGGGAGGAACTAGAAAGACAAAATAATAAAAAAAAACATTTTAAAAAACAAGAAAAGCATTTCAAATCTGCAACTTCCTGTTCATCCAGCAGTATCATCTGTACATTATATTACATTATAGACAAGAGAAGTTGATGGTTATCTTTTAAGGGAGATGTGGATTATGTTTCATTTTTGAGTTACATGCTACAATTGTGTTACACCTAAATTCAGTTACACTGAAGCGGCTTTGGCCAGTGTGCAGTAAGAATGAGTACAGCAGGTTTACAGAAAATACAAGTTCAAAAACAAGTATAATCTTTTCCTTGCAGGCAAACACACGTAGCTCCTCTATGGAAAGGTTCCCCCTGTAAGTCTCTAGATTTGTTACAGGTACAGTAACAAATCTAGAGACTTACAGAGTGAACCTTTCCATAGAGGAGCTACATGTAAGTTAGCAAATCTAGCAACAGTGGTGCTGATGATGTAATAAAAACTGTCATGCTCATTCCTATTAAAAGAACAATGGCTGATGAGCAAACTCCAGCACATGGACGCCAAAGCATTTCATCTTCATATCATAAAATAAAAAGACAAATAACATAAAATAGACATAATACTGTTGTTGCATGGATGCCAAGAACTGAACAAGGGCATTTTCATTGACCCAAAACAAATCACTGGGCTAGCAATGGAGCTGGCACACTTATTACCACACCCTACCTCCACCCTGAATCAACTATAAAACCTGCTAACATGATAACTAATGTAGCCTACTTATTATTATTATAATATTATATAAATATTATCGAGCCTGCATTGTCAGGCTGCATTCACTATCTAGTCAGTTCATGAAACATTTGTCAAACTTGAACACAGCTTCTTATATTACATTCCACGGAAACCTTCATCCTGCATTATCCTGCCTAACTGTACATTCACACCAAAAGCTTCCAAAGAGGCAAAATATTTCTGCCTGGTTGCAGCTGAACCACGTCATAGCTAATTACCATAAAGTTAACCAAGACTCAACTCCTCATCTGGTGATGCTTTGGAAGCTTTGGACGCTTTGGAAGCGCGGCTGACAGCAGTTGACGCTTTGGTCGCTCAGGTCGCCAGGCTCTCATTGAAAATGAATGACTTCTGGCGTTTTTGAAGCTTTGGACACTTTTAGTGTGAACGCCCAGTTAGGTCTACATATAAAATCAGCCACACAATGGCTTCTCTTCCTGAAACCCAGCACAAAACTTTGTAATCACTCAACCAGAAAAACCCATCAGAAACGAAGGTCATTTTACTAAAAAGACTCCCCCTTAAATCATTGTTAAATGAGCAATAAAAGACAAAATGAACTTCTTCATCTCCAGTCTCACCTAAATCACACAGCAAACATAGTCTGTTCTCCTCAGGCATACCAGGAAACCTGCCTGTCACTACCACTAATGGTAATGTACTTGAACGTAATTGTACGCAGAGATCTTTGACATTTGGTTCATTCTGCTCTAAACAAATTGTCTTCACTGTCACAGTTTTTCATTGGACGATATGCTTGTAATTCAGGTTTGCACCAAACATCAACCAACCAACGGTCCCTTTACATCAGGAACAATTTTCTGTGAGCATCATGAATATCACACAATTTGCTTTCAAAAGTAAAAGAATAAATCAATCATACAAAGTTAAGATTTCACCTCACTAAGCATGTGGTGTTCGAGCAAAATCCCCCACGGAAGAGCTTTCTTGTCAGCTACTGTTGAGGCGTATTCATTGAGTCAAATAATCTCACATTTCTATCTGACATTTGGAGGTTCCTATCTCATTTCACTACTAATGGCAAGAATTGGTGTTAGTTTATGAACTTTCAAGAACAACTCAATTGCTCAGTAATGAACACTGCCAGAGGCAAAATATGAAACAGGACAGACACAGGAGAACGCAGGAGATCAAAATAAAAGCGAAATACGTATTGCTTGGTATTTGCTTGCTATAACCCTTGCACTGTTGAGTCTGTGGGCTCTAGTTTCGAGTCTGTGGGCTCTAGTTTTGTGTGAGAAGAGTGGGTTTAACACAACCGACTAAGATTTTCACCAATCAAATGAGCTCCTCTCCTCACCTTTAAATGCGCTGCAGGTGAGTCGCACTGCAATTTTGTCATTTTATATTTTGACATGGACGAGGGAGACAGCGACACCAGACGGCCAAACATTTTACAGGAGGAAACTGATGTTTTGGTCCGGGAGGTCCAATCTCGCAGTGGCCGAATAGGTAACGCGAACAGACCTCCACGGGCTGAGCAGAAGTAGTGTGGGAGGAGGTAATATCATTAATCAGGTTTGCCCTGATGCACTTAGAACCGCTGCCCAGTGTGAAAAAAACACCACTAATAAAGACGTTCATATTTAGTAACCTATATTTAAATCCTGTGGAAAAAAGATGAGTAGTGTGCACAGATCACAGCATAAACTAATACCATGTGTAACGGTGATGAAATCAGAAGCAGCTGTGCGTAAAGGACGCATCGCCAAGCTCTGTGGCCGGCCCCTTGTCGGCAAGCATCCCTCTCTTTTTCTCTTTTCTTTTGAATTGTCTGAGATGAGAGATGCTGAATAATCACTCTCTGATGCCGAGGCTGTTTGTGGTTGGCTGAGAGAGATGTGAACTTGTTAGTTAGCGTCACGTTTTAATCTGTGTTAATTCAGTCAGGTTGAGTTTCCATTACGTGTGCCACCGTTGATCTGACATCAGATGTGATGGGACAATCAATATAGATATATACATAGTGGTTATCTTGGTTGCGCCACCACACCCATCTCGGTGCAGCTCGATCTACCAAACTGCCAAACTGACCGTGCACCGTGTTGCGCTGCACAAAACCTGCACTGCGCCACCTTGTGCCGTGCAACAAAACTAGAGCCCTGTGTGCTTAGACACATTATGACATGATAAACTAATCTCTTTTAAAATACTGAAGTTAGTGATCATTTTACACACAATTAAATATATTGTGAATAATGGTGTAATTAAGCTGTTGATGACAACTATGTTTAAAATTTCCCAACAGAAGCGGGCACAATGAGTTAGTCCCACCCACAAATGATTAGCTCAGTTGTTTCTCAAAGAGCAATTCATAGGAACAAACCAGATCTTTCTTAATCACTCAATAATTGAGACGTGGAAGTGATTCATAGGTCTGGAGTCAGACTATTCTTATTGTGCACTTGAGGCTGTGCATCACAAATCCAGAAAGTCCCTATAAAGCACATTTTTCGAAAGGGAAAAGTGAAGTTAGTTTTTTGTTGAGGGCAGCTCATCAACAGTCCCTGCTGGACATCACTTACAACCATAATTGGCAAGTTTCTGGGCACTTAAATCCTCTCGGTGCTTTGATGTTAAAAGCTTCGGTATTTAGGGGTGCTGAAAACACACACATGCAGGCACACAAAGGCATTTTCACACATTCAAATAGGCACACATGCACGCACATGTGCGTACATACACACACATACAGAGGCACTATTTTAATCTGCAAGATTTGAATCTCTAAGGGAGCTTTTCTGCAGTGGACTGTGCTGTATAGTAATGGCTTCTCAGTTGTCTGGGGCTTCCAACTATTCTACCCTCTGATCCCTCCTGATGCCTGCTAAAAAATGAACAAAAGAAAAGTTGATTCAACAATTTCCCGAGTTCCTCTTTAGACCCACCCCAACACTTTTTGGAGTCACGTGGTTTCTCTTGTCATTGAGCACTGCCCAGCTAAGCTGCAGACACCCTTACTTGCTTTGACCAACCATTCAGAGAATGCTGCTCAGAGAATCCCCTATTTATAAGCACTTTTTGCTTCTTTGGGGTTCCCTTTAATGTACATCTGTTGTAACATATTTTTCTTTCTTAAGTACATGAATAAAATATCTGAATTTGTATCTGAATCTGAAACATGCTGCGTTAATATCTACAATATGTTTAGCACTGAGTAAGGAGATAATAAATCTTTAGGCCCAAATTTAAAAAGAGAGAGCGAGAGAGCAAGAGAGATGGGTGTGAGAGAGAGAGAGAGAGAGAGAGAGAGAGAGAGAGAGAGAGAGAGAGGTGCACCGGTGCTCCAGCACTGACTGTGATATTTGTGTCAAAAATAGGCTCACCTATATTATAAGAAATTCCCTGTAAAATCAGATGTGCAGCAACGGTGAGCACCCCCATGTATTCAGAAGAGTACTTTTTTTTTTCATAACTACATTTTGTGACGATTGACGACGAGGTTGATAGTCGGATCAGGCCTTTCCGAATCAAATCATTGAATAGTCGACCATTCGAGGTCATCCCTGGTCATTTCAGAGGACATAGTCAAAAACTTGATTCAACATTAAACATATTCATAGTCACATACCTGGAAACTCTGTGGCTAAAAGAAAAAAAAAACTTCCATGACTGACAAACGGTACCACCCCAGTATGTAATGCTCATGAAAACACTCTCAGCACGGAAGTTTTCTGCTTTCTGGGGGGATTGGCATCATTTTTGATCAACAGATCTGGATCTAAATGAGATGAAAGTGGCGGACCTTCAGTGGGAGAAGACCAGAGGCAATGTTGAATCTAGGTTATTGCTTGTCAGGATCTTGTGTTTACTTGCTGTAGGACCCCACTGTTGACACATCTCCTCAGTGTCTGATAGCACAAAATTGAAAATGTTGGGGTTGTCTACTGATCCTATCTCTCCTTGGCAGGGACTGAGAGGTTTTCAAAGGTTCGCATGAAGAGGCTTCAGTTTTTCAGCTCAGAGCTACTAGGGCTCAGTAGTTGCTATACTGTATAACACTGTTTGCTCCAGTTGAGAATAACAACCAACTCCGGGAAACAGAATAAAACATCAATGCATAACAGGCAAACTTTAAACAATAAAATATAAACTTATCATGCATGCAACTGGGACTTCATGGAAGGACTGAAAGACAATTTATACACCACACAGAGCCAGGCTTTTGTTCCATGGCGTTAAAAGCTATTTTGGTTGAGCACCATTGACTGTAACTACCTGAGGCTATTCAGCTCGAGTGTGGCGAACCTTTGGCGTTTAGGGTGCATTTAGTTGTTAGCTTATGTTTTCTTTGTAATTATTTGTAGTATTTTGAGTTCACTATGGCAAGTTCTTTAGTCCTCAACTCAGACCTGCTTTAGGTTAAAAGTTTGATTCTGAATTGTGATGCAACATTTGACAAGTTTCTCTTTTGATTGTGAATAATCTATCATGCACAATGTGTAGCGGAGACTTCAAATACCATGAGAAGTGGCAGCATTGTGTTGTAATAGCACATAAATGGTATAAAGTGTTTACTTAATTAACACCTGAGAGAGCAAATCAAGTGGCCCACTCAGGTACAGACCAGCCAATCAGCAGACGATCTGCAGGTATTGGTTTCAGTGAATGCTTAAATTGGCAGATGCACAGCAGGATGTCATGTGCTAATAGTAGCTACTGTATTTCAGACAGTTGATAGCCAATACTCTAAAAAATAAGAGAGATGAGTGATTTCATTCACTCAGCGGTTAGGCTAGTAAAAAGAAGTCTACTTGGTGTCGATGAAAATGTGATTTATCTGAAAACGCAGAGTCAGAAGAGTCTGCTAGTCATTATGCTAACTTAGACAATGGAAATTGCAATAGCCTTGCACTAACATCATTAGCTGCTGTGGCTGGAGAAAACTTGGTCAGCAAATCATAATTTGTTTGTGACACATTTGAGTTTTGTGGATGTTTTTTTTTCCAACATAGGCCTATTACCATCATTAGATCCTAGACAGGGCATTCCAATTACAGGAGAGCCAACCAGGAGCACAGGCAAAATTACAGAGCAATGTGTTGCTGTGCAAGGCGATGCCAGCAAGCAGAATTAGCAAGTAGTACTGTATATGGTAGGTGCATTTATAAGTAATACGTTAATTCTGCATTTGAAAATGTATTGTCTGCTGTTTTTTAGCTCCTGGCTACATCAGACTACCTACCTACCAACCTTCACTAACTGCGTAAATAAAATTATGTGGATGTGTTGCCTGTCCAAAGGTCAAGGTTTGGGTCAAGGCTTGTTGACAGCATCCACTGAGAAAAACAGAGATTATATTTAACTGAATGGTGAACCCACCCACTGGTCGTTAAAGATTAATACAAATTGCGTAGGTTACAGCGCTGAGTCATCATGAGCCTTGTTGCTCAGTCGGCCAAAGGATGGACACTTGATATTGAGGACTGAAGGGGATTTCCATTTAGCAAATAGAGACTTTAACCTATTTGAAATTCTATTCCTGCCAATGAGAAAATCAAGTTACCAAGTGGCAGCAGAAGTTTAAGTGTTTAGTTTAACTTGACGTTCCAGTGTTGGCTCTTGATGGTGAAATGGCTGTTAACATATTGTAATGTTAACTCAGCAGAAAGAACACAAGCTCTGGCACTTCACCACACTGAAGCTGTTTCACACCAGTCTGACACAGAAAAGCATATATATATATAAAACATACAGAATTACAACATTCAGCTCTTGGTCACACTTGATATGGTGACAATTTTCTGCATTTTTGTTGTGAATTTCACACTGAAATAGAAGAAAGAAGAAATAAAAACATCTGGATTTGATGAAAGTCTACGGGTAGTGTCAGCGATGACAATATTCCTCCGAGTTAAAATGATGCTTCAGGTGTTTTGGGAAGTGTATCTGAATGTCAGTGGCAGTTAAAGGCTGTTGCGGAAATGTTAACACCACAAAGAAGGTAATGTAGAAAATACAGTACTCTAACCAAACCTGCGAAGGGTTTGGCAGTGTGCCTCGGGTACACATTTTCATGTGATTTTTGTTTCGACCTGATGTCTAGTATGAGACAAGATTATGCTGAATATAGGTGCTAAATGATTGCTGTTAAAGGCAGTCAACTTTTACCACAATCTTCTTTGCAGTAGCAACACACTGTCAGACTGACACACGGGGAAAAAATGATATAAGCACAAAAGAGACAAAATGACAGATGTGTTCAAAAACATTCATAAAATTGCCTCTTAGTCCAGGGAATCTGTATGGTTCAGTTAAAGGGATGAGATACAACAACTTGTACTTTAGAGGAAGACTGTACTTATGTATAGGGTGCATATTATTCCTCCTGCGGATGTTTGTCCCTACTGAGAATAGCCTTTTAGAAGTTGTTGTGATAATCCCCCGCTGGTGAAATTCTTGGTTACCACGCTACCTTGAAAGCCTGCGAAGTCCATTACTATTATGTTTTTCTACGGTGCTTCACTCTGAGTGCTCCATATTATCCACCTCCTCCATCTCCTCGTACATCAGAGACAGCCGTGACTGTTCTGGCACTTCAGTATCAGAACCCCGTAACCCTTCCCTCGGTACCGACACACACCGCTTGTTGTTTTCTTTACGTGCTAATTCATTAACGATGCCGTGATTGTCATGTTTGCCCATTCCTCTCTAATTTCCCCTTCTCCAGCCCTGCGGGAGGTGCGGAGAGTGAGCTGCCACAGCTGATCTGGGCGGTGTCATCTCCCTCCTGGCAGATACCTCGGGTGAATAAATAAGCCTCTAATGACGCCACCTTGAATTACGAAAATGCTTACAGCTGCACTATTAAAATGCAGGGGGTTTTTTCTGGAGGTGCAAAGAGGAAAGCACACAACTGGGCTCTTCTGTGAATTCTAACAGGCCTCGACGAGATGACTTCTACCAAACTGCAGGACCCCATTACTGGCTAAACCTACTGCCATCCAGCTTTCCAATTAGAGCACACACGGGAAGACTGGACACTTGTTGTAATGGATCTGGGTCGGGGAGGGACGAGAGGAAGGGAGAAATTCCTCCCCCACTTTTTGAAATGTAAATCCTTGATCATCACCATCCTCATCATCACCATCTACACGGTGCAGAAAAGGATGATGGAGCTGTAATTGCCCTAAACATTATTTCCTGTCCAAACACAATACGAGGTAATGGTCTTGTTACATTGCAGATGTTTACTGATCTGAGGATAGATTGCCGTTAATCAATGGCACGCAGCACTTGGAAATTGGATTAGGGGCAGATTTGAGTTTTACTTTTAAGCTTGGCTGGAAACCATGAAAAAAATCCCAAGGAGGTATTTGAATATTGCAATTCTAAAATGATCCACTCCAAAGCTTACCCCAAATCGCAGGTTGTTAGAGATGATATTGATACAGACAGATTATGATACACCTGAAAAGTATACCTGTGTTTGGAAGGCCTTATATAAATCTCAGTAATGAGAGTGTTCCCACACAGCTACAGTATTACTAAAGGTTTTCAATTCCCTTTCCTCACTGCAGGCGGCAAAAAAGAACCAACTTCCAGTCCGTTAATTAGGTGTCAGACACAGAAACTAAACATAAACAGTGACAGATTATATTACTCAAAGGGATTACCTCCATTTGCGGTGTCATAAAGCAGGCACAGATAATTTGTAGCGCTTAACTCAGGAAAAAGTTCATCCGAGCAGAAAGAAAAATCTGTCATTATTGGCAAGTTTCTTTTTTCACTTCTCGCTCATGACAAAGACGCATAACTTTAGTGGCTGTATCCAATTTAGCAATTTGCATTTTTTACTGTAAAGATAACTGACTTTGTCTGTCGCACTAATATTTCAGCGCCCTCAGGCTAAGTAAGTTACTTTTTAATGTGCTGTACAAAAAATCTCAAAAAATCTATGTAATAATAGAGGATAAAGGTTGACTTTTTGGAAATGAACTATGTTTCAGAAACACTGACAGCTTGGTGTACTGTGTGTTTGTCTCAGTGTGTGCACATGCATGCTCATGTGCTTTGCAGTACCAGCCCATAAACTCGGAAAGTCACTTTAGCTTTACCCTCAATATCACCTGCTGCTCTCTCATAGTTATTAAACAGATCAATCTCAATCATTTTCAACTGAAAAACAGACACAACCATACGCCAATAATAAAAAGCAATAAAAAAGTTCAGGAAAAAATAGATGTTTTCTTTTTCTTTCCATTTATTCGAGCCCAGCAGCAATAGAGGAGGTGGACTAAGTGCTGAAATGGCAGGGGCGAGACATAAAACCTCATCAGCTCTTATTACTTGTCTGTTTTTGGCATCTCCTCATATTCTAAGATCTCCTTGTGGCTAAGATGTTGGGTAGGTTAATAAAGAATTGAGATGTGAAGAGTTGGAGCAGACACCAAGCGGCTAAAGATGCGAATAGATTCCCAGCAAGTGCACATTAGCTGATGAACATTATTCCATAATGGTATCATTATGTATGATGAATCTAGTGATTTACCCTATTAATGTAGTGCAGGAATTTGCCTCAGGGTCTAGTGAGTGTGTGGGAATCATACAGTATGATGATATACCTACTGCATGTCATCTGCTGCACAAGCTTATAATGCAACAGATCAGAGATGGTTGTTTTCCGAGATAAAAACCTGTCAAATGAGCTGTAATACAAGTGCAAATTGTTGTCTTTAACATGGGATTCCCCTGTAGTGCCTGTTTTGTGTAGGTGTGACCTAGTTATTTTTGTTGCTGTGTCTCAATGAGCAACTACACCTCACTGGATCACTGTAAATGCACCTGGCACGGATTCCTACAGTGCAATCTGTGCTCTCATTACTTCATCTGTAACCCAGAAGTTATATTCTTCTCTCCATTCATTTCAGTGGCCCGGTTTTTCTTCAAGGCAGCATGTCTGCCTGTGAATGAAACCGAAATGACCCCAATACTGTACAATAATGTACTGGTTAGGTGATGATGGCCTTGGACACGGAGAAAAACACTGCACAGTTTTACCTTGAACCTCTAAAATGTCTGTGAAATGTACCGATGTTTCCAAAAGAACATATGTGAAAGAGCTTTTCTCACGAGCAAGCTCTCGGTAAAATGTCTTATACCGTCAGAAAATGGCATAAAAATTCTGAAAATTCTGAACATACATTACAGTAACATCAGTGCTGTGTGTGGCCTTCATCTGCTATCAGGCTGATAAACAATAAAAACATTGACATGCTGGAGACAAGCTCTGCTTGTTGTAGAATTCTACAGAAAACTAGGGATAAAAATTTTGTTCAACTTGTCATTAAGCATTAGTTTATGATAATACTCCTGTCATGACCTAATGGTGCAAAAATAACATGCTTCCGAAAATGTCACAAGCGATATATATGATGAGTAACTGCCAATGAGGTTAACGATGCAGAAAGCGTGATTATGGAGCGCTTGTTACCAATTTCATGCACTTCTGGGGAATTCATGAATTAAGGGAAATCAATTGATGAAAATGAACTTTTCGAAATACCTTGTGAGAGGCAATTAATCTTCAATGGGAGAGCTGCACTGGGCATGTAATTCAAAGATAAGCTATCACCCACTTATTGAAACAGTTTTTAATTTATTCATGCTAATCAGTGTCTTTCAGCCGCAGCATCTTGCTTATGATACAACAAAATTCCTCTGCATAGGCCACTCTGCTTTCAGTCTCAAGGATGATCACTGCTGTTTCAGTTACTGTAGAGGTGTGGCTCCAAAATCTTTCTGATAGTCGTGGCAGTGCACAAAGGCTATTTCCAATAGTTTATTGTCCGAAAAACACGACGACTGTCAGAGGGCACTGTGCTGCTTTCCAACAACGAAATATCAGGCAGTGACCAAACGACCGTTGCTATGGGTGATCCTACGTATGTGCATCTCAGCTTCCAGCCCATGCGAGGGCCATGTGTGCATCTGTGTGTGTTTGTGTGTGTGTGAAATGGATGATCTGATGAGAGGACACAAAGCTCTGTCTCCATCTGTCACCGGGCCTTGATGCAGCACTAAAGGTCAAAGTTCAAACTTTAGAACTCGGGTCGTGATTAATGGGGAGAGAGCATTTGGCAGCAAGCAGGCAGTCACTACACCCAGTCGGAGCTCAGCGGGCGCTTGGATCTGCTCTTTATTGGAGCTTCACTCTCCGGTTTTCAATACTCTGAGATGCAGTGAGTCAAGACAGACAAAAGGCTCTTTGCTGCCACTGTTGCTCGAGTGTGTGTTCACATGTTTTCATTATCCATAACCTCGTTAATCTTGTACATTACTGGAATCTCACGAAAATACCTTCCATCTGCATTTTGAGAGATGTCTTTCTATTGAAACTGCCCAGTTTCTGCAGGGACATTAAGGGCCCTAGTTTGCTGGCGCAGCGCAGGTGGCGCAAGGTAGCGCAGCCGGTCTAATGCAAGTTTCGACCAGCGCAGCCTAGCGCAAAGTCAGATTGGAAGATTGGCAGATCGCGCTGCGCTGAGATAGGCGTGGCGGCGCAGCAGGGGGAGGCGTCACAGATTCAGCTTGGTGCAGTGGAAGTTTCGTCCGAAAATGTCCCGCCGAAGTTGCGCTGAAAGCTCGCCACCTCCAACCAGGTCTAGTCTCAGCGCAGGGCGGAGCGCAGCAGGTGCAGTGGAAGTTTGGCTGACTGACCTGCAGTGCACACACGTCACCAAGACCTCACAGGCAGATCTCCACAGTTCCAGACACATTTCAATGCAATAAATATCCACAATAACCACTATTTAATGCAACTAACGGAATCAACACGTGAATTTATATCTATATAGATTGTCCCGTCACATCTGACGTCAGATCAAAGGCTGTCGGTGCGTAAAGGAAACTCCACCTGAATTAACACAGCAGGGACGAACTGGCACTGAAAAGCAGCTGTGGATGTCCCAAAAGCAGGACTGAGGGTGGATGACTGCATGTCGCTGCCGTGTTGAGATGCCCTTGTGATGATTGCTGTATTTATTTATTTACTTATTAATTCATAAGCACGTGCGACCGCATCACGCAGCCGTAATGAAAAACAAAACACAAATCATCATCTCTCTTAGTCCACCACAACAGCCTCGGTATCAGATAGTCAGTATTTAGCCTACTACAGTATACTCAGCATCTCTATCACAGAAAAAAAAGAGAAAAAAAGAGACGGACAGAGAGAGAGAGAGAGGAGGACAGAGAGAGAGAGAGAGAGAGAGGGAGAGAGAGAGAGCGCGTCCTTGCTGATTTCATCCACATGGTGTGTGTTTATGTTGTGATTAGTGTAGCCTACACCTCTGATCTTATACACAGGGTTTGAATAAATGTGAGTTTCTTTATTAGTTTATTAGTTGTTGTTTCTTAGATTGCGTAGGGGTTCTCAGTGTATCAGATCAATCCTGGTTAAGTATATTAGTAAACTCATTATTGGTCACTCTGAGCTCGGACCTCCGGACCAAAACAGCTGTTTCCTCCTGGGAGAGGTTCGGCCTCTGGCGTCGCTGTTTCCTCCGTCCATGTCCAAGTATAAAATGACAAACTTGCAGCGCGCATCACCCGCCGCGCAGTTAAAGGTGAGGAGAGGAGCTCCTTTGATTGGTGAAGATCTGACTCGGCTGTGTCAAACTCACTCCACGCCTTTCTCTCCTCCTCCTGTCTCCCTCCCGCCCTCTCTCCTCCCTCTTTGCCGTTTGCGCCGGTGGGAGGGACGAGGGGAGGGGTTGCGCCGGTCTAAGTCTGACTGCGCGGCCCACCAATCTTGCGAAATGGACCTGGTCCACGCCCCGTTGGCGTGGCGAAGCTGCGCTGATCACAGACTTCACCTGGTCGACGAAACTAGAGCCCTAAATCTCTAAGATGTAAAAAGAAAAAAAAAGACCTTTTGGGCACAGAAACTGTCAACTGTCATACTTCTCAAAGTGCCCTTGATAGTTATGATGAGTGTCTTATAAAATATCCTAGTTTTGGCTTCTAGAAGACCCATCATCTTCACTGCAATGTGCAATGTCCCGTCTTTGTTCATCCATTTGTAATGACTTTAAGCTATTACCTTGAAATATTCATATGTGTCTCTGATTGGGTCATCTAGTAGAGAAGAAGCCTGGGTTTTCAAGAAGAGCAGTGGATTGTCTGGGAACAAAGAAGTTTTATGGAATGAGAGTCGAGACACATTCATGTATTGTTTGTTAAAGTCCCTCTCCCTCTCTTTCTCCGTCTCTCCCTCTCCCTCTCTCCGTTCTGATTTATTTCTCTCATTGGTGAGTCATATAAGTCCATGATGAATAGCACTGGCTGCCAAACAATTCAAGGTTCAAGTACTGAAGAGGATTAGTGATTATTCTCAGAGTGTGTATTTGCGTGTTTAAGTGCATGTGTGTGGCATGTGCCTCTGTGCACACCCACAAACACTTGACGGCGTGTGCATGCGGTGTGTGTATTGTTAATCATTTGTGTCAGCTGCTACACTCACTCTCTGATGATGCCCACTATCGACTGCTTTTCTTCACGACCTGGCCTGCGGGCTGGTAGGAGACGATTTGGACTAAGCAACGCGCCGGGCAGTTTGTGCCCACTGAGGGCTCTGGAAAGGCCAAAGTTATGAATATTCAACAAATTGCTCATCATTAAAAGCCCTGAGCTCACACTTTGCAGAATGCAGATGCCACTTGCTACTGTTTGTTTATGGTGTTACTCTGAAGCACTGTCTGTTTAATAATGATGCTCGTGTAGAACATCGGTGACTCTGATCATCTTAAATAAGACAGTGTTCCTTCTCTGATTTCCTCGAGTCTTTGATAATAAATCCTCCGTACGCTGTTTTAAGTCTATTAATAATGATGACCACTGGAGTCTCTAATACAGCTACGAGTCATGGAGGCAGACTCTTTAACGGCTCTTTGGGCACCAGATGAATTTCAAAGATGAGACAAGCGGGCGGCACCCCACTGCTGGTGGCCAGTCTGCATTCAGGGTGATGTATGCCACAGTGCTGTAGGGCCAATGAGCACAGCCTATGATATTCATCTGCCCAATTAAAGTTAGTGTATCTCTGAGAAGTCGACTCATGCTTCACCCCCTGGCAAATCTGTTATTACGTGATAAATATTGCCTTGAACAACCGTGTACCCACGGCATAGAAGTGAGAGAATCTCTCTTTTATGATTTGCACCTCTTGACTAACAGCATCAAAAGCCATGGGTAACACCACCAGTAGATGACATTTCTGGATTTAGATTGTTCTCACACACTCTGCCTGTCATTCTCAGCTTCTCCTGAGCCTGCCAGGATTGGCTGTGCCAGAATCCAGCAACTAATACAGTAACATTTCTTCTACATACAGTAAAACCCCGTCAAATGAGGGAGGGCCAAAGAAAGTTGATGGGCTTGATCAGAACTGACACTACCCGAAAAAAAGAAAAAAATCACATCAATATCCTTGAAAAAAAAGGAAGATTAAGAGTTTTGTCTGGCCAGTTAATACCTGTAGATGATGTGAAGTAAGGACAGACATTGTTTTTGATATTACATCCTAGTGAAATACAGTAGTGTAGATATGGATAAAAAACAACAACAACAACAGGACCTCATAGGACATGTTTAGTTCTATTACTGTAAGGAATGAGAAAATAAGCAAATATTCACATTTGGAATCAGATTTTAGTTTGAAATAATTCTAAGGAATAATTGCTCATTGAGATTGCTTTTCTGTCAATCAACATTTTTTTTCAGTTTCCTTTAAAAAAAACGTCATGTTGTCATCTAAAAGTGACAAGAAACTCTGATCCAACTCCTAAATTGCCACTAGGATAAAGCTAGTCTTCTTCCACTTGGTATTCTGTGCATTGTAAACCTGTTTCAGTGTTAACAGATACTCACTGCAAAGTAGAAGCAAGCAGAAAGACATAAGAAAGTTGGTGGTTGACCAATTTAGACATTGTGCAGAGACATAATATAAATATGAATTCAACTCAAGATGATGACCATTGGAAAAACAAAAGTTTGTGCATGTCACGAGTTTGGCATTGTTCTTTTTATTTGTAGTCTATAATATATCTGCAGGGGCGTCGAGGTTCAGTTGGGGAAAAGAAAAGAAAAGAAACAACTGATATTGCTGTTGAAAACAATACTTAGAGTAGAGGTGGGTCATCTTATATCATGGATCATCTTATTTTGGCATAGGATCAAGCCAAGGTTTCAGATGAATCATACAGTTGAGAGGTTGTGAAATTGTACAAGTTTAGTTGCTGCTGGCCGCATCATTGTTTCCAATAGTCCACAGCTCACGATGAGGTGGAGCTGGACTCCCCTCTTGGGATTATAAACATGAGTTGGGAATAGCCAGGGCTAGCTCGTTAGCAATGACAGAAATTTCAATGCTTTCTTAATTGAAATAAGAACTTACCGTAGCCAAAAAATATTAATAATGATAGACAAAAGATTATATTACAGGTGAATGAGTTCATGACTTTTAAGGCAAACAGAGATACTGAAAATTCTACAGTCAACAAGAACCACATACCCCTGCAAAGAAAATAATGAACATGAATGAAAAAATGAAAACACAACAGGACTTTAGTCTGATTGGCAGGTTATTATGGTATTGATATAACATTATTATTTTTAACCACATTCTTGTGCAACTCACGTCTTGTCACAACATATTGACTACATATTGTCAGCGACAGTAAGCTATGAGAATTTGCCCTGAATGTTAATCTAATGTTATCCACAGGCGCAGAGGCAGATGGAGAAAGTGTTGGAAAAGGAAGGATAATTGAAGTGCAACAGCTTCCGAGAAAATTTGCTGGGCCTGTCTTCATTTTCTGCTTTGGAACAACCCCATCACTGTAATCTGAAGCTCATTTTGATGTACAATTGTTAACATGCAATTCTAAGTACAAAGAGCACAAAACACATCAGTTTGCTATTCACTGATGGAAGTGGGTCCAAAATTGTCAGGCAGAGAAAAATCAAGCTCCCATAGCTGACATATTGAGCTACGCAGGTTAAGGCTAATGCGGCAGAATAAGCGTGGTTGAGATGTGACAACGCAAATTCATGTTGAACTGTTTTACCTGGAAAGATGTGCCCAAATAAAACAATGCCCAAGTTCCTCTCCACTCCTGTTGTATCTATTCCCTCTCTAGAGAAGAGACATGAGAGCTGAGTGGCTGACCTTTGTCCTTGCTGATTTTAATTAACCATGGCTAATATCAGCTATTTCTGTGACGAGGAGTCACATTACTGTGAGCATACAAAAACACACACAATCACCTACGCACACGTGTGTATGAGGACACACACGCATGCACACACAAAGCTGTATACATGTGCAAACACATAATAGAGCACATAAATTTACAAGGGCTACGAAAGGGATACACATATAGATGCACACACACGTGCGCGCACACACAAAGCAGCAATGATTAGCGGCTAACTAAATGTCAGGGGCCATAATGGCAAACCTGTTCCTTTAGACACACTCACATTATCTCTACACTTTGCCTGCAATATCAATGGCATGACGAGCTGTTTTAATGCATTATTACTCCACTGAGATGCTTGATAAACAGTTATTTCTGGTTGAGAGTAACACTGGTTCACTATCATCTTCTCACGGCACCGTAATGTTGTTGCTCACATACAGCAGTGAAGAACTCCTGCATTGCTGTGTGGTCACAGTATCTGCTAAAGTTACATTACACAACAGTCACAGCAAATAACCTCAATGTCATTATCACCACTCACTAATGTCACAGTGAAATTGCTTTAATTGTAGATGTACTGTAAAATGGGCTGAGTCATATGTTTCTGTACGGTTGTTCCCTCCTGCCTGTCAGACTGCCTTCTTATCCTTGCCTTCTTGAGTATTTAGTCTGTGTTCCTCTCATTCGGTTAGTTTGCTTGATCAGTCAAGTTCCTCATGTGCTGAATCCTGTGTTAGTTCTTGGGTTTTTCCTGTGGACCTGCTACCTGCATTTATTTCCCAAGTGCTAGGCTAAGTGTCAGTTGGGTCGGTTAACTCCTGTCTTTTCATGTTTGGCTACAAGTATGTTCGTGTGAAAGATGACAGAGAATTATTCATTTCAAGTAACATTGTCAGAACCACAAATAAAATGATTAATATCATATGAGAAGACAAAGTGCATGCCAGGGAATTTGGTTATAGCAGCATCTGTAAAGTGTTATTCAACAAAGTGAAATGTAAACTTTATGAGCACAGGAGATGCTAGATATAATTTACAATTATTTAATCAGGCTAAGGCTATAAATAAATAAATAATGACTAAAAGGTGTTTGCGGATTGATTATTTTTGCTTTTGTCTGGTGATGAACTTGATGTGAAGCAGATTAATGATTTCTGCTGCAAAAAGGAATGAAAAGAGAAACAAGTAGCTGATGTCTGACTTCAGTTGTTTGACTATAATCATTGGGTGATAAAAGCTATAGTGTGTAACTTCTGTCGCCCCCTAAAGGATTTCTGCATTATTACAACGATACGGCCGGCCCCTATGGCCCGGTGTAACCCTCCCCTCCCCTCCCCTCCCCACCGCTACTCCTGTAGCTCTCCAGTAATGCACATCACACACAGTAACAGTAACACTCGCAACACACTAGGGCTGTCAATCTTCCCCCCAAATCAGGTTCGAATTTCTAACCCATCTTATGTTAAATATCCGAATAATATTCAAACATTTAATGTGTGTTTTTTTTGGTTTTTTTACCTCATTATAGAGGGGGGGTGGGGGGGGGCAGGGATGACGGTGGCGACAACGACACAGCAGAACAATCCTGCATAGGAGCTGTCCATGGTTACTTAACCAAAAGTCTCTTGAAGTGTTAAACAAAGAGAACTATGGACTGTGGAAGTTTGAATAGCAAAAATACATAAGTTATCATGACGTGAACCATATGTTGTATAAAAAAAAAAGAGGATCGTTGATTCGAAACACGGCTTCACAGGCGGGGGCGGCGTCCCCCCACTCCCCCCTTCACGGGGGCTGCGGGGTTAGGGCACAGAGTAGTGGTGCAACAGATCATAGCTGATCCGTGATCGGCACACAAGTGGTCCGTGGATCTATCGATTTAAAAAAAAAGGTGTGCGTGTAGTGTGGGGACACATACGCACACCGTGGCGGCCGAATGAACGGGCAATTTAAAAAAACTCTGCTCGTATATTTGAAGCTGCAGCTTTACCTTGTGCACAACAACAACTGCATTTTGTTTTATCAACATACTCCGAACGTCGCGACGCACTACGTTAATTTGTCTCGTTACGGAAGGCAAACGTTCGAATGTCAGTTTCCACCTTCGAATGTTCTCATTTTGACTAACATTCGAATTGTAATCGAATAGTGAAGTTCGTTCTGACTAGCCTCGTAAACCAGCCTCTCGCGGAAATGCATTTCATTTCATTTCTCGGGAGAGTCTGGCCTCATCCCCCCTGCAAGCGTTTGGGGTGGGCGGGAGCTGGGCGGGAGTAGTAGCAAAGACAGTTTAATATCTTTGGTAGTAGCGTTGACAGAAAACCCCATTCAGCCAATCAGCAAGTTGGTGTAGTGACGGGGCGTTGCACCAGTCGGTCCCTGATTGGCCAACGTGCTGTGTCAATCACAGTGGGCGACGCTGATTGGCTCGGCCTTCTGAGGGTTTCAGTCCAAACGCTTAGAATGGGGATGAGGCCAGACTCTCCCTCAGAATGAAATTAAATGCACTTCTGCGAGAGGCTGGTTTACGAGGCTACGTTCTGACAGCCCTACAACACACCACATGCTGCTGGTCACGGACCACGGTTCACGGACTATAACACTCGCGACTCACCGCACACTGCTTGTCACAGCACACAGACCCCAGCAGTAAGTTACACACAGCAACATGGGCTACACACCTTGTAACTTACTGCTGGTTAGGCTAACGATGTGGCTAACACCAGGCTGCTACATTCATAGCCGTGTTGCTTCTAGCAGCAGCGGAGCGCTCTCCTCTCTTCTCCCTTCTCGTTGTCAGGTAAAACCGAGTAAAACGCGTCGTTTTGGTCGTTTCCTGTCCGCCAGCGCGGGAATGTCGCTCCAAGACAGCAAATACAAAAAGAACAAATCATCTCCTCTTGTAGTGGCTTGGGTGAAACAGATATTTACAGACACATAGAAGTTACGCACTATAGCTTTAAGCGTGTGTGGATAACTTCTTGAATAAAGAGAACAGTTATAGAACAACAGTGTAAAAGTAACAACACAGCAGAATGTCAGAAATTCTGTTGGGAATCAAATAATTTGGTTCAATAAAAAGAAGCTACAGTATAATGAAGTTATTCAAAGTGACAGTTCTATTTCCACTCTCTAAGTGTTGAGTGGACAGATACAAAATAACTGTTGCTCTTTATGACTTAACTCCCTTGACCATGTTGGGATTCTGAGATATTGACATATTTATAAGACCACACCTTATCATAGTATAAGAAAGCACCTTTACTCAATCACCTATAACCCTAACCTATAACCCTGTTTTAACCCTGTTAAACTAACCTGTGATTTTGTGTTCTGCTGACGAGATGTTGCTCATTTACATATTTGACTGATCACAGAAAAGTTCATGTTGTCAATGTCAACACAAACAGACAGTGGCTTTGTTTTTAACAATAACTTAGCTTAGCTCAGTTGATAGAACACCCGCCCCATGTGATGAGGATAGTCCTCACTGCAGGCGGCCCCGGTTCGAATCCCGCGTCGAGCGGCTCTATCCTGCATGTCATTCCCCCTCTCTCTGCCTCCCCATTTCCTGTCTCTCTCAACTGTCCTATCAAGTAAAGGTATGAAAAGCCAAAAAATATACTTTGGAACAATAACTTTAGTTTTTTCCACTTACTGTTGGTTACCGTTAGAGAAAGATTTTGGTCTGGTTTACAGAAAAATTCAAAGTGACCGAGCCCTCCTGTATTATTTTCTTTCCTTCACCTTAACCAAAATGCTTTTGTTGCCGAAACCTTTGATGTGACATTTGTGCATTTTGTTCACCCACCATGAACCCCTCTACCTCTGTGTGAACCTACAGCTTTTAATAATGTAACACTATTTGTTGAGAGAAAAAAAATGTCCTTGAATGTAATCCTGCCAGCTATTATTATTTCTACAAAACATGTTTGCTGTTGCTGTTCAGCAGCATATAAAAGTAATTACTAGGAGACAGGGTTTTGTTCAATCTTGAAGTACTTTAAATGAGCATCTCAGTTGCTTAATGCTCCTATTCCATCACAACTCAGAGGAAAATATTATGCTCTTTCATTCAGTGACAATAATTGACAGTTGTAGTTACGAGGTACTAGACCTTTTACAAACAAATGGTATAATCAGTTTATACAATGACTTTCCAGCTATAAGCAGTTTGGAATTTTTCTATATGCAATAGCAATAATCTACAAATAATATATAGTAATTTGTCTCTAAAAGATAGACCATTCAACTCAACTTCCATACTTCTGCTTTTGATAGTTTAAGTGCATTTGCTGACATTTAATTTCTATTCATACATATATGAATGATATGTATAACTACTTCTTCTATCACTGCATATAAGTAAGTGGGACTCGACCAGAAGGGTCAGCCAGTAACTTTTCATGTAAAATTCATGATGCACATACTGTATGTTAAGTATGGACATAAAAAAGAGTTGGGTAGATTTCCAGTTGAGAGGATCACACTTAAAACTCACCAAATGAGCTACAATATCCACTTTATGTCTGTGTAGACTTAATTTACAGAAATGTCTACCCAGTTAAGAGAATGACTTCTCCTGCCTATTTTAGGACTTATAGGCTATTACAGAAAATTGCCAGCCTAATAGCAACATTGCCTTTCATCTTTAGGTGAGTAACCTAAACTATTGACAACATTTTCTGCCATGTATCAATGTAAATATCCAGAACTGTTACTTGGGACCATTTTTAAATGGGAAATTGCTTAATCAATATGTCTACACGGTACAATCTGTTTTTTTAAGTGAATAAAGAGCTAGGTAACTCCGTTGCAATTATGCTTAAACTTTAGAGTATTGATATAGCTTATCCTCAAGAGAAATCCACACACAGTAAAGGGGGAGGCCTGCCACAGAAAAGGTGTTCGTTCTGTGTGTTAATTTGCAAATGTGTATTTGATAGGACTGTATTTGCAGACCAAGGTCTTAACGCAATGAAATCAATTTGAAATGCGCCTCGAAATAAATGAGAGTGACAGAATGATAGCATATTAAGAATAAACAGAGTTTTACTGGGCCTTTTTAGACGCTACTCTGTAATTATACTCCATCTCTGTCCTGACATCAAAGAGAAGAGCTACGACCAGGAGGTTTAACCCTCCATCTCACTTCTTGCTGAGAAACACTCTTCCCAGACTGACTCACTCCATGGGCGGGGGCGACGAGTCTTCACTGTGGATCCGCTCTGATCCATATTAATGTCCAAAGCATTTTCATCACATGCAGGATTAGGCCTCACATTTGTGGAAATGTTAACCCTATGAAGCACTACATCTCTATGTGATGATTTGATGGAAGATGCAGAAACCTGATTCGGGCTACAATATGTCAGCAAGATTCCACTGAATGAATTTTTCAGCTCACACACCCGCCGCCGTCGGTTTTCGGGGTTTTAGCGACGAAAGCTTGAAACACATTAGCAATGCCCATGTGAGCAGTTACTGGTGAGGGGAAGTGTGCCTCTTTCCCCCTCCTCGCTGTGACAAGATATTCTTAGATGAGAGGTGCTGTGCATATTTAATACATTATCACATCTACAATCTTAATTAACAGAGAGGGAGGAAAAGAATGGCGGCTGAGGAGGATGGCAATCATGTGATGTGTAGAAGGGGTGGGTTTGGTTCTGATACCGATCTCTCATTCCTCTGTATGTTAGATCAGATAACGGTCAGGGTAGACTGTAAATAGGTCATCATATGGATGGTGGAACTAAAGATGCAGACGAGGATCAGCCATATAGTATAGTAGCAAAACAAAGACAAAGAAAACTCAGATGCTGTGGACCATCAGCACCCAAAGTGGTCGTAGTTGAGGTTGTCAGTGATGTCACATCAGTTTTGCTCCATAATCAGAGCGCAGCCATAGGGCAGAACCCATTCGGTTTAATCTTGTTAAGTCAAGTATTTAAAAGAAGGGTTTAGCTGCTCAGCAGTTACCTGTGCCAAATGTACCTGAAGGAAAACGTGGACCCTTTCAGTAATTCAGCAGACCCCGATGGCCCCAACGATTATTGCTTTTAGCTAAGATTATGTGAGAAACCTATGTATAGGCACAGGTAAATTTGACATTGAGTGTTTGTGATAAACACATTTCCTGGTGTGATGCTGCAATAACATTTTTGCAACAGCCATTGCATCACATTTGCATCACTGTACAGAATATTAATATTCTCACAGGTTTCTCTGAATCTGCAGGTGCATCTTACCGACAGCGCTCTCAGTCTCTACGGTGTATGGAATTATTTTCTACCATCAGCATACGGAGCCTAAGAATTCCTTCATTTTAAACAAGGAAGAAGAGAACAAATATCACACAGGGGCTGTGCCCTTTAAATCATGTGATTCTGAGCGGTAATGCCGGTGCAATGGTGCCGTGTTTTAGATTCCACAATTTTCTCACTTCTCATGTGCTCTGTCTCATGGCAATGAAGTAATGGGCAAAGAGGCGCAGATGCAAACGTCTAATTTGCTGAGGTGACACAAGGTCTCTGGGGGGATAAATGTCACGCAGAGATTAAATGATTCTGAGAGATGCGGGAGCAGTCACTGCAAAATATAGAACCCACACACCTTAAAATCCTGCAACATGGGCTTCAAGTGTTAAGAATCGTGACAATAAGTAAAACTCTTGGTCAGTTCAAGTAAAGGAAATAGTGCTCGTGTGGCTCCTTCATCAAACTGAATGGTTATACTGTATTTCATGGTCATTAGTAGTTGAAATATATATACAGGTATATTTTGCTGCTATAGAGGTGGTGGACAAAATAAAGGATACACCGCATACTGGAAAAGCGTGATGTATTTTAGCATTCAAGACATAATTGCTCAGTGGATCAGGCGGCCAAGGACCCGACCATGCACCTGAAATGAGTTGAGACCATTGCATACTGTCATACATATGCAGTGACGGCTCTTTGCTCAGATTTTCTTTGTTACTCTGGAGCACTGTCGAGCAAGAAAGAAAAAAAAAAATCCAATGCCATGAAATCCTTTTACTTCAACTGTAACATTCGTGTTGCAGCATTAATAAAAGTTGTATGCTCGGACTGAAAAGCCCAGATTAAAGCTTCTTCTTTTTTTTTTCTTTGCAAGTCTTCCCTTTCCTTTCACTAGATGAAAAAGCAGCATGCTCCCAGAAGCCTCTGCAACATGACAGAGCTGCTCCCCTGCTACATTTCATCTGTAAAGAAATCCCTCTGTTCTCCATGAGTGGGCTTAAGCATGTGTACACAACTACTGCACAGTGACAGGTAATGATTCACGACACAGAGTTAGACAAAGCAAATAAACAAAAGTACAGTGTTGCGTGAATCTGGAAATTATGCCATAATAGCACACCTGCAATATCTCTACATGAAAAAAAAAAAAAGAAATGTCTGTGTTTGACGATATAATGAACCAAATTTTAACTACCTTGAGTGCCCTGTCGGAAACATGACCGTAGGCATTTATCAGCTGGAGTGACTCATCTGTACCTCAACATACTTCCTGCCTGCTGCTCACACTCGGATACACAGCTCTGTCTCAACGACTGGCAACCCATTTGTCTGATGACTCGACGGCCGCAGATTTAGATAACACAATCAAATCACCATTGAGCTTTATGAATGGCTGGTAACAGCAAAAGTAACAAGTGCAGGGCACATTTATGGAACTTTATGTTCAGTTGTCTCTCATACAGTTGCCCAGTCGTCATTTAAACCACAGAGATACTGAACACACAAGGCCTGTTGTCACTTTGTTTTTTTTTGTATCACTGTCTAGTTGTTTGTCCGACTCTTGGTCATGAGCATATTATGAAATTGACTGTGTGTTAGATGTAAAAAAAAAAAAAAAAAAAAAGAAAAGAAAAGTATATATTGACCATAATAACAAATATCTCAGTGGGATAACATGACCTGTCTCAGAGTGTAACTGAGCCATCACTAACTAAAATTACCAGCATGTTCCATTTTGTGAACTGCAGAACAACAATTGGTATTTGTAGGTCAAACTGTTGCCAAATCTTAGCCCCTAGGTCACATCCATCAGGAATTCTGGGCATTGCAAAATATATTATACAGCTGACAGCTGGCACATTAGCTTCGGTTTGATTGTGGCCATATGGCCAGTGGTGAGGAGCTGCCATGACCCGAAACACCCCTGGTAAGATTCCCATTACAGAATGTTCCTCAGAAAGCCAACATCTACGAAACATGATGGTCCTGTAGTGACTATTACTGCCTGCCAAGCAGCTGACTGCGGTTTATCACAGGTATATTTAGAGGCAAGGTGCACCTGTAAAACATCACTGAAGCAGAGGCAAAGTGACTGTTTAAACCAAAGCTGCTCTGCTGGCTGTCAGCGTGAATGTCATGTGAAGCCCAGCGATTCCACAGTTCACTAACTCACAGGGCTGCATCAGGAAAGGGCTTCAGTGTTTTAATGGAAAGACACTGCAGTGATTTTAAAATCTGGAGCAAGATGGATATGAATGGAGGTTATTATTGCCAATACTGTTCTATTAGTCATCCTGGGAGTATGCTGTTAAGACCCACGGAGTCACACGTAAATCTAACTGTTAACTACCTTTTCATGATAACATTATGACCTGCAATTAGCTCTAACTTAATGGGATGAACCAACTTGATTTTTTCTTCTCTCCCAATATGATCATGATACCAGCCGATATCAATCTGATGCTCATTTTCCCTCAAACCAAAAGCCAGTACCAGAACCAGGTCATCTTCTCGTAATGTCAGTTAACTTCACATTAAAAGCCTCTGCATTTGCAATACTAATGGATCTATTGAAAACAGCATGGTGATGACTAACGGCAGTAACATGGATAAAATGTCCTACCAAACAAAAAAAAACAGTTATTAAAGTATTAATTGTGGATTGTAGTCATATTACTCTATCCACTGTGAAGTCAGTGTTGAAACCAATACTGATTTATTCACCGTGAGGTGAATGAGGGAAAAAGCAGACAGAGAAAGTGCCATACAGTGGGAAGGGTTACTTGCTTATAACAAGACACGGAGCTATTGATGGACACATTGGCACAGGCAGAGACTGGCCTGGTGACCTTTCAGCTATAGGACAGTCGCTGATACTGCAGAGCACCACGGTGCACTGTGACATGTTGACAAGTTGCTGATAGAGCACTGCATTTGTATTTTACACATGGAGCTTATGTGTATAGACATCAACTAACATTAAGTGAGTGAGTAGATGTTCATTGTCACAATCTGGGACACTTCCAAATTACAGAGGGTTTTAACTCTGTGAGCCCCTGATAAGGGGACAGGGTTGTTAACCGGTAGGCCATTTTCAAGGGCAGCTGAGGTGAGCTGCACTCTTATCAACAGCCACGTGCCTGCCAGTAAAAGGCAATCAAATAAACAAGCACAAATATTCAAAGGGCGTTTAAGGCCTGCTCAAACCAGTGCAACACCCACTTACTTATATAAGTACAGCACAAGAAGATGCATGTTGAAATATGACAGCCAACAGCTTCAAATCTGAACAAAATGAGTGGAGAGCACACTCCTCCCTGTGTCATTACTAATGGTTGTGTTATTTGCTAAGGTTTTCTTAACAGGTACAAACGCCTGAGGAGGTTAGTTTTCACTGTTGTGTTCTTTGCAAGTGAAAGCTTCCAAATCAAAAGATGACAGTTTAACAAAACACTGTCCAGGCTGTTTGTGAGTTGATGTAACTATTTTTTCCTTTTTTAAAAATATTTTTCATATAAATGCTGTAGTGTCTTTGGTACAAATACAGTCCGAAAGCAGATAAAACAAAAAACGCAGGTATAATCACACGCCTAAAACAATTTTCTAAGCTGACTCCATATGTTATGAAAGCGTTGCCAGCTGGAGAGCTGTTTCCCACTTGCACACTTCACATATCACAGCTCACACTCCTACAACGGTGTGTTTCCAACCCTTACCTCTTCTATTAATACTATGCTGCTTGTGTCGAAATATGCATATTCCAACATCATGTTCTATTGAAATTAATCCTAACCTTGACTTGGCTTGAAATGAGAATAAAAATAATTGTGTATGCACTTGTAGTACATCTGTTCTACAACAAGGGTGAGACGTGAACAATGAATGTGGGCCATCATTCTACAGTTGCAACATGAATACTAGAATTAAAAGCAGAATATGACTGTCTATTCCTTTGTCTGTTAAAACTCTTATCAATATTCCTGTTTAAACACATTTAGTCTGGGCCATGCATGCAGGAAATCTATGTATCTGCATATTTAAGTAAAATAGAGCAGATGGATTGTCAGTGGGGCTGTTTCCCTGTTTAGTTGCCTTCAGCATACAAACTTAGCCATCACCCTGTTACTCAGACAAATAACAATTAGGATTCTGTTGTCAATAAGTTCCCTGTGCCCACAACCTGATGTCCCATAAATGCAAATGCACCTATCGACCTTGTTAGATGCCCAAGCCGAGGCTCAATCTGGACAGTTTCTCAAGAGCTCAACGGCAGTTCCTCCTTCATGTTAATTCAAAGCCTTAACACCTGTTAGCCAGTGCAGTAGTACGTACAGCATGTCAATAACAAGACAGGATACAGCTAAGAACTCTAAAAAATCACATCTTATTTTGTTACCTGCTGCGACCGAACCGTGGGGAAGCTTGATTAAAGCTACATAGTCTGCCTGCAGTCATTTAAACCAACAGACTTCTACTCTGTGTTGTATAGCCTACAGGCACAAAATGTACCTTACAATGTCAGTTTGCCTCTACAGAAGATTCTTTTTTTCTACTGAGGAGATTTTATCTTGTTATTTTACACAAGCAAAATGGTTAAAGCGTTTGCTCAGCCACTGACTCATGTTACAAGAGAACGACAGACATTTTTACTGCACAGATGGTGCCAGATACACCTGTGACCATTAGGTACACGGACCACACGAAAATACTGTCGGACTCGCTATGAACATTCTGTTGGTTAAATGATCCGTGTAATAAGTAACAAACAAGATGCTGAATAAATAAAAGCAGAAAGGACAAACATTTATATAGAAGTATGCAGAAATTATCCTTGAAAATATTGCATCCACTGATCAGATATCAAATCGGATGCCACATACAAATGCACAGAACTGATGATCGCATCATTACTGTACCTACCAATAGAGAATGTGTAAATCCCAACTGTTGTTATTCAATACTTGTTCACATAAACACAGGGACAGATATAAGGACACACACATTGACACGTGCCAGTACTGTACACCACAACAAGAATGACTTAGACGCACCTTTAACAATGAGGTTGAGAAGCTTTGGCCGTGGGCTGCGCTCACTCTGAATGGAGCATGTGTACTGGCCATCGTCGGATACATCCACTTTCTGTATCTGGAGGCTGTACTCATGTTTGTCACCAACACTGGACACGATGGACACGCGCGGGTCCACAGACCACTTGTCGTTCCCTGCGAATATGATGCTTGAGCGGTTCAGCCAGGCTCCTTTAGAGATCCCATCCAACAGGTAGCACCTACAGGAGACAGGAGACACCTCGGTTACATCAGGAGAAGAAAGAGCCCGCTGAAAAACAACTGAAATAGAAAATATCATTTTGTGTGCTGTGTAAATAGCATATCATCCATTAGAGAGATCTTTAAGAGGAGGACTGTGTGTAGTGTGTGTGTGTTTTTGGTTTCATTTCTCCCTAAGTCCTGGGGTTTATAGTATAAACAGACTGAAAATGTGCAACGCTCAGTGTTCATTTTTTTGTAATGGAAGACCAGGGAACATATGGACCTGAGGAAGGATAAACTTTAGTTATAGACATGAATGGGTAATGTGCCAGAAAGTGAGTCATAAAAGACAGAACTCTCAGCACCTGGAGGGTATGATTCAACCTGTTAAAGCTGCTTTAAAGGAGCCAGAGCCATGAGTAATCTTTGGGAACAAGGATGATTGCTCTGTTGTCGTTGGTGCATCTAAATGGGCAAAGACTTCTCTCTCAAGGTCCGACTTAGCAGGCATTGAAATTTATAGTGAAGCAGCCAATTAAGCAAAAGTCTTCAAATTTATGTGCATACATCCAGTTTTGTTTTGGTGAGGGACTTGGATGGCCCTGTGAGGATAGTGGCCATTCGCAGAGTGAAGAATACAAATGACAACATTTTCAAAGAAAAAAGAAATCTTGATAAAGGGTTCCTCCGTGACTGATGGCTGTACAGTATTTACTCACAGCTTTATAATGTGAGCGTCAATACAAAAGTGAATAGCTTGTGTGCGCAAGTACAGTATACAGTAGGCCTTCAGCCCAGTTACAAATAATCAAACATCCCCGGCTCTGACAGCGCTGTATTCTAGGACGGATTTGTGTGTTTCCATTACTGAGTCCAATACAATTTCCTTTTGATAGCTAATTGTACAGAGACAAAGCATCAGTAAATTGCACAACATGATGAGTCCAGGGTCACCACTGTCAGAGCGCTGTTGTTTTTACTCATCATTCCAGCAGTGGATTGGAATTAAGGAATCACATCATACTCTGTGACAAATACTGTAATAATGAGTGGGAAAAGAGGCAATCAAGTTTGGCTCTTTAGCTCTTGTCGACATGCCATGAAGACAGCCAACACCAGTAGTAAAGCCACCGAGGAAATCAGTTTGGCACTAACCACAAAGCTCTTTACCCTCAATGCCAAGAAAGTGTCTGTCAGGAAACGGGTAGAGGACAATGGTATAGTCCAGGCTGGTTTCCCCTGGCGAAAGCATTGCCTAAGAGGTATTCTGACAAATAAAGTGCCAAACAATAGAGAATGGATAATAAAAAAAGCCCACACAAGAGAGAGGTCTAGGTACTTTGTAAAGTCCACACAGACCTGTCAGTTAGTTAGCCCATTGACCACCTGAGCCACGGTGTTTCTGGCCCTAAGGCAATTTTTACTGGAGGAGCCGCGGCACAACTTTGTCTCCTTTTCCATCTTTATTTCTTTATTTTAACCATTTTAAAGGGATAGTAGCATTTTTTTAAAGTGGGGTTGTATGATCTACAAATAGCCCCTAAGTACTTTAATTGCAATAGAAGACTCTCTACACTCCTCCCGTTAGCAACGCCAGCCCTGCCCAGAGATTTACAACATTGTTGTGAATGGACCCAAAGAAACGGCCTATTTTCGTGGCCTAAAAGAGGTTTTACCTGAAAAAAAAATACACAGTTCCATTGTTCGCTATAAAATAATATTTTCCAGCCCCTCAAAGTGCAGGAAAAACGCAGTTTTTATTTGGAGCTAACCAACTACTGATTGGCGGGCGCTAAACCTGGGCCGGAGGGATACGTGAGTCGGTTAGATCCAAATAAAAACTGCGTTTTTCCTGCACTTTGATGGGCTGGAAAAAAATATATTATAGCGAACAATGGAACTGTGTTTTTTTTTCCACGTAAAACCTCTTTTAGGCCACGAAAATAGACCATTTCTTTGGGTCCATTCACAACAATGTATGTTGTAAATCTCTGGGCAGGGCTATGGGCTGGCGTTGCTACTGTAACGGGAGGAGTGCAGAGAGTCTCATACTGCAATTAAAGTACTTAGGGGCTATTTGTAGATCATACAACCCCACTTTAAAAAAATACTACTATCCCTTTAAAGAATACAACGGTGAAGTTTTTTTTTTGCTTAACACACAGGATTGCACCAATAGAGAACATTTTGAATTCCTTTGAGAGAAATAGTTTTAAAATGTTGGAGTGACCAAACTCTACAGCGACTAATAATTGTATACACTTGTGTGAGGGCCCGCTGAGAGTGTGGGCTTAAAGCCTGAACATTAATTCACAATCCACCTGCATGCAGCCCACAGCCACTGATGTGAAGAACTTGTCAACAACTTGCTGAGCATTTATCGTTAGACCCTTGTAAAACAAGGTAACCACAAAAACTTGTTCTCCGGTCGAGCTGCTATTGATTTCTCTGTTTTCTCATCAGAAATAGTTCCTTCAGAATCAAACTTTTACTCAGTGTACGCTTGAAAGTGGCTGTTGTACACCACAGAAAGAGGCAGAAAGTGTGGCTCGAGTACATGCCCGTGACAATGTACTTCAATGGTGACAAGTTTTCTTTTTTAATGACCTGAAAAATGATCAAAGTGCAGATACCAAAGTGTGGAAAGTCACCTACTGGATAATACACCTGTGACAACACCAGCAGTATTGATCACAGTGGACACCTTACAAGAAAAGAAAACCTGTGTCTCCTAAATATTTGTAGATTAAAAGTGTCAGCATCCAGATGCTGCCACCCTCAGCAGGGAAAGTTTGCAGATTACCTCATTAATATCACCAAGATCCTTTTTGACACTTGTGTTAAAATATGAAATGTTTCCAAAAAAAGGCCCTTTTGCTTTTTAAAAAAACATTTTGACAGTATTGTTCTGTCAGTCAACACTCCTCTCATCATATAATAACACTACTTCAAGACAAAAAAAATCACTGAGTAGGTTAACGCCTTTAAAAAAAGGGGGCGGGAGGTTTAGTTGGGAAAGAGAGGACACAACGCTAGGACAATACCTGACAACTATGTTACATTGACAACACCCACTACCGCGGCTGGCAACCTTAATGAAAAGGTCTCAAACCACACCTGCCACATAACCTTCTCTTCTTTGCCATCCATGATCAGTTTGTTCCAAACACTCACAGAGCTGCAGCTGCTGTTCTTGGCGAAGAGGCCAAGCAAAAACTTTTAACCGCCACTTTTCAAGGATAAATTTTGGATGAAGTGTCACTTAAACAAAGCTGTAGTGCCAGAAGTATGGCTGGAGGACACTTCACCGGGGCGAGATCTCTACTCTGAGACTTGACATTTTTCTTCATCTTGATGATGAACCAGCCCCTTGATGTTCTTTTGCTGTTTTTGCAGTTCGCTTATCGCTGCTAAGTATCGTTGCAGTCTCCCTCCAGAAATGATTATTGTTATCTCTGTCTTTGTAATATGGCACCAAGGAGCCATACATGCGGCTGTATTTAAACACCTCCTCACAAAGGTGTGTTAAAACAGCCTGTTTTCACATATGCACACTGACTCAGGCGTTGGTGTCGTCTTTGCTTCCTTCAGTGCTGCCGTCAAATAAGAACTATACTGGACATGGGAACTCCTCAGAAGTCTGGCATGTACTTGACAGACTGGTTTAAGCCTAGTCACTGCAGCTTGTTCGATGTAGTGTAGACTGAGTGTGAAACATTAATATAAAAGACATACACACTCCTGAGATAAAACTGCAGTTTCTGTAATTGCCTGACTGGATGCTTCTTGCCAATATGCACCTTGGGGGTCATAGTTAGCCTCTCCCAGTATTATTTTTATCATATTCTATCCTATTTGATTTTTTTTTTTTTTTTTTTTTTGAGAAAAGCAACCTTACCTTCAGCATTTTATCAGACAAACAGGTATTTGGAACTGTTGTTAATCATTTGGATTGATGACTGAACCAGGAAAGGTTTCATGCTGATCCAAGTGCTCCTACTGTGAGTCATGTAATACTGTGCATGGGAAAAATCAATGGGACTTTCACTCACCAAGGGAGCCTGAAATCACTCCTCCAACGTTCCAACTTTATTACAAAGTAACTCTTATTTCACTTTAAATCATTTCTCATTCTTCTGGTTTTCGCTAGACACAGAGGTGTGCGTGCCACCACGAGGATACTTTGACTTGATTTTTTTTTAACCTGCTGTGCCTTTTTACCTATTCATCTGCTGATAAGATCGAGTTGGGAGATTACAATCCTTTGTACTTTCAGATATTTTAACTAGCTAGCTTTAATGGGTTTGCTTTGTCTCATTGTTTTCCATGTCTTTGAATGGAAATGTAATCTTATTAGTGCATTTCACATGGACATCTCACATAAAAAAACAGCAAGCTACTTCATGTTCTAAAAGATCAGGCATCAGCCAGGTCTTTCTTCTGCCACATTTCCTTTGCTCATTCTCTCAATCATCCATAGCAGCACAACACTGATAACACCTAAGGTGGGCTTCCGCTTTCATCAGGTCCCTTTTCTCCAGGAGCCCACCAGGATGCAGACTTCCTATGGTTTATACAAAGCTCAGGTAATTATTCCACAGACCTCAGTGTATCACTGTGAAGCAGCTCTGACACCTCAAACATGTGCTAATTGATACTTTTATCCATCCCTGCATCTGATGAGTGATTGTAGAGGAACCAGGCTCATTACAAGCTTTTTTGTTGTTGTTTTTGTGTTCTTTTGGGGGGTTTTGGCTCAAATATAACAGAGTTCAATTCAAACCCTAGTGATTATGCACAATGTGCAAAAAGGGAAAGTGATAAGCTAGTGTTTCAGCACCTCACATGAATGGAAAATGATGACAAACCATTAATTACAGTATGGCAGCTGGTAAGACAAGCAGATTGTAATCCGTTTAGCCAAACTCACTCAGGCTCTTTGATAGGAAGCCATAATTAACACCGGGGCATCATTGTGACCCAGATATGTATTTGCTTCGTAAAACTGTTTTCTGGGTTCCTCAACTGTAAATATATTCTTCCTGGCACCAACCTCAAAGATCTTGTCTTGCAAAAATATTTCAGTTTCACAGTCTAGTAGTTCACACTCAGCATTTCATTCTCTACATTTGGCAGAAGAAATGAATACACTTCTGGACGGGTCCCTCTGTGGTATGAGATTTGTAGTTATGTAACGCTTATATAATAGACACTCAGGACGTTTAGACCTTAAGCAATGCAGACCTTGTGTAAGCCTATAGCCCACTTTTGTGTGTTTTCCTTAACTCTAATTAAAAAAGGAAAATGACTGACTATGATAAACCTTCACCTACTTCTCCAGTGAAAAAGGGAATCAGGCTGAAGCAGCAATTTTTTAAACCAAGAAATCTTAAAATTAATTGGTTAATGTGGAGGCAAAAGCTTTTGCTCTATGGTGAGGAATGGGAAAAAAAACCTATCATGATTTGAATTTATTACAAAATATTGTGTCAGACTATCATGAACAACCAGCAATAAACAGCAACGATTATTAAACAGAGACAGAGACTACCGTGCTCTAATAGCCGCTGGAGTCTGACCACATCTGGCATAATAAACGCCGATTCAAATAAACGCCCTGGCGATTAAGTGTTGAGTTTGTTAACTGTCACGTGTTGTTTTGTATAGCTACTGTAAGTAAGTCTACTGTATATTTTTAAAAAAGCATCTAAGGACTAAATGTTGGATGTTCTGCAAAAAGAAGAAAGAAAAATAAGACCCCAAGGTGACTGGCACATTCCTTTGCTATAACATGAAAACTCCACTTTCAATCACAACACTGATGCTGAAATCTATCAAAACAGTCAGCTCTGTATTACTGTCCTTCAACAGTTTGTATAGCACTCAATCACTGATGTATGAATTAAACTTCACACGCTGAGGACAAAACCTGGAATATTTCACTTTCCAGTCTTTGTTAGACTGGAGTAAGGCTGAATATTAGTGGTTTCCTGTGTCATTAGTGGAACATCTGCTTAAAGACAATGCTTTTGTGTTTCTGTTACAGTGGCATCTACTTAGCCTGCTTGAATGAAATAAGTGTTTTGAAGAGCGTAATGAGCGAGTGCGAGCTCGCCATGAAAATGCATGAGGAAGACCTTTTAATCGTTGATGTCAGGGACAGATGTTTCACTCCATTTTTGCCCTTTCACATAAAGTGAGAGATGAAGTTGAAGATGACTGTACCTGCACTATGCGCTCTACCACCTTTACAACGACACGCTGCCCTCAACAGAGCTCAACTGTCCAATGAATCCTCAAATGAGAAAATGCATTTCACACTGACTGACTGGATTTTGAAGCACTAGTGAAAAGAGCCTATGGGCTCTAGTTTCACAGGCCAGGCGCAAGCGAAGCGCAGCGCACATATGCACCGCGCCACCGGGGTGTGTCCACGCGCATTTTACAAATTTTGTGCACCGCACACCCCGGCGCAAGTACTCCTCTTCCACCTCCGTCCCTCCTACAGTACCGGTGCAAGTGGGAGAGAGGGAGGGGAGAAGCGTGAGTGGGTTTAACACAGATATTCACCAATCAAATGAGCTCCTCTCCTCACCTTTAAATGCGCTGCGGGCGAGGCGCACTGCAATTTTGTCATTTTATATTTCGACACAGAGGAGGGAGACAGCGACGCCAGATGGCCAAAATTTTTACAGGAGGAAACTGATGTTTTGGTCCGGGTGGTCCAACCTCACAGCGGCCAAATATAGTAACACGAACACTTGAACAGACCTCCACCGCTGCCCAGTGTGAAAAAAAGAAACAGACAAAAGAAACACCATTTTCCACTAATAGGTGACATTTAGTAAACTATATTTAAACCCAGTGTAAAAAAGATGAGTAGTGTGCACGGATCACAACATAAACTAATACAGGGATGAAATCAGAAGCAGCTGTGCAACGCCAAGCTCTGCGTCCCTCTCTTTTTCTCTTTTCTTTTGAATTGTCTGAGATGAGAGATGCTGAATATATAATAACTCTCTGATGCCGAGGCTGTTTGTGGTTGGCTGAGAGAGATGTGAACTTGTTAGTTTGCATCACGTTTTCATCTGCGTCAATTCAGTCAGGTTGAGTTTCCATTACGTGTGCCGCCTTTGATCTAACATCAGATGTGATGGGACAATTGATATAGATATAAATTTATGTGCTGATTCAGATAGTTGTATTCAATAGTAGTTGTTGTGAAATGTGCCTGTCTTTCTGGAAACCTGCCTGTGAGGTTTTGGTGACGTGTGCGCATCTTTCAGCGCACCTTCGGCGCACCTTCGGCGCAGACTTTTGGCATGAAACTGTCACCTTGGCTACCAAATGACCGCGCGCTGTGTTGCACTGCATGAAAATCTCACACCATACATGTCCGATTTCCTTCTATTTGTTCAGAAATAAATGAAAACAAAATACTCCTCTCGCAATGTTAAGGACACTGATAAAAAATCCTCTCTTAATGACATCAGTGCCAAAATGTATACCGATGCGGTATGCCTATCGCCGGTTTGATGAGGGAGTGATGTTCTTAATCTCAACAACTAAACTATCAAGTCGCAAACAAAACTGACACACATGATAAACAAACAGAACTATGCTGCAGTTTGTTTGTCAAGTTAACCTATGACCTTCAGCACCACGGACCTCATCCGCGGAGAAGCTGCATCTGTGAGCGTCTGGGCTCTGGGCTTAGGGCCTGGGGCCTCATTTATCAAAACTGTAAGTAAGCAGTGTAAAACTGCTGCTACTAAATTTTTTGCTTAGGCCTAAGGCGAAAAGACACCCAAAATATTTACACCTTTTTCAGATCTATCAAACTGTGCGTGCACAACTCTCCGCAATTTCTCTTTGATAAATCAAACTGGATCCAAGAATGGTGCGCACGTGAACACACCTCATATCCCACCCCCGGAATGCCAAGACACAACCATATATGGTCAGCACGTGCATATGAATTAGCCATGTGCGCTCTGTGGAGAGGCTACAAAGTGACAACAAAGTGACAACGAAGACAACGGGCGGAGGGCGGGGGAAAGAAATCAAATACAGGTACAAATAGATGGTGTAAATATTGAAAGAGTAATGAAAGAAAGCGAGATACATGGCATCGGGCAATAAATCAGTCAGAAAAATTATCTTGCATTTTAATAAGCTACAATAAAAACAAAAACCTCCCAAATCTCAACAAAAGGGAGCAGAAAGAAGAATAATCTTATGTAATCTACCCCTTTATCCTTTTACCTAGATGTTAAAACAATGTAAAGCAGGATTTCCAGGATAGTTACCATTACTTTGCACGCCTTTCCACTACACAGTTACAGCTCTACTGGACTCGGTTTAGGTAATTTTCCATTACAGCTGAGTCCTTCACAGCTCCTCCTCAGGGCCGCGTTGTCTCACTCTTTATTCTCTCGTCAGCTCCAAACACACGTGCACCTCGTTATCTCAGGTGACAGAATAATAACAGTCTCAGTAGCTGCAGATCAGCGGGCGCTGCTGCCCGTGTGTTTTTAAACTTGGCGGGTTTGTTTTTTCTTCTCTAGACCTATGTATTTGTGTATGAGAAACAGTGTCTCAGATGAAAAAAAAAAAAATCAGAAGGACACGTCTGACTATAACATAATCAATGTTGGAAAAGCGGAATGTTTGAAAAATAGTAAAGTGCCGCTACTCCGACAATGAAAAAAAAAGTCGGAATAGTGGGACGCTTGAAAAATAATGTTAATGCCGCTATTCCGACAATTAGAAGTCAATGTCGAAATAGCGGCATGTCGGAATAGCAGCATGTAACCTATGGATGCACGGTGCTTGTTTTTTTGGCAATATCTGATGTGCCATTATTTCATTTCGGCTGATTGCAGATGTAAATCGATATACGCCTACATGAATGCTGTACACACTTGTAAAATTCCCAGAACAACAAATGTGATTTCTGGAATGAATATAGGCCTAGTTAGTTTGGACCTGAAATGACTTGTTAATCAAGTATCATTTTGTATCTCTTATTTGACATTGGTAGGGTTGTCAAAAACAACAAAAACGATATAAGGCCTTGTCCACACAGCAAGCTTCACCAAAAACAATCTTTTTCTTGTTTGTTTTGAAAGAAATTCCATAAACACAGCGTCGTTTCAAGAAATATCTGCTTACACACAGATCCTGAAAACGACTCAAAACGCTGTATGCCAGACCTGTTTGGAGCGTGTGTGGTGCTGTGACACTGCCACACATACACACCAGAAACACAGAAGAACCAACCAAACCAAGAACACCAAACATTATAAGTTGATTAAATGTTGACTGGGAGTCGTGTCAGTGCAAATATGGATCACTGGTCGACTGCGGCTGAACTGACATCCGTCGGCTGTTGTGTCGTTGTTACATTGCACGTGGCTCAGGTAGTTAGAGTGGTGGGGGTATGACATCATTGTTTCAAAAAAGATCAGTTTGGGCTGATGAAAACGTTGGGGCGGAGTTTTGAGATTTACCCACTCTGGCACCTGTTTCCAAAAAATACAGTTTCCAGCCTCCCAACACGACTAAACACCAAAACAATAAAAAAAAAAAAAACATTTATTATTTTGATTCACTTAAACCTGTATCACTCTAAGATACTAATCAATAAATAAAAATAGTATTGGATTAAATCATTTGTAAAAGTATTGATTTCAATACTGTAAAAATCCGTACAAATTAAAGCAGAAGTAAGCGATCCGGTCGTTTTGGCTAATGCTGCGTTCCAGGCAGGCTTTTGAAACCGTAAATTACAGCTTCAAGTCACGACTTGCGGCAACCCGCGTTTCTTCGACCTGTTGCCTGTGAAAGTCACTATAACGGCCACTCGTGTTTTTCCGACCCATGAACTTGTACCAGATCAAACTGGTACGACTTCACAGGTCGAAAAAACACGAGTTACGAGTTGCCTTGAACGCACCCTAACTTCTTGTCAGCCGACGGAGTTAGCAGCCCTCGCCCTCATCATGGATCTATTGGTCCTCGTCCCTACGTCACCACATTCAGGCGCATCCCTTGGCTGCACACACAGCCCTTCATGCCGTTCTCTCTCCTCATTGGATAAAACTTGTAGGATACGAGAAAAGTTTCCTCTTCGGCTCAGAGCAGAGCAGAGTGACTGACAGACCCGTGTTTCGGTCCAAACACTCTAATGTAAGTGATTGCCGTCGGAAGATATAACTATTTAAGACTTATATTAACACAAAAATATCGCTTACTTCTGCTTTAAGGTTACGACAGAGTTACAGTGTAACAAATAAATCCAATTCATGGGAGGGACTGGGCCAAGTTTGGAGAGAGTGTGCACAGGCTAGGGTTGGGCTGATTCTTTTTTGGGCCCAATTCAAGGCAGCGTTACACAGCCTAGAGAGGAGTGTCGCCTGTGTTTACGGACCTATCCAAAGCACAGCTCCCGCTGCAGCTCAGCTCATGACTTACTGGGAATTCTCCAGACTGAACAATCACATTTACAAACGACTTTGATTGAAATGTGAAGAAAACACACAAAGGATAAATAAAATGTTTTTAAATGATTTCAATTTGTGTTTTCTACACCGCTGCCATCTAAGTGCATCATGTTGTCAGTGAAATTGTTTGTATTGCTTTAATCTTTACCCCCCCCCCCAAAAGTAGGCCTCTTAATTTTTAATCAGAACTATGGTATTAATATTTACAATTTAAGCATAAATGCTCAGTCCATCAATAATTCCTCTATGTTGTGGTGGAGCCCCCGTTCCCTTGAGCATAGGAGTAGGTTTATTGCTGGAGGTTGGGTATTTCAGGGATGGGATGTTGAGTTTTTGCAGTGACTGAGGGAGAATGAGGACATACTGTAGTGCTGTGCAACGAAGGTACAGCGCACCAGGCTCTTAATCCCTAAAATAATCCTGTCGACTGTGGCCGGTGGGACACATCTGAAGCCTTCTAACTATAATCCACACAGACCCAATGCTGAAACCAACACCTAACATCACAGACACAGAGAACAGTATAAAAACTGTCTCGTAGCCATTGGAAACTCCAAAATCTCTCTTCAAGTGAGGAGACTTTGAGTTTTATCTATTCTGAATTCTCTTTTTTCATTACAGTATTTTTTTATTTTTTGTCTGAACTGACACAGAGATGGAGCCTTCGACTGAGACAGCAACCAGGAATTGTCTGACTACATATAAAAATCAATGCCCCCAGTTTGTTGTTACCACAGAAGTTATTACAACAGAACCTGTACAGCATCATCTTGTCCCCTTCAGCTTTGGGTCCCCTTAAGGTGCACCTGGCCTCCTCCCTGCCGGTGCATACGAATGAAGCGACCCGTGCTTGAATGCCTATGGTTGAATGGTTTTGTATTGTTTCACATGCGTGGAAGCAGCTGAGTCAAAGCAGAGCACAATGTGTCACTAGAAAAAAAGAGATCCCTCATGTGTGAGCTATAGTGAACGGCTATGTTCGTACTGTAGCTTCTCTTTTCTCTTGTTTCTACTGCTCACATAGGCAAGATTTCCCAAGCTGCTTATTTCAATTTGAGTAGAAGTCAACACTAGTCTTCCCACTAGAACTAATTCTTGTACAGAAAATCGTTCAGAGCCCTACACGAGTAATCTCTGGATTAATTCACAATATTAATTCTTTCTCTTTTTTTCAAGCATTGACATTGACTGAATGAATTCAACTTTGAATGAATAAGACTGAATGGGGCTAACAAATTCAACAAAGCTGTTGAATAAAAGTTGAGAGATGAAATTCATGCAGAATATAAAGAGTAGCCATTGCTGAGGCATAATGGGTGAGCATTTTCCACTCGAGACAATCCTTCCTTCTGTGTGAATCTGCTCTGCGTAATACGTGCACGTCAAAACTGAGTTCGCTGCAGACACTGTTAAATGTCACATTCAAAACGCAGGCTAGACAAAGGATGATGAAACATTTAAGCGGTCTACCGAGCCATTATCTGTTAAACAAATAGTATATTGACAAGGAATCTATTTCCTCAGGCAAACTCTAAAGTTATTCAATATCACTGTCCGAAAGCACTTCAATAAACACAGCACTGAACCAGAATTTCAGCTCCATTGAATCACAATCACAACATCGAGACAGCTAAATAGTCTCTGGGATTTCTAATACACAATCTGTTTCTGCACCTAGGCCTGAGCAGACTTTGATTTTCTTACATTTGGCTTTTTAAAAGAGATCCAACAAGACAGGAGCAGAGCAGCAATGTTTCACAGAGATAAGCAGTTAGCAGTAAGGCTGTCAAACAATTGAAAATGTTAACTTGATTAATCGCAACTACTAAATATTTACATATTCTACTTGTACTTTCTTCTATTCTTTCTAATGTATATTTTAATCTATTAGAATTTAAGGATGCAATTACAAATGGGTGAAAGACAATTACGCATCATTATTGTTTTGTTTTTCACATCAGCACTATATTTTGATTAGTGTATTAGACAAATGTATCTGACTGCACATCTCAACCCTCATAAACAAATCACATCACAGGCTTCATTGTGAATGGAGAGCGCACAGGATGAGGGTGGGATGATGCTGCTTTCAAAACAGAATTGATTCGACGGACGTTACCGTATTTCAACGGACGGGTGGCAACCCCAGTGCAACAGACACAGACCATAGACTGTACACAGACAGGCTCTACCTAAGTCATGTGATGCAATTAATTGTGCTGTAATGTTTTTATAACAAGTTTAATCGCATGCGTTAAGGTGTTAACTTTGACAGCCCTGGTTAGAAGTGTTTCCACAGCCACTGACTTGATGGTGGGGTGGGGGGTTGCCCCTGGTGAGACGGGCCCTCCCCAGGAAGGAACCAAAGAAAAGGAAGCAAAACTAAATTAATTTATGACATGTACCTAATTTATTAAAAGCCTGTTTCATTTCAGCTCAGAGTGAGAGTTTACTCTCACGTTCCTTCGCCTCTCCTCTGAATCCTTGTTTGACTGTGTGTGTTTGTGTCTTAGCCCCTCCTTACACACAGCGGACAGAGCAAAGCAAAGGGACGTGTTTGACACATTAAGTGCAATAGAAGCTTTCTGAAGATGGATAGACCACCAACAGTAGTCAACCTAGGGGAAACACTGCTAAAGAGCCGCACACGTTGCTGCAGACTTAAGACGCATCATGTCAGTTATTTTAGTTTGCTCTGGGCTTCCTGTGCTGCAAAACAGGCACAGTTTGACTTCTTGAACAGAATGTGCATAACCAAGCATCCTTTTATTTCAGAGAGGTTCTTTTCAATAGTCATCTGGCCTAGAGTATTTCTGCTTCCAGGCGTGAATGAGATCCATTATATTCAATATCCAGGGGAGAATTGATGGCCTTCAACTATGTTTTCTAATATCATCCTTCTTTCAATAATAATATTAGACTTCCATCTTTTACAGAGGCAAACACCACCTCGAGGTCTCAAATGTAAAGGAGAGCTGTTATTGACAATAGAGCAAATAGGCCTTTACTGCTGTGATTAGCAGAACTTGAACCTGGTGTTTTGCTTTCAACCTGGCCTTAAAGACTCCATGTGGAGATCTCTGTATCACTAATATGAGAAATGTCTATAGAAAGCCTAGACCCTTTACTTGCCAGGAGATGTTATTATTTGTTGATGCAGAGATGGACAATGTATCTCCCATATCAAATTACACCGTCCTTCGAAAGCAATAACTGCACCTTGCACACCGCCGCGTCCTCGTGGCTCCAGCATGAAGAGGGACAGACAATTTCACAAATACTTTCTGGGGAAAGTTATGAAAAAAGTCTTACAAAGAGACAGATTTGGGCCATCCTTCAACCTTAGCTGTTGTCCACCAAAAACAGTGAGAGGCATTCACAGTCCCGTGTTTTTGCAATTTCTTATTAATGCACCAATTGTGAGCTTGTAATGACTGACTGGCATTTGACATTCACCATGAATATCTGTCTGTGTAATTCCTCCCCTATGGAAAGGGGGGGGTTATGCAATCGCCCGGGAAGGAGAGGAGAATACAAATGTGGTAGATAAGTGCATTTCTGCTGTGTATTAAAGAGCCGCAGATCAAGCCGAGGCGAGCAGTGGGTGGTTGACAAACCCCAGACAGGCTCACTGGAGTTCAGGGTGCTGTGATATTGCCTGGGCTCAGACAGCCTTTTAATTATGCTTGATTTCATCTCACGCGCGGTATAGTGTGTGTGGTCAGGAAACAGCACCGTCATAATATTGGACTGAAATCATTCACTTATAGTGAATGCAAGTGCAAAATTGACAAACTGCTAAACAGTGTTGACATTTTAGCATTACAGATTATCTTTACAAATAATTATCTAAACCCCTGGTTTATTTTCTGACAGTTTGCTGAATAATTCACCAACCTCACTGTTTTGAATTATACATTCATTAATGTGCAAGACCGTACATTAATGGCCATAACTAGCACCCTGACATTAAAACCACATGCCCATTTCCCTGCAGGTGGAACAGCTTTATGAATTTTATGTCCTACATTTGTTACACTGAGGGCTGAAATTCATTTGAGACAAACGGTGAGAATACTAAAAATGCAAGGGCAGTAGATGATATATCAGTCAGAATCTGTCAGTTTTATTTTGAAAGGAAAGCAATACCATTATTGTGTGCTTAATCAAAATAATTGAATTAGTGCATTTGCACAGTGTAAACTGTCTACATGAAACCCCAGGGGAATCCTGGGCGGACTCAGAGGAAAAAGTAAAGGACATGCTGAAGCAGAAGTTGCAGCTACAGAGGGAGATTGAGGTGGAGCGTGCACACCGCACAGGTAAACCTGAAGCGACCAGAGAAAGACCAAGATCTATAGTTGTTAAATTCCTGCGTTTTAAGGATAAGGCTGCAGTCTTGCAAAGGGCCAAGAACCTCAAGGGCACGAAGATATTCATCAATGAGGACTACACGGACGCTGTAAGACAAAAAAGGAAAGAACTGATGCCAAAGATGAAAGCAGCACGTGAAAGAGGAGAGATAGCCTATCTCAGACATGACAGGCTGATCATCCATCCTCGCACCAGCACCCCATGTTAAGTGGGGTATGAATGAAGGTATGCCTACATAAAATACACTTTTAACACATTTAGGACTAACACAATCATGTCACAACACAAACAACCAAAGAGAGGCCTAAGTATTGCACATATTAACATAAACAGTCTTAGGAACAAAATAAATGAAGTCACTGAAATGTTATTTGAACATAAATTGCACATTCTTGCCATCTCGGAAACTCACCTGGACTCTTCCTTTGAAGATACGGAGCTAGAGATTAAAGGTTACAACATTTACAGAAATGATAGAAATAAATATGGTGGGGGAGTAGCTTTTTATGTTCGGGATCACGTGCCTGTGAAAATATGTACTGATATGATGCAATACAACATTGAAATATTATGGTTACAAGCATATCTACCTCATCGAAAGCCTATACTGTTAGGATGCTGCTACAGACCACCCAGCGCTAAGAGTGAATATCTTGATACAATCTGTGATATGTTAGATAATAATGCTGTTGTGGGTCAGGATATTTACTTCATGGGAGATTTTAACATTGACTGGTTTGCTAATAACTGCCCTTTGAAGAACAAGATGCAAACTGCCACAAATACATGTGGACTTACTCAAGTTATAAATAAACCTACGAGAATATGTGTAAAACAGGATGGCACTAAAACATCAACGTGCATAGACCATATTTTTACAAATTGTCCAGACCTGTGTAATAATATATTGTCTGTGCCCATCGGCAGCAGTGATCACAACCTGGTCATAGTTGGAAGAAACATTAAAGTAAGTAATCCTGGACCCAAAATTATTTTTAAAAGGTCATATAAACGGTTCAATCAAGATGTATTTGTTAATGATGTGAAAGAAATCTGTTGGTCTGAAGTCTTAGCAGCCAATAATCCTGAAATTGCTCTATTGAAGTTTAACAATTTATTTTTGCCTCTAGTGGAGAAACATGCACCACTACAGAAGTCCACTGTCAGGAATGCCAAAACACCCTGGTTAGATAAAGAAATTAAAGATGCTATGAGAATGAGAGATCAAACGAAAAAAACTGCAAGTATAACAGGAAATATATGTGACTGGGACCTCTATAAGAAAATGAGAAACTCTGTTACCAAACTTAACAGGAAAAAAAAGAAAATTTACTTTGAAAAACGAGTTAACGAGGTAGGAAATGATAGTAAAAAACTATGGAACATTTTAAATGATCTGACAGGGAGAAAAAACAAAACGAATCCATCCTTTATGGAGGCAAATGGTAAGTTCATCACCAAGTCAAATGAAATTGCAAACTATTTAAATGATTATTTTATTAGCAAACTAGAAAAAATAAGAGGAAACATGTCTAATCTAAGTAATGATATATCTCACCTATTAATAAGAAATAAAATCATGAATGGAAAAAACCCCAAGTTCAAACTGGAGAATATAAGCACTAACAAGGTAAAGGATTTCCTAAAAAATTGCAAAGACAAACCATCGGGTGTTGATGGCCTTGACAGCAGGCTTCTCAAAATAGCTGTTGATCAGATAGCTCCTGCATTAAGTTTTATGTGTGGTACATGTCCACAAGCATGGAAGCAGGCGAAAATAATCTCACTGCCAAAAAACAAGAGAATGCCCTTTTCCAGCTCAAATAGCCGTCCTATAAGTTTATTACCAGTATTAGGAAAAATAATGGAAACGATTGTATTTGAACAAATTAATAATTATTTATCTGCTAATAACATTATCTGTAACTCTCAACATGCTTATAGAAGGGCTCACTCCACGGCAACGGCGCTGACTAGCATGTCTGATGATTGGCTTAGAGCAATTGATAACAAAAATATGGTTGGTGTTGTATTTCTGGATTTCTCAGCTGCTTTTGATGTAATTGATCATCACTTACTACTAACAAAACTGTCCTGCTATGGCTTTGAGCAATCTGCACTTAATTGGTTTTATAGCTATCTATCAAACAGGACACAAACAGTATTTTTTAACGGCAGCTACTCAGAAACCAAAACCACGACATGTGGAGTACCTCAAGGGAGCTGCCTTGGTCCTTTATTATTCAGTATTTTCACAAATGATTTACCGTATGTATTAGAGAAGACTAACACAGTTATGTATGCGGATGACGCAACCATATATACATCAGCATCTACTAATAATGTATTAGAAACTATTATGAATAAGGAACTAGAAAGTGTGGCTGAATGGGTTAAAGAAAACAAGCTGGTCCTGAACATATCTAAAACCAAGTGCATGATTGTAGGCTCAAATCATAATATTGATAGAAATCCTGTATTAAATATTAAAATCAAAGATATCACTATAGACCAGGTACATGAGACCAAATTGCTGGGAGTGACAGTTGACAACAAATTATCATGGAAAAAACACATTAATAATATGATTGCAAAGATGGGTAGAGGTATATCAATTCTAAGAAGACATGCAACTTTTATAAATATAAACATCTTGAAAACAGCAATCCAATCGATAATATTATCACATCTCGACTATTGCCCAGCAGTTTGGTCAAATGCCACTGGAGACATGTTAAATAAACTACAATGTATACAGAATAGAGCTGCCCGCACAATACTTAAGTGTGACTACAGGACAAGGATCATTTCTATGCACAAGAAACTTAACTGGTTACTGGTCAAAGACAGACTATTGTACTCACTGTTTGTTGTTATTAGAAATATATCTGTCCTAAAAACACCTGTTATCTTGTTTAAAAACCTCGCTTTTAGTGCAGAGAGTCATAAATATATCACCAGACATGCAGCTGTAGGAAACTTTACATTACCTAAAGCAAGATCTAACGCCATCAAGCGTACGGTGTTGTATAGAGGTATGAAAGAATGGAATTCACTGCCGAAAAATATCAAACTCACCACGAACACAAAGAAATTCAAAATATTAATAAAACAGCATTTATCAAAGTAAGACAACATGGTATATTTATATATGGAGTATATTTCGATGGATATAGGATATGTGTTATTATAATGTATATTCGGTAGAATGAATGTATATACAAGTATGATGTGTGATGTGTAATGATGTATACATATATGATATGTAGAAATGTGGGTAATCGGATTAGTATGTGAACAATTAATATAACGAAGAATGAAGAATGAATGAAGCACAGTTAAGAAATGTAAACACTTATTCTGTTTTTGTTTTGTTAGGTTAAGCATATCGCTCACTTGTTTTTTTTTGTTTTAAATTTTTATAATGTTTTTGTTTTGTGTTTTCAACTGTATATTTGATACTGTTGGACCCCAGGAAGAATAGCTGTGGCGTTGCTGCAGCTAATGGGGATCTTAATAAACAAATAAACAAATGACAATAGTTCAATTATTACAGTTTGCACAAAATTGTTCCTTTTAATTAACATTGAGTGACGGTGATGATAGCTAGCTACGATAGCTGTTGACAGTCGTGTAATGTAATGTGCTGCAGTTTATGGCACCGTTGTGGATCCAGGTGTAATGAGACTGCAGGTGGCTAGCTGCCTCTGTCTATCTTGTCGACAATTTAATGGGTGCATCTGGAAGCGAGACAGACTCCAAAACGCTAATGCTAGCCAGCAGTCTGCAGACATGAGGCTGATGTTTAGTGCATTTCCTGACAGTTGCTCTATATAGTCAAAGAAGCTCATAGCTGCAGGGGAAGTATGGGACTAATTGTAGTGGTTTAAATGGCGCCAGCCCTACAAAAGGCTCAGGTCTTTATAGATTTCTTGCTTAATGTTCTGACAACCAGAATGTTTCAAACATTTTTTTGTAGTCTTGCACATAAAAATTTGGGGGGGGGAAATCAAGATTAAATTTTGTTGGTTTAATCAACCAGCTCAAAATACTACCACAAAGTATTATAGAAAACAAGACCATTGGGTTGATGAAGTAAGGGGGGGGGGAAATCAATCATAACAACCAGCTTCCAACAGTAGCATTACAATCAGAAGTTAGAGTGAAAGCTTGTCAGATTATAAAGGCTGCTGAAAGCTGATATAGACCAGCTGGCCATGTGCATGTCTTCAGTGCTTTGCCACAACTGATGAAACGTTTCATTGCTGAGCTGCTGTGTCACTATCATCAGCATTACAGACTTATTAACTGAGACCATTGGGGAAACTCCAGATTCTTTTTTTTTTACAGTCCTGTGAGAAGCTAGAACACCAAAGTGTTCATAGTCTTGTGCTGCTTGAAGGATAAATACAAAAAAAGAAATCTGACAAGTTGTTTGCATCCAACATGTTTTTTGTAAATGATTTTAAGGGATTTAAAAGTTTTACACAATTCCTTAGAGTTTTACTCTTTTCCTACGACGAACTGTTTCTAGTGACATTTCTGAGCACTGAATGCATTTCTTTAGCATCTGCTTCCCCAAATCTAGCCACCCGTTCTGAGGTAGCCTATTTGCTCTGTGTACTTCTGTTACCGTTTCTGAGCTGGTGGGGACTACGCTGAACAGCTCAGTGTAGACATCTGCCTCCCGCAGCCATCTGTGCCCAGGTCTTCCTAATCCCTCTCTCTCTCTCTCTTTCTGTCTCTCTGTTTCTCTCTCTGTCAACCTCTCCCTGTCTTTCTCCTTCCCCACTTGTCACTTTCTCGCTTGTACACTCACTACTTACACGTACACACCTGGGCATATATATAGTGCAGTGGAAAGACTCATTATTTTCCAATCCATGATGACAGTTAGACATGCATGCCGGCTATAAATGACAACTGTGCTTCATTGCAGAATAAGAGTGTTGAACACACTATGGAGCTTCATTGTGTGACACACTTTACTTTTTATCAAAAAAAAGAAAAACTGTATCGCCTGGGATTTGGATATTGCACTTGGCCATGTTTCAATAGATTTCAATATCAATTTGTATGATATTTTACTGAGGTGACAACAAGATGTCAACGGGGAAAATTAACCATGTCTTCAAAGTAATAAAAAGCACAAGAAAGGCTGTTTGAATGAAACAGTTTTTGAATCCCTCTAATCAATGTCCCAATTTAAAATGATTTCTTTTCTAGATGCACTCAAGCTTATTCTGCACTCCTCTACCTTGTTTGCTCTTTTTAAGTTTCTGGTTACCTTTCATCTGTATGTGCCTGGTTGGGTATCTTGCTGCTGAACAGTTTACCCACACCACTCACTCGCCCAAGTGACAGGTCAGGCTTGGCAGTGCGCCAGAGACGGTGCGAGGGAAGTGGAGTCAGGGGGATAGGTCAAGACTGGTTGTGGGGTAGAGCCACTCATCGCATACGATCCTGGAACCACTGGGGTTTAAAGACAAGTTTACAGTGCTCGATTACAGAGCTTACACCCCAGGTTAAATCAAACAAACCCCAGATACTGTAAGCTTGTTTGTGCAATGTCTAGACTGTGTGAGGACTCTTGAGGTGGCAAAGACTATGCTTGCTGTGATTTTAAATGTCAACGCAAATGTCTGCCTCCCCACACCGTCACTCTACATTTTAAAAATGTAACTCTTCACTTAATTTCATGCAAACACAAGGTGATGAGGCCATCTGTATTCGGCATGCATGCAGTATTGTAATATCTGTGGCATGTTTATCGATCCTTTGTTCCAATAATTACATCCTTCCTTCTTTCTGCTTACAACCCCACATGTTACAAAGTATTTTGAAGCATCTTTTTGCAATCAGCAACAGACAATAGACATCTGACGAGTCCTGGAGTGGTCTGTTTTGTCCTTTCATTGACAAGTGCCCCCACGCACTTGTTGTCTAGCAATCTGCAAATCCTTGACTATCATCAACAGGGCACAAATCGACACTCACTGAAATCAAGCAACAATGTATTAGGGTAAACACTCATATCTTTCAAACAACTATTTTCACTTGGTATGTCTAAGGTTTGATTTCTCCAAAGCTTATGCCAGACGTCCATAGACCTCAGAATCATTTTGGGATCACAGTGACTTCAAATTTAGATACTACTGCATCTCTGAATGCTCAGCCACATTCCTACCAAAGTGGCAAGGCCAATATGAACAGCGCAGGAAATGCTTTCACATTCAGTGGCGACATTTTACAATCAGATTGAGCAAAAACTGTTTGGTTCGGAATTTGGCGCTGCATGGTGGAAAATAACCATCATTGCAAAGCTGATGTGAATACTGTGTCCATTTCCATCATAGTGGATCAGAGTGAGTTTCCTAGAAAGCTAACCAATGGCACTGTGTAAGCCAGCTCTGGCATCTTTACAGCCAATAACAGCTGAGGTGAAACACTGTCTAAGCCTTTTAAGACACAGACAAACATCAACATTTGCCATAATTTGAATGACAAATAGCGCAGCATTGGCAAAAGGCTTAATTGACAGTGTGAAACATTTCAAAGTTCAAAAGTCAATGGCAACAGAAAGAAATACTGAAGAATGAGTTTTGCGAGGTATTACTCATACTGATCAGGTTAACAAGGAAAAAATGGTATTTGAGGTCAGAATGATGGCTTGGGTCCAGCTCAGTCACTAACTTTACTAAAAAAAAAAAAAAAAAATCTCAATATTTTGCTAGCTCCTATTGGTTATCAGTTTTGTAATACATGTCCTATTATGGCACCTTAGCTTTTGCACCTTCAATTATACATAACTTTAAGTCTTAATAAAACAAAACTATTTAGTTATATAAAAATTCAACCTCCCCACCACTGTACAGTTGTGAAGAAGGAGCCAGTTGTAAAGACTAAAACCTTTTTTTTTGTACCAGGCTGAAAACATGTTATTTCTTTCTGTTAAGTTGGGTATTTTACCAGACTGTCTGTGGGGATTGTGTCACTTTTGGAGTCAACCTCAAGTGGCCACTCAAACAAAGCAGTTTTTGGTCCATCTGGGTTGGAGTTTGCTGCTTGGTAGGAACCACAGTCTGTTTTCTATGAACATACTACCATTAACATACTGTATGACCTCGCATCTAGACTATAATGTATCTGTTATGTATTTGCGACATTCCCCGTTGACATAGTTATTCACTTATTAAGTGAATGTTGGCGATAAACGATATGTAGCGACCTATCACATCTCCTGTCGGGCGGTGGCAGCTCTTCAATGTATGCACATGACATGCAAAATGGCATGCTTTAAAATCCCTCTGTTATAAACAATGACAGTAACAAGGGAGCGTTTGTTATTGCTTTCCTGCAGGGCTTTATCCACCCTTTTTGATGTGCTCTGTCCATGGCACAAATGGACAATCCTTCATTGTCACAGGACATTGGAACCCCTGCACAGTCCGATAGGTGCGACCACATTCATCACTCTGACAAAGGGAAATAAGCAATTGCCACAGCACTCAACTGGTTTCAGTCATCTGCAAATATTGGAATAAATACATCCAGTAGAGGAGAGGCCCCTCTGGGCATACTCATATTTTACATGGCCTATTTGTGCCTACTTGCTTGCACATGGTGTTACGCGCATACATGCTGTACACGGTGCGGTTCCCCCTCCCAGTTTTAGAGCGGGTGATAGAACTGGGGATGTGAGCATGAACAGTTTCAACATCCTGCGCTCACCATGAAACATTAGGAAGCACCTCATCCAAAGCCTCTACTAATATCAGAACGATGGAGCATAGGCAAGAGGTGTTTGAGGGAATGCCTGAAGCCTGCAGTGAAAGTCTTTTAATTATCATGACATAATTCAGCAGATTTTCTAATGCCAGGCTAGAGCGCTGCATTCTGTCAAATTTTCCTGTATGTTATTGAAAAGCAGTGTTGTGAATGCTAAAATGTGGCAAGAAATTTTCAGCATTGGTATTTTTTTTCTTTGTGTATGTACGCATGCAGCCTGTTTGTATGGGAGGAGGCAACAGAAGGCTGGATGAATACAGAAATTCAATGAATGCTCCTCTGCTTAAAATGCAGAGCCTGTGTGTTGGCAGGGACCAAAAAGTCCTTAGTTAAGCTAATCGCCCGTCCATTTGGCAAGGATTACGCTCAGCTTAGGGTTCGTCCCACGGAACAGGGTCCCTGATTCATAACAGTGATTTGAGTAAGTAATTTTATTGATAGAGCAAATACCCCATTCTGAGACTGCTTTAATCACGGGAAGATATCTATAGGAAGACATCAGTAACAGTAAAATACTATCAAAGCAATTAAAGATATCAATATGCCTCTTCTTAAGTGTGTGTGATGGGGGTTCTGGCAGGGTTCACTTGAGGACACAGTGAAAGGAGACAGGAGCAGACAGGAGTCAGCAAACTGAGGGTCTAAACATTACTTCCTGATGACAGCCAACAGGGGGCACAACATGGGTTTGAGAGGCACTTATTTACCTCACTTCACCTGGGCTCAGAGCCTGTTGCACTTAACTCGCTGAAGTGGTGGTCAGTGGGGTGAAAAACAATCCAATTCCTCCAGGAGTGTCAACACTGGTATACAGTTTTAAAGAAGCAGTCAAACAATCCACAATCCTCAAACAACGGTGCGTGCAGGGTACGCTGGACCAAACAATTTGAGTTAAATGATGAGCCGAGGACATTTTTAAGTTCAGCGCTTCCTCACTGAGTTTTCCTCTTGTTTACTTGCCAAGTTGCCAACTAAATAAACCTCAAAAAGCTGAGGTGGGTAACTGAGGACCAAGAATCTGAAAGCGTCTGTGAGAACCTGGTTATCTTTCTTGTTCAACGATATCACCAGGACCTCGCAACAAGTGGGATCAAATGGGTTGCAGTCTTAACTTTGGCTTCCATGGCTTGGTGCTCGCTAAATGATTATGATATTTACCAGGGGTTTGTCTTAGGTGGTCATTTTGTAAATCCATGCATGTATTGGTACTGTAAACTGAGCCAATGACACTGTCCACTGCAAGATGTGGTCAGCAATAATGATTGCACAATTTTACAATTGACACAGCGGTAACCTTTCCATTTCCACATATTATGAATATTACGACAGCTCTTTAAATTATATTAAGATCTGATATGCACTTCTGTCTGAGTCCTAATACAAACACATAGGTTCCACTGGTTCTTTCTCTATCCATTGTAAAGTTGTTGTTTTTTAATAGGTAGGCGCTTTGAGGTGTTTTGTGTATAGATAAGGTACTTATAGACATGTTGGCAATTAACTTTCGTAAAGTTATACAATTTCAGTCTAAATGGCATAATTGCATTTTGTGTGAGAGCATGGGCTTTACCCAAACCCCCATTGTCATTTTTGTAACAGTTGCCTGTTATGAAATGACCTTGTTAAGCGTAATTAGTTGGAGCTAAATGAGGGTATTGTTATGTTGAACAAGAAACTGGTCTTTTTTTGTCTGGAAATGTTCTGGAGAGAAAAAAAAGACTCACTGGCAATGAGTAAGAAACCAAATTATAAAATAAGTTTTGCATTATTGACAATAATCTTCCAATTTGTTAAAACACACAAAAAAAAATCATCCAAGAGCAGCAGCACACACATATCACAATTTGGTTCAATTTAATACCCTACCAGAGTCCTAATCAATGGTTATTCTTCCCCTTAATCTCCTTAATGACAACACCAATCGAAAATCCTTCCAAATATTTCTCATCTTGCTTAGCACATCCTATCAATTGTAGCATGTTCAGGGGCATTGACACAGATCCAAAAGTAGCACCAGATTGGCACATAAACATATTAACCATCATGATGTTGTTATCTAAAGCCTATTAAATTATGGATTTGGGCCTAGTTCTTTTCTACCCATGTGCCAGTAGTGCAGGGGAGTAGCAGGAGAGCAAATATCTAAGCCAACAGGTTCATTAAGCCCATGTAAATTGTTGCAACATCCGGGACTTTGGCATCTTGGCAACCAGGATTATAATGGTAAAAGAAACACCCAGCAGAGAATCCACCTCATCCCTTGCTAGGGGTATTATTATGCCTCACCAGCTCTGGCTGCTCATTACTGACATTGCACACATTCAAATGAGCCAATGTCAAATGAGCATGCACACAAACACACAATACTGTACTCTGTGGGGTTTGAGTGGATGGACTGATGATTCTGCACAAGGCACAACAAACTCACCTCATCAAACATGGGCGAAAAACAGCACTAAACTAATTTTGTGATTCAGGCTCATTCCATTTCAACACGCATAGGGATCAGAACGCTCAAGTGTGTTTTATACCAAATCTAGCCGTCCTGCAAACCCAGTTTAGAGAATATGTAATTTCAGTTGACGGCAAAAATGGCTGATAAGAAGTAAAATCAGCACAGCTCCTAAATTGGATGGTTACAGAAGTCCAGGAATCCAAATAAGATGTATGGGCTGCAGCCTGTAATCTGTTTGATTTTTCCTTATCAGTTTCAGAAACATGCAATTAGTTGAAGATGGCCGCAAGGTTTACTGAATAACCCCATTAAAGAGAACAGTGTTAAATAGGAAAGTGCCTAAGGGCAAACGTAATGGGTTTTTCCATTGACATGCTTTCTATTTGATGGGAGAGAATGCTTTCCTTGTTCTTAATTCAGGCCTTGGACACCTTGAGATGGATGGGAGGCATTTAATCCATAATTTATGAATATTATACTCACAATATAAATGCTAAAACACAATCCAAGTGCATTATGCATTTCATTAAAACATCTGGCAGAAAGTGTCTTGACCGCCTTAGGGCATGTCCGGCAAGCCTCCTTTTCGGGTATGATCGGAGTCTTTCAAACAGAAGGAAACTTAAAAACTTTGTACGTGAGGTAGGGGCATCAAACCAAATAATTTTGTCTCACCTCAGCCATCCGAGCTACATTTGACCTCTTGGGAGATCGTAAATAAATTGTTTATTGCAAGTTACAGTGTGGTTTTTTAATTGGTACTTAGGGTATGATTGGAGAAAATATTTAGCAGAGTTATGGCAAGCACTCACCCTATACATTGGGAGGCAAATCATATCAACACTGTGAAAATCAGAGCTTAATGGACTCTATTTTTAAACACAGCTTAGTATAGCATGGCTGAACAGAGCTCTGGTTGCTTTTTTTGCTGCCGTCATCCGGGGGTTTGGTTACGTTGTGAACAAGCCAAGTCCTTCACAGCATAGATGTCTTTCCGGTGACTGTTTGTAGAAGTGCACTGACCGTCTGTACTGTTGGTATGCTGCAGAATGTATATAACCATTCTGTGTTATGTCTGGCCTATGCAAGGCATTTTAATCCCCCACTTCCCATTTTGACAAGGCAGTGCATACAACAGCCATATACAGTATGTACTGCACTGCTCATTGTGAAAGATACTATTGATTGCACTATAGCTCTGAATAAACAGCTATCTCTAACCAAGCTCTCTGTGCACGTACATTACTGCAGTATTGCCTCAATAATACACACTTTGGCTCATTACCACTTTTTTTCCCTCTTATTCAAAGCCCACAACTTATTAAGAGCAATCAGCCAGCATCAATAGAAACAGTGTTTTTTTTACTTCAGTTGTTGTTGCAAACAACACTTTTTGTCACAATTCCAGCTTTTTACAGACCAACTAAAATCTGTCCTTGGTAGTTCACTGCATAATCACTCACACACATTCATTTGTGATTGAATTTACGGAGCTGAATATGGCACAGCCAGTCAATTTTGCAGTCAGTTCACCCCAGAGCAACTATAAGACTAAAATTCTGTCACATCCTTCATACCTGCACTGCTGACCTAAGTCCTATGTGAGAGCATGGCAGTAGCAGGAAGGATGGCCTTAAGATTTGTATTTTATCCTTTAGTTTTCAGAAAATATAAGGCAAAGCCAGTGAGAAAACAAAGAACCTCATTACAATTGCTGTGGGAACACCTGCTCTGGCATGGGAGGCCCATGACTTGTAGGGAAGCACGGGAAAGTAAAAGAAACTGCTGAATTATGGTCTGTAATTTCATTGGCCCATGAGACTGAGTGGTTGTAGCGGTAGCAGTTCCTCCGGAAGGCAATCAACCAAAATTGTGATCAGCAGGTTAGCCGAGAAAATTCTAACTTTGCAAAATTGTGTAATAAAAAAAAAAAAAAAACATGAGCTTGGTCTAAGAAGCCCACAGAGGTATTAAAAAAGCAAAGTAAGGCCAAAAATACTTAATGCGCTCAGTGTTTCCTCTAGGATTTTCTTCTTCTTTTTTTTTTTTGCTGTAGGGTAACCATTCACCTCTGCAAAATTTGCATACTCAACCACCCCTTGGTTTACCCTAGCGGTCAAATTGAATATTGTCTTAATTTAACTGTAGCTTGTTAAATCCAGCTTTTAAGAGCTTCTTTTTCAAAAGACCGCAGCTATTCACAAATTAATAAAGCATAAAGAACTCAAGGAGCTCAATGATCAAATGTGTATTTTTCCCCTGACAAATAGAAATGACTGAATACAAAAAGTACAGTGTTTTCATTTATTTCTTCTGAATCTATTCAGTTGTGCTGTAATTCTCAAAGTCGTCGCAATGTATTGAAAAAATACTGAAGGTCATGGTTCAAAAAATATGTTCTGTGTGCTTAAATAACTGATAGTGGGATAGTTTGGAAACCTGATTGAACCGTGCAGGTCGTCTGGCCCACTTTGAGCTCAGCCAGCAGTCCACAGCAGGACTGCACCTCTGCAAAGTCGTGTAATTGCGACATCGTGACATTTCATAAGATACTGAAGCGACAGGCTGCCGCTGCAAAGTTATATTGCAGAAACTCTATTTCTACAAGTCCATACACTGCTGCTAACTGCCAATGTAGATTTCTGTGTTTGTATTACCACAAACACATCACAGATAGATTTTGTCCAACAAAATCTGAGCAAGTTTAGGGGGGGAAAAAACAAACATTATTTCCTATTTCAGCAGCTAAATGCAGGATGAAGTCTTGACGATGCTTTTGATCTCACAACTGACTGATTACGCTGTTGAAAATGTGGCAACAGAATAAGTGGATTTAGCACTTCCAGCTATGGTGTATGCTCATTCTGGGGAGGCTATTTTAGTATTAAAGCCTGCAATCTGTTATCAACTCCCTGTGGACTAATGGGACAGACTAACTCCCAGGCTCAACATTAGTCCCAATCAAGCCGTAACCAAGCTGCCATTTGACTGGCATACACGTCTGCCTTTTGGAAACGCACACACAAACACAGGGCTGCATTTCTAATTCTGATTCTGAATAAATCTATTCACCGCCATAACGTTCAACTAATGCAACAAACACTCGTGAACTTGCATTCCCTTTTACAATAATTTAGTCTCGGCTATAGGGTCAGACTGACATCCTCCTGGGTGTGTTTTAAGACGGCCGTCATTGTGACTCTGACATTTTGAAATGATGGATATTCTATTAAATGTAGTGTTTCAGTGAGCTCACTAGGTTGCCACTCTGTTATAGGCCTAGTAACCATTGACCTTGACAGCAAGATAGGACAGCCCACATCCTGGAGGCGAGATTCTGATAACCATGTCATCCATCATAGTGGCACTGAACCAAACACACAGGTCAGAAAACTCAAGTTGGCAGTGAATCCTCACCTACATTGAGGTGTATAGTAGGCACACACACACACACACAAGCCTGGGATAGGGAAAAGCCTGCAGAATGGTCTTTTAGCCCTTTAAGGATACAGCAGAATGTTCATTTTTGTCAGTGATCAATGATGTATGGAGCTCCACAGTGTTGTCGGTTATAGGGCTGTCAGTCAACCCATCCCCCCCATCTCAGTCTCGTACACACATGTATACACACGCAAGTGCTGACACACATACGAACAGGAAAACACAAATCCATGTGCCCACCGACACACCATCCACACACAGTACTGTATGTGCACAGACACACACATGAGCTAAATTCTGTTTGGCCCCTTCTCACACAGCTTGCTCTCTCTACCTCACACTCTTTCTTTTTTTTCCTTAGGCTTTGCTGAGATAGTCTACAGCTTCAACGTATTACCTCCTGACAGAAAAGACCTCAATTCCCCACTAGTACACACTAACAAGAGAGTGAGAATCCTCCTTACAGCATGTAGGTCAGCCCTGCCTTTCATGACTGCCGGTTAAAAGGAGAGGTTATTACCAGTAGATCCCAGCTCTGCACTCCTACTGACGCTTTTTGTCTAAAACGGCATGCTTCTCCCACCTGAGTATGATAGTTTATGAAAAGCACATGCTGCTGTGAAGTCATGCTCTCTGAGCAGAGCCAGTAAAGCTAAACTCTGACCTTACAGCCATAAAAAGAAACCTGGCAAGGCTGGCGATATCACGGTGTCATGAAATTAGCTTTTCCTTAATCAAGGGAAATCTCCATTGGTTTCCAGTAACACTTTGCACCCCACCCAGTGAGAGCGGCACAGTCATCACAAATGCCATATGGACGTTAACATCACAATAATGTTATTGAGGATAATTTGTGAGTGATGAAATATTGCTCTAATGGAGGAACAAAAACTTAATTACACAATTCAGCTACTGCTGATGGCTGCTTTATGAAGGGTGGATGTCAGACAGTTGGACAGTAAGCCACAGGCCATATCCTGTTTGCAAACCTGCTAATATTATAGTCCAAAATGGAGTTTTAGCACGCACATGTTTTGAAAGGTTGAATTAAGCCATAACCGCAAATGCATTATCATCTGGCTAAACTCTCTCTACCACAGCCCTCGTATCATCGCACCATGTGAGGGCATTTTCCGTTTTATCGTGTATTACATTACAGTACACCTCTCAAAGGAGAGATTATCTCAAAGCATTTTCCACATGGACATTTTCTGCTATAGAGTGGAGGACATAAAATGAACAAGAACAAAAAAAAAAAAAAACCTTGTGCCAGGACTATAGCCATAATTTTTAATTAAAGTACTGGTATTTAAGAAGTTTTAAGATAAAATAACCCAAAAATAATACTCAGAAATATTTAGTAAGCTTTCATCAGCTGGTGCTGACACTGGCAACGCAGTGAGAAGACTCTCTAAATGAGAGGCTTTTTATATGATGATGAACTGTCATTCATCATATAATTCATCATTCATCATTCATCATTACACCCTCCACACAGAGCTAAGTACCCATTTTTGGAAACGTTACAAATCTCTGAGCGAGTGTCACACAATGTGTCAGTGTTAAAGCCAAGGAGGAACCGTTGGTTTATAAGGGGGCTGACACTAGAGGGAAGGGAGGCAGTGTAAACATTTGACAGGTTGAATGTTTAGTATTTGCCTGGGTCGTGGAGGCGCATACTGGCAGTGTTTGGTGATGACAATCAGTGATCACATGCACAATTTCCCACCCAGTTAAACAGCTTTTGCGGTTTGCAGTATTTATTTCTCAAATTGAGTACATTTATAAATTGTCTTGTTGTCTATGTATGATTATGTAGAATCAGTGGTATTCCACCATTTTTAGACAGACATTATTAAACTAACAGCTACATTTAGGGATTATTTTGGTGATTTACCGATAAACAACATTCCCATGGTCATGGTAATGGAGGAACATGTAGCTACAGCACAACAATGTGGTTAATCTATATTTTCCTCCATACAATAGACAGAATAGATCAGGGTTAGGAAATAAAAGCAAATACTTGCTAGTTGAGTCATCAAGTCATTGGTTGTTGTGGGTTTTTTTTTTTTTCATGAGATAAGCTGTCAATAAGAAACATCCAGTTGAGTGGATGTATATTTTATGTGTATCTTCTCTGTATCTACCTCTGAGGAAATAAAAGAATAAAAACAAAAGATCAGAGGGAAAAGAAATTGCCCTTTGCTGTTGCCCTGAGCTACGCTTTAATGCAGTCGGTTCCAGTGCAGTCTGTTGCCATTCCTGGAATTGGCCGGCCACTGTCATTCTCTCCTCTCCTTCTTTCTCCGTCTGCCAGATAGGGAAAAGGGTTGGAACAAGCCTGGAGCTGGAGTGATGATTGATGACACGCCTCCTCTGGTGCACACTTCCCTGCTGACGCACTCTCACACTGCAACACTTTTCAGCACTAATTGGGCAACCCTGCAAACTCCCCTCGCTGTGTATTTGGGGTCCAGGTCTAAGCAAACCACCCACTCAGAGGAGTGTGTGAGCTATACTGTACCGATTAAGCGCTGCCCACAAGCCCCCCTCGCATGTCAGCAGCAACACCGTGGTCCTGTTTACTGTGTCGTGCACATTTGCCAGACACTGTGGTAGATATCAGGAGCCATAATATTGACATAAGATGAGAACCTGTGAGCATCCCCTTGGAGCAGTGGAGCTATTTATATCCACCTGCAACAAAAATGGCCTCTGCGCACAATCACAATACATTACAGCGGACTCTAAACAATGACGAAGCAATGCAATCCAGACGACGGGCACTTGATATTCCCCAGCCAGGACTTTTGTTTTTTGTTAGCCAAGGTGCTATCTGTGGCTCACATTGTTTATCTCACCTGACTTCACTGAGGGTGACTTACATAACCTATGATGTGTGTATAATGCATTTATGAAGATGGATATTAACTGACACAATCTAGACTGAGTGCCTCGCTCAAGGACACATCAGCAGTTTGCCTCTGTGCCTGCATTTGAACTGGCAACCTCGGGATCATTAATCCATTTTAGGGTGCAAGGGTTACAGCAGAGTAAACAGAAGGCCGGTGTCCTTTAGAGCTGTTTGCTAAACAGCACGGCATGTTCGGATGATCCACATTCATCCACAATGTTCAGGCAATTACTAAGCTCGCAAACCATATGGTTGGGAAGACATCTAATAACAGTCTGCTGTATGTTCTCTGGTTTTCAATGAAGGACAAAGGTTCAGCTTATGGGTTGAGGAATTGTTGCTGTGCACTGAGGCGTGACTGATCTGTGCAATTGGTGGGCACAAAGAGTATTATGTAAAAACCCTCCTGAATAAATATACATGATGTGCCCCTAAATCTGATTACGACACTGAAACAAGTCAAAAGAACCATTACTGTCATTTTGCTCCCCACAAACTCAATCTCTTGCCTGCTTCATCAGCAAACGCCCCTCAAAATGCTCCTCTTTTTTTGTTTTTGGAAGGGAGGGACCCTTATCCGTTTCATTTTTCTCTTTTGCCCTTTTTTTTTTGTTGTTTTGCTCTTCGTGGTATTCTCCTCCTTTTATCTGCTTCTTTTATCCCTACACAATTGTTAATGTTTAAGTGTCTCTAGGCCCCCAAACGGTATAATTAGGACCTGTCACTTCCACAGCGGCAGAGTAAACCAGGAGTGGCTACAGAGTGTCACATCCAGGAAAAAAAATAAAAAATCATAAGACTTCAGATTGAGGAGGAGGTGGAGATGATATGTACAGAAGCCTTTGAATTTATTCTCTGGCTGGCTCTCATCTGGGTTTAAGCAGCCACTTCTGAGGACAAACTCAGAACTTAAGTTAGCTGCCTTGCCTTAGTCTGGCTTGCTAGTTGATTAGCTGTTTCTAAAACCATTTATGTAAGCTTACAGCGTGAATTATTCTTATTCCATTTTTTAATCTCTACAAAGGAATGTGGGCATGAATTATTCATGCGGCTGTATACAGTATCCCCCCTATTATTAACTGTGAGATAAAAAAAATATATCTATCTGTGGAATAATTTAGTGGGCAAAGGAGCAGTTGAGTTGACACACAAGAAGTGCACATTTGAGCTGATCGTAGAAAATAAAAATCAATTTGGAGGAACTGGCAAGTGTCCATGAAGTGCACAGAACATTTACTCACAGGAAAGGTTTCCACGCTGTCTGATAAAGTATAGTAAAAGGTCTTTTCCTGCTATGCCAGTCACTATATCACAAGACTTTGAGTACTGCAGCTATATTGTATTACCAAAAATGCACACCAATGCTGTTACTTGACATCATCGTGAATGAGTGTTTAGTTTAAATGAAGGCAAAAAGTAAGACTGTAATGACTGGTGATTTTTGCTCAAACATACACACACAGTCTGATGGACTAACACGCAGCATTTGTCAGTCTTTCAGGGGTGGTTTGCACTGTGGCCCAATAATTTTGATATTTTTGTAAAAGCTTTCACCCTATTTGTCAAGTGCCATGACAGCTGGAAAACAGAATGTGACACGGAATGTAAATAAATAGTTCCTGCAGCTAAAGAATACGTTCTGTCAACCTGAATTTAGTGTCAAGAGTCAGGGCTGAGGACAAAATTAAACCCTATGGATTGCAGGAGACTTGTACCAGTTATGTAATTTGTGTGTCTTTTTAAGATGTCTTTTACACGAGCACAAATGCACATTTACATAAGCAATTCTTCTTTTCTAGACTTCTAAATCAGTGCATATTGGACTCCTACGCAAAACAAGGTCTTCCTTGATAAATGGCACCAAGACAGACTCCCACTTTGCTTGAATACTTTGCTTCCTCACAAACTGAGCTTAACATTCAAACCAATTACAAACTATTATCTGCCATCTAATGCTCAAAACAATGTTCTGTCACGAATAGATCATTCCTTAGATATGTCATGACTCATAACCAAACCTGTCACTGTGCTAAAACAATCCATAATGCAAATTTGAATGCACCTGAGTCAGCTAAGAGGAAAGCCTGGTTTTGAGGTTAGTGAACATAATGATGATACAAATTCATATTCCCCACTTTCCCCAAGTTTTTTTTCCCCCTCACCGTAGCTGTGGATAATGAGTTCCTGATAATGTAGCGTTTCTTAATATTACCTACTATAATGAACACAAAAATGAAGGGTACATCCTACAACAGTTTGCTGTAATATTGCTGGGCGGAAATGTTCGGAAGTAAGTCTTTACTGTAACTTCCCCAACTATCCAGAAATGTAACCATCATACTGTTGCAGTGGACTGCGCAAAGAACTGAATGATCACATGATGATACATCACTAATTTGGCTGGCACTTTTAACTTACAGTATCCACATTAGCCACACATTTTGTTTACAAGCTTCATACAGTGCTCTGTCCTCTGTAGCTTGCATCATATTACTGTAAAATAACTTGTTGTGTTTCATATAAATTCCAAATAAGTCTTGAAATGTTTTCAGTCAGTTTCAATATTCCTGTCATGTAGTGAGACAAGCAGCAAAACTTTGGTTCTGCTTCGCTGTAAACACTTGTGATAGTAGAGCTTCTTTCTTAGAGTAATCCATGCTAAAGCACCTGAACATATTTCCTCATCACAAGAAGACTCTCTTCTCCAGCAGCCCTTACAATCAAATCAACCATTGCTCCCTTAAGGTGAATCATTTTGTTCCCCGGAAAGAAGTGCCCAGAAAGTAGAAATCTGAAAAATCAGTGGCAGCCACAGAGACTGTAAACTTAATCATCTCTAAATCGCCACACTGGCCTGTCACAGAGAATATGACTGTTTTCCAGGTGGTTGTTTTACATGTCAACACATCTGATTGGAAAATTGGAAAACAAGCCAGAATCCATTGTGAAAACTGTCATTTCCTGAAGTGGAACTGTTTCAAGAATCACCTCCTGCCCCTCTTTTTTTTATTTTTTGTTATGGAACACTGGCATCAACATTAACACAACATAATAAAGCATCTGGCTCAGATATTCCCTTAAGTGAGCCAGTACATGCCACTGAAGTCATTCAGCACAGCACCTGTTCCCACATGTAGGCCTGCCTGTGATGGTAGATACCGAGCACAACTGTGAGAACCAACCTCACAAAAACTGCACTGCAGCTTTTTTTTCTTTTGAACTTGTTAAATGGCCCTGAGGTGGCCATGAAAACAAAGATGACAGGATTATCCTCTCCAGGCTTTGAAAACAGTACCCATTAGCAACTGCAGTGGCAAAAACGAGGGTGAATATTCTGAAATGAAAGCGACACTCGCACAGCGCAGAGAGGGAGCCAGCGGGGGCATTGTGTTAGAATCAAAGTCAGTGCCTGGATTGAGATTTGTGACAGAAAGACATGGCCCACACAGCTCAGCTGAAGACAACTGGCTGCTTCAGAGACTGCAGAACGTACTGTAGGAGCTGGAAGCTGATTGCATGTCTCAGGGAAGTGCTATTGTGGCACCTGACTGCGTCTCACAATACAGCAGCAGACAGAGTGTGTTAAAGCCACCAGTAAGCATGCAAAATATGACAGAGGTGCGGTTTTGTATAGCGCCCAGGGCTGGATGCTAATTAGCTAATCCCCCTTTTCATAATAGCAACTGGGCAAAACAAGGAGGAGAACAGAGCCAGACTACAGAGAACCTAGCTAAGGTTAATTCCATGTTGCTCCATAAAGCTTGGATGTTAAATTTGATGGAGTTGAAGAGAAAGAGTTCAAATGTCTCCGGAGAGAAGTATTTACAATTTCCCGATCCAAGGGCCTCTGAATAAGTAGCATGGTTGTTAATACTGTCAAACGGGTACTCTGTTGTTTGAGACACCATGCAGTAGAAGGCCTGTGAAGCTCCTTGTGCTGTGTTTGAATGGCCCTCAATGGCAGTTTTGTACACAGAGATTTATGCACACAAAACCATGTGTCATTCTATATGTTGATCAGTCAGACCGTGACTTATGATGTAAGCCACAACACCTCCTCACCGTGAGTACTATGAATGGCTTGACGAAACATAACTTGAGGCAGTAAATACACTTAATGAAATGCACGGTTTCTGTTCCTATTGGAGAATAAATAATGCATTAACACGAGGCTGGAGGAATCTGTGGAAACACATGTGGTGACAGTGATATCAAAATTCAATTGAAAGAGGAAAATCCCATCATTAATTGGGTTATAGGTATGTTACCGGAGGCCAAAAGATTACCGGCCTGGCCAATTATTGAATATGATATTTGGATTCTTTTTTCAATGCAACTGTCATAGTGACATGCGATGGGGCTGTCTGAAATCTTCCAGCATCAAGTGGTGTAATTGATAATTCAATGACTGATATGGGTTTGGACTGCAGTTTATTCTTTTCATTATCTAGTCCCTGATTTATTTCAATACCTTTGATTAAGCACAGCAAGTTGACGGCTGAATATCACACAGAGAGGGATATCACAACATGCAGCACCTGCAGCCTGAAAATAATACAGACAGAACCAACTCTGGGGTGTTTTATGTGAATACCAGACAGCTCATCCATTACTAGGTAGTAACTGATCACGACTACATTTGTCTTGGTTGCTTACCTTTAGATGCAATTAAGGAGCAGACAGATGCAGAGAGAAAGAGAGAGATAGTTATAAAGATAAGGTGAAGCAGGGAGAAAGCGGGAGTCAGATGGAGACAGAGGAGTGTGAAGCAACGAAAGCCCCATCATGAAAAGCGAGTCGTCGTCTAAAATTAGAATCCTAATGAGTGGCAGTCTCACAGATCAGTTGATTAATTCACTGTTTAACATTAGCACAGATTGAGGCACTGCCCCTGCCATGGTGTGGTTGGGACAAAGCTTGACAGCCTATTAATGTCCAAGTTTTTCCTCTACGGTTTGATTAAATCCCTCTCTTTCAGGAACCATGTGTTCTGTTGTGGCTTAAATTAAAATAATTTCATCCCTTAAATGAACAATAGAGTCCTTTCATAACAGCTAGTTAAACCAGGTCATGGCTACACATTACTGCTAAACATACTATTAAACAATGGAGGTCGGGGGCCTTTTCAATAATGGCACTAACCTCTGTGAATGATGATGGTGTTCTGTGTTCCCATAATAAGTCAAGTGCTGAGGGGACTGTTTTAAATTCCACTTGAGCAACACCAGATTTGGTTCTGTTTAATTGAATTACTCTACAGTAACAAACCATTTGTGCCATCTGTGCAAAATAGCAAAGAGTTAATACACTGTCAATTAAGCATTAAGTATCAAATAGGGGCATTTGTCATGGCTGCCTTTCATCAACCACAAAATTAATTGAAAAGATTTTCAGTAAAATATGCTTCAGTATTTCAACAGTACTGGAACATCATACACGATATCAGACCTACATTTATAGAGACTTTGGATCATTTTGGTGAACTAGGCTTGAGAATAATTCATCTCTGTGCAGCATGACGCTTCTGTTACCTTAACTCCTGATGCCACTGGAAACAAAAGGTAGCGTTATTCTCAGTGATATTGATTTGCTCCACTGCTTCTCTCTCCATTTACTAATAATTACCAATGCAGAGTCTCCAATTACTTGGCTCCAACAAACATTTACAGCGGTCTGAAATCCACACACTCATTATGCAGATGACAGGGGGAGAGATACAGGAAAAAAAGAAAAACTTAACCTGCTCAGAGCGACTGCAATTAAAATTCTTTAGCTATGCCAACATAGAACCAAATGACTCATGACAATACGTAGCTCCTTTAGTGGCTGGAGTTTAGAGACCAGCAATTGTGAATATGAGTGAGCTAAAATAAAGATTACAAGCAATGTTTTTTGCTGGAGACCTGGAGAATGCCTTTGATTGATGATTAAAACACTGGCACTGTAATTATAAAGAGTCCTTGGACTATCTATTAGAATAGTTAAATATGTGCGTCTCAGATTAGAGGCTGATCATTTCATTCCCATCACTTTTCCAGACAATGTGAGGTCACACATATCACATTCAATCAGACAAGAATGTACGCCAGCTTTACAGAACACCAAAATCATAGTTCCCTACAATGAAATCCATGTCGGCCCTCACCTAATAGAAAGATCTACTTCTGTAGACCCAAGGCACAACATTAATGTTGAATTTCATTAAAGGACAAGAAAATACCCTCTGCAAGAGCTGAAGTCCCACTAGATTGCTTTTATTCACTGAAGGGCATCGCTAAGATAACCATGTGTCAACACTCCTGATTTATTATTCCCATAGGATCAAACCAATGTTTACCTGTGGTCCCTCCAGCCCCAACTCATGCTCACACATAAAGATCTTGCATTGAAGATAATGACATCAACCACTCATCAACACGATTAAGTCCCTAGTAACTAAAACTCATTTGGGATAAGTCTAAAGCATTCAGAGACATCAAGATCTGAAATGGATTTAATAAATATCATATACATAAAGATACAGTACATGTACTATGGCTGAACAAAACTAAATTCTGGGATATCACTGATATATGATTATGTCTTCTGCAGAGATACACAGTAAGCTTTCTAAAGGTTGAGGTGTTTTCCATGCTCAGCATACCAAGCGAAGTGTACCACCCCTGTGCCTGCACTGTTTCAATGCTTCACCATCACTCAGGCCTCAAACTCTGATGTCAGCAAGTTTTGTATATAACCTGCTGACATGAGAGGCATACCAAGACTTGCTGGTATATAACCTGGCTCGCCTGAGGAGGCACAGATAACAATACAAAATGTTGTTGAGGAACCATAATTAATCATCATGAAACACAAGGAGATGCTAACTGATTGATTGAGGATTTTAATTGAAGGGACTCTGAGGAATTGTCTCAGCTCTCTGTGATGAAAGACTGGAGGTGTTAGCATATGACTTGGAGCAGAAAATGCTGTTCAACAAAAGAACTTGTAAAGAAAAAAAAGAAAGAAAGAAAACTGCTGAAGCTATCACAACGTAGCTTAATCTTCTACATAAAAAATGTGTATCAACCAGAACAATTATTACTGATACAGCCTATTGAAAATCAATGCACATGGCAATTATCTGCTTAGGAAGTCTGCACAAGGATTCATACTCAACATCACTATATTTGTTAGCAAGTGGACAATCCACCCCCCACAAAAATATTTAAATAAATAAATATTCCCTATCCCCTATAATTGCAGTGATTATAAGAAAATTAGACAGATGCTTTAAAACCTAGCATAGCATCTATTTCCCTTGAAGGATTTACCTTGAGAAAGCATTTCCATTAGGCTTTAATTCACCAAGGCACTAAATCACTTTAGTGCTAATTGAAATATTAGAAATAGAAATGCTCAATTTTTAGCATGTACAATAGATTGATTTGCCTGACAAATGATGACCATAAATGTAATCCATTTTCAATTGGTTTACAGTGTTCAAATCAGGCTTTTATTCCATGTAAGCGCCACTAGCTAGAACACAGGGCTATAAATCACGGTACGAAACTTAAAAGCTCTGGCAGCATCCATGAATGTCTTACATTATCTGCAGTAAGAGTCGAGAGAAAAAACCTCCGACATGAATTAGCATTTCATGTGAATTTGCTCTAAAATAGATTGTGCACTTCAACATACAACAGACTGGCTAAGCGAGGCTAAACTGTTCATCTACAAAGGCTGTTTGATTTAAATCATGAGTTGTAGCCTTCTGCATTGACTGGATATGTTTTTAAAAAGTTGCATATATCTGAGATAATTTATTGTCATTAGATGATGAGCAAGTGCCACTTTGAGATGAGTGTTCATTACAACAAGCCTTGATATAAAAACAGACTACAGGGTTGCTTTGGACAACACTTGTATAAATAGCTCTAGAACTTTGTAAATTTCCATCTAAAAGAGATTATGCTGCTTTCAGCAACAAGCTGAATGACAATTTCAAACAAGTTATGACAGACTGACTTTCAATAGAATACCAGAGAAAAGGTTAACAGGAGGTCTGAAAGGAGGAGGCTGCTATGAAAGTCTTCTTAGCCATTGCTCTGGCATGTCACCTTGTCGGCTGATTTCCATCTGTACTAAAGCGCATCTATTACAAATGGATGCCAGAGTAATGAATCTGATGAATACTTTAGTATAGCCAGATTCCCTTGGGCAACAGGACATAGACCCGTATATGAGCAATATGGCTGCTTTCTACTGTTAAAAAGAAAAAGGTCAGATTTTTGACATGAGGCAGCATGGGTTTCTCACTGGCAGTACGTGTGCATGAATAGCTCCAGCTGTATGCCCCACCCCCACATTAACGGCAACCTGTACGCTTTTGGTTAGTGCCTATCCACTAGCCGAAAATTGAGGTCAAATGACGTGCCTAACACGTAGATGAACCTGAGATGTGTGGACAACGATGAGCATAAGGGCCGTGAAAGAGAGCTACGCCGTGCTGACAGCAACACTGATCGTATTAAACATGCGGTGCAGCAAAGTGGCAAGAGGATTTTGGCGTTTAATTAAAAGTGACAGACTCAGGTGTGTCCCCAGATGTGTCAGGTAAACCAGTGCCCCCCCCCCCACCCCGCCACCCCCTAAATAGGTGCATAAAACTGCAAATATCTGGTAGGTAATTGATGTATTCAGAGCCCACTATATCTGCTTCATCTCCAACCAAGCTGTTGAAGATGAAGTGGCCTTGCATATACTTTTTAACAGAACTGGCTGCCGCCTAATTAAAAAAGTGCTGAAATGCAGAAAGTGGAGAGGGTGATTCTCAGTGATGGTTATTGTCTCCGTTAAGGAGACAGTCAACAATTCCTCCTTTAAATTGCGTCCTGTGGAGTTTGATATTCCTTTTCCTCTGTCTCACCAGTATCTGTTCTGGGGTGGGGCCCACCAAGCCAGTTAAACTCAATGTTGTCTCTGGCACAAGTGCTTATAGTAAATGTCAAGACCTTTCAGAGCCATAATAATGACAAAGTTGAGGGAAATGATACATGGCACCGCTTTTGTCCTGAATAAGGCTAGAAAACAGAGCTCCAGTACAATCATGTACAGCCAGAAAAGATTTTCATCAACTGGTCTGTTGACATGAGGCAATGATTTTAGATTTATACGAATACCCGACTTTCAAACTAGTGACAGGTCAATTTTGCACCATTACAGAGACTAAGGCCTGTGGTGCAGACCTTATTTAGTGGCTGAGGGCCAACTGTCAAACTAAATAACAAAAATAAGCTAGGATCGTTGTCTTATTCTTGCTGTGTACAGCCTTGCTCCTGTTTATTTGCATCGTTCCTATTTTCTGCCTACGTAGAATGTAAAGTGTCAGTGTTCCTATAGTCTGTTTCTCAACATATGATATACATATTTCACTGGGCCATTGATGGACAAAGCACAGAACACCAAAATAAATACAAAAAAATGCCTTAAAAACAGTGCTGCAAATAGTAACGGTATGGTGGCAGCCTATGCTTAACTGACACTGGCTCTTTGCTGTTGATTACAGCTGCTTATCCATGTGGAAGAGGCTGCCAGTGATACCGTGTGTTTCCTGACAGCAAGAGGAACTGTTTTTTCATCTTACTGATCCCCTTAAATTCATAACCAGATGAGTCATTTACTGGGAAGAGTCAAGGTTTACTCAACTGAATCCAAAAGACAAGAAACCTGTAACAAGATGGGAGAGAAAGCTCCTCTAAACAATGTGCTCCCCATGGAAGTGTACAGATTTTGGGTATGCGAAAACAAAATGCAGCATATGTGCAGAGCTAGAATCTACCCATGTAAGACGCTTTGATGCAGCAGCGAACTAATTTCAAATACCAGGGCCTTTTGTTAAAGGATGGAAATGACTGAGCCTTTAGGTAATCAAACAACATTAAAAGGATGATGATACACAATGTGCACCATTCCTCATTTTCAAGAAGCTCAAATCATTTAATTGATGTGGACCCTCTGTCCAACAAGAATCAGGGCAGCAGTAACGCAGCGCTGAGAACTGAAGAGGTGGGGGAAATGAATGTATGACAACGGGTGCACCTCACGGGATCTACTCCATAATCCAAAGGCAGTGACTAATTGCGTGCTTCTGTGTTTGTCAGTGTTCGAGGACGCTCACATTTTTTTGCCATGCAGCAATCAGCCGTGGGGCACAGCAAAATTGGCCTCTAATAGTCAGGGGTCTTGACAACAGAGAAAATTCAACAAACAGGCACTGTTTTCTGCACTTACTTCCTAAAAGAAATGGTTCATGCTTTGATGCCTGGCTTTCAAGACCAATGAAAAAAACTGAGTCAGAAAGGAGGAGAAAAAAAAGACAGAGTGGGCCTTTGTCATCACTTTGGTGATGACAGTGTTTTGTAATTAGATGCAAACCAGGGAAACAAGAAGAGCAGTTGAAGAGATTTACAATCTCTATTTGGTCAACAGGTGCAGGCATAGCAAAGTGATAACTCGACACTGGCAGCATTCACATGAGTGACAAAAAGCCAGTGAATGGTTACAGAGAGCCCCAAACAACCCATTAATTAACTATAAGAGACGGGCAATGAAAGCATCTTGAAAATGTTTGCCCTATCCATTTCCTAGATTTCTAGATGGCATTTACTGAGGCGATGACCCGCTTATGGAGAGTGTTGCTATATTCATTGGGTGGGAGGCAACTTGTTTATTGAGCTGATTCATAGCATGGGGATAATCTGTGGTCCAATAAACCATCAGGATTCAGGCAAAGCCTTTGCCACTGATCACAGCCAACCCAGATTGACATCAGGGAATTAAACGGCCTCTAGATAGTTAGAGGTGTGAGTTTATTTGATGAGATGGCCCTTGGGCATGAAAGGAACGTGTTTATAAAAAAAATAAATAAAAAAAATTGAGTACCCCTCAGCTGTTGCCAAGGTAATTCTGTGATGAACACCGACACATCCTCACAATAAGACACCCATCTCAACACAGCCACTCACAGTGACCTTATGTCACAGAAACAATTCAGCTCTTCGACAATCAAGTATGAGACAACAGTGACTAAAGGCCAGGCTGAGTGGAACTTTAGACAGTTAGCTGCTCTGTATTCAGGTCCACGCCCAGCATCTCTTAGCGTCAGCATCCACAGAATTCATATTGAAATGGGGCAGGCCTGCCCCCCCCCCCAGCCTTTCCACAGAGCCATCAAAGCGGATATTTGATATCAGCAGAACAAGATAATATCAGAGTCCTCCAAAGATTACCCATCTCTTTTTTTTTTCCTTCTGTGTTTTTGTGTACAAGTGTTTAGAGTTTCATGAACTACTGAAATAAACCACACTGTCTTGTGTGATTGCCTAAAAGATTTTAGTCCATCTAAAACTTATACAGGAAATCATCTTTAGAAAAGAACTATATACAGCCAATTTGGCAGGGAGGAGGGGTGTTGATGAGGATTTTGATTCTACAGTACTATACTGAAATCTGTAGCCTACTATAATGTTGCTGGTAATCCTGAGTGCACTGCTCCAAACTACGCCCATGCCAGTTAATGTGGTGCCTTAATGGGCAGCTACCTGTGCAGCTGGCATCGCAGCCTACGTGATGGGGAGAGATCCATAAACTCGACTGCTCATCAACAGCGACCACACATGCACTTCTTCAGCCTCGTTTAAAAACTGCGACATCACATTGTGCATCCAGCAAAAGAAAACATGAACAAACAAAACAAGAAAAAAAGAAAGATTAACAGAACAGCAATCAATATTATACCACACTGGGCTCCGATTCATTTTTAAATAACGTTACAGGCTATTAAACTCACTCGTTATAACAGCTCTCGTGCCGTTTACAACAGCGGGGGAATCATTGGACATAATGAAATCAAAATTACATAAGCGACAAGCTGATGTCATGTGGGCTAATTTTGGTCATTTTGGCGATACCGTCCCATTTACGGGAGCACCTCAGGAAATCAAAACACACACACACACAGAAATAACCGATTATCTGAGTTAGCTGGAGACAGGTGTAAGCTACACAAAGGGAAAGTGTCTCAGAAAACTTTGGACCGTCTTCAGCCCGAAGCTTCACTTCACTTCACTTGACGCAAGAGCAGAGCAGAGCAGCGTCCTGTGTAGCAGCCGCTGCACTGCCTAGTGTCCCCCCTCCTCCTCCCCGGTCCCCTCGGTCCCCTCCTCCCCTCTCCAAGCCCCGCTGACAGCCGACAACAAGGACGGGGATGGAGGGAAAACGACCCCATTGTGTGTTTACCGCAGGGCGCTCATTAAAAAAAATAAAATAAAAGTACGTAACAGACATGTTTAAAACCGCGCGGAGTGATGTTGTAGGACTGTGTGCGGTCCCCGGTCTCCCAGCTTCGGCTGCGGAGGGAAACTCCTAACAGAGAGTGTGTGTGGAAGCGGGAGAAAGTGAAGTTGTGTTGTTGTTGTTGTTTTACCTTAGTAAAGCCGTGTCGCCTTGTCTGCTGACCACACTTTCAACCGAGGAGTAGTCCACAGTTTGTCCGGCGGGCAAACAGGACGGCAAAAAGCAGCACAGGCTGAGTATTATCGCAGTAAGCCACTGACCAGAGACACAAGCATCCTGCACCGCAATCATTATGTCCATCACAGCTGTGTGTTGTTGTCGCTTTTTTTCTCCCAAGTCTTCTTGATGCTAAAACAGTTGGGTTAGCTTAAAAAAAAAAAAAACCTTGATGCGAACGACGTTTTATTTCCACACTTCGGAGCCCAGTAAAAGAAGAAAAATGGTCCGCCGTATACTTTCCCAGGTTTGTTTTTGCTGGATGTAGAGCCCACTACTGTGCGGGGAAGTGTAGCTACTCTCCAGTGGCTCGCACACCATCTAGTGAGGAAATGCGATGTAAAATGGGAGCAGACCTAGAAGCAGACAACCCCCAGGCTCTGATCCTGTTGCCATGCGGCCGTTTCCCGGGCAACCCGTTCCCAGTGGCTCGTGATGGAGCAGTAAAACCGGTAGGTATTGATACAACCCAGGAGCAATTAAAGATATCGACTGGAGAACCACCCCCTATTTATTTCCCATAAGGAAATGAGCAGTCTGAGCATGTGGTGAAAATGGAGCTCACCCGATGGTGACGCAGGTGTATCCCACAGGAAAACTCTAGAAAAAGATTTAAGTCTGATACTATAAAGATGTCACAGACAACTAATAACCCAGGGAGCATCCTTATGTGACATCATTCATAATTTTATAATATATAGGCTTTGTGTATATATTAAATAATACGTAGGCTACATCATCATCAAATCCCTTATGGGAGGTATTGCAAATAGGAAACTTTATATAATTTCATGAAGGGAGTTGAACTGCAACAACCATGTGGGGGCTTTGACACAGACAGACATGCAGGGGCACAGGGGTTTACAAAGTTTGTTTTAGAGCTGTAGCCACCCATATTATGCAGCTCTAAGCCATTGGACTTAGCCTACATAAGACTTAACATACTGTATGGCCGTAGCCATGGAAATGACATACATTTCTCTGAGGTGACATGTTGGCACGGTGCCAACACATTATTGCAGATGACACAGTATGAGAATAACATTAGCAACAGTTCCTGGTGGACCAGAACAGCATAAAAAACAAACTCCAAAAACCAAGCACTCAGCTTTTTGTCAGTTTTTTAAGAAAATATGGACTTAAAAATACTTAAAATTTAACAAACTAATTCCAATAAGATAACATCCCTATAGGCTTTATGCACAGCTCATCTACTTCCTGAATTTAAACAAGCTCCTTTATTTCCTGTCTTACATTATTGGACAAACTGATTAATCCAGATGTGTCTGACCATTGTTGTGACTACTGAGGTCAGAGTCAGACACACCTGGATTAATCAATTTATCCAATAATGTTACTGTAGACAGGAAATAAAGGAGCTTGTTTAAGTTCAGGAAGTAGCGGAGCTGTGCATAAAGCCTATATTATTATGTTTTAACCAGACAGTCTTTTTGGTTTTTCTGTTTTTATTTTTTTGTTTTATTGCTGATGTTATTTTCAAGTTTTGATCATTATATCCCATATACGATGTGCCCAATTCTATTTGTCTGAATCCTATGTAACACTTTTATCTTCCGTTATACTTTTTTTATTAATATATCTCAAGAGGATCAATACAGTCTCACGGTATCTTATCTCAAAATCTTATCTTACAGACCACATAGCCAAGATTGCAGTCTGTGATGTTATCAAGATGCACTGTCTGGAGCTGCTCGATCTGAAATAAAATGGGGTGAGTGACTGAACCTCAGAAAGGTTTGTTTCAGTTTTATACTATTTCCTTTCCTTTTGTTTAAAATCAAGGGAGGAGCCTTGATCTTCCATGAAGTCATTATGGGTTCTGTGAGGGTTCCCTTTTCATCTTTGGTCATTATCTACCTGAGGAGATAAATTGTTTATCACAGTGTTGTGAGACAGAAGGAGTTGGGACACGTTTCTATTTGCAGGGCTAGCTGAGACAGAGAGCCAGGAAACTGGTTTCCAGAGGTTACAAGGGACATTTCACCATGCTGGAAATGAGTCAACAACCAATGTTCCATGACAAGCAGCATTAAAAGAGGGGGAGTGAAAAGTTCATCTTGTCACAAACACAATTCTAATTTGCATAACTGAAGCTTCCTCTACTGTTAATAGCTTTGATAATACCATCAATACAAATTCTTATATTGTGGTTTTGTGACAGAGGTGTTTTTGGCAGAGACCATGAGATGTTTTCCATCCTTCCTTACCTTGTCAGTCACAGCCATGTTTTTTTTTTTTTATTCTTTTTTTTCTTGGAGCCCTTCAAATTACCTCGAAAATGTACCTTCCCATGCATGAAAGCTATAATTACAATGACTCCATTTAGTGTTAGTGCACTGTGCAATGGGGGGGGTAAGGGGCTGGCAGCCTCTAATATTCAACTCATAATAACCTCAGGAATTATGAACAAGATGAAAGAGATCAGGCTCTGGACTATCACTACGTCTGAGCTGTTTTGAGTAATGGATACCATAGAAATTTCTTCAGTTTTCACAATCAGCTGTCTTTTTGAAACCAGGGCATGAGGAGTGAGAGGTGACACAATGACTGTTTTTCTCAGGAGGGCATGTTTCCCTGATACTGTAGATTTGAATCTATACACTTTACAATGTTATCAGCATCTTTATAAAGGACTCAAGCCTTTGGGAGGCTATGGAGACGGCCTGCTGTATTAAAACTGTTTTATTGTCTTAATTGAATGCTAACAGTGTGGCAAAAACCACTGAGGCGTATGCTACCTTATTTTTCACTGTTCTGAGTGAACGATGAGCCTGAACCAAAAGGGTATATTTGCCTTATCACACAAACCTCAGAATATAATATAACCTCATAAGAATGATGCGTGAGGAAAAATGTAAGGATAATTGATCTCACATTCAAAGGATCCATGTTTTAATCCCAAATTTATTCTACAAAGGCTCTATTTTAATCAATGAAATAATTATAATTCTTGATGTAGAACAGCCCCTTTATCTCCAGTTTTAAAAATTTAAATTGTCTCACTTTTTTGACATCATAAATTGGCGGCACCAGCTTGTAAATCCGCCAACCATATGAATTATTCATTCACATTTTGTTTGACATCCTCTAGTTTAAGACAGAAAATCAGCATTTTTAGGTGAACTTCTCCACCTCTGGACCTCAACCAAATGTATAAAACTATAAATATCAATGTGTATTCACAGAAGTGAAACAGAGGACATTGAGACTCTTCCACGGCTTCTTATCAGCTTGTATTGTAAACATTGGTATGAGGTTGCGGTGCCCTTAGTCTCCTCCTCAACTGATGCTCCTGAAAGTGAAGACAAAAGGCTCCAGTGGAGGACATTAAAGCAGAAGTAAGCGATCCGGTCGTTTTGGCTAATGTTGCGTTCCAGGCAGGCTTTTGAAACCGTAAGTTACAGCTTCAAGTCACGACTTACTACTTTGTAGCGTTCCAGGCAACCCACAACTCGCGTTTCTCCAACCTGTTGCCTGTGAAAGTCACTATAACGGCCACTCGTAACTTCTGACCTGTGAAGTCGTACCAGATCAAACTGGTACGACTTCACAGGTCAGAAAAACACGAGTTACGGGTTGCCTTGAACGCACCATAACGTCTTGTCAGCCGATGGAGTTAGCAGCCCCCGCCCTCGTCATGGATCTATTGGTCCTCGTCCCTACGTCACCACATTCAGGTGCATCCCTTGGCTGCACACACAGCCCTTCATGCTGTTCTCTCTCCTCATTGGATAAAAATTGTAGGATACAAGAAAAGTTTTCTCCTCGGCTCAGAGCAGAGCAGAGTGACTGAGAGACCCGTGTTTCGGTCCAAACACTCTATGTAAGTGATTGCTGTTGGAAGATAGTTCTATTTAAGACTTATATTAACACAAAAATATCGCTTACTTCTGCTTTAATCAATTGATAAATCAATTGTCATGCAGGATACAGACATTAACTACACTGTAAACCCAAACAAGTTACCAGAAGTGGTGTCTGGCGAAGTGCACTGAGGCAATTATAGATGTGAGCACCTGTCCAGTAGGCTACAGAAGGCTGCTAAACAAATGTTTAAAATAAAGAAAAGTGCATATCAATTTCCAACACTTTTGAGTCCATTGATGCTGACTGCTGCCGATAATTAGACTGTAGGTCCAGCTTCCCATGGTGATTTGTGGCACTTTCCCGCTAAATCCTGTATTCCAATTTTCTTCTAAACTTCTTCTATTTATAAACAGTGGTGAACAGCCAGTGTATTAGATGCATTAGCACCACCTTCTGGTCTGGAGTGTAAATCAGAAATTAACCTAGAATCATAAATATTGAATTGATCCTTGGATAAATCTGCAGTTACTCAGCATTCAAATTGGGAAATATAAAGAATATTTAAATAAGGAATATATGAAATACACAGATTAGACAATAGAGACAAAAAGAGCATTTGTTTTAGAGCATTTGCCCTTGCCCTCTGTTTTTTGTTGTTGTTTTTATGAATGCCATTTATTTATTATGATTGACTGAGTTATATTTTAATTGTGTGCCTTATAAATTGATTAAATTAATTATTAAATTCTACCACTGAATCTTGTTTATTTAAAGGGACAACGAGGAGTTTCTATTCGGTTATAAAAAAGTCTCACGTTAATGTGGATGAATCTCCGCTACCCACACTTGTTAATGGGCCCATTTTCGATAAATATATCGTTCTGTCTCTATCGTTATTTTGTTATTATTAGTGGTGGCGGAAATGCTGGTCGAGCCGACCAGCGTTTCCTACGTGGCGAGTCATGAGAATAACGCAGCCAAATCGCCGTTTATGGTCGGAACTACGACGGTAACTGAACCTCTTTGAACCTCTGACTTTAATTATTGATGAATGAAAACATGAGTCCGTCTTGCACCGGTCAAAGAATTTCACGGTGCGCGCGGAGGCTCATAAATGTAGTGTGAAAACGCTTCGCTTTTCCAAAATTCCTCGTTGTCCCTTTAATAAACTAAATGAAAACTCTACTGCTCAACCCACTTTGCAGATTTATTTAGGTTTTAATCTGAGATTCTTTTTTGTTTATATATTTTTGAACATAATTGCATAATTGTCTCCTCCTTTCAAATAATCACTCACCACAACTATAATGTTGTTGACATTAGACAAATGACAGACATTAAAATAAGTCACAATGTAAAGATTCACCTGCGACACTAAGATAGTTTGAGAATTGACTGTACTGTATGGTGCACAACCGATTTTAAGCTTCCCGAAAGCTGTTAAAGTTAACAGAAGGGAAGAGAATAGAACGTTGGCTGGATGTGTCCACCTGCAAAGTCAATACGACACCAACTCAACTATGACATCCACCTTTCAAAAACGACTGACCTGACTTTCAATACAAAACAAGGAAACCTAAATGCCCTTACTTTTGCCCTCGGTTCTTCAAATAAGAAATTCCATTATGGTATAATTCAGCAACTGCCACTTGTCTGTGCAGAGAGTAATGCATTACATTTCTCAAATGGTACCTTACTGTCAAGGTCCAAATGCACATTTATATAACTTAGATATAGTGGACAAAACACATTTTGAATGAACTATGGAGTTTGATATATGTAGCCCTCAAGCAGTGATTTATTTTGAGCCTTTCCTTTCTTTGCTTTTTGTGCACCGCTCATGTGGGACAAAACCTACCCCACTCATGAGTCAGAATTTATTTGTACTCTCAGACAGCGCCTACCACATTTTCAGACATGGTGAACAGTTCATAAAACTCCAGCTGAGTTATTAAATATAGCAATAAACAGATCCTTTAGCCCCGAATGGTACAAAGCATTAGTGATGAACTTTCTCCAGGATGTGGACCACCACCAGACAAGTGGGCTCAAAAGAGCGAAAAGTTCAACTTGTCACAAAACATATTAAGAATAGGCAACACTGAAACATTACTGGCATCTTTATAGGACATACTGTAGCTTCTTGTTAATTTTTATCACTTAAATGTGGAGCAGCTGTCTGGAACAGTTGAGTGCCCAGTTGGCAGGATGCAGAGTGGTCCGTGGTGTACCAAGTGCGCTTCAGGCTACGTAATAATGAGACTCTGGGAACCAACAGTGGATGCAGCTACACATAAAGCCTTCTTAACACTAAACTGATAATTTACTGATATATAAGATGTGTTATTTCTAAGAATACAACTATTTCAAGTTGCACTTGTCTGAAATAAATGATGCAGGTGTGAGGCTGAAAGACATGTTGTGTAGTGAGCAGTGGGTTTATCAGAGTGTCTGTTGCAGAAAGCAGCAGCTGGATTTGGGGTCTAGAAAAAGCCCGACCACTGATCCACAATAGAGAGCCGAGGGGTGTTGCAAAACTGGGTGGTAATTCTGTGAAGGAGTCATCACTGCCAGTAAACCGTTTCACATTACCTACAGTCATTTGATCCATTATAATGAATACTACTGGGTTTATGATCACTGAGTTCTCACCAAGTCATATTTTTATGACAAGAAGAATTTATTTTTCTATACAATTTTGTCACTTCTGTTTTTTGTTTTTATTGATGCGTGTATTCTGTGTAACTACATTTATTTATTCTAATGAGCAAAGTTTTTTGTTTGCGTAGCAGTGTAAATCATCTAAGAACCTTGCTGTGTGGGAAAGAAAGTGTAACACAGCCTTCCCACTTCCTAGGTTTTCTTTTTTATGTTCCGCTCAAACACCAGCCACAGGCAAAGCAGCAGCTTCTGTTTGTTTTCTTTGATTGTGTGAGCTAGCATGGCAAAGCCCCCCTCTCTGTATCTACCAAAAAAAAAAAAAAAGTTTTTGTTACAGCTGGTAAATGTTCAGCGTCTGTGATTAAACACTTTGAACCACAGTCACTTTGAAGGAACCTTTTTAGTGACATGCCATAATACGTTGCAATATTTACTGTTTAAAACAGTGTTGACATTTAATAAACTGACCGGACTTGCCAGTGGATTTACTGATGGCTGAACCGCAACTTAAGTGCTTGTAAAGAAAGATTTAGTATTGTGCCAAAATTGCAGGTCATTACATTATTAAATCAGAACCACAAACAGCATAGGAATATTGTTTGTCATGATATATCTCCTTTTTACTTGACCAGCACCGGCCCAAGCCTCCTCAAGGCCATAAGCAAAATTTGATTTTAAGACTCTCTATGACTGCCAGACAGTAATACTGATTATTGATCATTCATACACCTACTATATATATTTTTTTTACTTTCTAATCTGTCTTTACAAATACACCTGTAAAACTAGATGTGAGAACTTTTTTGTTGTAGTCAGATTGTAATCCACAGTGATTAAGGCCATGGACAACAGATTTGCAAACTTGCAGAAAAATCTTTCGATTAATACATGGCAAAGTCAGACACTCCCCCTACTAGCCATGCACACAGACAAGCATTACATAAAACCTCAAAGAGCTGCACAGTTGCAGCACTGTTGTTTACATCATCCTATACACCCCTTCATGGCCTACGTCACAACGGTCGCTGGAGGCAAAACAACTGACCCAGTGACTGTTTAGACAGGTGTCTACTGTGTATGGGACAGGTTTTAAAGAAATGTTATGCTCAGCTAAGATGGAAAATATATAATAGGTTCTGTTTAAAAGAGTAAGAATAGAAGGAAAGAGTCATATCCAGAGCAGCATTAATTTACCAGCACCGATTAAACTTCTTGTAAATAAATGTGTGCCACAGACTGTACCTCTGGATCTTTTCTTGCCAGTCCAAGTTCTCAACGGGTCGGACCGAACAACACGGCCGGATGCACCGGGTTCAGCTTGAAAACATTAAAGGACAATTCCAGGCGAATTCAACTCGGGGGTGTATTTTCATATCATTTTAGGTCTAAAAGAAGGAATCTGAAGATTTTCAGTTTAATCGCTCCTGTTTTGCGGTAGTTGCGTCTGTCCCCGCATCGCCACGGCAGCAATGAATGGGAGTGGATGTAAGTTCCGCTGTTTAGGCTGTTTACATTCCTCAAAGCCGCAATTTTTTTCCACAGACAGCGTCAGATGGCTTTTCAAACATGCACCGAGAAGTTTATTTACTTCAAGCAAGCCGACATGTTTGTAAAACTAGATCTAATTCAAAGTCTCCCGGAGTCTCGCGTGAGACCCAAGTTGCCGTGCTTGGTGTATTCAGGTGCAGTAGGAGCTACCGCTTGTGTCATAAACACAGGAATATCAACTCTTTACTTGCTTCAAGTGTACATTTTTTTCCACAGACAGCGTCAGGTGGCTACTCAAACATGCGCCGAGAAGTTTTTTTTACTTGAAGCAAGTAAAGAGTTGATATTCCTGTGTTTATGACACAAACGGTAGCTTTTCCCACTGCACGTGAACACACCGCGCACGGCAACTGGGTCTCGCGCGAGACTCCGGGAGACTTTGAATTAGATCTAGTTTTACAAACATGTCGGCTTGCTTGAAGTAAATAAACTTCTCGGTGCATGTTTGAGTCGCCATCTGACGCTGTCTATGGCTTTGAGGGATGTAAACAGCCTAAACAGCAGAACTTACATCCACTCCCATTCATTGCTGCTGTGGCGATGCGGGGACAGATGCAGCTACCGCAAAACAGGAGCAATTAAACTGAAAATCTTCAGATTCCTTCTTTTAGACCTAAAATGATATGAAAATACACCCCCGAGTTGAATTCGCCTGGAATTGTCCTTTAAGGCTAATAACTCGGGTTGCGCCGGACCACTGGCTTCTTTTTTCTTTCTTTCTTTTTTTGCTGCGGCCCCGGGCCAAGAATGAATGCTTGTGACATGAGTCTGGGGCCGCATCAGGTCCAGGCTTCTACAGTAGCCTACACCTGCGGATTCGACCGGGTCGGATCTTTGAGAACTATGGCAGCACTGAAGCGGCATAAAAAATGCTCAAACGGGCTTTGAGAGGTTTGGTACATTCACAAGAACTAGCAGAAAATAGAAATAGACCCGCCCGGTGTCTGTTTGGGACTCAGCTTTTATTTGACAATTTACGGTAGGCTACAAATGACGTCTGGAGTCAACTTTTAAAAAATAACACTCATGGTCTCAGAGGGTGGGTGTACTTATATATTCACTAAGGGCGTATTCACACCAGGAAAGTCCGATAGTTCACTTGCTTTGGTTATTCATCACTTGGAGGCTATGTGGCCGTTATGCAGCAGTCCCCGTGAAGGAAGTTCAGACAACAAACACACAGACGTCTGCATGTGTGTCTGAAGGATGGTGCGCTAAAAAAAAGATAAGAAAAAAAGGACGGCACAGCAAAAAAACTAAACAAAAAAACATAATCATTCTCTCAGGATGCCGCGTTGCCGATCGTCATAAGCCTAGTCACATTTATTTATGTTAACGGTTATTAATCGGATAACGACTTTCTGTTATCAGTTAAAAAAATTTTTAAGAATGTGCATCCTTTACGGCGACGGGTGCGTCCTCTCCAGCATCTGATAAATGTTTACCAACTGACCAAATATCAAGGAGGCAGCGTGTCTATCTGTGCTCCATGTTGACCCATGGCTCATTGTTGATAATTTCCACATTTTCTGACAACAACAGAAGCCTGTTGAATCCAAAAAGGCCCTTGGATTTTGCATTTGGTTCGGGAAAGGTTCGGTTTGCATTCACACCGGACGCAAATCGCACCAGGGTGCGTTTCGGACTCTGGTGCGGATCAAACAAGTGAACCGAGTCCCAGCTGCAGAGGTGGTCTCGGTCCAGAGGAAAAGTCCGTTTCAAGCGGACCAAATGAGCCTGGTGTGAATACGCCCTTAAATATGCGTTTTCCTCGTCCATTCTTGAAAAAACAGTCCGTTAAAACATGCTAACCAGCGTTTACAAGCTAGCCCGTTTGAGATGTTTTGCCTCTAGCTAAGCCCCGCCCCTGAAATACATCACACTCTTCACAAGCTGGGAAGGGGTCTATTGTCATGTTTTTACCCATCTATGGTTTTTAATCTGTAATGGTAGCAAATTCAGCTACAATATTGGCATAGGGTTGATTTACACTTTTTTACATTTACACACAATATTCAAAGTGATATAGTGGGATACTGAATATCATCTAGGCCTATAAAGGTAACAAAATAAACTCGTAGACAATGCAACAGCAATGTGCAACAACAATTTGAAGTGCAACAACAACAATTAAGTGCAATAACAAAGTACAACAAAAACTAGAACTTAAATTTAAATCAAGCTTCAAAAGCTTCTCAACGTAGCGTGAGGAACTGCTGTGTTCACGTTCTCACGGAAACCTGGCTGAACCAGACCACCGCGAACCCTCTAGCTCCAGCTGGAGGAGCTAATGCTACATCCAGCCGACAGAGTCATTTTGTTAGCCAGTAAGCTAAGGCGAGGTGGTCAGGCTGTGTAGCTATAATGGATTATGGTGCCGCGATACCACGGTAGTTTCAACTCACTGCTCACAACACAGAGATAATGGCTGTGAAGCGCCGACCCTTCAGTTCACTCCACACTAAGCCAGGATGTGGATTTGCGGAATATTCCATTTTATTTGCGTTACATGACTTCAGTCGCAGCCACGTTCAGCATTCATTACCCACTCTTGTGCCCCCTAGTGGTCACAAGGCCCTAAGCAGGAGCTTAGTCTGCTTATGCCTTGACCCTATGCCTCTGTACTTGCCCCTTCTCTCGTTTTCCAATAGTTATCTAACTCTCTTCTTCTATCATGAAAATGTGATACATACTGTGCACCTTTCATTTTGAGGCAGCAGGAAGCTCTGCCAGAGACCTGTGTGCGTTGTCACAAATCTCCAGTCGCTGATACAAGGTCGATTCAAAATCATGAATGACTTCAAGCAACTCTTAAGGGGCTGCAATGTAGAGAACCTGCTATGCTGGTTTGATTCATTTCCTTGAAAAAAGCCAAATCTCTTAGTCATCTATCAGACTGCTTTGAGCAGAATGACTGGATGGAAAAGGGTTTTAGCTGAGCTATCACCTAGACAACACTCCTCAGTTAGTTGCCATATAGTACAATATTTGAATGGATGCTGGCGAACTTTGGAGAGCACTTTCAGACAAGAAATGTGTTGGTGATTGTTTTATAAAAGCTATAACAACCTCGAGGATAATCTACTGTTATTATGCTGCCAGCGCTGCCAGGGTACTCAGACCTCCTTTTGTACGCTGCCTTTTGTGTTACTATTTAAATCATAATCACAAGAAGGAAGGGCCTTTCAGGTACTATCACTGTATTAAGCATCTAATTTGGAAGCAAGCCGCATGAAATGAATAGTGTTAATTTCGTAAGATATTACAAACAAAAGTCCATGTTAGGTGAAGTCCTTTTTAGGGCGTGTATTGTGATTTTATGGTTAGGGTTAGAATTGTCACATTAGTGCTGATGTCAACCATAAGACCATAAACATTTTACGGTAGTTTATGTGATTAGATATACTGTAGGTTGACAAAAAACGTCAATGTTTTATAGAGCATCATAGTCAAACCTCAGCAAACTGCTGTCAAATATAATTTCATTTAACTGGTTTTAGGCTGAAGGCAAATTAAAATGAAAATAAGCCACAAAATGACAGGTTGTGTGATTAACAATACAGCATTGTAGAAAGAGTGTCTGGTCGAGTGTTATTTATTCAACCAACACATCCACATAAATAAATCATGGAAAACTGACACTTAAGTCAGCTCTTGAGTGTCAGCACCGACAAATATTCATCCAGATTCCATATGTGACCACAAATATGCAAGGACTTCAGACAAAGTCAGCATAAACTCCATTTAATTCAAAACTATATCCTCGAAATGTATATTTCAAGTGCATTATTTCTTCAAGTTGCGTCTGAGGAAGGTACAGCATATGGATGACGGTGATTTGTGGCATGGGCTACTCACTGAGGATGATTTGATTGTCACTAGCCAGGTTTTAATCTTCATTTTCTATCACCACCTCTATTTCAAACACATTCCTGACCTTGTCTGTGACCAAAACAGCAGCGTAACATCACAATCATCTTCATTGTTGCTGTCATCTGCAGTAGAGGTTTCTTTTGACCAGAGTGTGCTGAGCCTGAAGGCAGTATTAATATTGCACTATAGCAACCCAAGCAGCAGGCGATTCTGTTATGGAGAAAGTCTGAATCAAAACACTTTGCCTCTCTTCATTTATACCTGTAAAGCTCTGCTTTAATCTTTTGTCTTATCTCGAACTGCTCAGTGTATTTGTTGAAGAATATGAGTCATAAGTCGGATCACCTGTGGAATATGCCACAATACTTTCACCGAGACTGAAATTGTTGTCGTATTGTTACAAGTAGAAGGCAGACTGTCAAAGTAAACTAATTTTAACGGATTGCTGTCCTTAAAAAAAATATTGTGTTAGAATGCCGTACCATAGAAATTCACTGAGAAGAGGCATAGGTGCAAATCACAGCAGGCGAGTAAATGATTATAACCATTTTCCACACATCTCTGATGTGAAAATGCCATAAATCCATAAATTAAAAACAAAACCTTATCTTGTTCTCTTCAAATATTATAAAAAGACGTCTCCAGTTTATGTGTTTTAAATGACATCTTATGCAATAAAATATCTTAAATGTCACCAACAAATTAAATTTGTTGGAAATGAATCTTAGCACCTTAGATAGATGTGACCTTTTAAGGTATTCCAAACAACAACTAGGTCATTAAAGATAATCACTTCATGTTGAGCCTTTTTTAAGGGGGCGTCTGGTTTAAGGTGGACTCACCCAACAGCTATGTCTTGAGCTCTTGGATATCATAATTACATAGAATTTTACAATGAAAAGTGCCAAATGTATACTTTAAAAAGCTGGTAGAATGAAGTCAATATCAGTAGTTGTAATAATGGCAATGTAAGTCTCTTTTATCAGTGATTATTCTAATGAAAAATGACAGTGATAAGAGGAGCTAAGTTTAAATACAGCTGTGAGTGAAATGAGGGAGAGAAAATATCCTCACCCAAAGGTGATTTTTCTCATTCAGTACCAGACAGGAGGAGATAACTCTTGCATAATAGAGCTCAGGGTGAATCTGGTAATGTTGCATGCATGGTACTGAAATTCTCTCTTTTTTTTCTTCTTTTTAAGATTATTATTTTTTTAAATGTCTATGTTATTTCATGTTTGAATAAAATGATGATCAAAACTCTAAATTTTGCAGTTGCTTGAACTAGATCTAATCCTTGATGCCTGTGACATGCAAATGCGCACTTCATCAAAAGAAGTGCCCCCTTGACTGGTTTCACAATTCACTCAGGCTTTTGGCTTCAGTCTCACCCCTTTGAATGTGGACCAGGGAAAAATGCATTGGTTATAGTGAGAAAGCGTCAAGTGGCTGTTCTTTTTGGGTACAAAAGCATGACCTTCACACCAGAAGACAGGAAGTTAATTTTACATCTCATTGAGAGTTCAGTTTTAGAGCTGTGCGGCTCCCCTGCAGACAGCTGTCATGGAAAACTGGGATCTTCATAGCAGGGTTTAATCTGTCTGACCTTCTGGCACAGAGAAATAGATTACCTACCACACCCCCAGAGCCTGCACTCTAACTACCTGCATTGCTTTATGCATACCAAAAAGGGACATCTGACTGGCTGCTCATTAGTAGCTTTATGTACATCATTAGAGGTTTTTTTGTAATTTATCAATACGAGAAACAATGAGGTCCATCTGTGCTCTTTAAAAACAAGTCCATTTGATTATTGGATGACCCCGTGTGCATCTTAACATTTGCCAATCATATCAAAATAAGCAGAAGAACTCATCTCTGTTTTCCAATGAAAAGGGGATATGACTACTGCTTTTTCACACATCTCATCAACAGAACAAGAGAGTTTTCCTCATAAAAAATCCAGTGGACATTATGAATGAAATATCAAATTACAGACACAAAGTAATTTCTTCCATGGATTACTAAAAACAGCTTTCGCAAACAAATATGGATAAACAACTAAATGTGGTGTCTAATGTGATTTTAAAAAGTCTATAATTCAATTTTAAAGAAAAAGCTATTACATAATGGCAAAAGAGCTCAGCTTCCTGCTCATTAACAGAATGCATGTTTAGGGAAATGTGGAAAGAACAAATTATGTGAATAACTAGCTCAGAAAACAACACTTCTTTGACTTTACCTCACACATCCAACATCAGGAAAACCTGGATGTGTCATATTTTACCTTGAATTGGCTATATTGGAAGATCCAGCAAGAAATAATGAGAAGTGATATGCCAAAGCTTTGCCGGAGATGAAAAGCCTGAGGGTATCATGAATGCTCTAAAAAAAGTGCAGAGCAGTCTCCAGATTGGATGAGCCTTATATTCACGGCAAGCATATAAAATCCAATTTATTTGACTGCCACCAGCCCCCATGTGTGCTTTATTGGAAGGCTGACCCTGACTTGACCAAAGACAAACAAAGCTGCATTATATTGTTCACCCGTTGCATCTGAATACGAAGGGGAATGAAACAAGCCATTACAGTTTTATTCCTCCTATACAGCAAAACTTGTCTTGTGTTTACCCTTTACTTGAGGGTGATATAATTCCTCGGGCTATTTTGCAGTGAAACCCAGTGAAAGATAGAACAGGGACACTGAAATACAACAACATGAATAACTTTCCCAACTGGAGAGATCCAAGCGATTTTGTTACCAGCTTTGCTCAGTGGTCACAAATGTAGTTTTCACGTTGTTTTGACTCTGGCAAAAAGCTTGAGTTCCTCTTTCATTTCCCCACGGTTGACAACCCCAGCAGCCCTCAGCGGGACGGGGAGGATAGAGGTGAACGTGTCAGTGTGAAATGAAATGCTCTCTATCTCCTGAGGGAGGTCCCTGCTCTATGTGGCCCGCCACTCAAGGAGAAATAACATTGCGGTGTTCACGGATTTGTGAGGCAACTTGTGTGAAAAGACGGACATTTGACTGTGAAGTAAAATCGTGTCAGCGCGCTCAGGAAAAATGTTGGCAGAAACCTGTTCAAGTGTGTTAGCTAATCATCCCATCTGCCTTTGTGTGTGATTGTACACCAGATTTAAACCTTAATCCCTGATCGCTGATAGTAGATGAGGCCTAATCCATGAGGAATGTGACTGAGGCATCCTCTGAACATATTGGGTAGCTACCATGCCCCTAAAAATATTATCAAGCTCAATCATAGGGGACAGCAACATTTTATGAGGTTGTAAAATGACAAAAATCACTGCTGTTGGAAAAATAAACTTATAATAATTCGATAAACCAGTTTTCCCCACCTGATGCTCACAGTTTCAAGGTTTTGTTCACTGAGTCCAAGATGCAGTGTAACACTGTCAGGGAAAGCGTCAATATTGTTACTGCATTACAGTGTAATGCAACAGGCATAATGTAAAAGGTTGTGTAGATTGCCCAAATGTCATCACAATCTTTTATACATTCGATGCCAATGTTTTGGTGGAGATCCAGGGACAAAAGAACACAGAGTATAGCCCTGCTCCCCAGAACAGTCGTCCCAGAGTTTCATAGGAAATGATGGTCACACTATATCAAGGAGAACCTCTTTAGCCTTTCTGAGTTTTCCCTTCTATGTTATAGCTTTCCGTGTATGTATATAGTCGACATAGTAGACAAGTACACGCCAGAGGGATCAGAGAGAAAACCTACTTTTCTCTTTTGCATGAAATTCCTTATTGGGGGTCCAGGGCTGCAAAGAGTTTTTTTTTTTTGCTTATAGGCTGGCTCCAAACTCTTGAAAGTATTAAAGCAGCACAAGAAGAGCAAATCAAATTCTTTAAATATTAAGGAAAGGGCTGCAATGCTTCATATCTTGTTTCCTTAGGACTTTCCTTTACTAAAGGACATGTGTTTAGACAATTTTACCAGCTCTTATGGCTGCCACGTCTGGGTATACTGGGTCAGTTCACTCAGTTATGAATATTCATAAGTAAAAAAGGAAAAAAAAGGCTGCAGACTGCCAAACGGACAGTAGCAGAGCAAAGCCAGATATGGGTGGAAGGGGCAGAACATGAAGTTGGCGGCAAGTTTCCCTCTGAAGCTGACCAAGCAGAGCCCAGTGTGTGCTTCAGAGGGAACATGGGGCCTTGAACAGCCCTTAAGAAAAAAAAATATTGATGTTTTGGAGCATTGCAAGTTATCATCTTGTAACTTTTCCACATTAAAATGACTAGGGCCATGCTATATATTTTTTGGAGCTGTGTACTTATATTACACCAAATTTTTCCAGCAATATGTGATTTAAATGGTTGTGGTATGACATCATATCCCTTGTTGTGGCTACCTGCCAGAAGCTCAAAATTGACTTTTATCTAGTTTTGAACCACACGCTTTTTTTAAAATACATTTGGTCTTTTTGAAGTATTTATTTTTACCAGATGAGTTTAACCAGTCATTGGTCGTTTTTTACCCCAAGTTATCAGAGAACAAAGCCAGAAAAATGTTGGACCACAGGAGACGCCCTGTCCTGTGTCCAAAGACAGTCGGTAAATCACTGATATAAAAAAAAAAATAAAAAAAATGGTACTGCTTTGTGGGTGTCTCTGCCAACTTTAATCCCCTGCTCCATTTATTATGTAGATGAGAACACCTCTGCTGATAATTTGGCTGCTGGTAAATCTGATGCACATCTGGTTCATGAGTTATTAAAGAAATAAAAGTAAGCAGTGTCAGTTTGTGGCTATTCCCTGCCCACTGAAAAGTGTTGGTGAATCAGTGATTCTTGAAGTCAAACTGCTTGTTTGTGTTTCTATTGGTTTAATTGCCATCCATTTGTTATGGACAGGTTGATACATCAGAGGATAATTTGGCTGTTAGTAAAAAAGTTCATAATACATCAGAGAAACAAACAGGATAAAGGTTATTCAAAGCCTCAGCTCTCAACCTTTCCATGACGTCTTTCTTTGTTTGTTGTCAGGAAAGGCAAACACTTAATTTAAACGTGAACCTGCTTTTATTCAGTGTTCTTTTTGGTTTTAATAATAACACCGACCGAAGGAGCCCAAATTGGGAGATGCTACTGTAATGGTGACGACAAACCATGATCCCACGCGATTTCATGACGCCAACCATCGCTGTCCTATGTGTCACTGAGGCATGTGAAATCTTTTTTCGTGGATGCCAAGAATGAAACAATAAACACTAAAAAAATACCATTATGACATAAACACTCTTAATGTGTTCAGGCCAGCACATCTCATCAAAGGCAATGTCCCTGCCAAAACATATTTGCCTTTTAGATATCAGTAAAAAAAAATGAATTCTAGACGTCTTCCCATCAAAGTCTACTAGCCATCCATAGCTAATCACGCAAAATCTAATCAGGCTTCATGATGAAAACACATCATAATCATAATTTTCGTCACATGTGATTCCAGAGGAAGGCATATAAAAGCAGTCATCTCATTTCTGACCAATAGTCTTGTCAGCCTTGCTGGCGAATATTGCTGGGAGGTTTTATCAGCTGTATGTAGCTACTTAGTTTACATTTAAAGGAATGTCACGTCCATGAGTGGGTTGAAAACATTGTCTGGCTGACTTTTTAATGTTTTCGGCTGACCTGTTGTAAAAACGGACGGATTTCATGATGGATATATTTTACATTAGCTTGTGTGCATGGCTTTCATCTATTTTCAGAAACATCTTTAACCCCAAATAAATGGAGATCTAAAGTCTGTATCCTGTAAAAAAAAAAAAAAGTCTTTAGTTTGTTGCCACTTTCTATAAAACAAAGAAAACACAACTGGTCTGCCAGGATGTCGGATGTTGATTTGTCCAAAGATGATGTTGTGGTTGTGTTTGACTGACGTTGGCCGCGGCTAGGCTAGCTAACACACTGTGGTCAACTTTTCTTCTGGAGTTCTTGCAGGAATGACGACTTGAAAACCAGGATGGATGGATTGTGTTAGTTTGGAGTCATCGATGTTAAGGTGTTACCGGGATCCACGGTGGATTTATTTGGCATGACGAGGAATATTGCACCATTAGGCAGCTGTGCATTGGCTTTAGTCAATAGACTGAAAATGAAGGACAGGGCAGTCCAATGCAAGAACAGTCCATATACAAACATCTTATTAATCCACATTGTTGCAAACGGAAGACAATTTCGGAGCTACCACAGTGCCGAGCATGCAACAGGTGGAGTTGGTCCAAACACTAGGTGGGTAGTAGCCTAGCATGCTAAGTTACATTTACTCCGTTGCATTTACTTGAGTAACTTTTGGGATAAATTGTAAGTTACTTCTACGAGTAGTTTCAGCGCAGCATACATTTTACTTGAGTGTATTTGTGAAGAAGAAGCGGCACTTTTACTGCGTTACTTTGAGCTACATTCCACTTGTTATCGATCCAATGCCCGATCTGTTTGTTTAGGCTGTTTTGGCGGAGATACATGACCGCACACAAAATCTCTGCGGTAAACAGGGCGGCCACTCCGCCTCAAAAATTAGAGGAAACTCACTGCAGTCAGTAAATGTGTTCTGGCTGTGAATCATAGACGTTATAAAAACTGTGAATAAGATTGTGTAAAGTGCTGTTATGTGGGGGATAATGACAATGAGGGGCAAAAAAAAATTAACGGGCGACGTGGAGACGTGGACCGTCCGACGCAAAGCGTAACGTCACCCACACACACAGGGTCACAGTTGGCTAGATAGACACACACAGGCACGCACAAGAGTTCATGGACAGTTCAGACCTCTGTATGCAAGTATAGGCCTATAGGTTATTGTTGCTGAATTTGTCTTAATTTATGTTACTTTGTCAAAATTTAATTTATTGTCTTAAATGTCTTTTGGCAATATCGGAATTTTTTCATTGCTATTTTTTTTGTGTAAGCCTCCATTTGTGCCCTGATCATTAAACAAGTGAATCAAAGGTTACTCTGCTCACTACTTGAGTAGATTTTTCACCAAGTAGGCCTACTTTCTTACTCTTACTCAAGTAAATGTTTGAAAGACTACTTTTTACTTTTGCTTGAGAAACAGTATTCTAAAGTAACTATACTCTTACTTGAGTAAAATCTTTGGCTATACTCTACCCACCTCTGCACAGGGACAATCTGATTGTTTGGTAGTCTCACTAGCCAGGGCGGATTGCAACATGACAAAAAGACATAGGGGCTGCAAAGGCAGAGATCAGATTGCAGAGGTAGTAAGAAAATCTGTTAAAACAGTGACAGGAACCAGAGAGCAGCGGCAGCATTCATTCAACCGGAAACGAATGCCGAGAGCTGAGAGGTAACTTTACTCAACTGCATCAGTGAGAAAATGTTGTGTAATGTGACCTACGCTTGCATTCCTCTGATGCCATGTATTTATGCACCATCCTGAATCCTTGTCGTGTTATAAACCGTATGTAGTGTCACAACCCTTTGAACAGTGGGAAGTTCCCTCAGGTAAAGTGTGCAAAGCTGTGGAAATTTCGTAACGTCTTCATTAAAGGCTCAAAAATGTCTGCCATGAGCCCTCAGAACACGTCACAAAGTCTTTGAGTCTGTGAATGTGGACATTGACATTGGTCTTGTGTCCTATTATTTTGCCCACATTACCTGTCACCCCACATGCCGGTGACTGTGGGGTTACCACTGATGTGTGATGATGATGTGTCCCCAGACCATGGAGGCAACATTAGCACCACCACTACTAGAGGTTGTAGCCAGGCATGATTAAGAACTGCTCACTTCAACCTTTAATCTTGCGTTGCTGCTTTTCGGATGGTAAAAGACAACACACTCCAGACTCTTTAAAATTGTGGATTTCTCTAACTCAACCCTCATGCACACTTCAGCATGTGGAGGAATCTGAAGCAGCCTACTTACAGTTGCTAAGCTGTGATTGGATAATTGCTGTCTGAGGAAGGGATTTAGTGAACAATAAGGACGCCCACTCAGTTAAAACTGAATGTGCTTGTTCTTGTTTGGGATGAAAGCATCCACCAAATGACCACAGTAGTCATTCCCGTATTCGTTATGAAGTACTACCGAGTGGTGATGGGTATGATTACTCATTACATAATCTCACCCTGCATTCAGGCCATCACTATGCGCATGCACAAATTTCAGGAGAGGCACACATTTTCCACTTCACACAAATCTTTCCAGGGTTGTGCCTGTGCATTTTTTAATAATTACTTGAAATTAACCTTTTTGTTAATTTGAAATACACTACTTCTCTTGGTAATAATTTAGAAAAATGTGAACATAAATTCAAGTGCATACTTTTAATTATGTAAAGATTCTCTTAATTTGTCTTTTTTCAAACGTCTCCTGATATAACACTTTAAAACACACATTAACTTGTCATTAACAATTGCGTTACAGGTTTCACATTGAAGTTACTCTGTATTCTGAGAACAGTTAGAGCTGCAATTTTCTCCCTCAACTGGAAAGTTAGTTTCGCAGTCTGACCACACACATTACTGCTGAAATGAGGAGCCTCCTTATCTGAATGCATGCTGCTTCTTGATACCATTATTTCAAGTCTTTCTCTCTTAACTGTCAGCCTTTTTTGTTGCCTAAGGCAATTATATCTTTAATTGAACCTGTTCAGTGTTTAATTGGACACCTTTTCCTCATCATATAACATTATTCTCTATTTAATAGATATTTTTGAACTCTTTCAGGCACATAAATACACCATCAAAATTACCCATCCACCTGCCTTAAATGTGGCAGGGGCATAATCAAAATGTTCTGATGGGTTTAAAATAATAAGAAAGATTATTTTTGTTGCTGGTTTTAATGAGGACAAATTGTAAGGTTGCAACATTTTATGTCTATCAATTGGAAACAGGACTTAATACCAGGAAAGCACTCTTTAACTTTCGTAACTTTTAAAGGTAAAGAGAAGTTTTTCTTCTAAATCTAGTCTGCACATCAAATGACTGCTCCATCCAGAATAAATCATTAAAAGGATACAGTATGTCTTTACTGATTGTCTGCAGTAAAATGTTCATGATTGTTGCTTGTTCCAGTTCACAGAGAGGTCAGAGGTCAGCTGAGTTACAGAAGCTGGTGGAGATTGACCCTTTTTAAGCTGTTGTGATGCCTCGTACGCTACAACACGCTGCTGCCCCAGGGTAAGTGCCATTCATTTAAGGAAAGTCACACGTGTAAATCTCACTTTGACCTTTAATAAGTCCCCCACCCTAACCCCCTCCCCTTTTTTTCTGTTGCATCCCACCTGTAACGTGACATAAACAAAAAAGGCCCCTATTTGACGATTGAACTTCAGATGGATTCATGTGCTGCCTTTTATCTTTTACTGCAATAAGTGAAAACTAAGAGAGTGCAAATAACAAGCTGGCCATGTGTGAGCATACAAATAAATCATTTTATTCTCATTAGCTACAGTGATGTTGTTACCCTCATTAATGTTTAGTTAATTTACTTTTATGATCAAAGCAAAACAAAGGAGTGGCAGTGTTTTAAGCAAGAGAAAAAACTTAATTTGATTGTGAGTAAAAATCAATGAACGAACAACATTAAATTACAGAGATTAAATGGAGTTAAAAAGAAAAAAAGGAACATAAATGAAAAATAGTCTGCCAAACCCACCAGTGATTATCTACTGCACTAGCAAGAATAATTTATAATATGACAGTTTCTCCTAAGGGATAAACTATTATGTGTTGCATTCATGTTTCAAACTGAAAATCTATAAACTGTGTAAAAAACTGATATTTCTCCTCACTATACAGGCCAAGTATAAGTGCACATGATGAATTATTCAAAGATTTCATCTTCAAGATCAATTTATTTTTCAGTGTATTTGCTTTTAAAGGAAAAAGCTTTCACTGAGCCATGTTTGGACCTTAACAATTTATAATTTTAAAGTAGGCTCCAAATTCTATAGCTATTTGCCGGTTTATACGGTAATTTTTTTAATGATTGTCACATCAATAAAGACCTAAAAATTCTAAACGGTAGCCTACACATCGACAACACACTTTCCAGAACCCTAAAATGTATTCAGATGCAAACACTGTCAGAGTAGAAGTTTCATCTTATTTTTCTGCGACAGAGGAAATTACAAAGATTTCAGACTCTAATAAAGACTGCATTAAGGTATTTGGAGAAAGGGAATTGTCGATATGGTGGCCTGATGGCGCTCAAATCACTTGTAAAGCTATTACAAATGAAAAGGTGTAGGATGCCCTCAAGAAGATATTGGCTGCTGAAGTTAAAAATCCAAATTTCTCCTTCGAGTTGAGTAGAGAGCTGAAATGATATGTGATAAACCTGAACAGCATGGCTTACCACAGAGCATATGACATTCACAGTATTTATCTGTACATATACCCTAAGATACATAAAGGCTATGACTCAGCCATGACGGGGTATCTTTTCTCATCAGAGCTACTTATTGTTTATTCTCAGCAAAAAGCAATTTGAACCAAGTACGCATCTAATAAATGGAGTGGCCTGTGCTGGGGCTATATCCCAATAATATGAAGGCAATTTGTAGTGGGGGGATTCAAGACCAGAGGAAATCAATGAAAAGACAGAGCACAATGATAGAGCCCCTAAAAACTCTTACATTACACCGCTGTCTCTCCTGACTGTGTGAGACCCTGACACATGGAATAAAAAGCACCATTTGTATTCTGCACAGTGATGCTGTGACACAGCCAAGACAATGGTTTGTCCTCTCACCTCTCCCCAAATCAGTGTGGATTATACTTCTGATTAATGTCATATCGGCTCAGGACATACTTATTTTAGTTCTTCCCCCCAAAATGACAAATTGCCGGTTTTTCTGTTTGTGTGCCCCTGTGTCTGTGCGTGTGCGAGTGTGTATGCAAGGTTTCATCTGGGTTATGTATCCAGGGCAGCTCTGACCGATGTTCTCTTGTAAACCAGGGGGTAGGTGTAATTTATCCCTTCTGTATGATCCAGACGATTGCCATTTTTTTTCGCTCGGAGGTGATGTGGCAGCCAGGAAAACTCTTGGTAAAAGAGATGTGAACCAGAACACACACATAAAGAGTGCGTCTACTCATATATAGGCACTTACTGTAATTTGAGCTTTATGTTTTTGCCTGAAGTAGCTTACAGCTTGTGTTTTTGGAGCCAGGCTCTTTAAATTTGACCACTACAATAAAAAAATACCACATGCTGAAAAAGCATTTCAAACAGTTCATGTCTGGGATACATTATACTTTTTAATTAAATTAGTAAATTGGTTTCATGAAATCAATAAACATAATGTGCAAATAAAATGAAGGAAATATATATATATTTTAACAAATAACTCAAACTGTAGTGAATAAATTAAATATATACAGAGGACGTAAAACCTTATTTTAGTGGGCACTGGGCAGTGGAATCAGTTTTATTTATACAATGCAGCATACAGCATATGCTCACCTTGACTGGGATGAATCCATATTATAATATATTATAATACCACACTCCTGCATTGTTCAGTTGATAGGTCATCATATCAGATGTGCATGACATTTGCTGGCAACTATTTCACGTGTAATAAAGAAGAAGCATCAAAATAATAATAGGAATTCTGCATTTCCATACTGCCTCCTCATTTTTCCCCATATCCATGTGAGTAGTAAAACAGTGTGTGTGCTGTGTGTCACCTGATGAAGTGTGCTCATATAGCAGCGCGTACCGCCCCAGCACCAACCCCACCCCACCCCACCCCACCCCCTCCCCTCGTACACCTCCATCCTGGAGCAATGTTAGCCACGCATGCAGCCGGCAAGCAGAGGAGAGAGCCAGGCCAGGGGAGGAGAAGATGGAGTACGGCTCCTCCCTTTCTGTCTCAGGGTGACAAGGCTTCTCCACCACACCTTCACATTCATCTAATGAGGTGATAAAGTGAATGAATGAGGCATGAAAGGAGACATGCTGCTGGGGCCGGTGTGTTCCCAAGATGCCACTCCCCGCCCCACAACCTTTTGCTTCCCTGTATTTTGCTGTTGAGGACAGTATAGGAGGAAAAAGCTCAGAGGAGGATGAGGCAATTTGTGCAATGTGTCTGCAACACATTTATCAGTCCTGGCTGGCAACGCATACAACTTTCATATGATACATGTTTGTTGCGATTGGGCTGTGTAACAAGGGTGAGGATCATTGTGGAGTAAAGATTGTTGAAATCATTACAGCAATCCAATACTTGCCTCATTGTCGTAGTTAAGCCACTTTGGCTAAACCACTGCAAAAAGCAAATGCTAGAGCTTTACAGTCCCCCCCCCCCCAAAAAAAAGAAAAGGTATTGCTCACCCGACTTAACTCAAGTTCACACAATGAAGAAAATGAATTCATCCTCTTTTTGTTGGCGAATAATGCCAAGAAACAAAAGAGTCCCTTTCACTTTGACTGTTCAGCCATGTTAATGTTTAAGATTTGGCCAATTCTTTGTCATGCAAAAGGACACACTCAAAGCCCTTTTTTCTCTAGGAGCATGTGCAATCACTCTGAGAGATACCGAAGGAGTATGCCAGGCAGATGTATTAGGTGAAATTTAATTCAGCCGAGTTATTTAAGGAAACACACTGAGCCAAAATGACTTCTCACAAAAGAAAAGAGAAAAAAAACCTGAAGAAACGCTGTATATTTTAAAACTTTGGATATTTCCTTCTGATTTGCTGTACAACACTGTAGGTAATTGTTAAGTTTTTGAGCTGCTTATCTTGCTGAGACAGAGGAAATTTCAAAGTGAATGCATTTGTAATATTTGCACATCCGAGATAAAGAAATGGCTGTATTTTTAATTAGAAGTGTTAGAGTCTAATAAAGTCAGTGTTGAAGTGTTTTGGAGAGGAGGTAGTCTGATGCAGTCTGATGCAGTCTGTTAAAGCATAAAGAAATCAAATGCAGACCCAGGCTCATCATCAGCCACTTCCAACAGAAAGCCAGGGGGCATTAATCACTAATGGAGTTACCTGAGTCCAGCTGTTAGATGTGACTCAAATATTGACGTTATGTCAGTCGCATTTGCTACTTCCATTCAAAAACGTGAATTCTGAAACAGTATCTCGTGGCTGGAGGCCCAGTAAAGGTCTGTGTTTCAGACAGCTACTGGAGATTAGTGTGCTTTCTGGAAATAATGACTTTCTGCTAACAATCTAATCTGTCAGTCCAAACACTGAGAAAAGCCCTGTGTTTCACATCCCACTGAACAGATTGGCGGATTGTCTGTAGTCAAGACAGACAGTGGATCATATCCCTGCGCTGCCACCAGGGAGCTACCGAGGAGCTCAGGCACATTAACCAAATCCTCATATTAACGCTAACGAACTGGGAATTGTCAGGTGCAAGACAATCTCAAACACAAAAATCAGAGTTATGTTTTGTTCTCCTCTGAGTTGCAAATACAAGGCCTTGACGAAAGCACCTATACAGTGTGTGTGCATGCTGTCTGCTTAAATGGCAGCCACTGAACCTCATCTTGAAGATAACACTACCCGGGGAGGACAAGCGCAAATGCTTAGCCCAGGAGGCAGGCCTGGGAGTAAGGACAGCAGGAGAGCTCAATTGGTATTCCTGCTCGAGTTGCATCCCGGAAGGCCAGCCCTCATAAATAATATGATAATGCCGTGTTTCCAGTGCTGCTGAGGTTAGCTGTATGGCAGGGGGAGAACAAAGCACAGTGCTATGAGAGTGACCCAAGGTGAGCGGCAGCGACGGACAGCCACGGATGCTTCCTTTAGGGTGATTGCACCCGCCACCATGTCGGAAAACGTAGGAGATGAGGAGCGTTGACAAGTTTAATCAAACTGTGTCTGTCTTGACAAGTGCAAGATTTGAACTGTAAAAACGTCTGACAAGGAGGGGGGCCCTTGTTTATGCAGGAAGCACAGCGCTGCCGCTACTGATCATTTACCCCGGTTTGGGGATCTGTCTGTAAAACGCTTAGGCCCCCTTGTTTAAGCGGAGGGGATCTTAAGATACCCCTGCCTTGACCCAGTCTTTCAAAAACAAAACCATGCTCCTGCCAGATGGGGTATAAGAGCGGAAACATTGAATTTAACACTGCCACGGGGTGCAGAGATGGAGAAAATACAGGTTCGGTGTCTCCATGCAGCTGCAGCACAAAGGGGGCGACTGCTCTTTGAAATCAACATACAGTACACTGAGGCTTTTTGCAGAGAGCATAACTACTCAACCTGCTGTTTCTGCACCACAGCGGCATATTTTGACATCCACATCCTTATGCAGAGCTGATTCCTTCTCTAATGGCATCTTATCTCTTTGAGTTCACTGTAAGGATGATAGGGATGTTAACAGTGTACATATACAGTTATTATGCCAGAGGCAGGTTCTTTATCTCCTCGTGTTTATGTGTCCCTCTCTCTGTCTCTTGCCTTCATATCTATCTCTTATATGTCACATTCAGTCTTTGTGATATTTTTAGCCCCAGTGTCTATATTGACTGTCAGTATAGATATTGTTTTTTTTTTTTCATCCCAGCACACTATAGTGAAACCACTCAGAAGTAAGCAACATTTGCCCGCTAAGACGGAAAATGTAAACTGTAATTTAATAAAGTGCGAGGTGTTCCTCAGTGTAATGGATTTGCAAAGAATGTACTATACATGGAGACATCTTTTAGCTTCCATTGGCCTGCGTAACATTTTACATTATTGTGCTTGGGGGGATAGAGCTCTGATATAAATGCTGTGGTGCACTCAAACAGGCATATTTTTCCCCAAACAACAAGCCCGACACATTTTTATGATAGCTGAGACAGCATTATCTGTATCACCCCATGATCACTCAAACTATTTTCAGGTCTCCAGAGGCTTATTTCCAACAACATTTCAAAGCTGAGAATGTACATCTCCACATTAACATATCAATATCTTTATTTTCTTTTTTCCAAGAATATTGATGTGTTTATATTGACTGTCCCAAAAGAGCATTTACAAAATCCTCCTCCACAAAAACAAGTCACCTCATGAAATGTCTCACTGATATCCAGTGCTTACCAGCGAGTCCAATATCTGATTTATGTGAAAGATAGTTTTGATAATTTACATGCAGTTGTGGCATTTTTTTCTTTTGCAAAGGCACAGTTGATATTTCCTGTTCAGACCTGTAATGGATGTGCCTGTTAATAACACAAACAAGTAGATTTGTTTTAATTTCACCAGTAGGCTATATCAGTTTTGACAGCCACATCTCCACCGCAACACAACGTTAAAAACAGTGAGTCATATACTTATAATTTGAAAAGGAAGGTTGATATTCAGTGATAAGAAAAATAAACATAACGCATTTGGAACATTTTCAGACAAACAACATGACTTAGTTATACCCAAGCTACCCAAAACTTTGAAAGTTACAAGGCTGCAACATTTTATTTGTGGTCTGACCATCCACCACCTGAATCCCAATGCCCTCCTTTTCTTCTGTACTGTATTTAAATGACAAACTGCGGCCCGGTTCTAGCCGTGTCTGCTTCAAGTAATCCTTTCATGGTGGGGAAATTTATTCCTCTCACTTTTCATGCATGGAGCATGTATTTGCATTTTAAGACATTGTGCTCAATTTAGAAAAAAAATTCAAAAGGCCAGCTTTATAATCCAGTTAGTCATCCATCTATGGACCTACAACCATGTTCTCATACGAGCTGTTACCTCTTATAAATATTAGGATGCCTGTATACATAATGTTTATGTTGAAGAAATCTTTGTATAGAGATTTGTATCACCTTAATGTTTTTTTTGATTCAAGTCATTAGAGCAAAATTATCTGTACATAAACAATATTATCATAAATATTTTTCATCTAGAAGCACACATTATTCTGTGCATCACTTGAAAGTCAAGTCATGCGGTTTATGTTTACCATCAAGTTATTATCCCAGCATATTATATTGATATCCTACTGTATATCAGCAGTGTATCTAATATTATAAATTATTCTCAAAATGAATGCTAATGCAATGCTATGCTAAAGCAACTACACACTAATCCCAGCTAAAATTACCTGAGAGCCCCTTAAACGATGATGCTGACAGCTGTCAGCTCACACTTCGGCTGCACATGTTATGTTGAAGTCTGAGATGAAGCTTTTTGCCTCCTGGTTGGTTTTAAAAGCTCTGGAGATCCAGATTTACAGAGACTATAAGCATAAAATATTGAAAATATTGCAGCATTTAGCTGAAGATTTATTTAGGAGCTTTTGACAGCTGCTACCCAGCTAATAGCTCAATTTTCCTGCAGTGAATGTGATGGCCCCAGCTTCCCACCAGCTACAGCAGGGGTGGAAACCTTTTCACCATCATGGGCCATTTCCGTTTTTTATAACATCCTTTGAGGTTCATACTGTATGAAGTTATTGAAGACATAAATCAAACTAACCTCTTTAGTAAAACGATTGGAACTGCTTCTATTTGGTGAGACGTTTGATGTCAGATGGTAGTATTGATAATGCCACAACCACAGCTGTCTTTCCAGGTATGGGTCAGCCACTCACTCTTGAGTTGAAATGTGTCTTTGCATGAGTGAGTTTTGACAAGAGATGCTCACAGCAATAGGTTGTCCCAAACACAGATGCAAACTTCAGTGCATGTCTCCTCAGAATGGGAATATCCTGTGGACATACACACAGTTTACAGAGCTCCAGCAGGAGGAGGTTGTTGTTGTTGCTAGCTCTGAGCTCGTCACTGCTTTGCAGCTCAATGATTCCATGTTGTAGGTTGTCAGCCACATCAGCTTGTTCCACATGAAACGATGTAGAAAATATGTTCAGTCCCTTTTGTTTATTTTTCATGTCCTGGAACCTCTCGCCAAATGCCTGAAGGAGTTTTGCACACTCACCAGCATATTCTGTTGTCATAGCAGGCTTTTGTTCTCTCAGGCTAAGAAATGCACTGTGCCTCTGCCTCCTATTTGCACTTTAATTTTGCATGAAATGATCTGACATTTGAAAGCAGGGAGCTGAGAAGCTGGTTGGGACCTTGGAGCTTGACGTCCAGCTTTGAGCGGTACTCGGTAATGTCCACCATGAAGGCCAAATCACACAGCCACTTGCTATCACTGACTTCCACGACAGCCCCCCCCACGCTTTCCCCCCTTATCTCCATAAATTGTTTTACTTTGTCCCTCAGTTTGAGAAACCATGTGACCGTATTTGTGTGACTCAGCCATTGTACCTGACAATGGTAAGCCAGATGTCTGTACTCAGGTGTCTGTTTAGCTCTCTGCCTTTAATGAAATGTGTGCTGGAAATGACAGTCATCACATTACTGTACATGACAGATGACTCATTTATTTTTTCGTCCATGCAGTTAATCCCCATTGCAGGCTCCATCTGTGGTAAGGCCACTTAACTTTTCAAATGGTAGTTCAAATGTGTTCATAGCCAAAACTTGCTCAAACTAATCCTCACCATTGGTGGTGCCATGCGTGGCATGAAAAGACAGCAATTCCTCCCTTGCATCAAACTTGGCAGTAATCCCAAGCACAAAAAAGGCTGGTTGGGTTGTATTTGTTATGCCTGTTATTTCATCACAGGCCAGAGAGAAAAACTGGAAATTTCAATGTTTCTTCAATATCTCGTGCCATATCAGTAATCTGTTGTGTACTGAGTCTTCATGTGAAAACTGCCTGGTCAGCACCCAAACTCCACCAAAAGATTATCAACTTTATCCAAGCACACGTCCTTGCAACTCATCCAGTTTTGCCTGTTTTGATGTTTTGAAGCGAGACGTTCTGTATCTACTTCCTGTCTTGACAGTTGCCAGGATGCATGCCAGCGATGAGAGCTAATGACAACTATGTGCATGTTGTATTGATGCTGACTGCACTCTAAAAATGAAAACTTAAAGTTGTTGGCCTTACCATATTTTTTCAGCTGACTAATCAAAAAACATTGAGTTGTGTTGTAAACTAATAAACATTATTTATTTCAACTATCTTTTTCAAGTTTTTTGGCTAAAGTTGGCCTAACTTAATAACTTGAGTTAGCAAACCTCAAAACTGTGCATTTGAGGTCAGGACAAGTTCTAGAAGTTGAGACAACAAGAACTGGGGTCTCCAATGCATATCTGCAGGGGTTCCACCACAACGACACTGCTGCCATGTGCTGCCGACATCTCTTACACTTCTTACTCTCAAGGTGAGTATTTTGCTCAATATGGTACTAAAAGTCAGGGTTCACGTGTGCAGATTATACATTATTATATATTTATTGTCCCCCTCACGGCTAAAGAGAGTTGTAGATATGAATTGTTTACCAGTTAGCTCTGTTAGCTCCGTTAGCTCTGTTAGCTCCGTTAGCTCTGTTAGCTCCGTTAGTGCGGCTACAGTGGAACTGGAGCTCATTTATTAAACACAATGAGCAGTGCTACAAATAACTGGTATACTGTTTATGTGTGCCTCTGATGTTAAAGTTTAATGTTACTTTAGAGACTCATTTTTACAATTGGGTGTCATGTAAACATGAATATATGACATTAATTGTTGTTAATTGTCTTGGTGGACTGACAGGAGAAGATTGAGGTGCAGCCCATGGTCACAGAAATCCAGGAGAGATGGCCTGCCCTGTGTCTTAAGGAACAGGTAAGAAAATGTGTGTGAAAAAGTTGCTAACTATTTTATATCACAGAACTATTGCTTGCCTTATACAACGAGTAATTCAGCACCTTGCCAATAAAGGTATTCAGAAACTGACTACTTAAGAGAAAATCCATGTGAACTGGTTCGGTTGGATTAATGTGTGCTGTTTTTTGTTTATTTCAGATTTGCAGCAAGTTCTGATGTGTAACCAAGGAACTGTTGTGGACATTTAGAGCAGCCGTGCCAGGAAAAGGGACAAGACAGGGAGAGACGCTTGGCTGTTCTTGATGAACAGGTGAATTCATGTTATAAATATCATGTATTTTTGATTATGGTTCAGGGTTACCTGAGCAAGCCCTTAAAGGGATAGTTCACCCAAAATTGAAATTTCTCTCCTCGTGTCGACTAAGGGCTGGGAGAAGTTTCAGAGTTATCTGTCGCTTCTCTGAGTTACAGGGGGTCTTGGCATAGCAGTGCATGTCCATATAACGGTTGCAAATGGATACCAACTGTCTTCGTAACAAAAAGACACACCAAAAAACATCCAAATACCTCCATAGTGCTAATGTCCCTCTTGTATTGAAGCCCCGAAATGCGATATTGTCCTGAAAAAAATTAAATCTGTCTGTCCTCTTCCCGGTTCGTCCAAATTTGATGGATGCCACCCCAATATAAGACCTAAGTTTAAACTAGTCACAAATTAATCTCAGCTGCACTGTTTTTAACCAAATGTCCTATGGCTTTCCTGTGTCCAATTTCCAGACATCACAATGCATCAAAGCAGAGCACGTCTAGACCTCAGATTTCAGAGACACTTTTCCTGAAACGCCTGGTGAGTACAGAATGTCTGTTTTTATTTTTGGTCAACCATGAGTGCACATTAATTATCATGCACATATAATTCTCTATGCCATATTGCTTTAGAATATAGAAAAGATGAAATATCCACACCTTGGATTGTAGCTCCCAAAAAACTGTATTAATCACCAACGCCCCATATATTTTTGCCTTCCACCTACAGTAGCGTAACCCAGCTTAATGGCTGAGAGCCTCCTTTCTCCCTGGAACACAAGTAATTTATTTAACCAGCCATTTAATTTAAGGTTGAATATGGAGTTTTACCAGAATACCACAATCTATTGATCATTGTAGGCAACAACAACAGAAGAATAATTCCTGCAGTCCGTTGCCAGACCGCTGCTTAGTGTAGCACACTGTTGCTTGGGACGCCGCTCTGACCAGAGTAGCACAGAGAAAAACTATTTAGGATATTTCATTTCATTTATTAGTTTATTTCATAGGGACAGTGCACCACTAATCAACAGAGTTAAAAGAAAACTGTAAGTGGGGCAGAGTTAGCCAACAAGGCTAGTTACCTGATGTTTCATTTTTACCGCCATTGAACAGCTTCAGACTAATTGTGATGTTAGATAAATGACTTGTAGCTTGTTACAGGGATGAATAGCAATTAGAATCACAGGCAAAAAAACTGTATAGCACAGTAACTGTACACTACAGGTTTACTCAGGCTGAGACACAAATTTAAAATTACACGCTGACATAGGTGTTTAGTTATCTTAACAGTGTTTATATTGAATTTGGTTGAATTTCTGCTTTCAACAGGACACCGATCCAGAAGACAGACAAACAAAAGGGGTCCAAATGGGAGTGCTCACCGTGTTCGTGGATGGTGCACCGGCCTCGCTTCAAACTGTTAACAGCATTGCTGTGGTGTTGCTGTAGTGCTTTTTGACTGTGTTGTGGTTTGGACTCTTTTAACAAGTTTGGCCACACCAGTCTGCATCTTTTTGTTTGTGGGTGCAGTGTACAGTACTTGCACTAGATAGATTTAATCATATTTGCTGGAATATTGCATTAAATGTTTAAATAAAGATGTTTTACTTAACTAGTATTATTTGTATTTGTATTATTTGTTGTTTTAGTTGCCACAACTTGAGAGTATTTATAAGTACAACTTGAATTTTTGAGTTTTGATGCATTTGAAAGGTAACTTATCTGAAACAAAAATAATAAGTTGAGACTACTAAATTTTAAGTGTTTAAAAAACTCAAAATTTGAAGTTATCTTTAAGTTAATTTACAAGTTATCTCAACAAAAGATAATTTGTTGGCTTAACTTTATGTGGTTTTATTCAAAACTTGAGAGTTTTAGTTGGACTCAAAACGCAAAAATCTATTGCAGCCAGTTACCTAGAATTTTTGAGTTTTCACAGCCCTTTATTTTTTACGGTGTGTGATGTGGACAGGTGTATAGCTGGAAAGAACCACCTGGAAGGACACATTAGAGTTGCTTTTTGTGTTGAATTTTACATTCATGAGCAATTAAAGGGTGGCACAGTGGTCTTATAATTAATAGAAACCTCACCTTCCAGCAAGAAGGTGAAGGTTCTGGGTTCAATCCTCGGGGACAAAGCCTTTCTCAGTGGAGTTTGCATGTTCTCCCTGTGTAGAGCTGTCACAATCATGAACTTTTAGTTGACAATTAATTTTAACGATTATAAATAATTGTGACAGGACTATCCCTGTATATGTTTGGGTTCTTTCTGAGTTCTCCAGCTTCCTCCCACAATCCAGACATACACACTCGGCTGATCGGTGGCTCTAAATTAGTGTGTGAGTGTGAATGTGAGTGTGTTGTTTGTCTCTGTATGTTGGCCCTCTGACAGACTGATGACCTGTCCAGGCTTTACCCCGCCGTCATCCAATAGCAGCTTAGAGTGGCTACACTGAAAAGCATTATAGACAATGGGTGGATGGATTGGCCATCACAGCAAGATGAAATGTTAACCCAAAGGAAAATAACACTGTAAATCATAATTATATTTGGGCTAAAAGAAGCTTAATTCTACATTTAGTTTCATATGTAACTTTGACATGATTGTTGCTTCGAGTTACAGTACCATGTCAGAATATTTTATTAATGGACAAAACTATCAATAATTTAACTAAATCAGTATCGTTGCATTAACAAATAAATATCAATAAATCATCAGTTGGTCCAGCGCCTGCTCTAACACCACATATTGTAACATCACTGAAACACCACTGGTTTGCTGCTAGACAAACAACCTGCTGTGTCCTTTTCTTTAATATGATGCCCCAGTGATCCAAAAGCTCTTGCCGTCTGCCGCAAACAGTCATGGGGAGCAGGAGCCAGTGCTGCAGCCAGAGTGTGTCAGAGTTGATTTCTGCCTGTGGTGAGGGCAACACTCAAACCGCTCGATTGACAAAGTCTGCCTGGAGGCTCCATTTTAAGAGTTCCCCTGAAAGGGGAGGCCTTTTTCCCACAGTATGGACATGATGGAGACTTTACCTTTGCAGTGGTTAAAACACCATGAAATTCTCACCAGAGTTAATATTGATCTGCAACAAAAGTCATTCTTTTCGCGCCCTTAGAATAAGACACAAAAATATCTCTTAACTCCATCTTCCCTCCCACACATATATTCATTTCTGTGCATATGTGGTGTGTTAAAAGTGCATTCAGGGGTGGTGTTTAGCTCACTTGGTAGAGCTGCCGCCCCATGTTGAGGCTATAGTCCTCACTGCAGGCGGCCCTGGTTCGAATCCTGCATCGGGCAACCTTTTCCTGCATGTCATTCCCCGACTCTGCCTCCCCATTTCCTTTCTCTCTCTGTGCTAAAGGCATTAAAGGGGCAACGAGGAGTTTCTAGTCAGTTATAAAAAAGTCTCACGTTAATGTGGATGAATCTCCGCTACCCACACTTGTTAATGGCTCCATTTTCGATAAATATATCGTTCTGTCTCTATCGTTATTTTGTTATTATTAGTGGTGGCGGAAATGCTGGTCGAGCCGACCAGCGTTTCCTTTCGCGGCGAGGCATGAGAATAACGCAGCTGAATCGCCGTTTATGGTCGGAACTACGACGGTATGTGAACCTCTTTGAACCTCTGACTTTAATTATTGATGAATGAAAACATGAGTCCGTCTTGCGCCGGTCAAAGAATTTCACGGTGTGCGCGGAGGCTCATAAATGTAGTGTGAAAACGCTTCGCTTTTCCAAAACTCCTCGTTGTCCCTTTAAAAGCCAAAAAAATATACTTAAAAAAAGTGCATTCAATGACATTTCTTTCATCGCAGAGTAGAAAATGGTCATAATAAACAGCATATAAAGGAGATTAATAGTGTTGTGATTCACCACAGACACTGACAGAGTCTGCTTTTCAAAAGTAACATCATGACCTTTTGCTCTTTTACATCCATGGGAAGTAGGCCGCCCTACAAGGGAGAGGGACAATGCACTGCTACAAGGGAACCATTGACATTATTATTCAAATCTATTCACTTGTGATTATTACTTTTTAATTAGTTACCTTACTCTCTAGCTCCCTCATCTCTGTCTGGAAGATTGGACTTTATAATTGTACTTAACAGGGCAGAATTATCTTTTAAAGATTGATGGTGCTGATTTCTTGGTACATCTAGAGTCCCTTTAGCCTTTTTAATAGAAATTAAAATGTATAAAACTATTTTGAAACTGGAAAAAAACAGATACAATATGAGAATATCATATCTGGCAAACAACAAAGGGCATTGGCAAAAAGTGCATTTTAGATGGTAGTATATTGTAAGATAAGCCAACAAGCCTTTAAAATCTAACCAAGAAGAACACAATTTTATCTGAAACTTAGTTTTTACTTTAGCCTCAATTCAACTTCACATGCAAGGCTGAATTACCAACCTTGGCCTTATGCCTTGTGGCTTTCTTTACCTCAGCTGTTGCAAATGTAGTTGAGAGGTTGTTTATGGCACAAATTTGGAATGTGACTTTGAAGACATTGCTGTGTGCAAAATATGATTTCATTCTTTCAACCATGATTATGTCATATTCACGCTTACAAGTTGCACATTCTTGCAGTAATTTGTACTCAATCAGTTTTACACACAGCAAAACCTTGGGCCACAGTTATTCAAGCAAATCACAGGTTATATAATGTCTCTCCAACAGTTGCACTGTAAAATGTAGATTTATAAAGTAGTGATTGGGTTCCTTTGAGGATTCTCTGTGGCTGTAGAGCATGACAGGGCTATGGTGTGCTGAATTCTTCCAGCATTGGTCACATTGCTAGGTGCTCTTCTCTCTTTTCAGGTCAGTGCCAATGTGGGACGCTGCAGGGGCATTGGTGCGAGAACACTTGAATGTCCATCAATATACTTCACTCATGAGAGACATGTGTTGAAAACCCCTGTAGAAGCAGAGAAAAAAGAATGAAGTGTGTTATCACAGGGGGGGAAAAAGCCCACTGTGTGAATGACAAGCCTCAGTAAGGCAGGAGGACATTGCATTGCCATGCTGACATTCATTCTGGTGGAGAGCTTACTGCCAAAGATATAACAAACCCTGTGGTGCTTTCACGGGAAGCAGCAAACACACACACACACACACACACATTGCTAAGCTTCAAAGCTCTTGTCAAACCACTTTAACCTCACCCCTCTCTGCACGTGACCCTTAACCCTCACCTTTGTTTTGCTCCTAGACTTTCCTCCTTGCATCCTGTGCCAAGCCAGGTATTTCCAATTTGCCCCTGTGCCCTGTGGGCTGGAGGAGCTGCAGTGCTCTGGCTGTGAACCGTAGGTGTGACATGGCAGATGGAAGGAGCGGTGGGAGTCTAGGTGAATCCTTCAGTCCTGCAGCAACTCCCCCGGGCTGCGAGTGGAAAGTGACCGAGGTAATTAATCCATTTTCACCACTTTTTTATCCTCCAAATATTGAGCCTCCTGGGAAGAGTGTTCACTGAAGGACACAAGTACACCAAATTCCATTTCAGCCTTTTCTCTGCTCACATGAAGTGGCTGGGGAAGGAGTGGGGTTGTGTAAAGGCTGGAAAGTAATGCGTGATATAGCCATGTTAAATGGAGGTCACGGTTGTAATGCTGTGGTGAAATACTCTGAGCGAGGTACAAACTTTATGTACATGTTCCTCATGTATCAATCAAGTGACATTGTAATGCATGAAATATTCCAAGAGACTGGAGAGGGTAATCTTCTTAGACAAAGTGTTTGAATATTGGACGGTCTGGTGGCTGGAGCCTTATGCATCAGCCTTCTACTAGGCTTCATCCAGTTTGTTGCATTAATTGTGATGCAGCTGAAATGTGAAAATCAAGTTGGCTGCCCACAGTTACAGCACATTATCCTCATTTTTGTACCCACAAGCAAGTTCTACATACCATTACAGAGAAACCCAGAAATTGGTCGAAATAATCACATTTTCCTACCCCTCCTGGCAATTTCCCTTATGAAATCTGTTCAGATCTTAGGGGTTGCACAGAAATTTCCATGTTGCATCATAATGAAAACTTTGGATCAAAGGAAGGAACACTTTAAATCTGTCTCTATAGATTAGCAGTGTAACAGCAAGTATTAATTCACAGAGAACAAAGGGGCACTGTGCTGTACAGGCATGTACAAGACACAGCATTAAGCTTGAGGAGAACCAGGTGCACAGCAAAGTAACAATAGAACATCCAAGGGGAAAATAAATATAATCATTCAGCTTTGTAGCAGCAGGTATGAAACAATTGAATTGAGATTCAGCACAGTGTTGACATCCGATGAAGGGACATAACCTCTGGTCAGCTGGGGCCATCAGTGGAGAGCTTAACGTTATAAACAAGAAAATGCCCAATGCCCCTTCGACTTTTTTACATTTTACTTAATAGTTGAATAGACTAGCTGGGGTTTCTCTTTGGAATAGCATTTGTTATTGCTTTATAAAAATTATTGAATCATATTGATTTTTATTTATCTATTTTATCAAGGCTACATCTTGTTATGTTTTTCTTGAGGCTAGTAGGTTCTTTTGTAAAGCGCGTTTAGTCTGACACTTATATTGCAGAACAGAACATGAGAAAATAAACTGTTAAAAATAGATTATAATTGCTAGATAGATATGAGTGCTGATACTGTAATATTCATTTTATCCACATGCACTTTATTATTACAGTATGACCCTATAATAAATGGGAAATTGATAAAGGCACATAGATGGGTGTGTATATTAATTTTTATGTATTCATTGATTTATTTGATATTATAATGTCTATAATTTAATTGTATAATGTCTTTCATCATTTAAACTCTTTGCAATCATTAATAGATTAATTATCTTTCCATGTTCCATGTTCTTCAGACATAGCAAATCTCCATTAGTATACCTGCCCAAGAATGCAACAAGTCAGTTTAGCATTAAGTCAAAGGATGGTCATTTATAGTATTCAAGGAAGTGAATGAAAATTTTGCAAAATCCGTTTTACCACCTCAAAATGAGCAGGTCCATAGGGTCCATTTCTGACAAAAAAAAAATCTCTTAATCTGTTTCTGTTTTACGAGTCTGCTAGGATGTTGGCCAACAAGTTGAGAAGAATCAAAAAGGGAAATAAATCACACAAATTAAAATATATGATAGAGAACCAACGTTACACTTCTGAATTCTGGATTATAATACTGCAGCAAGGATCCTTCAAAAGATAACTTGTCAAGGGTGACCTTTTGGCCCCCTCTAACAGCCACTGCAAAGAAGGCAGTTGAACATAAAATGTCTCTGCTTGAGTTTTGGGGAGAGAATGTCACATTTTCATGTTGCTCCTCAGATACCCCTAGCTGGGGCGTAACAATGCAGATGACTGATTACTTTTCATCTTAATCCCATCTTCCTGCATACTGCCCATGCTGTCAATACTCAGACAGATCTCAGGATATAAACTTAATTTGCACAACAGCAAATCTGTCCCTTTGAATTGACAGTCACTACAGTCAGAAGAAAGCATTAGTGTATTTTTGGATCATGATAACTAATGCAATGGTCACCCTCATCTGTGGTAGTTATATCAGTTATATTGGCATATGGAAGGGCAAGCGCCTTAAACTTTTCAAAAGACTTTTCCATTCCACATGACTTTGATGCAGTCTCTCTCTTACCCACAGATAAGTCAATTGATAATTCAGTTGTCTGGCACTGTGAGAGAGTGGGCCCAGTTCAAGAAACACTTTGGTTTCCATTACTTTTTCCTTTTAAGCCCCATGGTATCCAATCATCTTTTCCACCCGTCTTTATTTGATCCTGCATTTTAAGAATGTCAGAGTAGGGGTATCAAGTGCTTTCAGGATCTTTTTTATCTAACTGTTTGCGTCATTTGAACATTGGGAGGTTGTTATTTATCTCTTTCATCTCTCCAAGCTCCACCCTCGATGTGCTCCACCACATACAGAATCCCAGTCTGTGTAGGGGCCTGGGGCTGGTAATGGATCAAGGGTGATACGATTGCATGTTGGGCATATTGCAAAATCTGTGCATAGAAACAAAATTAGTTTTAATTTGTCTAAGTTAGTGTTTCAATGACTGCATAAATCAGTGTGTACATTATCCATTTGTTCAGAATTCAGTATAAGATTTGAGAAAAATAATGAGCTTCGGCTTTAAAGGAAAACCAACCCTTCTAAATTCCTAAATATCTTCCATTGTTAAATGCAAATCAAAGATTAAGTTTCCTCAGCAATGCAAACAAGCTTGATCTAAAAGAAAGAATCTTATAGAGCATGAAAAGCTGCTTGGAAAGTTCAAATAGCACCAGCATCATTAGCAACACTAAGTAACAGCATCATCAGTTTATTGTCACAGATTAACACTGTCACATTGTGACATAAATTAACAATATAAATGGTTAAAAGAAAAGAACAAAGCACAAATATCTTGAGCTCCTTTGATGACTGATAGAAATCTATGAAGCAAAAACATCAAAATGAGCCTGTCATCATTTACAAACTACAGCTTCTGTGCCAAGTAATCTCTGTCAGTGCATAGTGTAATCAACAGTATTAAAAGCCCTGGAAAGATCTATAAATAGGCAACAATAATTACCTCTGTCTTCAGTGAATGTCAGTCCACCTGCCTCCTGACTGGCAAGCTTTGTATTTGCAGCAGGAAACAAATCAGTTGAACGTGTTTGGCTTGTACTGTATCCAATAATATGTTCATAATATAATCTTAGTGTGTGTCTCTTAAATTCCATTGTTCGCTTTTCTATGCTTGGGCCACATCTGTGGAATTTGTTGTACTGAATGATTTCTAACATCAGCCAAATGATTTTTGAGGGATGATCTCTGTGATAGGAACTAGGAAATACACCTTTCTGTAACGACATTTCATTTCAATATTTCGGTCCAGACAAAAAAGGTGGATCCACCACCGACTGACACCATTCCTAGGCCAAAGCTACAAGAATAGTTAAAAACTTCCAAACCAAATTACTGCATCTTGATGCAAACACTAAACCAAAGTGACAAGGAGTTGGATGACTCTCTGTTCTTTCATCCAGTAACTCAAAAGATACTTAAAAATCTTCCAGTACAAAATATCCATCTAAAAGCCACCTTAAGAGAATGTGCTTTAGGTAATGAGGACAGCAACATAAGTGGTACAAGCTTGAAACCAAACACACAATAGATGTAGTTCCTGAAATGTTTGGATTAGAGTAGTGGATTAGAAGGTAAACATTCAATTATTCAGTTTAGGCCTGCATACACACATTACTTGCGAGATCTTACAGGATTCAGTGCAGGCACATTATGTCTGCCTGAAGGAACTATAAATGAAGACAAGCAGAGAGTGGGCTTCTCCACCAAGCCTATTAATAACAAGCCCATTAATCCTAAACATGACTGCACAACATGATTATTGCCTTTTAGTGAGTTTCATTTTGTGTAATATGTGAACAGTAAGCCATAGAATTAACCTTTGCTGTACGTTGAAGCTAAACCTACAGTCAGACCAGTCAGGAACGTTTTCCTGAGGGTTCAGCCTGGTAGTCTCATTACTTAGAATTGATTTTTGGTGTAATGCGCTCTATTGTACCAGGAAGTGACCAACTGCCTTTGTTTTGTATGTGTGTGTCTTTGTTTGGCAGTGCACTTAGGAGCTCTGTAACATTGGGGACTAGACATGCTAATTTCCAACATTACTTTTGCTATCCATTTTGTTTTAGTGCTAGCTAAAACCTGCAAGCACTGTAAGACTGTACTACACTACAGTGCTACTCTGCGCAAAATGCTCTTACCAGGAGGCTAACATGTCAAAATTTCACATTTGTTAAAATGCTTATTCCCAAGTATGACATTTACATGTTAGCATTCTGATAATTGCTATTGAAGAGGTTAAGTTTCAGACAAAGGGACATTTTGATCTGCGGATGGTGTTCAGTGTCAGGGTGTAGGCTATGTACAAGTAATTACTGTAAATTCCAAGATTCATTTCTGAACCAAATCTAATAGCAATATATCTAATAGTTGTGGAGACATTTCACTCAGAATATGTCAACGTCATTGGCACAAGAGAAAAATTCTGGGGATCAGAAAAGTTACTAGGATTCATCTCTTGGTGACCAAGTGTGTCCCTATAAAATTGCATGGCACTCCATTGTGTAGTTGTTTCACTTTGGACCAAAGTGTTGGTCTGACTGTGAGAGCAACAATGATACGACCCATGATTCCATGCTGCTTGTGTTGGTAAACATGCTGTTTCAATTTCCAGAATAGCAGCATGTGAATGTAGGGAAACATACACAGAACATTCTCCAAATTCTTTCATTTCTGTAAAAGGTGTTGCTGTCAGATGATGGGTGCTCTCTGAATCTATGACAGTCATATAAAGCACTTATTTAACACAGTCTGCTCAGCTTTGTCACTCCAGGGTTGGAAAGCCTGGGTGTAATACGTAAGGTGAGAAAAGCAGACTGTCGCCAGGAACCAATGAGCAAGTGTTTGCTGTAACAGAGTGAATTTTCTCTGGCACCAGATATTGGCAGATTTTTTTTACCTGTGCCATTGTTAAGTTTGTCAAGGCAATCACTGTAGATTACTATATTTATACCGATGCTGCTTGTGCTCGTCTGCGTCGTGTGTTTTAACAGATATCATGGTGTCTGTGAGATTATACCTATTTATTTCTAAGGCGGTGCAGCCACAGTAAACTTGTCAAGTTGTTCACTGTTACTTTTGTGCTATTTTAATAATTTGGCTTCACTTAGAACAGTCATGACAGCAGACCTGCAGTCAAATGCCAACCCATGTGCAGATTAGGTGCATCTCTCGGGGTGTCTTAAAGTGTTTGGTAGTCGCAAAATTGAAATTCTCTCATTTATTTTACATGGTGACACAATAATTCATTATGCTACTTCTCATTAACAGTGTGTCAAATGAAGTTGACTGGTAGAGAACATTTGTTGCTTCATCATTTCACAATATTGTGTCTGGCTTGTCACAGCTGGTAACAGGCAGACACATTGTATCATGCCTGCTCTATGAATTTGCATTTGAAATATTTGTTTAAACTATGTATAAGCCAGCCAATATCAGGCACCACTATGGCAACATAGTGCATCAACTCAAAAGGGGTATTGTCCATCAATGACTCTTACCTCTGTCAAAGAATATAATAGCTCGTATTAGCCAAGAGACAGCAGCAAAACAAGCTTTAAGCATTTTTAGATCCTCTAATGGGCCTTAAAAACACTGTAATTTTTGGCCATTATCTCAAAGTGTAGATGCAGTTCTATGGATGTGACGAGATCAAAAGCAAGAGTGCAGTCCTTCAGCAATGACCACTTTAGCTCTGTTTCCTCTTATGTCTAATTGATGCAAGACTGAGTAACAAGAAAGGGAAATGCCATTTGGTATCAAAACATTTTAGGGAGAAAGGTAACTATTTCATACAGGTTTCAAAATACATTCCCGGGTGATTTGTTTTCTGAGGCAGAATCTCACCCCATTACTGAGCCGAGCTGCTAAATTACTGTATGATGAGCTCATGTGTCACACTGAGCCTACTCCTGAATGCTTTTTGGTGATTATTTGTTTATTTTAGACATGCAGCTAAAAGGAGAGCTAGATCTAGTGCTGTTAAGATAAGAAACATCCCATGTATGTTCTATTCTATGCACATGCCTTCCTAAATTCTTATGACTCATGGTTACAACTTCCCTCTTAGCTCAAGATTTATTAGAAAAATGGCATTGTGATGTCTATGAGTTGCTATCAGTGCCACAAATTAGTGATTTCCTTTAAGAGAAGTCTTCAAGGGCTACTGCAAAGATTAGAGAAAAAAAAGGAGAAGACTGTTTTTTACCACTCCAATAAGCAACCTCTGGGGCTGAAAAAAGAAGCCAACAGAAGCATCAATGCCAAAAATGGTGCATGTACGTAGTGTTCAGGTGAAAGCAACCATACTGAATTCCTTTATGGAAGAAACAACGGTTTTATGTTTTTAAAAAAAAGGTCTCCAACAAAGAAAGAGATAGTACCAGAGCACAGGTTAACTGGTGGTGGGATCCACTGGTTCACATCCTGGCCTGGTGGTGGAGTGTTTACAGACTCCATCAGTATCTTTACCGGTGCTGTGTCAGAGTCTGTTGCTCGTTTTCACGTCAAGTTTAGAGGGCAATCTGTCCATGTCATTACCTGCTCCATCAATGTCATTCATGCAACCGTTCCCTGCAGCCTGCAGGTGAGAACGAGGTTGATTTTTTAAATTTCCTTCCCAGTTTGTGGAGTCAATACTTTTCCTACTCAAGGTCCCAGCTTGACTTAGAACTGGCATCTCAAATCTCAAATAACTTGATGGTTAGGCTGCATATGTCTGTTTTAAATGCAGACAAGCTACTATGGGCGTAATGGCATTTGCTGACTTGCTTATGCCCATATTATGAATTTGTTTGGCAACAGTGTTGTCACTAGAAGGCTAACTCTCAGCGTAGCTTTGGATTCACAGCTATGCTAGTGTGGACTGATAGTTGTAGCTGGGCTGTTTTTTTATTGTGTACAGAGGGTATAGCTTTTTTCAGTTGGCTTTGCAACACCAAGGGAGATTGTGGCTACTTGGAGGTCAGAGGTGTCACATTTGTTTTGGTCTGAGATGTTGGTGATCTAGTGTGACTAGTGATAGTGACATTTATAGAAACTTTAACTTAGCATAGTATGACAGGAAGCAGGCCCGTTTGTCTTAAGTTTAAAAACACAAAACAAAAATCCATAAAATCATTCATTAATACTGTTTAAAGATACTTTTTCTTAGTTTGATCTAGGAGTGAAAAGGTTTTAGAATGAGCTACAGTACATGTAACTGAAATGTAACTATTCCTTCTATGCAGTTTTGGCTACTCATTTTTAGCCAGATGTATGGATTACTAAGACAGATACAAAGTGTTCATAAGAAAGCTTTATCTTTCATCACAGCCTTGCCAGCTGTTTCCCTCTGTCTTCAGTCTTTATGCTAAGCTAAGCTAAATCCTTCCTGGTTTATATCACCATACTTATCTCTAATCTGCCCTCCCTGTAATTTCTGTGCATGAGGCGCGGCTGTGTTTCTGATGGGTTAACCGTTGGTGTTGTAAGAAAGTCTTAATTGCATCTTGTTATGATATGGTTGAGTGAGCCACAACATCAGTGTGTTACACTGTGTAAATTCAGGCCTGTGTAGGGATCAGACCTGCAAGCCTCCAGTCAGGCAGCTAATCTCTAATCACCCTGTCCCCCCGCCACCTGCTCACCTCAGTATGTATATGTTTACTAACTACAGTATAAGCTGCCTGGTACATGTATTTATACTGCTTGAGCATATGGTCACGCTTTCACTTGACATCTGACTCTGTTTATAGACCAAAATAAGACACCAACTACACTCCTCACAGCCCTATGTGAAGGTGTCCAACAAGGGAACCTGTGTGTTGTTGTAAATCACATGTATATATGTGTGAGCGCATCAGCCATACACCACCAACACCCACCCCCACCCCCTCTCTATCGCCTTAAACCTTGATAAACTGAGAGGTTTCCATGGTGATGGCTCTTCACAGGCAGGAGAATCAGTGGCCTTCTTTTCGCAATAGACACAGAGCCTCGAAGACAGCGCATGAAGAATTACTGAATTCATGGTGGCTACTTCACCACTGCTCTTTCACAGTGCAATCTCTGTTGCTCAGTTATCAAGGATCTCTTGGCAGCATCTGTGTGAATCAGAATAGAGAGAAGAACTGACTTACATACTTTGTTTATTCCCAGAAGCACATGGACGACCAAGGCTTGTATGTCTGTTACTGTCTCTGTTTCTCTGTTTCTCTGTTTCTCTGTTTCGTTCTTTTTATTTTATATCAGGATCTCTGTCCCCCAGGAGTCCCAACCTCCTGCTTGTTTCTCTCTCTCCCTCTGTGTGTGTTTTTTTTCCTTCTCCCAGACGTGTGAATGATGTGTTTGGTTTTTTGCCTCTTGTGTGTTTGTGTCGTCTATCCTCTTTCCAGGTCTTCATGGTAGAGAGTAGGTCATATGGCTCGGTTCCTATCTGTCGGCAGCACCTGGAAGTTGATCGACCACCTCCCCTGGATTATGTTCTTCATTAATGTTTACAGTCTATAATATTGTCATCCTGAATATCCATACTGTAAATCAACTTTGCAGCGCTGCTCTCCAAACACAATATATTGCATGTGTGTTTGTCCTGATGAAGGGATCCCTCTTCTGTTGCTCTCATTGATTTCCCTCCATTTCTTTCTTATCCAAGGTCTTTTTTTTTTTGAGGCGGGGGTATCTTGTGCAATAAGGACGGGTGTTGTAATACTGCATAGAAAGTATTTTAAGCAACTGCTTTGGCAGTGAGGCAGGTTTCCACATAGGTCTCATTAGTGTTTTTGTAAAATTTGTAAAAAAAAAAAATCTTTAGATCAAACGAAGTGCAGAACATACGGTTCCTCATGACTCATATGTCATACACTATTGTGCAATTGAAAAGACATACAGCCAAACGACAGATGTGAGAATAAAAGCTGCTCTGTACTGTAAAGTGTGATTTAAATTTTGCATCATGCTGTGACATGAGACTTGTTTTGTTGTGTGTATCTGAATTTCTGGGTCAAACGGGTGGAACAGGAGTATAGCACTGATCTGTACAGGAAGACATAAAATTTTCACAAGATGTAAAAATAGACTGGAAGGCTCCACAAATAAAGGCTCCTTACGTCACTGCCAAGACCAACAGTGCCCCCTCCTGATGATTTGACTGCGCATCTTATCTCCTCAGTAAGTCCTACTGTGGAAACTCAATTGCATGTAAAAGTTCCACTGTACTGTGCTAGATAACGTCGGTAAAAATAGTCATTATGCACCGTCATTTAAAAGGAAACAAAGCACACAATGCTGATGCCACTACGAGTAACTGATGCTTAAAGCTTTGATGTGTTTTGCCCGCTGTGCTGTCAGGCAGAATTACCGTATTGGAGGAATCAAAAGATTATATAGTCCCTGCCAAGTTAATGTTTATCCAAATCAGCTCTGAATGAGAGGGAAATTGTTCCTGTTGCTCCACAAGAACATGTTACACAGCATGGCATCATAAACAAGGCTATGCACATTTGGCAAACCTCGTAACTCCCAAATTCAACAGATGCAGTGACTCCAATGTGTCACAAACAGGTGGAACAGCTGAAGTAGGCTTTCTGTCCACTTAAATTAGAAAGTAAGAAGATGAACATTAACATACATCCTAAATTGGTCACTTGGTGTTTGAAATATACATTATATTTAGTAACTCATTTTGATTTAACTCCATTATTTCCTTGCTTCCTTTTAACTGTGTCTACAACATGAAGGCAAAAAATATCTTCCCCAAAAATGTGATGCATTATTAAGGATGCTATAGTCATTTGCATTTCTAAATATTCTTTTGTGTGTGTCTGCCAGTTCCTGAATCTACGGTGTTCTGAGCGCTGAGAATTTTCTGAGACAGTTAAAAGAAAAGAAGATCAACAATTGACCAGTTACAACGATCAACCCGTCCAAATGCATGTAATAATCTACGGAGGCAGAACTACTTTCACGGATGAAAAAATGATGGGATATGATCTTGTAATTGCGTCTTCCTATCTCTTAATTATGAGATACTGCAGACCAACAGAGCAGGAATTGGAGCACTTCAGAACTTGCCTGAGATTCATCCGGTTTTTAAGATTTCTTCAGTTTCAAATCAGTCCAGAGATAGTGGTCAGAACATCCAGTACTGCATATTTAAATGCAGAAATGCAAAAATTAATGGTTAATAGCAAGATCAGAAAACTTTTCCAAATTATAAAGAAATGTACTTTTATCAATAAATGTAATAATCACCAAAAACAATATTTAGCACCATAGCAATGATGCAATGCGCCAGTGTTTCTCACTTTGTTTCTCTCTCCCCACTTTAAAAAAAAAACTGAACTATTCCTTTAACCTGTTTTCATTATTAGAATATCAGGATCCCATAATTATAAGATTGTAAGTCACATGAGATAAGATTGTAATACACAGATTTGTTGACAACTGTAGCTTCCCCATGCATCAATTAAACCTTAAAGCCATAACCAATACATTTTGAGAGCAGTGAAAACAGAGACATATTGATTTTTTTGATGTTGATATGGGAACATGAAAGCACATATTTGCCTCTTTACCTGTGTCCTACATACGGCATTGACTTGCATTCACATTTGTGTCCACTTTGTTCATTAAAGGTGATACTCTCTCTCTTTTTTTATTTAGCTCTGACTTGGTCTTTGAGAGATAAATATGTGTCTTTTTAGCTGCAAACTGCTCCACTATGTTCACCAGCCAGTCAGCAAGTTTGTCTGTCTGCGGTTTGGTGTTTTGCAGGCAGCATGCACAGGCTTTTTAGAGCCTTTTTGCTGAAGAAAGCTGCTTAGGTTGATGAGAGCAGAGAGAGTGAACCAAAACAGAAAAACTGCAGGATGCTTCTATAAAGCTGTCTATGTATATGTGTAGTCATTTCAGAGGATTTGTCATACAGTATAAACCGTTTCTTATATTTGTATTTTACTTAGTTGTTTTCATAAAACTACATTACTCACCATGTAGCTGTGGAAGGCAAATACTAAATGCCTGTGTGTTAGTGTGAGATGTTTAAACCACTTGACTATTATATTGATATTTCAGTACATATATGTTATATAGACACATAAATCAGGTCCTCTAGATGTCAGGATGTCAGTGTGTCAGGTGGTCTTTCGTTTTGGCACATGAAGCCGCCCACCTCTCTGCTGCTCCCTCGGGGAGGACACTCTTCATAGATCATTATTGTTTAGCTTAGGGTGAGCTTATTCCGCTTCATTGCAAGGAGCCTCACTGCAATAGAGGCCAGGAGCGGGGTTTATGGATTTGGGATCTACTTGGTGGATTGCTGAGAGTAATCCCAAAATATTACAGAAGGCAAAAGCTGCCTCGGTAAAACAGCTTTTGAATTTGGTCTTTCTAGAGACATTTACACAATGATACGCACAGACAATTTAATTCAAAAACACATGCTAAAACATGAAAAATACAAGTACTTGATTCAGAGAGTGAGGCAGATGCCATGCCTCTTGCTATTTGGAGAATGAGTAGTAATAATAATAACAACAATAATGAGGCGACAAGGTGATCTGACAAGGATGTCCATCTCCTCCACCTCTGTTGAGCTGTAGCATCAACAAAGGATTCTCCAAGTTTTAGAAGTCATCACTAAATCACTTGATGTTATACTCTCTGTCTGCAAACCGGGAGTATCACTAAACAAGTTATTGCAGCAATTAATTCTAGACCACTGCAAACTGTCTCAAAGCTGATGCATTTCTTTCTACCATGTAAACTAGATTTCAGCCTATGACAGATTTGAGTATTTGGCCATCAGCATTCCTACAAAACTGCTGCTCAAAATAATCGAAATAACACATCTTACACTGATATAAGTGCCCTTAATCATCACTCACAGACAGAACAGAAAGACTTTCAATGACAGCTCTCCTCAAAAAGAAAATAATGTCTTCAATAAACAAATATCAAAGCAATAGAGGAGAAGAAAAACTCAAAAAATCACTCAAAACCTCCCATAAAAGCATTTCGCGCAGGCTTGTTGAATCAGCTAACATTTGTAATTACCTTTAATTTACTGCAGCAACCAGAACCATAAGCTTTTAATTTATGTGGAATTGCGTAGAGAGCCACAACAAATGTTTTTCAACTAGACAAAAGTAAAAAAAAAAAGGTTTCACAGCTTTGCATTTGTTCAATGTCGAGCATCATTGTTGTAATCAAGCATCCTTTTTTTTAGTGGGCTCGTATTAACACCCTGTATCAGCTCACAGCCCCTCAAATGATCTGATTCTTCACCAGCTCAATAGAAACTCAACGTCTGTGTTTCAGACAAGGATGCAGCTCTTTAGCGCCTGTGGTATGAAAACCTGACTTCAGCCAGCTGACCTCAGCAGGCAGCTGTGTTTATACAAAAGCCACAAAGAGAAAGCAGCCACTGCTGCTCCTCAAATTAAGGATGTGTATTTATCCTGTTCCTTGATATAATAGTTATGTTTCAGTGAAGGACTTTGCTTTACCGAGCTTCTCGAAATAAAACTACTTGACCCTTTAAAAAAAAAATCTTTCCCAGAAAAAATGGCAAAGCTACTTGAGAACAAAGCAGCAAGATATTTTCATATCAGAAAACATAGCAAAAAGCTCATTTGGCACAAGAAGTGGTGAAATTATTGGGTGAGGAATATGAGCTCGGCGAAGGTCTCACAGCAGGAGTCATGTCAGACTTTGAGCCCTCTGGAGGTGTTGTGAAGTGTCCGTGATAAGGTGTGTCCGCTTGATAATGTCAGTGATATAACCGCTCTCGCCCACTTGCATTTCCCACCTGCATACAGTGTAAGATGCCTTTGTGTCTCAGATTAGGGAGGAGAGGCAGTGCAGTCCAGTTAATGGCCGAGTTTAGTGTTAATTCTGAAAGCACCAATCTTTTAAGGAAAAACCATGATTATCTGTGTGTTCTTAAATGAGCATTTTGGGCCTTTTAGATACTGTACTGTGATTTTTGCAGTTTGTTGCTGCTTTAATAGGCGTGTGAAGGCACTGAATGCTTTATTTATTCATTTATTTATTTGTATTAAAATAAAATGTGCCCTCTTTTTTTTTTTTTTGCAAGCCACAGAGTTGCGAGAGCAATTTGACCGTGCCAAAGAATATGTTTATTTATCCTCAAAATGTCAACATCCAGCGCATAGCCTCTCTGTGAACTGAACAAATACATGGTGCCGGGCTTTTAGCACTGAGCCAGCTAGGGATATTTTAATGTCTGGTAAACACTGTCCTCTAGTGCTCACACACGCACATTCACATGCACATGCACATGCACATGCACATGCACATGCACATGCACATGCACATGCACATACACATACATATACACATACACATACACCTGTATACCACGGGATAATGCCAGAAAACAACACTTTGAATTTGCAGCATATTGTTTTGTCTTTTAAAACCTCATAGATTTTAGAAACATTTCCTAAATTAAAAATATATGTTGTTGTTTTTTGTTCATTCAGATATACACAAGTGTCATAGGGTTAGTATGTATAATATAATAATATATGCTGTGTTGGCTGTGTTCCCCCAGTGATGACTTGTGCTGTGCCCCAGAACGTGCAACAATAGCTACAGTTGGACAGAAATGTCTGTAACCATGGTTTTATTATCAGGTGTTCTCAGATGGCTTTCAGCCGCGGCCCGTATAGTTTGTCTAATGAGGCACGTCACAATCGCAGAGTGAGCAGCAATAAAGAAGGAGGGGATGGCCTATCCCTCCTACCTCTTCAAATTACCTGATCAATCATTCACTAACACTGATTTCACCTGGTGAAGTCATGTCAGCACAAGGTCAGTGTGCCCTGATCTCCCAGACGACAGGAGGTGATGTTGATCTCGTCGTAGACACAACAGATTTGCAATCAGCCTGTCAACCGGCTTCTGAAAGCCCCGCAGGATATTAGAGATGTAAATGGAACATAATGGTGCCATTATAATTGTACTCATCCCGTTCAGCCTTTGATGGCAATGTCTTTTCTCTGCAATCCTACACCATCTGGCTAAATCAGCGTAGGCAGGAGAAGCAGAGCCAGGGGTAGTTAGGACAACCAGTATTTGATTAGGATGCAATCATTATCGTTGGCTAGTGACATATCCCATTTGTTACGACTCAAAGCTGCGATTTGGACCGTGTCCAGTTCAGGGACGCCAATTAATGTTCATCAGATTTTTCCTCTATTTTGATATCCTTCTGTGTGGATATTATTGTGGTGCTGGACTTTTTCATTTTCAGCAAATGGGCACTACATTTTTTGTGTTGCTGAGGCACTGAACTTTAAGGGCATGCACGGTGACACTGTGTACCGATTTCTGCAAACACTCCTGTTGCATCAGATGACCAAACAAACAGAGCAGGTCACACAGACCTTGTAAACATTCACCTCTTTCAGCAGAAAGCCTCCAGTTTACTATGATCCAATTTACTGAATCCAAAACCTCCCCCTCAACATTCAGGATTTTCACAATCAAATAGGATATTTAGAGAATAATGGAACCTGTTAACAAACACTTGTTTATTTGCCAATTTGGCTGTGAGAGAAAGCAAACCTGCCAGCCATTTGGATTGTTCATTGTTCAGTTCCCACTTTATATTTTACATATTTTGAGGATATCTGGTAAATATGATGTCATGTAAATTACTTTCTTTTTTATGACAGAGGGGATGTTGTTTGAATTTTAAAGTTTATTAATTGAGACTGTACCCTAGTGTCACACTGCGTATCAATAATTTGATGATAATGTAATCACCTTACAATAAAGGACCTTGTTTTGGGGAAATCCAATAACATGAAGATACAATATTTTTTAACATAAACATGAATTTACACAATATTTCTTCAAAAGAGGATGTTCAAATATTAACACGCTCTCAGATGAATAAATCAAGACCTTTACAGGTTATTTCCAAACTGGCGACATCTGAGGGGATTCCTGATACATCTTTTATGATCTTCACTTTCATCATGGTGGTGAGATTTTTGGATGCAGTGTTATCACTGTGAAAGGAGACATCTGGCTCCCATCTGGGCTTTGTTGTCTCCCTGCAACGCAAAACATATTTTAGAAAGCAAGCAAAAATGGCACAGCTTTTTGCTTGTTTTTGCTCATCTGCTTTGCATATAAAACTGTCTAGAACAATCCACGCACACACAAAAGTACGCAGTATTTTTATTTTTTATTTTTTAAGATAGAAAATGAGTATAACAATCATTTAAGCTCAGTTGGACTGGTTTATGTAGCTCACATGTTTTCATGCATGTCCAAATCCATCTATTGTGGTATTTGTGGTGCCGTGGTGAAACTCCAGAAAACCGGCATCTGGCAGCGGAAATGGAATAGCCTGGCGGTAGACTGTATACTAATGACAAGACAGAAGAAAATGACACATCTGAGTAAGAACAGCAGTCAGGATCAGTCACATGCAATGCGGGGGATTTAGAAGTTTTGCATAAAAATGTAGGAAGTGAATGTTTCCTGCGATACCTCTGGGAGTTTAATCTTCACATCCACGCTGTCTGCTGAGGCAGCAACAACTGAGGCAGAAACCTCCTGCCTGGCATTCCTCTCATTTTGCTCGTAGAAGCCAAGGAAGAACGCCATGCCTGGGATGTAGCTTCCAATCCTGAGAAATGTAAAAGTAAAAGTTCAACAGCACATGCCAGTATACTGTATATCATACTAAACACAGGGAATGTTTCTACCCTGCTCTTATGACATGATAGAAAGCCACTGTTTCACATTCTTCTAATAAATTGCTAATTCACTGAAGCCCACCTTCTTCCCATCTCTGCCATGGGTTCTGGGATCCTGGTCCAGTGTACTTTGGCCTTCAGTGTTGGCTTGGACCCAGGCAGATGTCCAGTTGCAGCTCTCATTGACATTTCATAGGACTGACATTCAGCTCCCCATCTGATGTGTGCCTAGACCAAACACAAGAGATCAATCGCCACAGACACAGACAACCAACACGCCATCTCACACAATGAAGGACAAACAGCGTAAATGGATGGCCGGTGTGACATTTCCTACAACACTGAAGTATTTGTCAGTCCCACACAGCAAACACATATTTTGTCACCAGTCTTTTTTTATGTCTTTATGCCTCATATATTATATAATTTCATATCTTTTTAGTACCTACAAACCCTAGTCACCCCACAAACAGCCAAGCCAACAACACATTTGTCCTACAAACAATCTACATGACACCTCAAAGAAACCTCAAATGGCTCTTTTATAGGAATAAAGAATATGGTTACAAAGCAGATCTTTTGATAAGGATAAGTGTTGGTCATGGGTTAAACTAACAACAGTACATAATAAATAGAAATAGCTCCTCTGCTTTTCTTGTGTGTTTTATATCTACCTTTGCATCAATGCGGGCATTCACAGTGGTGTCCATGCACAACTTCCAGTTGGTATCTTCTCCAACCTGGGACACAATCAGTTGGGTGTTCTGAGCATTTGCCTCGGGCATGTAGTACACAGCTGCTTCGTAACCCTCAGGCTTCTGGTTGCCACTCACTGCCAAAGCTTTGATGTTGAACACAGCTTCAGGTGTCGAGTCTGAGACCTAAAGAGTGAGATAGAAAGCAGGCCAGTAGGCTGTAATGGGTTTGTGTGCGCCATGCCCAATATGTGAGTATTGATCAGCTTTCATCCATCATGTGTGAAATAGTGAGGTCATAAAAACACCCAGGTGACCGTGTGTCATTGTGATTGAGGTTAAAATCTAACTAGTGGATGTGGTGGACAATGGGGCTGAGGGAGCAAGCTATTTTTTTTGCTGTATGTGTTAGATGAGCCACAGAAGTCTCACAGTCTAAACATGGCTCCCCTCTGTCAGGGTAATGGTGGGATCATGAATCATGAATCACAGCTATTTCATTTGATTAGATTGCTCAGTACAAACAGCCTTATTTATCCACTGAAACAAATGTCGGCGTCTCTCTGTGGAGAATGTTCAGCGTACTTCCATTACGTTGACGTGATGGCTGTGATGAGATCGTGTGACGCTTGAGGCTGAATCGGAGGACAGGCCCACTCGCTGAATGGCCTCCTGTAAACACAATTTAGGAACAGGAGAATTGGAATTGATAAAACACCAGAGCAGGTGCAGAGATAATAACATTGCAAGGGTAGCCAGATACCTTGGAAAGCCTCCGTAGAGTCTCAAGCAGTTGGCGTGTGCTCATTGGATGTCTGCTCGGGCCGGCATTAACCTCAATGTGGATTTTGTCAATCGCCTTGATTGCCTGGGCTAATAAAGGTGCACAGGCAACATTAGCAAAAGATTAAGAGAGAAATGTATCATAATAATATTACTACCACTACTACTGCTACTGCCACTGCCACTGCTACTGCTACTAATAGTACCACTAGTGCTGCTACCACTACCACAACAACCACCACCACTACTACTACCACTATTACTACCTTTTACTAGTGCTATTGCTCTATTGCTCTATTGCTATCGCTATCAAGTGCTACCGGCTATCTGGAGATTGTCAGGAAGGAAAATTCCACATTTTGATGTTATAGTAGCTGTAAGATGATCCTCCTTACTAGGGCCTACCATAATGTGAACCTGCGTACAATCTAATTCTATCTAATACACAAGCCTTACAGTAGAAATACCCATTGCGAGGTTTAGGGACTTTCAGTACTGTTCTTATTCAGCTTTAAGTCAGAGAGGGATGATAACAGTCAGTCTTTGTCAGGAAGTAATTTTGCATTGGAAATTATGACAACGTTTTGCTTTAACTTTCTGCTGTGGAGTAGATGTGTACTCCAGGGTGTGTCAGTGATGTCACATATGGCTGTTGTAATCATGGCAAAATTGTAAAATGAAAAAAAAAAAAAGAAGAAGCAGTGGTATACATGTTGCAGAGTAAGTTATTTTCTCCACAAATGTCCCCTGAAATAGCATTAGTCGACTTTTCTGCAGGTGTTCTCTCACTAATGAAATGCTGTAATAAGCCTACTGGGTGACTGGTTAATGTATGCAGTGACTGCTGCAGCAATGTTTGCAAATTGGGGAATGGAGTGGCATTTCAGCTTCCACATTTCACTGAGCAGTGTGTCATGTGAGTTAAGCAGCGATCTGTGGTGTAATGCGTCAGGCTTGTTGTTCATACCTGGGACTACTTTGAGGGCCATATGGGTGTATCCCAAAAAATAGTACAGGGGGTATTCTTCATGATAATACTCCCTCCTCAACTCAGATTCCACACATAGCCCAGCTCCATAAATGGTACTCTCTGCACACATTTTGGCCCTGGGATGCCAGATGTTTGGTGTCGCAATCTGTTACGTAGAAGCCGACATAAGGAGATTAATCATTAAGTATTAATCTTCATTAGCTAAACGGCAACAATATTTTGCTTAAGGTGTTGACTGTACCTGATCTGACTCAGGTCTCACAACAGTCGGGCCCGTGTGTCTTACTTCATTATTGGAGTCAACAGCATTGGGCATGATTGGGGTCATTTTAGCCATAGTTGGTTCTTCAATGTTCCTGGAGACTGCATACACATTAGAGCTGTTGGTCAGAAAGAAAAATTAGAATTTTTAAACTTGGCAGTTTGGCTACAAAGTGTAACAGCACAAGTGCATGCTGCAACATAAACACTAAACATAGTACGAGAACTTCTCAGACAATATTATACGTAGTTTATATCTAAAGATGAAACTCTTTTTTTGAATTCCTCATAACCTTAAGACATACCTGACTGAGACAATGTCAAACTCTTTTTTGCATGGAGAAAAGTCAAGTTCAAACTTCTTTTCTCGGACGTTGATCTTGGCAGAAAACTTCCATGGAATACCGATAGGGTTTTTAGCCTTCAGCTCAGAGCCACACTGAAACAATTCTGTGTTGATCCCATAGAAAACCCAAAAATCCTTTGTGTAACTAAAGAGAAAAGGGAAATTCAGTAGTTGCAGCTCCATAGTTTGAATATAAATGGTATGCAAAGGCAATCGGGCAACGTTGAGATAACATGATCAGATATAACATGGTTTCTTTGCCATGCTGTGTAGCTTCTTTTAGTTACAGTGAATATTTTTACCCAACAAAGCCATCACTCTCCACTGAAATTTCTGAGGTCAGGAGTTGTCCAAGACGCTCAGTCACTGGTGGATTTATTGCAGCTTTAGCTACATGAAGAAAAAAAAAGAAAAAAGAATCAATGAATCACTTATCAGATCATTAATCGTTACTAATTAAATTTGTAAGGGAGTTATATGCTTGACAAATCCTCTCCTCACCATTAACAGTGATCCCATTGACTGTTTCATAATATTTGCTGATCTCCAGCGGGAGACCCAGCGTGGTAGCCTGGAAGTAGCGGACCTCAAAGATCAAGAAAGGCTTGGTCCGATGCCACGACATTCCCTTCTGTAAATCCTCAATCACAGGCCACAGAGGGCTTTCTTTCCCTGCAGAGGGACTGACAGCCTGCAGGTGAAATCACACGACAGCAGCATGTAACAGCTTTTGCAGATCATTTAACAGCAAAATGCTTTTTTTTGTTGACTGCTCTGGCTTTGACATAGACATAGACAGCTCACTGTCTTTGTTTATTTTTTCTCTCACCTTGATGATATTCTGAATGAACTCTTTGTTCACGTCAGCAAAGAACCACTCTTGTCCAGAGGCGCGTGAATAGGCAGAAACGAGTGGCTTATCGTTAGGCAGAACCTCCCAGTTTTTAAGCTGAACAAAACACAACATAATGTTCACACAAATAGTCATAGTACAGTTGTGATTATTATTATTACTTTTTGCCTTTAAGGTTCAATCATGTGCTCACCACATTGAAAATAGCTTGAAAGTCACTGAAACTTAGATCTCCATTAAATCCAGGGATGCTCGAACCAAACAACTCCTTAATTCCTTCAGGACGGATACCAAGCTGTTGCGTTCAAAATAAAGAAGAAGTGATGACTGTTCATGACTTGGATGATCCAGCATGTGTGTGTTGAATGCAAGTGTCAATAGTAGTGTATATCACTGTACCTCCAGTATCTGCAGAATCCTACCAATGAAATAAAACTTTCCTTTCATCATGATTTCAGTGGGAAAGATGTTTGTTGCACTTTTTAGCATGAAGACTTCTGTTGCCGTGCCAATCAGGAAATCATCTGCATTGGGGAAAAGAGTAAATAGTCATGCAACAGTTCCTGAGGAAATCTCAGGATCCAGGAATCTAGGTTTGAACGCACCGTTAAACCAGTCCATGCGCACTGCTTTGCTGTAGTGATAGCTGAGGCGAGCAAATTTAGGGGCCAGGATTTTCACAGCTACGTTGCAGGCAGTTGAGCTGTTGCAGAGACCACAACAAGGGGGATGATGTGTCATGTAACATAAACAAAGAAATGCAGCGATCTTTTTTTGTATAGTCATACTCACAGGAAGTGGTTGTCAGGAGTATTGGATCTGGCAAAGCTTCTCAGGTAGGAATATGCAAAGCTGACAACATGGAGGTCATTTTCCTGCTGTAGATGTGTGGTCACTGTGGACACCAGAGCCATTGACGGCTTAGTATCAAACAGCATCATGAAGGCCAGCATGCGGATCTCAGCGGGAAGGTTCTTTTGCAGGAACAGAGCCATGGTGATGTCTTGGACCTGACAACAGAAGTATTATAATGATTAGAAGTTCAGAAACACTCACACATTCAAAGCTCACTGCTGATGTCATTTCTGTTCTGCTCCAACACAGTCCCTATACATTTCTGAGCTGAATTTTGAATGGTACATAATATAAGAAAATGAATGAATATATAATGTATATGAATATACACTTTCTGTGACATGAAGCAGACATGCCATTTTGACAGGATTGCTGAACATTATTACCCTTACCTGCCGTTTTAGAAAACTGAACTAAGAGCACGCATAGAGCTGTGATATATATATATTTTTTTTAAGTCTTATAATGTCCTTTCTCATTATATATGGTCCTTACACTGTGAGGGTCTCTGGCAGCTATGAGCCTCATAGACTGCACGGCAGCACTCAGCACACGAGGTGGCAGGTCTACAGGGTTGGCGGCCACTCCGGGAAGGAAGCGCATGATGGTTTTAATGCTGCCTGGATGACCAGCATTCCCCAGAGCTTTCAGAATGATCACCATCTCTGCCTCATTGCCAGTCTTCAGTGCCTCTGTGGCCATTTCCAATAGTGGCTGGTACAGCAGTGGAGTAAAAGACCTTTTATTCAGCACATGAAGGTTGTTGATGCCACTTACCTTTTGTCAGAATGCATGAATATATGCGTGATTACCTGAACTGCAGCGACTGGGCAGGGTGTGTAATATGCACAGTGCTTGTAGACCAGAGAACCATAGGAAAGCACCACAGTGTGCCACAGATAGGTGTTTGATTTACTGAAGGGCATGTCTAGGAACATCTGAAAAACAATGTAATGAAAGACTTTCTTGTAGAGAGTGTGCATAGTATAATTTCTCAATGTGCAAAATGTTTTTCAGACTTATGGACTCACTTTAGCCATCTCAACCAACTCAGGAATAGGGTTGAGATGGTTCATCGCCAGTAAAGTGGTTTCCAGAGCTTCTGTTGCAGTAACATCGGCAGCTTCAAACCTTGTTTCCAGGAACTTCAGGATTCTGGCATCGCCAACCTCAACAACCATGTCCAAAAACCAACGTCTAACATTTGAAAAGTGAGAGAAAAAGACTTAATGAGACAATACTTATAATAAGGATTAAATGTCAAATGAAGTAAAAGAGAGAAAAATGGAAAAGCTGCGGGAGACAAGGTCAGATGTCTCTTTTAATTGCTCTTGTACGATATGAAATACAAGCTGTCTCGATCTTAATGAGCAGGAAAAGCAGTCTTTCACTCGTCACCTTTCTGTCATCATGCTTCACATGATAATAAATCATTCATCAGTGGTAATGTACCACACTTAATCCTTCCCGAACTAAGTGGGAGGATACTCTTCAATTACCTAATCAGTTGAAGTGGATCAGTATCAGATTTTAGAGATGGCCTGGGACCATTTTCTTACTTCATACTGTAATGGAAAGCTTGGTTAAAGGTTATCGATGAAGGAGTCTCGCATGGAGTCTTAAGCAGAACGTCCTCAATGACTCCAAAGTTATCCCCACAAATTTCACTTATAACCTTAGAATTCAAAATTTCCTGGGTATGTAAAGGGAAATGAAAGGTCAACAAGTTTGGGCAACAATTTCACGCACACAGAAGATCCCAACTCCCGCAGCAAAAATAATTGCATTTCCACACAGTCAGAGGTGCACTGCACTAATTAACATAATGTTACCGTGCTGATATGCTACAGTGAGAAGGGTGTTATGGGTAAGTGTAGGTCACAGAGGCTGCTGTCCACACCTTCAAATACTTCAACAAGGCATCGTGCAAACTTGCACGTTCCAAGCAAGTTGATTAGATGGCTCATTTCCTGTCAGGATGTATTGTATCCTGTCAATGTTAGTCCACATGCAGCCCAGAGGGACATAATTCCACCTTTAATCTAGTTTTTGAAAGATCAAGTACAAGGGCAAACGCTCTTCAAAAGGTCAGTCATCTAAAAAATGGCCACTTCCTCTTCTCTGAATGTAATGTTACAGCCTTTATTCTTTATGTTATTGGTCCCATAATGAGGTTTCCATTTATATCACAGTATGATAATTATACCAACCTATATTCTGCATTTCCTGCAAATTGTTTCCACATGTCGTCTAATCCTTCATAAGGTGTCACTCGCAGGAGTTGATATAGCTTTATAGTATCTTCAGTTGTTGCACTGTCAATCTGGTAGCGATTAGCCTCAGCCAGGCGCTTGATCAGCTCAATAGCCTGGAAAGAAAATGAGAGGCTGCAGCTGTTGAAAGGAATGTATCTTATGTTTTTCATTTCTGGAACTCATTAGCATATATGACCTTTGTATTCGGTCCTCATTACACAACATCATTACAGTTCTTCACTCAAGGCTGCTTTAAGAGATAACACTTTTCATCTCAGCTGGTTTTATAAAAGGAAAATGATTTTATACATTTAACATCAAGTCATGCATGATTTAATTTAATATTTTTCATTTATCGCTCTCATTTTTATTTACTTTTTGTATCTCTCAGGGAATCCTTTAGAGTTCTACTGCCACTTTCTACTTTGAGGAGATACTATTTTTAAGTGGTGCCATTGTGTCAATGTTTATTACCTTTGGCACTGGGTTTTCCAGGTTCTGCATCAAAACCGGGACATCAGCTGCAGCGTTGACAAACTTGTAAACAAGGTTTCCTCTGCTTTCCACTGGCCCATACGTGAAGGCTCTCACAGTGTCAGTCACACCGAGCAGCACCATCTCCTTCCTGCAGGAGAAGTTATTTAAAGCAGCCGATTTGTATAACAGACAGACAATGTGGATGAATAGACATAATATGCAGTTGTTGTTTTTTTGTCTTATTTCTTTTTTTTTTTTCGTCTTACGTCGCTTGCATCTTGAAACTGCCGCCCTTCACATTGAAGGGACTGAAGTGCTGTCGCTCCAGGCCATGAGCCCTGGTAATGAGACCTCCCTCTGCTGTTGGTTTGACTGTGTAAACATATCTCACTGTTGAAATGACAGATTCCCCTCTCTAGATTGGAGCACAAAAAAGAAAGATAGATCTGCTTTTGGTGAGTTTAATTTATATTTGAGGAGTCGGAGCCATCTGCAGTGAGATAAACAGACCTGTTTGGAGACTTGGTCTAGCACAGCAGTAGCCATTCCCCTGTAGATGGCTGCTTTCTCCCGGCAGTTAGTGACATCCACAACCTGAGTGATGGTGATGTCCTGTGTTTCCTTGTTTTCCTCAATCGCATAGTTACTCTGGCACTTGCCATGGATGCCGACCTACAAAACGAATCTAAACTTTGTTAGAATATTTTTCTTATTGCAGTTCTGTGGAAGTTATTTTGAGAAATGAAGATGTTGCAGAACAGAGTTGTTGTTATTTGTCAGCCAGTGACTCACCTCCTCCAGCTCATAGATCCTCTGTGTGGTCTTGACAGTGACTTGGAAGAAACCCAGTATCCCTTTCACAATGTTGACAACAGTGTCAGAAATCTCAGCAGAGGCGCGGATGTCACCGACGTGTCCACTGGCGTAGTCAAACATGAAGGGTTTGACGAGCTGGGCAGCAATACGCTTGGTAAGCTTTGGTGAGGCGTTAAAGCCGCTTTTCCCCGGGAAGCCATTGAACTCCTCGAAGGCTAAATCTGAGACCTTTGAAGCAGAGATGGAAATAAGAAGTTTCATCTCTCATGTCATCTCTCATTCTCTGCTCAAACTCATGTCAGACGAAAGCCAGTATTTTTTCTGTTCTGCTCTAATGGATTGTTAGAGCTCAGAGTTTGATGGCAGCAGCTGTTGATGAGTGACAGATGACAACGAATTGCTGCTGGATGACTGAGGTTTATAGGAGACAGACATACAGCCCTGGCTGCACAGCTGCTGAACTACAAACATTTGTGACAAATAGTGTCTGAACTTTGCAGCACTTTAAATGGGGAACTCACTTTGAACATAATCTTCATGACTGGGGCTGATTCAGCCTTTTCACAGGTGTTGATTAAAATGACATCCAAATAATTTATGCCACATGAATAAATGATTAATTACAAGTGATGCATGGCCAGTTATGAGTCAGGCATAAAATTAATAAGCCAACAACCTGTCATTGTTAACACTGTACTATTTAATGAGGGTATGCATGACACATTGCATTGCATGATGAGCCCTGTCAAAGACAAATTTCTGCTACCCTTTGGGGCAGACAATAAAGAAATCTATCTATCTATCTATCTATCTATCTATCTATCTATCTATCTATCTATCTATCTATCTATCTATCTATCTATCTATCTATCTATCTATCTATCTATCTATCTATCTATCTATCTATCTATCTATCTATCTATCTATCTATCTACATATTCCATGTAACTTTTTTATTTCCCTCTATTCCCGCTCTCACCTGCAAGATGAATGTTTGTGCAGACGCACCAGAGATCTTAATCTTGCACATCATCCTCACTCCAGACTCAGCAAGGTTTGGTAGGCCCAGTCCAAAATTCACAACTCCCTCATATTTGTACTCGTAGGTCTTCCTCGAGTTCAGGCCGAGATCTGGAACATGTTTCCTTATTTAAGTTTCATCTCACATGTTTATATGGGAAATCTTTTATTTTTACTTTTATGATGCAGACAAAAAGACTCACCATAGCGGACGCTTTGGCATGCTGAAAGAAGGAAGTCAGACATAGTGTCAGTACTACAATTTTTGTGAAGATATGAGCACATTTTATATTTAATTTGGATACTTTATATCAACTTATCCCAAAGAAAACAGGATAAAATGTTTGAAAAAAATTTGTATCTGCCACATTAAAAGAAAGACACAAATGGATAACCAAAAATTAATCATTTCAGCCTTAAAACTGAACTTAATACAATTCTATAATGTAAGCTAACAATGTATTCACAGTGATACACATGATTCAAATACAATTTAGTTTAAATAAAATAAAAACTGTAATATATTCATGTGATTTAAATGAAATGAATGATATAGAATGAATAAATTATACTTAAATCACTCTAAAAAGTAATCTTTGTTGTTCTTCCCAAAATTGCTTGAGCTTCTTATTCATGATTGATCAACAGCAAATAGATCAATATATTAGATTTCCTAATGTCTATTTCCACATGTTGAATGGTGGAATAATATAGGCACAAAAAAAGAAAGTGGGAATAATCAGGCTTGTGAATGTGGACCTGACTGCTCTTAAATAGCAAAAACAAATTAATGAAAATGAGAAGGATAATGGGTGAAATAAAATGAATGAAGTGATAAACACTTACTTGCCAAGGCCACGAAGCAGCAGAGGAGAAGCCCCCGCATGGTGAAACTGAGAGGTGGAAGCAAACATTTCACATTTGTCCTTTATATATTCCAGTGAGACTTTTCTCTGGGGGCTGGCTGATATAAAGTAAACACACGTTGTCTCTACTAGAGCCATGCTAACCTGTGACATTGTCAGCCTGACATGAATAGAACTCTCTGCAATTATATGTGGTTGTGTAAACCTTACACTTAAACACTTTCAAGAGTTGAGTTGACTTAAAATCAGATTATATTGCTGAAAGGAAAGGAACATAATGGTTTCTATGCTTGTCAGACTCAGTGGTTTGTTTTAAATATTTAAAAACATTCAAAGCCACATTCCCAATTTTAATCACTCAGAAAACAGATTTTTCACAGCTGAATGGAAGGATGAGCTCAGTGGGATCTGCATCTGTTCCCTCAGTGAATCCATGGACTTAAAGAAGGGAAGATGTTGGCTGGTTTTTACTCTTCTACTTCTTGAATATTAGTGCAAATCCCAGTCTTACATTTTTATACACTGTCCCCTGGCATCATAAAGCTCTCCTCCTGGATAAAACAAAGTCAAGCAGTGTGGAGAATCGCTGCTCTTCATGCCAATTTTAACAACGTGCCTCCACAAACAGCTCTGCTTATATGAGCAGTTCGAGGGTGATGACATCAAGCAGCAATCAGCCTAAGTGTCTGTTCTCTCTGTCTTTTAGAGTTATGTTCAGATTGCACAATACAGGAGTCCCTTGTGTAATCACACTTAAGGATTCTCTCAGCTATCGTTTCTCTTTTATTCTCAGGCTTCAATAGGCTACACCTGACCATCTCCGTTTCTTACATTTCATGTCAGTGTCTACCATTAGAGGGCTCCAAAATCTCATCTTAAATATGAATCAGTCAAACTTGGATTCTTCTGAAGATTCATACGTTTACTTTTTTATTTGTGCATGGCCAAAGGGACTGAAGCCAGCAGGGCTGCTACCCTAAAGAAATGGGAAGAGGGTGAAAAACAAATCAACACTAAGACCGATTGATGCAAGGAGACTGGATTTGAGAGCTTGTCTAACAAAAGAAAGGCTACACACTGATTTCTTGATAGGATTAGTGCAGAATATCGTCCATAATCTTCATTCATTCATTCTGTCATCACACTGCATTGTGCTTCCTACTGTATGTGGTACTGGTTTTTGGTATGTTTGTTAATTTTAGTACATTTCCAGTGTGATTCTGGGCAGAAATCTGTGGACTAGACTGGGTGTTGTGTTTGGGATAATCCACTGAACGTGATTTCTTTACTGTAAGTGGGATTTGACAGAAGGTAGTGCTATCTGTGTCTTCATAATACAAGATGTTACAGTACATCCTTTGTGTCTTCAGGGCTACAGAGAATTGGTAAAGGAAAGTGTTGAGATTGGCCTTGGCTAGCTGGTTAGCATGACAACTTCAGGAGAAAAGAACCACCATACAGTAGATACAACAGTTAGCATTGTTGGTTTATTTTCACCACATAGCTCTTGCAGAGTAAAGGAATAAGTTTTGAATCTGAACGTGTTTCTTCCATACTGGTATCCTGGTTAGCTGTTGCTAACATGCTAACATTGTCTACTCAGTAGCAATAGTTACAAATGTCTCCTTTAGTTTTTTCTGGATTTGATTATTTTGGATTCAAACATTTCATTAATAGAAAATTCACATTAAAAACAAATTTATTGTAAATGGCGAGAGATTCATGAGTAATTTGATAAATGCAGATGCTTCTTAAACACATTATAATCCCCAGGATGCAGCTTGATGAGAATGAAAAACCAACAACACAGACCTCATGAACCAAGAAGATACAAACAAACCGCACAAGACACACAGAGGACCATGTGTCTGCGCAGAGTGGAGAGAGAGAGAGTTCCTCATTAGGTCCAGTAGATGGAGCTGTTGTCCTACCTGACTGCCATGGACCAGAGGATGGACAGAGTCTTCACAACGATTCATATTTAATCCGCTGTACACATGGTTGTTCAGAGAGGGTGAAATGATGCATTAAACAAGACCATTGATTGTGCACATAAAAGAAGTGAGCAGCCGAGATTTGTGTTGCTTTGCCACATTCATTTTAATAATTTACAAATCAATTTCAAACACAGGAGAGGAACAAAGACAACAGACTGTGGGTTATTTTTAGTGTAATTGAAGATGTATTAAATTAAACAGAAAACAAACAAAACAGTTTGATTCCAATATTATGCTCCGATGAGTGTCTTTTGTGAAACATTAGATACAGTTGCATGTTTTTTATTGTACAGAAAGCTCCTGAATATAACACAAACATGACATATAGATGATTTAAGTCTTTTAAAAGGGAAACAAGGTTTAAAAATTACAAGTGCTACATGTTGTCGTTTATTAGACATCTGTACTGAACAATTCCTCCCACAGCATTTTCCAAAAATGAAAGCATGAGTCACAGGATATTGCAAAGCTGTAGTGTCGAGTATTATTGTACAAATGCAGATGATGATGATCAGGCTTTGACTGCGTGGATTCATCTCAGGCATTCAAAACAACATGGCACGTTTTTGAAAAGTCTGTAGTACTCCTCCTGAATCTGGAACAAGAACATATAAATTATAATTTAATAATATAATATAACTGCTGACAAAAACCAAAAACACAGAATTTCACTGAATTTTTGTTGAATTAAAACTTAAATCACTGAAAACATGAGGAGACACCCTAACACTTCTCCTACCTTTCTGGACAGCACACAGAGGAAGATAAAGATGAACATGCCCTGGAAAGTGTTAGCGATGGTGAACAGATAGGCGGTGAGGGTGGTCTCGTGGAGGATGTGCAGCACTCCAAAGGTCCAGGTGGCTCCCAGCACGAACAGCAGGGCCAAGGCACCACGGGCACAGGACCTGAGGGTGATCAAACCGACTTCAACAGAGTGTGGGAGCAACGCGACACTGCACGGACACCACACGATACCAGGATAATCCAACAGATAAGGGAATTTTAGGACTTGATTTTTCAATATTCTTTTGACCTATTCAACATGAGCACAGATAATCCTACCTGATGTTTTCATAGTGGCTGATTTCAGGCTTTTTCACAGCAGTATGCCGGTACACTTTGTAGATGATTACTCCAAAAGCCAAGAGATTAACCTTTAGTGCAGACCGACCAAAACAAACATGACAAACAAACATGATCAAATGAATATTTACCTTTGAAACAACCCCCGTTTGATGGATTCAATTAATTGAGTGGTTTTTATTTTATTATATATTACAAAGAAATCTGATCTTACCAGAATGATCAAACACGCAGGCCCAATGAAACTCCAGATGAAGTGGTTTTCTGTGCTCAGCCAACACCTAGAATACAAATGCATAAAAGCCTTATTTTATTCAATAGTTTATCTCAACATCTTCATTGACTGAGTGTGTTTTCAAAAAAAAAATCCTGTTATTGCAATAACACCTTCTCCTACAGAAGCAATACATCTATCATTTTACTCTAATTATGACATTGTGTATGAGGCACTACAAACTCTTCTGATCCTACAAGTGCAAAACAGTTAGTTGGAAAAGCGACCTCTTCACACAGTAATGAACAATGGCCACCTCAATTTTTAAATACTACTTTCTTACGATTTTTATTTTATCTTACGACTTTCTTTTAAGTTGGTTAATAACTTACTTTCTACCAGGCAATCTAAGCAACTTCAATTTCCTCCATGCTCCTGCAGGCCAAATTTAATCTCTGTCCCCTCTTATTTATAATTAATGTAATTTGTTTATCTTTCCTCTCTAAAAAAAAATGCTGAATGAGTTTAAAAAGATCTTAGTCTAAGCCTTTTGTCTTCCTACCTTAATGTACAAAAGAAACAAACAAAAAAAAACTCAGTGCTTTTGTACTTACACTTTATCGGTGCCATAATACCTAGAGCCTAACGTTGCTGAGATGGCCACCACCACGGCTGGGCTCCCATAGCCGAAGATGTAAAAGTTACGGTGCAGGAAGCCTTTGTTGTAGATGACGCCAACCACTATTAAGTACAGATGGATGCCCTCGATACACATCCAGGCAAAGGCCGCGAGGAAGAAATAGTGCAGCAGCCCTGCAATAACAGAGCAGAAGAGCTGCCAAGAAACAGACAAAAGAGGAGAGAGGAAGTGAGACACAGGGAATTCATAATTTTATGATGTGTAAAATTAGCAATTCTGCTCCAATATGTAAAAAAAAAAGGGATCATTTGCAGTCTCAGTGGTACGGGTTTGTTTCTTTGACCTGATCTCTGAGGTGTGTGTGTTTTTTTTTCACCATTTGTTAACTTACTTGCTGACAGAGTGAGTGAGTGACCACAGGTGTGCTCACACTAAGAGGAGTTTTTAATCAATGAACTGTCACAATGGTGGGTTAGATTCACACACACACAAACAGGAGGGTTTTCTTTGTTTCACTGGGCTTCAGTTAGTACATCCAGCACTCACCTTATGTGTCTTCATGTTGATCCCCACCAGGAAGATGAACTCGGCCATGAAGAGGCTGCAGCACAGGTTTTTGTGGATGGTGGTTCTGGTGCTCTGGATCTCACTGAAGAACCAGAAGGTGAAGATGCACATGGACAGACAGATGAGGGAGATGATCATCCCCAGCTGGGTGATCCGGGTCAGGATGGTATAGTGGGCCACCAGCTGAGAAGCAAATGGAAGGGGAGGTGTTTCATTCACAGTTCATGCTGGGCTTAAGTTGGAGTTTGTTGTGTTTTCTTGCTGGGGTTACTCCAGCATGTTGACCAACAGACACACCGGGCTCGTTCTGGTTCAGACACCAGCCGGCCACATAGTGTGTTACTGCATTAAAAAGGTCAGAAAAAAAACAAACATTTTTATCTTTGCATGATTTAATTGAATTAACTTAATTATTTAATTTGTTTTCTTGTTTTGGTGAATTCCTTTTTCAATTTACAAATTTTCTTGAATCTCAAACTTTCCTGCAAGCCAATGTGTGAAATTCAAAGTACAAAGTGGTGGAGGTAGTGCTGCTGAATGCTGGGTGGATACCTGCTGACTGAGTTTAATCCTTTTTTGTTGCATGAAACTCTACAACAATCAGTCAGCATGAATCATCATCACACTATCTAAAGTGGAATCTTGACATAAAAGTGAAAATAAAGATTAGCATATTACAGTATTTAATCTATCAGCAACATCAATGCAAGATATTAGTATGGACCTTCAAAATATTATATTGATAGAAAACAAGTTCACAATTATGTGCCTTTATGTACTTTTCTTTTGACATATAATGATAAGTTATCTATTGTTGATAGTAACATTCATTCTATCTTAATAATTTATTATATGACGAACAAAGCCATGTATTCTTCTGACATATGTTATCTTGTATTTTTCAGACAAACTGAAAGATTAAATGTTCCTTTATGGATTTTGTAAATGATCCCACTTCTTAAGCCAAATAAACCCTTTAAAAACTCTTAAAGATTATCTGACAAATAATTTTAACAATGCAGAAAATTAGGCCATTTTTCTTTTACTGACGAAAAGCTGTTTTAGATCAAGGTTTTCACTAAAGACAAAAGAATACATCACTTACTAAACAAACAAATAAACACACACTTGCACACACACATACAATATATGTATATATAATAATTTATTTTCTCATTTGCTAAATACCTCTCACTCTAAGCACTAAGCAGCAGTGGAAACATCTGTACATTTACTGTTTGACCATCAAAGGATTTATTAAAACAGAAAAAGTTATAGTCTGTCTTAAAATGTAAAAAGATAAAAAATTAGAAGAGTCAAGGAATCACTGAGAATACTTGCAAAATCCAGATGTGAGCCTGAAAGGAAATGTGTTCACCATGACTGACCCTTTTTCCTAAAATCACTTCAATAAATAATTTAAAGCCCTGGTGGAAAACTGGAAAAAAAAGGGAAATACCTTTGCTGTTAGAGTTGTTACTTTTTAATGTATGACCACTCACATTGGCTCGCCCAGAGGACATGAGGATGGCGAAGTGTGTGAGGTGATTGCAGGAGCAGGTGGTTGTGTTGCTGGTGACGTGGACGGTCTTGCAGCCGTGAGTGGCCCAGTGGCCCTGCAGGCTGTCCGGCTCGTACTCCCAGAAGGCGCACTTCGTCACATCAGCTTTAGTGTCTATGGGCTTCAGGGGACAGAGAGGAAGCAAAGGCGCCGTAAACTGTGGATGCTGCTGTGTTTATTAGTTTTTGCGCTGCGTTGCTCTGTGGTAGAACATCATCAGGGGTTTGAAAAAAAAAAAAACTGATTTTACAGTCCTCATCAAAGTTATTGTGTAAGTTAATTACACTCCATCCAAAGTTTGACTTTCTAATTCATGGATTCAGTGCTGTTACTTTAGTTGTCATGGATTCTCACATCAGGGCTCACTTATTTTCTAATTGAAAACATGTCACAACTTTATGACTTACTGTAAGAAAAATAAAACATCAGGTAATTATCATGGTGACTTAAAATCAATGGTACACTGTGCACATTGTGCCAGAGCAGTGGCAGCTGTCGTATTTTCTTTGGAAAGAAATCACAGCAGTCCAAATATTTTGCAGGGGGCAAATATTCAAAATGAAAATTACTGGTAAAAAAAATACCAAAGCAGAGCTCTTTTTTTGCACATGGCCCTGTCTGTACCTTATTTTTCATAATTAGGTTGTACAAATTAGCAATTTATACCCTTTTTTTTCATATACCCAGAACAATATGAGTATAGAAGGTGTAAAGTGAGTAAATTAAAAAAATTACAAAACAGATGCAAACAAACAAACAAAAAAAACTAAATAGTGCCACAAGACAAAAGTAGTTTGCCAGCAGAAAGTGTCTGCAAGAAAATGGAGCCAAAATTATTGATTGTTGCTCTTTAAAGGCAAATTACAGAGCTCAACATAAATCAACACCCCCTTTGTGCATCTTAAACCTCAAGGGTCCAACAAAAATAATGATTTCCCTTTCTCATACATTTTCATTACCTGAAAAGAAAATACCAGTACATTAATTTTTAGGGTTATTTCCCTCATCACCCACATTCCTCTGTTGTCTAGTCACCTTTCCTCCACCGTTTCCCTTTGACTGAGAGGTCATTGTGGAAACGCATGGAGCGAAATCTTCAAATTTCATAAAACTTTGCACAAGGCACTAACTACTCCTCCCATGTGAGTTTGTTTTAAATTTGACTTTAATGGAAACTCTGGCAGTTATCAAGTTACTGTCAGAGCCAGTGGAATAAGGAAGCGAATGCAATGATGACACAAAGATATATATGTTGGGATATTGATGTTGCAGACTGAGCAAGCTCCTACTGGAAGCTGATGTTGGTAAATGAATCAGATATGACACAGAAACGGAAGCAGTGAGTTTAAAAGTAGCAGAGAAGTGAAGGAAATGTCTCCTTGATTTGACTCAGGACATCCTTTTGAATTAAAACAGAAGATAAAAGTTCTGATAAAAGCTGCTCCTCATAAATCCAGAGATTATATCTGACAGAGGGAGATTATTCACACTCTGGTCTGCAACTGGGTTTTTTTTTCTCTTCACTGAAGAAGAAAGGATATCGAAAAGACAAAAAAACAAAACAAAACAATGTAGCCAGCCTCAGCAGTCTGTGCAGTATTTACCTCATTGTGTCTCAGAGTGAAGGTGACATGGTCAAGTTGGTAAACGTCAGCAGGTTTGACGGCTGCTGCTATGACTTGGGAGTTGACAATGATTTCCCCTGTTTCTGCATACCGTGAGTAGTCGGTGACACCTGGGTCGCTGCTCGGCTTCAAGATGCCACCGATGCTGTCATACCGCACAAACACCACTGACACACTTCCTGATGAGAGAGAGAGAGAGAGAAAAAAAAAGTTTAACACAAGCAGGAGGGAGTCAAACTCATTGTATGTCTCATCACATGGTTCATTAGGTTTATTTCTATTAATATTATTATTAACTCATTGAGTGCCAACCACGTAATTTCTCGTTTTTCGTTCCCATGCGTTGAGTGCCAAAAACGGAATTTTTCGTTTTTTGCTTTTTTTTTAAATTATGAAAATAGACACTTTAATACACATTATATGTAAATTTGGGGACTCTACGACGAGGAGAACTGAAATAGATGACGATCAAAGTCACATGACAGCTCATGATCTGGAAGTTTTTATCATAACTCAGCTTCTGCAAACGGAGTTCTGCATGCAGATGCAGCGCAGCTGCGCCGCAGCTGCTCCGCTGCTGCTCCGCCCTCACCTGCGCTCCTGCTCCAGCTGCTCCAGCAGCTCAGAGCAGAAACAGGAAGCTCTCAGCCCACAGTCCGCCCGGTCTTCATCTGGAGCAACACCGTGTCCTCCCCAAAGTCCTCCCGCGGTAAAATCTGATGGTCTCTGGACCAAAGCAGACCGCCGTCACCGACCCGTACCACAGACGGACCGCGACCACCGGCGGGACCGGTGTTCGCGAGCCGCTGTGGCCGGCAGAGCCTCACGTTCCGCGGCGAGAGGCTGTGACACGGCACGGTGCGTCTGTGTTATTGTTGTTTAGTGGCGCCCCCCCCGCCCCCGATGGTGGTTTTGTGAATAGAACAACAATTGTTGTATATATTTATCTTATACGAGCCCTTTGATCCAGAAATGCGAGTGTCAGAAGAGCGACAGACACAAACAGAGCAGCTTTCATAAAAGACGCTCTATCTCCTTTTCTAGAAAAAAAGGAGGGATTTTGGTGAAACCCAGCCATGTTTAGCTTGACTTTTCTCAGGAACGGAGGCACGTAGAAACAAACGGTTTGTGGTCACTTGAAGCATAAAGTTAAACCTTTCAATTGAGCTACAGTATGTGTTGGTGGCAATAATATAGAATACACTATGGCTCTAAAATAAAAAGTCAAAAATGGTCTAAATTGCCGGTACACTTGACTAAAACTTTGGAAAGGAGCGCGGCACTCAATGAGTTAACAAATCAAATATGTGTTTTCTTACCATTTCTGTCCTCCTCTGGTCTCAGTTTCGGAGTCAGATCTATACGATCTCCTCCCATGGACGCAGACAGTTTGGCTTTTGTGTGATGCGCATCAAAGGTGAACACTTTCATTTCTGCGGCGGAGGATAGAATAAAGCGGGGATATCGAGAAATTAAAAGTATGAAAATGACAATTATCCAAAAACCTCCCTCTCTGCACACAGGTGGGGATAAATGGCAGGACAATTTAATATAATTTGAGCGTCAGTGAGAGCTCTCTGTGTTAATAATTATCTCACCCATTTCGCTAGCTTTGATTTCAAGCTCAGCTGGAGTTTTGTAGTTGTTGGCCAATGTCAGAGCACTTTCTTCAACAGCATGCAGCAGCTTAGTGATGGTGTGTTCCCGACGCTCCTCTTTTATTCTGCTCCAAGCCATCAGTTCATCCTTCTCCACCAGGTTGTTAACTGCTTTTACTAATTTCTGTTGGGAAAGAAGCTTTTTTAAGTGCATAATAATATGTGATGTAATGTATGCATGTACTGCAATGTGTTTTCAATTAGATACTGTATGGTTTGAACATTATGTTTACTCAGGCCTGCCTCTTTTGACCTCACATTAATTACTAGATATAATCTAGCATCGGTTACACATGCTGTAGCACATGTTTTCTTTAGTTTTACAGCATCTGGGATATTTGTATTATTTGTACATGTGCTACACTATAAAAAAAATACTGTATTCATTTACTGTTAGCTTGTAGGTTAGGCAACACTGCACTCTCTGAAGTCTTTAAACAGTGTACAAGAAGGAACTGGACAGTGTTTGATAGCATTTTCCTCCCTAAACCAGTTCAAAGTATAACTGCATTTCAGGCTGAACTCCAGATGCTGACTGTGAAACAAGAATGGTAAACAAAGATTACTGAAAGAGTGGAGTTGATGACTGATGGCTTGACAGTATAATCCTTCTCCCCTGCAGCCAATGTTGACGTGGAGCGACACAAGGCCTCAACATATGCAATCACTTCCACTGAGGTGAGTTCACCGGACGTCTGCTTGGCAATTTCCTTCAGCAGACTCTGGGGCTCCGTGAGGTTGCTCATCTAGCAAGGGGGGGGAAACAAACATTTGTATTCAAGTGTTTGAAGGAAAAGAGAGGTTGTGGTATTCGTCTGTATGAAACAATCATTTTGAAGCAGTTTTATTTTCTTCCTCTCTAACTTTATTTCCTCAATTTGTTTTTTTTTTCTTTGCCTGTAGATGGCACAAATCAACAATTGTGTCCCTGAGTTGTGCTGCTGTTACTTTTCTTGCCTGTAGGTGGCAGAACAAGGCTACAGGTGAGTGGCTGCTGCTCTGTGTCCCTGCCACTGCTCATTATAGTTTCAGCTCATGTTTATTTCCATTCCCTCCAACAGAGGGCAGTGTCATCACATCCACCGTCACCTTATATGGAGGAGGGGTACTTACATATTCAAGTGTTTTGTTGACAGTCTGTGTGATGCACCCGATGTTGTCATGGCAGTATTTTTGGGGATGTTCTGAAAAACAACAATTATCAAATGTAGGCCCTTCGTTTGCTGAGTTTATTTCAATGATTTCACAAGGGTAGAGAATGTCACGGTAAAGTCTGAATTTCATAAAACACATCACCTGGGTCTCTTTGTCATCAGAATAGCCTCAAACATCAGAAAATTAAGGATTGCACCCTTTGCTTGATGTGTTGCATAATAGATTCTCTGTTTAAAATGGCGTGTTCTGCGTTGCGTGTGCACGTGTGAGAGAAATTAGAAAGAGAAAATAATGAAGAAAGGCGTATGTCCTTGGATTCAAGTAATAGTGTGTGTGTGTGTGTGTGTGTACTCCGCCATCCTCATACCGACCTTTACATCGCACACCACTCTCGGGATGAAAGTGCTTAGCGCCTGAGGATGGGACGTAATCACGCTGGCAGGTGCAATTGTAAGATCCAATGGTGTTATGACACTTTGAGTTTGGTCCACAGACATCTACCTTTTGGCATTCATCAATATCTGAAAGATGCAAATTAGGAGTTTGCATCTGATTAAAAATAACCACACATACTCTAAACACAACTTATATTTCATATCAAACACAATAGCTGAAGAAACTCCTACACTTTTGTAATTTTTACCTCAAGAAACTGAAACTGTAAAGTGATGCTAATGATTTTATACAAATATCAAATATCTCATATGCTACGGTACATAACTGATTTTGGGAGAAAACACATGTAACACATGTTACAGCCATGCTTCCCCACATGCACCGCCCTGTTAGAAATCTGCAGGAATGGTTAAATGCTGCAATAAAGGTGTTGTTCCTCTAGTGGAGCAAACGATCTCAGATGGTTTCTCAGAATAGCAGATTGGAAGGAAGTGAAAGGCTGAGGGGAAAAATCGCCTCCAACATGTTTATCCTCCTTAGTACAGTGGAAGAGAAAACAATAAGCGCACAGACACATGTAGCTCTGATACCCTCGCAGCTGTGTGGTATTTGCCCTCTCACACATAGACACACACACACACACACTCATATACATGGCATCTTGCCCAGCTGTATGTGAGGTCCTCTGTCAGTACAGTGAAAGTGAAAACAGTTTGCACACAGACGCACACCCAGCGCTGGCACCCTCACAGCTGTGTGGTACTGTAACTGCCATCACACACACACACACACACACACACACACACACACACACACACACACACACACACACACACAGCAATGACATCTTTTCCAGCTGTACGTGAGCTAATCTGTCAGTAGATTTAATATAACATTACAGATCATGTGACCGCTATGAAGAATATTGAGTTCAGTGAATGAGACATTACCGTGACATTCAGTGCCATCATTGGGCTGGAACTGGTCCTTTCCTGTCGACGTGTATCCAGAGACACATGTACAGAAGTAGCTGCCCTCTGTGTTGGTGCAGGTCCCCCTGTCCCCACAGATATTAGTCACATTCCGGCACTCGTCGTCATCTGCGGTGAGAAGATGAGGACAGAAAGTAAAGTAGGTTATTAGCAAGGGACAAGAGACTTTATGCCTCTTTAAAGTGGCAGATTTAACCAATTGATTTTATGTTGCTGTGATTAATCCAGGCAGTGGATCGACTCCAACTGACCAGTGTGCTCCAGAAAAGTGTCTGATCTTGTACCACTCAGCCTCATGTCTTTGGTGGAGATATAAATTGCATTAGAATAATGGTAAAGTGTTCTGTAAGTGTACATTTATCAAGAGTGTATCTTCTCCTCTTCCAGCAAACTGGAAGTCTTGTAGCTGAATACTGTTGTGCTCTGCAGCTGAAGGTATTTCAGTCTCACACTCCACGCCTTTTCAACAGTTAATTTATTCCTCTGTTACTGCTGAGCATCATGCAGAAATGGTTGGACTATCAGAAGGGAACTTTGTCGTTTGTGGTCAACTTAAATTGGTGCTGTGAGTTATTTCCGAGCTCATGATGACAACATTTCCTAACATCTCCAAAAACAGACACCAAAACTATAATCTGTAGATTTGAGATGCATTTGCCCACCAATTCAGGAGCAAAGATTTGGATTGTTCCAAGAGTGCAAATGAGGACACACAATATTAATGTGGATTTGAGTGGATGTTGACACAAATATACTTCAGCTTCCCTCCACAATTAGATTTCTAAAGACTTGACCCCTGTCCTGAGTCCTGGTCTTGATTTTAGCAGTCTGATGTTGACTGCAGCCTTGCCTATTTCCACCTTACATGCCAATTTTAAAATTCTCATTTGTGATTGCTGAGCCTTTGTTTGCCTCAATTAGATTTAGAAATAACTGAAATTACTTTAAAGTTTGTTTTTGTTTTTTTAACATTTCCCTGGCCAGGTTTACAAAGAACCAGACAGAAAGCACTCTGCTACAGATGCTGCTTTGGTCCACTCACTGTAGAAAATGCTGTTCCAGCTTGATTTTTTGTCTCCCAGCTTTTTGGAAATGACCTGGTGAGACTTTCCACTGTTGTTTTCACTTGACTAGGTATGATGGACGCTCTGCTCTTCCTCTCCTCTGCACCTTTTGCACAAAAGCTGTCCTGGACAGGAAATCCTCTGCTCTGATGAGGGAGGTGACTATATCCAAAGAGGAAATACCTCCATCACACACAGGACTCCTAAACCATCACAATTGCACAAACATTTCACCCACATATTTTTTTTTGATTCCCTTTGATGCCTTGGTTTTATCTTCAAGCGCAGCAGATTCTGTGTTGCCTGCTGTAGTTACTTTGGTCTTGAAGATTTTAAAAATATCACCTTTTTTCTGACTTTATTTTAAGATCTTCTGCTACAAAGGAACTCCATTAACCCCGAACCTCATTGTGCTTCTTTGTTTTCAAATCTTTCTCCACAGTGTTTGTATTACTCACATTCTGATTTACTTTTGGCTCTTGAAATATGTAAGCTGTGCTGTGATTGTGATCAGGTTTGGTCAGGAAACAAAAAGGGTTCCAGGAATTCTAAACAGCCCAGAAACATAAACAGTACTGACAGTGAGGCAGCACTAGCCACTGAAATGAATTAATAAAGATTTTCAACATTGTGTTTGCTCTGTTAAATTATCTCTGAATGAGATGAGCTTGCAGCTAGGTGGCGGGGAATACAACATGGGCAAGTTGCATTTGACCCACAGCGTGTGCCAACTGTGTCCCTGAAACAATATGATAGAGATATAATCGTTCAAACGACTTACACAGATTGAACTCACTCACGTGGTGTTTTCATGTTTTAAAAAGGCCAAAAATAATGTAATAAAGTTCAATCTTGAGAATGAAAAGCTACATTTCTTTCTTTGAACATTGATTTAATTATTTTTTTTTACACCTAGTTTATTCCCTTCTTGCCTAAGGACTAAGACATGCAACATTCTGGGATGTTAGATTAATTTAGGGATTTATTTAGGGATAACAATAAAATATTTGCGATAATTAAACAGTTGCAGAAGAGCAGTACTGTATAGAACATAGGCCTACTATATTATGATCAAATGACCACAAATAGTGGTTTAATGGCATTTACAGTGTGCTTATGCCCTTTTAAATTCTGATAAAACGTAATAGTGGCTGTTGTTGTTGTTACGAGCAGGCAGCTTAAGTGGTTTTAACACATCTGGTGGATGAGATATTTTCAAAAGCTTCAATCCTAGTACTCTGCACTACACAGTCAAGTACCATGCTCTAAAAAATATTAAATGAACCCATATGTGTACAAAAGTTGGCCTAGTGCTTTTGTCTGCTCATGATGAGCTGACACAAAAAAAGAAAGGACTTGCTAAAATATTCAAAGCTTCCATGGCAGCTAGTACACACAAGGCTGTCTGTATCCTTTCATCATAGTAAATACTTGTAATATGGGTAGATCTGTGTTTCTATATTCACCATCGCAAAATGTTGTTCCATCTCCCGTATATCCATGGTCACAGAAGCAGGCGCTGTTCGACCCATTTATTGTCTTGCAAGAAGCAAGTTTGTGACAAGGATGAGCACAAATGTCAGAGAGGCTGCATGGGTCCATCAGACTGGAGAGCCATGCTGCGTAGACACAAAGAACAAGACACAAAGTGTGGTAAGTATAAGTTGAAACCATGGCACTGATATTCCAGAGCATTTCATGATGCCACTGCTTCTTATTTTTCCACACGCAGTTCCAGTAAAAATGTTTTTTTTTCTTTATCTCTGACTGAATTAACCTGCCACCTGTGAAACCAGTGTTGGTAACAGCAGTACATACAAGTTTAGACTACAACTAAGGTAGCAACACAAATGATCTGTTGTAAAACGAAAAAAGTCAGAATATATAACAATGACATCATCACATATCAAGCTCGACTGCGTCACCGTCACAAAACCAAAAAACTCATCGTAGTTAATATGGAGACCCCGTGAACACAGATACATCTACAACAACAGCCTCCATGTAAAACACCTGCCGGGATGTAGCGTAGATAAGCTCACGTACCTGTCAAAAGTACAAGTTTCATTGGTGACTTGAGCAAAGACTCCATACTCGCGCTGAGTCTGGATTTTACTTTTAGCACAGACTGTGGTGGGCTGGCTGGTGACGTAGCCCATTTCCTTGCATCAGTTTTCCTGTTTCCCTAAACCTGGCCCTTCCTGTCTTAGTCTTTAATCTGCTTTCAAAAAACATACAGCCTGATCTCTTCACCAACCTCTCAAACCCACGCAGCAACGAACACATTTTTTCCCTCCCACTTAGCTCCACTTTACACCTAATATAAAATGAGTTTTAGCAGCATTAGATTTTTATTGGAGTGTTGTTGATACCGTGACTCATTGTCGCCATTTTGGAAGCCTCAATGCCATTGTTCTCAGTGGAGCACGAACAGTAGGTTGTGTAAACACAGGCCAAAACAACACCGACTAACTTCACTGAAGGACGACCCCCTCCCTTCCGCAAAGGACTGTACACAAAATCACACACACACATTCCAGTGCTGTGTGTGTGTGTGTGTGTATCTTCTATTGAACATTTCAGCCTTCTTCAGACAAAGGTGTAAATAGCTGTGATTCATCTCCAAGCAAACTGGTGATACGAGCCTTTGAATTTCAGTTTATATACAGAATAATAAAATGCAGATTCTTGAGTGCAGTGTCTTTTCATCCATATTCTTAATCTTCCCCAGTCACACACAGTTCCTATGAATCACACTTTGTTCAAATTTAAAGAAAATAAAGTGGCAGTGAAAGCATTTATATTGCAGAATAAAAGAGTTTGTTGTCTTTCTTACTTTATTTTAACAGTTTGCTCTTACATACATTTCCTCTGAAACGGTGATCAATCTTTAAAACAACATTGTATTTCTATCTATTATAGTGGTGTTGTATAAAATACCCAGTATAAACAGAACTGTTGGGCCCTTTGTGTTGCAGTTAGGTTCTCAGTGTGCCTTTGATGATAAGCGCTAAAACAACACGTCTCATTTTTGGCACTTTGACACCTGCCATGGACTAATGACCCCATTCTCTGAGAGGGAAATGAGCAGGGCTGGGCTTTTAGATGGTTTTGTTTGGTAACTAAATCACATGGACCAAAGCTACGAGAAGCAGCTGAAGCACCTAATGTCGCAGTGTTGTTCATCTTTACTAAAAGCCTCTGCCACTCATCGTGAACGCAGATGTTTACAGTTTTGCTATTTCCACCACACCCATGAATATCAATACTAGAAGGTAGACTGTAACCGGCAGTGGCAGTTAGGAAACAGGTTATTTCAAATGTGAAACAGTGACAAGAGTCAAAAAGAGAGAAGTGGCCATTCAGGTGTGGGTCTTTCAAACTACCTTCCACTTTTTGGCACACAAACACATTCATTGATGAATAGTTTCACTTGGAAGATAAGTTCTTTGTTGACTGTATTGCAGTGTGTGGAGGTGGTGTGAATTGCTTAGGCAAGGCGTTCAGTTCAGTTTATTCCTGAGAAAGGCAGCTGCTTTGAATGACACCATTAGAACCGCTCTGCATTACTGTCCTGGGAAAGTGCTCGGTGAAAACCACATCTGAATGTCTCGCTCTGACACTTGCCTAACGGTAAGGAAGGAAGTGATGTTGTCTAGAACAAACCTGGACTGATTGCACCCTTCCTCCTCCGCTTTTTTGTCTCAGGAAATCTCTCATTTAGGGAGAAATTCGTAAAGCTCTCACAGGAGCTTGCTTGCTCCACAATGACATTGTAAAAAAAAAAAAAAAAAAAAAAGACACCTAAAGGATCTCTTCAACTGTGTGGAGGCAGTCTTGTGTAAATGTTTCCTCTTTTGCTTCCCTCTCTCATGGATATGGAAATTTTGACTCTGCACTAGTATTCTGCGTGGGTTTCTCTGTGTGTGTGTGTGTGTGTGTGTGACTGTGAAAGCAAACGAAGAGTGTTGTTTGTGCTATTCAGGCGATATTGAGATTTGCAATACAGAGTACACTGGAGAATTTATTTTGACACCTCTCACACGTATCTGTTCTGATGTTGGCCTTATGTTCAGCCATGATGGGAGGACTGAACGCTGGGACGCAGATGGCAGTAACTGTCTCATAAACTTGGAGCTCTTGAATATTTCAGCATACAAGGAAAAAGTGCGCTTTCTGCTCCGGTTCGGCGATGCCAGCTACTGTGTATGTGTGTGTGTATGTGAGCGTGTGTGTGGAGAACCCCGCAACATTGAGTATAGGTGGTGGTGCCTTATAAAAACAGCTTGTGCTTCATTCAGAAGGATTATCAGTCCTAAAACTGAAAAAAGAATCACCTGTTAAGCATTGCAAGGGTAAAAGGCAGTAACTTCAATTTTGGTTGGAAATGAGATTTTGTCGTTTTTGTATGTCAGCATTTGGTCAGGGGAAGATAAGAGGATCAAGAATATCCTCTTATAAAGTCAACAAATCACCACGATTTCACAAGTCTTTTACAAGCTATTTGGCTGACCAGTGAAGAAGAAACCTTAAAATCCATTTGTGTCAGCTTGGGTGATTCAAACTGTACATTTAGAGGCCAAGAAGGCTACAAACTGATTTGATGTAACAGGACAATATAAACGGGCCTGCTGCACAAGAAAGCGCATGCCACACAACTTTTAACATCATATTTAAGCAAACTGTGTGATGGGTAAGATGAGATGTGCTTAGTAACCTTGCATACTCAGTGATCTGTTATGAAATCTGACACAGGAAATTAGAGACACATTTGTTACTAGAGGGAAACTGCGTATGAGGTGGTAACAAACTTACTTTGTCTTAAATGACTCATATACGTTCTCCCATCAGGAACCTACAAGACACACTAGGAGCTTGTAAAATGATAGGAGGTAGATTCACTTAGCTGATTCACAAACATGGCATAAAGAGTAGCCTATATCACAACACTAAATCCATTTTAAAACTTTAGGTATATTTCTAAAAAGCCCAAAGATATGGTACTCCAACAGATCTAGACCATAATATCACTCTGCAAGCCTCCATTGCTTTATTTCTGTATTTTATTTCTCTTTTGGGGCACAATAATTTACCTGTGTAGCCAATTCACAGCAGGGGGCGCAGTGAGTCCGCGTGCCGAGTTCAGGTTCAATGACCTTTGACCCTAAATGCAAACCGTTGTGTCGCCATCTTTGAATGCGGTTGCCAAAATGGGACAAACTTGGTCCGTCTTTCGCGTTTTACCTGAATTTGCCGTGCTACGGAAGACGGTGAATATGAAGCAACCAGAGGTAGCTGTGCCTGTGAATGCGCCGGTCGGATTTGAACCTGCTTAGCACTCTTTCTAGTCTAGTGATTCTGATTCACTTTAAATGGAGGGACACACACATCCTTTGCCCTGTAACGGGGTGTTCCCACCAAACGCGATGACGCTTCATCGCGCGTCGAGATTACATGTAAAGTCAATGCAAACACGCGATTAGTCGCGTCATCGCGCCGGGCGATGCGATGGACGCGATAGCGCGGCGCGATGGACGCGTTGGCCGCGAAAAATCGCCTCCATCGCGTCGCCCGGCGCGATGACGCTTCATCGCTCGAGTTGAAATAATTGAACTTTTGCGGCGAATTCGCGTGAAGACGCGCCGCGACAGCCTATCAGCTTTGAGATCGTCACCGACGTGCTGACGTACGGACGTACTGGTGTTCCCTTGGCAGCTTAGTCAGAGCGAGTCTATTGACAATATTAGAAGTTTTCTGGTTTAGTTTAGTTTATTATTCAGATCCCCATTAGCTGCTGCAAAGCCACAGCTCTTCACTGTTGCTTTTCCGGTGCTGTTACAAACGTTTCTGATTTGGAGATTCGGACCTGAAAGCCCGTTATCACTGCTGTTTTCAACCAGCGGGCGCTGCGAGCCGGCCGCCCCGTCCCAAAGCACTCAACAGGCGGTCAGTCACACAGTAGTTCACGGAGCTGTCTCCTCCTCCTCCTCCTGCAGCCAGAGACACACACCGCTGTTCCTCTCCCATCTACAGGGACAGGAACAGTGCAGCAATAGTGGTTATCTCTGCCAGAGAATGAAATAGTGGGAGAAATGTTGTTGTTTGGGCGGGCTCGTCGCGCGACGCGATGCCGCGACGAGGCGTTTTTTGCATATTGAACCAGCGTCAAAACTGGAGCGTCTAGCGCGACGCGATTTCATTTGACGCGCGATTCAATCGCGTTCATCGCGTTTGGTGGGAACACCCCGTAACAGAGAGGAAAACCTCGTCACCGAAGAAAAGAAAAAGACTCCATGACCGACGACGACGGGATAAAATGAGAGTAAATATCACCTTAGCTTTTCTCAGGTGGACAGAACTAACGAGGGAGAAAGATTTTTACAAGGGATGCAGAGGTTGCCTGCTTTTCTGCTGGACAGGTAGGCTAAGCTAATTCAATGTAAGTTAGCTAACTGTTTACAATCAGACGAGAGGAAAGTTGGAGAACTTGCTGTGTGCTGTCTCTCTATTAAACGGTGGGCACTGCTAGTTTTGTTAGCTACACTGGCACATACAAAGGCTCATATAATAATTTTTCGTTGTTACCGTGCGCATAATTTGTGAATGATGCCAACTGCTTACCGTATTACGAGAGTTGTGTCCCGTAGCGCCGACAGAGCTCCTTTCTTCGTTGTCCAACCACTCAAACTCAAAGCGGAGACCGTTTCCATAGTAAAGCGGCGTTCACACCGGACGCGATAGACGCGAATATAATCGCGCCAGACGCTTCCATCGCGCCGCTTGGTCATTTTGGATCATTCGCGTCCATCGCGTCATTCGCGCTAGACGCTCCGCCCGTTCATTTGAAAACCGGTGATCTCAACCTGCTCTCTTTCCACGTCAATCATGGCTGATATCACCACCGTTGCTGCACTGTACTACTGCTGTACAAGTCTCAGAAACACCGGAAAACCACCTGCCGTCCTGTCTGGGTTCACTGTGTGTGTGTGTGTGTTTTCACTCTGTGTAGAAGACGGCAGCGGTGCCCACACACAGCTCAAATACAATTAGCTTCTCCTTCATGTTGTTCTGAGTGTAAACAACCGTACAGAGAAGTGACGTCGTCGGCTTGAACTCGTCGCTGATTGGATGTCACGGCGCGATGCCGCCTGAAAAGTTCAATATTTTCAACTTTATTCTCGCCGCTTCAGACGCGCCGCTTCATTCGCGCCGCGTCTCATCGCACCAGACGCTCCATTTGCGCCGCCTCCGCCTGAATCGCGTGTCATCGCCATTTACATTGATTTTCAATGTAGAGTTGCCGCTCCATTCGCGTCTATCTCGTCCGGTGTGAACGCCCCTTAACGCAGCAACTTCCGAACGTTGGGGGTGTCGGGGCGCTGTGACGTAAATCGAACGGTCCTAAAACTGCGGTCCTAGACCTTCAGATGTTTCTCCACTGGATTCATTATATAAACCGCGTCTCAAAAGAAGAGTGACCTGCAAGACAGATCAAGTTTAGAAAGTTGTTGTGCGTGGTGTTAGTTTGTCCAAGGCATGACTAAATTAGCTAAGCTGCTACAATGAATGAATGAATGAATGAATGTTTTATTTTCGTGTCATGCCACCACCGTGGCTACATTAGCTAACCGCCTAGCTAGCTAACACAACCGTGCAGCTACAGCTTTTACCAGTGGCGTGCACAGACTTTTTGAAGGGCAGGGGCGAAAAGGAAAATAAGGGCACATACTAGCGCGTCCTCGCCACTGAAGAGGGCACTTTAGCACGCGTTTTGGCTTCCCTGAGGGCACTTTTATGTTTTGGCTCCTAGATGTGGCTCCTAGAGGGCACTTTTCAGGGCTGCCAAGTTTCAGAAAATGACAAGAGTGAGACTGTAGCGACATGGTGCGTTTGGTCTTTTTTAACGTCGATTTGGCCTGTTTTATAATATCAATACGTTAAGACTACAAAACGTCGATTTGGCCTGTTTTAACACGTGTTTTGGCTCCCAAGAGGGCACTTTAGCACCCGTTTTGGCTCCTAGAGGGTAGTTAGCACACGTTTTGGCTCCTAGAGGGCACTTAAGCGTGCGTTTTTGGCTCCCAAGAGGGCCCTTTAGCACGCGTTTGGCTCCTAGAGGGCCCTTTAGCACGCATTTTGGCTCCTAGAGGGCCCTTTAGCACGCGTTTTGACTTCTAAAGAGCACTTTAGCACATGTTTTGGCCCCCATGAGAGTACTTAGCATGTGTTTTGGCTCCTAGAGGGCACTTTAGCACACATTTTGGCTTCCAAGAGGGCACTTTAACGCACGTTTTGGCTCCCAGGGGGCACTTTAGCACGCGTTTTTCAACAATTGGGCCACGGGGGGGGGGGGGGGGGCGACCGCCCCCTCTGCCCCCCCCCTGTTTACAGTCTATGAGCTACAGTCAGTAAACCAACAGCTGGACAATGTTGATGCATAGTTGTGTCCTGTTTTGTAATAGAGAAAATTGACGCCTGTTTTGTAGCATAAGTAGGCTAACAAGCATTATCATTTTGTGAACCTTGTATCTATCAGGCTCAGGCCAACCATGTTTAATTTTACATTTTTTGTGTGTCTTTTGTTTACAAGAGGAAAACAACCAGTTAGTGAATGTTTTTTTCCTCTGTGGAGAGCTTGATATTAGGGTTTGTGACTACTAATAAATCAACTAGGATGCGCTCAGACACAGTTAAGACCTCCACAAAAGCAGACTTAAGAGGTAAAAATGAAATTCATATTTAAATGATAAATACCTCAACATTTTATTATGTCTTCCCTGGTCCATGGCCATGCCTCCACCAAATTTGGTGCAAATTGCTTCAGTACTTTATCCTGCTCATTTGTAAACAAATCTCTTCTACAGTTAATGTGTGGCTAGATGGAGGCGATTTCTCACCACTTATGTTTGTGAGGATGAAATTAAATTTGAAAGGCAATGATTCACATGTATTCATTTTCACTGCATTTTAAATGTGTAATTACTTTAGCCATTTATTAAGTGACTTGTTACCCACAGTGGGGGCATCTGAATCCAGTAGTGGAAACAAAACTGACATATAGGCTAGTCTACATTTCAGATTGATGTGGTCAGCTTGTTAGCAAACACATAGTTTAATTACACATTCAGCACATACACAGAAATATTTTTCTTATTCATTTAAGTCAGGTCACTTAATGAATGTAAGTTCAACCCCAGAGGGAGTTATCTGTCTTTAGTAGCAAAAGGAAAAAACATTGCCCAGCTTGTTGTTGTTGTTATTATTTCATTCTATGCTGCACAGGTAGAGTGTTTAGTGCAGGGGTCTCAAACTCCCGGCCCGGGGGCCACATCCGGCCCGCGGCCCCCCTACATCTGGCCCGCGTCTTGACGTGAAAAGTAGGAAAGGCTGTCAAAGTTAATGCCTTAATGCAAAATGCTTTTAACGGCCCTATTTTTTATGCGCAATTAATGCGCTAACCTCGGGCCGCTCGTAGTTTGGGGAAACAGAGAAGCTGCCTTCTCCAGACGTGATCACAGGTAGGCAGTGTGTGCATGTCTGTGTGTGTGAGTTACTACGGTTAGCGCGACGCTCCCGTCCCCCGGATATTTCTGCAGCTGGATTCACATGATCCGGTCTGAGACATGAAACCCATGGACTGAGGAGTCGTCCTGCTGCTCTGCACGTCACACCGACCATCGTGCATTTGCACTGTGAGGAGTCGCTCTGCCCCGTGGTCCCGGTGTCTCATACACAAACACTGATAATCCACTGCAACATGTTGCTGTTGTTGCTGTTGCTGTTGTTGTGGTTGTGCGCGACGTAGAGCTGCCGCTTCGACTAGCAAGTTTTTCCCCCCCCCCAATCTCCCGTTCATTCAGCTGGTGAGGGAGGGAGGGAGGGGTGGAGGGGGGTGGTGTGTGTGCGCGTGTGGGAGGGGGGGGTTCTTATGATGCAGAAAACTTGCATATGTTTTTTCTCCTCATGTTCCTACACTAGAGAACTTGTTCTTCTTGTCACCAAACGAGGCTGCTCTCTCTCTCTGACAGCTGATAATACCAAATACCATGAAAATGGTATTTGGAAAGCATGGAAAGCATAAGAAACGTCCAGATCTGGATGTTTCTTATGCTTTCCATTCATCTTGCTGGTATTTCAAGCAAAAAAGAAAAATACTATGTGATTAACTCAGGAAATTAAAGGATTACAAATTTTAATCGTTTGACAGCCCTAATTACCGTACAATATTTGAAAATAGACCCCGTTTTCAGAAATATTTGTGATTTTTTTTTTATATTCGTCTTGAAAACTTTAGTGGCCCTCCACTGAGATGACAGTGCCAGCAGTGGCCCCCAGCTCATTTGAGTTTGAGACCCCTGGTTTAGTGGATCTTTAAATCCTTTTCACCGAAAACAGCAGCGTTCTCTGGCTGAAAATGATACTGTGTGAAGTTTAGTTTATGCTTCTTTACTGGCACTACTATTGATGTGAAAGCAGACAGAAAGTCCAGAACTTGTGATGTCAAAGTGTGTTACAGTATGCCATAAATGTGTCTTCACCACCTACACACTGTACTATTCCCATAAATGCTGAAATTTAGTAGGACAACAGGGGTTTGACTCTGGGTTGAAGCAGCTGCCTGGTGGTCAGGACTCAGGTTAGTGCCTGCTTCCTCCCACACGCAGACAAAAGGAAGAAAGCAGCAGACAGCACTTTCCTCTTCAGCAGGGGAGTGTGCCACAGGGCTGTCATATGTAGTGTCAAGGGCTTCATTGTTATATAACTTACTCTAAGTATCGAGTCTATCACTTGTACCTTTTTTTCTCACAGTCATCAACTCTTTCAGCTTCATTTGCAAGTCTAAAATGAAACTGAAATGATTTAAAGTTCATTGTGAAGACAATTTAGAGAAATTTAACAGTACACACAAGAAGTAAAAAGTCATTTGACTTATATACATTGCCATCAAGCAGTAAATGCTGTGTTTACAGAGTAATACAATGAATCAGATAACAGGTCTGAAATTCACCACAGTTTTAAGGATATGGATCTTGAAAACTTTCATCTGCTGTTTCTGTGAAAAGCTTTTGACCCACAAAGTCCAAAAGCCTACATGCTATTTACAGACTAATGTTAGAAAGCCAAACAGTCAGCATACAAACAGTGATTCCTTGGTCAAAGTTCATCTTAAAAGTTGCAGGGTTTGAAGGCCAGGGGAGGTAGACACACGCACATCCATGTTACAGGTGCTGAGTCCAAAAAATGTGATCAAAAAGGGATAAAAAGACTCGTGACACTGTAACTGCTCCCAATAAAAAAATTGAACTTTATTCTGAATTAATATAAAGTGGACAAGGTTCCAAGCCTGCCAGCTCTTCATCAGGTCACTCGTGGTTTCACATTTGTTAGACAGGAGCACTCAAGGCCAGTGAAGCCGCTAGTCTCTAAATTGTCCCTGGAAATATCTGGCATGTTTTAATAACACACTTGGAACTACTTGGCGTAAATGTAAAAGTAATTGGGTGGGTCCTCAGATCAAAGTTCCTGCGTGTGATTATGAGGAAGTGAAATGGGGTCAGTTGTCTCGGTCTGCAGTTTGGACATAGGGTGTTCTGTGCAACCGACCAACACAAAGTCCATAATGAAAAGGTGTTTTATTTCCCTTAGTTGAGAGGAGGAAGTGCTGTGCATTTACAATAAAAAAAGTGCTCAGTAGTATTTTTGTTAACCTTAACTTGTTTGGCAAGTTCAAGTAAGTAAATTACAGTGATTGGCTTTTCTGGTACAGAGTCATGCTGAGAATATTTCTCCAGTTTCTATGTCTATTAGTGTGAGGGCAGTATGTTTTTGGTTTGTCCATCCGTCTCTGTCCTGTTCTCATAAGTAAGATGTCTCAGGACTGCCTTCAAGTAATTTATTCAACGTTGGCACTCACTACATGAGCTGGCCTGGGCAGACGGATGTAAAGTGAAAAGTCAGGTAGTCAGGTCTCACGGGGGTGTGGGTAGATGGATAATCAATACATTGCATTTGTTCATCTGTTTCTGGCGGCTACTTTACCCGAGTCTAAGTTTTCAAGAGAAGACTGTTTAATGCCTAAACAAGGTTATTGACCAACATGGTGATTATGATCTTAATCAGCACAAACCCTTCTGCATTAAATTATCTAAACCTGATACATGCACTAGTGCTGTCCCTAAAACACTGATATTTTTCTCTTTACTTCATTCTATTACATGTATGTTCAGGTTCAACTGAGATATCAAATATAATCTTAAAAAAATATTACTAATCTTCAAATTAAATTTGCGGTATTAATGTTATTTTATAGTTTTAAAAATATATGTAAAAACGGAGTTGCTGTCTCAAAAGTTAGTGAACTATCATATGGATACTGAATAAATCCAAGATGATGTAATCCACATATAATGGACTGTAATTTATTAAGTACATTCTGCTAAGTATTGGTTTCGTCCATACATGATCCCTTTTTATTTTCCACCGTCCAATCCCAGGGGACCTCATGATCCTCTTTCTGTATCTCTCTGGTGTCTTGAAGAGAACAAATCATTTACATGATTGGACATAATATGTTTCCTGTTACTCTATAAAATAGTTTTTAAACATTTTTTTTAACATCAAATCAATATAGCCTAATATTATACATTTTTTTATTTAGAAAACTGGTCATTGTCCTACCAAACCCCTGCAGCAGTTGTATACAGCAAAAAAGACTGTGTCATTTTGTGCACTTTGCAAATACGGAAATAATATACAGTATAATGCCACTCCCTGCACAGCTGTATATATGACAGAGACTTTGTTCTGTGTCAATTCTACATCTGGACTTGAATTTGAAAAGGGAGCAATTTCTCCAAAGATCGGGTTCAATTTACAAATGAATTTCCTTCACGCTTGACTGCTTCATAAAAGCATTTGTCCTGACTCAGATTGAACACAGTTGAATGATCCTATACATATTCCTGACTTCTTTACAAGACAATGTTTTCCATTTTCTCTCATACAGAAGTCTAAAATTTCCATGTTCTCAGGTGCAACAAGTGTTACTGATTGGGCCTTTTTTTGTGCCACCAACCTCTTGTTAGGTTACCGACTGGAACAAAATGACACTGGAAAGAGCTCATGCTCTTTCGAGGATAAAGGGGATCCTATTGTGGTGACGGAGCTTCCCACTTTCCACAAATGAACAAAATAAAATGATCAGTATTGCTTTTATATTCATTTTTTTTTCTTTTCTTTTTCCCTAAGCTGTATTCAAATAGATTTAATTGCTTGGATGAAAAATAAAAATCATGACACATATTTATTTACTCAGTCCTTGTATTATAATGGTATTTCCTCCCAGATCACATTTAACAATTTGAAAAATCTTTGGATTCTCTTCTTTTGCGCATTTTATCTACATTTGGGCTGCAACAAACAGTTACTTCCAGTGTTGATTAATCTGTTGATTATTTTTTAATGAATTGATTTCATCTGGTTTAATCTTATTTACGTATGAGGGAAAATGAACATTGTTCTTCAAATGGCTTGTCTTGTATGTCAACAAGCAAAACCGTAGATATTTAAGATATTCAATTCACAGTTAGTCACAGACTCCCTAGCAATTTTGATTAAAAAGATTAATCAATTATTGTTACCGATTTGTTCCCAATAAATTAACTATTTCAACTCTATTGTTGAGCTGAACTGATATGTATTAACCCTCAAAACTCATATGTTATCGAGCTGTAAATAAAAGAATATGGTCATATTATAGTTTTTATATAAATGTTACTTTTTGTTGCACACATTTATTTTATGTGTCCGTCTTTAAGATAGTTATTTAATCATATGTGGGTTTCTACATGCAAACATACAAAGTCTCTTGCACATGACCTCATACACCTGCCATTCACACTTCCAAAATTACTACATGTTATGATGTTAAAAACTGCATTGATACGGCCTGGCATGATGCGTTCTAACCTTTGGTGCAATTGATTTATGCAAAGCTAAAGGTGAAGCCATTAGTTTCTGGTATGAGATCCCTCTGTGAGGCCGATTCTGAATTTATAAAATTTCAAGGAGCTCTGATAATTTAATTTGGAGTGCCCTTTTATAGGTTAGGTCACCTGCAGAGCGCCCTGCAAATTGAATAAAGAACAGTAATAGAAAACAGGATGTCAGGTGGGCTCCCTGCTTATAAAATCATTAACAACAGTGTGTCTTTTCTCATAAAGGGGCCCATTTATTCTGAAGAGGAAATGTTATGAAAGTGTAGGGAGCAACTCAATTTATTTTTCATTAGGAATTAACTCAGGACAATCACTGAGAGGGTTAATGGCTGTATGTGTACATCAGCAGTGTGAACTAATAGGTCTGAGGAGAAAAAAGGGTACAAAGGACTGCCGTACATTTCTTTTAAATAATACTCTTGCGTTGTGTGTCTTTTTAGTGAGTTCATGTCACCACATATATGAAATTGTAAGAGCTTAAAAGGTACCTATACTATATTGGATTAATTGCTCACATAATCAACAATTTATGAACTTTTGCTTCTTAATTTTACTGTGGTTGTATTGTATTGTATTGTATTGTATTGTTCTATTTTGATATATTTGTCACATTGCAAGGAGGAAGAAGGAGAGACAGAAAGAGACTGAACCCCCTACATGGGTCTCATGCTGGTGGCTTTGTTTGGGTCATATCAGAATAATGCAGCAGCTAGGTCAAATCCTCTCTGTCCTTAACAGACTTCCACAGAGCTCCTCTCAGCATGACTCGGGCCATGTACCGCAGGAGGTAGAAAACCCTGCCTAATCCCTTCAGTGCTTTTACAAGTATCTATATTTCCTCACTGAGGAGATCCGAAGATTACTGCTACAGCCCATGTATCTGTGGACAATAAGTTATTATTGTACCCACATGGTGGTTTTTCATAGGCCCTGAGATCTGTTTTATGGCCCAGGCAGCTTTTGTGCCATGGCTTTTGGGAAGACAGTACAGTATGTGTTGCAGCAGCTGCAAAACTGGAACTGATTCTTGTTCTTGTTTTTAGTTCACAGGTGTTACCTTATACCATTTAAAAATATATATATTTTGGAGTATTTTCTTCAGTTCAGCAGTTTTTTGTTTTTTTTAGAAAAATTAAATATTGAAACAAAATAGTTTTGAAACTAGTCCCTGTCAGTGGCGTATGATTGATTTCAGGGAATTGCTCTTTGGCAAAGTTGTGACATCTGACGAAGCTGATTAGAGCTAGAAGTTGACAGTGAGTTAGAGTGTGTTCCTGCTTTGAGTAGCTTTGGACCTTCAGCCAAGACATTTGGGTTGTATGGAAAGCAGACCACTCGTTGCCTGACAGTGTTGTATTATTATTTTTTTCTTCTCACTGGTGGAAAAATGTCTACATGGCCAACATACACACAGATGTATGATAAGCCCATGGCCCGGCCAAGTTATCAGTCAGTCAGTAACAAACAAACTAGACAAATATGTCTGTTAATTAGGCAATAATACAAAATTTCAAGCCATAGGCACAATATGTGGAGACCTGTGTATGTTATATGTCATTACAAATTAGTTGATTAATCCCCATTGACAGGGTTATTTTGTGTCAGTGAATATTATATTCATTATCGGCTATAGCTTCTCAAATGCTGTTCTCTTAAACTGAATGTCTTGCAGTGTTTGGGTGATGAGTTAACAAAAGAAGCCTTTGACGACATTTTCCTGTGCTTTGGGATATTGTCGTGGGCATATTTTCTAAAATAAAAGAGAATAATTACGAGAATAATCAATAATGAGACTTAATAGTTAGTTTTGAAGGAACCTCTTTGATAAAAGTTGCAAGGTTTTCACCTGACCCAGTGTAATGGTGATGTGCTCTCTTTCTTTATTTACATTTAGCACATCCTAACTGGAGGGCTCATACATTATGCCTGCCTTTATTTCCCCTGCCTCTACAGCTGTTGTCTTCATTTGAAAAAAAGAAAAACTGCATAAAAATAGACAGATGTTTTATATGCTGTCATCTGCATACATCATGACAATACATACAGCCGATGCCACTATTCCCCCATGTTTATGTATGTGTTCGTTAGTGTATTCTGCAGTGTAAGATGTGATCATAATGTGAGATTGAACACTGAGTATACACATATGGGTTATTCATGCAGGTTGTGTATTAATTAGTATAGTGCCTCTCTGGTGTGTTTCATTAGGGGCTGGGTGTTTGAAGTGTTTCTTTACCAGCAGAGGATGCTCATGGCATTACAGCCAACTGTGAAGAAGAAGAGCCTCCTTTCCTTTTTCCCTGGAAGTCCACCCACCAGGGAGACTCGGCTAATAAGTTCCCTGGGCTAAACCCAAACTGTTTTCAGCCTCATTCGTTGTAATATGGAGAGAACTAAAGATACAAGTGCTTGTATAGACATTTCACTAGAGCTGCTAACAGTCTTACAAAATATTATGCTGCTTAGTTTTGGACGTTAAAAACTGAGTATTTGTGCCATGAAATATATAAAAAGAAGAATATATGAAGCAAAAATTTCAGAACTTCAGTAGTGCCCCCTGCTCTGTGTTCACTCTCCTCACCACTTCACAGCAGTGAATAAGGATTAAATAAATTGCTTCTGTGAGGGCTGGGCCATTACTGGTTGTATTTTCGCAGCTTAAATCTGAAATGGAAATGAGAGGCAATTATAACAGTTTTTAATATCACCATTATTACATTGTGACCCTTCATTTCACACAGTTTGGGCACTTTGGCTAAAGCAGGAGTGTTGAAAGACACACAGGCTTTTATTTTTCTTTTTGTCTGAAAGAGGGACTTGTCTTTGCTTTGACCTCTCAGAGGAGTGCTTTGTATGCTCGCTTTACTATGTTTTTTCCCTTTTTCTTTTTCAGCTGTGTCAGGATGTCTGACTGTCCAGGAACAGTCACCCAGTCTGCCCTGCTGACACAGAAGAGGGCTTTTACAGGCTTCTGTGATTTCTTGGGGGAATCACAATGTCCACTACAGCCACTCAAAAGCTGCTGTCTGTTGTCATTAATGTATTGTCTTTTCTGTTGAGGGGAAAAAAGCTGATTTTGTTTGAATCTGATAATAATAATGATGCTAATAAATTATGATATTTTCCAGGGGTTACACGCCTAATGCGTCTTAATCAATAAATATATTTAATTGAACAATACTGAGGAATGCATCAACATTATGCTTTTACATGAAAACTATTAAATTGCAATTAGAGTAGAGGAATAATGGACAAGGGTCTCCTCTCAAATCACCATCTTTTTCTCTAATGAAATTACAGTGAACATGTTTTTCTTTCCTCTGGCATGACATTATTAAGCCTGTGGCTACCAAGGCCGTAGCTACCATTGAGGACACCGAGGTCATGACCTCGGTATTTTTTTCGGCCTAATGAATGAAAAAAAAAAAAAAAAAAAGTGCAAAGTATTAGGGAGGACAGATGGAAGGTGACTGAGTGACTCCTCTCTTGTCCAAACAACAATTCCGGTAGGCCTATAATGCTCTTGTTTATTGACGCCCTCACGTACGCTGGTGTTTGTTTACTGGTTGCGGAAAAAAGGCGATTCATTCGGAAAAAGCGAGCGATACAGCGCGTCGCGGAGCCTGCGTGCATGGAGGAGAAGGCTACTGAGTGAGTTGGCTCTAGATAAACTGCTCTTTCCAACCAGTTGTTACACTGTAAAGGTTTCGTACATACGTGCACTTGAAGCGCTGTATTATTTCGGGACGGAACCTCATGTATGCGGAGAAAACAGCTGTTTAATAGGGTCAATTCAGCGCCGTTTACTGTCTGTGTCCTGTATATGCACTAGTTGAGCTAAGTGGGGGAGAGCAGAGACCTCTATATGAGGGGGCATCTACTGCACTGTCCATTCTTCCATCAACTTTATGTGAAAAGCACAGTGACATGATACATTTTATGTTTACAGACAGGGGCGTCACTAAGTTTTAAGGACGGGGGGGCTTAGCCCCCAGGAGATGCACAAGATGTGAGCATATGTGGTGCACGAGCACAAATATTTCACAAACAAAGACTGTGAAATTTTTTCTAAAAAATTTTGGACAGATTTAACAAAGAGCATACGGTGTAAAGTTTAGGCAACCATTAGTTTTATTTCAGTCTTTTTTATTTATTTAAAGAAAGCTAAGACCTGTGAGATTACTACAGACATGTCTGGAGTAGGCTACTGTAGAAAATGTAAATTTTTCATCTCTGCCTAGTAAGAATACTAACAAAAATCACATTAGAGTAAAATCTACCTTTGAATCATGGGATATCAGGCAAATGAATAAGTAATGTGTAGGCTAACTGTGTAAAAGTAGATGCTAAAAAAAATGAACCTGAGCAATTTTGCAGCTGTTTTATTATCAGAGATACGTATGTCCAGGTGGAATTTGACCTTTGGAAAACTAATTAGGCTATATTTCACTAATAGCCGGTGTCATAATATTCACTCCATCCAAATACAACTGTTTTTGGCTCATTTTGATTTCACCTAGACCTCTTCATATTTTCCCATTCAAAGAAGACCATACAACCGAAATGAAGTTTGACACCAATATTTTACTCATAAAAAATATGCATAGAAATGTGAAATACTACACAAACCAACAACCAAAATTTGCTGCAACAAGGAGCAGTCAGATGTATGTTTGTGGTAACTATAAGGAAAAGCAAACAAACTTCCTGGGCCTGTTTCAAAGTGAGGAACACAGCTGACGCTCCAGAAGGAAGTCACCCAAAAATAGTAGGCTATAGCTATGGTAAAAAAGAGTGCACACTTCACCCTAGAAACCTGTTCATCTTTATGTTAACAACCAGGACCATCACATTGCATTTCAGACCCCCATTTTTTTTCGAGCTGGAATTAAACTTTATAATATAATATTTTTGCTACTCTGTGGCTGCTACGAATATGAGGAGCTAGTCTACTGTTTGTAATAGGTGGTGTGTTCTCATCAGAATTCAGTGAAGTTGGGTCTTCTCTGGATGATCACTAGTGATGATAATATCATAAAAATGGCATTAATCTAATATGATGTGTGTAGTTTTTATCTGTCAAAGTGCACCAGATTGAAGCCTTTTAATATAAAATTGCCCAAATTTCTGACGCCACCCCCCCGCGCACCACGACTATGACCTCGGTATTTCAAAAATCCTGGCTACGGCCCTGGTGGCTACTTTGACCTCTCTCTTTGTTCACATTCTTCTCCTCGGTACATTTCTCTGAGAGTGATGCTTGTTGACACATATTTGGACAGGCCAGAGCCTCTTCTATGGATGGAAGGTGTCCACACGCTTGTGAAGTTATCACCTCCAGCAGATCAAAGACTGTTGGCACATTATTTATGCATTGCTGAAAGGTGAGGCATTCAGTTGAAGTCAGGCAGCAAAGCATAGCTGCCCCTTATCCTGAAGTAATGACTTCCTCTTGATTGAGTGCTCCCAGTCAGATGCAGAGGCTCCTCCGCTTTGTGTTCGTTTTCATTGTTCACAGTAAACGGCCGCAATATGAGACACGACACCTTGAGAAAAAAGGTTCCATAAATAGTATAGGCTTTATAGCTTCATTTCATTACCATGTTACCGCTGCCAAATCCTTTAGCAGGAGAGGGCTTTTGTCATTTTTTTTTTTTTTTTTTGGCATAGAAAAGCAAACGGAAAAAACTCACCTATACTGTGTTGATTTCGCAACACTTGATCGAATGAATAGTGGCACAAATACACAGGACTAACTTCAGGGCTGCCTGCGTCCCACAGACTGTGTGGGTCCTTGTTTTTGTAGAAGCAACACAGTGGTGAGCCCGAGGCTACGCTTTTGCTTCTCTTCACTCCAAGGCCTATAGAAAGGAACAAGTTCGGCCTGTACATTTCAACAACAGCTTGCAACATCAGCTCGGCGATAAATGTACCCTCTGCCTTCACTATATTGATTATCTTCACTCTTGCATTATAAACTCTTTAAGTTATAGCTCAGGCTGATGTCAGACCTGGCTCAAGTTGTGCAGGAAAGAAGAGAGCAGCAGTAGTCCTGCTTACTCTCAACTGTTTTGTTTATCTCAGCAGTTTGTACTGATAATAAAACAGCATTAAAGGATCTGTGCCACTTTAAACAAATGTTCCTGATGACCAGTGGAAACGGATTTAAGTAACTTGCTCACTAAGGACTATTTTCACTCAAAGGTCATCCAGGATAAGTGGGGAAGAGGAGGTACACCTCGTCACTTTTTGAAGGACTAAGTGTTCTGCTCTGAAATAGACCACTGGGAGACTCAAATGACTCAAAAGGCTATATCAGCGAGCACTTGTGGTCGACGTTATTTATTTATTAATTTGAGGCCTGTCTACTGACACATCTGAGTGGTCTAATTGCTGCGAATTGACACCGGTTACTGTCCATAATGGGACCCTGGGAGTCTTTCCTAACCGCAGTTCATTCAGCTGCCCCTCGCTGCAACTTAACTGCTCTTAAAATGTCTGATTGCAACACGGGAGCTGTGGGGCGAGACAGGATTATCAGTCTTTGTTGTGTGACTGTGTCTATTATCCTGACCTCTATTCACAGTGGGCCCTTAGGAGTGTCGCTTCCAGCCACACAGCAAACTACCCCATCCCCGACAAACAACAAGTGAACCAGAGATCTCGCCCCGTCCCAATGCACTAGACACTTACAGCTCCAACACTGGGCCAAGCACTCCACTGCAGGTAAGGCTATCAAATCCCTATTGATTTAATAAAGATAAATTGGAGGCACTTCCTTATAATGTTATTTCAGCAGACTGGATTGATTGTTTGTGTTGACTGGTGATATTGCCACCAAGCTGGGTGACAACTGTTAGTTTAGGAAGTTCATTAGTACTGAAGAGCTGCACACATGTGTCTTTGATGGGCAGATAAAATGATGGACTTCTGGCTGCTTTTGGTGCACTGTGTTGTAAAAGATGCTGGTGAACTGTGAGAACTTGTTGTAGATGTGTTAGTGTGTGCAGGTAGTTCTGGTAAAGGGATGAGAACCTTGAAATTAGAATATTTCTTGCAAAGAAAAGGTAGCATATGTACCTTTATTTTGTATCTACAATAGTGTTGCTTTTTTCCCCCTGATATTTCTCATATTTCTTATATAGTTAAAATGACACTTGTTAAGTCAAATAACCTGTTGATTTTATAAACACAGATTCGATAATCTAACCGTTGTCTTTGGAGGATATTTTCTGAAACATTTCCATAAACTTTAACTATCACTTTCTACTTCTTAAGTTTCTGCCACTTCGTTATTATGATGGAACAATTTTAAAGTAAAAAGGAAACCCAAATTGTGTGGATATCTTTAATTAAAATGAACTTATTTTGTATTAAGCGGAATATTAAATTGCATTACGAGTATTTATTTTTGCTAGCAGAATTGGGGTCTTATTATATGTTTTGGTGGCCAACATTTAATTTGACATCTGAGAAAAGTGTTCAATACTGATAACAAAAATATAATAATGTTGATGGAGGAGTACCTCAGCTGGAGGGGAAATTTATCTATGAAAATCCTGTATCAGGAAATGCAGCTTAGTTTCTTTATAATTACATAAAATTAGTTTTTGTGTGGTCCCCTTTTTTTTTAGTAACATTTAATATAGTTATTTCCCTGGATGAAAATTAGGTTGCTATGCAGAAAAATGTCCAAAGCGTCTTCCCTTTGTGTCACTGACAAACAGTAGAATAGTGATGAACAATGCCAGAGGACACAAATAAGGATCCTCCCTGCTGCTCCCAGAGGTTTGTGGATTGAGGTCTGGCACGAACCAGCACGCAGGCGTAGGAAGCTTTGGTGCCATAAATACATTCCCATTAAAGTACAACTGATTAATTCATCATGTTTATTTTCATGGTGGATGTCATATAGCCTATATATAAACCTCCTGTAATCATAAAGATGTCAAAGACGCCCAAAGTTTTGAGGGCTTCTGCAGCTTATTTTCAGTATTAAATTTGACCTAAAACCTAAATACGCGCATGATGAATGAAGGATGAAGAGAGACAATGGATTGTTTTCCTTCTTTTTCCTTTGGTATTCGTATGGTCGATTGAAATGCCTATGCTGTCATGGCAGGTTAGAAAGAGGAAAGGCCATTGAAGTTAACATCATCATTCATTAAGTTTTTCAAAAACCAGTACGGTGTTGCTTTGGTTTTCCTTGAGCTGATTCTTTCAGGAAAACTGCGAGACCATATTCTTCTCCATCTGTCTTTGAGAACTTTCAACCACAGCAAGTGTGAATTCAATTTATTTCCGTGTGCCCTGATTCACCGCAAATTGCTTAATGGTTTGAAACTCACTCCTGACAGCACCATTAGAGAGTTGTACGGAGATAATTTCCAGTGAGGGCCATTAGACATGTTTTGTACTTGATGCAGTTTTTTTTTTTAATGAAGACTATTGAAATGGGGTCATCCTATGAATGTGCTCTGTTGGACAAAAGTGGAAAAAGAAAATATAAACCATTTTAAACCAGAATACTAATTGCAGAAACCACAGATTTTAGAAATAAAAAGAAAGAAGCATACATTTTAAGATGAAGGGCAGGGCAAACGGGGGCATCTGGAGGTTTCTTTCTCATCCAGTATATACATGGTGTAATTAGACAGTTGCTGAGAAAAAAAGTGGCAATGATTCGGCACCCAGTGGTTACAGGAAATAACCCTTTGAACCCATGTAGAGAGAAGAGTAGATTGTTACTGCTGAAGAATCTCAGACTTCCCCACTCTCTGGCCCATGGACTGTGGAGCCTCACTTATCCTCCCTCAGCCCACTACATCAGATGGGGATGATTGCAGCCCTGAAATCAATGAAACCACAAACCTTCCTGATAATATTCCCTCTTGGGGGGGCCGGTGCAAGATTCAGTCACTGTTTGTCCATCCACCGGACTCTGCAGTGGAGACATTTGTAGGCTCAGTTTGTGACTGGTACTCAGTGATTTAATGCCTAAATCATGTTAAACAAAAGTGATATTGATGGCAGATGCTGCTGAAACACATTTTAACAATCAGTATTTTATTCACGGAATAATTTACGATCTAGTATTTGATGACACAAAGTTAACATTTCTTTGATTTTTGTGCTTTTCATCCTTGAGTACTGAGCGGAAACACTCAGAAACACTTGTACATGATGACACTTCTGTTCTTTGGATTTGTGAGATCATGCCCCCTGGAGAAACATCCACAGATCTCTAAATGGACCGATTTGACAATATGAAAGTCTCTCCAGCCCTCCAATCAATCATCGCTTTCCACCGCATTATTCCCCAAACAATAAAACGACAATATCAGATTAATATATAGTCTGTTCTTGGCTGGGATTTATCCTTGTGGGGCGGGCAATGCCTCCTTGTTTGAAGTCACCAAGCAGTAAGAAGGATTTGGTTGACGGAGCACAGCGGGCCTTGAGATGTCTCCGCATTCGAGGTCACTGGTGGATAGCAAAGTTATCTAAAGCCCCAGTTTGCGTTGATTTCCCCCGCCATCCCAGAGTGAGTGTCAGAGATTAGTGGTGCATCCATCCTCCGTGACCTCTAGGAGCTAAAGAGATACTGTGTTGCCATCTTGTGACGTGTCAAACAAAGCAAGGGCAGGACTGTCATTTCAATGCTATGCTACGCCGCTGGATGGCCCTTTTGTTAAGCGCTTTAGAATGGCGGCCTTGTATGTAATTTCAGAATGTATGCACGATTATGGTCAACCCCCTCCTCCTCCGTCAGTCCGTGCACTTGCTGTTAGGGACTGCAAGATTTTTCTGCAGAGGCATGTTGTCTAGTGATATCACTGACAGCACGAACAGACTCGAGTTATGTGGGGATGTTTAGAAGAATTTGCAGCTCTGGAGCCTCTTGGGAGATCTCAAGATAATCTAAGGAGACTATTTCTGACACTTGAGACCTTTTTCGACATTGTCATAGTGATCCGATTTAATCTCTCTAGATCTCGGTTTTCTGTCTGTCAATTTCTGTAAAAAATTAATTTTGCCACTCATCTTTATACTGTCATTCGACAAAATCTTCATGTGAAGCTTCCAAAAGAAGCCACTCTTGAAATTGCTTGCGTTTATGAATCTCTCTACTTACCACAAATGTCATTTTTAATGGAAAAGAACATGGCCGTCTTGAAAAAGTAATTCAGCCGGTTCCTCTATTATTTTACTTTTTTGTATAATTGGTTATTTTAAAAAGGTCTATAGTCACATGATTAATTAAGGGGAGAGCTTCACACATGATTAATCAACCGTTATTAGAAATTCAGACTTGAGATTCCAGTTTTTCTTCGGTTTTGACTGACAAGCCAGTGGTGGAAATAGACAAAACTAATAGAAGTAGTGTCAAAATGTCAAATGGACCATCTCTGAGAACATCAACAAAATGTCTGTATTGAATCTCTCTGAGGCCTCAGTATTCCCTGGCCCAAACCACACAACTCCGTACAACCAGAAAACTGGCATAAAACCCTCAGTCAGATGTCTGACATTCCTATTTCTGAGGCTGTCAGGCCTTCTCCTGGTTCCAGTATTGTTTGATGTATAAATGGTTCCCCTAAGGAAGTGGAGTTATTCGAAACACCACAGATTCCATCCACCATGTTAAACGTGAACACGTCAGGCTAAAAAGCATATTATACTTCATCTTATGAAAATATCTGCTGAGATGTATGAAGGTGGGTGGGGGCACAGTTGAAGCATTATCTGAGGGAAGTCTTTCTGAATCTAAGCATTGATAGTGAAACCCTTGAAAGTCTCACTTTTAGTGATAAATGTAGAATCTCTGCGACAAAAAAATGTAGAGCAGCAGAAATCCACCTATTTTCTGGGTATATGCCTCCAAACGTCTCCAGTCAAATCATTTAGTCAATTTTGAGCGACTGTAGAAGTATGTGTTCAGCATATCTTGGTAGTTCTCACTCTGACACCGTCACTATGTTATTGTCACTGTCAAATCCTAACTCTGTCACATATACTATGAATAATGTCTATAATTACATGTAGTATTAATGCTTTTGGTGGTATATAGAACTAGTAAAGCCATCTCAGTAGCAGGGACATACAGAGCCTACTGGATGGACAAGTATGAGATGCATAAGCGTAAGATGCATTAGTAACAAAAAAAAAACAAAAAAACAGGAAATTCCCTCCAGCACTTTGGGGGTTTTTCCACAATTTAAATATCAGTGTACATGTGTACACATGTATACTCTTACTTTATGTATGTATCTGATCAACTGTTCTTTCTCTTGATGTAGATCTAGATCTGAATAATGAAATTAATGGTTCTGTACCAAAACGTCTGTGTCTGCTTTGTGAGAAAAAAACAAAAAAACTTCAGGTCAACTCATGCAAACTCTTTTTTTCTTTGACAAACAGTTTTGTTCCTGGAGATGTTTGTGTTTATACAAAATGATTGATTGCGCTGCATTATATACTGTATTTCAGAGAGTAATTTTCAAGTTATTTAGTTTTGAAATATTTGTGAATGAGGATGTAAGGTTTTTTGTAAACTGGATATAGTCTTGGACATATCTGCAGCACACACAGTTCCTGCTTGTGTGTGGAAAGGAGGAACTCTCGCTTTGCAGGAAGAAATAAAAACTCCAGAATCCTACACTATGCCAGACAGCAGAGGTGTCTTAATTCACCTACCTAATAGTGTGAGACATGGCCCTTCAGGTCATCAATTATATAAATTAATGATTTTAAAAACTGCAATTACACTAGGGGTCATGAATTATTTAGTAAGCACAAGAGGGATTAGAGGGACATTGTCCACTCTATAGCAGTGTCTTCAAGCAATGTGGTTTACGTCTGTCGATTGTCCTACATGGGCATTCGAGCACAATGAGGGAATGAATACATAACATACAAGACTATAAAATACACATCACACAGAGTTCATGAAATGGTTAGAACGAGAGGTGAAAGGGGTTAGGGATTAATAAAAGGAAAAACAAATGCTCTTTATTCTTAATTTGGCTTGCATTGTTTAGTTTCCACACAGGCGTCATATGCATTCAATGCAAAGAGATTGTAAATCAGGTTGACATTTGTCTGTATTGATTACTGACAATGAAGCCGGCTTATCTGTTCTGATTTGGTCATGTATACTGTAACCTGACATTCCTCGAGTTAAAGCAATATGACACTGTATTTCTGTGCTTTGTTTGGTTGAAACTTTGCTGGAGGATGTGGAGCAAAGACTTGAGAGCGTGCCTTACCTACAGTAAATACTCACAGTAAAGTGAAATAGGAGTTGCTTTTCATTAAGCCCATGCTCTTGACTGGCAAAAAGCTTGGTGTGTGATGGGTCAAGTTTATTGTGGAGGTGTCAGCAGGTCCATACAGCTAGACTGGGCTAGTGTAATAACCATATAATTCAAGCTGTCAGCCCCTTTCCATGTTGCAACATAGAGAAGAGGCTGTCCATCAAGTCCTGCAGCTTGCCTTTTTAAATGGCCCTTTTCAAGTGATACTAGCGGCTCCGGCACTTGCATTCCAGTTTCATGCATGGCATTTTCATTACATTACAATTTTAAGAGCACTTTGAGGGCTGTTTAAGTAGTGTTTAAAAGGAAACTATTCGTATTACTCTTAACTGAGTGGAACAGGCGGTCAGGACCTGAGTCATACTACCAATGATATGGTCTTTCCTCAATAAGGGCTGCAACAATATGCCTGGCAGTTAGGAGTTAATGATGAGTATTGGGAGGGATGACATTATCTGTTTAGCGTTCATCTCCAAGAGCGCTGCCACATAATGCGCTACCTGGGCCCAAGGCCGAATCTGTGTTCATACCTAGATAGGACCCCAGCTGTGTGTTCTGCCGAGATAGCAAGCCACAAAAGTAGCCATGACCAAAATGCTGATAATGGAATCAGTGACATTTGATGTGTTAGTTTAATCCCCACACTTTGAGACACACTCACTTTATTTATCAATTCATTTTGTGGATTTGCTTCACCTTGGCTAAGAAGGGTTTGGATTTGTGGCTGCAGGAGGACTTTCAGTTTATTTTTATTTTTTGTAATTCATATGAAACATGTCCTTGTTCAGTGTTTCTAACTTTTCTGCCCTGAAGGGAAAAGATTGATGTCAAGATATTGTTGCTGTTATTTTCAATTAATGAGTAACTTCACATAATAAAGCCACTCTGACCAGTGACTCCATATTCTCTGCAAGAGAGCATTTATCTTCATTGTCATTATTTTCATTAGATTACTTGACAAGGATAGCGTTCATTGATTAACAGAAAAATGATAAGGCAGAGATGGCATAAAAAATGATTTCTGACTACTGTCCCTGGTAAGATGCTTGAATGGCACAATAACAACAGAATCAAAATGATGCGTCTTACAAAAACCCTATGCAAAACAAAGATCTGCACAAAGCAGCGCAGTGCACATTCTCAAGTATTATACATGTGCTACAGTCATTAGCATGAGTTCAAATAAATATTGTATTGAAAAGGAATATTTATTTTATTTTAAAAAGATATATAATCTTAAAAAATCAAGTGACCCCATGTGGCATGCTGATCCCGAGGTTGAGAAGAGCTAATCCAATGCAGTAGCATCAGTGAGTGTTAAGCTAATCAGAGAGCGAGCTGCTATCTTTTGGTCTCCATGAGGATGAACAGTTCAATTATCCTGGCAGTGATGTTTTTATTGTAGGTTGCAACTAACCAGTTGGCATTAAAAGATCAATTTAAAGACATCCTTTTATGTTTGTCGTTGAAAGCCGGACATGGAGCAGCCACACTGAAGCTTTTAGTGGTATAGGAATCATTAGAAAATATTCTAAAAATATATTTTACAACTAAATCTTCATTAATGAGAAAAAACACTTCAATAAGGCAATAGAAGATGCTGAAAATGAAAAATCAATGAATAAGCTGTACGCAAGAGCTCAGTTATCACAGGCTGCTACCATACATGATGCATGGCCTTATTTGAGCTGCATGAGATTACTATGCAAGAACAGTGGGCTTTCTTCCTTGAATCCACTTCAGAGCAGACTGTTTTCAGATGCCTTTCCAAGTTCTACTACATGGCATGATTAATTCAGCCATAATGTATGTTAATGTATGTTAATCTGTGTCAGTGATATGCTAACTAATACCTAACTCCCACAATCCAACTTGTCCATGGAGGTGGCAATACGTAGTCATCGGAGGAGGTGCCATGTTGTGTGTTTATACGTTTGTCCTGGCGCTCTTTGTAAGTCGTTTGTCACGAGGCATGAGGCTTTTATTATTGTCCAGCACTGTCACAAAATTATAAAATGGGTGCACGATTCATGTTGCAGATCATATCCATGTGAAAGATGATGGTGTCAGATTCATGTAGTCTTATTGTGTTTATTTGCTTTTGTGAAAATGTTTCATGCCGTAATCAAAATGGCTGATTGTCCTTCTGTTTAATTTGTATGCTGATTTTAATTGTGTGCACACATGCTCTGGACTGCTGAAAATGTGCAGAATTCACAAATTGTAATGTAAACAGTGATCATATGTGTATTTATAGCCTGAGCCATCCTACCCGGAGTTGTTTTCAAATGCATAACATCCCCAAGCAATATGATCTCTATATTAACAGTAGATGGCACCAAGTCATCATGATGTAAAGGGTGAGATTTAAGTCAACTATTATTTTGAGTCCAGTCTCACCGTGAGTAATTGGGTTATGGAAGGAGAGAGAGAGGGAGAGGATATCTTGCCACCCGTATCCATGGGATGGAATGATTTTACAGCATTTTTTGTACATCAGACTTCCAAATATAGAAATGAAAACGCAAAAGCATACCAATGCAGTTAAGCTCATTTGAAAAATTGGACAAGAAATAAACAAATGGGAAAAAAAGAATCGCAAAACAAAGCAGTCTGTAGTCAGATCAGCTACAGATGCAGTTTGGCAGTAGCCATGCTGATATTATATAGCTGATGTTTATTGGAGCTGAAAGTTCATTGTTTGCATTACTACAGTAGATTTGTTAAGTGTGAGATGCTCCCTAGAAGGGCTGCTTAAGTGTACAAATACACCAAACACAATCAGTGTGAAATATGCTGCAGCAAATGTCAGGGATAAGAGATTATTTTGGTTTGTTGACGATGACTCTTGAGTCTTGACTTGACTTGAATGCTTTAGGCTTCTGTGTCTGTACTTAAATAGGTTGAAGGCTTTGATCATAAATATTTGACTCTTTTAGTTTTGATGCAATGAAAAGAAACCCAAGCACAACACTTTTCTTCAATACAGTTATTATTTATTGTCCCTTACTTTAGAGTTCATGGTCAAGCCACCCTGTCTGGGTGAGGACATGTGCATTCATGTAAAAATGACTTTGGAGTTAATAATGTGCAGCCCAACACCCAAGTGAATATTTTATGATTCTATTCCACTCTATTTGTCTTGGTTTGTGACAATCAAGCCATTGGAAAACAGTTATCAATTATTCAATTATTGCTCAACACGCTCATCAAAATTGATCAGAATGGTCAAATGACAAGACACCTAGTAATACAGGGGGAAAAAGCTGTTGAACATTTTTGTTTTCATAATTAAATTTTTGAAGACAATGTGAAAACATTGGAATTAATGAGGACAAGATACAAGATGTTTGATAATGATATTGTTGGATCGGGGCAGAATGAACCAGGAGAAATGATATGGGATCGTAAACTCTTCAAGGTAAAGACTGATTGCTTTACAATGTTTTTTTTCCTTCTTTTTTTGGTCTTGTGTCTCTTAAGTAACCCTAACCCCAACCCATTATTTGTTAGAAGATTGTAACAACATTTATCGTTTAATTAGAAAGTAATAGTTTGATTAATAGATTCTCTATTTTTCTACTTCCCCCCCTTTTTTTAATAAAACAATTTGCACTGCACATTTGGTGCAGTTGAATATTTCTTGAGCACCATCAAATGCTAGGGCTCATGTGACATAATTTTCGAATGTCAGAACAGAGGTTTAGTTTGATAGAAAAAGCTCTTTGCAAAAAGGTTACATGAATAACATTTGGATTTAATTTTATTTTCCCTACTAAGATTTATAGTACATGGCAATTTTTAACTTCCTGTTTCATTTCTCTTCATCAGCTTCTTTTTTTAAAATGCAAACTATTAATGATGAGGAAAACACCGCTTGCATTCGTACTCATAAACACTCTGGCCATTTGCTTAGTCAATGTTGTAAAAGATAATGACATGTTGAAAATAAATGAGCCCACTCATAATCATGCCTAATCTGCCATTACAGCCCTTCTTGCGACAGACATTAATCACGTCTGAATCCAATGGGATATTTTATTTGCAGTGCCTCAGGATAGGTAAGCGAATGTAGACACTTCAGCCACATCTCAGTTGCACCAACCATAATACAATGACCACTAATTGCTAATTATGAAATTCTCTGATGGGCAGAAGCACAGTGGGTTCATCCCATTATTGTTTATTCCTCATTATGTTGAGCTTTGTGCTAATGATTCCATTTTATTCACAGTATACACTGAAGAGTTAACCTACAGTTATGTGCAATATACTATATATTTTGGAGGCTGGATATAGTCATTGCACATAGGTCAGGACAGCACAAAAACAAAGCTTTAAAAAGAGTGTTTTCAACTGTGTTTCATAGCCTTAATTGAATTTAAACGATTGTTTGCTTAGAGGACCATAAAGTCCCTCAACAAAATGTCTCTTGAATGGAGCCATAACATCAAGTGAAGTCTTTAAAACAGTCAAGGAAACATAACAACAAATCTCCGAACAGCTCAACTGTAAAAGGTAATTGTTATTGTTGGTGGAAAACTCTTTCACAAAGCAATTCAGCTTTGAACCAAGACGAAATCTAAGCAAATATATGGAATGCAATTTTGCAGCTTAGTTTTGTTTCCGCAATTCCCAAATGGTCACCCTCAGGATAGACTAAAGATTGCACCACAGCAGGGCCACTAATGACTTTAATAGTTTTAGAGTTGCGAAAATACTGCTCAACAACCAGCACTGATCATACTATCTGAGTTTTGAACTGGCAGCGTAGACAATTACCACATATCGATGCCCTAATACATACATAGAGTTTCACAGTATGGTCCCTGCCACATGTTGTTTCCAGGAGGCACAGAGATAGAGAGGACAGCAGATCAAACTGGCAGGGCCACTCTTTGGCACTTCTGCTGCCAGACAGTATCGTTACTAATGACTCCTAAACCTGTCATCAATTTCCATCACACCATCTGCTGGCTGCCCTCTGCGCATTACAGGTTTATGTAAAAGTCATTAACTCTATTTAGATATAGAGATGCATGAGCCAATAACATCAATGCAGGAAGGATGTGAAGAATGTCTCAATCAACTCCTCAGTTAGCGTTGACCTCCATGAATTTGAAACCTTTAGTCAAAGTCATGTGCGTTTTGGGAAAATACTTTGGAAACACACCTGAAGACAATGTTGAGGTATCCATCAGAATATCTTTAGAAAACTTGATGGGAATTGAAAAAAAGATGAAGCCTCATAGAATCAGATATTCTGCTACTTTGAACCTGCTAATGTATCCCAAATTTACTTTGTCACAACATCATGTTGTTACATAATGACATTTGCAGTTGCGATGTTCTGGAGCAAGTCATTTCTTTGCAGGCATATGAGCTTCAGCTCATTTATTAAAGTAGGACACCCCTGTGGAGCCTGCCGTTCTGCTCTGCAGTGTTGTTGTACAGTACAAGAAGCGTGACGTGACAAGAATAGCAATTTGTTCAAGGAGGCATTTTGCTCACTGTTTGAAAGTAACCTCTTAAGTGTATGGCTACATGTTTCTTGTTCTTACTGAGGCAGAGACCACATTTTCAGGGAACTCCTTCAGGTCAGCTTTGTCCCCACCTTCACATAAATATAAAGAGGACGCACTCTCTAATAACTCAGGTAAAGCGAAGAACAACGGACAAACTTGTGAACCCTTCTACAAGATGTCCATTGACACTTAAATAATGAACTTAATGATGAGGTTTTACAAAAAAAAGATCCTCAACATTAAATATTCATTGCAAGTTTTTCAGTAAAAAAAAATCATTAGTTATTACTAATTAAATATTTATCATGCAAAAGTCAGCTTTTTGCAGCCATTTGTGATGGGTGTTGTTTCATCAGATTTGATTGGCATCATCTTGAAATTACAATTGCTGTCTTTTTTTTCTTTTGGGGCTTTTTGCCTTTAATGGACAGGAGAGTTGAGAGACAGACAGGAAATGGGAGGCAGAGAGGAGGGGTTAGGGATAGGGCCGCTTGGCGCGGGATTCGAACCGGGGTCGCCTGCAATGAGTCCTGCCTCAATACATGGGGCGGGTGCTCTACCAACTGAGCTAAACACCTCCCCCAATTGCTGTCATTTTGAGTAAAATCTGGCTAATCCTGATTAGTGTATGAAAGTATGTGACATTTTTGAACCTGCCCAATTCAAAACAGTGAGAAAAGCACGTTATACAGAAATCAATAATGTGACATGAAAACTAGACTAGGTTGACCAGATAGTCGTTTTTCTCATACAGCCCCATCACTAAGAAGCAAATGAGAAAATAGCTTTTCTGCTCTATTTTTAAAGTTTGGAATGAGCAGTCTACCAATCAATTCAGTCCCAAAGTTTCAAAATCTCTGCACTGCTTTACATCAAAGTCCGATAAAATGAAAAGCTTTGTATGTCTCTAAATCATAGCCATAGTCTTTCAGAAGGTTTGTTTAGTCAAAGCTTCTTTGGAAGTTTCACTGTAGAGACCAAAGCTACAGGACATGTATTCTTTTCCAGCAACCCATGGGATTGTCTCAATCAATTTAGTTTCACCTGTCCTGTTCATTGCATACAAATGACTTGGTAGGAAAGCTGATTTAAATATTGGAGAGTTGATGTTTGTCTCACCCATGGCCGTTTAGTGGGCCTCGAAAGATACATCCACAGTAGCAATGGATCTTTGTTGTAGAGCAGATAGCTTCACTGTGACTGGTCACAATAGTCCTTTTAGTATTAATATGTTGTCATCTATTTGCATAGAAATCGTGGTAAGAGTGCTGTTTTTCTCAACCAGATTCCAAAGCAGATACCGGGATTAATAGGATTTTAGTGGCTCACATTTTGTGTTTTGTAGTTGAAAGTGACCTTCTGTGTACAAGCAGTTTTTTCTTTTAAATTAGTTTGTTATTGAGAAAGAAATAATTCATTCAAAAACATGACTTTGGTTGAAACTTGAGTAAAAGTTTCCAGCATTTCTTCCGTATGACATTTACAACACAGTGAGATACGGTATCTCATATTATCCATCCATCCATCATTCATTTTTTATGTGATTGCTTGAGGGCAAAGAATGAAAAAGAACAGAATTCAACTGCAGTTAGATTTTTCAGGTTTTCATCATTTTGCGTTATCAAGAGGAGTCATTTTTGCATCAAGTTTGCAATGGCCATAATTTGATTGAATCTATGCCACCAGCTCAACTATTACACTCCAAAACACCTCTGTTCCTCTACACTTCTTCATTTCTGACATTCCAATTATCTTTGCATCAATCATTAAAATCTATTAACATTTCATGTGTTTTTATGGATTATCTTATGCTGCAGTTCTAGTCTTAACGCTAAAAGATTTTCCTGACAGAATAAAATTTTTACTGCTCATTATATTTGATTCCGTTTTTCACTATATCAAACAATGTCCAATACACTTTCGTTGTTTTATGATGCACAGCATAATTAAAATTTAAGGTATTTTCCTCCTTGCAGCCAAGTCAGAGGAAATAACGATGATTGTGACTGCATCTTTTTTTCCTGAAGCTTGCAATGTTCAAATGGAAGCCACAGATGTGTTGCATTATTAACCTTCAAGATCTGCATCAGAAGTACATTTTTGGGGCTTTATGGCCTCTTTGATAGGACAGTAGAGATGGACAGAACATGGGGAGAGAGAATGGGGGACTGACATGCAGTAAATCATAGTTCCAGTCAGGAGTTGAACCGGCGATCTCCTGCTCAGGGGCCTATATGGGACGTACTCCAAAGTATTACCAAACAAATCTTATATCATAAACCACATTGTTAAAGTAATTAAATCTACTTCTATAACAACTGACATGGCAAAATCCCAATCATGCATCATTTCCAAGCACATGAAATGAAAATGAGGATAACATTTGAATTATCAAATGATGTGTATATATCATTGATTAATTGCTTGAAAGCTTTACAAAGTGGTGACATTGTCCTGATATTTGTGAAACTGTTAGCAAGTAATATTTTTCAATTTCATTTTGAAAAATATCTAATCATGAAGAAGTTTTATAAATCCAGAGCAATCCTTTTGTTCATTGGTAACTGCATTGCTAAGTTTCCTGTACAGTACCACAACATAAATACTTAAATATATGCTATTTATATTCCACCTTAATGCACTGCGCTGCTCACCAAACAAATCCTGTTGTGAAGAAATGTTTTGTTCTTCAGTTACTCTTCCATCTGAAGTTGTCACTCTTTCAGTTAAACCCCATGGTAAGATTCATTACATCCAGGAACGGGCTCAGTACTGAGTAACTAGCTCATGGTGGCTTTTAAAGGCATTCAACCTCCGCCACAACAGGAACCTGAAACTCTACACCATATCCATTAAGTGCATAACTTAGCATGGACAACACTCCCCTGAATTAACTTGATAGCATTATATTTGTCAGCAGAGGATCAGTGCCAGGGTTAAACCTGGGTCTAATTTCTAATATTGTGTCAAAAGTGGACTGAGATTAAAGGTACATTGAGTGTTTTGGGGGCTTAGATGGGCAAGAAAAAAACTTGAATAAAAAAGTTTGAATCATATACATACAGTACATATATTACCACAGGGTGCAAAAAGAATCAAAGAGGAAAAAAGACTGTCAAGTCCAGTGTGGTTTGGTTTGCGCCCACTTGCTGATTTTTCAAACTTTGTACATGTGGTTGAATTGAGTACACTCAAGTACATTACTTCAGAACAGTTCTGAAGTACTTTGTAGTTTTCTCCTATAAACTAAAATGTATGAACCTGTCCTGTGTAACAAATATGAATACATTGAGTGGGAAAACCCAAGGTCTCATTTGCGGTGTTTGTGGTTTAAGTCACTTTTACTCTCTTGCTCACCCAAGTTAGTCATTCGTTTAATCACTTTACACCTTTCATATTCCTCCACACTCTTATTCCTCCTTACTGGCTTTTGCTGCTAATGTAAAAGAGAGGCCACTGAGACCTTTATCTGAAAAAGAGCAGATTGCAAACTGTTGCTTTTCACAGATACAAATACATGTTAACTGTTTTGAAATGAAATTAACTGCAAGAAGAAGAAAAAATGAATGAAGGTCCTTGGGAAAATAATGCTCCCTTTTTATTTTCATGTAATGAAGAAAAAAAAAACTGCTCAGTGCCAGTCAAAGAGATTGATTTCCATGTTCGCAGGGGGGTCAGCTTTCATATCAAAGACGCTGAGATGTGATTTTGATTATGACTGCTCCAGTGACACCCTACTGAGATGATGTTTTTGGTTGCTGTCTCAGACATTTGAAATTGCTTAACCAACAAAACAAACTGACAGACAGACAGACGAACAAACAGCAGAGTAAAACCAATCTTAGTTTCCTTTCAGGTGTAACTTGACTAAATAAGAGCTTGTATGGTACTCAGAGGTTACAAAAGTTCTCATTTCACTGTAGAGCAATTGTGGTGTTTAGAGAAGTGGTATTCTTATTTTCCTCCTTTGTATTGTGACAGAGATCTTCTCTCAATGCTGCTGTGAAGACATCCAATTAAAATCAGAAAATATGGCCTTTTAGTTCGAGGTTACAGCTCCCAATGGTTCTCTGCTAACAATATTTTCATGGACAAATGTCTGTCGATGGAAATAAATATACTTTTCTGTGCTAAGCGAATTCAGCCGCTCTCTGTGTCTGATTCCAAATAATGGCAAGCCTCATTACAAGGCAGCATTTTCCACAGTAGTGTGGTTATGGTTGTATAGTTTGGTACGTCAACAATGTGATGTATTGGTAAAAAGACCACTGTACAGTTACAGGTGAGAAAATGTGAGAATCAGTTTTGCGGGCAGTGCAGACAAGTTTGTAAAGCTTTTCATACTTCAGAACAGTAAAACTTCAACTTGTTCAATGGTGAGTGGGAAAAAATATAAAACTCTGAGCCGTCTCCATTGCGGTCTGTAATTAACATCCTTTCAGAGGTCCATGCCATTAGACGCAAATGTGTATAATTAATCACCTCAAATTAAATCCATGGTGATGCAGTCATTTTGTGATTGATCATTTTGAACAGTGAGGTCATTGTGGACACTGAAAATCAATGGTGGTGTCACAAACGTCTCAGTCATTAAATGCAACGGGTGTTCCAACAGTAAACTGACGGACATTTGGTCTGCGAATGCGTTACACCTTGTATGAATTAGTTCAGCTTTGCCTCCATGCCTGTAATTACTGCCCCCATCTGAATGGGCTTAGCGTGCCAGTGTGAAGGAGTCCCAGTGGGGCCCAGCGTGGGTCCTTTCAGCTCTGTATATTCCAGCCCTGCCATTTCAAAAAAAAAAAAATGTATTACCGCTTGCAGCTCTGGTAAATGTCATGCCATTCTCTCCTGTGTGGGAGGAATTGCAGCTATGGCGGTGGTCAAAGAGCCCCAGCCCTCAAACCAACAGGAGGCTGGGCATTTTGAGAAATGGGAATAGATGAGCAAACAATACATCTTGGTCTTTTTTTTTTTTTTTAAGAAAAAAAATACAGAGAGGGAGAGAGGGGTGGACATAAATGCATTGGATATAACAGAATTAGCTGGATTATTGAAAGCAGTCATAATAAGTGTTGCCATGTGAAATTTGAATCTGTTACTTCTTTATCAGGTATGAACCCATTTCACCCAGTATTATTCCACCCCGTTGCCTAGAAATTACATGTATATACTGCTAATTAGTTTAGCCAAATACATTTTTAAACAAACATAATTGCTGCTCACTGGCAACATGTTTTTATACTTATGGAACTACTATGTACTGCACAGAAGCTGTAGGTGTGGGATGGTGAACATATCTGGGTTCTCATGTGTTAGGTTTGGGTTGCTACAACACTTTGATTAAGGTTAGAAAAGGATGTTGTTTGAGGTGGAATATCAAAGAGTTCACACATCCTGTCTTGTGCATCTTGCCAGCAGTGAGCTTGTGATGATTTACCCGAAGGAAGTGAGGCCTTCTACTGTATTTAACCTTAACCCAAGAGCTTTTGAGAACCTACACTAAACTGTGAAGCTCTCCATACACTGTGGTTACAAGCAGATTGTGAATATGTTCAATATGACCATTTGGTGACATTTCTGCTCTCTCAGAACTTAACCCATTATGAGACAAAGCCACATTTCCAACGCCATGCACTTAGTAAAAGACCTTTTCGAAGGTAAATAAGTGCATCTCTACCAAGGAGAAGAAAATTCTCATCCCTGAGGCCTTGTTTTTCATAGAAATGAAATATGAAATTTGCTTGTGTGACTTGTGTATCAGCTATGTACTGACACTCTGCTGTCAGACGTGATGTGGTCAGGATAATGCTTTCTGGCATTCAGCATTTTTTAAACTTTCTTTCCTTTTGAGCTCCGCATCATCTGTGACGCCAAACTACTGTTGGCAGCTTGACAGATTATTCGGTTCCCAGTCTGTTTCTGCATAAAAAACTTTGCAAGGTGCATGTTCTTACTCTATTTCCTCCTTAACCATTTAGAAATTCTCTTGATCAACTAAACACCTAAAGTTCTGATGAATTCTTACTATAACTAATTTTAAATACAACTCACTAGCCTAACAATGTCTAGTCCTTGAGTAAAATATGACCCATAGCTTTATAATACATAGTATATAGGCAGCACAGTTCGGTATGTACATATTTTTCTTCCAGGAGACAGGCTTGATACATTATACCAGTCAAGTATCCATTCAACAGTATGACTTCACTGTGCAGAGAAAGCTTCATAAATTCTCCGTCCCTGTGTGTGGTTGCAATATTGATAGATAGCTGATCACTCTTCAAAAGAGTAGATGTTGGCTTTGAGAGATAATCTCCCTCTCATTCCATTTGAGCAGCTCGTGGCAAACACGAGGTTTGCTTATTATCAAAGATGCAAAACCAAAGAGGTCTTTAGAGTGGCTGAGCTCTGTGGATGATCTATATGTTTATGTCACGCCACACTGTGCCTGAGGAATGACTTAGAACCAGGATGAATGAGCTGATGTGGTTTCTATGAGGACCAAAACAAACAAACAAACACAGACTGCTGGAGGTAGCTGCTGATTTTTTGGTGTGTGACTATTTAATGATCTCAGAGCACTAGAAAATTGACACATCACAAAACTCAGATGGCATAAAACAATATACACACATATTCACTCTATTCATTAGTGTAAGATACCAATATTGATTAAACATCATTAAAAAATAAAGCTCAAAGTTTATTTAAAATGTGTAGATGTGTTCTAGTCAGAGAAATTAATCTGAGAGATCAAATGAATCATCTTTATATGCCGAGGCAATTAGGCAAGTAAGGAGGTTTTCCCAAGTGCCAAAGGATTCAGAGTGTGTATTTTTACTCAGAAGTGAGCATTCATCATATCACAGCTTGGTTTCCTGATCAGCTTAAAGTGTCCCTTAGGTGATTCTTCTTCAAAGACATTAATCATGAATGCTTATTACACATGACCTGCTGATACTAGGTCTCTCCATTTATCTCAGAAAGAAAGACTCCCCCTGTGAGCGGTCAAATACTTACACCTGGACCCTTTCAACCTTAGCAACCCCCCCAACCACATGCCCCTCTTCCCCCAAATGAGGAGTAATAATCGTGGAATATCCTCTAAGACTGGTGGTGAATAATGCTGCTACTGCTTCCGAGGGTAAAAGGGAACACAAAGACTTCATTCAACGTGTTTACAAATCAGAACATATCATGATTGGACCTTGGTAGAACAGCAACACTGTGTTGTCCCAATGTTTTACTAGTGCAAAGAAACATTTTCCTTTTAAAGTTATCACACACACACCATCACAGGTGGTAATGTTGAAGGAAAGACAACAATAACAGCAACAACAGTATTTCACACAATGTCTTTATTGGGTTTTTGTATAACGGCCACATTCTACCATCTATTTTTATTCCAAGTAAATCACTGTTTCCACTGTCTGAGATGGAGTAGAAGTAAAAACACAATTTTCCTGCTGATTCTTCCAGGAAATATCAATACCAGACTATTGGTCTTTACAATAACAAGTAACACTTTAGTGTCAAGTTTATATTATGCAACATAGTTCATGATGGAAACACAATATCGGATTTTTTTGTCGAAGTTAGTTGAAGATGATACTGTACAGTATACTAGCCTGACAAGCCAGACTATATCATTAAAATGTCTAGTCTGGCAACGAGCGGTAGACCTCGGCTCAATCCAGGGGGCGGGATGAAGGCTGTCTTTCAAACTGCCTCTGCACGCAATAGGGTAGCGCTACGACCAATCAGAGCAAAGAGCAGTATGACGTTAGCCTGACAAGCCAATTAAAATGTATGTCGTCATTGCGTTAAGACCGCCCAACGACTCTCTAAACAGATCAGCGCTGTGATTGGTCAACACAAACGGTGTTCGAGACTCAAAAAGTTCCTATGGCTCGTTTCTAGACCCACCTACGGAGCAAATATATTTGCTGCTGCTAGGGTGCAGCTAGATGTCTAGGCTAACTGTATACCTCAGACCAGTACATACTATATGTTGAATGAGACCAGTCTATTTTTTTAATTATCTGGTTCTCTGTATTGAAAAAACAATGTGACTTCAATGAAAACCGGTAGCAACTGAAACGACCTGTTCAATGTTCTGAACAAATTTTGGTCCCTTCTTCCTTTTGACCTGCTTCAGTCAGACATTTTCTTAGGATGTGTAATGTGAACAACTGTCTCCATGTCATTCTGCCCTATTCTTTTGAATGTAATATCTGGGGAACCCCACCAATTCACTTGGTAATTCTGACAATTTTACACAAATTGCTAATAGTCTAGTAGTTCTAATAGTCTAATAAAAGTTCTAATATAACCAAATAGTCAAATGACAACTTCACTCTGACATCAGTGAAGTTGTCCTATTCAACTCTGTGACGTGGGGCCGTATTTCCTATTACTTGACTGCTTGACTGAGGCATACAACAGCAAGGTGGTAATTAGTTGTACCATTCATAGCAGTGCATGTTCTTTCTCAAATATGTCAGCCATAGTTTCACCAGTTCATAAAACACTTTCAGAGTAGTTTTGTCTGAAGTAGTAATGACTTTCCAGGTGACCTTCAGCAAATTTCTTTTTTTAAAGTATATTTTTCTGGGCTTTTTGCCTTTAATGGATAGTACAGTTAAGATAGTGAGTTGCATGAAATGGGGAGGCAGAGAGAGGGGGAATGACATGCAGCAAAGGGCTGCCCGAGGTGGGATTCGATACAGGGCCGGCTGCAACGAGGACTATATCCTCTGTATAAGGGGTGCCTGCTCTACCAACTGAGCTAAACGACGCCCCAGGGCTTCAGTAAATTTCAACAATGTTTTTGGAGAGCAGTAGCTTCCTCTGTAGTGTCCACTGCAGGACAGCATGCTTGGAGCAAACATGCATCTTTATTTCTAATGCATTGAGGATGGACGCCCACTTCCAGAGAGAGTTAATTAAAAAAATAAACCAATTTCCATTTAAAAACAGTTTGTAGACAGGACGATCTACACTCTTTGTAAATGACTTTGTAACCTTTTAACTTGATGCAAATCAATCATCAGTTCTTAAGACTTAAAGAGATCTCTTTTGAGGCATATGGTTCACCCCGGAACATGAATGGCAAGCTCAGAATGTCTGAGTGTTTTTCATAACCCACTCCTCCAGACTGTTTTCATTGATTGGACTCGAGGTTTGTTAACTAGTGACTCCAATTAGCTTTTGTTTAAGCCATTAGCTGAGACATTCATACTTTTTCCAGCCTACACTGCGGATGTCTGAATTATTATGCCGGTATGGACAAGAACAATACAAAGATGTGTGTTATTAGTTCTTTACCACTTTTCATGAATAGGTGTATTCAGTGCATGTTTACAGTATAGTATAGTAGATTACACAGACAGCTTTAAAGCATGAGCCAAAAACACCACTGTCTCTTGTTTAGTTGCAGTTTTTTTCAGAGGAATTGCAAATGACATGGAGATTGTGCGTAATGCCCTATACCTGACACTTCCTTTGTGAAATTCATAATGTTTTATTTTTGCTGAAGAGAGCGAACTGTCAGGAGACGTGTTCTCCAGACCTTGTACTGATTGAACGAGGACAGAATAACAGAAACTCATCACAATGTAATATAGTCCAATGACAATGGAAAGTGTGGCCTGAAGAAATGTCAGAGTTAAATCAGCGGCTCTCTGACAAAACAAACACTGCACTGTTTACTGCAGGGCTATTTTACTTGATTACACCACATCATAAGGTGTTCCTTTTACTTTTCTCACCTCCGTAATTCCATTATCTTGTGTGATTAATAAGACATTAAAACTCATTTTATTTCCCTCTTATGGCTTCCGAAATGACAGTGGTGAAAATCCACTCCTGAAGATCCCAGTCACTCTCCTTTCCTGCTGTTTGAATCATGCACACCTCCCAGCTTTAGGAGAGAGCGCTACCAGGATAAGACTGTGTCTGTTTCAGAAGCTTGTACACAGCAAGGGTGAAACAAAGGTTATGGAAGCTCTTCAATAATTTACAAGGGAACCCCTCCCTTGCCGTAATTAGATAGATTACCTGTTAGCCATGCTCCCGTGTGCAGAAATGTTTTTAAACCGCTCTGTCCTCCAGGCAAATGGAAAGGAAAGTCAAAAAGAATTACACGCTGTCTGGGCAACAGTGAATACGCTATTAATGGCCACAGCCAAAGCAAAGGAAAAAAAAACTAACTTTCTCATGTTGAGTACTGATAAATTTTTTACTTTGACTACAAAAGATTTGGTTAAAAATTTAATGGCCTTGTGGCTGACGGTGGCAGTCAGATGTCAAGACGGTTCAGTCAGTCTTACACATGCTGTTTGTGTACTGTTGTGTCCACATGGGCTTCACAAAAAGTGTCTTTGGGTTGATGTTACAGAAATGTATTCTAGTACACAGGATCATTGTAGTGTGATAACTGAAACAAATCTTACCAGAACATTAGCAACTCATTTGTATCAGTCAAAGAGCACAAACTCTATGTGATGGCACTGATGATGTTTGAACATTTAACTATTTAAACACTTGTACTTTTTATTGTTCCTACTTCTTTTATCAGTGTGCATTTTCCTTAGAGCTTTGTCTCCTTCACTATTCAGCAGATTTGTTGCCTGTTAGGAATTTCAGACCATACACATCTGGCTTTAAACTCCATTCCAAGTTATTTTATTGTTGTATGGTAACACAGCTGAGAGCAGGTTTGACACCCGTTTGTGTTGGTGCGTCCAAGAACATTTCTGCTTCTGAAATTTGAGAGCTGTGGAAGACGAGAGTTTAGTCACATCTCTGATATTATTATATAAGTGATTCTAGTAGGTTTTGTGCCAATGCTCTGTCTGATTCTTTCAATAGAATGAATGCCTTTGGGCTTTAGGGAATGAATGAGGTTATGAGGTTCACCTCTCTTAAAATGCTCTGTAAATGCCATTTAATCAGCAGCATTGTATGATGTGTTCAGTGTGTTTTCCTCATACGCTGCTTGAGTAATTAATCGTTTCCTACTTTTCCAATATAATCGCTTATTCTATATTTATACCTAGTACACTCTGTATGATGTTTCCCCTGTGGACAGCAGGACCATCTGTGTTGTCATTTTTTTTTCTCATGACACCAATGCTTCAGTTGCACAATGTTTTCTGCATCCAACTTGGCCCAAACTGGATACAGTTGCCTTGCTTGTTTTTTCTTTCTTTCTTTCTTTCTTTCTTTCTTTCTTTCTTTCTTTCTTTCTTTCTTTCTTTCTTTCTCTGTTTTCATCTCACACCTGTCTGTTTTCCACATTGTGAGGCCTAGTAGCCAAATTAATCTGAGTCCATCGTGTTTAACTCTGTAGAACATGTACAGGCAGCTTTTTGCAGAGTGGCATTGTGCTGATGGTAGATGCTGTTGATGATGGCTTCACTGCAGCAATGGTCTTGGAAGGATCAGATGAATGCAACAAACTACAGGGAAATACTGCAGGAAAACTGACTGCAGTGAAAATATTAATTTGCAATGCTATTTTTTTCAACATGAAAATTGATTATATTTGCAGAACTATTGATTTTACTTCAAGGGATGAATTGCTGCCGGTCATTCAGTATTTCATGTGTGCTTACTTTAAATGATTCACAGAAATGCCATATCATATTCTCTGCCATCTTTTTTAAACAATATGAGATGAAACACTTTTAGGTGGTGAACACTTGACATGTGACCCTGTGTACATGTGTGCTTTATAATATATACGTAATTGGGTTTTAATCTGCAATGCTGCCAGCTTGCATCAGTTGGGGCAAATTAACCCTTGCCAATTAGACTTAGTATAGATAAGTCTCAGATATTCAAATACCCAAACAGTGATTTCTGTCATATTATATTCATCATGTACTGACACCAGACCGCAGCCTTGGATTCTTTGATTGAATTTTATGGAGGTCAATTGTAAATGGCAGGAGGGGTTTTAAAAATAAAAGTATGAGTGAAATCCTGATGCAATATTTCATCTTGCAGTCGCCGGATAAAGCCTAATGAAAAACGAGTGCATCACTGTACAGTACACTGTGCGGCTCCAATGGCAGCTGCACGCCTCCACACTCGGTCCATCAGTATGCAAAGCATTGGACAAGAGGCTCTGGAATCACAAGTCTTATGGGACTTCACCACAGAAGGGTTGAGGACATGCAAGCATCTTTCTCACATTTTAACTAAACCATTCCTTCTCTCAGAGCGCAGAGAAAAGGGGGATTGCGTAAAGAGATGTTAGATCCAAAGAAAGGCGGCGAGATATGCAATGTCACCGCAAGGCTATCGGGAGACTCTTTCTTTTTAATCAAAGGCTCCCATCATAATGTCCACAAGCCTCTGCCTGTTCGTTTGCAGTGGTCTGTGCAGAGTTGTAAAACTGCTGGCATACTGAAAGCACTCTCTCTCTCTCTCTCTCTCTCCCCTCTGCGATTCTCTGTAGATCATCTTTGATTGACCCAATTAGGCCCGGTCCACGGGGTGATGCTTGCTGCTTATTAGTGTTTCACATCGGCTTAATCATTGGATGCAGTACGTGAATGAGGTGCAGAGCAACCTGGCGTAGGGCTGACATAGGCCTCCTTTCAAGTGCAAATGAAACCAAAGGATGGTAACCTAGGGTAACACGAACAGCTGCTTTGAGGACCTATCAAAACCAGTATTAATTCAGTTTTGTTGTTTTGGAAATATTTAGGAAACATTTTTTAGTACAATAGGGCTATTGCTTTGACATTCATTATATTAATTTCAAAGCAACCAAGAAAGCCAATCTCGTTTTCTCCCCTGTGACATTTTTGCACATTATTTAAAATTCACAGCATTTGTGACATTCTTTCAAGACATAATGAAGAAATATTTCATGAGATGAGCTGTAGAGAAGTGGGATGTGAAAGAAGTGAGCAGCAGAGCATTGTGCTACAGATGCAGGTGAACTCCCTTGTGTGACGGATGGAGGGGAAAAGGTAATTTGTGAAGAGACCTAGCTGCCAAGATGATGAAGAGTTCTCCTTTGTTGATTTTTCCAAAAGCGTCTCCCAGTCAGGAGTCATAAGAGAGCAGAGCTTACAGTGACACCTTGACTGGCAATCAGGGAGAGGTAGTCCACTCTTGAAGCTTCGTGTGGGTTTAAAATAAAGAATATCATTATGTTTTGATAGGAATTCTCTGTCATTTGCAGAGGTAATTCCTCTTCTCGACGTGACACCGTTGCCTTTGGGCTTACTGTATGACAGTGTTTGTAAATAGATTAAACTTTCCTTAAGGAAAGCGGTAGGCATTGACTAACCTAGACAATTTTTTTTTTAGTAAAGAAGATGCAAGCTTTTAATATTGTACAATGTTTTAAATGTGAAGAGTGAATGATGTCTGTAACTTTAACCCTGAGGTTTTAAAATGTAATCATCAAAGTTCTAAAAGTTAATTGTTTCTGAATGATTATCATCGGTCAGGTTTAAGTTGTCCAATGACAAAGCTGCATGTCCTAATGTACACACATAATCATTCCCTTGTCTTAAAATTCAGGCTTGATCATTTAAAAAAAATAAAATAATGCAGTTTCTGGTACTCACTGTTATTTTTGGTGCATCAGAGTGTGACTCATCATTTGGGGCTTTGTCCAAAATCCAGATTTTGGCCCCCACATGTCTGTTTTATTGAATCTAAAAAGATGTTTACTAAGCAGAGCATCGTTGCAGTTGCCATTGGCCTTTTTTGTTTGTGCTCAACACAGAGGAAAAGAACAGAAAGATCTCAGTAATCTTAGATAGTCTTTGTTTCAAAAGCGTCAGTTAGGGTGTACCACCACCATATATCTATATCTATATCTGTTGTGGATGTACTGATTGATAGGCAACTGGTATTTCAGTTTTTTTTATTATTATTAAAAATGCATGATTGATAAAATCGGCATTATGCCTCCAGCCACCCATCACCTTAAAACCAATCAATAAGATGTCTTAGAGACAGCTTAGAGAACATGTTGGTCTTGTAGAACTTAAACAAAGTGTGCAAGATTGATATACTGCATGCCATCTACAATGAATGCTGAAAATGATCAGTATTGGCTGTGATTGACTGTGATTGATTGATCATAGTCATACAGTATGATCATAGCTACTGGTAGCAAGAAAACAGGATCATGACATCCCTATTCTGTGAATGTACTGTATGCTTCTGGCCGCTCTCATATTCATCAGTGTGTGATCAGATATTAATGATAGAAAGTAAGCTGTGTTTTGGTAGCAGGTTTGATGTGCAAAGACGGGTTTATAATTATTTGAAGTGTGATGAAGTGGGTGTGAGCTAATTATTCAGGTCACTGCAAGTACTGTAGCTCTAATCTGAGCATTGTATTCAGAGTCAGACACTTGTACAACTGCTCAAGCTCCTGTATGTTACATATGTTGAATTCAAATCCGAGCTATCTGCCGTTTGTCAGAATTTAATGAGGTGACTATTTGAGACTAAAATGACAAACTTTCAGAGGCACCAGTGTTGAATATGGTGATATGCATTTGTGCAGAAGTACTTTAATATTTCACACATAGAGAGATGCAGACAGGTGTTGTTTTAATAAACAGCATGTGCCTAAGTACATCCCGTAAGTGAGATGCAGTCAGGAATGCATCAGGATCCCCATCTGTCATAAAGAGATGGAGGCTGGCGCAGAGGAACTCACACAGGTAGACTCAGTAAAATCAATATAGGACTCTCTATGCATGTATAATGTGCTGTCAGAGCTGGTGATGGTGCAGCATCCTCATTTGTTCCCAATCAAATTTAATTTGAAGTTGTAAAGGCTTCATGACACACCTCCTCTGAGAAAACTTAAGACCTGCAGAAACTGCTTTTTCAAAGCTTTAACAACACTTTGTAACTATGCTATATGTTTTTGATTATAATTCTAAAAGAGCCAGCGATGCATCTCTCACTCTGTTCAGCGGTGAATGGCAGCAGGAAAGAAACTGAAGGCTCCTTGCAGGTCTGAACAGCAGCTATGGTTTCTGGGATTGTGAACCTGACAGAATAGTAAACAAGTATGTAATACCTATTATTTGGTAATCTTGTGTTAAAACTTGCCAATTTATGTTGTGAATAGTATCGTCAGCACAACACTCAACACTCCTTAAGGACTGAATTAAGTGAAGTGATGGTCAGGCATGGGCAGGAATTTCTTATAAGGCGAGTATCCACTAGGCATCCCAATCAAATACAAGAGCTGTTTGATGCAGCAAATATATTCATACTACAGTATTAAATGTATACACTGAGGTACAGTAGCACATAGTGCAATAATAGCGAGCTGGGTTGCAGTAAATCTGTAGCTAATGACTAATTATCCCAAACATTTTACTTTTTTTTTTTTTTTTTTTTTTACTTTACTGTGGATTTCTAACAAAATGAAAAAAAAGAGAAATAATCAAAGACTGAAATATCATAAATAATTACCTTTTTTTCCTTCTTTTTTTAAATTTGCTTTATTTTTTGTTTTTTGTTTAGGCTGCTCTGTTTTAGCTGTTGAGCCATGGTCTACTGTTCTGTTCATAATGCTGACTACCCAGTTCTTACGGTTGTTGAGGAGAAATTTGTGTCATTGCTCAACAAAGCTAAAATGCATTGCTTGATCAATAATAATAAAAAATCTAATAATAAATTATTATTATTTTAACTATTTGTATTATTCCATGGTTATATTGTTAAGTTAAAATATCACCATATGTTTAGGGGAAAAAAAGCATTTGCTCTATTTGGTACCCATAATGCCGTCTTGTCAGAGGAGTGACGCCCTCTCACAGTTGTCACAAGTGCTCTGTCTCGTGTCTCCCCTCGGACTGCATTAGTGTCAGCCTGCGCTCTGCTCTCTCATTGTGTGTAATCATTGCTTTGTCTCTGGTGCCCTGACACACACCTCACTGCATGCAACTTCCGCAGTCCCACCGGTCCCCCACCACCAAATCTCTTGCCGTCCCCTGCGCCACTGAGCTGCACTCGCCTCACACCTAAAGGGATTGCTGTCACATTGAAAAGGCCAGGCTTGCTATGCCTGACAACTTGCGTATTTGTACGCCGCGATGCAAATGTTTCCCCACTGATATTGTTTTGTCACTTAATGGTGACCCCCACTAGTGCACCATTAAAAGCTAGGCATTCCACAGTCTCACAGAAACAAGGCATTTCTGCAAACTTGTCTCCATAGGACATTTTCAATACTTGTCCTTCTTGTTATCTGTGTGCTATTGTATGCTGCACAAACCCATTTTCTGCTTTATTTGTCCCCTGCTGCATGATGTTGCTGGGAACCCATGGGGGGGTGACAAGAGCCCTTCACCACTTGCTCAGTGAAAACTTTCAGCTTTTGTCTGTGGTCTTATTTCTGTGTTAAGATGACACCTGGGAATAATCCCAGGGGTTTTGACACAAATGGAATTCAAATTAACTGGATTAAATGCCAGCCTATAATATAATCATAACAAGCATAATGACTATTACAACTTTGGATATGTTTTGATCATGTCCCCCATTTCATTTTTCTTTTTTTTTAATGCTTTGCTCTGAATGAGCCACCATATTTTCAACCAAAGCTATTTACCAAAAAGGAATTAACAAAAAGCTAACAAAAGAAAAGAACAACGACTTGAAACACAACAATAAAACAACAAAAAAAAACATTTTCATTGGAAGTTGGGCCACTTGTTTACTTAGCCTATTGTTGAGAACTTAGCATTTGAATCAGTTTTCATCCAATGTGAACAGTAATAAATCATGTGTTCTACTTTCCAGTGCTGTGTGCAACATATGAGCCATATGGTGCCATATTATTTTACTGCCACATAAGGGATTGGCCTGTCTCCATGGTGCACATAGTTTACCCTGTTACCTGTCACCACCTCAGCTGTGAGACATTTTGTGTCAGCAATCACTTTCACGAGTCACATGGTTATGAATAAATTCTAGTGGCAGCACTTTGAGCATTTCGATTTTCATGGTGGTGTGCAGGCAAAGCTGTCACACAAAACCTTTTGAGTTTAATATTTGGTAACAATCATCGACAAAGATTTTTAAGGCTTCGCTTGTCACAAAAATAATAATGATTTAATACTTTTTTTTTTTTTTTGCCCGTGTGTTGATTGTTAGCGGCTGCAGCAATGGTACCATTATCAATAAAAACCACTCTCTTTGAGAAGCTTTGCCCTTAAATTTCTGATTGTTTTGTACATCTCTTGTGACCACTGATATGAACTTGGTTGAACAGAGCCCAGTTAAACATGGTTCTGTTGTCATCTTGTGAAACATTCACTAAAGGTCACAAAGATTAATTAAATGTATTCCACTTTTCCATACAAGTGTGCTGCAACAGCGAGAGGCCTTGTCTCCAGTTTATGCAAAAGTTGTGGATGTGTCGAGGGAGAAAAAAAAGTACGCTGTCTGTTGAAACCTTGCTGCTTTCAAGGACATGCCATACATAACGAATAAATACCTGGGGGATATGTTTTTTTTCCCCCCTGCTTAATAGTACATTTTTTACAGTATATAGAATGAAGTGCATCCTGTTTCCTCCCCTTTTTAATTAATTGTGAACACTATGATACTTGCATACTTATGTGGATGCAGTTTCTAAATAGGTAGAAGGGAGCAGAGGAGCCATATGGTGTTGTCTGACATGAAGAAATTAGGCCACCAATGCTGTCTGTTCATTGTCATCAACCTGGCCACCTGCTTTGCTTCTGCAGCGGGTAAACTAGCGTGGACCCCCCTCCCACTGTTGCCTTCTCAGTCCAACTTGTTATATCTTTATATACGAGCTTTAACACAACACCAAACTCTTCCGCGGCAAATCACATTTTTGATACAAATTAGGTAGAAAAGGCCAGTGGAGGTTGTTTGGCTTTGCTCCAGCGAGTTCAGTAGTTTCGTCTAATATTAAAAGTAAACAGAGATGTTGGTTTGTGGCTCGAGCGTGGCGATACAGATGGTTAGATTGGCCCCTGCCATATCCTCTTAGGTTGTGTCCTTGACGTAGGGATTCTGGTTGGTATTGCCAAAGCCCACACACTGAGTAGCTTTACTTTTAAAACGGCATCCAACCAGCTTTTTTTTTATTTTTTTTATTTTTTTATAGTACTTCTCAATGACCACAGCCAGTGTGAACAGGACATTTTTATCTCTTTGTGCTTTCCTTTGAAACAGATATAAATGCACATATTTCATCAGTCCCATCCCATGCAAGCCGTTCTGGCTCCCAGGCCACCTTTCCTTTCCTTTCCTTTCCTTTCCACCGTTTGTTTGCAATGTAATCAGGAACCTGAGTTAACAACGCTGTGATACGCCTGTGAGGAAACACATGGTGGGACCAAAGCTCAGACTATCAGTCAGCAGACAGTTACTTAGGTCGCATTACAAGCTGCTGGGTTCCACTCAGAGCAGACACATTTAAAGCAGACCTCACTGCCGAGAGAACAACCTCCAGGGACAGACTACACACTCTTCCTGAGGCACTTAATTTTTTTTGTGTGTCTGAATTAATTTTTCATCATCTTGCTCTGGACTCAGCGCGGCTCCATGGTTTCACTGATCTGCAGTGGCGCTAACTGTCCCATCCATTTGGCAACGACTCACAGGCTACACCCAGCTGCTACGTTTGTGGCTTTGGTACGATGACACGGGTAGTTATTTAGATCGTCCTCTGTCGTATCAGCTTGGTCTGTGTCCTTGACTTTTGGATACTGGGGAAAAAGTGCCAAAGCCCACACAGCACCAGGCAGCTTTAGTTTTAAAGCTCCTTCCAACTAATTCTTAGCTCTTTACTGCCAGTATTCAATTCCAATGGCTGTGACTGGTCAGAAGTTTGGCTCAGAAAAAAAAAGTGTAAAATGGAATTATTTACCAAATTCCAGCAAATCATCGATTGTGCTTATGATTACATTTATCGATATTTATGTCAAACACCCCGTGTGAAATGCCTTGAACGCCTGAATATACATAAAGTTAAAGTTTATTTTTTAAACCCCTTTGAATTACAGAACACAACCAAGGCTAAATGCAGTGCATGGTTGTGTCCTCTGAAAAGTGTGTAATGTATTATTTCTATGATCTGCCACAAAGGTCTGACAAGTCTTGACAAAAACCTTTGGTCCACACAGAAGATCTCAACCACTGGGCAGAAAGAGTAAAAAGGTCTCCTCTGTTGATTTGGCCCCATCAACTGTCAACAAGTCTTCTAGGCCTTTGCTTGAACCTTGAATGTGCTGGATTCCAGCCTTGTTCTGGTTTTGCAGGGAGGTTTTTACTCACTGCAGCCCCACGGAGCCTGAGGAAGGATTAAAGATTGATGAGAGCGCTCAGAATCAGTTTATTGCTCTAGAGATCCTCGCATGTGTTATGAGTGGGAAGATTGTGTTGCTGTTTTGCCTCATAGAAGTTCATGAGGCTGGCACAGCACTGTACTATAGTGTTTGACAATCAAGGTTAGATTGTTTTGTTTTTTTTCCTTCTTTTTTTTCGAATGTAGCAGAGGACTGTGAGTAGCCAGTACAGTAGTACATATTCAGATGTGAAATGTGATGAAATACTTGTCTTATCAGTAAGAGAGGCTTTCATGTTTCCACGGACTTATGCATTTTGCCTGACTTCAAAGTTGATAAAGGCTACAGTCACTCAGTATTGCAGATAATACCTGTACCATCTTGAATAAATTCTCACTTTTGCCTCTTTGCAGCACTACATCTGTCTGAGACGAACATGAACTGTATCAGTTCAGCTTCAGTGGAGAAATACATTTTTAATATAGCTGGATTTGGGGGGTACTTGTGTTTAGACTCAATGCATAAAGAAGTTAGTGAGCCTCCGACAATGGGAAAAGTAGTTTAAAAAAAAAAAAAAAAAACTTGAATGGAATCACTAAAAAATCCAATAGATGGATAAATAAATAAATAGAATAAAATTTTTAAAAACTCAAAAGTTTGTAAAAATGCCTATAAAGGTGGAAAAGCAAAATGGAAACGTCCACTGAAGCTTTCGCTCCACAGCAGAGACAAAAAATTGATCACCATTAGATCTGTGTGCAGAAATGAGGAGAGAGTTCCTCAAATGAATACTATGTAAAATAAAATTGAGCATAGTTCCATTGTGTTTTCCACATTTAGTTGATTTGAGGTTTGAGAGACAGTGTTTTTAATATCTTAATCTTGTTGCACCCTCTTCTTCTGACTGACTGGAGAATTTGTGTTTGATGTTCATGTTGCGTTTTCTGGGAATTTGCTTTTAATTCTACATTTAAATGAACAAAATGTGACTGTTAGAAATCCCTGAAGTGAGACGCTCAATATCAGTTTGGTAACAATGCAGACAAAAGGGAACGCTCAGGACACATTTACATAAAAGGTATAGAAATCCTAGAACTACTGATTAGTATTTTACCCACAATTAAAGTAATTCTGGTGCATTGAGCTAAAAATGTTGACCTTGGAAATAATTGTTTGGCAATAAAGGGGAAAAAACAACAACACAAGGTCTGTTAAGTTTTGTTTTTCTTTCTTTTTCTGGAGCTTTTAACCATTTTCTTTCGGTATTAATCAGCAGATGGTGAACCCCAGCACTTGATCTCCACTAAGTAAGAGAGATTAGTATGGGCGTTTCACTTTGAGAACTTTGCTGTCTGTGGTCTAATTGCTTTTCCAACCTGCCACATATTAAATATTAACACAAAATACTGTCTATCATGAACTTCAGTTTAAATACGTCTGCAAAAACTCATATCTGTCAAGGCTTAATTGATGCATTTGAAGAAGACCTGGAGCAGTGATCGAAATCTCGTTGGGGACAAATAGCAGACGGTATTACAACACATTAATTTTTTGGTGCTGAGTTTAATTTTTCATCCATGTGCTATAGACACAGCATGGCTCCGTGGTTTCACTGATGAACAGTGGAGCAAACTGTCATCTCCATTTGGCAACTACTCACAAGCTACACCCAGCTGCATCCTTCAGCACGGGGTTTAAGAGGGTGGGGGGGGGGCGAGCTGGGGTGGGGCTGCTAACAACACAGGGCTTTATTACCTGGGAAATTAATGATCTGAGAGACTAAGATGTAATGGCTGAACCATCTGCAAGAAATCATCTTAGAAAGGACCTATCCCCTTTCCTATCTGTATCTGTCTATTCAGCCTTAGTGCTCTAGCAGCATAAATCAGTGCTAATTCACACAGGGAAGGTGAAGACACCACAGTTAGCAAACACAACCTTTTGATTATTTACCTTCAATGGCGTTGGTTAAGGATGTTTTTAGATATCCATTGCTGTTAATAGTTTTTTTTGTAATTCATAAATGTGAGTATACTGCAGTAATTCCCACTAATACGTGAAGATTCTGTTGGTTTAGCTTTTTCCTTTTCCCCCCCAAGAACTTTCTGACTTTCTGACCTTTTTGCAAATGTGCCGTGTATTGTAGTGACAGTTACTGGGAGAAGACTGGTGCTCAATGAAGTTGTAGTTGATGTCATTACTGGTGCAGGCCCAGTTTCTATGGAACAGTAGAGCTGGGCTATAGATGATTGGCTGACGGAGCGTAGGAAGGAGCCAATAGAATGTGTGAAGCGCACACACACACACCAATAGTGAGTGAAGAGGCACCCCCTGTTGCATGGTTGTAGAATTTGCTCTCCTGGCTCCATTTTCAGCCCTGCTGGGGCTTGCCAGTCCACAGTTTTTAGAGATTATGACCTACAGTAACGGACCACAATGCCACGAGGCCTCAGCAGTATTCTACTTTAACGGCAGATTTACTCCATAAACCCTGAGGATCTTGTCGCTGGATTTGGTTGCACTGCTACTGTATGTTCACGGTCTGTTCTGAGAAGTAGGAATTGTGAGCTCATGGCTGGGAGGGAGAAAGGACTTGATGAAAATCGGGCATTTCCACCAAGGCTGGAAGAAAAAAAAAAAAAGCCTTGGCCTTTCGTAGTCAAATGTGATAGGATTATGCAGATGCTCACACTGTGGAAAGGAATCCTGACACCAAACTTTCTCCGACTCTCCTGATCGCCACAAATGTCCATACTGTATTTGCAGAATACGAAACCTAATCATTTAGTCTTTAGAAGGCCATTTTGCCTGAGATTAAATAATGTGTTATTAATTTGATAGATTCCATTATTGCATATTAACTATTCAAACATGGTAATAGATCATTTGCTAACTTGCAAGGAGAGGAAATGAAACGGTTTGGTCAGATTTGAATAAAAAGTGCCTTCAGTGGCCATAAGCTTTTTAATAATTTTCACCAGATTAAAATGATCTTGATTCATTTTAGACGTATCAGATTTCCACGTGATAAAAAAATACCCTCGGCTCCTGTGCAGTTGGCAAAGTCCCTTCCACAGCTCACAAATTTTTCCCCAGCTGCTAATCTTTTTTTTTGCCTCCTTTTTTTTCTTTTTTTTTCCTGATGAGACGATGTTGTAGCTGCTATTTGTCACACGTCTTGTGAACGCATCTTCACCTAGACATCCTTGTGCTGTTAATAGAGCTGTTAACCAGACTGCCATTCGGCCTTATGCACTGTACACGTCCCCTCAGCTGACAGGGCGCAGAACCAGGAGGTTCCTCATATGAAAAGCTCTGACCTTTCTTTTGTGGTGCAATCAAATGGGGCTGCCTTGGTCCTTGGCTCTGAATAATTAATTCCTCCCCTCAGTAGGAGTGTTTGCTAAACAGTGGGGTCCTCGGCAGTTCACTTTTTCTGCACCACTGCCACTAAACCCTAGGGGAGAGACGAGTGTACGCTTTAGTCAGACTTAAGATGTGCCTTTCAGAGAAAAGAGAGACAGTCAGGAGATATTGGAAAACCTCTCTTTTCTTTTTTTTCTCTGCAGAGAAAAGACAACTGCATACAAAGGACGGTAGCGGGCGAACTTAGCATAATTCTTTGCTCTTTTTTTTTTAAACAGCGGCAATATTTGTAGTCAAAATAAGTTCAAGATGGGACTAATTACTCTAGCTTATTTCAAAGATTACACTCTGTATCATAGAAGTGTGTTTTGATGTAGTTTATTTTTGCGTAACACCACCCGCACACCCATGACAAAAGGTTAATTTTGCATTGGATTCCTAATGTCATGGTCAACCCTGGAGGGGATTGGTTCGTAGGACAGCCCCAACTTAAACCATTTGTTACTCTTGCCTTCCTGCAAACCAATCCCCTGTGAGGCGGGCCCAATGTAACGCCCCCTACTGCATTTGCCTCGTAACAGCGTCATCTCCACCCCCAGTACACACTCTTTCATCATCCATAGAGGAATAATATATCGTCGAGAGATGCTCCTGAACCGTCCTCCACTGGCAGTGTGTGTGACAGTCACTTTGATCTCACTGTGAGAGGCTGAAGCTCCAGGAGAAATTATCAATGAGATGGGAAAAGAGAGAGAGAGAGAGAGAGAGAGAGGGGTGTGTGTGTATGTGTGTGTGTGTCTGTGTGTGTGTTAAAAATGGTCCATCCAATTAGAAAGTTATATTTATTATTTAGTGCCCTGGGCTTACGAGCCTGGGCAAAATTAAAAATAAGTGTCACAAAATTTATGGAAAAGTTATAATTTGCTATTCACTGCTTTTCAATTATAAACATACAATAGAAGTTTTTCTTTCATGGCAACTTATTTCCAAAATGTCACATATCTTCCACCCTGCGAACCTCTAGCTCTGGCTGTGTGCAAGGGGGCAGTACAGGACTTCATTAGAGGAGACAAAAACCTCTAACTGCTCAACTTGTGTGAAAGCTTCATTCAAACTAAAGCCTGTGATGAAGCATTAGCAGTGGTCCAGCTCCACACTGGATCTGCATAAAAGCTTGTGGATTCTGTCACAGAATACATAATAACCTAACCTACTTTCCAGTGGCAGATATCAAATGATCAAACGCGTTTCTGCTGAACAACAGTGTATTTGTGGAGTATTTGCCATCAAAGGAGGGTGAAATGATGGCTCACCTTGTTTGTTCTTTATTCTCTCTTGTTTATATATTCAAAAAAACAAACTAGTTTTATTTTGTCTCCGAGTTGCCCGTTTCTCCAAATTAAAGTGCATTTTGCATTTTGTGTTGCAAGCAGTGTTGGTGCATTGCTACTTCCTTTTATGAATGAAATATATACATATTGCAAACCATCAAGTTTGAACCGTATCAAAAAAGAAGAGGAAGTGGGTCAGATGATGCATACAAAACATATTCATGTTCCAAGTTATGTTCATTCTGGAAATCTTATTGAGCTGATTTTGTCAAATTAAATCTAAATGACTGGCTCTAAAACTAAACGGAAGACAAAATTGAGACATTGACTGAAGCAGTTTCCTAGTGATAATTACTGCAAATTGATTTTGATCAACATTACTCATATCCTTGAAAAACCTACAAATCACTTTGAGGTGTATTTTCATATCACACCAAAATGAAACAGTAACAGCACCTTTAAGAGAAACCTCAGTGGAACCTGGAGATAAAAAAAAAAGCGAGAGAACAAAAGCAAAACTGTGAAACAAAGCAATATGCCTTCTATAAAACTAGGAGAAAAACATTGCTTGGCACATCTGCATATGAAAAATTGCAGTGTAATGAAGACGTATTAGTCCATAGGAGTTTTATTATGGGAGTAGGGAGGGGATTGTTTTTTCATAGGGAGATCAGAGATGGTGCTGTCCTCAGACTTTCTTTTTAGTCCTGATCTCATCTGTTTGGCATGAAGGGGGAGCTGTGGTTCCTCCTGTCTGACCAAGGTTACAGCTCGGGGCTGTGCTGTGTGTGCCTTGTACATTTTCTCACACTTTTCTGGCTGCGCTGTGCCACATTGATTTAAATGTATCTGTTGAGGGGAAAATAATCAATGCAAATTCCCTGGCAGTGCAGCCAACAAATAAGACATGTCTGATTCATCAAGCGGACATTGCTATAAAGACCACTCTTTCTCCTTTGTCCCATTACTCCCTCTCTCTCTCCCTCTCTCTCTCTTCCCTCTCACCTCTGGGCCACTTCAGCCTTTTTTACTCCGATCACCTTTCTCTGTCTAAAAACTCTTAGTCTGAATTAGTAGAAGGAGCATTAAGTCCATACATATACCTGTGGAACTGCAGCATAGCCTTTTAATTAAGGTAGGTGGAAACATAATTATTACACATTTAATGTAGTCATTTTTTCCCCTTATTCATTAATACTTAAGTGCTATTTTTGCACATTAAATTGAGGAAAACATTTTCATTCAGCCATCTGTCCACTTCTGTTATGTTAAAAGCAAAATATTCATTTTTATAGACTAGTTCTTATTGCATAAAAATAGTGTGGTTATTGGATTTATATTTATTTTTTATTTTTTTTAGATTTATCTGAGAAATTTATCTAAGAAAAATGATTTGAAACATGTCCCTAGTTCTTAACCACATTACAATAAAAGTAAGTCAACATGTCTAGCAGGAGGGAAGTCTCACCTGGCACCTAACCTTAACATTTTGTTTTGCTCCAGCTTGAACTTGGTCAAACGGTCTGGCTCCTAACAAGGGCAGAGTGTAGCCTGTGTATGTAAATTCACTACATGTGTGAGAGAAATAAAGGCAGGGGCTATTTGGAAATTCCTGTGTGATGAAAGGGAAAGAATATCCCCCAAAAAATGATTAATGTGGTGTTCAGGTACACAGAAGATTGAGTGATCCTGTCATCACGCCATATGGTACCAATTTATTCCGGCAAGCATAAGGCAAACTCAGTGGAGGAGCTCTCACGACTGTGTGCCTCAAACACACTCCAAAAAGAAAAAAGAAAAAAAATGTGTGTATATATATATTAACAAAAGCAGACGCATGATTTTTTTAAAATATTTCACTTAAGTGCAGATCAGTATTGTCCTTAATTTAAAAAAGTAATTTCTCATGGAGGTCCAGGTTTAGACAAAGGCCATAAGTAATTACTCTGAACATACTGTTAAAATCCACTCCCATTATTATCATTATTATTACTGGCATGTGCCCAGATTCCATTTCTTTTTTGTGTGTGTGTGTGTGTGGAAAAGCGACATTAGCCTCTGTGATGTAGGTTAGCACAGCACAATGGAGGGTGTGTATGACTTATAATACTACACTTGCAAATATTGTGAGCATCATCCTGTGTTTCCCTGCTCCTCCTCCTCATAAAACATTGGTGAAGCCAATTCAGATGAAAGCTGAATCATATTTTAGAAAAAAAAGAGGAAAAGAAACCTGCCTCTTTTTAAATCGACAAAGTAAAGTAATTCTTCAAATATGGTCCAGCAGATGTGAAATAGTGGAACATTTTCAACAATATGGCTTATTATTTTGACAGCAACTCCAGGGGCTTCATTGGTCCTGGGCTTCAGAATGTACAGTCATTTTTTTTTTTTAAATATAGCCAGGTAGGAGACAGAAATTTAGTTTGGATCTGACAAGCCTGTCGAATCAGGCTGAGGGCTGTATTTTGACATGGTTTGTTCATCCTCTTGCACTTAAATACAGTCTTTTTTCTAGAAATAGACTCTGCAATACTGAAGACTCGCTCACTGAAAAACAACTGCATATAGGAAAGATTGTAGGAACAGCTATTTAAATGGAATACAAGCATAATTAGCTTCATGGCATGATGTTTTTTTTGTGTTTGTTATTTTTCAATGAAAATCGATTAAAATGATGTGACACCGCTGCGTGTTTTATTAGCTGCTGTAGCCATACTTTGATTTAAAAAAAAAAAAAAAAAAAAGAAGCAAAACACAAACTATCATGTGAGCCATGTCTACTCGAGGGTGATTTAGTCTTTCACTAAGCATCTGTGCTGTGCTTGACATTTTGTGACGTGTCTGAGATGCACCAAGTGTAGCGTCTTTGAATCCCATGACATCGATATCTCTTTCTAATGCTGCTGCAACACGACTTTCAACTCTCTTATCGCCTATCTGGAGTCACAAGCGGAAATGAGTGTTTTTTGAAAATGCAGATGGCCATTGGCAGAGGGGAAACAGGTTAGGGAGCTGGACTCCTACCACTTTTCTTTTTCACTACCTTGTTATTTGTCGCCTCACCCCTGCAGGGCATGCTGACAGGAACTGATAAACCTCTTTATGGGCTGAACTGAATTGGCTCCTATTATCCAAGGTGTGGAGCTGCTCAATGGTGGAAATAAAAGACTTTATCCACTGCCCATCTGCCCACCAGTCACTCTCTGCCCAGTTTTCGGGATTCCACGAAGCTGTGTCCCATTTGTGCTTGTAATAGTTGCATATAGCTAGGTCTGGAAAAAAAACAACAACAAAAACAACCAAAAAAAAAACACAGTTAACGTCTGTTGAGAGAAAAAAAAAAAATTTGCCAAATGCCTCATTTGAATACCGATCTAATAGCCATGGCTGCAATGAAAAATAAATTGCAGCCATAAAATATTTTTATATATGAGTGTAGCTGCAGTGGTATTATACGGGTGTATATTCTGGTGTTGCTGTAACATTGAGCAGAGAAAAGAGATTTGCTTATAAAGGAACAGAGCCAGATTTCTAATGTTTGACTTGTAATCAAGGAAGTAAAACCACGGAAATCACTGAAAAGTCACTCTTGTGGCTTTTGGCTCTCTGAGAAGTCTGTCTGTGATTCCACTGACATCATGTCATGTTTGTCTGAGGGAGAATGCAGCTCCAGTGCCGTTTATATCAATGCTGGAGAAATACAGATTCAAAAACATGTAGGTCCTACCTCCAGAGTGTTTGAATTGTGGTGCACATGACTGTGCGCTACAGTTTTACTGTCTTTATGAACCATACCTACCCAAGTCGCTGTGTATCAACTAATCTACTTATTTCTCTAGCGAAAGAAATAATGAAATCTGTTTTTTAAGATAGAAAGCTTCTTTGTGAGGAAAATAATTTATTAGTAAGGATTGGGATTTGTGGTTGTTTTACTTGTGTAAGTATAATCGTGTTTTTTTCATTTTCTACCCTGGTGCTTTCTATCCATAGATACAGTTGTAGTTTTTTACCGCTGGCCTTTTCTCAAACAAACTCAACATAAACATCCTATAGCACTTTTTCATAGGTATGGAGTGATTTCACCAATCACTGAAAATAGTAAAAAAAACAAAAAAACAACTGTATTTATTAGATTAGTATCTTAATCTGCTGTCAGGCAACTATATGCATGTGTGTGTTTGACATATCCTTTCACAGCTTGACGTGTGAAACTGCCGTAATTTAGGATCTATTGAAACTAAATGTCAGTGCTCAGTGGTATTGATTTTCTGCAATCTGTTAATTTCACCATTGCTCTCATCTCAAGGTTGTTGTTTTTTTTTTCTCCAGAGTTTTTTTTTACATGCCACATTCTAATGTGTGTTTTGAGACTTCGCCTGGGTCAACTCAAGTTCAGCCAGATTTATTTATATCATGTGTTGTTTGGCAAACAGGCTTGTTGCAGAGTGCTTTACAGGAGGCAAAAGATACAAAAACAAGATGTAACAAAAGTAGTTATTAAAAGAAGAACTCAAATAAATAAATCACAAACAAGTCAGATGTCACTTTGTATCTCGGCCTGCTCTTTTATTTATTTATTAAATTTCACTTTTTTTTTTTTTTTGCATGAATGCTATGAGACAAAACGAAGGAGTATGTCTTGCTGGATTGTGACTCCAAACCGTCAGTAAATACCAATAAATTGATGATTCTCACTGTGGATAGTATAAGTACTGCCCTACATCTGACACTCATCCTCTACATTCTGCACTGACTGTAGCTTGCCTCCACATTTTCAATATTTTCCTAACGGTAACTCACTCCGGATATCAGGTTCTTGTGACTCTCATTGTGTATGACACTATGCATATAACAATGCAGAGATAAAACATGACAGTTATAGCATGCGGCATTGAGGACATATGGATGCCTTAAGGTTGACACATGTCTCAGCAGTCTAAAGTCTGTTAAGTGGAGGAGAAGCACTGTCTAAGTGATTTGTATCTTAAAATGTGTTGATTCGGTGGTATTGAGCGAGTTTGAGATCCCAGATGTTTACTCTTAAGGTTTAGGAGCTCTGCATCACACTAGAATAAATTCAGCATTCAGCTTTGTGCTCATTGAAATGCAAAGAGATTCTATCCTTGATTATAGGGGCCACCTGAAAAAAAAGAGAGATATACTTCATGGTGACTAAGGGTTGCAGATTTTAAGTTGCTGCATAAATTTGAGTGATTTGGAAGTGTTATTTGGGAAGCTGTATTAAATATTGTAATACACCTCAAATCCTTGAGTCACCATGAGATGATACAGCTCTCCATCAAAAGCCCTGCAGATGTATAATTGTTCTTCTGAAATGGATGAACATGGCATTAAATTCAAGCTGACTGTCTGTACTCAGAAATTATTATTAGAAATCCAAAGAGATAAGAGTACACTGCCAAAAAGTCACTTTCTAAATGAATTTGGAACCATAAGTCTCTATTTTAAGCCTACTACACATGCCAAATAAACATTTAAGGATAAAACAGACTGTGATTCGAGAAAAAGTTTGAGTTTGGGCAGTTTTTGGACAATATCTCATCATCCAAAGCTTATTTTGGCCAAGCAGTGTTTAAAGGAACTAGTATTTTGCTTCAAAATAAACATTCCAGTTGATATGCTTTGGCAAATACCATGAATTTACACAAACACTGATGCTTACCGTTGTCAGGGATCACATTATAGCCATTTTCAAAAAGGTAACCATAGCCTATATCTAACTTTTCGTTTAGAGTTTAATAAATAAGGAGAGGTGCCTTATTTAATACCTTCATTTTATGAACTGGCACAGTGTCAGAGTTCAGGGCCTGACACGCAAGTCCCACATGTAGGAAGAAAGTTTACTTACTCAATGTCACATTGAACAGAGTTAAAGGAGCAAAAACAAGTCTAGTGAAATGTCAGATTGTTCAAGGTGGCTGGAACCAGTTACGCTCACTTAATATTTGTGTCAATTGACTGGTTTAAGAAATACAGATGACACCGATCCAAATCCTCGAGAGGAGAGGTTTAGGCTGTGTGACAGGGAATCTCTCCCCCAAGCCAAGTGTATAATGACTCTGTTTGCATGGGGAATGGAACAAATAGAGCCAAAGATGGATGTCTAGTTTACTGTAGCACTATCAGAGGAGTTTTGGACCGCTTTAAGCAAGTTATCAAAGCCATCTGTTTGGGCCTGCGGGCAGAGGCTGATTAATATAGCCATGGATTGAGAACGTCACAAAGGAACTAAAGTCACAGGCACCAGCTACGATATTTCTGAAGCTAGCTGAAGGATTTAAAGCCTCACCACTAACCATAGTGTTGTTGATCCTTCACCAATGTAGCATCAAAACTGTACAAGAAAGGCATGACTTCAGGTTATACTGTCAAGTCTCATTATTGAGTGAGCAAAACCTGTTTTGGGGGGGGGGGAACTCTAGCCTGTGGCCTTTATGAGATGGTATTTGAGACATGCACCCTGGCACTAGAGATGTGAGTAGTTTGTAAAGAAGTAAATGACAAAATTTTGGTTAGAATGGATGGCTGTGATGGGAAAAAGATCATGTTGGAAATGGCTCATAGCCCAGAATGCGATTGTTGTTATTGGAGAAGCAAGTAGCTCAGCACTAACAAAGTGCCTTGGTAACAATTTGAGGTGTCACTTTGAATTTAAGTTGCCACAAAGTTACAGTTAGTTAGCAATCAGTGAATTACCACATCAGTTATACTGAGCATTTTTAAAACAGCTTTCGTCTTATTAGCATTTAGATAGGCATGGTAAATGGGATATTGCACAGGACACAATATAAAAGCAACACCCAATTCATTGACTCTGTGCTAACCACTCACAAATACATCAATAAAAACAATCACGAGTAGTCCTACACTGCCCATCCTTGCCATTTGAATTATTTCAGTTCAATTTAACTGCAGTGTCCCACCCTTTCAAGCACCACAACAACATTCGAAGTGCTCAGTGGCTTTCTATTTTGGACTAATAATCCAGAAAACAGATTTCCCTTTCAGACCAGTAAGCTAAGCGTCATTGATAGTTAAAGGAAGACATTAGCATGAGTCGGTGGTTAATGACATTGTTTAATGGTGTGTTCACTTTGTTAATATGGCTGACAACACAGACACATTATGCTCGCAACTTTGAGTTGTTGTGAGTTCAATATGAAGAGTCACTTTCAAGGATAAGTTCACAAATTTTCAAATCGTCTTTCAAATGGCTTCTTTGCTGGAGGCTAGTCAACAGGGCAGGTGAACGGGGAGTGATGAGTGGGTTAAAAGTCCGAAACACGCAGGGCAAATTGAGAGGGAACAATTATATAGACTTCTCTTAAGATAAAATGTCTACCTAGTGATGCAAATTGATGAAATTCTGGAGTGTAAATGGGTGTTTTGGACCATTATTTACCTGGGACTGGGTTATTAAAGGTTTAGATACAATGGATAATGAAAATGTTGAACTATTTATGCCATTGTCAAAGTCAAGCAGTTTCCATTGCTGAGTGTTAAGTACAGTGCTCTAGTGTAATAAAAAAAAAAACAAGCAAATTGTGTATGTTTGTTTCTCCAAGAGACCCATGTGACACAGAAATACACAATGAGAGCTGTGATCCTATAGTGAACCTCCGAGATAGCTCAAATAATAACTTTAATCTCTGTAGGACGCATTCACTTCTCATAGTTAATTATAACAAACTCCCTCCATGATCCACAGTGCTCACGGATCAAATGTTCCAACTGCGATGGAAAGGCAGAAGCATCTGTCACTAGTCTCACGTCTTCAGAAACCCTAAACCCTGTGTGGTCACTGAGAGCTGCATCTCTCTGTCGTCCTGTGCTCGTGCACACGGGGTTATAATTTTATAGCTCTCGTATACTTATATGTCTCTAATTGTGGGATTTCAGACTTGAATGCACTCCTTTTCTTTAAAACCCCTTCCGTAGCATTGAGAGCCCCTTAAAAAGCATGATGCACTCAACCTTGAGAATGTATCAATAATTCAAACACATCATCTTCTCATGATGTAGCTGTCTGAAATTGGGGAGACTCTGTCTGAGGGATAATATTGCACTCTGTCACATCTGACTAGCTGTCACCTGCTGGAGCGTGGCTACATCCAGCTAATAAATGCAGGGACAAAGCATGCACATTTTCATGATTTGCAGTGCAGTAACTGCTGCCCTTAGCAGGAAACGTGACTTTTAGATTCCACAGTGTCCAGATGGTGAATAGCTGGAACCTGCATACATCGCTGGACTGGTTTTGAAGATAAAATTGATTCCAGGGGTGTCCTTATTTCCTTTTTGGCGTCAGTCCCAATCAGACTGCTCCATTATGGAATATCTGCCAATACTATAACCAATCCAATACATAGAATTTTTTTTGTTTTGTTTTTAACTTTTTTTCTACATCAAGCAGTGAACAATTACCATGAAGTTGATCAACATCATAATTAGTAAAGCAATCTAATCAAACTTTTAGAGCATTAGTGCCGATGTTGTTCACAGGAGCTTAAGACAGGATTTCAAACTAAATACTGGATGCACAATAACTATCGGTACAGATAATCATAGACCCGATATTGGCTGATGATTATCGGCCAAAATACGCAGATAAGTCAGATTATGACATTTTTGCTGATTACTACAGCCAGTTATAATTGGCTAACATTGCCTTGATTTCATTTATTTTCAGTCCATTTGCCACCTAAGTTGATTTCAAAATATAACAAATGATGGGTTTTGAAGAGTCATAACAATTCTTGTTTTTGTTGTAATTACAGTAGTGTTGGTTATATTATTTGGTTAAGTCAGAGGCAGAGTTGGAGCTATACTGTTAAATTTTAACCTCAGGTCTGTATATAAACTATTATAAATATTATCGGTTATCAGCATCGGGTCTGAGAAGCAGATACAGATCGGTACCGGTGGGAAAAAAAGACTAATTGTGCATCCCTACTAAATACTAAATTTATAAATGTGAAACTAAAAAATAAAAAATAAACTTATCGTGGCTCTGCTTGCATGGTTTGCTGACGCACGCTGAAACCTCTGGCTGGTGTTTATTTGTTTTGACTGCTCTGCATTTCACTAGCTGTGTGGTTCCTGTGTTTGTAATGGTGTGCAATGATGCATTTTTGACAGCTGACATACCAGAGCAAGTATTGTAAACAGATGCGATTAAGACTGATACTAATTGATCAGAAATAGATTCCTTGGACATGTGGTTTCCTGTCACCTTTCTAACCATAATCCAACGACACCTCAAATGGCTTGAACTCTAAATGGCCCATATTTGAATGTACCGTAAGATGTGTGTATATTTGCTGTGTGTTGGATTTCCCCTTCCCATCCACTGAGTATTGGGAGTACGCTGTCTCTTGATGACCCTGACGATTGCATTGCAGAATATTTATTTTTTCAGCATTCACAGAACAGCACAGTCTCGGCAGAATTGGAAACAAAAATGACTTGCTGTGGACCCTGCTGAAATTACACTGAAATGTATCTCATCCCAGCACAAAAGGATTTAAAAAAAGAAATAGACAAAATGAGAAATTAAAACATCCAAAAACAAGAAAAATAAAGAGGGATAAGGTCAGATTGATGAAACTTTTGTCAAGTGCTGTTTGGATTTTAATAGAAAAACTGCACTTCCTTCCTCCCACACACAGTGAAACTGTTGAAACCAAGGTATCTATAGCCACTGTCTTGACCTTCACAATCATACGTGTCTCTGTGCTTTTTCATTGTCAAACCACTCCCTTCCGCTGTAGTTCAACCTCCACATAATCCTTTCAGTGGGAAACATATCTATGTCTCCTTTTGCACATATCTGCACTGTCTGTGAGACACTTTGCTGATTTCACACATTTCTGGGCTGTTGCAAAATCCCTTTGCTAAACTCATATGTCATTAGGCCCTCTCTCTGCTCCTCATCGTACAGCTGTATATTGCACCACAGTAAAGCCTGCAGAAACCTAAGTGAAACACTCAAGTAAGCTTTTGAATTTTTTATTGGGTGTGATGCCAGAGTTTGGTGCTGTTCTGTATCTGTAAAAGGCTATCAATAAAATTCATTATCCAGTATATCAACTATATTAAATGATTCACCAGCTAAATGGTGAGGTTTGGAATATCTATAATCTGTTGTCATTTTCACCGATGAGATAGCAAAGAATTTGACTTGGCTCTTCAAATTAGATTCATCCATCATCATGGTTGAAAATGAATACGAATTTCCCTGATCAATTTGGCTCTCTCCCAGTAACGCCTGGTACAAGATAACCAAACATGGATAATTAGTAGATTGAGGAAATCATTAATCAAGATGGAAGTTTGTCCTTTTTGTTATTCCAATAACAGCACACTTGTGCAACTTGTGTAATATAATCAAGATATCTATATCTGAGAAGTTTGGGCTCAATTAGCTCTCCTGAACACTCAAGTCTGAGTGCTGTGCTAATTTTGTCCTCTACTGAGCACCTGCAGTGCAGTCAATGTGCTCTCTGGCAAACTTTATAATAAGAAAAAAATTATGAGGCGTATCTTGGCATAGATTTTTGTCATGAGAGATACAAGTTTGAAGAATAGGTATTATCGTCATTTAATTTGGGGAAATTCATGAAAACGTAGAATGTCCGCAGGACAATAAACACATTAAGCAGATTACATCTAACATAAACAATCAATGTGGACTGTTTTAGAGAGCAGAGCTATACTCATCTTTGTCTATTTGATAATCTTGTTTAGTCTCCTTGCAACAAACGGTCCTGAAAATGAACAGTCACGGAGAGATAATACCGTTTAGTTTCAGTGGGAACGTGCTCTGCCTCCCCTGGGCTGGAAGATATTTGGATGGTCGAGTGAAAAATTGCCCTGAATTCTGACCAATGAATCGTTTTACACATGCTTTAATGCATTTCATAAATAATCTGCCTGAGAAGGTAATTAGTGCAGGTGTTTACACATATTTCTGCCATCAGGGTGCACAGTAGGATCACAGTTGGCTGAGTGAGTTTTAGGTTATTAAATTAGGCCCAAGGTAGCAGGAAGAAGGATGAGCTACAGTTGGGCAGGTATGAGCAACAACGTGTTCCCTATTCATCATCCAAACAAAAAAATACATATTTTCAGGATATTATACAGGTTCAAGTTATCTCCCATTTGAGGAGTGGATTCTGTGTTTGCATAATCAGGCCTGTGTGCACAAAGATTTGTCATATTCAGGAGAGGTCAGCAGCGGAGAGACATCCCTCTGGGGGGTTTTCTAAACATGAAAGACGGGGCGGACCTAAAAATGTAAGAATTAAACTGCTTAACTTTACAAGGCCAAACGGAAAAGTAAATCATTTCATCATCTTCCTAGCAACAATGCAACAAAAAATAAATGCAGAAAGTATGAAAAAAAAGGAGAATCCACTTGTATTATTTACCGCTTTCGTATCTAACTCCTTCACCATGAAGTGGATCTTTCTCTCACTCTGTGTTTGGGGAAGTGCTTCATTTAACACCACTGAGACCTGTCCATCAGTTTCCTTAGAACGACTATGACCTGCTGTCTGCCAGATGCATACACCCCAGTCTTATTGCTGTTAAAACATCAATGCTTCTCAGTGCTGGATAAACTCCACAGGTGATGACAGGTCTTTCCCTGAGGTGTATTTAGTTGTTCTATTGCCTTCACTTTAGCCAAGAACAGCAGTTGTATTACTGTTTTTTTTTTTTACAAGCAAACTACCATCAATAAATGCAGGTTTTGACAAATGTTTAGAGATGTTGTCACACGTGCTTTTAAGATGTTGGAGTCACATTCATTAAAGGCTTCACAAGCACAAAACAAAAATGATTGTTCTGAGTTTGCTTTGCTCAGCAGAGTTCAGTTGGTGGTTCAGTCCCAGGCTTCTTGTCATGGAAATGAGAGCATCTCTTGAAGTGTCCTTGAATAAGACACTGAGCAGACTATTCCCAGTGGTTAGGCCGATGCCTTGTTTTGTAGAATTTCTACTCGGGTCCGACCCCGTTAGAACTTGAGAACGGACCCTTTAAACGGAGAGCTGGTCCAGTAGGAAGCCTTGGAAAGGGGCTAAATACTGGGGATCTAACACTACTAACTGCCAGGGGCTGAATGAATGAGAGACAAACTGTGAAGTGCTTTGGATAGAAGGACTGTAATAAATACAATCCATTAATCAAATACTAGAAAAGTTTGTGATATAGGGGGTCAAGGGAAGGTCATGCTGTTGTGTTGCTTTTTCAGTCTGATGTATGAAAACCATGAATGTGAAATACTTTATTCATGACACAAAATGCAGGTTGCTAATATTAGGGTGGCTGGATTTGCCTCACAGTGTTAAGGCCAAGTTTGATTTGAGGCTTGATTCGTGTTGAGCGGGGACAGTAAATTGCCCGTGGGTCTGTTTCTATTAATCTCTCAATGTGCTGGCAAACCATCCAGCGCGCGATAAAGAGAGATAATTTGCCTGAATTAGAAAAAGCAGAAAACATAATGGCCTTTATTTTGAGGACACTGATGTTAATCTTCAGCACAAGGCTTGTTCACAAGGTGAACACACACTAAAGCTGCTACAGCTGCTGCTAATGGACTAAAAAGGTGGGGCTGATTAAAAATAATGAAGTGTGTGAGTTTCTGTAACTATAATCTATTACCTGCTGACATAATGAACCTCTCCAGTAACATTACACCTGACGTTATTTCAGATCAATCACAGTGACAGTATGGTACTTTGGAGTCCTGGCAGTAACAGGAGATTTCATTAACACCTGAGAAAACACTACACTGAGTAGTGAATGGCCGGACTAGGGTCCAGGAAGTGAGTTCCTCAGTGAAGCTTGTGTCCTCTGTTAGTTTTATTAATAAAATATATCCATCTGTGCAGCTTGTTTGCCGTGGTCGGACTGGCTGTCCATACACTGCCATGCAAATATCTGCTTTGGCTTGTCAGGTGGCACTAGTTGACACGAATAAAGTGTGTTCAAAGATGAGGCAGGGTGCTGGAAGTGATGTGTTTCACACCATGGTTCTATTTTCATATATCAAAATAAATAACTACCCAGCAGCGATAGTTTTCACACTTTGCTTGCAGGCAAATCTTAAAAGTTTAGCTTTGGCTGGTTAGAATACTTAAAGTAACAGACAGGCTTCAATATAACCCACTAAGTGCTGTCATTTATGGAGTTCAAACATCCCTCATAGCATTTGGTCAGTTTGAGCTTGTGTGGTATACCGGTAATAAAAGGGTACCGCGGTACTAAAGCAACTAAAAAGGTACTAAAGGTACTGCATTTGGAAAACAAACTGCAATTTTTTTATTCAAATGCCTGAAGCATACAGCTGTCAGTGGTGACAGGGAAGAGAAAACAGCTGAGATAGAGAGAAAGAGAGAGAGACAGAGTCACCATGAGTAGCGGTATATATTTGCGTGATTAATTTTTATTTTATTTTATATCAATTTAGAGAAAACAGAACCCATACAGAGTCAAGGATGTATGTCTTTTTGTGTTGCCCCTTTATTTGGATAAGTAGGGACGGACGGGCAATCAACCGAAAAGTATCAAAACCAGCTTTCAGAACCTCAAGATGACTTGTGCTTGTGTCCATTACACTGGTTAATACTTCACCCAGCGTGTATGTTCTGTGGCTCTAGATCCCACTGCCCTTTCATACTAACATTAGTTCACATGGATTCAGTGATTCAAAGTAATGGACGTCAAAAAAATTTTAAATAGTCGTGACAATGATTTCAATTCACATTTCCCAGCCCACTTACAAGTAATTATGCAGTTTTGTTTGGCAAGTGGGTGGTTTGCTCGTCAACACCATGTTCATATCTCTCTCAATTACAACTCTGTCCCCTGAAAAACACATTTATTCACAACTAATTTGCAACAGGAAATGTGTTTGAAGGGAAACATGATGCTGGCCAGATCTCAGTTTCTAGCAATGTAATGAGAAATGATCAATTAAAATGAATAAATCACAGATGTTGAAGTCACTGGTTAGCACGTTCACTGACAATGTGCTTCATAGATGTCATTAATTAACGTTTATATGGTTAAGCGTAGCGACATGGGCTGTTTACATTTAACCAAAGAGTTTTAACCACAGTTTGTCTTAGCGCTGGCCACACTGCTATTGTTTTCAACCCTGCCTGCAGATGAGTCTCAGAATATGAACCCCGGTCTCTGGTGCAAATGTGCACAATGAGGGAGAAGTGAATGAAAGCGCCGACAGCCACTCTGTAATTTTTCATTAACTAACTGAGACATCATTCTGGTAATAATCTCAAAGCAGAGAGGCATCACTCAAAGAAAAAAGACTTAACTCAGCTTCACCATATCACTGACTCAGTAATTAATAAGTAACACAAGAAGGCATGATTTAAAATAAAGTGATGACAGTTACATTATAGTTTGCTACTAACTACACAATACTTGGAGGTATCAATGATGTTGAAGATGCTAACTTATTGTCAGTAATATTGTACAGACATAACTATTATATTCTTGTGAAATTTTGAATATGTTAAAGTTAGGAAAAGATTAAATTGATGCCTCCTTGAAACACAGCATAAGTATGCTTTTTTCAGTGTTTAACCAAAACTAACAACTTTTTCCAGTCTTACCCTCAGTATTTTTGTACCCTTAACCTTACACGCCAGATGTGGAAACCAACTCTCGTGTCAAAGTCACGTGCTTTATACATCCGCCTTCTGCCCTGACTACTGCCCCGCTATTTCTATGTGGTACACATAAACCTCCTGGCATGGAAATAAAACTGTCAATGAACAGAAATGACTTTTCTTTCAAAATGTTATTTGACAAAAGTACTTAGTAGTTCGTAAACATAACATATTGGAGACAGGTTTGCAGAACTAAGTTCCAGTATACATATGAGCATGGAAATAAAGCAGATTTATAGTAGACGTCATAAATGCGAGCCAACTGTGTGCTTTGGCCAGTTTTCATTTTTCTGTCCACCAAGTGCATTTGCTAAGGTGAGTTATGAATGTTGATGTATGGGCTAATCACAGCACACTGAAATATTGCCCACTGCGTAACCGTTTCTGGCATCTGGCAGAGTTTGCCACAAAGTCACAGCTGGTTGATATAGTGGAAATCAACAAAACATATTCAAGCACTGATGTTCATTTTTTATATTCTGGCAATTCAGAATGCAAACACTTAAAACAAATAAGAAGGATACCCAATCGATATGTTCATTTCAGTTTATTAGCAGAAACTTATCCTTTCTCTACAGTATGTCATTCTGTAAATTCTTGAACAGAACTGAGCAGAGAGTGTGTGAGTCTGTGTGTGAATGCAGATGGGATAATTGAAGCTACAGTTTTTATGTGTTGGTCGAAGTAATTCTGGCATCGTTTCTGGTTGATAATGGCTCACAGTAGGTTTTTTCTTTTTGGGATTTAATATCAGCACACACTCTGAAGCAGGGACAGACCATAAAAATCATATTTTTTTGTACATTCTTATTTTCAAATCGCCATAGTATGTAATTATGCTGCAAACATCTCAGCGTCTGCTGTGAAGCTGTTCAGAACCATAACTGTCGATATGTGAAACAGTTTGATAGCTCTGCCGTGGAGCTGGGGATGATGGGCTGGAGTATCTAAAGCCTTTAGAAAGAAAAAAAAGGAAACTTCCCACTGCACTTGCAGATACAGTTAAGTGCAGAAAGCAGTACAGACAAATGTAATAGGTTTCAAGTCCCACAACACCTTACCTATACTAAAGCTCCAGGTTTACATTTGAAGGATGACACAACACTCAAAATACACACACCTCAACCAAGGCGTTAACTCTCAATAGGTATTATTTTGATAACATGTTTAAACATGATTTTAACATTCATCTGTATACAGATATAAAAAATACAACAAAACACTTGGTTGATCGTCGATTGCTGATTTTTGAAGAGTACCTAGCTGTTAGCAAAAAACATGAGAGTGAGTTGTGCCAAATTTTTAATGAGTCAGACTCACGACCACTGAGTTATGGCCGTATCTGTCCGTTTATCATGTTGTCATAGCACAACATTGCCAAAATACCACCAACTTTTTCAGTTTTAGTCTTTTAAAACTCAAGAGTCATAGCCAACATTTACCGAGAGTACTTTATAAGTGTCCACATTGGTGGTGTTATTCAGTCCAGATTTTCACTAAAATGTAGCACTTGTTCCTTGGCCCATGACCAAACTCTCCATCAGATTTCATTGAAAGGTGTGAAACACTTTTTGAGATATGCTGACAATCATAAAAGCGACACAAAAAAATAACCTCCTTATTGAGTGAACTTTGGCTTCAGTGAAATGTGGCAGGTTTATTCTTTGGTTTAATGTCTTTGAGGTTGAAGCTCAACAAATTGCAGAGGGTCATTCTCACACCACCAACTCCGTTAACATTAATCTGCTGCTTCTCTGACCCATCGTCCTACCACCTTGTAGATCAGGTAGCAAGGCTACATAACCCCTACAGGAAATTGCAGGAATATATCTATATATTTTTTAACCATGCTGTTTCATCATCTCATGCATTTAAAAAAACGTGTTGATAAATATTTCATCTGACTTCTCCCATCGAAAACCTCTTTCTCTTTGGTCAAAGCCCAATTATTCAGTGCTTTGCTGTCATTTCTCGAAAGAGAGAAATTAACATTTAAACCAAACTCACACTATCTACAAATTGTATGTTTCTGATTCACTGCTATATTACCTGCTGTTAATGGGTCTTCCAAGACTTCAGAAATATCAAGTAACAAACGTGAACAAAAAAATCAAAACCAGGTATGCTGAATGATTGACACCCGATGATTACCTCAATAATCAAAGTATGCTGTAATGCAGCGTGTTTCATGTGAGTCCGTCCACTCCATCAGATTGCTGCCTGTGGAATGTGGTTTTCTCCCTGGATCAGTATTTTTAATTAGAATTGACGGTTTTGAAGTGGGACTGGTCATTATCTGGCAAAGAGAATGAGGACATTTTTCAGATTGGAGAAGGAATAACAGGCTCTGTTTTCAAAGCTTAAGCAGATATGTATCAAATAATCAAACAGATGGATAAATGTGATTCCAACGGTGTCCATCTTGTTCGACGTCGTTGCTAAGCCTGTCCTCAACTTTTTATGCCACTCGGTTTCTAGCTGCTGCTTATCGGACGTGTCTGTCGGAGCCGGACGTGTCTGTCGGAGCTCCGTCATTTTGATTCGTCTTAAACTACCTTTTAAACAAACTTCCCGTAATTTTTAGAATGTCCCCCGGCACAAATATTGTCTTTTAAACAGTGCTCTACTAATCGGGCTGCTTGTTTTAACAATCAGGTAGACCGGTTGCTCGTTTTTTACGTATTTCAGTCACCACTGCCCCGGACCCGAATTACCATCGAGGCAGCGCCGGTTTTAGCAGTCACACTCTCCTGCTGTTTTTATCCACACTAACGGGCAGGGCTGCCCACCTCTCTTGGAAGAACCCCCCCATGGCTTTTTCGGCTCTCGTCTGAGGTCAATTCGGCAACTAGATGTCCACCAAAACAACCCCAGAGTGAGCTGCTCCTGCTGGTGAAGCCGCCTGACTCATAGCAACAATTGTGGGAAATACTCACCGGAGGCGATCTACGTGAAGCGGGCCCGTCTCGGGCCCACGGGGGTAAGTCTCTGACCAGACCATTGTCCGTCTCCCTGACCTGATCTCTGCTGACTCTCCATATCTCCGCTCTGGGCTCCTCACGGAGCCCTGGCGTGTAAGTTTCTTAACTTGAAGCTCCCGGTTCTCTGAACTGTCAAACTACGGAGCTCCCGGTCTTTCCTCTGTGTACTTTGCTGGCCCCGTCTCCTGCGCTCCTTTATTCCAGCCCCATCCATGGCCCCGACGGCAGAGGTCGCGGATCTCCAGACCGAACTCCGATCCATTGAGCGGCTCATCGATGACCTCCTCCAGCGGCAGGCGCTACTGAGTTCCCGGCTGAAGTCACTGGAGCACCGCGACAGCGAGTGGCCACCACTCCCGGACGCAGCGACAACCTCCTCGGATGCTCCTGGCCCAAGCTCCACTCCCTCCTGGTCGTGCGTGGCTAAGGGCAACAGAAAAGTCGGCCTCCCCCTCTACGACTCCTTCAGTGCCAACGACATCTCTCTCTCCAACTTTTTTTCCCCCCTCTCGAAGCTTCCTACTGAGCTATCAGCCTCTTCCCCTCCAGCCCGCAGAGCGCCGCGGGTCCGAAAACGTCCCTCACCCAACGGCGTCTCATCGCCTGAGGACTCTTCCCTCTCCTCCTCAGCTCCCCCAGAATCCAAACGCGCCCGTTTTCTGCCTCACCGTCCTCAAAACTATCCACCTGTGGCTTTGAACGAGGCGCTTTCTTCTCCCTCATCAGATCATCATCCTGCAGCTGGTGTCCCCCCTGTGCACCCCGCCCCTCCTCCCCCCGCCCCTTCGGGATCTCCCCACTTGGACAGTACGTCAGCATGGGATCACACAATTAATCCGAAACTTGCAGTTTACAAAAGCGCTCCAGACGTTACACACCCTGAGTTACTGATACTTGGTGATTCCATTGTGCGTTTTTTAGCACTTCCTGGAGCCATCACTTATTGCCTTTCTGGAGGAAAAACCTCTGACCTTATTGAATTAGTTCCAACCCTCCTTGACATTCACCCGACCGTGCACACGGTAATTGCTCACTCAGGCTGTAATGACGTCACGTCAAGACAATCCTCCAAACTACATAGGGACCTTGAATCGCTGTGTTACACGGTGGAGAGCCTGGGAAAACGGTGTATCATCTCTGGCCCCATCCCAAACGCTTCTAGAAATTCAGAGCGTTTTAGCCGCCTGTACAGCCTCCACCAATGGCTGCAGGGATTCTGCTCAGCCACGGGTCTTGATTACATTGCCAACTTTGACTCGTTTTGGTCCAATCCTTTGATGTACAAAGCAGATGGGGTGCACCTTAACAAAAGAGGAACTAAACTACTTACAAAAAATTTCATAAACTACATAGCTTTTAGCATAAAACAATGATGTGTTCCTCAGCACGACCTGTTTCAGGGTCACGTGTCTCCCATCACTGTATCCAGTCCATACAGTATGGGTCCTGCTGAGGATGTCTGTTCACCCTCCTCTTCCCTGCTCAGTAGCTCCCCCCAGAGGCCACCCCAGGCATCTGCTACTCCCGCACTACCTGCCTCTCTTTGTTCTTCAATCTCTGTAATAATTACCCCGCGGGTTTCACAGTCATGTACATCTTCCAACCCCAGAGACACTAATAATCTTCGCCTGATCATGACCAATACCCCACCAGCTACACCTGAGGCAACCACCCTCAGAATGTCATTGTTTAATGTCAGGTCCTTGTCCAACAAAACCTTAATCTTGAATGATTTTATTTCTTCTGAAAATTTGGACTTGATGTTTTTAACTGAAACATGGTTGCAAGGTGCTGACTGTAACCAGCTTGTGGAACTATGCCCTCCTCACTATGAGTGTTTTAACCAACCCAGGGTCAGTGGTCGTGGTGGTGGTTTAGTCTGTGTTTATAAGAAGAGTTTTAAATGTCATTTATTACATTTTAACGGGTTCTCTTCTTTCGAGGCTCTGACTTTTAAACTAGCTGGTTCTTATCCAATCTTATTTGCTCTTATTTATCGCCCTCCAAAATTTGCCAGCAGCTTTTTAGCAGAATTTCCTGAGTTTTTATCCTCCCTTGTCTTAAATTTTGACAGAGTGGTACTCTGTGGGGATTTTAATTTACATGTAGACGACCCCACCAATACTCAGGCTGCTGATTTCCTGAATATTACCAGCTCTTTTAACTTTCAACAGCATGTCCATGGCCCGACACATAATCGTGGGCACACACTGGACCTTGTTTTTACCCTTGGCATGAGTTTAGCATTTTTAGATGTGCTAGATTTCACGGTCTCGGATCACAAATGTATAGTTTTTAATAGTGAATGTCCAGTTTCTGAGACAGCTACCACACGCTCCTGGAGTACCCGTGTTTTTAATGAAAATAGCCCAGCAGAGTTCAGCGCCCAGTTCAATCTCAACTATTATCCAGCTCCTGAACCTGCCGACACCAACAACTTGGCTGCTCATTTTAACTCTGTTTGCCTTTCTACACTCAATGCTATTGCCCCCCAGAAGCTTATAACCAAGTCCTCACATAAGAGGCAACCTTGGTTAAATGAAAGTATCCGCAGTTTTAAAAGAGATTGTAGAAAAGCAGAGCGTTTGTGGAAAAAATCAGGTCTCCAGATTCATTTTAACATTATGAAGAGCCTTTTATCCACTTTTAACTGTATGATAAAAGAGGCAAGAAGACAATATTTCTCAAATCTGATTCTCATTAATCAAAATAACCCCAGGATTTTATTTAAGACTGTTGATTCCCTGGTCAATACTCCGCCCCCCTCTGTCCCCATTGAATCAGATGCCGACTGTAATCGTTTTTTATCTTATTTTAACGATAAGGTGGAGTCTATCAGAGCCTCGATTACACCCAGTGCCTCTTTTACTGATGCTTTTACTGATACTTTTAGTGATGCCTTTTATCCCCCAAAGGACATTTTAAACCAGTTTTACCCAATAACTCTACCTGAACTTTTAGATGTTGTTTCACACACTAGAGTGTCAACCTGCCCTTCTGATGTGATTCCATCTAGGTTTTTAACTCAAGTATTTGATTCTGTTGGGCCCAGCTTGCTCTCTATTTTTAACAGCTCGCTGACTACTGGTTGTGTCCCGGACTATTTTAAAACTGCATGCATAACCCCCCTCCTGAAAAAACCAAGGCTAGACCCTTCCTTGCATCACAACTACAGGCCAATCTCCAAACTGCCTTTTATGTCAAAAATTTTAGAAAAAATTGTGTCTTTACAGCTTTTAGCAGCCCTAGAGGAAAATGTTATCTTTGATAAATTTCAGTCTGGATTCCGGAAGTACCACAGCACAGAAACGGCTCTACTAAAAGTGACCAACGACCTCTTACTGGCAGCCGACAGTGGGTTGTGCTCAGTCTTGGTACTTCTGGATCTCAGTGCGGCGTTCGACACAATTGACCATACGATTCTTTTAAATCGTTTGAGGCACTGGGTGGGTGTTTCAGGTACAGCTTTGAAGTGGTTTTATTCATACTTTTTAAATCGTACGTTCTGTGTCACAGCAAATAGCTTCAAGTCCTCCTCCTCCTCTCTGAAGTACGGCGTGCCTCAGGGGTCTGTTTTAGGACCAATCCTATTTTCATTATACATGCTTCCCCTGGGGCACATAATACAAAAATATGATGTGTCTTTTCACTTTTATGCTGACGACACTCAGCTGTACCTGCCCGTAAATGCCACTGACCCTGGGAAATTGAGTGCTTTTTTAGACTGTATTACTGCTGTTAAAAACTGGTTGTCAAAAAATTTTCTCCAACTCAATGACAACAAAACAGAGGTTCTGGTCTTTGGGTCCCAGCAGATGTCTAAACAAATCCTGTCAGCTGCTGGGCCATTAATAGATGGCATCAAACCCTCCGCAAAAAACCTTGGAGTTTGGTTTGATAGCAACTTAAACTTTGAACAGCACACGACCAAACTTGTTCAGTCTTGCTTTTATCATCTTAGAAATATTTCAAAGATTCGATCCTTTTTATCTTTTAAAGACACAGAAACGATTTTACATGCTTTTATTTCATCACGACTGGATTACTGTAACAGTCTTTTTACCTGTCTTAATCAAAAATCCCTGGACAGACTCCAGTCGGTGCAGAATTCTGCTGCCAGGCTTTTAACCAGAACTAAGAAACGTGAGCACATTACGCCTGTTTTAGCTTCCCTGCACTGGCTTCCAGTACGTTTTAGGATTGATTTTAAGATCTTATTAATCACTTTTAAAGCACTCAATGGTTTTAGTCCTGCATACATCACTGACCTTTTATCTGTGTACACTTCTGCTCGCACTCTGAGATCCTCAGATAAAGGTTTTTTAGCTGTCCCTGGGGCCCGACTGATGACAAAGGGGGAAAAAGCATTCTCAGTTCGGGCCCCAAGGCTCTGGAATGATCTACCGGAGGACATTAGGTCAGCTTCTTCAGTGTTGTGTTTTAAATCACTCCTCAAAACTCATTTTTATCGGAAAGCCTTTCCTGATTTTATTTGATTTTATTTACTTGTTCTGGCTGTCATTTTAATTGTTGTTACCTTGTTGTACAGTACCTTGTAACATTTGTTTTGAAAGGTGCTATATAAATAAAGTTTATTATTATTATTATTATTATTATGGACAAGTGAGTGGAATGTGATTGTCATTGCTGATGTGTGCAATGCAGTAACACAAAGCCGTGATGCAATCATTTAAATATATCAAATGAATGACTGAATGGTACCTTTCCAGTGATCAATGTGGTTCAAAAGTTAATTGAAAAAAGATCATTCATGACAGCATACATTTGTAGACTGACTGTGCTTCTCATTGTGAAAGCTACATGCTTCTGTAGACATTAGAAAGGGGAAATTTTAGTGAGATGAACTGTTTTAAATCTGTGGTTATGTTAGATAATATTAATTGAAGGCTAAAAGAATCAAAGAAGAGAATATCTTTTGAAGTGAGTGATTAAAATATTTCATTTTTGGTGGTCACACTGTTCTAGGAATTTTTATTTTCATTGAAACATCGTCATAACAACAAAGAAAAATGCAATGTTTTAATAGTCTTATGTACAAATACATAAAATGATACAGGGATCAAAACAAAATTGAATAGATAAGTAGATAAACAAGTATATTAAATCATGAAGGCTTTAATTACAGAGAAAGACAGTGAAATATGGATGGGCCTTTGCCACTGACTCATGGTGGTTTAACAGTGGATGGTGTGGTGGTAGAGTTGGGGAAGCCCCCTTTGGCCATGTGTCTCAGTCTTCAGCTGTGGTCTCTTTAATTACACCGGGAACAGTGGGTCAGTTGTCTCAATACAGTTGTGAGGGTAACATCTCTACAACACGGAGAACCTTGGAGAGAGCAACTGTCAGCGAGGATTTAGCAGTCTCGCTCCCCCACCCCCCCTCCACTTTTCTTTTTGATCTGCTTGGCTTCGACGTTGCTAAGCACCGGAGCAAGCGACCATGTTTGAGAATATATTTGAGTGAGGAAAGCCATCCGGATATTTATTCCATTCCTCACTGCTGGATGAAACCACTTAGCATTTAGAATATAGGATGAGTTTCATCTGTGCAGGTATGCCCAGATGGGCAATCACCAAACCCCGTGGTATTTCTGTGGAAAGGCAGAGATGTCTGACTAAATTGTTGTCGCAGGATCGCATTTGTCAGAGATATTGATATTTATAATGAACAAAGGGAGATCTCTTGCATTGAGTCTTGTTTCACATGAGTATAAAGGGGCTGAAGCTGCAACGAGAGCATTCTTACTGTTTACTGTGCAAATGTTGACCTTGATGAAGCTGTGTTTTAATTCAGATTTAGAGGAATATGAAAAACATAAGCATAAGCATATCATAACATAAGCATATATATATTTATTCATTTATTCTCACACTGCACTAACATAATGAAATGATCATCATAAGAGGTAGAATTAAAGCCCAAATTCAACCATGGAGCTATTTCTTTGTACTGTACAAGATGGTGGTGTTTTTCAAAGAAAATGTATTTTTTCATGAATGTTGGTCACTGTGATTGTTTAAGAGTAGTGGCATTTCCATACAATACCAAGCTGTGCAGCGAATACACAGCACCGTGGGTAGTCAAACAGTTGTACTTATGAGATGCATAAAATTGCTTGAAATAAGGTATAAGCTGGTTTGCACCCAGATGGTCGCATGTTATGTTGCACAGAGTCAAATTGAACAGAACAAAGTAGTGTTTAACTGTCTCCCCTGCAGTGCTGAAATAATGGCCCGTCTTTGTGTGTGTTGTGATCCCCCCCAGCCCCCCCCCCCACCCCCCCTCTCTCTCCCTCTCTCGTCCTCTCATTTGTTTTGTCTGTATTTTCTTCACCTCTTTCTCTCACTTTCTGCCATTTAAAAAAATAAGTCCAACTTTTTTCAGCCAGTTGAGATGTGTAGCTCAGCAGGAGGAAAATGCTGTAACTAGTGAAACAAGACCATGAATAATTAAAAAACAGCGTTATTAATGAACTTCCAGACATTATGTTAATGAATGATTTCAAGTCTAATTTGTCAGCTCGTCTTCTGTCGTCGGTTTCATCACTCTTTTGTGCACATTAAAGGCCCTGTCATAATAACCTCAATCATAACAGGGTGACTTGTATGATACCAAAGTATTTTTTTGGACTAGTTGGAAAGTAGTAGTATCTGAAAACAACTCATGCTCTCACTCTATGATGCAGAAGTAATCCAGATCTTTTCTTTATGTGGATTTTAATGTCAGGCATTTGTAGTTCAGAGGGTTGTGATCTTAACTCCAGGCTGGGTGAACTTCACAGTCACTCACATCACTTTTTGTTGATTGACAGGAATCTAATCTTGCACGTCATCCCTCCACTTCCTCCAGCTCCCATGAATATTTTCTCCTCGTGTGCTGTGCTACCAGAAAACATGCAGCTGGTAGAAGCTGGTGGAAACAGACCAGACAGTTGCAGAAACTGCGGGAATACTTTGTTGCACAGCTTTTGGTCACGAGTGAGTGTGTACTACAATATGTTACAATCTGCATAAAAACGATGAATGATACTATATCAAAGAATTTGCAGAATGAAAGGAAAGTAATAAATATGATAAAAAGAACTCATGGTGATTTTGTCAGTGTGGATAAATATTTAATCACTGTGTACCACATGGAAACAACATGGCAAAACGCATTCACAGTGACGAGCACTTGTGTCTTATCAGCATGACGACATGGTGTGACTGAGCCTGAAGATCCCAAAGAGCCATTAGTGTCCTCTTTTTCATTTTGACACTGACTTCTGGATATCTGCCATCACTTAATATTATATTACAGCATCAACAACCCCCCCTTTATCTTCATTACTGGCCCCTAATCTCTTGTGACAGTTAATCATGTTACAAGTTCTTCGGGTCGCTTCAGTTCTGTACGGCTTTCAGCATTGTCTTCATTTGCGTTACGCCATAATATTTATAACTTCTGATCACTATACGGTGCATTATACGGCATACCCCCGCCGTCACAACTTGTGTCTTAATAAGAGAAGTCACCCGTTCTCCCTCTGTGCTGGTTTGCCGCGCTGTGATTAATGTCTTCATGGTCTGGTCAAAGTGTCGATATCTTCAACAGCTGGGCCCATCTGTCATCTTTTTCCTGTGACACCCCTGAACGTAACTCAGGTCCTATCAGGGAGGCCATCCATCAAAGTGGTAAACAGAGACGTCTCACATTAGCAGCCCTGAACACTTCTCATCATATACCATAACAGACAAGCAATCATCTGGTATTATGTAGCGCCACAGGCTAATGTGAAATATTAACGGAAATATACAGCACACCAGCTGCCGATAGGCTGGGGCATCTGTGCTTAGTGTAATGGGTGGGTAACAATTTAATACTGAGGAGACAAGAGATTGTAGATTTTTCCTCCAAAAAGCTGGAACAATGGAGCAGGGACAGTCTCAGCAAAAAACAAATGATTTTTGATGAATTTCTTTCCCTTTACCTGTTTTTTTTTCTTAACCATGCTTTGTGTGTGTAAATCAAAGACACAGAGTCCATTTACTCTGAATGGCCTCCGCCTGCATATTGATTTGTGTTGTATACTCTGTGTTGTAAAGTCGGAGAAGCAAAGTAGAGGAGAGCACTTCAGTTGTAGTTAAACTAGATCTGCTTTAGAACAGACTCATAAAAATGAGTGATATGTACAACCACCTTGGAACATGGGATCTAATGATGCATTCATTACATTTGCCTGCTGTGTTGCTTCCTCTAGGGGGCAGTAGAATCAGGGACAGCGGGGGTGTCTCCTCATCTCAGCAATTTGTGATGGATTCGCCACCACTGTTGCTCAGATAAATGCTAGAGGGTTGAGGCCATGGGCCAGCTTACCAGGGATCAACCTCATCGTTTTCTTCAGCAGCCCCCCCACACCTCCCCTTCCTCCCCCTTCCCTCTTTGCCTTTCTTGCAGTCCTATGCAGCACTCACTCCTGGCAGGGATTATGCTGACACTGTAGTAGGAGGAATATATGCACGTTCAAAATCAAGATATGGGGCTTTTGTCAGTGCTGTTGTCAAGTGATGGAGATAAATGTGGGTAAAATGTGTGTTTTCAGTGTTCATTTTGGAAGCTCCACCTAACACTCAGCTGTTTTTGAAACCAAAGGCCACATTTCTTTTTCTGTGTTTTTCTTTTTTTTTCTTTTTCACTCGGCTTCCAGCAAGGATGCATTTATTATAGTCACAACTGAAACATAGATAATAGTCTTAGCAGCAGCAGGGGTTCTTAAGGATAAACTTGTTAAAGTCAGAGATAAAAATGTGGTGATATCGTAGATAAAACATCACTCTCTTGGCTCTGGTGGCTGACCATTGGGGTCTATTATTTGGATTCTGCAAAAAGCAAACCATGTGGCGCTAGAGAAAGTAAAACTCGATTAGATAAAGTAGGCCAAATTAAGCACAGGTCCGCTGAAATTGAAGCAAGATAGTGTTTCTTTGACTCTTTGAAACTCAAGCATGATCTGGCACACATTTAGGAGGGGGATGGCTAATTGCATCAGCACCTCTGCATAAAAACTCAGTCAGTTATGAAGACATAATGGGAAACAGGATTCTTCCACAATGCTTCATGTAATACACAACTTTTTTATTTCCTTGCTCCAGAGGATTTTTTTTTTTTTTTTTTTCAATCTGCTGTGGTCAAAGACGAGACACCCATTGTAGCAGTAGGAAACATATCACATGTATTGAGGAATGAAGCAAAGGAGGCCAATAATCAGGGCAGTTAAATGGAAATAGTTTCATTTCCTATGGTGTAAACAAATACCCCATGTAGTCCCCGGACCAGAGCTGTGGGTAATCAGCTGCTATAACTCAACAGAACACTTTGCCCTGAGCTAAACATAATACTTCCTGCACTTAACTAAATCCATTTTTCAACCCTCAGAAGAGTTATGGCACACCAGTGCGTTATTGCACAAAATGTCTGACAACGTTAAACCTGTGCAAAACATGTAACAATGCAATGTTTAGGCTATTTGAAGGAGGGCAAAAATCTTTAAAGGGGTTTCCGAACAAGTTGATGATCTGGTAAAGGAGTCTTGTACTGAAGAAGAGTTACCCTTTAAATATGGTTTTTCTTCATTTCTTCTTCAGTGAACTAAAAGTAATTCTATTAGATTTTGAAAACGACCATCCTGGACTCCTCTTCCATTTCACTGTGATTTTCCTCATGAGGTCAGTCAGCGAGGCCATTGGTCTGTCATTTCCCATCAGTATGGATTCTTTTCTCAGTGTTTGGGGCTTTGCTTTTCATACACTGTACAGCCTGGATGCTGACTGCGGCAAACTCAGATAATTAATCACTGCTTGCAGCTACACATCCGCACAGAACTGTGTAGATTTACAGAAACAAAATGTGTGGTTACGAGGGAAGTATTAAGGATTCAGCACTAAGTGGAAAAGAAAAACAAAAAAAACCTTCTCAAGGACAAAAATATCCAAAATGAGACCTTGTGATGATGATCTTGTGCTTGTGTTCCATTGTTGTCTTGTTTTGTGTGTGTGTGTGTGTGTGTGTCCTAGTTCAAGTTCATCTTTTTGTAATTAGCACCTCATGTCTCTGAGATGGGTTGTGGTTGACTCCTAAGGAGAGGATGAAACCTGCACTGCTGTTATAGCATGAATGCTTCTTTTCACCCCATCACAGGAAGACACGGGAGGTCTTTTTCACTTCTGCAGGTGGTGTGAATGCTATTGCCGCACCTTCTGGAGCAGCATGGCTGTATCCAGAGCCAGGATGCTTGTGTGATACCTCATACCAGTGATGCAGTTTGTACAACCTAGCAGAAACACTTTTCCCATTTGTTTCGCTCAAGTTGTAATGGTGCTTGACTAGCTCCTAGTGCCGGCATGTTTCTGTCCATATCTCATTAGTAAAGCAGTAGACAGGTCGGTCTAAGGTCCTGCTGCGAGGCATTGGTAGATAAAGCACACTCCAGGTAAAAAACATGCATGGCCACTCACCATTAGATCACTCCCCATGCTGCCCCTGAGATGGCGCTCTTAATTAGAAGGTCCTTGGATCTTACCGTCTAACCTCTGGTTTTACTGCCCATATTACCACTTTATATTATACATTTCTTCACAAGCAGTGGTAAAACATAACAAGAGCGTACGGTATATTATGAACGTACGCTGTAATTGACACTATTTTGGACTTGCTTTATGGTTTCTTGTTGAACTTCTCCCGAGCACTGTCTGTGCTGTCTTTGGCGATTAGCCAGTTACTCACCTGTGCTTCCTCAATAGACAATGGCCTATTCTGCTCATGCAGATGATGGGGAGCAGTATCAAAGCCAAATGAGATGGCTGCCAATTAGGGAGGGCTTCCAGGTGCACTTTAATGCAAACTCGCACCAGTAACTGCACCCTGTAGTGTCTCCAGTCAAAGGCACTTTATAGTAGGTAGACTTCAACAAAAACTGAAGAAAAGTATTTCAGTTACCACTTAAATGGCGGATCCTCCTTAAGTACTTAGGACAGAGGGTGGGAGGGTGTTTAACTTTATAATGATGTCTTTGTAAATGTTCTAAGCAGGAAGTTAAATTGACTTGCTGCTGGTACAGTTTGTGTAACCTCTTGTTTTCCCCATTAATGCTGAAAGTTAACTGGAAAAAATCAAATAATCCATTTGCCTGTGTTTTGGATGGACTCCAGCTCGAATGCTTGGAAATGGTGTGAGACCACACAAGTTATTTGGACTGCCCCCACACTCCCCAAACATTACAATAGACTACAAGGGCTGTAGCACAAAAGCCTCTGACAAATTCAGTCACCTTCTACAAATTTATTACAGGCCACTTCTGACACTGGTTTCAATAACTAACCTTGTGAAAAGAGATGTACTAGGTTGTTGTTGACAAATGTAAGCTCCCTGTTCAGTGTCGGATGTAAAATTAATTGGAGCTAATTTTGTGTTAAACTGAAAAGAAAAACCAATAAATTCTGCCCAAAAGGGGGAAAAAAAGAAAAAGAATCAAGCTTAACACATTCAAATGCAAGACATTACCATTTCAAGCATTAGTTATAAACCAGGAGCTTCCTCCTTTAAATACCTTTTACCCAAAAAGGTTAGGTCATAACAGAAAAAAAAGAAGAAAAAAAAAGGCTTCCCTACGTTCTTGTGAGTGTGTTTCCTGAATGTGCAAATGCACAGTAGTGCACTAAAGTGGCCTTTGAATCAAAATTTTTAGTTATTATTCAAATTAAATCAAGTCAGGGCAGACGGGAAGAGCAGTCAGAAGAAGCTCGCTGCTGTAAATCTTGAAGCTCTACCTCTGTGATTGCTCAGGCCACCGTGGAATAAAGATTAGAAGAAAATCGCTAATCACAGCGGATGTCATTAGCATATTACCAATAACGGGATGCAAAAGGGAAAAAAGGAATTGCCTTATAATGCTGGTTAAAGTACGAATCAATGCCATGTATGGATGCACACAGCTGCTTGACAAACAGATATATTCACTTCCAAACATGGGTAAAGGAAGTGTCTAATAATGATGTTTTTTTCAATGTTTTTGTCTGAGTCACTCACTGAAGCACTTGATGCTAATATCACATTCCCCCTCTCTCTTTTGATCAGCTTTTGCAGCTGGGCTGCCCTGCCTCACTTGGATGCATCAACAAAGCTTGAAGTGGCCACTCTAATCTGGTTAAGTATTGCCTGGTTGGGGAGAAATTAGCCGAATTCTTTTAACTTTTCAAACAAACATAATACAGTCAAACTTGCTGGATGAGAATCAATTACATGAACTGAAAATAGTTTCGGGAGGAGGAGGAGGGTGGGTGGTTATCATTTCATTTCTGGAAATCATCTAATACATCTATTCAATGGCATATGCCTGTAGTATCACATTGGAGCCATATTTCAGCAGAGGAGTATCTGTTGAAACTGTGCCGCAGTACGTTTCATAAATCTTTTTCACCCAGCGGTGATACTGCCATTATCAGCATTTCTTCAAAAGTGGTTATTCCCTGCCTAAATCCATAAGATATTGTAAGGAATAATGGGATAATTTCAGAGTAATCGCATAGTTTCACAATGTGATTGGTTGGATTGGTGACTACACACTCTTGTCCTTGTCATTCATGAAATAAAATAACCCCCATCAAAAAAAGAAAAACATTCAACACATTATGCTAAGGTTGAGAAATGTTAGTTTTTTTTTTCTAAAATACATATACGTAGTTTTGAGGGGCATGGCTATAAACAGTAGTGGATATTTGTTAGGTTTAGTTATCTAATGAATATTTTACTCGACCATCTTAAACCTTTGATACTGTCATGCCATCCACGAAGCAACACTCAACAGAGTCCTCATTAAATAAATCATATTTTCGCTAAAGAGTGATGTGTGTTTGTGTTTCTAAAGCTAAGAATATCCATCTGTGTACCTGTCAGACAACAGTGTGCGTAGATTAATTACCACAGGGATAGTAAAAGAAATCTTTAGCTTGATACTATTTCGCAAATTAACATCTTTTCTTTTCAAGAGATAAGATTCAGGGAGGAAAAAAAACAGACTTCTTTTATTAGCGACTTGCCCAACAGATGGTATCGAGGGGGGAAAAAAAGAATATGATCACAATACAAACATTTTTGTTGTATTGAACATTTTCTCCCATTGGATCTTTAGGGCAGATTGTCTCCATTTTTCAATGTGTCCAAACCCTTTGTTTGAGAGAGATCTGTTAAATCTGTCTTGCTTCTAATAAACTGCCATTATTCCCTCCAACAAGGCTGCGCTCATTAATAATGCTTCTGTCAGATGCTCATTCTCTTCTGTGAAAATAGAAAATATCATTAATTACAGTTTCTGTCACACTCTGACAGCTCAAGCAATTGTTCCAATCCCTGAGTTCTGTTTCATTGTGTCCATACCTAGTGACCACCTATTCTTTACAGTCTCAATGGGGATGTCCAGCATGTGAGAGCCACAAAGGCCCTGGGAGATCTCGCCACACATTGCAAAGCTTCTGTCCCAGCAACACATTAGTCATCCAGTGAGCAATTGAGTTTGGTGGCAAACTCAAAATGTAGATCTATCTCACTCTCAAGTAGAGATTAGGGAGAGTATCAGTCAAGACGGAGCTGGTTTACTTTACATTGTGGATTTTGTTGCATTTTTGCTACTCAGAGAAATATCCTCCTGGGGAGACACTGGGGGATTTTCTTATTCAATTCATCAACATGGGGAAAGAAAGAAAAAAAGCCTAGACTTCCATTTGCAGCTGCTTGAATGTAGAAGAGCACATTCAAGTATGAATACACACGGATCTTATTGCAATGTGGAGTGCTTACAACTGAAAAATGGCCAATATGAATAAAAGGAAACATTCGCAGCACAAGAGCCTGACCCTCCCAACATCCTAGCAGTGTGTCAACCGAGTGAGTTGCTTGGATTGTTTAGTTTTACGTCAGAAGCTCACATTCACACACCGACCTCTCCCCTGAGCGTGCCATGTCACACAAATATGTGGCTTACTTTGGTGAGTTGTTTTTATGCGTGACGGCGAATGCAACGCAACATCCACTACACATTTGTTACAAACTGAGACCAGGAAGGTCTTTTAAGCACCATCACGTTCATTAAGCAAGATGTAGCCTATCTGTCTTGATGTAGGGATTATTTTAACGCATGCATGCTCTTGATTGGTTTTAGGGGTTAGAATAAGCACAAACGGTGTCTCCGTGTGTGTGTGTGTGTGTGTGTGTGTGTGTGTGTGTGTGTGTGTATATGTAATGTACATATACACACACCTACCTCAGCCTGCCTAATATAGAACAGGAAAATGTAAAAAAAAAAAAAAACATAAAAGCCTAAACATGGAAATTCTAGCGCCCCAGTAGCTCTGTGATTAATGTTTGCCACTTCACAGGTCTCACTGGTTGCTCGACTTTATCAATGAATGAGTCCAATAGTAGAAAAAAAAATATAGTAATGTATGATTTAAATGAAAAAAATATCTGTACTTATCAAAGGGAATTCTTAAGAGTAAAAAAGCAAACAAACAATGTTTCAACATAAGAAAAATGTACAAGGTTTGTTTCAGTGTGACTACAGAAATAATCCCTTACATTCTATTGTTAAAGAAGAATGTACTCATTGTGTGAGTGTCAATAAACTGAATGTTTTTTTTTTCAAAGAACAGAGCCACAAAGACTATACAATAAAAAATAATACATATGTATTATAGGATATTGTGTTTTCAGATCTATGGCCTTGAACATTTGTAGCACATGTTGGGTAATGTTTAATGCAGAACATACATTTATGTACAACATATGTTCTTCAAAGATGAAATTTTACTACTTTATTTCTTTCTTTTTTTATATAATAGAACAGCGGCAGTGAAGAAATTAAATGATGTGATAAATAAACAAAAACGGGCTCAAATCAAAATCAGTCCCTCAAAGAAAAAAAAACAAGAATAAAGCGTTTTCTTCAAAGGTTTTGGAGGGAGACATCTAAATGTGGTGTTCATTATTCTTTTAAAGTCCAGGAAAAGGCCAACGACTTCATTTTATATTCTGTGGCTGTGATAAACCTTATTAATGGATCGGCTGTTGAGATGCCATACTGTTTTTTTAAGTTATTGCTGAAATATTCTTTCATATATTCTGTCAAACACAGGATTATATGACACAATAACGCCGACTTTGGTTAAAGTTTCCCATGATGGCTAAGCTTTGAAGGATATGATACCAGACCCCATACGTGGATGTAATTAAACAAGGGCAAGTGATAGCAATAATGTATCATCCGCTACAGCCCAGGTCCTGGCTTCCTACGAACCAGTGTTACCAGAGACAAATGACTTGCAGCAGTCGCCAGCGTCGCTTTTAACTTTGCATGGTGCAGACACAGAGAGGGAGTATCTCCCTAACAGTGGTGGCCCAGCCAAGACAAATGGACAGTCATAATCCCCCCACTGGTGGAGAATGTGGTTTATTAGAATACGATACAGTGGATGTGAAATATTTTTCTTGCAGCGCGATTCAGTTTCCAGCTCGTTCCTCACCACACACAAGTCATACTTGACAGTTTTCACTTTTTTTTGGAGCAGCTTAGCCATCTCGGAGCTACTACTTTCAAAGTTAGATAAGTTGTCTGTCAAGAAGGAAAGTCTGAAATGTATTTTTACTGCCTCCTCGCTCCCATACTAGAGAAACTCAAGTGTGCAGATACAAGTAGGGCACAACATTCAGTGTAATTAAAATTAAGTTGGACAAAATGCACTAACAGAAATCAGCATTTTCCACCATCCTAAATTTGGAGACTCACTCTGGTTATTGCCAAACAATGTTTATCTATTCAGTTACAGGATGCTGTGTTTGGGTCACATGTGCAGGAACTGCTGACACGGAAAGATTAAGCTATTATTGCATATCATTACATGAATAAAATATGTGTATGATTACATGCAAAAGTTTGTTCAACGATTCTCCAATTTAGGTTTGTTGGGTTAGAGAAGGGGTGGCAGAGTGATGCTGCTTTTGTCAATACCTTGAGAGGTAATGGGTCTGTGACCTGTGTTAATAATGAATAGAGAAATTAGTAGTTTTGTAATTTTTCAATAGAGAAAGATGTAACATTGATCAGAACTTTTCTTCTTGTGATCTTTTAATCTAGCCTTCCAGTCAAAGGAAAAAAAAAAATCATATTTGATAATATCAGCACATGAGAGCTGCAATGACTTCCGTTCACCTCCTCATTGTGCTTCCCTCCTCTGCTCCTTCAATCCACAACCTCTACATTGTCATTCACGTTATCCCGACTCTCGGGGGCTCGAAACCACGTTTGCTTTTTATCTCAGACACTCTGGTCATTTCCTTGAACACAGTAAAGACCTGCGGTGCTAAGAAAATCATTTATGGCTTCTTATGTCCTGTCCAGTCCTCCAGGGATCCTTGCAGAGTGTCAGGGGAATGTAGATGAGCCAAACCTCAGAGGACCTCTTTTTGCCTTTTTTTTTTTTTTTTGATAGACCTGCAGATGGTTTCTTGCTCAGAGAGACCCCTGCTGGGACCTTTTACCCTTGTTCTTAAAAAATAACCATCTGAGCTCCCGATCATAGTTAGTAGAGAAGTAGGGTGAGCCCTCATTCCAACACATCATTTTTCAGTAACCCCTTATCCCCATGAGCAACATTTCACATTAAAATATATTTCCTCAAATTGACGGATATTATTCATCTGGTTTTTAAGGTGTCATCTTTGCCCCTGAATCTATTCAAATGAAAGTTTTGTGCCACGAATTTACACACCAAAGATTTATGTTGTAATTACTTGAGCGTAATTACAAAAGAAAACAGTTAATCAGCATAAATTAACAAACTAAATAGGTTGAAACATGTACTTGAGGAATACATGTATGATCAATTATAATGAAAAACAAGAATCCAGGAGGCTCAAAAAATTCCTTTAAAAAATTCCATTATTCTTAAGAGCCATTTTGTTTAAACCGTTTATGATTAGCCAATTCAATAACAATCTCAAAGTTATTTTTCTTTTTGCTTTCTCGGTGTTGCTGGTGCTAACCCCACCCCTGTGTCCTGCAAGCACATGTTGGGTGTTTATAGCCACACGGCACCCCCCCATCTGTTCCTCATTATGACTATAGACCATGTTGTAAAGCTTCTATGATGTAGTGGAAAGCTTGCTGACACATTTGATAGCTCAAGATAGGAACTGCTTTTTGGTTCAGTCAGTATGCTATGCTGCTGGTATCTTATAAATGTCTACCTTTGGTGAAGGGGTGTAAGTCGCAAATTGTATATGAAGGACTGCTAACACTGTTTTATTTTCCTTTAAATGCTTAAAGTAGGAACCATTTATTTGTCGTTTTTAACTCACTGGTATTTTGGGTCCAGTTTCCACATGTTTTGACCAAACTTTGTGCCCAACATCTGTAGTGTCAGGACTTGTTTCCTTGTCAGGTCTGACAGTCTATGAAAGATGAATTACACCATCATGGGGCATTAAAGCTCCCCCATTGAAGCCAAACCCTTTGTTTCCTATACCCACCTATTCCTGTTTTTGGGTCATGCGAGGCTGAAGCCCTTCCCAGAACACCCTGGGTGAAAGGCAGGGGTGAAGCACCTGCCAGTCTATCACAGGGCTAGCGCTCAAACAGGCAGACAGATTCACATTCACACCTACAGGCAATTTAGAGTCTCCAGTCAACCTGAGCTGCATCTCTTTGGATTGTGGGAGGAAAGTGGAGCACCCGCAGGAGCTGCACAAAAACACTGGGACCGAACACATGAACTTTCTTCCTATAAGTGACAGCGTCACCAAGCCCCCTGTGCCTCCCTCTCAGAAATCCAGGCTAATGCAGTTCTTTTATAAGAGCAGCTCCATGAGGTGTAGTGACGTTTCACACCTGTGGAAACAAATTATTGGATACATTAATATCCTCCCAAGAAAAAGAGAGCTTTTAAGGAAATGGTTAATGAACTGCAAATTGTCTTGTGTGTTTGCTTGTTTCTTTCAAATCTTTTTATTCATGTATTTATTTAAAAACGACAATCCACCCCCATCAACGTTCAAATAAATGTAAATGTACCGGAGTATATTAACAGCAAGAGGCTTGATTTTCACTGGCCCTTCACCTGATGTTGTCTGGGATCCAGGAATAATATGAATACAGCCTATGCAAGAGCAAGAAGACTACACTGAAATGACAATATATGCAATGCAGATAAAGGTAACAAGTAACAACACAGATCATTTAAACTCACCATATAAATGAAAGGGGTAAAGCTAGAGCATAGTGATATTAAAGGTGGATAAAAACAAGCATCAGTGTTGACATTATTGACTCTCAGTATGTGCATGATGAAATAATCTCACAGATCCCCCTACTAGCATCTTTCTTCTTTTTACTTTGAGTTGTTGTTGAGTCTTACAGTCTTACACAGTGAGTTGACTCAGTATAGAAAAAAACATATCTGAACAGAGCTTTAAAAAAAACACACACATACCAGTATCTTTGAGTTATTAAAATCAATTACCCTTTGCTGCACTGCTAATGTTACTTTGAGTTATGTTTAAGGTTTTGGGGTTTATCTTAGAGTTGGGTTTATTCATTCTTTAACTACAAGAAATACCACAAACAATGTCTGTTTTGCTGAATGCCTGATGCTATAATCCAATACATTACAATATGCTAGGATTACCTCTGAATTTATCATAAAGTAGGTCTTTGCATTTTTCCTTTGCAGATTGCAGGATGATCTTGTGAAAGAGATTTAGGATAATATTTGTAGCTTATGATTGAATCCTGGATAACACAGTGGCTGTGCAGAAAGATGGAGGTGTTTGAATTTTGAAGTTAGTGCTACTTTTGGATGAAGAACTTCCATGGTACTTTTTTGTAAATCCAGCCATTTTACACATTGCAAAAACCATCAGCCTTGTTTTTTCTTCCAGAAAGTTAGACCTGAGTCTCAGAAATAGTGTAAGCATGTCACAAACCACCCAGAATGTGCCAACAAATACTAGTTGATTGAAACTTTTTGCATTCTTCATAGTGGATTTTACACCTCCCTTCTTCAGGTAAAAGGGTTTAAAGTCGGTAAATGTTGATCAAACATGACAGCTGAGCACAGAATATCAATTTTAATCTCTGTAAATACCGACTATTTCTCTGAGTATTAAAGGTGTAAAAGTGTTTACTCTAGAAATTGCAGTAAAGCACAAAATTGTGGCACTGCATGAGATTAGATTTCATTCAGCAAAGATTTCCACTCTGAATTACTGCAGCATGGATCAGCCATCCATAAGAGTACAGTTAACAAGCTTCGTGTGCGGCCGGGGTGAGTGCTTATGTGCTCAGACAAGGTACTTTTTGTAGTGCCTTGCGAAGGAGGCTGAGCACTGTGGATTACAAGCAAGGCTAACGTTTAGCTGCCACCCCAGACAACATGACTCATAAGCTCTAAAGAGCTGCCACATATGCCTGCATCATAAGTCCATTTGTGATATGACAACATGACCTTTAGATTCAGACCCATCTGTTCTGCTTGAAATGTTTGCATAAGAGTGAGCAAGTGCTTTGTGTTTGTGCTGCCTGGAGTTTAAGACGATATACTCCTCCTCAAACAGACCTTTTTTTTTTTTTTTTTTAGATCTCATTCTGTTGGAAAGCTGCTTTTTATTTTTGCCGTTGTTTTAACATTTCTTGATACTTTTTTGGCATCAGTTAAATGCTTGATAACCTCAAGTGTAGCTGTGTCGCAAAATATCACTGTATATTTATTCATTAAAAAAACAATTTGGTTTTTAAGCCATTTGAAAGCTGTAAACACAACCTCACTCATAATATGTAACTTCTTTTTAATTAACATCCTGACCCCGCAAAATGCAGTACTGTTCTTTAGCTCATCACCAGTGTTGTTAATGTAGTGTTTGGTGCCATGCAGTTTCCACAGAGATTTGTGAAAACATTTCACAAAACATTTTGTTTAAAACAGTTGCTCATTGTGACTGAAAATGAGGTTGATAGGAACGAGTAAGAACATAAAAATCAGAGGCGGTTAAAAACTCCAAACAGCAGATTTATGTGACGATTGTCTATGACACAATTCACAGTGCACACAGAAATCCATTTTATATGAGTGTTGTTGAGCCTTGAGGAGATACAAGACATGGTAAACATCACATTTTGAAAATTAAAACAGTGTTTTGTGTAAAAAACTGATATGAATTGATATAAATCTACAAAGATAAATATGTTTTAAATATTGCTTTAAAGATCAAGTCTATCCTGTATCCCTGTGTTAATCGTTCAGATAACTTAATTTCTATCATATATACATTTTCAAAATTCCCTCTGGGGATTTGAATATTGAAATTTCCTGCAAAACAATGATATCGTTTTTTGTAACTCAACTAGAGCACAGGGGTGTTTAATTTTTTGTATCCAATCAGATATGATTTGGAGTGAGCAGCTAACCCCTCCTATCACATAAAACTGTCCTTGACTGGTGGCTTGTGGGTCGTTGCAGCTAGCAGAGCAATATCACTGATCAGAGGTGTGTCGTCTTTTAAGACATCCAATGAAATCTGAGTGACTTGATTTAAATCCCTCTTGCACTTTTACCACGCCCACATATTCGGTTTTTACTGAAAATCTGTCACATTACTGAAATCAAAAGCTCTATCTGCTTTTTCACTGTGACTTCAAAATCAGTTTTGGAGCAGTAACTGTCACATTTAGGCTGCACTTATGTGGGCCTGCCTGTGAATGATTTAGTAATACTTTGGATGTTTTTAAACATTAATCCTAACATTCTGAATAATCTTCAAATATTTTCCATTCACTTTCCTTTCCTCATGACTCTTATTTTGCAAATTGGAGGCTACAACAAATGAAAGGAAAGTATTTTTTAATTAAGATACAATAAATTAATAAGATGCATACTTGTCATAATTCCCTCTTCTCTCTGCTCAGGTGTCCCATGTGAGCCACCATGTGCGTTTTGAAATAAATGACCCAAACAATAAAAATAAGAGACTCAGGACTATTCAAATTAGACTCATGGTCTCTGTGGGCCAAGTGTAAAATTGCTTTCTCCTCCTCTGTGTTGACCGGCAGGCCAGGTCATTACTGTAATTCCACTGTGCTGCAAATCAATTGGTAAACTGTGGAAATTAAGAAATGAGAGTGGATGGCTGAATTTCTATGAAGAGTACAAAGATTGTCTGAAATAAATGATAATTAAGACGACACTGACGCACAAGACTAAAACAAAATATTCCACACAAGAATACCTCAGTAGTCCTAGTCCTTGTAACTGCCAAAACTCTATACTGTTGTTTACCTGCTGTACAAGTATCAAACAACACAAAGAACAGCTTGTGTTACATTATTTAACTGCACCCGGCCTAATCTTCCACATGTGCAATGGACTCTGCATCTTAGTTGTTTTGACATTTGGAGTAAAGACTACACTAATTAAAGGCCCGTATATCACTCAATGGCATCAAGCATAAAAAAGGGTTAAATATACAACGCTGCTGACATGTGAAACTAGCTGTTGACACAGCTCCAGATACATTAGGCCCCTAAACAAACCATTCCTGGGGAAATCATCCGTTAGCGTCATGCTTTTGGCAAAAATGTGTTTACGTTTCTAGTGTCAGACAGCGCTCTGCTGTTAAATCAATTATTGACCATCATTAGTCTTATATGAGAGAGCCATTTATTCTTGCCAGATATGTATACATTGTGCACAAAGCACAGCACATTGTTTAAATCTTACTTTTTCATCCGTTTTGTAACTCATCTCAAAGTTTCCTCCTCATTTTCTGATTAGTTAGGATCCATCTGAGCTTGATATTGCCATGAAACCATAAAAAGGCAGTTGCCTCATCCACTTTTAGAGATATTTTGAGTCTGAAATACACATAAAACTGAGGCAATAACAATTAATCAGCCTGAAGTAACTGACTTCCTTTTAAAAGACAGGTAGCTAAGTAAACATGGGAGCACATCTACACTGCTAGCTTGTCAGTCGGAGCCATCATAGTTTATGTGTAACGTTTATCTTACTGAGGAAGCTGATAAGTAAATAAGTCCCAGGGGGACAAGCCCTGAGTGCTGATAATGTAACAGAGTTGTAATGGTTTTCATTCCTCATTGGGTAGTTTGTTTTTGGCCAGGAAGTGGCCCCCGTCCTGCCGAAATCTGACCTGGGCACAGGGGTCAACAGCTTGTCACAGTTATCCTCGAGGTCCTTCTACTTCCACATTAAGGGGGTGAAAAAAGAGATGGTTTTGGTCAATCAGGGGTGTCACAGGAAGGGAAGAAACCAGTTGGCAAGACCTTTATCAGCCCATCAGCACCACTGCATGACATGGGAAGACAGCCAGACATTCCTCTCACAGGAGATCAGTTTCTTGGCTCAGTCTACGTTTAAGTGGGTCCTCTGCCACTTGACTGTTGCTGATAGTAACCCATTTGGCAGACAGACATGACTCGGCTGCCTGGAGGTGGAGGCAGTACGCAAATGCAGTCATTGTAAACTTCTTTGCAGGCATTCCAGGAATGCTGAGGCCACTCCATTCAGCGATTCACCGTATAGTTGCTCTCCTTGCATCTCAGGCCAAGAACTATGCGTTTCAATGGTGGGCTCAGATGTCACGGTTGTATGGAAACCAGCACACCTGTAGTATGAAATTCCTCAGTGTGGTACCTGAAAGACACTGTGACATGAAGGCTTCTGCTGCTGTGAAGAGCTTTGCACTGTCCAGTCGGCACAGTAAAACCCAAGTTTTTCCCTCTGTACTATATAGTGTAGGGTCTATATTTCTAAAAATGTCAATAAGCTAAGGCACTAAACTACAGTATATAAACACTTGAATGTAGGGAAGCTACTTTTAGTATTTGGAGGTAAAGAAAATGTGTTTGTCTTGTACAAGTTTAGCCTGTTTAACAAGTTTGGATTTGTAATATTTGCTTTTTGATTTTGATATGAGGAGTTATTTTCCATATTGATCAATTCATTAATGGTGAATGTTGCCTTAATCCTAAGGGTGACTAAATATTTTCCATTTACTATCATGTCAGTCACAGAAAACCAACAATAAAAAGGTGTTACAGAATAATTTTTGGTATTTGCACTTGAAAAAATAACTCAACAAATTATTTCAGTGCCAATATTTTGTGATAGAAACAAATTGTTAAAGAAGTTCTGTTGAGACTTTTTAATACCTCTTTCTTGAAAGAGGAAGTTTGAGTGGGAGCACTTCTGCCAGCATGCTGACATTTTCCTGCTGAGGTATTTGCTGCTTCATAGCTAATAAGCCAGGGCGTGATCAATAGTCACTCACTAAAAGTTAAAGTATTTCTGAAAGCTTGCTGTCAGATGAAGTGGGTCACACATAAAGCCCCAATCATTCACTCTCTGACGAGGCCATGAGTATGCATGGCACAGCACTCAGTCATTGTTAATCAATTTAAATTTCTTGACTATCCACATTACACAAGTGAAACAAATGATAATGGTTTCAATAGGGATAATGCATATGATGTAATATTTATTCATATAATGTGATATTTGTAATTGTGGGCCGTAGTTTCCAAGTCGTGCCAAGTTTATATTTTGCATGGTCTGTTTGGTGCAGCCGGGAAAAAGCTCAGCCAACTATCAAAGTGGAAATAATAGTGATACTGACTGTGTGTGGATGAATGAGAATGGGGAATTAGGAAGGGGCCTGCACATCTACAAAGAGTTTAAGGCTTGGTAATTGTTTGTGAGGTTTTTTGGGACATGGATGTAGGCAATAATGTACACAACCCGTTTGTTAGTTCAGATCCTTGATCCAGCAAAGTGCGTTTCATTTTAATTTCCACTTAAAATCAACCATTGACCACTAATCAATAGAGTTTGCCATTTTTCATGGGAGTGGCAGCAGTTCCCTTTGAGGATGCAGTCGAGGGATTCAGAAAATCAGCACTCTGTTTGTTTAACAATTTGTGGGCAGCCTCTGTTTATATGCACTCGTGTGAGTAAGGCAGCTGTTTGCTACCGTGATTGGTCTGGATCAGTTTAGGCTGAGGTTTGGAGTATTACTGCATGGTCCAGGCAGCGACAAAGTTTAGAAAGCTGTCTCAAAGACAAACGGCCAGTCCATTGAACTGCAGCATATAATGACTGTAGCGCAAATGAGTGAATAACAGTTACTGAGGAAAAATGAAAAAAAAAATATATATATATACAGTATATATATATATGGATTTGTGGGATCAGTCTACCTGCTCCACCCTACTCTCCCTCAGCATCTCCCCTTGCTCCATTTAGCCACGCTCCTGTTGTTCCTCTGCCACTATCCTGCAGCTTCAGCGCCATCCTGCACTCAGTCTCCACTTCTGTCAGTGAGGCAATTATAACCAGAGCGGTGGGAGAGAGTCAGTGGTGTAGGGTTAGCCTTGAACCTGCCCTCTGAGTTGTGAACCATGCCATCTCCTCCGTGTCCGTCTTCTGGGTCAGCTAGCAACATTTTTATAAATGACCATCTCTTTGGTCACTCGGAAACAACAGAGCCAAGCAAAAGTGAGACACTTGACAAGTTCAAATTAGTCACAGCACTGGACTGAATATTCTTCTAGATGATGTGCTCGGCTGAAGTAGAAAGACTGCAAGCTACATTTCAGCAGCTGTTGAGCATAGTCACTGTTGAGGGGATTTTCTTTTTGTTGATTTGATGTTGTTGTATTTATTAGATATTATAAAACTAGATCTATTCCCTTGAATATGCTGTTGATGATTATTATAAACAAACAGCTGTTGCTCCTCTGGTGAACTAAGGAGTTAATGTGCAGTTTTCCCAAGAAAGCCCATCTCGGGCGTGTTTATAAAAGCCATTGTTAAAGCATTCATTGGAAATTATACGTAAGAAATGCTAATCTGTGTCTTTTAATTTCCTTAAGGACCACAGCTAAATTTATTATCAATATGTCAGAAAGTATGACGTGTGTGTGTGGGTGTCATGTCATAAATGTCATAAAATGTAGAACTTTTCTAAAATTTGTTTTGTTTGTGGGCAGAGTGACAAATACTTGTTTTTAATTAAGTAGCTTTTATATTTTCATAGACCATGAAACTCAAGATGTTAAAGTGAATTTGCCACATTTATCTAAACTATTGATGCTCTTCAATGACTGATATTTTTTCAATATTGTGTGATGATTACAGTTTAGGTCTTTACAAAAAGGGTTTCTGAAAGACAGGAGTCAAAACAGCGTCACAGTCATGGTTTTCTACTCAGTATTTCACCATATTTTTAGGAGAGCATGAAAAGATGTTCATCTTCAATTTTTAACATTCATTTTTGGATAAAAAATATCGCTGTTGTCATTGCCCTCTCAGTGTGGTACACACACTTATTTGGTGGTTGGAGTAGATATTACTCTGAAGTAGCTCTTTATTCATAAGAAAGAGTGGCTCTATATTCAGTGACTTGTGTTATTTTCTTCTATAACTATATTATTTCCAGATATATTTTATCACTCATTGATAGGGTCCAAAAATTAAATAAACAAATAAAACAACATAATAAACTTTTGCAACCCACATCATGCCAACAATTGTCTTACAGTCCCTTAAATTGGCAGTTGGAGGATTTAGTCAAACAGGCATTGAGACAAAAGCAGGATGCTCATTTTAAAGCCAAAACAATATTAGAGAAAGAATCATTATTTTGTCATAATTAAAATATATTTGAAGCAAAATGACACCGCGAGGAAGAGAGTGTTTACCTATTTCAACTTTACTTGAAGACTATATCCATTAATTCTTATCCCCACAGAACCTAGGCTGTTCTGCTACTCTCATGACAAGCTTAGATCTGGTGCCTCTGGATCTTAAACCAATATATGGCTTATTAACAGAATTTATGTGCCATATACCATCTTCTCAGGGATGGGCTGCCTAATTATCCCACAAGCTGAATGATACTGGTGTGCTTTATTAATGTTCCATGGTATTGCCAGGGACAACCAATAAATATGGCACCAGGGATTCCACCAAATGAAATGGGAATATTTCAGACCTTTAATGAAGCACTGTCAATCGCACCAGCCTTATGTAAATATGCACATAAACCTTCAAAGACATATTATACAAAGGATGGGTAAGTGATGGTAGCTAACTTGCCTTTTACAACCAAAGAGCTTCTTTGAGCCGTCTTGGGTCCCACCTCGTAAGAAAAACAACAGCATGATTGCGTACAGATAGGATTCACTGCATCCTTTTTATCACAGCCATATTGTTGACTAGGTGGATTTAACGAGCACCTCTGGGCCGCGGCATGACTCCAACCATATTTTTTCTGGGTGCCTAATCCCGTTGGAATTAATGGGAAAAGTTTACATTACGGAAAATGGGCAGTTACAGCAATGGGTCAGGACATCAAAGTAGCAGCCTTGGTTTTTCTCACCCTTCATTGGAACATAATGGAAAATCAAACATCATTATCAGTACATCGAGCCATAAAAGACAAATGTGTGTGTTACTGCTCTCACTCTGTTTTCCTCAGTGTTTTATGTGGTCCCTTAGGAGACGTTCAGGCTTGTTGCAGATCGGCCATAAATCCCAAACTTAGACTTTTTTTTTTTTCTCATCTCAAAGGGAGGTTGCTGTCTGGCTGAAGATTGACCATGGCTCAGGGCTGGATAGAGACCTATATGACAGGCTCCACCGAGGACTGAATGGACAACAGTGTCTGATGAATGGCCTGCCCCCTCCTCAATCACAAAGCACTCACACCAAGTGAGACACTAACAAAAGCAAGTGCAGAAGCGCTAGGCAAGTCCAAGGATCTCAATACACCTTTGGTGACACTCTCCTTGTGTGGTATATAACCATAATGCCTTTTTCATGACTCGTCTTGTTTAGTCACTTCAGCAGCTGGCCAAGTTTTTATTGGTGCAAGTTTGATTACTGCCTCTATATGGTGTGTTGATGAAGTCTGTGAACCCTTTGGAATGACCTAATTTTCTGCATTAGCTGGTCATTAACTGATTCAATCGTCATCAAAGTCACAAGTTTAGACAAACACAACTTGCTCATACTAATAACACAAAATAACAGACCTAATCTTTCCAGTCTTTAGTTCTGGTACAAAAAGTAACTCAACCCTTGGATTTAATAACTGAACCTCCCTCTGGAACAATAAACTCAAAAAGTGTTTGTGTTTGAGGAAGACCTTATAGAACAATTTTAGCTCTGCCATATTCTTGGGATGGAACAGATAAAGATCTTGGCTCTGAATGGACCACTCCTGATTTTTTTCTTTTTTTTTTTTTTTTACCTTTTCTTCATTCAAGTTAGTTTCATCAAGAGGCAAGATCTCTCAAACAGAAATGCCCTGAACAGATTCACACCTGGAAGCTGGCCAGTACAACCACTGTCTGATCTGTGGCCACAGAGCTGAAGTTGGGATTATAGGTTTGCTCAAGAGCACCATAGTTGTGTTGATGTGTATCGGGTAAATGATGCCCTTTCACTTTTCCCACCCAGATTTAATCCTACCCGTCTAGAGATCAAACCCACAACCCTCATGCCATAAGCTTGCTCCTCCAACCTTTTGGTCACCGCTGCCCCAGCTTGAAGTCAGTCTGTAATATTTTACCTGAGTGTTTAGGGTCATTGCCCAGCTGCACCACTACTCTTCTACTGAGCTTCAGTTGGCAGACAGCCACCTTGACATTGTCCTTGATAAACGTGGGAATTTATTTTCCCTGTAAAGCTGGCCAGGTCTAGAGGCAGCACAGGAGCTCCCAAATCATGACGCTCCCTACACCATTCATCCCCATTGTGATGATATTTGAACACCATATGTGGTACTGCATGTTCATCCCAAAGAATTCAGCCTTTCATCAATCCACAAGACATTTTCCCACTGGTGTTGTGGAGTGTAAAGGTGTTCTTTGGCAAGCTTCAGGTGCTGGAGAGCAGCCACCTCCTCTGTGGCGTGCAGCCATGTACACCAAGCTCAATGCAACAATGCAGCATGATTAATGTATGGTAGACTCATGAGCAGAGATGTTAACAAGCTCCAATGATCCCTTTAGGCCTTTAGTTTTTTTATTCTTTCTTTTCTTTTTTTTTCTTCATTTAGCATCTGTGTTGTGGATTCGAACTGACTGTAGCTGGTGCCACTTCTAGTTCAAGTAGCTACGGCACCAAATTGTTTCCATATAAAGACGATTTGTTCAGCTGTGGGCTGATGAATATCTAAACTTTCTGAGATGACTTTGTAACCCTTCCAGCTTTATGGAAATCAACAAGTCTTAAATGGAGGTCTCTCTTTTGCAAAGCATGGTTCAAGAACAACACAATGATTTGTGTATTTTTACCTCAAATATGTGCAATTGTGAATTAATGAAATCTCACTGCATTTTATGGCAAACATAAATTAATAAATACATAAATTAAATTAATGCAATGCCAATGCAGTTACCTGCTACTGCGTATAGCAACATTTACAAGACAAGACAGATACGTATATTTGTTTCCCGTACTATAAAAGACTAAAGCCAGCTACTATAACATTTGTAGCTCAGCTTATTCCTTTGTGCTATTAGGCTAATGCACAACAGAAAAAAATAGAAAAATAACAAATGCTGTTGAACAAGGAATGAGCTCATGCATATATATTGAAGGACATTCTTGGTTTTGGTCTTTTTAAATTGAAACAAAATTTTGCAGATGTTATTTCCTCCCTGAAGTTGCTATGTGTTTTTCATTTTTTTGTTTTTGATGTGAAAATCACATGTTATTCTGAGTCCCATTTAACACTGGATGACAAAATGTAAATAGTCAGGAAAAAAAGGCTTGTGTCAGTGGAAAAAGGTGACCCTAAACACATCCTTCAGTGGCTGCACATTGATGAGTAGAAGGAAGCAAAATTGTCCTTCAAAGGCCGTTATTATTTGAGCAAGCTATTGCAATGCACGATGCACAGTGAGCCCGGAGCATGGGTTGCATTTGCTGTACACTCCACTGCAAAATGAGACTAGTCAAGCCCTAATGTAACCAGCAAAAGCTGGACAAAAATCTATACAAACTCAATTATGAATCAATTTGAGTTTGTGTCAGACAGTCTGGTGCCAACAGAGTGGATTTTTTATTAACTTATGGTCTGGGAAGAATGAAACACTTTTCATTTGTGTACTTCAGTATGTTGCTTCATGATTCAGAGGAAGGGTGTTCACACTTTGTCTTGGAGGGACTTATCTCTCTCATGGTGGACGAGTTGAGAGGCACAGCTTTTTTGTCTCCTGATAGTGAAAATCAAAATGGTTTATTTTCAGTTTGTTACATCGCTGCTCGAGATAGTCGACTTATTGAGATGTGAGGAGATAAGAGACCCTCCCTCCCGCCCCCAACTCTTTTCTTTTCTTTTTTTTTTTGCAAAGCAGACGGTAGTTCAACAGTTGATTGAGTAATTAAAATTAAATCCCTCCCACATTTATTCGTATTACCACACCGCTGTACTACATTTGTGTTCAGATAGATTTTTACCCTGCACCCCACTGTCCTGCTCTAGCGTATCAAACTAGGTCACAAGCTTGAATATTCATGATCCTCTATGACAACTCCCTGCTATTCCATGTCAAGACCTATGTTAATTCTGAGATTTGCACATTTGAGCCTACTTGAAACTCTTTAACATCCCTACCTCCGATTTTGAGCACCCGGAGAGTCAGTTTGACAACTGAAAATCCAATATTGTGTTCCACCTAGTATCCAGTGTGTGGTGCTGATTTAGCAACTTATTGCTTTACTGGACATATGGCTGCCATTTTGGAGGGTCACTCAGGCTACAGCTGTGATAGCTTGAGACGTTATTGATTCGAACAAGATAGCCAGGTGGCCAATGGGCTTTCCAGAGGATGCTGTTGTTTTGCACATAGATAGATTGAGCTCCAATTCTCATGTGTCACTGCAGAGATGACAGTTGAGACTTGAATATTCTGATACATAATGGTCAGTTAGACCCACAGCTCATCAACATTACAATCCGGCTGTCAATCACTGTCCATCGTGTGGTTTTCATCAGCCAGTTGTCGTCGCCATTATATTGTAGTGTGCGTGTGTGTGTGAGCACATTGGGACAGAGCATTCACACGCACACAGGTCCCATTGGTTCCATTAAAAGTTGCCCTACAGTAGTTTGTCCTTCTTTGTCCCTAACTCATCCACCTGCCACTTTACCAGGAATACCTGCTCTGTCCCTTAAGGTCAATAAAGCACTAAAGAATTGCCCAACAGAAATGACAGCGTTTTCCCCTGATATTTATACCCAGTATGTGATGACCTCTCATTAGTAAGAAAGTGGGTCATATAGGATCTGGTACTTATCAATTCTTGAGTGAGAAACGGAAGCTGAATATACTTCATCTTGGGAAATAAAACAACCCTCTTGGTAGTCATTTACTGCTTTGCTGCCAAGAGCAGCATCATTAATTGGAAATGGTGTGGAATGCTTGGCATGGTCCTTTTCTAACAAGTTGACTGAGAACTGAAGCTTTCGCAGCCAAACTGTGGGTGCGTTCAGCACAGAAACAGTCGGGAGGAAAGCAAATGTGATGGGAATGAGCCATTGTAGATGAAACAAGGAAACATTTTACAGGAAAGGTATTTAGGAGAACGTAGGATAATTCTACGTACAGTACAGCCAGCTGTCCCGTTGTTGTTTTTTGTTTTCATCTCTCTCTTACTCTCTCTTCGCTTCTTTGCCTTTTCTCCTCTACCTTTGCTGTTTTGGTGTCTTTTTTTTTTTTCTTCCCTTCAGTCGTTGAGAATTACCACCACCCTGTTGATGTATCTTGAAGATGATTATCCACAGAGATTGGGCTTCTGTAGCTGAACACGCCCAGGGGAGCCTCATCACCCCCGCTGTAATAGACAAGAACAAAAGGAGTGGAGAGGGAAGGAGAGGAGAGAGGCAAGAATTCCACTGAGCTACAACAAAGAACACAGTCAAATCTTCTACACACCCCCACCCCAACCACCCCCCCCCCCCCAACACACAACACACATATACTCACGAAACCCCCACCCCCATCACACCGTCTACAGCAGCCATTCAACCTGCTTTTTCCGTGAAGATAGCTCGATCCTCATCTCACCCTGGGAGAGAGATACACTGAGGCATATTGATCATAGTCTGCTTACAGCTGTCATTAATTCAGACAAGTCGCAGCTTAATGAGAAGTTTTATTTCTGCTCTCACTTCCTTTGTTACGTAGTTGCGTAAGATGCGCCCCCCACACACACACACACACGCATACACAACCCCGCTCCTACTTAGTGTGACATAGATGCTGCCCTTCACCACCTTCCCCCTGCCAAATCCAACATTTAAAGATTTATCTCTTAAATGAGAACCTGTGGTAAACAGGCTAATCTGTTTGGCAGCACTCACGGTCATGGCTGAATAAAACATTTGACAACGCTAAGCTCCTGAATCTTCCTATCTCTCCCTGGCAAAAGGCCTCTCTCTGCCTCCCTTCAGGGCTCCTTCATTGTTAATCCTACCGATCACATTCTTCTAGCTTTTTTTTCCGCCGTGCTGTAGGGGTGTGGCCGGACTTTTGTCTCGTCTGACAGAGAGTTCATTATGTGATTGGCGAGGAGCTAATGCAATAACGCTCATCATGTGCTGCTAACCGGGGCCAAGTCCAGCCATTCATGCAGCACTCTGCTCTTCCTCCTCTCCCCTCGCTGCCTGTCTCGTGGAGGCAGCATGCCACCTCTCCTGTGGTGACAGGTTCCCTCTGAGGTATTTAACCACTTGTCTTGCAAAACCCCTTTTAATTGAAATTACCCATTGGCTGATAAGCTTCTGGAGCCTTATCAGAGAGGAGATATAGTGGTTAGGGTCTTTCATGCTGGAAGGTTTTGCTGTAGCTTGGTTTTCACAGACTTGTTCTAATTGTCTTCTACTCTCTTCAGTTCTCACTTCTGGTCTGTCTCTTTCTTTCTTTTTCTCCCAATGGGAAATCATTCCTGTTTACCTCTATATATTATCGCTCTCTCTCCTGCTTCACTTTCTCCAGGTCTGAAACTTGCCCAGTCAAGCGTCCTGTCCTGTCTCTGTGGCGATACAGGTGCTATTGTTGCAGCCTCGTACTCTACGATGTACTACATGATCCAGTAGGTACTTTCATTTCTATCTGACATACACAGACTTATGAACCGCTATGACACCCACACCCACACACACACACACACACACACACACACCGCCGCTCTCCTGTTGTGAGCTGTCAGGAGTCACTGGTTAACTAAGCTAATGCTTCTCCCGCCACTGGCACCAGGCTTGTGTGTTGTTCACATCAGCTAGTTTTGCTGCGGTCTCATCAGTCAGCACACTAACTGCTAATTTATCATTCAGCTGGTCCAGGCATATTACACACTAATGCAGATGTACTATAATTAGGTCAGTAACAATCTGTTATTTAAATTCTGTCACAGTCAAAATTTGACAATCTCACTCCCACGCAGGCACACACACACACACACACACACACACACACTGTGTGGCAGCAGCAGCAGAATTAGTCTTTTTTTTTAAGTGACAAGGGAAATTTAGTGATGACATCATTTTATATTAAACAACTCAACCTGATTTTTTTATTCAGCTTCTGCACGTTGATGATCCTCTTAGATTGTCTGCCCTGAAGCATGAAGCAGGCTTCTGCCTCGTAACACTGAAAGAAGAATGATGTTGTCAAGTCAAATACTTCTAGTGCACTGGTTCGCCAACAGAAATACACATTAGCTTGCTTCAATATCCCATTTTTTCTCCAGCTGCAGCACGGCATACTACACTTTTGAATGGGATCCAACTCAGCAGGCTAAATTCAATATGAAAATGTGATCAGCATAAAGCAAGGTAAACAACCTCAAATGTTTCCTTACTTTTCCACAGATGACATGAACACATGCACAGTAGAACTCGCTCATCAGGACACATTGCAAGAGATTGCTTGTATATTTAACAAAACACCCGGCATTACCTGCAGATACTTCTCCTGTGACTCAGTAAATAAACTTCATCTTCTGCCCTGTTGAATATAATTTGAAGGCTGTGCCCTGCCAAATATAATTTGATGAGCGCTTACTATGCTGAAGCCCACATCACTCTTCAGGCCATGACACAAATGAGTAATTCAGTGGTCATTCATAATGAAGAGGCTGTTTTTATCACAACTCCTGGTATGAACAAATCAATGTGACACCAGTGTTACATCTGAATTATTCATCAGCCGTTAGGCCCTTTCATTTACATGTACTAATTGGAACGACTGCTGCACACGCGCCTCTATGATAATAGTTATGCTTAAGCTGTCAAGTGCATATAATGGACAATAGATCTCTCATATTTTGTATTTCATATGTATGTGCTTAACTATTTGATTGCTGAAATGATGTGTCGAAGTGGGGGGTGTTTGATTAGCAAGCAGCAAATGCTTAATGCGATCCATAAATGAGAGATATTTTTTTTCTTTTCTTTTTTTGGATTAATCTAATATTAAATATAGATAGCTTGTGGTAAGGCAGCCTTATGACTATGTTTGCGACAAATCATTTTAAATGCAAATAAAAGATATTGTAAATGGTGTTAAACCTGACAAAACCAATAAAAGCACTGCACAATGTGAATGCAAAGAAACAATCCCCAGGTTTTCACACATCACAGCACAGCCCTGTCTCCTACAAATTGCATTCATATAATAATTGTTTGCAAAAGCAAAAGAATTTTGAAAGAAATTCATTGCAGCCTGGATTATGCTTCCTATCAACATAATGAGTGAACATTGTTGCAAAAATATTTTTCCCCATACAATTATCAGTCTTTCAATACAATACAGTAGCTGCAACTAAAAACATGATTAATCTTTTCTTTCCTGTCTGCTGAGACGCAGACAGTCCTTGTGATCTTGGTTAAACATTAAAAAATACCAAAATAACACTGTTGGATATTATAACTAAAACCTAAATCTGTTTGCAACTGTAACCAAAGTGCCTTTGGCGCCTAAACCAACTATGCACAAGGCTCAGGATGTAAACATTGTGAATTACGTGATCAGGGTGCTCTGATCTCACCATTCACCCTGATCTACTCAGGACAGAACAGTACATAAAAATCGTTTTCATTTTTTATCCTTTCCAGTGAATGTAATCAAAGCAGCGATTACATTTCACCTTAAAACATACTTGGCAAAAAGGGAAGTAGTTTTCATATCTAAACATTTGTACATGCAGTTTTAGGAGACAGTGTTGGGCCTCTACAACAGGACAAAACTTGTACAGTGCTGGAAAGTTCTTGACTTCAGTACTTAACTTTTTATTCTGTTCTGCTACGTTTCAGAGCTAAGTGTTCTACTTTTTACTCCTCTATATTTATCTGACAGCCATCACTCCTGCTTATAGTCAGTTTCAATGAATTGACTCAGAGACAAAAATGTTCTAGTGTTAAAAAGGAGAGATAGAGAAAAGTCCAGTATTGTGGAAATGTGTAGCCGAACAGTGTTTTGTCTTTCTTTTCTCCCACATTAATGATCTCATGACCACCTTAAAGCATTTGGAAGGGCTTGACCTCTAGGTTGTAAAAGTGGTGAAGCCTCACCTTGCCCAGCTGCAGCAGTAACAATGGTGCGCACACTCTGATGCACCAGTAACTATCTGATTATGTCATAATATTGTGCTCACAGGGGACCATTTTCTTCAGAATTTCACTTTCGATTCTTGGCATACACTGATTACTGGATACATTTTCCACCGTTGAATATATCGCACCACATTTATAAAACATCAGTATTTTCCACCTGTGTGCATTCCAGCATACTAACATATAGCACAGCTGAGGCTGCCGAGAAAGAAGGTATTTTTGAGTGTGACCAAGTGAAATGGAAGCCTTGGGCATTCATACTTGAGATTTACTCAAGCATGTTGCAGGGAACGTAACACAGCTCAGGAGTTTAGGTGGTAGAATTAGTAGATTACAAAAAGAAAAGTGTGCTTAAGAAAGGGGAACAGGAAGGAGTGGGCTGCAGATGGAGAGGAGTGTGGAAAAGACGAGTGTGACCTGAGAAACTCCATGTGGAGGTAGAAGAGCCCGCCGGAGCCGCCGGAGCCACCTGAGCCTCGACTCTGTCTGAAACAGGAGTGCCTCGCTGACAAGCCATCACTCAAGGACTCCGACAGGGCTTTCAGCAGACCCCCGTCCTTCCTGGCCCTTCTCCTCACGCCAGCCCCCTGACACACTGACACACTCGCTCGGACCCATACACCCCAACGTTTGTCAGCACTGTCATTAGGCTAATTGCTGATTACATATACAATTGTCTCACCCAAGTCTGCCAGACGTGCATCAATCTACAGCCAGGTTTTCTTACATTTCTGCTGATTGGTCTGAATAGAGACTGTTGAGTATCTTAACTTTTCTAACACACCGTTTTCCCTGGTGAAAATGGAGGAATTTCTCGGTCAGAATGTTTTACTTTGACAAGTTTTAGTGTAATATTTACACTCTTCCCTCTCTTACAGGCTGAAGACTTGGGTGAGATATGGCTGGCCAGACGTTGCAGGCACAAGATGAAAACTGACGGCAAATGCTTTCGTTTTGAGGCTTGCTGATGGATAAGTGGACAATGTGTCACGGACAGGTAGCTGTGAAAAATTGCCCCTGTTATGCCTGTAGACAGTCAAGGTATCTGTGTAATTCAAAGAACGGAAAGTCCTTGCAGGCGTTTTCGACAGTCTGTCCTCCGTTAGTTGAGATAACAATAGTATATATTAAGTTTGTTCTTTTTTTATGTGGTCTTCATGAAAAAAGTCTCTGCATTTTAACTATCTGAGAATAGTTCAACTTTTCAATCATAAAACAGCCTTGTTTTCACTCCAATATGCACCCAATTTGTCATGTAAACATTCAAAATGTTCCCAATCAGCATCAGACATAATGGTGCTTTAAATATTAATATTTCATAAATGTAAAACAAAGGCAGCGCCCACGACCAAATTGAGGTGCAGCTCCAGCAGTGGGTAGCCGCCCTTTCCCCCCATTCAGGCGCTTGGATGTTATCAATAAGCAGGCAGGAAAGTGGGACAGATAGGTTGTGTGAAGGTTGTGTCAGAATATAATGACATATAACCACATCAGAGCCGCCACATTCAGTGCAGGCATGTGGTTGTTAACCTACAACATTAGTGAACTAGCACTCCTAGTGTTATAGCCACAATCAGCAAACCAATTATTATTTACTATTTGCTTGAAGACGCTCACTATAGTCAACTAGTCTAAATTTACATTAATTGACGGAAATTGATCACTATGAACATCCCCAGTTTTTACACCCACAGTGATCAAATCATGATCTTAATAATATCTTAATTTGACTAACATACGTCCTGACTCCCTTTATAAAAGAGTTTCAACAGCGTGTTGGTGTTAGATGTTTGGTATCTTTAGGCCTTAAAGCCTGACATTGGACACCTACTATATGTCAGGTGGCTTTCAAACTCCCCCTCACAAAAAACGAAAACCTCTGAGCTTTCAACCTACATGATGAAAATGGCGAGGTTGGGATGGTGCAATCACACAGTCAACTTTAGTCTTTGCTATTTATTGTTGCATTTTCTTTGTGGAAAATTAGCAATTTAAATGGCAGTCATTCAGTCAAACTATACAGAACAGAAGTTATTTTACAAGGGAAAAAGCTCTGTCTTGCCCAGAGACAGTAATTCTTATAAGTTTTAACTCCTGTGTGTGGAACCATGCTGTAACAAGAAAGTCTGCTCTACCACTTGGCTAACAGGTTCACACATGGAGTTATGGCAGCAGCTGTTTACACTTTTTGTCCAAAACATCGGTTGGATCAGCTAATTTTAAGCCTGGTGCAGTCACGCTGATGAATATTTCAATTTGTATTTAGGGACTAAAATCAGCTCTTCTAGTTAAAAATGCATGATTTCATAAGAGCTCCATGATAACAATATTAACCCATTCAAACAAAGGCTCACCTTTGCAATTACACCAATCAGGATGGATATGAAAGGGAGGGCATGGCTAATCTGGCCTCGTGAATTTATTCCCTTATCATGCTGATTTCAGGTGATCACACTGTGTTGCCTTTGAATATGTTATTTATGGCTTTTTTGTCAGCGTCGCTTGAGTAGAAAACTGCTCCTGCCTCGTATCTTTGTGCTTGCTTTTATGGCGAGGGCAAAATCTGGTGGAGGTGGGTAAAGCTAGAGGGATAGAGATGTGGTGCTTGAGGTGAGCAGTCCTCCATCAGTACTAGGTGATGAGTTTATTCGTCCTCACTCCCCAGGGGCCCTGAGGCCATGACCTCCCCATCCATCCCTTTACGCTTTCATTCATTTCACTTTCATAAGCACTAGTAATGACTTTTCTCCAATGAAAGGCAGAGACAGGAGGCTGGAACACTTGTTGGGGAGAAGAGGAATCTTCTTCCTGCGATAGCAATTGGTCTCGCTCTTAGAAATGCTGCAAAGGGGTATATAGCTATTAACGAGGTCACACAGGACAGGTACAACAATCATTTTCACCCTCTCATGTACACACGCTTTATGCATCTGGCACTCAAACAGATTGACACATACCTAAAACTACACATGCATGCATATGGACTGATAGCAGCACACACACACACACACACACACACACACACACACACTCACACACACTTGCACAGTGGCTGATGGACCGATGGCTCTGTGCATTGTAATATGCTCGGGAGTCTGTACAGGGATTAGCAGCTCATTTCAGTGGCTGCACAGTTGGCCTTCACAGTCTCCCAGAGGAGGGAGACAGCTGTGCGGGGGTGCTGTTTAGAGAGTGAGTTGCAGTGTGTGTGTGTGTGTGTGTGTGTGTGTGTGTGTGCGTAGAGGAGGGGGGTCACAGCGTATGCTTATCTTACGCCAAGGGGCAAATTTGAGATGGTCCAATACCAGCTTAACCAATACACACCACTGCACTTAACTGAAACGGGACCAAGCAGCTGACTCCCACCTCTCAGGAGATGTCTTATCATATTGCTCCTCACTTTAAACAAACTACAAGTTTGTGAGGATTTAGAAAGGCTTCAGCACAGGCATGTGACGGAGCATGAACGCATGTGTTAGAGAGGATTTGTGATGATTAAAAAAAAAGACCCTCAGAGATCCAACTTAATTTTAAAGCAGGTTCCAGCTAATTTGAAAAGATAAACACAAACATTGGTTTCTTTTTTCAACAAAGTACTCGGAGCGCGCACAGGGCCCAGACTCTGTTGTGATAATTACATGTGAAACCACTAACTTTAATTACATTTTGCCTAGAACAAACTGCTCTGGTGACTTGTGGTGATAGGATCCAGGTGGACCTTATTACGAAAATGCGAGAAAGGTCTTGGGTGACGAGGGGTCATGTGAAGATGTGCAGTGGGTGATCTCACCCAAGCCTCATCTGGAAAGAAACAGGAGGAATCTGCAGACACCTTAACGCAAATAAATATTTAAGTGGAAGTTAGCTCCTCTGTCATCTGGAGACTAGGTTTCTTGACTCACAGCTTCTCAAGCGACGAGGTGTGAAGTCTTAGATTCGATGACCTGCACTTGAGCCTCTTCGGATCTTCCCGGACACGTTCTGTCTATTTGTATAACCTTTTTTCTTCCCTCAGTATTTGTATTCCATGTCTCATTTTTTAAAGTCATGCATTAGAGAAATACTGTTGAGAAACATTGTACTGATGATGATTAAAAGACAAGTTTACACTTTAACACTCCAGCATGCTTTTAACATTTATGGGCGAGGTTGTCAGTGTTGCCAGCCGTATAAACGCTGGATCGTAGCGACTTTGTTGTTACAGGTTAAAATTTCATGCCTGCTGGTGGGCCGGCTTCCGGAATCCTAAAACGTCAACTGTCAGCTCCAAAGCAAACACCATCGACTCCAAGAAGGAAAGGAAAAAGGAAACAGAGAACAAATCCAGAGTTCAGCGCTCCAAGAAAACCTCTAGCAGAGTAATACCCTATGACATGAGTCAGGGACTCACTCCTCTAGTTATTTCCCAGGCACTCTGAGAGCTCCACAAAAGTGAACAGAAAAAAGAAAAAGATCCTCACCAACTGATGCCACCGTTTGTAATTTTGCAGACAAAGGAACCTTTTATTGTGTTGTATCCATTCTATTATGTTGGGCACCATGAACTGTTGTGGCATTTACATGATAAATAGGACTGGTGGCGAGCCTGGGCTCCATCTCACAGTTAGATGTCTCTCTAATCCAATCTAGTGCAATGGTGCTGGCATTGCAGTACCAAGGCTGCAGCAGCAGGGGAGTGCTTTGTGAGGAAAGGAAGGGTGTTATAATTTTGAGACCCCCAAACCATGGAGGGGTCACTGGCTTTGCTCCTCTGGCTTCCTCTTACTGTGTCGACATGAGGTGCGTGTTTGAGTGGGATTGTGAATACAAAGGGAAGGATAGCTTTGAATTTGAAGATGTCCACATGAGAAACAAAGACAGACAAACAGATACAATTATTGCAAATGTTTAGTTAGTGATGTGATTTTTTTTTCTCTTGATAATGAATATATGATTCAGGATTATTCTAGGGGACAAGTGGACGTCTATTCAAATGAGACCCTCCCACCCTCAAACCTGTTTCTAAACATAGAATGGACACAGAAACCCATAAATATTTACCAAGTCCTCAGAGACAAAGTTAAGATACAATTGCTTCCCATCAGACTTTCAGCCATTGTAGACCCCCGCCACTCTACAGCACATCTTCCACGGAGGTTTTAATGTTTGGGTGCTGGAGAGGTTTGAGAAGAGTCCTGGCCTCATTGTTCTGAACACAACAGCTGTGACTTAATGAGTCCATTCCAAAGTGCTCACCCTTTGCCCACGTCTGAGCTGCTTCCACTGCTGCCTCCGCATTGACCGCATGACCATTGTCGCCAAGGTATTCACTGGGTCTTAATGGTAAGACACACAAGAATGCAGCGGTGGCTGAGCCTTTGCCACCTCGGAGCAGTGGTGGGAAAGCTCCTGAACTCAATTCCAACGGCTTATGTTTACCATGACAAACCAGTGACCTATGGGTTCACTCTTGTAATTTGGGGAGAACCTCCCACACTCACACACACACACACATATCCACATCCACACTCAGATAAATTCTCCCATCTCTCTCTCCAGCTCTGTTTAATCTGTCTCGATGTATTTCTGTCTCTCAATCCTAACAAGAACATTTACAAAAAGAAAACCTGACACAAACTATTTTTTCTCACCTTCATTTTGAGAGTTAGTAGTGTCTGAAATGGAAAATTCGTCTTCCTCCTTAACATGGACACAATAACAAGGATAGAATTCTTGGTTGTTTCTGCCATAACATAATATCGTTACCCGATAAACACACACACATACACACACCCTTTCGAAGTAAAACTGCATTGTCTGTGATCTTCGTGGCTTCAGTTTATGCAAAGCTGAAAAGGAGCGAGAAATGTGATGTAGCACAAACCCTCAGCCTGGCAGGGGAAGTTAGGATGTTGCCATAGCAATTGAGATGAAATGCACAAGTAGTTGTTTAATTAAATCCAGCCTCTTTTGTAGATTTGACAGTGAGCAGGGTGGTGACAATAGGCAGCCGTAATATTAAAAGTCCATCATTAGACAGTTCTTGTGGAACCATGCGAGTAAATTCATTTTACATCCACACTGAGGCGATTTGACTGGAACTGCTGGGGAACGGGCTTTTTTACGAATGAATTATTCACACATATGTGGTGATCTCGGCTCGTATCAAGCGCTAGAGAAAAAAAAAGACGAAAACTTACATGACCATAAACCCACCGCACCGTATTTTATTCCACATTTATACTTATGTTAGAAGGCTAATTGTGTTGAATGTACCCGTGTATCCTTGAGGAGGAAAAAAAGAGAGAGGCTGTGCTTCTTTATTAAGGGCAATACAAACAAGACTGTATTAAGAGCTGGGAGCAAAGATGATGACTGGAGTTACACACCCTTAACCCCAGGAATAACACAGCGTGGAGCTGTCATTCCAGTCAGGTGTCATTATCGCGGCAGGTCTGAGTTCTTAGTGACAGCTTTATGATTTGATTCATTTGTGCTGTGGAGTAATTAAAAAAAAAGGTAGAGCTGGAAACTCTTGAACATGAAAAGCAGACACCTGAAATGGTGTTTTCGTAAATTCTCTATGCACTATTATTGCTTTAATCCAGTGTTTTGAAATGGTTTGAGGTTTAATTTAAATGCAAGTTAATCCGTATAGTGTGGTAGTGTTTCTAATCGTACTGCATATGCACTAAAGATGTCTGTCATGACATATTTGTGGATTCATTAAAATCAATTACACGAGCAATATGTCTTGAATCGTCTCTGTTAACACCTACCTAACAGATAGCGTTAAAGACATTCATAATGACGTTTTTAAAGGCATTTAATTAATCTCAACCATTTTCTATTTTCCGTTTCCATTATTGGAGATCATATTGTGAATTTGAATTCTATTCATGTGTCTCCCCTGTACATACTCTGAGCTGTCTGGGGCAGAAGTCAGTGTATTTGACCCTGGACAAGAACCTGAGGGAGAAAAAGGCTTGTTGAAAACCTGATGGGCCAAACTCACAGTAACCTTTCCCCCCCTGAGGTTGTGCGGGGAAGGCACTTCTCGCCGTGTCTTCCACTCATCTCCTGGACATGCTGTGTAAAGTGAATGACATGATATTAAAGCACTTCCTCATCAAGATTGAAAGGCGTACATTCTTTTTTTGCCTGCAAGCAGTCAATTATTTGACAAGTACACATAATGAACAATGCAAGACTAGTCAAAATTTAATCAAAAGGCAGAGACAGGGGCCCAGTGCAGATGGGAAATGATTAACACAGTTAATCAAACATCGCAGCGTTAGGTTAAACATGGCAAGCCTATCCCATCATCTGAAATATGGATGGGATCCATTGCACATTTCCATTTTTCCATTTCCTTTTGCCTGTGGAACATTTATTGCATTTATTATGTTGACCCCTATTTATTCTGCTTCTTTCATAAAGGTATTTATGTTAGTCATGACATCTCTGACTAATTTCCTCTTTGGTGAAACCTAATTCAGACTAATTTGAGTGACACAGTGAAGAAATCGTCAAATGCAGTCTAATCCATGTGGCATTTATGTAAAGGTTATTTGGTTTTGCTTCTCAGAGGGTTGCTATTGAGAACGGGTGAGGGAAGAAAAACCACTGACACACAGTTTATACAGTAATACACACTTTTATGAGAAAATTCAAAGTTTCAAGCAGGTCAAAGCATAATAGTTGAGAAACTGTAGAGACACTGATCTCTGATCCATAGCTTGTACTTTTACACCAGACTGACAGAAAGACAGAAAAAGGGTCAAAATGACTTGAACAACCACAGACGTATTGTTTTATCACATTCTAGCAGATGAACGCTGCATGTTCTCATGTGCAGCACTTAAGTACAAGTACCTCACTTGACTGTCTGATACTGCTTTATACTCGCCCATTTCACAGTAAGATTCTACACACAAAGTATTAGCTTAAAGAAAACACTGTTATGAATATAAAACATGTATAAAATTCCTTTTGACAACATCTTCGCCATTTATAACACAGCATACACACATTAAGAACACTTAACCTCCCCCGCTTGTCTTGACATTGTATTATTTCTTACTTATATGTTCAGAATCCTGCACCACTGCTTGCTGGTATATTTAGTCCACCCTGATAAATTGGTGTGTTGAACTATTTAGGTTGCACAGTGAGCAACTTCTTGTTTAGACTGGAGAAAAAAACAAAAAAACAGTCGCAACCTTTTTTTCTTTCTTTTTGTCCTCTGCAACATTAAACTTGCATCGGTCTCAGATTGTGTGGTTCTTTTGTACTTTTGTAAATCTTTGAACAAAAAAGAAGAGAAAAATCTCTTTATTTTGAAAACTTGCGGCAAGTCTGGAACAACGACTATTGTTCCTTTCCCACTTTACCATGCAACAATAATTAGCTGTGATTACAAAGTATCTCTTGAGAAATTGGGACAGAACAATTTAGTTCATTGTCCTCAGAAATTAGAGTTGCCCTTCCTTTGCTTGTCTTTCTCTCCTATTGGATTCATCTGTTCTTCAGTGTGCCAGGAAGAACACACCACTAATCAAGCAAACTATTTGATTGGCCTGGAAAGATTTCATTCGGTCTAATTTGGCTTAATAAACAGTTGTGTCAAATGATTGGGATGAGTGCAATTCCAGACTTATTAAGCAATGTGTATTAAAGAAGGTGCTCTCGCTCTTGTCAGTATTTACATACGACCTTGCAGATTTGCACACAGCCTGTGTTTCCTCAAATGTGTGGCTGGGAGAACACCTCTAAGAATAAGAATAATACTAAAAAAAAGTAATCATCCCTGAAGAACAATTTGTTTAGTCATATGTGTGAATTTTGACAAATTGAAAAACCTTCAAAAGATTGTTGTTGACTCTGTAATAAGTTTAAGCATCTACAGCAATAGCCTGCCTAAATTTTTTTATGCCTTGCTGAGCAGCCTCTGTATTTAGAAAGGGAATGTTTTATGGAAATAAGCTATATGTATTTAAAACTTATAATTGTGTTCCTTTATACTGGCACAAAGCAGTTACTTTTAAATTAGTAGAATTAATCGGAATGCAAAATTGAAGGGAGGAATGTCTGTCCACAGTGATGAATGCTTAAGTAAGATTTTGCTTCAATTAAAATTTCAGGCAATTATTCTAAAAGATTATTGACCTCTAAAGGGACTGGTGAGGTCACATATTTTCCTCTGTCTTTGCAGTATAGTATTCATCTTCATTAGGGAGAACAATTGAAGGCGTTTTCTGCTCGTACTAGAGGGTATTAACGCAGACAGATTATCCTCTGCACAGTTCACTAATAAAGTTGATTTTTATTATTGCCTGTCCAGGTAAAGGGAGATTCTGAATCCTTGTTTTCCTCAAAATGACCTACTCCTCCTCTTCAACACTGCTTTCTAACGTCCTTGTCTTGGTATTGTGTCAGTATGAAGTTTGCTGTAGTTTTGCTCTGTCAGAGAATCATCTCCACTTTGGGTTTTAGAACAGTTACTCTGACTCTGCTCCCTGTACATTTCAATAGTGTCTAGTTTTAATGGAAGTTAATGTAGTGCTCAGTTGAAAATAGCTCTCATTGTGCTTCACTAAAGAACCAAACCTCTCTTTTTTATCCTTTTTTACTTCATCTAATTGATACATTAAAGCACTTTGCATACAATTTGGAGTCCAACACGTTTCCCAGTGCTGTGGGAATATTTTTTTAAAAATCCAGCATTTTATATCCAAGTTTCTTGAAAAATTTTAAAGTGGAGAAAAATACCACAGATGTTCTCTCTTGCTGAGCAGCTATGTTTTCGGATTATAATACATCAAGTTGATGAATTATAATTGTGATAACATTGTACTCGACAGAAAACCTTTGGTTTCATATGTGTTGCAATCAGGAATAAATGGATCTTTCTCTCAACCTAGTCATTTCAAAGTATACAGAGCATTCTCTGGGTTTACAGTGCAAAAAGCCAGAGCTTTTGTTTGAAAAATATGTCCACATTTACACAACACAGAGTACAACACGGCAAAGTGAAGCAAATTGGAACTGTTGGCCTCTGCTGAATCATATTACTAGTGACCATATATCATTTTTTATAGGTCACAAGTGAAGCACATCTGTTTCCACTTGGCTATGTTTCCATACAAAACATTTGAATGGAGATTCTTCACCTATATCTGTTGCTCTTTTGTGCTTATTTAAACCAACATGTCTCCCATACATCAAACCCCAGAAACAGCAAAAACTCTGTTTTTGCATAGCATAGTGTGTTTCTGAAAAGGTTTGATTGTGGGACACAGTTCGAAGGAGTGCTAATATTCTCTAATGTTTACTTCACGACACAGTTGGCTTTAAATGGTTTGTTTATGCCGTGTGGTCTTTTAGCAGTCAACTTATTTGACAGTTGTGCAAGCCAGAGCCCAACACAGCCCACACTGGACCTTGCTTTTTTCAAATTTGATCTCAAAGCCCCTCATGTGTTTGACTTCTTTTTAATTGCTTCCTGTCTGCTGGGTCAATTATATGTCCTGGGCTCCTTTTAAGGTAGACTGGCTCTAGCAGCATTTTTTTGGGACAGACAGAGTGATTAAATAACTGAAATCTGAGCAGAATGATGAGATCATTCATTGGGACTAGATTTGATATTTTACTTGGTGTGCCAGCTCATAGCACACAATGTTGATTTACATTTAGACAGGAGCTGATTTTTATTTATTTATTATTTTTTTGGTGGGGGTGGGGGTTGTTTTCTCTTAGGTTTGAGACCAAAAACACTCTATTGACTTTAAAAGGCTTAAGACAGTCTTCTTTTATCCACTATTGATTCTGGGTCAGACACATGCTGGTATAAATGCCCCATTGCTATTGTATTTTAAAGCAAAATATGAGCCTTGACGAAAACACTCAGCAGATTCACCACTTGTTATTGAGCAAATGGAAAGCACATAAAAACAGATTTTCATAAACATACGATAATCTTTTCTTTTCTTTTTTTAATTAACCACAACAGCAAAGTGAATGCAAAAATAATGTCTGTGTCCATCTGAACTCTGTCTAGTGTAAGGCTATTGAACAAAAATAATAGTTGATGATAATATATTGATTGAAAATGTCTGGCTACTCTGGATATGATATTAAAAGAAAAATCTATAATAGAACAGCTAACATATTCATATGAAAGCACTGGTAGTGGTCTAAATTTAAAAAATGACGGTATACAGATATCACGTCATTGGCCACAGGTTGAAGTTCAACATCTTACTGGAAGGACTTAACTGGTCAGAGTTACACAATTAACATAATACTCAGTAAAACTCATTTTTTTCTCTTTTTGGTTTAAATAAGCCAGTACAAGCTCTGTTGCCTCCTTGAATCAGCTCTGTGCCCAGTTCATCCCGTGTGAGAAACAGGGCAGCTCCTCGAGGTGCTGCAGAAGCGAGCTGGAAACTCCAAGCTGCATGGTTACCCATGGCTACATAAATATTAACCAAGTCTCCACTGTGTAGAGGGGCCTTCTTTGATTATGAGTCTGCTCTGAGAGTTTGATATCCAAGGAGGCCACTAAAGCCAGCTTGACAAAATTGATGAGAGAATACTGAAAAAAAAAAGAAAAAAGAAAGAAAGTCGCTGCAGTTGTGATGTGGAGGAGTTTCCCCTTGGTTTGGGAAAAAGATCAAGCTGCCGGATTTCATGCAAACCAAGCAGAGGAAGAAACACCGGCGGCTCTCAGTTCACGTACACAGAGCCTGACTTTGAACTTACTTGCTCTGTAACGGCTGGAAGGCAAGTGACAAGAAGAACGTGTGTCCTAAAAGGGATCCTCTTCAGCCGCCCTTCGCATCAAACAACAGTGTGAGCTTAAAAAATGACTCAATTACAGGTATGGACTCAAGTACATGAGGCAAGTGAACTCTGTTGAGTGAGTCTGGGTCGTGTTCAGTGAGGCTGAACCACATGAGAAAACAAAGAAGGTCAAAAACAAACGACTGATTGATGGAAGTTCGACTGTGTGCCGTGGAGCATACAATCTGACCACATCGTTGTCTGACAACGGCAAGGGGACGCTGATTTGTCAGAGGGTCAGTGGCGGTCTTGTGACTGGTCATGTGTGCCTGAGATGTCAATCATGTGCAAATATTTTGGGAAGGAACCAATAAGCATTGTTAAGCGAACAATCGAAGGTTAAGAGGCAGGCTCGGGAGCCACATGGGAAATGGGGAGACGTTTACTCTCTCCATGGATGGCTGAGGTTTGTCTGAAGCATCTGCTGCACAGTTTCAGACTGATATGAAAAGAGAAAATCGCCACAGTTACATCTTCACCACCCTTCAGAAACATACACTTCACATTTTCACTTCTGTGAGAATACGTACTTGGTGTTTTTAAAATGTGACTGTGATCATTTCTGCCCTTGTTTTTCACCTTCTGAATGTGTTTGGGGGGCTGCATATAAGAGCCACCGTTTATCATGCACCATTTGGTGAGTGATTATGTGCAATATTGTGCCGCCTTTGCGAGATACGACTATATCAGAGCTCATCATAAACACTTGCACATAAACAATTTATGTGCAACCGCTGTGACTTGTCAAAGGAGTGACTGCACGAGCTGGGGTCACAAGCACAAGGTGATCCACAATTAGCAAAAAAAAAAATAAATAAATAAAAAGAGCCTTAATTACTGTGTGAGTCAGACTGAAATCTGTCTTCACCTGGTTTCATTTGATCTTGTCGTGAATTTGACAGTTGAGTGAATTATGTTCATAGGGAAGAAAAGCGATACGTGTCTAATGCCCTCTGTTGACAATCTGAGGAAGCAGATTCAAATGAATTCATGCAAAATGGCAGTTTAAGCTGTTCATCGCTGAGGCCATATATAGAGACACCACATGTGTTTTTAGTCTTGGCTTATAAATAAACATTTCTGCAGATATGGATACCTGCCACTGGGTGACCTCTTATTACATCTGTTTTCTCTTTTTTTGTCCCTTTCAAAAAAAAAAAAGAGAGAGAGAGGCAGTATTATTATGTAAAATTATGCTTATGAAAACATAAGTGTGCCTCTCTCCTGTGTTCACCTTCACCTGGCAACCATGACTCAACTTCACATTTCCCCTTAGTGGGTGAGAGACAGTTTTTATTGAAGCCAGGTGTGGACCCACGTCCTGTCTGATAATGTTTCTGGACAGAATTCCTCAACCAGATCATAACATGTTCCAAGACTTCACCAAATGCGGAGATCAACTTAAAACAGTTGTGACCTACATGTGTTTTGTTTATTTATAGGCTTTCCTATTTAGAGATAGAAGCTCTGAACAAATAAAAAATATCAGCTGCACTGAAAATCTGATTTTCCCAGATGGAGAAATATATATTTAACTCCTTTATGAGGTTTTAATGAAAAGGAAAGTCATATATGAAGAGCTCGGCTTTATTTCAAAACCAGTGTCCCTTTGGAAAGTCTGTATAAAATAATAATCACCTGCATTTTTTTTTTATAAATAACCACAAATGTGGATTCTCAACATTGCAGCAGCGGACTACAGTAGAGTTTCAGAGTGCAAAGGTCAAAAACCACAGCAGCCTGACCAAAAAACAACAACAACAAAAACCTCACTGCATCGGTATGGTGTCATGAATCATGTAAAAGAAAATACACACACACACACACACACACACACACACACACACACACACACACACACACACACACACACACACACTCCATACTCTGAATGGAGAGTAGATTCTTGCTTGGCTCCACCAGCAGGACCAGCAGCAGAGGCTTGACCACTGCTGCTCGGGCCAGCCTGTTATCCTGTGGGGCCAGTTGGACTGAGTGAGTGAGTGAGTGAGTGTGGAGAAGGAGGGGGGGGGGTGTGCCTGTACTTCCATGTTCCTTTTGATGCTTGGTAGTATTACAGTAAAATGAGTCCTCTGTCATTGGTTGAATAGTCTAGGGCTGTCTGGGGCCTCTCATGCCCAAAAGGAAGCCAAGCAGTTGCATCTCTGAACAGAGAAGGAGCGGAGGAGGGGTGTGAACTGATAACCTCCTTCTTTTTTAGTATGATGTAGTTGAATCATCTGTGAGTGTTTTTATAAATATATATATATAAAAAAAAACTGAGCTGAGTCCTGCCGGGCATGATAGTAAGTTAATGTGATTAGTGTCGTGCACACGGGTCTAGACTCCGAGTCCTCGCGGATTGCGGAGTCCATGTCTGGTTTTGCAGCAGTCCTCTCGCTCAGACTGCTCCTGCAGACGGCAGCCTGCTCTCCTCTCCTCTGCACTGGCGCTGTTTACTGGAAGCCCCCGCTCCGCGCTGCTTCCACCAAGTGTCTCAACACTGTGAGCGGGATCTTTTCCAGAGGCGAGCCGCTGAAACTTGCCCACTTCTTCGCAGCCTCCATTCAGAAAGAAAGCCCACAGGAGAGAGACAGAGAGCGGCGTCGGCAGCCAAAGTAAGCCGGGAGGAAGCGCTGTGATCTTCTCCCCCCCCAACCCCCGTCACCAGACAAGACACTAAAGCCCCACACTCTTTATCTACCACTCTATCTTTTTTTTAATTTTTTTTTGAAAAAAGAAAGAAAAAAAACTGATCTTTTTATTGAACTCCTCTGGTTGTCCTCCTTGTTTGCGGGAGTGAAGGCGAAACAAGACGAGCAGAGAGCCCGACTCTGAACTGAGCTGCTTACAGAGAAGGCTGCATGTGAGCTGTTGATGAGTTTGGACTTGAGAGCGCACAGCACAACAGCAGCAGCAGCAGCTCCACCACCACCACCACCAGCAGCAGCAGCACCTTGCTTTGCCATGGAAGTGTGCGGCGTCCGGTGCAGGGGAATGTACGGGCTGAGAGGGGGACCTGCCGCCTGATACCACCAGCCAGCCTCTGTCCCAGATAAGGGGAGCATGCCTCAGACCTGCAGACCCACTCTCTTCGCTGCAGAGGAGTTCCCATCAGACTGACATTTTTTATTATCATTATTTATTTTTTTAAACTACTCGCGTCTCCTCTGCACTGACAACATTTAAGCCTTGTTTGGCTTCACTGCTTTTCAAGAAAGGTAAGTGTACTTTTCTTCCTTTTCTGCACCACCACTTAAAAAAAAAAAAACCCGACCTCCTAGCTGCTCTCTACCAGTTGATGAGGAGTAGCCAGAGTAACTTTTTCTGGTTTTGCCTGGTCACTTCAGTTGTTTTTGGAACTTATTAAAAAAATAATGACCACCACTAAAGTCTTACAGTATATCATTGCTACTTTTTTATAAGCAAAAAAGGTTAGGCCTACATTTTTTTTTTTTTTATTTTTTACAAGCGAGACATGATTTGAGTAAGTCATTAAACGCAACACCTCCGTTTTTATAGTGATTTAAATAGTCCGACGGGTTAATTGAAAAGTGGTTAATGGAAACATAACCAGATGTGTGGATTGGTTTGTTGGGCTAGTTTGGCTGAATGGAAACTATTTAAAGAAATACACTGGAGAGGGCGCGTTTGCGTGAACCAGAACATGTAAGAGGGGGGAAAGCTGCATTTAAGTGGAATTTGTTGCTTTAAAGTTGAGGTTGGAGTTTGGTGGAGGTAGGCTCTTTTTAAATCTACTGATGGTGTTGTTGGTTTTCAATAGGGATTTATGCTGGAAGCTGTGACCTGAGAGGCGATGTCGGTGTAATTCTTGAGAGCATTCACAGACTAATCCATTATAATTGGGACTAGGGCTATTTGTCCAAAGAAAGAAAAGAAAAGAAAGAAGAAGAAAAAAGAAAACAGTAAAGCCTCGCCTACCAGTGTAATAATTAGTTTTGGCCACAGAGACATAGCCCATGATGCAATGGGACACAATCGTAAGGAAATGAACCAAGGGGAGGAATAATCATTCAAAAAAAAAAGAAAAGAAAGAAAGAAAAGAAAACATATGCAAGGTGAACTGGAGGTGGATATGACTGCTTGGACTTAACTCAAACGCAGTTGGCGCAGAGTGGCAGTAAAATTAGATCCTTTTTCTGCACATGTATTATTTAGGCCTACCGATTCTGAACGCGTCTTGTCAACCATGTGTTAAAGAGTAAAGGAGAGCAGAAACGCACACGCGGTGTGTGCCTCTCTTGGCCCCCGAGAAGCAACACAGCCGGTCAGCCGGTGATGCACAGCAAGCAGTCCTCAGTGATCGATCAGTGCTTTGGGGGATAAATTTAGCTCCATCCTTCACGTGCACCGTTGGATTTGTTGTTGTTGTTGGTGTGTGTGTGTTTTTCTTTTTTCTTTTTTTTGGTGGTGCGTCTGATCTCAAAAGAAGAGAAAGAGCTATGAATCCCTGCTTGGATCAGGGTCCATGAGTGTGTCTCTCTTGGTCTTTTAATGTCTCTGTAGAACACATTCATCATCCTGTGGAGGAAAATAAATCCTGTGAAATGTGACATTTGTGTAGGTTTTATAATTAAATATGCATTTAAATGAGCAGATACAGTAACCCAAGTTGAATAGGTAATGCTGCACCACTTTTCTGAGACTTCATCCTTGAGATGATGAAGTGGCTTCATCGCCCTCACCACAGTGACATTCAGTTAAATACAAAGGCAACTCAGTCGTGAATAAGTCTTGAGTCTTCAGGAATGTGTATGAAATAAGCTAATACACACTTTTTTTTTATCAGGCTTCAGGGGTTACACAGCTCCTTCAGTCCCCTTTTTATTGGGGAACTCTATTTTCACATGTTTGTGCATGCTAAACAAAATAATCTTTGAATTAATGCAAGTGCAAATTCCAGCTGTTTGGAAGGAACATATTAGCATATCAAAGTGGTCAGAGCCTTTGCACAATGGAAGGAGTCGTATTTTCTGCTACAGGTTTTTAGGTTGAGCCTGAAAAGGCTGGAGAATAAGTGTGTGAGCTGATAAAACTGAAAAGACTTGTGTATCTTCCCCTCATTCTCGTAAGTAGGTCTGTGTGACATCTTGTGTATAACATAATCTCGCTCGAATTTGTTTACGTGGTGATGGGGGAGAATGGCAGCTTTCACACAACAGAATAATTGTACAGTGATTCACAAAGAGCAAATATTGTAACACCGAGGAGGGGGTGGGGATGAGAAAAAAACACCTGGTACAAAGTGGAATACAAGAAACAATTATAAAATCTCACACAAGTTTTTCTGCTTGGGTTCTTCATTAAAACAAAAGCAAAACAGTTATTCCACCATTTGTCAGCGCCTTGGAAACAGGTGTATCTACACTCGATGGAGGTAATGCAAACTACTTGTGAGTGCGGATTTAAGAAGGAAACTGTCTTCTCAAATGTCTGGTTGCTTGATATCTTTAGCTCGAGCATGCCATTATGTGCATTTTATCTTTGAGCCCAGCCAGAGAGAGAGAGAGTACCTTTTTCAGTCTATAGCCTTGTTTCAGTGGAAGTGCGTCCGGTTTCAAAGAACTGCAGCTGCTCTTGATCTGCTAGAGCACCAGATTGCAGATCTCTTTGCTTCTGCGTTCATGTCGACTTTCGGATCAATACAGCCCAGCACACTTCTATGTGTTTTCTTTTTTTGTTTTTTTTTATGTGTGTGTAAGCGGGGGATGCACAGTGTGACATATCACTCGATTCTCAACTCTTTTAAATCACCCTCTTGCAGCACACGAGACTCTTAAGCCACTGAGTGTGAATTAGTGAGTGGGTGTGAACGCATTCCAATTTTTTGACATTACGGACTGTTGCTTCATTTTCTGCTGGGATGTTTTTCTTTATTTTTTATTTTGCCCCCATCCTCCTCCTCCTCCTCCTCCACCACCCCCCTTTGGAACAGCAGCTGAGGTTTTGCACCATGTATACGGATGTTTGACTGGTGCATTGAACAGATCATAACGCAGCTTTCATAGCCTCTGCAGATTTTAAAATTACGACAACAGGCCAGAAACTTCCACTCTGGCTTCATTTAGGTAATTTGTTATGGATTTAATTCAATTAGAGCTCACGCACGCTGACCAGTGGCAGCATTTGCTCACTTTGTATTTTTCGCTGTGCTGTCTCACAAGCGTGGGTATCAGCCTGTTGTCTTTGTGTGTGCTGCGACTGGCGCGTCCATATGACTAAATTAAAGGATGCATTGTGGCTGGATGGATTGCTTGTGCCCAGCGTTACACTGTAGGGACGTTGAGCTTTGGTCTGCAGTGAGCATCAAATTCGAGCTGATGTTCTGCATTTTTTTTTTCTAATTCACTAGCTCATAGTCTTTGATCGCTAACAGTGTATAAAGAACGAGGGGCGATTGCAAGTCGCATGCCTTACAAATGGTGATGATGTTAGCTGTGGTGAGGTTTCGAACGTGTCAGAAGTGGAGGATTGCAGGGAGTTAAAGCATTCAGATTTACATCCCGTTGCTTGTTTGGCACATAAATTGTGGGTTTGTGTTTTCAGATGCAATCTTTTCTGCTGCTAACCACCTACATGGAGCCATACTGTGCGGATAACTGCTCGCCATTAAAGCGAATAAACAAGGCTGTAAAAGAAAGCTATGGCAAATTTGATGCAATGTGCAGGCCTTTGGTGGGCCTGAATACCTCCCCTTTCATGACTGATTTTATTTTACGATTGGCAATCAGTAAAACGCTGTGCGCCAGTGTGTTCCCCTCCCTGCCATTTTGTGAAACATTTGTTTCCACTTGCCAAAGGCCTCTGGTGCAGCAGGGGATTCGGTATACCCCTGAAATGGCAGGTGAAACTTTCTGCTTGCCTAAATAATTTCCTAGCAGAACATTACACAGCAAGGACGCGAGCTGTCGAAAGTGAGGGTCAATTCAAACTCTGGTGACAAGGAGCAACATGGATATTAGCCGATGGCTCTCGTATAGCTCTCTGTGCTCCGGTTAAGTGGCAGCCTCCATGAGCTTATCTGGCATCTCTTGTTCATTGCTTCACTCACTCCGTGCACTGAAGGGTGTTTCAGAAGAAAAAAGGAAGTGCAAAGTGCAGAGGTGGGTCGTGAAAAGTCCCGTCCTCTGGTCATAAAATAACGTGTGCAACATATTGGCCTGCTTTCTGATCGTAGCCTCCGTATTTAACATCATGTTGAAAACACTACCTGGGTTTCAGATAAGATAAGCTGTGTGCTATTAGCGGTGTGTGTTCAGGTCACTCCCAAGACAAGTGCAGGAAATGTCTGCTAATAAATACGCCGGGCAGAAAGAAAGAAAGAAAGAAAGATGAAAAAACAACTTTACACACATTGATCAGCGTTGTGGGATTTTAAATGTCATTTGTTCAGATTATTATTTCACAGATTAAAATTAAAGCAGTTGTATGAGCAGCAGTTACTTTCTATTGGATAATTTGAGGATAATTAGAACATTGCAAATATATTTGTAATGATACAAAAGAGCTTAATTGTTTTCATAATTACATTTTAAACAAGATAGTTATTTCATTTGCTTTCATTCAATTAGTTACATTTATTCTTTTTTTTTTTAATTAAAGACTAACAATATAGACAGCACATACCCACACCCATACACACACACACACACACACATTCACCAACCCACCCACACACACACACACACACACACACACACACACACACACACACACACACACACACACACTAACCCTGTCTTATTCTTTGTGCTGTGTGAACAGGACTTGTCCTTATCTGTGCACAGCTGCAACACTATTTGGGAAAATATTCAATTTCTGTGTGACAGAGGAGAACCTGGGAGGCAAGGCTCTAAGCAAACAGCAGTTATTGCGGCTCTGCCATAGCAGCCGAGAGCAAGGCCTGGCTGGGAGAGAGGGGGGATCTGCGGACGTCTGCCAGGGGAAGGAGTAATGTCTCGGCTGGATTATAGGAGAGCGAAGCACATCCACACTTAAAAGCCCCTTTTCCAACAAGACAGGGCTGTTATTTAGGAATGGTGTTGGGTAAACATGCCTGAGCAATATATTTCCTCCGTATAGGCTGCTGTTGTCCTTGACGATTGTGACTCATTGCAAGTTTTTTTTTTTTTTTTTTTGCCTTTTTTCAAATTTTTGACAAAAATGTAATTTCCCGTTGGGCTGTGGGCGTTCTTCAGTATAGTCAGGCTGCAAAACTGGTAAGCAACATTTTTATATTGTTCAGATGGCAGGTGTTTTGTTTGTTTTTTTAAACTTTTTTTCGACTTTTGTATTGTTGTTATCGCTGCTGTAATTCAGATATATCTATTAAATCATACGAATGCCTTTTGTGTAGAGTAACGTATCCTTTAGGAACTTTTAACTGATGAATTAAAAACAGTAGCATAGCAACAATCCGCTGAAGCTTTATATATTAGAATAAAACAGTACATCTGAAAGTGTGTAAAAAAAAAAAAAGAGATATGCAAGTGCACTCTAAAACACTGTGTGCTGGCAAATTATCAGTCGAAATCCTTCTCATGAGCGGATCATATCTGATGTAATGTATATGTGCATCAGCACATATTTCCTCATATAAGATTATTTGGTTATCTGGGTTGGCTTATTTGCAAGACTGAGGGGCTTGATAAATGATATTTTATTGTACAGTATTTAGTTGGGAGAGTGTGGAAGCCTTGTTCCTGTAATGTAGTTGCCAAGTCAGATGGAGTTGAGCGTCTGGTCTGGGAGTTTCAGAGGAATATCACAGGCATGGTAAGTTGCTGAAAACTAAGCTAATCAACAAAATAATTGTCTGTTCAATTGCCACCATGCCAGAGACATCAAACACAGCCGAGGTTGAAAAAACAATCAAATTATCTCTTAATGATTGCTCACGCTGACAGATGAGCACTTGTGAGTTGGTTTTGTTTGGAGGCGACATATGTGAGGAAGAATGAAGTTTGCAGCAGTGGTTCACTCGAATTCTCGGTGCATTTTTTAGAATCTACAGATATCTCTCATCACCTGTAATGAAAACAATTTTAGCTTATGATGTGGTTTTTGGCATTGAAACAGAGAGAACTCTATTAGTCTATTAATTTTCTGCAGTGAATCATGAATCCTGCTGCTTTTATCCTCGCGGTGCCCTCCATGTGTGGTCCACAAAAAATGTTTCTGTTTCCTCTGCAGACTAAAGTTTGGCCCCTATGTCTGCTCTCTCTCTCTCTCTCTCCCTCCCTCCCTCCCTCCCTCCCTCTCTCTGTCTTTCTCTCTCCCTCTCCCTTTCTCCCTCTCTCCCCCCTCTCTCTTTCTCTTTCTTTCTCTCTGCGTAGATAATGTCTCTGCAAATGATTTAACCGCCCTCGTTGAGGCTCCTTCCAGTAATTGAACAAGCAGAGACTGGGTGCTTTACAGGAAAACAACAGTCATGTTATCTCAGATCTCCACCACTCGTGAGATTCAACAACAAAAAAAACCCAACTCTACCTTGGATTGGACTTTCCGGACTACTTCGAGCGTCTGAATTCAAGAAAGAAACCAGGTTTGCTTTCTCTCCGAGACAAGAAAAAAAAAGTCATGGCAAAATGGGTGCCATTAATTTCCTGTTGGCGCAATTTATTGAAAGTGTCGCTTGATTGGAATGCATGTATTGCGTGATCCACCTGGGGGTAAAGTGCAGCCTTGGGTGGTGCTTGGTTGACTTAAGAAGCATGCGCGTTAGAGGGAGGCTCGGTAATAATTAATCAGAAATGTGTTTTGACAAAGTAAGAATGCTTGTAGCAATGCGTGGTTCAAATTTTGTGCTATTTATTGAATTATATTGCATTGAAATTATAGGAAAATTACAGATAAACAAACAATTTGAATGGATTAGTTATATTTTATTGTTATCTTTATTAATATTATTATTACGCTTTCAACAGACAAACCTTGTGGTGTGAAAATACTATTTAAACCTTAATATTTTGGTGTGATTGCTTCAGGTTGGAATTTGTTTTGTTTTTTTGCCTGAGCAGAGGGAGCTTTGATTGTGTTGCTGTGGAGTAGAATTGACCTTATGTGTCAGAATGAGGTTTTTCTACGCCTTGTTTCATACAGAGCACTCTTAGACTGAAATGGCCTTAGGAGGAGTTGTTCTTGACAGAGATGCATTGTTTCAGGCAGCCAATAAACCACTGCACTGAGTGGCTACATCTGTGAACCTCATCTTGACTACAGTGTGGGGCTAGCAACAACACGGCAACTGTCACAGCTGCACCTGCTGCTGTCTCAGTACAGAGCCTCCCTCTCTGTTGCCCATAGAGCCGCATCACTCTTTTCTCTCCGTGACAAGCCAGAGGCAATGGTCTCTGGTTTGGGTCAACTGGAGAGAAGCTTCTTGGGAAAACATTTGAAAACAGAGGACAAAATGTCACTCCCAAAAAGAGTTGTTGAAATAAAATTTCTGCCCTCAGGGCCAGGATTTGGCTCCGTTGGAGCTTGGGTATAAAATTCCCATCTGTAAAACATAGTAGGGTTGAAGAGTGCTGGCTTAGTAAAACCTGACCACCACTTGAGTCTCCATTCTTCAGCGCATTTGTCCAGCTACAGTAACATTGTGGGGTATGATATGACAGCATGTTGTCTCCCCATAATATTGTGAATGATGAATACAGATAAATGGAGCTGACTCTTGTGCGCACTCTCTCTCTCTCTCTCTCTCTCTCACACACACACACACACACACACACACACACACACACACACACACACACACACACACTTACGCCCTGCTTGTGTATTGAGGCCATTCAGAAGATGATCTGATCAGCTAAGAAGAGATTCAGGAGCATTAAAGGCTTTTAAATCTCATATGTACTCATATTTGCTATGCTGCTGTTAAAAGTCACAGAGCAAGCATCTAGTATTGGAGTAACATAACCAAACCTCCATTTGTGCACACACTTTATTTGGTTGACTGAATACCTGAAAGAGAAAACAAGAAGCAAGAAATATATTGCAGAAAATGACTGTTGGATCAATTGTACATCATAACACAGCCATCATGCTGTCTCAGAAAAAGATTATTGGAGGGGAACAATGCCGAGAGGATTTTCAGCCAGGAGAAGTGATGCAACATGTCCACTTTCCTGCTTTCCTGCCAAATTGAATGTAGGAGTGTGAAAAGCAATGCAGGGACATGAGGAGTGGGTCTGACGTGAATGCAGATAGTGTGGGATTAACGTAGGGGAAGATTGAGCGACAGTGGCCGGTGACTTCTCTTTACAGCTTTGCTTGTACAGCTGTGCCAGGCCTGGCATTCACTGCTGCCTGTTGGATCCAACTCCTCCTCCACTGCTGGGGAGGGGGGAGACTCGGGGGTTAGGTAATGAACATCTTAAATACTGCAGATAAATTGAGCCCCAGAATATGTGTGTGTGTGTGTGTGTAGATTATTCATGTATTTATAGTGAAAACTGGAATGCTTAATATTGACACCTCGGTGTGTGTCTCTGTACGATTTGATCTCTCTGGCAGCTTGCACAGGAAAAAGACATATACAAGCTGCCCCAATCATTCATCATGCCTCCTTCTAAATGAGGTGTGAGGCGTCTCTGCTGGTGTGAATTCTGCTATAAATCACACGTTACCCTGACTGCTTTAACTATTAGACTGACCTGTTTGTCCAATTCAGCTCCTCAGCTCCCAGCACTGGTTTTAGTAATTAAGACGAGTGTGACAACTGCAGCCTCTATACTTCACACCTGGTATGTTATCACTGCAAGTGAGATGTGGAGGAGCAAGAAGGAATAGAATTAGCTACAAACCGACAGTCATGCAGAGCAGGCTACTTTATAGATTTGCTTAAATCAGGAAAGCACATATATGGATAACATATGCAGCATCGACAGCTGGTTCAGAGCTAATATCAAGACGGATTTTATTTTTAATCGCCGCTATAAGACATTCAATATTATTCCTGGGTCGCTGTCCTGTGAAGACTACGTGTCACTAAACCATCAGCTTAAAGGAAAAACATTTGTATATAGCTTTAGAATGATGAGTTCTTTTCATCTAATGGGTTTTTAATAGTTTATTTAGTTTAAGTAGTGCAACTTTTTTTTCAGTCGATAAAGGAGCATTTTGAGCCTTCAGTCTATCTGGAAAAAATGTAATCATCAAATTAAGTGACATGTGGTTTTCTTTGGAAAGCAAAAAGAGAGAAAGGGTGTTTTTTTCCCTCTCTGATTGTCAAACTACCCTTAAAAATAATTGCAGTTGCGCAATCAGCGCCGTTAAAATAGAACTAATCAACTACACGGCTAACGCAATTTTCATAGTGAAGAAGTACAATTGTAATTTGGTTTTAATGTTTAAAAAATCCTTTTTATTTTACAGGCTGTTTTATGTGGCTGACTGACCACATAAAATCAGTCAGTAAGTCTGAAATGACTTTCTGGACATAGGTGACACGATTATTCACTGGCTAATTAATGATAATTGCATAAAAGCCAACATCGGCACGAAAATTAAAACTTTTTTTATAAAATCTCAATCCCTACAATAAACCTCTGTTTATGCTTTTAGGAGAAAGGGGAGTGTCAAAGCGATCACATGTTTTTGTCATTATGTTTCACCCAGTGATAAAGTCAAAGCAAGGTTGAATAATGACCAGACAAAACGGCTCTGAGCAAGCTGCACAAATTCTCAAGTACTGCATCTGTGCCAGGCAACGCGTGTTTCATTTTTAGCTTCAGCACCAGCAGCTGAACCAGTGTGATGAGTGCTATTCTGTGGTAGTTGATGGAAATGGGGGGAAAAGGCAGTGTAAAGAGGACAGTCAAATGGGAGAGGGGGGGGCAGAAACGGGTGCATTTTTTTTTTTTTTTTTTTTGTCGTTGCAAAAAGTGGAGCCAGTAGCATTTCTGTCATTCATCAGCCTGAGCTGATTACCAGTGAGTCTGGAGTGAGCTGACAGGATGCGGCTCCTGCAGCCATTACCATCAGAAATAGGTCCAGCAGGCCCAGGGGTAGGCGAGGAGCTGCAGCTCCAAGAGGCCGAGACCTGCCTAAAGGATGGAAAAGTTTGCTGAGCTTTGTCCGATAACATCTCACTGAGTACGGAGGTGGGGCAGTATATTTTGTTTAGATATTTAGCATAGCTTTAAAAGTTCTGCCTGTGATGAACCCTAGGAACTTTTGCTCTTGTAAACGGCATCGCTGAAATGTAGCTACGGGACAGTGAAGCCGAAAAGTGAGCAAGAGATGGTGAATGTTTGCAGACATTTGCAACACCTACTCACTTTTACTGCAAGGGCCAACAAAAAAAAACAAATACTTTTACTCTCTCACCTTAAAAGGCTTGTGGCTTACTGTGTATACTTGAAGCAGTGTAGTAAAGGGGAGGGAGGGGGTGGGGGGGTGCAGACATTACTGGAGGACAGAATAAAAATATTCTGAAGTCACTGCCACAAGACGCTCTCGGCTGCATACTTGGTATTTAAACTTTAACAGAAGTTAAACATTTTGCGCCAAGACAGAAAAGTGTAATGAAGCTTTCATAACTTGATTCATTCAACTGGAGCATGAGGAAATAGCCCCAAACAATAGTCCTAATTGACGCTGTAGATATTTTGGTGTACAGGACATGAAAGGATGGCAGAGATGGAAAGTACTCACAGGACAGGGCTCCATGTTTATTAGCAAGTTCACAATTTCTCTTGATCACTGATATTAATCCGTTTTGTTGTGTTTTTCACTCAGTTCCCTTTTCTTTTCTGCTAAGTCACACTTAACGAGGTGAATCGAGACTTGACTTTTGAGTTGATTTTTAGTTCCGTCATGACCCAAAGAAGATGTCCTCCCTTGAGATATGTTCAATTTGTGAACTGTTACTTCACACCTGGCCTGGTTAACAATAGAGCGTCATAATGTTTTTTTTTGTTGTTTTTTTGAGTCATTATCACACTTGATTAGGTGTTGTGTTTTCACTCTGCTGCAGAGGAAGACGTTAGATCATTGTATGTAAGCTCAAGAAAGTTACTTCTACATGTTCGCACTGAAATAAAAAGACCATATTAATTATGTAAAATGCACAGTTCAGCCCGTGTCATCCTCGTGCCTGCTTTACTTTGTAGCTAAACTAATTATACACTGAGACAGCAGATGTTGATTGCGTTAACAGAAATGGTTCAGGCAAAGGTAAAACTCCCCTCTATGACATAATCTACCAGCTATTTTAGACAAATAACACATTATCTTTCATCTGTGCAACTGAGCGCATTATGTTGCTGTGAATGGCGCATGGCGTTAAGAAACACCTCACAGAGACGCCTGCTGTTGTTCAGAGGAGAATTTTCCTCCCCAGCAAGAGTCCTTGTCAAAGAATTACCATCTCTCCTGCCATGGGACTTTGTTATCACGCTCACTTCATATTCATAGACGGTCATTATTTTGTCTAATTTACAACTGTAACAATTACACCAGGGCCAGGGTGTGACTCAGTAAGTAGAGCAAGGTTCTCCACTAATCAGGAGGTCGCCAGTTCGATTTCCGGCCCCCTCAAGCCACCACAGAAGTGTCCTTCGGTAAGACCCAATAGGATGTGAATGTGACCTGTAGTGTAAAGCACATTGAGTGGTATATGCAGTCCATTTCCCATTTACCATTTACTTCAGTGGATTACCTATCCGGAGATACAGAGATTAAGATCTCTGCTCCGTTCTACCTGCGGCGCCGCAGTTCAAAGGTGCGACCCGTACCGCCATCCACTATCGTTTGGCAGTGCACGAAATTGGTCAACCTTTCAGAGTTTGTTTTGGAATTTGAAACCCTTTGGTATTCAAAACAGGAGAGCCCTATGACAGGGTGATAATTCCGGTAAATGTTTTATCGCAGTCCGCTTGACAGCCTCCTGTATCTGCCCGCTCGCTCTCCTTGTGTCTTTAGATTCCCTGACTTTGGTCCAGTTATTCAGAGAGAGAGAGAAAAAGAAGAAGAAGAAAAAAAGAAAGCCCTATTTTGTCCCCCCCCTCCTCCTTTTGTTATCACAAAGAGCAAACACATATTAAACATACACAAGGTGCAGAAGCGGCGATTGCTGTATCTGCTGTCCTACTGTGGGTGGCAGGGGACGATAACATAAGCCACGGATTCATTTACATAATTTTTTTTAATCATGTCAAGCCTGAATCATGGTCAGCTGGAAGCTGGGGAATATTCTTGAAAAGAGTGTGAATATTCTTGTGACATACTGTAGTGCTTTTTAACCAAATATGCTGAACAATATATTTTTATAATTGTCCCTGTTTTGTCATCTTTTACCAGTGGGATGCAAACTACTGAGTGTAAGCCAAGTGTTTGATGACATCTCTCTCATCCACACTGGGGCTGAAACTTGTCTCATATTTAAATATCTACTCTCTCTCTCCCCCCCTCTCTCTGTCTTTCTGTCTGTTCCTCTCTCAGTCTCTAAGTGAGTGGCTGCTCCATTGTACAGTGAGCAGGCAGGGGCGAGAGCCTATAGCACCTTAGTTATTAAAATAGGGGGCTGGAATGAGCCAATCTGTGCTTGTTTGCATCACAATCCCCCACACAGTGCTGATGTTATGTTAATGAACACTGTGGAGAAGGCTCGGCCCCAAAACTGTCCTCTCTCTTTCACAGCTGAAGGTGGGGAGAGGGCAGGGATTAGTGACACCGAAACTGCACAATTCTAATGATGCGGGCTGAAAATTCAAAGCAATTTAATGTGCGATTTTTGTTATGTTGCTGTGCATTACTATTAGACACAAATATATATATTATTATATATATAATATGGTGCTTGTGTGTCTTTATTGTAATACTCTCCTTTTTTTTTGAGAATATGTTTCATGTTATTGTGAACCTGAGCCCGATGTGTAAAGCATTCGCTTCTGAGCAGCAGCTAAATGCCTTTTAGACACTGTCTTGACATGTGTCTTTGAAAAAAAAGGCCAATATACCTTCATCAGGTTTAACAAGCACCATTACCTGTCAGGCCGGTGCTGAGTGAAGATTTAGGGCTGACAAGTGATTGCATGGAGGGAAGACGGCACCCACTTCCTTTGTCTGAGCTTCCTGACGAGAGACACAGTGCTATACCTTGTTTTAGGTTGACACACGCCGCTTCCCCTGTCTGACAAAAGGCATTCATGCCCTCCTTAAGATTGAAAATAGACACGGCAGCACTGGGATAGGAATGTGCTACAGTAGATCCACTCCACTGCTGAAATCATTTGTGTAATATTGCTTCTGCTGTGAGGGTAAGATCCTTTTTCACTGTTTTCTATTTCAGTGAGATTATGCCCTGTTTCTTATTTTTTTGTGGTTGGCGTTTGTCCTTCCTCTGAGCCACAGAAAGGTTAAAAGCCTCAATTAGACACTGAGCCAAGGTCGGGCCACATCATGCACCATGCCTCTCATGTGAAAGAATTAGCACCCTTCAAAAATCAAAATATCCACCGTTCTCTGGAAACGCAATCACCGCTTCCAGAGTAACTGCATTTCTAGGATCTTAAAGTAATTTAAGGAAGAAGTGTCTTTTCCTCAGCAGAGTGTGCGCACACAGAGAGACAGAGAGAGAGAGAGAAGGAGAGAGAAATATATTGCAGATGCTTGAGTCCAATGATGAGGTTAATCCAGGTAAAAGCTATTATTAAGCCACTGGTAAATATACCAGTCACAAAGGAGGAGATGTAGCTCAACAAGCAAAGCAAACAAAGAAAGAAAGAAAAGGATTTTGGAGCTTTTACACAATTGAGGTGTGGGTAGTGCAAAGCGGGCTATGACTCAATATCAGGATGGGTACATTGGAGGTAATTGAAGGATTTACACATCTTTCATTCAAAGGTAGATATAAAACAGCCCTCCCAATTTTTTGGTCCCAAGGATAATTGCTCACTTTCCCTTTTGTTTCTTAGATGAGCAAGGACATGGATAAATGGCTTATTTTCCTGCCCGCCCTCCTTCCATTTTAAATGTCTCACACAAGTCATCTTCTCCGTTACCTTCACCGTGTTTTGTGTTGCTGCCCACTACCTTAAAAATTAATCATCCTGTTTAATAACGCCTCACGATCACAGTGCATTATTGATGGGGAGGTTCTTAATAGAAGGGATGGGGTTTTTAACCATTCAGCTGCTCATTTTTTAAATCGGGGAGAGGGAGGGAGGGAGGGTCACAGAAGCTGCTTACTGGTGCATATCCGAGTAAATACAGCACATTGTTATCATAGACTAAAACCAGGCCCTGTGCATCCAAAAGGGCTCTGTCCCCCCCTTTTTTCCTCCTGCAAACAAACACGTTGTTTTTGATGAGTGGGGCAACACAAAAAATAAATAAAGTTACACAAGCGGCAGAACTCAGTAACAGCTTTTCAGCGAATGTGACCCCAATGAACAAATCTCTGACCTCCGCTGGTCATTTATTTGTTCACCATTGTTGGGTTTAAAGCAGGACAACACCAACGACTCTGAGGCACTTTTTTTTTTTTCACTTGACACCCCTGTAGCTGTGTGTTGCTGTGAATGTGCAGCTGTTCGCGTTTCTGTCCCGGCCGCTTGACTTTGCTGAGCCTCGCTGCATTGTATTATTTTTTGCATGAATGCAACAATGATGTACTCGTGCTGAAATTGAGAAGATGAGTTTGGGAGAGTGTCTGGGCCAACTGCCGAGCTCACTGTGTATAATCCCTGATTTGTTTTGACTAATTTAGCCATGGAAAACTGGATCACACAACAAATGTTTCCTTTATGGTGTCCTAATGTACTCTCAGAACAGAAAGTATTTATGTACACATGCTAATTGGAGCAGGTTTCTGGACAGGGGAGTATACACTACATATTGCATGCGCTCTCTGTATTCCAAGGTGAACCGTGCCGTGTCAAGGACTTATTGGACTTGATTGGCAGGTACTATCACCATGAGATACCCATATAATGGCAGGGCTCCCATTCCTGACCTTCCTATTTATCTTGCTGTATTAATGTCAGCCTATTAATTCGTAAGCGGAGGAACATTTGGCAAAGACACCGTTTAACGGCCCTGGCTGAATCATTCTTATCTCAACAGACCTGAAAGGAATAGTTTTGTGCTATCAGCAAGTGGAAATGACATTTTGAAATTTCATTCGAGATAATCCACTTCACTTCCCAGTAAAACATCAAAATTACAACTAAAAATGTATGGAACCCGCATTAAAACTTTGTTACCATGGCAAATCATCTGGTTATAATCCATGTGGACAGACAGGTGTAGGTATCTATCAGCTCTAATGGGATTTTTGTTGCATTGCTAAAGTGATTATGAGGCTATGGATTAAATATACAATCAGGCAGAGGGCAGTGTAGCACTCAGCGCCTAGGGGTACAGTTGAAAAATAACATGCAAGACCCAATAAAAAACATAAGCTACACAAATATTGATATTTTTGAATTGAGGAATATTCAGTGATAAACATGTAAATCTGCACCTGCAGTAGATCCTTTCTCCATCTCTTGAATTTGTTTTTTGACAGTGCTTCCATTTTTGTCTCCATAAATGTATTGATGAGGTAGAGTGTTCCAGGGTTCGGCTCGTGATTGCTTAATTTAGTAGCCATATGTCCTGACCAGTGGGGAGTACTCTAATCGATTAATTGAGTGGCTCATAAAAATGATGAATGGTGCAAACACTAAGAGCAATGAGCATGACAAGCACCACACTTATGTCACACACTCTGGCTTTTGCATGCACCGGCATTTTTCTGTAGAAGCGTGGCTTGCGTAAGAGCTAAGTAACGATTCGTTTCATGTAAACATTAAGAGTTGCAGATCCAAAAACAATTGTTTTGATGCACTCTCAAATGAAAATGTGCCTGGAATACTGTGTAACTACAAGGGATGTGGAAAAAATAGCCGTCCTAATCAGACATCTCTGGTCGCAAGAGAGTTCTGAAATGATATTTTATGCTAATGACTTTCTCGTAAAATGTTATATAACAGCTCAACAGAAGAGCTTCCTGTCCTCCCAACACAACCCACCCATGATTTGCTTTGTTTTCTCCTCATCCATCCAGTTCTCTATTCTTCCACCACATCACCCCCGCCTTCTACCACACCCCACCCCCTCAACCCACCCACCCAAAAAAGAAGAAGCCACGCTGTCCTGTTGAGCAGCACGTCCTGGTATTTCACTGGCTGAGCTCCTGTCAGGGTTGGGAGGCCTGTGTTTGGGGGGCACTCGCAGTCAAAGAGTGTTTGGTTGGGTGTCACTCAGCTTCCCTGGCCCGACGCTGCTCTCAATCATTCCCTCAACAGAGGGGTCAGCCCCCCTCCCCCCCTCCGCCCCATATTTGACTCAGTGGGGCTCCAGACTCATCCGATCGCCGGCCCAATCTCTCCCCTCTGGAGTGCGAATTTTCTGATTTACGCTTGCAAATTGTACATCTTCAGCAGTGTCAAAGCCGTAACGCCATCTCTTTTGGGAATATATTTCCTCCACAGCTGAGTCTGAGTGTTCTATAACTGAGCTCTGTGTCCCCAGGTATTTCAGTTTTCCCCCTCAAAGTGGGCAAAAGAAACATAGATAAGAGGAGTTGTATAGTATGTATGAATTCATGTATGAGGATGCTGTTGGGAAAAACCCAACAGAAACCAAATGTGTTCCCCCTCATTCAACATGTGGTGGTCTGTTGGATCGGATTTACATTTCAGTGAATCTCCGGGCCCATATTTCCCTTCCTTTGCATCCCTGTGATGTTCTGTGACAATTAACATCCCAACTCTTTCTTGAGGTTTGTTGAAAGCTCAGGGGCTAATTCAAGGGTCAAGCAAGACTTGCAAGCTGTCAGTCTTTTATTGTAACTGGAGCCCCCCTCCCCTCACCCAGGTTCTTTATTCTGGGTCCATCCCCACCCACCCCCCTCATTCTCCCAGACCTCGTTTAATAGAATGGCCCAACTCTTCTTCTATTCTCCTGTGGCCCTCTAACAGCCAGAGAGGGACAACCAGGAGCTTTGTCTGAGGAGCCCGGCATTCTTTCACATCTGCCTCTTGTTTTCAGACCCCCGCTGCATTCAAATTTCAAACTGTCCTTTTCAATCAACCCTCCTCCCCTCCCTTTTAATAACCCCTTTCCTCCAAGCTGCTAAGCCTTTTATTTTTCCTCCTAAAAAGACCAACTGAGTTTCTGCATTTCACAATTTTGTCACCGGGTTGTCAATTATAAAGCATTCTGTTGTGTTGCAAATATATCAAGTACACATATGTTTCAAGCCTTTGGGCCCATACCCCTGTGGCTTCTCCATTTCTCAGAGTACTTAAACATCTGCCTGCAATGACTTCATATTTAGCCAAAACAGTGTGATGCCTGTTGACATTTTAGCAATCTGTGCTTAACAATCACAGAACATCGCCATGATTGTGGTGTCTCATGCATTAAAACAGCCAAGTTGTCGTGATGATGATCTTCATCATCTTGTCTGTCCTCCTGTTTTAAATCGGCGAACCTACAACACAATAATGCGTTGTTGCTGACGCCGGAGCCTGTCCCGAGAGCACACCCAAGTCGAGGGCTGTTTTAGAAAACAGTCAAGGTATGATCACCGGCGGTTTCCGTTGCAAGAGGGGTTTGGTGGGGATGGGGAGGTGGGGGAAGAGACCCCCAGCTGAGAGGGGAGACCTGAGCGCGTTTAATGAGAGGAATGGTATTCAGGCGGTCTCTCTCCAGTCTGCGCCTTTGGTGTCTCAGCATGTTAAACACTCACAGCATGATACAAAATATATTAAAGTATAGGACTGTTATCATCGATTTACAGAACACCCATACCCATGTACTAGGGATCAGTATTCTGCATTTTTTTCATGGCAGGGGGTCTCAACTGCCTCGGAGGAAAAACTGTTTAAAGGCATCTTGTCTTTGTCTTCACATTCTGACAGAGGAAGTCTGTTGAGCGTGCTGCTTCCTTTTATACACTGAGCAATGATGACAGGGAAGCAAGAATAATCATATTGATTCAACACAGTTATCTCAGGCTGGGAATTATAATAGCTTTGGATTAATATAATGCTCTGCACTTATAACCAGCGTAAGGAAACACACCAGTTGTTTTAACAATCATGTAAAGACCCTAACCGGGCTATCTTACCCACGTCAATGTCATAAACAGAGCAGGCATAGGCATCAGTCTTTGAAATTGCACTTGGCACGTATATCCCGGAGTGTCTGTGTTTTGATTCTGTGCATGCGCCGCAGAGGTCACAGAGGGAACCAGATGGAAAGTGGGACTATATTTGATAAAAGAGTGACAAGGCTGGGGATGCTGGGAAAATAAAAACTCATCTTTTCTGAGTGACAGGGCAACAAATTTAATGCTACAACCAACACTTCGACCCTGTGCGAATCTGCCCTGTAAAAATCTGATGTTTAAAAACAATTAACACCAAAGAAATCACTTCATTATTCATAATATTATCTCTCTTCTCTTCGGATTACTTTCTTCTTGACATTCATTTATCCATCAAACACCAAAAGAAAAAAGAAAAAAAATGTTATTAGGCAACTTTGGTTTCATGTAAACACTTAAACAATGAATTTGCCGTTCATATCATTCATATCTACATGGAGCGGGTAAGCTCGGTGCTGGCTGCCATGTTTTTACGTTCAGTGGCAGCGTGACGGTAGGAAACCACGGAAACTCACCGGAGACACCGGAGTTGTCGGCTCAGGTCAAGGTGGCGTCTGTGAAAACTCACCGCGGTAACACAGTGAGGAGGAATGGAGCGTTACACTGATGCTGCATTCACCTGCAGTCGGGCAGACGGCCGTCGCTAACAAACCAGATGTCATTTTAGTCACAGAAGTCCAGAGAAAGCCGGTAAAACATGGGTCAGGTAAACAATATGACATGGCCGTTTCGTGCAGCGGCTGTCGTCCGTCTGCCGTCTGCCCAATTTCACGTGAATGCAGCATGAAAAATATGATTGAGTTCCTTGCGATATATACAACCGCAACGCTAGATGGGAGTAATTCCTACACAATGTACCTTTAAGGCAAACTGTTACTTCAATCTAAGTTTTCACAGTAAATTACTTTGTGCAGGACAATGTAATGGCTGAATAGGATTATCATCACTTAGATCTCAACACATGCAAATGTGCGTGTGTGTAATCTCAGTATTGTCTTTCGTAAGTGGACACAGGAGCAGAGCTTTGTGTACGGATGAGGATCCTTAAGCCTATATGCTCGCTGTACAGCTTTATTGTGGAGACAATCAGCTTACGGCCTCATTATACTGTATAGACCTGGAGTGGAGGCTGATAATACGTAGCCACTTGCCTGATAAATTTAATTGCTGCCACGTGTGCTGATCAGCTAAGAAACGAGGGTTAGGGGGTTTGTTGGAATCCAGTGTTTGGTCTCCGTGATCAACTTCCATTTGTCAAATCTCATGACTGCATATTATTCCATTGAAACTAAATACACTGTGGCTGCAGTACTCTGCTCCTGTTAACCTCTTTTAAATGGCTCTAGAATTAGAGGTCTCAGGTGAGGTGTAATGTCATACTAGATGAGCTGATTATGGCAGGCTTAATTATAACTTTGTTGGCTAATGTGTGCGCTCTGCATGTTTTCTCGGTGATGAATTATTACACTGTGAGTGTGAGTGAGAACTCAGACAAAATGGATCAAGGCTCCTCAGCCTGCGTATATTCTCCAGTGGAGGAGCCAGTCGAAGCTGCTCTCACTGTACATGACAAACAGAATTCCTCACTGTCTTTTCAGTTGAGTCCTCTTGTTAGCTGCTAGTATGAAGGATAACCTTCAGTCCCCTCGAATCTCCACGAACAATTGCAGGTGGCAGACAGTAAAAAAAAAGGAATGTTGTTTTTGAATGTGCCATATGAGAACGAGAAAAAAAACAGTTTCTAATGGGGTCCTGTGTGCCTTGTTGCCGGAGTGATGCCTTATCCCATGGTGAATGTGCTAATGGTTCATGGGAGTGAGAGGGCTGAGCTTAGCCCGGCAGTGTAAACACACAGACAAAAGGGAGCCGTGAGTAGTGTGAAACGCATGCCTGGGCGCGCAGGTAGGCATTAGGTTTCACCCTACACAGCTCCAGCACTGTATCCATGACAGGGAGGAGGCCATTTGCTTTTGTAGCGAAAGAGAGCAAAAACAAACATGCAAACAGACTAGTACTAGAGGGACAGGTATGGATGAGGTGGTGAGCCTGTGGTGGAGGTTTTTTTTTTAGTTTTGGAGAGATAAGGCTGTTTGTGGTCAGTCACACAGAGAAGTGACCATTTGCTCAGAGATGTTTGTTTATTTGCTTGTTTTTGTGGCCAGTGGTGGGAAGAGTCACAAAATGTGAGTCAGACAGAAGCACTGTTGCTTTTGAACTTCTGTAGAAGTGAAATGCCACTAGTTTGAAATGCCAGTCGAACAGCATAATGCAGCCAATTTAAAATGCATTCAAGTAAATGTGACTCAGCTACAGACATAGTTACATAATCCTTGTCACATTGTGTAACGTATAATATGCTTGGTGTTTACTTGGCCGTGTAGACTTTCTAAAAATAGCATTTGACCAAAGCAGACAGAGAGTATCTCCACTCTTACTATGAAACAAGAGTTTTTTCATTGATTAGTAAGGCAATAACCAAGCTAATGCAAACCAATATAGCGAGATAGAAACCTTTTTGGCTAATGTTCACCACGCTATTACCATGGATGATTTTACCATTTAATGTTACTGTCTAGTCATTTAACATTTCTGCCTTGTGGGTATAAAGTGTTGATGCTGCGAGAGTTTACAGTTGGTCTGTCTCCGAGGCAGCTCGTCTGGATATTCAGCAGGATCTCATTCCCATGTCTGCATTTGAAAGTTTAGTCTGGTGGGAGTTTTTTTTTCCTTTTTCTTTCTTGCACTTAGAGAATTGTGGAAATGGAAAGTCTCAACACATGGTGGTGTTACTGCTATCAAGCACCATCCTTTTTAAAATACTGTGGGACAATAAAAATCTGATGGAAGAGTAAACATTGAAATGCGCTGAGAGGTATGAGTATATTTCATGCCATAGGTGCAGAAAATATCATTTGACACGCATTTACAAGGTTAGCATCACTTGTTATGGGTCACGAGGAGTTGGACAGGGCAGGCCTTATGCGTTTCATGACAGCTCTGGTCCCTCCCCAACCCCCTCCTCCCAGCCAGTGAAATGGTTAGCATTCAGCTGCCATTAAGGGATTTCCCCTCTCAGGATTATTGACCTTCTGGGCTTATTTTAGTGGCTTGCGTGGGTTTGTAGCATTTCACAGCTTAAGGTTTGTCACATATCTGCAGTGGAATGTATGTGCAGCATCAAGTGTTTTGTGATACAAAAAAAAGAAAAAGTGTGACGGGGTGAATTCCTGTGTGAAATCACATGGGGACAGAGTTCACGCAAGGAATACATTTCAGCCTTGAACTGAGCGTCTTTCTCTTCTGTTCTCTGCAGGTGAGAAGATCAATGATGAGCATCTCTGAGACCAGTTGGCGTGGACTTCTTTAATCAGAGCCTTTTTAGTCACTACACAAACCTGCCGCCAGCCATCAACACCAGGTGCCATGGCATGCTCCCTGCGGAAACTACACACCTTCTGCTGGTTTCTCATCACGCTAGCCCAAGTGCACTCCACAGAGGGTAAGTACATATGAAGCAGTCGTCTTTGTTTTATGTCAAAGCTCGTTTTGTTCTCATGCCAGTGTTTTTATGGCATCTTTTGAATGAGTATTGTTTCTGGCTCAATTGCAGCCAGTGCCAACAATTGTATTTTTTTTATTTATTTCTTTTTTTCACTGTTGTCTTACTTAGGAATATAACATGAGCAGTGAAATTGTGTCTCAAGCCAGAGCTGCTCCTCTGAGTGCAGGCAATGCTTGTGTAAGTAATGCAGCTCTGAGGACAGTGGGCACAGGCGGATGGGGGATAATCTTGAGTGGTTTCATTAGTTGGTAAATTGTGATTTGTCTGAGATTTTCTGCTTGAAAGCGTCAGTTGCTCCCAGTGGCATCAGAGCTGGATCCATTTGTAAATTCCTCGCTAAAATGTTCTGTCTCATGGCAGGCACACACAGATTTCACACCTCGAAAAGTATAAAGCTTGAATGTGTTTTAATCATAGTGTATTTAGCTTTCATTAAATCAGTCTCAGCTGTATTGTAATTGCAAGATTTATGCATCCAAACCATATCTCATAAACTGTATCCTGTACACATTAGTGTTTAATCAAAAGAATAGTGGTACATTACTTGGTTGTTTGATGATTGGATTTAGAAGAACCCAAAGTTGGCATCTACTCAGTGCAATATATCAGAAGAGCCATTACAGATTTGTTTCACTGCTGCCAACTGTTGAAGCTCTGGCCAACTGTTCACTATACCTGCGTTATTGATTTTTTAAAAACTCAATAATGCAAGATTATTGATTCAAGTTTGGAAAGTAATGATTTCTCAAGCTGCTTAATTTACACACTCGCAAGTTGTACTGGCACGATATATGTAGTCATGTGTGTCTCTCATGTATCATCTGTCTTGCACTTGATCCTTGAAATAAGACATGTGAAATTTGAGCTGTGTGTTCTCTATAGTCTTCAGTGGATTTAAGAAGCACATAGAGTGGTAGAAAACATTTAAAAGTGGATGTCTATAATCAGACTTTTCCATATACTCTATGTCAGCACTCACATATTGTTGAGACCACATTCAAACAGTTTGAAGTACCTGAGTGTATATAATCATACCTATTTAGGGGGAAGGAAAATAGTTTCTGTCTCATGTTGATTTCACCAGAAACTCCACAGAACTCAGCAGGCTATTTGTACGGTGGGAAGCCAGTGTGGGATCTTGACGCTACACCATCACAACTCCTAGTGGTTAATCAAGGCACATCTACCAAAGGGGATGTGCTAGGATAGGATGGACTTTGGTACATTGTATCAGACACTTTGCTGATAGATGGTGACAAATAGCAGTGTAAACCCTCCCCCAGGCAAACAGGACAGCAAGCAGTGACTGTAGCACGGTACTGACTCTCGACATACCCGCCTCAAATGAGTCAACACAACAAAGGAGCCATGCCATTTATTGATCGCATTTGTCATTCACCTTTCCTTCTTGTTGCACCCCCTCTCCACCACCACACATTTCCCATCTCAGCTGCAGAGATCAGCCCAGAAACAGTTCATTACAAACAATATCCCCAAGTAAACATGCTTCATTAAACTGCGTCTACCCCTAATATCTTTTTAATGCATTTTTATAATTGAATTAAATGGGTTAGTGGAATGCTGTAAATAGTTTAAAGTTAGTTTTTTTGCCCTTGTTTTTTTGTGGTTGAAGGAGGAGATGTGTGCACAACCCAAGGACTAATGCTGTAGCTCTGGGGGATTGTGTTCCTCTATGACATCCTTCCATACAATAAGATTCATCCTACACATTTGACTCCATCAGTACAACTCACGTCTGCAACTATACATTTCTGTGATCTGCATTTGCTCAGCTGCCTCACTGCCATTCCAAGCCTTTCATCCCCCATTTTCCTTATTTTCTCCACATCTTAACCCTGAGAAATTGCTTGTATGCATCCACAACCCCAGCAGCCCAGTCACTGACATTAGTCTCTGAAACTGATTTGCCTTATTATTTTAATTATGTCGTGTATATATGGCACAATAATTTTATATATATATCAAAGGAGCCCTGAGGGCTAGAGCTTCTCAACCTAATGATATGGAATTAGTCTCTGCTGTGTTTTATTACGGTCAGCACAGAAAATAAAATGAGAATCCAGCACTATGGTGATATCATTTTCTCTCTCCGTTCTACTTATGAACAGCTTCATCCTCTTAGTCGAGTATATTGTTCTGAGTCATGGTACAACTTTGATAACTATAATCATTATTTTGTTATAATAGAGACAGTTTTATACACTGTGATTGTCTGAATATGTTGGATCATTTAAACCACCGCTTATACAGTAAGCCCACAAGGGCCTTATTATTGCATAGATACCATTATGAATATCAACATTAAGAAAGACTTAAAGGGTCGCCACATGCAGTTTCTACCATTTAGTCACCTCACAAATATTAGACATCAAAATTACGGGAAGTACTACTTCAGTTTCCAAAGTCTGGAACAATAACCCCGGTGATGCCATCAGGGGTTATCTGGGTTCGGGATAGGGACTATTTCTATTAAATAGATTACAAACTGAGTGCATGTGAAAGAAGTATCTAATGAAAGACTTTATTAAGTTGTGTTTTGGTTGAGGTAGATTTCAATGCCTCCGGACCTTGATCCATACTCGGGGATAAAAGTAATCATATCTCTCGTAGTCTCTGCTGCTTTGACCCCCATCACTTTTTCAAAAATCTCTTTTTCACATAAATTTCCCCAAATTATGGATTGCTAGAGTAGCGTTTTAGGTCGATATCATGTCTAGATGTGTATTAGATTCACGCACCACAAGTTAAATTGAGTCTCAAACCTGTTTTGTTATTAGTGCTCGGTGAGAGTTATATGTTTTCATTCAACAAACCAACTTTGGAAATGGTTCAGTGTGCAATGAGCAAAGCAATGAGCTGGGTTCTGATCAATGCTCCAAATGCAACATTTATTCATTGAGTCATTTCTAATCCAGATGACCATTTTGAAGTAGAGAGTAAATGTTGCTAAGGTAGGTCATGAAGAAGCAGACATCTCTGCCTATCACTTTAATCAGTATCCTTTACTTTGATCTGCTTTGATATTGTTTTACGTTGATGCAAGTTTGCCCTCTGGCATTTGGAGTGATCTTCTTTGAAGCAGCCGGTTTATTTCCTTTTGTCATACTGGTGTCCTCTGTGGATGTCACCATAGCAACCCAGCAGGAATGAGGTGAAGGTGTAATTCATAAAGTAATACAGTATATATATATATATTTTTTTTTTTTCTGCAAAATTTTAAAAACAGTGATGATTTCCCCCTGCAACACATGATTAAATTGGTTCACATGTCTTCCAAAATAATTTAGTCAAGTCTGGTGGGGTTGAAAGGATTTGTCTGTATCAGCGACAGAATAACAATTCACACCTAGCTCAGCTATGCGCGCTCTTCAAAGGCTTTTCCCGAAGATTGTTAGAATTATGGCGAGGCAGAATTAGGGAGCGGAGCAAGGATTCTGTGTCAAGAGGTAGGCGAGGCAGACATGGTACAAAGAACACATCAGTAGAACATGTCTGTGTTGCCTTTCTCTGTTGTTTATCAGATGTTGATGCATCTGCCCTTATTGTGTTTGTCTTAACTGTTTTGAAGTCGATGACTAAATAATATGACCTGCTGATAAGTGAAGCCTCTATTATTTAGTTGAGGCTTTTTAGAAACAATTTATTTTTCTTCCCAATCATGTTGCATTTGTGGTTTTTTACAATATGCCAAATATCAATCTACAAAAGTAAATAAAAGCAAACAAGTGTAAAGTACTGCAAGGTGATTTTATGGAACAATGATTCAAATGCAGTTGTTCTCTCCAGATTGCATGATGTTATTGCATTACTGAAGACAGGGGCCTGTGCTGCTTCTTTCCGCGAGGTGAAGGGTAGATAAAGAGTTTGCCATGATATAAAAGCCGTGTTACAGTGGCAGAACTTGTTTGAACAAGCCTTATACAGAGAATTTCTGTTCCCACCGTGCACCCTGAAACCACACTATTGTTTCTGCTCAAAGCTTTAAATGTTTGAAGCACTTGAGATTTCTCAAGGGCAACAGGGAAGGGCACCTTTAAAAGTCCTCTTTTTGTACAATGTGAGAAGAAAAAAGAGGAGACTTAAAGCCTTCATCTCAAAGTGAATGGAATGAAATAGACAATCAAGGTGTTCTGAAATGTAATTACTGCAAGTAAAAGCCCAGAGCTTAATGTGAGCCAGAACTTGCAAGAACAGAATGGAGAAACCCCCTAGTGCAGTGCCTCCACCACCTATTTGTTCTGGTTGGCCCTCTCGTAACCAACAAAGCATATTTATAGACTTCCATAAAGATGAGCCATTCATACCACTTTCTTCTCCTGACCTGCCCTGATGCCTTACCTTGCTATATTAGGGACAGCTTGATAGTTGCTATGGAAAGCAGGTTAGTATCTGGCAGGTAAATTCAATCAGGTAAAGTAAATCCAGATATCATAAGCCTATTCTTCAGAGGCAAAGACAGTGTGTCTGTGTTTACTGATAATCTGCTTTTCATTCTCTCCACCAGGGCTTTCTCTCTCACTCGCGTCGCTTGTGCGTTTTATCTTAAAAAAAGAAAACTCAAAATACTGTCTGTCAAGTAAGCATTTGTGGAACCATGGGCAGTAGGCCTGTTCTTTTGAAGTACTAATTTGTGCCAGACTTGTGTCCATGGAAAAAGAATAGTACCCCATTGCGTCGCCACACTCCCATTCCCTGACCACTTAATTTGGTATTTAACATACTTTGAAAAGGTTGGCCCGTAGCTGATTTGTTTAAAAAAAAACAATTATTTCTTAGGTAATTATTTTATGAAATGGTTATTTGCCTATTAATTTTACTGCTTCCAATTTACCGCACACTGGAAACAGCACCACGCCAGTTAAGGCCAATTGGGTGATTTTTTTCCCTTTGTCTCATGTGTCTTTAGTAAACAACTTCTGTTGGTTTTTTCTTTCCATCTCCTGCTTGATGTCATCGTGGTTGTTTGCAGCAGACTGTGGAATCTGGCTTCCCGTGGAGCCAGGCAGGCGTGGGGCCTGTGTACGAAGGCCCACCGTGCTGTCATGTCTCTTTCATCGCCAGCCAGGCTTGGCCAATAAGGAGATAAGGAGACAATGACTAGGAGAGCAAGCAGTGGCAAGGTGTAACCACAGCCCCTGGGTCTCCTCCCCGCTGAGCACTTCAAATCCTCATTAGGATTTTCAGCAAAGGAAGGAGGGATTTTCTGGATTAGGGCTTTGTCACAGCTGGCTCCAGGTTGGTGTTTGTCATGCAGGAGCATGGCGGGGCACTGACATCTTGCCACTCATCTCCGCTCCCACCCAAACACAAACCCTTCGTTCACCTGGCTATACTGAGGCAGTAAATAGATGTTCCACTAACCCCAAAATGTATGAAACTCATAGTTGTTAACTCGCTGCCCTTGCTAAAGGTTTTTAATGCCATGCCAGTGGCCTGTGCTGGTGTCTGTGGGTTTGGGCTGCTGCATCAGCATTCTTCTTAATGGTTATTTATGCCGAGATAACCTTGGGAAGCATCATTAGTTTGTTGTTTGCTGTCGCCATTCATAACTCACGCTGAGATCTCGGCCATGACACCGATGCGGCAGTTCAGGCAGGCGACACGATGCCTTTGTTTAACTCTAGTTGCTCTCCTCCATGTGTCAGTCATGGCAGGAGACTGTAAACTGTATTTTATTTAGTGATTTATCCCTGAACATCTTACTTCTTTAAAGGTTTTCCAAACTCAGTTTTTCCTATAAAACCTGAGCAAAGTGTTTTCTTTTTTTCTCTTTTTGCCAACATGTAGCTGTTTGTCAAATTAAGTCGTGAGTCTTCTGGACTGCATGCACAAAACAGCAAGACTGTGTTTCTCGACATGTGGTTCAACCTCTAACATGGCCCTTAATTGGGTTTCAGACTTGTCTAGGAGAGTGGTTCAGCGTGACAGAGCCTCAGACTTAGTGTGAAACCTACCTTCTCCCATCATTCTTGGTGCTGATCTTTGTGGATAATGGGCATTCACACGGGTCCCATGAGGCTCCGGCTGGGTGGGATCTCAGGCACCCTAGATTAGTCATCTACCCACATGTCCCTATCTGACTTGTATTTTACCGTCATGCTTTGTCTCACTTTGTTCTTGGTCTGGCCGTATCGTGTGGGTCCCTAACAAGTATATCCCAAACAATCTACAAAACATGTTCTGATAACCCATAGAGTCTCCTCTCTGAATCCCAAACACGGGAAAACAAATGCGACTTATCAATCTCTAGTGCAGTAGCCTATAACCAAAGACCTATTATTCATGGAGCATTTATTGTTGTGTGCTTTTGTTGGTTGTCTCTGATCTGGCTGTGGCAGATGTGACTAGCAGTATGTGGGCATCTTTGTATAAGCAGGATTCAATTTGTCAGAGATATGCCTCCATTATAAGAGTTGTGTTTTTGTTTGCTTCTTTGTTTTATATTGTTGTGGTGTCGTAAAGAAAAAGTTGCTTTACTGCGGCATGGCTTCAGGGTTTGATTTTACAGGTTCTGGTGTGTGTGTGTATATATATATATATATGTATATGTGTGTATATATTATTTATATATACAGTATATATGTATACTATATACATTCACACACACTGTGCCATATTTATACAGCAAAAAAAAGGCACCTGTATGTGTTTAAAAATCACCCACAGCCACCCTTGTGTTAACAGAAATAGCGCAGGCTTTAGGTCTTTAATATTTTTATGTTGCTAGAGCCTGTGTAGTGGACATCAAGGACTGCAGCCAGACCTCACGCAAGGACTGCTGATGAAGTGCTGTCTGGAAGGGCGGATGAGGAGAATGTTTTTGATTATCCAGTGTAGATGGTATTTCAAACAGGAACCAGCATGTACACCTTGCGCCAGACAAATGAATCAGCTCAGCAGGTCAAAGGACAAATGTAGCTTGGTTTCCTGTTTGCTACTGTAATTCTGTGTAATTTTAAGGTGATTAGACTGCAGCGTTTAGGTCACATGGAGTGCAGCATTGCAATATTTAACGTACACGGGACTGAGCTTTTTTCTTTCTGCGAGCAGGACTCTGTTGTGAATGAACTGGCACGGTGCATGCTGTGCAGTTTTGCTTCGTAGAGTGAATTACATGTATTTTTCAGCGTGAGCAATTAAGTCCCTCTGCACCTTCTGATTTGAGCAGTAAGAGCAACATAGAAATGAATGCAGTGAAGTGGTCCCAGGAGAACTGCCATTTATGATACCACTGACTCCCCGCCTGTGAGCTTTCCATTCCATGTCAGCTGAAATAAGTAATGTAAACAACAACAATCTCCAGGTGTTCAAGAGGTATGTAATCACATTTTCATTGTGAGGACAGTGTTGAAAGGCACGTTCACTGAAGCACAGGGATGTGTGGTTAGGGTTTGGATGCCATGCAATGAAAACCGAATGCAGAACATGTAATGACATATTCTGTTATGAGAACATAATATATCCAAAGGCTTATGATTTCACACACTTCTCAGTTCACGCTCAAGTCAGATGCAAAATATTCCTGCTTGCCCTTAGTGGAATCTCTTTCTCTTTGTCCTCTTGCTTTCAGTCCTGATTTAGAGCAGCTATAAATCCTGAAGAGGCTCCTGTAAACGAGGGGTGGTGAAACTACGCCCATAAATATAAAGGATTTAGAACCAGAGCCCTTTGAAGGAACTCTGAGTGGCCATTTATGAAGCTTGTTAACTCAGAGTTTCACTGGCACATCCAGTATTTCCCGCTTTTGTTCAAAGTTTTCTTTATAGTTAAGCTTGTCTGAAACCTGCTTGACGACTAATGACCGGTCGCTAAAATATGTGGCCAGCCAATAACAAAGTTGTTTTAGCCCATTGACCCATTTTTATAGGTTATCATATAGAGTCGGGACGTGTGTAGTTCACTCAAAGTCAAACAGAACACGTCAGCTCAGGCCATTTGTTTCCTGCTAGAGCACCACAACTTGACCCCATGTGACTTAGCTTTTGACCTTGTGAGTCATAATGACCCGGAGTGCGTCCGTTTGTCAAGGGTTTGGGCCTCGGCTCTTAAAGCCCCACTCAAGTAAATGATGGGCCGGAGAAAATAGTCATCAAAGACGGATTTCCCCTGTGGAAATGTAACAAATCAATATCAAATGAAGCGAGTCACGTTGAATCCACCCCTCTTAGAATAAGTGTGCTTCTTTCAAAATACTGATTCAGTTCAGCCGGACCGTTGCCTTAACAGTTGCTCTTGTACCCTAATTTCCATCACACACATGCCCCCCCTACACATGTCCCCAAATTATTTTTAAATAGTCAACACACAATAATTAAGGCAGATAAGCATGAGAGACATCTGATAAATCCTTAAATGAGAACTTCAAAGTGCCCCTGCTGTGACAGAGTGACGGCTGGAAACAGATGGAGGAGTGACAATGTTAGGAAGCAGGCTTTGTCTGTGGACTTGATTCAAATGAGGTTAATCCAAATCTGAAAGTTTCTAATAAAAATGTTGGGGAGGGGAGGCTCTTTTGAATGTTATAACAATCGGCTCACTAGAGGGAAAAAAATACATATGAGATGGAAGGTCATCAAGATAATATTCAGCCTCTGGATTATAATGAATAGCAGCCAATAAATCCTTGATAAATTGAAATAAGAGTAAAATTCAATTTCAGCTTGGCCAGCTTTCTCTTCAAGTGTTGTGAGATGGAATCCTTGAACCAGAGGAAATCTAACACTACCAATCCTTTGCTTTAAAAGAAAGAAGAAAAAAGAAACCTCATCCAAATAAATAAATACTATTATTTCCCTATTTGTCAGATAAGTACCCAGTAGGTGCAGAATGTTTGTGTAACCCTGAGTGAATCCAGAGGCGGGAGACAGAGGCCTGTGCAACTGAGTAAAATAGCATTATGTCACATAACAGTCCACCTAACCTAGAGGGCGGCAGGACTGTGGTCTAGTTTGAATAAGAATTCAGTTGGAGCAGCAGTCGTGTCATCAGGGCATGACTACCAGGTTGGTCAGGGAATTTAAATGCCGGGTGGGGGTCAGTTTGAAGCGCTGGCTGAATAATGTGGCACAAATGCATGCACATGAGAGCCGAGTCTCGGGGAGAGGAACCACTGCTGTGGTCTGCTTGAAGAAGTGCACTTTGGGAATGCAAACCAAGCAGATGGACTCTTCTCATTTGTGTGTACTGCCACTGGTGACCCATTGGGAAATGCTTCCTTATTGAATCGCAGAGCATCAAACGCTTCATTGGAGCAGAGAAGCAAGTCTGGGCTACCCAATGTATCCATGTTTTTTTTCTCCATCATTTGTAATGGAAACTGTGGAAATGATACACACCAGACACATAGCAAATTCAGTCTAGAAGGCCTTTTGCAAATAAAATAAAATAAAAAATAGGATCCACCTCCTTATCTCATATAGAGTCTGAAGCATTATGTATCATCGGAAATATTGTAGCTGATAAGGGCTTAGTAATAAGGTCCAAAGAGCTTGCTGTCGCTGAAAGGCACCATCACTCAGGGATGCCCTATATCACTTCTCTTTGGGGATGACCCATGGGATCAGCTCATTCCTAATCAAACAAACTATATTTTAAGTGGAGTGAGTTCACTTTAAATTTGCACAATTTAGGATGTCAAGTTAAATTGCAATTTGCACAGCACTTGCCTCATCATTCATTTCTGAATTTAGTCATGGTTTAAGGGACATTTACTTCCTGGATTCTCCAAAAGTGCACTGAATTTATCTCAATGTTGTCTCGATAAAATGGTCAAAAAGTCTATATCTATCTTTGACAATCTTAAATGTATTATAAGACTCGAATTTATCCATGACCATCTGTTAAGAACCATGAGACAAAATTTATTCTTTGATGGTCATCGCAGTCATTTCATTACCGCAAGATGTCCTTGCTTTTTTGTGTGACCTAAAAAGCACTCCCTCTTCTCTTTTGCACACACATACACACTGACACACGCACACCGCCTGGCCCCAGGGCTATCCGATATTAGACAGTGAGATGACATTGTGTGCTTGTGCGAGTGCAGTCAGCCGACATGTGCAGATGATGTGAAGTCAATAATGCATTATGAAAAAAGGGGATTTATGACCTTGATGAGCCCCATAGAGCTTAATTAGGCCTAAAGGTTGATTTACATACAAGAGTACATGGAATCTGATGAGGCTCTGTTTTCCTGCCGGCGCACTGCATTTTGATTTTTTCTGCCGTCAGCACTTGATGCCTCGTATCCATTCAAATTCTTCCGGATTAGAGAGAATAAAAGAGAAAAAAAAGAGAAACATAAACCTTACTTGGCTACTGGTCTCTCCAAGTGTCCATGTTTTGTCTGAACACAGTAAAATCATCAAGTGCTAAGCTACAGGATCAAATTTCTTAGCATTCCCTGTGCTGGCTTATGTGTCTACAAGTGATGGTTAGAGATGAGGAAGAGAATAATTGTAAAAGAAAAAAGTCTCTGACTGGGTGAATTTCTGTTTAAAGAAGCCCACTTTAACACCAAAAGCAAAGGGAGAAAAAATTGCAGTCTTTTTTTTCTCCATGGTATCTATTCAGAGAGAAATGACAAGATCTTTTTCAGAGTCATGTACCTATATCAAAGATGCTCCTGATAGCCCCCCTGCTGTTGCTATGGAAGTAGCAGAGATGTAAATGAACTGGAGTGAATTGGATGGTGGAGAATACAAATGAGGTTGGAATGCTCGTTCCCCTGCTGCTCTTTGCCTCTGCCTCTTCCTCTCCCAATATCTTTCTCTGTTCCTGTCTTCGTCTCTCCGCACAAGTACATTTCAAAGACTCAACATTAACCAGTATTCCACATATTTTGACACTGCATGAAGTGATATGGGATTTGCTTCTTCTTGTGTTTTTTTTTAGAAGATTTCCTTTTCTTTTAAAAATGGCTTCAAATGTGTTTTACTTTTTAAAATATATTTTTTAAGAAAGACCACTATGGGTATGTGTGAATCCCATTTTTTCCCCCTCCTTTATGGCTTTATGAGAGTCTTGCCGATGGATGAAATAAAGACAGAAGAAAAATCAATGTGTTTCTCCTAAAGAATGACTCACTGATGAACTGTGATATAAATATGAGCTAAGATGTTGTGTCTATGTATTCTCTGCCACATAAGTCATAGTTTGTCAGTTGTCAGGGCATTTAATAATGTACAGATGTTAGGGGCTGAATTACAGAGCAGAAAAAACCTCTGCATAAGTGACTGTCGTTTGCTGTTAGCCATGCCCAAAAATGACATCAGCTTTCAACACACAAAGCGGAAAAAAAATAGAAACAGTCTTGAGTTAAAGTTAATGTTAAGAAATTCAGAGGAACGTTAAAATCTGTCAAACCAGTGGTGTAATTCTTTTTTACAATGGCCACACAGAGTCAGCAGTCTACCTCATACCCTGCTGTTTGCAGGATATATGCAATATTTTCTTTTTTCTCCCCTGTGTGGACCTGACTTCTTAAGAATACATGCTGTTGTAAAGGATATCTCTGGATTATAGAATCAGCACTGTGGGAAGAGTCTTGACTTAAAGGTTTCTTTTCCTTCACAGACTTCCTTTGCTTGTACCGTGGGGAGGGAGTAGGTGGGGTGGCAAAGGGGTGGGGTGGGAGAACCTGGAGGACTCAAGCTGTGTTTCCTGTGTCTCCGAGCTAATGCTATAGGCCACACTTTTCTTTCACCCCGAAATCCCCCCAGCAAGCGACCTTGTCGGCTCAGGAGTGCAGAATAATGGCAGCGCCGAGCCGAGATGCTAGCTCATTTACAAGCAGCTGTTTAGCTCCCATCAGAACAGCGAGGAAAATCAAAGGGCTGCGTTAACGGTAGATGACAAGCGTCAGGAGCGTCCCCGTCACACTTCTCATTGGCTCTCGACAGAAAAATTATCTGGTTTCACATCAAAATAATCTGGAGACCTCTTTTGTGCTCTGGCCACAATGATGGCAGAGTGAGTGGCTGAATAGGCCTTTTGATCAGCCTCTGCTTCTCCCCTGGACTAACTCTGGAAGCATGTGTAACTCATGGGTCATTTTAATATGAAAACCAGTTACTGAATGCGAGATAGCCCTGATGAAAAGCAGAATAGTTTCTCTCGAAGTTATGCTACACAATCAGTGCTGAGCAATAGTGTGATGATTTTGCTTAATTGAGACAGACTCTGCTTTGTTGCCCTTACTTAAATGTATGACTCGTACAGAGGCTGCATTTAACTGTGTACATGTCCTTCATATCTATGTCCCTTTGATTGATCATGGTATAGTGTGGCTTCATGGGACTGCATGGTAGACTGTGCCTACATGGCTGAAGATCCTAATGACTCCTCGTTTCTGTGAAATAGGAAGACATCTTGTTTATTACCTCTGCTTCAGTGGCAATCATATCCTACCAGATGGTCACTTTCCAATTGATTTGGCTCATCAGTGGAAAAAAAAAAAAAAAATTGAATTAAAACATTACAGCACCAAGGAGACGGTACATAATGAGTCCCCTTTACATTTCTCACAGTTCTTCAGCTGCTGATTCTGTAAGGGCCTGATGTCATCACAAAGGTTACACATGGTAGTAAATGCCAGCCTGGGAAGCTTTAAATAGAGTGTCCTCATAGGTGTAATAAAGTGCTATAACCCATGGAAATAGAGGTCCTGTGCACCAATCAAAATCAATTACTGGCGTGTGATAGCAACATGTACGATAGGCACATGTCAAAAGGTTGAGTGACTGTATATTTTATTCAGTAGGCAAAACACAAAACTACTCAAGTTTTAATTTACGCTCATTGGTTGTAAAGTATACCGTGTTTCCGAGGCTCACAATCTGATTTCAGTCTGTAGAAAGAAAGAGGGGGAGCCCCAAAGGTACGCTTTGCCTTTGTACAATGGCACTGATCACCGCTCAGTTCGATGCTTGCCACATAGCTGATGAAGAGGAATTGAAATGCTTTGCTAGTGGTGGGGGCGGATGGGTGGGTGACCAGAATGGCTGATGAGGTAGAGTGTCAACAAGGCCATGATAAGGATCTGACCAGTAATGTCTCTGCTGCACCATGTTGCCATGGTCACCGGATTGAGCTTTCCACATGAGATTTTGATGCCGACAGCTGTGGCCGGAGGCATCATGTTTTCAGGTTGTCCATCTGTCCGGCACATTCTCCTAAACTTGATCTCTCTCAGAGACACTTGGAGGTAATTTCTGGACAAAATGTCCACTTGGATGCAAGGATGAAGTGATAACAGTTTTGTTGTCAAATATTAAAGGTCAAGATCACTTTGACCTCGCAAAACAGGGGTTTTGGCTATATAACTCAAGGAGTCAAACACTAATTATGACAACATTTACACATATACACAAATATCTATCTCGGTTAGGTTGATGAAGTGATGATTTTTACATTAAAAAGGTCAAAGGTTAATTTTGCTGTGACATAGTGTTTGCAAAAGCACCACTGACCATTAGGGGAGATTGTGTCCATTTGTCACATTTGGTCAGATACTTCATTGGTGTCACAAATCTTGTTGTGGTTGTACTGTATAGATCCTCTGTGCTGCCAGGTTGAAGATGCGTGTGTGTGTGTGTGTGTGTGTGTGTGTGTGTGTGTGTGTGTGTGAGGCTTTTTGCAGCAACAACCATATTTGAAGCATCATCTAACTGTCATGACTACTAAACCATTACTTATGGGTATTACTATTATTTTCTGCATAACAGTTAACAGTATATGCAGCTTTTCCTGCACGGTCTCCTTCCTATATGCTACATACAGTATATTTAATGTGTCAGGATAGTGGATGTAAACTGAAAACTGACTGGTTTGGCAGCGGCTTACAACTGTGAGGTGGGAATTCTAGCTGACTATTCCTTGATCCTTCACTGTTGTGCCGTTTAATTAGTGCGGAGAATGTAAACCGCCTCCCTTTTGGTGTTTGATAGGCATCTCTCTTTCCAGGGTTTGGATGCAACTATCACACAGTGAAAGTACATCAAAGCTAGAAGAATAACATCTTATACTTTGAGGAGGTGTCTGAACTGCGTGCTACCTGTGAAGAGGACAGGGCTGAATTTCCCCTTTGAATGTGAACAGTGTCTGTGTGACAACCTGAAAAAAAAAGAGAAAAATTCCACTCAGCTGCAGTCATGCAGCTCTGTTTTTGCACCTATGCACCAATGGTTAGCGCTATGTGTGGCGCCATTTTGGTAGCTCAGCAGCCTCTTCCTGAAAGCTCTAAGTACAAAGGCCGTCAAAACACAATATAGCAACAGGTCCTTTCTGCTGCTCCAGTGAACTGCTGAGTTAATTCAAGGTGTAATTTTAGAAGAAAAAGCTCAAAATAAAGGGAGAAAAGAGAAGTAAATATCTTAAGATTCATTCTATATTGCCATTGATATTCTTAGCATGGTTTACTATGGAAAATAAATAATTTTCATATCATGCATTCTCTGAATAATTATGCTAATGACCCCTTGAGCAAAATAATGATTACCTTTCTGCCTCATTTGAATAATGAAATTATTTAGTTAAGTGGGACAGTAGGCATTGGATTTTGTTTATGTTGGATTCACTGTGATCGTATTATTCTCTTGTAATTGCAGTGCATTGTCGTGGCAGAGCATGATCGATGGTGTTTTGGTGTCTTCATATTATGTGTATGAATATAGAGAAAGAGGATTTGTTTGAAGTAAACCCTCCATTATACAGTTTAAAAGAACTTCACGAGTATATAAGATGGAGATTTTGAGATAAGTGCATGTGTATGTGTGTTTTTAGCACGTTTCAACTACTGGATATTTCCATATATTGAAGCTGTTGCTGCGAGTGTTGCGGGTCACACCAGAGTGTGAAATCTGCTGTTTCAAAAACAGATATTCTGTGAAAGTTAATTCTCCTCTGAGCCACTATCACTAAATTCTACATTATGAAACACATCAGAAAACCAATGACTTTACCATAGACCTTGAAATAGAGACCACACATCTCATGCATTGCATTGAAATTTGTTTTCCTGGACTACTGGGTGTCCCCCCTATTGATTTGTACGTGTCACTCATCTCCCCATGTACCAAAAATACCATCCCGCACCAGGGTGAGAAAGTAGTTCCGCCTCGGGCCCAATCAATAGAGAAAGGCTTTCGGAGGTTGTTTACAACCATGCTTTTGGTTCATGATGCACAAACCCAGCTGGCGAATAAATGCGCTTAGAGGACAGCAATTTCGTTTGATTTCCTGACTTTTGAACAAAAAAATGTACCATTATTGCAGGGGCCTGTCATCGTCATGGTTGAAAAGTTGCTAGTGTATTTCAGTAGGAGTCATAACGGTATTCTGGAGCACACATTCATCTCCTCATTGCTCCAGCCTCTGTTTTCCTACTTAAGCAGAAAGACTGCATCAGTTCTAAATCATAAAACCAGAAGCTGAGATTGTAAAGGCTCTACAGAGCGGTTTAAGTGTTTTACCAGTGTTCCTGGGGACACAGAGCATCAGTGGGTTTGGCTGCGGATTTGGAGATCAAACTCTGAAGTCTTCCACATGGCCAAAGAACTAGATCACTTCCAGCCACAAAGTAGGCCATCGCAGTCTAATGCATCCCGCCCAGCCATATGTAACTGCTGACCAATTGATCCATGTGAAGCCTAGATGACCCCTATAGTATGACAAACCAGGGTTCGTTGCATTCTCAATTTAACAGAATGATTTGTATTAAGTATATGGATATATAGACTGCATGGCATACAACAGTTCTTGATTGGTGTGACATAATATCATTCATGTCATTTTCTTCTCTTTATGCTGCTAGATGCCATAGCTTTTTCGATTCTACAGCTTGTATATTTTAAAAAGCTTTTGAATATCTCATTTGCACCATGTGTGGTCGTTCTTAAATGCTTTTTTCTTTCCATGAGACAACTGGGGAGAACAGACGTGTCTCCATTATGCAGCTGCCATTTTCAAGTCAAGGGCTGAGTATAGAAATTATAATGTGGCATTGACTGATGTTTTACATAGGTTCTTATGGTTTCTACACGTGGTGTAGCAGATTTTTGATGGAGCTATGCTGGAGTGCATTGACATGAACTTAAGATTGGCTGTCAAGTTCTGTTCCTAACACGTCATGTTTTCTTTTTTTTTCCCCACTTGGGCTTTTTCTCTCAAGCCAACATCTCTGATAAATTGTTTATCACTTTAAGCGTTTCTTTTTGACTCCAGAGAGAAAAGAGCTGCAAAAATGAAATATGGCTGAAACCTATCATATTTGAAAGCCTTTACTTTTTCATGACTATTGGTCACATGAGAAAGTTTGCTGTCAAAAGGAGCAAGTAGAGGAATAAAAAGATCCCTCCCTTATGATAGCTTGGTCCTAAACAAATAAAGTCTTATAGAGAGTAGATAGGCCAGGGCAGCTGCCCTCCTCCATACAGTTATATCCTTTGTTGACTCTGAGCTCTTCACTGAGCACCTTTTTAGAAATAGGAGTTTCACCTGATTGGTGCACAAACACAAGATCAGGCAATACAAACTGACATTTATCTGCCTTTGTGAAATACCACAGTAGCATTTCCTGGTGTCGGGAACACCACAGAATGCTAATTCCCTACCACTGTAGCATAGCATTCAATCAGACAAAGATAATTATATTGGTAGTTAACTGATGAAGCATCCAATAGGGTAAAATGAACTCAGCCATTGCAGGCCAAATTAGCAGAGCTGTAGTGAGTGCCACACAATAACAGAGCGTCTCACAGCATGACTCATGAAAAGAAAGAAAGTGCTTTGTAATGATAAACAACTGCACAAACGGATCAGTCCAGCTTGTCCAGTCGCCAGACAAGTGAGAAGTTTCATGAGAAGTTGTAATGACATTTTTTATTCTCTCTCCTGTGACTGTAGACTAAACCTCATTAGGAGAATAGACGCTTGGAAACACTAACAACATAATAACAATAACAACACTGTTATTTAATGGCTCAATGAGGTGACTGGGTCGCCAATAGCTGCAGGGAAACTGTAGTTATTATTCAGTGCTGCCAGGAGTTTAGTCAAAGTCCGCAGAGGGACAGCTGGCGATCTTTTAAAGCTTCATGCCACTGTCTTTTAGTACTCGACATAGTTGCAAAAAGCTGCTCTGACCAAAAATATCAGTTCATGTATGTAGATGACTTGTATTTTAAGAATGGCTTTTGGCGTGGTTCACGTTTGCACAGCACAAAGCCACAGTATTGATTTCTTTTCTATTTTTCCTACCCCCTCACAGTCTCTCGCAGACACACACACACATACACACACACAAACTTTTCTTTTTTTCAGCCTCCCAATAGCCTCAGTTCGATTGTCAGCACTGCAAAGTGGATTAAATTGCGCTCATGTTGTACAGATGCTTGTACTTTTTTTCCCATTTTGGATAGAAAAATGAGCATTGCAAATAAACCACAAGTCTCTAGTGTGATAGACTCTGTGATGACAGTGTGTTCCCATATTGAATTGAAATGCGGGACAGCACTGTGGCAATGAAAAAAACTGTAGCGATGGACTGTTTAAAAAAACAAAAAAACATCACAAAATCAATTCCTGAGGGAGTTGCATTTTTTTCCATCACATCAGCTGTCACATTTGGTTATTAGTGTTGTATCAGTGTACCTCCTGCACATAGACGGTCATAAGGGGTTACGATGCTACAGACATTTTACCAGACAAACTAGACTTTAATGACAATTATGGATTTTTTTTCCAGAACCAGTTCAGGCATGGAGGATGACATACTAACATCATTAGCTCACTGGTGCAGTTGAGATCTGAACTCAATACACTGATGTATCTCAGGCTCAGATTCACTGCCCACATACTGGTGTGATTCATTTTGTTTAACAGTTATAGCCACGTCATTAAAAGAAAAAGAATGAACATGCTTGAAACAGCTGTTTTTGTCTACATCCAGCTGTTACATCCTGTGTCTTCTGCTTTTTATTCCATCTTTCTGTGTGTCAGTGAAACTATACATCTCTCTCTTCGATTTGCACTGATAGAGCTCTTTTTCTCTCTCCCCCTCTCCTCTCCCTCAGGGTTTAGTCGAGCTGCCCTGCCGTTCGGCTTAGTGCGGAGGGAGCTGTCTTGTGAGGGTTACCCCATCGATCTGCGTTGTCCAGGAAGTGATGTCATAATGATTGAAAGTGCCAACTATGGCCGAACAGACGACAAGATCTGCGACGCCGACCCTTTCCAGATGGAGAACGTCAACTGCTATCTTCCAGATGCCTACAAGATCATGTCACAAAGGTAAAAACCACTGACATCTCTGTGCAGTACCAAAAAGAAATGAGGTATCCGCCAGAGTTACAGCATCCTTAGAAAATAATTGACTGGGCCCAGCAATAACGGGCACATAGTTGCCCCGAGCAACCACATCTGGACCACAGTCAACCATTTCATTTTGTCTGGTGCCCCTGTTGCCATCCATTTCCCCATGTTTAAAATAATCTCCTGCATTCCTTTCCTTTGGAGCAAAATCTTCCTCCAAGGAGAGTAACAGGGCTGCCGTAAGATTGATTTACTTTATCAGAAATAGCTAAACTGAATGTAAGTGTACAGTGGAAAAAAAAGAAAAAGGCAACAGTAGCCTGTCAGCATCAATAACCCACGAGACATTAACGTTAGCACCAATACTGAGACAGCTGAACCTGAACGAAAGAGAATTAGAAACTCCATCATAACTTGGGAGATGAACCAGGCCCACGAAACAGAAAAGAGCAGATTTAAAAATAACTAAATAGATTAAAAATAGAATAAAAATAAAAGAGTCAGAGTTAGACGGTGCACTAATAATGTTATGATTAATGTGAAATTCAGCTTTCTCATGAAGAAAAGGCTGTTTTCAGACTCTCCTCATTTAACACCACTAACTAACTGTAGATCTAATCTGGCTTCTAGCAGGTAATTCTGTCTGTCTGTTGTAATTTACTCTGTTAAATACATTGCCTTGCAAATGTGCAATCTAGATTAAGTGTGCTCACATTAGTCTCTTACTGTTAGCTTTGTTTGGCCTTATTAGTGAAGCTGAGCTCTGTGCTCTCAGCAAAATCCAGTGTGTGTGTGTGTGTGTGTGTGTGTGTGTGTGTGTGTGTGTGGCAAAAGACTAAAAGAAATAAACAAAATAAAGGTGTGTTCAGAGAATATTCATTATTATTTTTTAATATATTAATAAGTCTTAAATCTAGGTCATGAATCTTTGTAACTCTGACACCTTTTTCTTATCCTTGGTCTCTAAAAGCTGACGGCTGTTTGTAAAGCTCACAAACATGCCCTCAGATTCTGGCCCTGATTTGATATAAAAAGTCTGTATTGAGCTGATGTTGAAAGGATAGTCTTCTTCTTAAGCCTCTGTAGATCAGTAAATAGACCTTTAGCAACATGCCGTCAGTATTGTCTTTTTTAAAATTCAGAACATTAAAACGTGTGGGGTTGAGTTTTTTTTTTTTTTTTTTTAATAAACATCAAACATTTGGATTCCAGATGGAGCTTCATTAATTACCTTCAAATCTGAGTGCAAGATGTGTTTCATGTGAAATATTTCCCTGCTGTGGAAAACAACTACGTACATTTACTCAAGTGCAGTAGGAAAGTACAGTTTTGACGTACTTATACCTCAGTCAAGTATTTCTGGTTCACTACTTATTTGCTTCACAGTCAGGGACAAATACAGTTTGCATTGTTCATTTTTACTTTTCTCGATTTACTTGACAGCTGCGATAATTGGTTTCTTTCATATAAACACTGTACATAAAAAATATATGATAATTTTTTCTAAATATGATGCATTGTCATGGATTAAACCAGCCAACGGCAAACTGAAATAGTGCAAATTAGCTTCTTCTTGGCAACTACAGTGTTTCTCACATGTATTAAATGATAGGATAAAACATTACAATATTGTACAATATTAAACTGATTCATGTAAAAAATAATAATAAGTATAATATGTAATAATTAGTAAATAACATTAGCAGAGAGAATTGTAACTGCACTGTCAGTACTTCAATCACATTTTATTGCCACTATATTTTTGCAACAATGTGTTTTATAGTGTGACAATTTTATTCATTTCTCAGTCAAAGGATTTGAATATCTCTGTTACCATTTCCTTAACAACAGCCCATTGCCCCTCTGCTCCGGCCCTTTGGTAAAACCAGTTGGTTAGATTAAGAACAGAGCACATAGCAGGACCAACTTAGAGATGCCCCATACCTCCTAAACTCCCACTGATTGATCACTGACCACGGAGATGCCCCACATTTTTAAAGCCACTGTCTCTGCAGCTATCATTCATGTGGACAGAAGGATGATTTAGAGTGGAAAACAAACCCACGGAGGTACATGTTCTTGCTCACGCACACACGCACCTCGGCGGGGTTCCACTGGTAACACTGTATACATGAGACCTTATACAGGCCAGTTGTCACATAGGTATGCCATCTGAGCCAAAGTGTGCAGGATGGAATGACATATGAGTGCCACAGAGAGAGATATTGGACGGTATGAGACCGTCAGCAACTCCGGAAAGTCGCCTTGGGAAATAAAAAATAATGAAATAAAACAGTAGAGCCCTTGTATTCAGGGGGTTTATTGTCAAGCCCTATTTGATGAAGTCAGATAGCTGACTCACATTGTCTGTCTTGAAAGGCTGCAGCCTGCCTGCTCCCTGCTTGTGACCCTGTGTATTACGCTGCCCTCAGCCTTGCTCGTACAAAAACAGCCCACTGAAGCACAAATACCGACCCAGCAGGAGCCACCCGACAACAAATCCCAAACAGTCCCGTCCAAAAGCTCTCCACCAGCCTCTTTGGAGGACTCGCATTCATTCCTCATGTGCATATCCTGAGCGCGCCAGAGGCTGTAGTTCAGATGTTATATTAAATGTGTTTTTAAAGCATTTCAGTGTAATGGCTGAGCTATTGTGCTGAGAGCAGAGAGAAATATGTGTGCTCTAACAAGAAGTCCTGTGATACAAGAGGTCTGGGATCAATTCAATTGCACAAAAAGAATCTCACAAGAATTTACATGAAATACCAAAGACCATAAGAAAGTGCAAATAATAACTTTTATCTGTGCAAAGATTAGTATGAACCATAGATTTGAAGATGTACACTTCCTATATATATAACACATTCCTATATATATATATATATATATATATATAGTATACACACACACACACACACACACACACACACACACACACACACACACACACATATATACATATACATATATATATATATATATATATATATACACACACACACACAGTATATATCAAAAGTGTGTTCGCACAATCAGAGCCTTTAAACAGACATGAAAATAAATTCAAGGACAGCTTGACAAAAGCCTGTGATTGCATATGGGACTCATTAGTGCCTTTTTTTTGTTTTGTCCATTTATTTACAGGAATAGACTTAAAATAGGAAGCAAATGTAATGAAACAATAGTTCTGCTGCCAATAATAATCATCCTTTTCCCAGAAATGTGGTGATTTTTTTTCCTTCTTTTTGGAATGCGGTGTTTGTTTCATCGCTGCAAGATCTGAGTCCATCACCATCTCCACAAGTCAAAACTCTGGTCTGCACCGCGGCTTCTGCTGAAAGTTTCCATATGTGGGGCAGCCATACACACTCACACACAGTGTATGGAGAAACTAGTATTTCCTACTGTAGAGTTGACATCAATAAAGGATTGAAGAGCCAAATATATTTGTTGCTATAATTACCCCGGCCTACTAATTTAAGTGTGTGGGAAAAAAAATCACATTAGCACTTGTGTGGAAGACTGTGTTCACTTTTTAAACATCCAAAATTGATGTGGTCCTGAAGTGTGGAGAATTGGATTGAGGCTTCACTGAGTTTGATAGATCCTGTTGGCACTCCAAGTTGTTTTTATATCTGGCTGGCATATTATATTCATGAGCACAATGATTTTATGAAAATAGCCTAAGGACTGTTGTGGCTCAATTAGAACATTCAGCTGCAAGCAATTAGTCGACTCAAGTGGGTGATAATCTGTACAGGAATTTTTCACGTGGACACCTCCCCAGCAGATGTGGAACTGCATGGCAGTACAGTTTGAAATAATTAATTCATTGATAATAATATTCAGCGGGGTGATATTTTTATGTTCTTCTTTTTAGGATTTTAGTTTTTAATAATTACATTTCCTCATCTGCACTGATGATAATGATGATGATTGCAACCACAAGTCATTCTCACCACACAGATAATGTATACCAGATTAACACTGTCATTTAAATATTTTTAAATATTATTTTCAACCACATTTTCTCGGACATGCACTAACCATCTGGTGCCTAGTTGTTATTGATTTAAATGTGACCACGAGTCCTTATCACAGAAGCTTGAGGAGTAGTTAAGATGACAGCGACACATCATGACTAATAATTCCCACAAAAACAGCATATACAGATATACAATATGAATAAGTGGCTTACACCTATTGATTTTTTCTTTGACTAATGAGCTTCATTCCAAGTATTCAATGACAAAGTCATTGATTGCTGTAACATAACATGGACGGGTCCTGCCATGCGTGTGGGTCATGGGTTTTCTAAGGAGCGTATCATTGACAGGAATGATCAATGCAGATGGCTCTCTAACAGAGGATGTGAAATTCATCAGTGGGATTACAGGACAGCTACAAGGTAGACTGAGTGGATTTGCATCATTAATCGTTAATTAATTATCATGATTATTGCCAGTCACCACTGTGTACTTAAAAATGTTCAATTTTATATTGGAACAGCTTGAATGTGGTTTTTACAAATGTATTGAAGTTAATTAGGGAGGTGACAGCTGAATTGTAATTTTGAAGTGACCCAGTGACATTAGGATGTAATCAACCATATTTTCCAAGTTCTTGTCAATAAGGGAGAGGCAGTTCTGGAGACTAAATGATGCCGCTTACACTATTTATATCAGTGACAGGACTGCTTGCAGGGCTCTCCAAGGAGCTCCATTGTTGCCGCCTGACAGCACACTGCCTTGTTCTGCCTCTCCGTACACACAGTCTTGGTGTTTATTTAAAGCACAGCAGATTAAGATTTCATAGAGATCCAGATTCAGCTTGGGCGTTTCACACAAGTTCATGAGCCATGAAACTGCTCTCTACTCAAGACTATAGCGATAAATTAAAAAGTGCATGAAGCTGTCAGTGCTCCTTATCAAGCAAACAACTGTTGTGGACACTCGCAAAATCAAATGATCTGCGAAAACAACTTTTTTATTTTGCTCATTAAAATATGCAAGAATAGATTTTTTTAAATAGGTTTAACATCATAAAAAAAGTTTTATTACTGTAATAACATTGTTTTTGGTTGGTCGATATGATGATATTTGCTGTGAACAGCCAAGAGATTATACCATGTTATTTTCACCTTGAATGCATTAGTCTGTTGTGGGCAATCTTGTAAATCAATAACCAATAGCTGTTTATGGTGATACTAGATTTGCACTTGATTGTTGCACCATTGTGAGAAAGCACCTTGGTTTTGCAGCTGTTTAATTGACAGGATTAGCACAAGCAATCTTATCTGGTTATTTTATCTACATATAATGTTGTGTTTTGAGTGTCCATAAGATACAAAATAATCATATTTACCATGGCTAAACATTTTTCATAAATACTAACTCAATATCAGTAATTTTTGTAAGATGCACTTTTCCCACCAATGATGTTAAATGATGTCCTCTAGTGCGTTTTCTAGTAAGTAAGTAATTACAGATGTAACAAGTGCATAACACTTGTTTTCCTCCATACTCACCCTCATTGTCATTGTTGTTTGTCGTTACTGTAGTTTGGCCTCATGCTTGTGTGTGCTACCTCTGCATTCTGCTGTGTTATAAAGGTCACATTTCAACCTGCAGTCACAGTAGTATCTCCATTGACTTCAGTGGCATGACTATTACCCTCACTGGTTTAAAAATCAATAGTTGATGGACGGATGTGAGTCAGACAGCATTTCTCCTGACTATAAAAGCCCGGAATCCCCCTTTTGAGCACCATTGGCAGCTCCAGTAAATATAGCATAAACACAAGCATATGACAGTAATTACAAGTTTAAGGGATGTCCTACACGGATATTGGGTCAGACTGAAAGTTGAAAGCAGGATGCTAATGGTTAATTTCTAACGACCTATTTCCTGAAACATTATTGGGCCACCCCCTTAGTAAATGGTTCAAATATACTGATATCGAGCGTGATTATAAGTGTAATGTACGTGTGTGTGTGTGTGTGCAGGCGTTTCTGTTTTGCGTTCTGTTTGCAACAGATTGTTTCCTTTACTGCCATTCTGTGGCCCTGGAAATGATTTAATTTTTCAATGGTCTGTCTGCTATCAACAGGCTTGCCTCTTGAGAGAGATGTCTGCCTTGATAATTGTGCCATGAACCTCATCAGCATTTCAGATGAAATGGAGCTAGACGGGTCACTTTGAGTTTAAGAGATGCTAATTTGATTGAAATTCAAACTGGGAGCACCAGGAAGTAGATTGTGCCTTTTTCTGTAATGTGCTCCCCTCACTCATGTCGCCTTTCTCCTCCAGTTACACAGCGATTGTTTTGTGTTTTTTTTCAGCTGCTGCTATTTTTTATATTGCAAATTCAAAGTAGCTGCTCTGGCTTTTTGAACTCTGGAGTGTTTGGGGGGGGGGTTACAAAATTAGGAAGTGGGGATAAAGCAATCTATAGGATTTAACAATCAAAGAACCTCTTATCCTGAGTTTAACTGGTCGTGTCACATGAGCAGCGCATGTCACAGTGGCAAAGTTAAGTGATTATGAAGGACCTCCATGACGTTCCACACAGGTTTAATTTTAAAGCAGTGTAAAGACAAATGTATTTATGATTAAACACAGAATATTATTTAAAGCTGTAAATTACTCTGTACTTTATTTGTGAACAGGGGGCTAGAAGCTGTTTACAGAGAGCAGTATATGACTCGGTAGACTGAGCGCTGAGAATTTCCCTGAATGATAAGTGGATTTTCAACAGCAGGAGATATATTTTCATTAGAGGCATTAATAAAATCTATATAATATACATGTATAAATACAGATAGCCTCATGTATTTTTTGATCAACATTTTGACAGGAGATTTTTAAAGAATGGTCAGCATCGGCATGCATTTTACAGTTTCAAATAAACACTCGTCAATGCTTCTGGTGAGCACACTATAATAACAACACTGCCGATGTGTTTATGTTACTAAATACTGTATATCTGTCAATTATATGAAAGCTACTGTAGTAGATATAAATAAACTGCTTCATTTACACATGTTAGAGTAGCACATCTAGGCAGAGCTTACACTGATCTACTGTACCGAGCATCACCAAGCATCACGTTTCTGAGAAATGGATTAGCCAAGAGCCAAGAGCAGATCTGAATTACAATGGTTCTCGCAGTCTTAAGACCCTTTAGACCTACTACATTTGTCAGTGGAAATACATTTTGTAGCATTCAAGACATTATTAATTTGGCACATTATCTTCATGTCCAATTATTCTTCTGACATGTTTTATGATGGCAGTAGAAAAGGTTAAATTGCATGTGGATACATGGTATCAGAAATGCTATCAGTTACACCTTGTTGGCATCGTATCGCACCCCTTCCCTCGGTCAGCAGAGTGTCAGCTGCTGACAGAGCAAAGCTGAGTGCTTTTTAAAGGAGATTTACATCAAACCCAAGTATCATTTTCTATGACACTCTAATTGTACTAATGTCTGCCTCTCCCAAAAAGGTCAGACATGTGGTGGGATTACATTTGTAATACTTCACTGTGATTAACAGGCCGGTTTGGGTAAATGGAGGCGATCAAAACACAAAGTAGCTCTGTCCTGCATTTTGCTTAAAAAACAGATAAATAATAACATTGAGACTTCTTGGCAGTCTGAGAACATTTTTACTGCAGCACCTAAATTGTATTGTGTATATAGAGAAAAGAAATATAAAATGATAGATATAGCTTGTTTATTTGTATTCGTATTTTTGTTGTTGATTTGAGTTGAAACGGAAACATTAAACAATAATGTCTCCACTTGCAAATAAGGTAACTTCACAATTTAAATCTTCTTGATGAGCTTCATCTCCAACTGGTTCATTACTCTTTCTCTAGCATTACAAGATAAAATAAATTAGTAATCTCTTCACTTTTGCTTCAATAAAATCCTGTCGAGCAGTCTAGGTATTTATAGAAATATAATGTTTCACTCTGGAGAAAAGCTTCCTTTGACTTGATATTCATTATGTACATGATTAATTACTATATAGCCTCAGACTATCAAAAGATAGTCAGAGATATCATATTTTACATGTATTTAATTAGTGTGCACTTTGAGACCTGTGCCCTGGCAGGCCCAAATACTGAACTTTTTATGGGAAGAATTTCAATTACATGCTCTCCCTCAATCGGAGGGGCAGGGTCTATGCGTAGAAGAAGTCATTAGGGCCTTTTCAATTGGTCTCAAGAGATGCCCGAGGTTTCACAGATGAGACGGCATCAGAGTCGCACAATCCCATAGATGAGGGCGCCCCTGTTCCACAGCTCTAAAATTAGGGCAATATATCAGAAAGAGCTATCAACACTTATGTCAACATTGTTTCAAAAGAAATATGAGGTATTTTTTCCCCAGTGCTTATGTCCTGTTGTTTAATAGATTTGCCTGAGAAACGATGGCAGGTCTATGTCTCATTAGTGTCATGAATTTTATTTTTGATATCATTCTGTTTCATATTGCTGATATAAACCACGCATTCATTCCCAGGTCTCATTGGAATCTGTTAGATAAAGCACTGTAATTTATATTGCTCCTGCGTCATATGCTTATGCATGAGCAAACGGGACAGAATCATCAAAGTGACCATATAATATATGGAAAGTACTGCAGAGTCATGAAATATTACCCACAAAAACAAGCGGCGCATTATGGGCCCAGCATGAGGTGCATGTTTTAATTCCAAAACAGTAATTCATTTCCATAAAACAAATACAATATGCTGATATTATCATCTGTTATCACACGTGAAGGTCATTAATAAAGTGAAATGCCCCTTGAGACCCTCACTAAACACAGATGCACAGGCAGAAATGTAGACACAAATATGTGTTATTATGCCTACTGCAATGAACATTGCCAAAAATATCTCACTGACATAAAAAGTATATAAATGTGTTTTTAAAGTGTTTCTGAAAAGATATCATCTTTTTCACACATAGTTTGCACATTTTTTTTCTTCAGATACATTCAAATATAATAACACAAATGATTATGTGATATAATACGTTGTAGCAATACTGCCAAAGTTTAAATAAATAACACTCTCTGTCAAATGCATTAGACAAAAAAAAAGTGTTAATAGGTGCCCGAGCTGGTAGGAAGAAATAGAACAAAAGAAAGAGGAAACAGTCATGGTATTGTGTATTGTGGACTCACACTGGACCATCTGTACTGGTTTCATGCGCATTGAAACCCCTGCAGATGGTCCAGAATGTGGTGGCACGTCTGGTTTTCTATCAACCTTAAAATGGCTCATTGTACAGGCTTATGCTCCTCCTCGGCCACTGTGTCCATGCGTGCAAAATCGTCTGGCATTGGCATCCCCTGTACACAAGGCAATCTCAGTCCAGACTGTTCTTGTTTGTGGTTCCCCCAATGGTGGAACAAACTACCAAATGTCATCAGAGCAGGAGCGTCCCTCTCTATCTTCTAAAACCTCTGCACCTCCTCCCCTAACGCACCTAACTCACTTTTACTGTGCACTTCTTTACCTGAACTCCTTGCACTTTGTCTTACTGGACAGATTTAGTGCTCGGAGCTTACTCTGAGGTCTCCGTTCTGTACTGAATATAAATGTAAATGTAAATGTAAAGGCTAATTATATTTCCTGCCGTTATTGTGATTTAATGAGTTTCTCATTTGAACACAGGAGCCGTTTGATTAAGTTGCTGGTTAAATTTTGATGTCGTAAAACCACAATATACTGCTTGCCTTCATGGTATGCTGCTAAATTGTGGCTGTATTCAGTTTGACACCTAAGGAACATGAATTTCCAGCCCTCTGTGTCTGTTCAGTGCTGCGCACCTCAAGAGTAAACCAACTCCCTCCTGTTCCATTGCACTACCTAATATTATATTAATAACATTTGGACACAAAGCAGTGATTACCTCAGCAGCCCAAAGCAAAGGCAAAACCCAAAGCACAACACAATGCAACCAGTAATACATTTTCCAATGATCTGCTGTAAATGGGCACACAGGTCTGTGATAAGAAGAAACAAATATCATCTCTGGTCCCTGCTAAATCAGCAGAACAGAGTTATTGATCTGGCTCCTCACATTGCCAATAGAATTTTAAGTCCCCTTGGTAGCGAGTACGGCTTGCTCGGGGTATTGATGTCATTATCATGATTTCAGTACAGCAAAAGGGTGGTCACCTGCAATTCCCCGGGCCTCAGAGCGCACCACAGGCTCAATTAGACTGTCTGCTCTCCAGATGTTAAAGGCAGGGACCAGAATTAACTTTTGACACTGCTGCAAGGGGGCTGATGAAATGGCAAATAAATACATATGCACTGCATGATTGCAAAAACACAGGATTTCTCTTTTTTTAAATATATAATTTCAAGCTTAGCTTTGATGAGCATGTTGGTATTTTGCGTCTAAAATTACGGAGGCGGCAGTGGTAATCATTAATGAGACCTTTGATGGCATTTTGGGTGCAAATTCAAGAGCCTCATCTAGCTACTCAGTATGTAAACCCTTTCAGAGAAGGAACAAGCTCAGATCAATAAGTCGGGACATTTGAGTGAAACACACACACTTTTGTTTATCCTGTGCGAATGCGCCCCCACCACACACACCAATGGGGTCGGGGGGTGAAATCACATGTGGTCCCTGTGCAATTGTCCAGTGTGAATAGGGGCTTCATCTGTTTTGTTTTTTTGGCATTGATTTGTGCTGCACATGTGCATTTAATTCCAATTTACTATTTACTGCAAGAAAGCAGTTGTATGTATTACACGACGCGCACACACACACACATGCAGGAGCTGGTTTGGATTTAATCACAACTAGCAAGGACAAAAGTTGAAGAGTAGGCTTAGTCAAAGCACAAAAGTGTCTTTAAATGAAAGGATTTGTTCAGGAATGTAGTACACTGTGGGCCAGTTGTTGACTAGACAGGTAATAATGCAAAATGATGTGGAGCATTTTTGGATTCTTTCATTGGCCTATTCATTCATCCAGATTATCTGAGCTCTTTAAAAAGTCATTCAGACTTGTGCAGCACACAAAGCACCTCTTTTATACTGTACACATAGCTAAGAGGACACAGTAGGTGAGTGCGGGGTTCAAAGCAACCGAGTTGGCCCTGACTTTATTGTAAGCAGCCTAAATGGGGCTTCTGCTGAGAAACAGCAGTTCACCTTTATTTTTTGCTATTAGCTTCTTTTTTGGTGAATGTTAAAATTTTTCACCTTGAACATGAGTAAAGAACATTCATTTATGCACTATGAATGGGCCTGTGCTCCACAGTGTATTAACATGTATGCATTTAATACCTTTGTGTGGTTTGCTTGAACATACTTGCATTACTTGCATATTGTGCATACAGGCACAAGAGTGTTTGATCATGTTGTTGAATGTGTTTCTGTTTTACCCCTGACAGATGCAACAATCGGACCCAGTGCATCGTGATCACAGGTTCAGATGTCTTCCCTGACCCCTGCCCGGGAACCTACAAATACCTGGAGGTCCAGTATGAGTGTGTGCCCTACAGTAAGTATGACCCTTCTGTCATGAATTGAAGACTTCCCCTCGTCCCCTCTCCCCCACCCTCACATCCTCAGTTTCTCTCTTCGTCTCTGCCCCCTCTCTCTTTGTGACATATCATATCCTGTCCCATTTCTTCCCTCTGCCTTGTTCAGACAGTCTGCTCTCCTCGTCTGCAACACCTTCCAGCACCATTTTCCTCTGTCTCTTCTTCCATCTGTGTCACACCATGAACTTTTCATGAAATATGACCTGTGAAACCCTTTGGTCCTTTTCTGTACTGCCTTTATTATTGATGTGCTCACCGTGTTTCCAGCGGATCAACGAGCCTGGTTATGTGGTAGCAGACTATAGGGAGGGTAGAGGAAGTCGTGCTGACTCTCCGTGATGGCAAGCGTGTGTTTCATTACTCAAGTCTTGTACGGAGAAGTCTATCAGGAGAAAACACAGCTCACCTTGATGGCTTAATACACATCCATACAACAGGTGTTGAAATATGTTAACAGATGTTTCATTATGTAACAGAACAGAATGGCTCCACTCGTATGTCAACAAGGTAATATTTCATCTAAAGAGATAGTGTTAACATTTTGTCTCCTTCGTGGATGCTAAAATATTCATCGCCACTGAGCTCCCAAACAATCTTTAGATTGCCCTTTGCATTAAAATTCTCCTTTGTCCTTTAAGCTGCCATGTTCATTTGCAATTTGTGAAGGAAATTCCCCCGTGTAACCTTTACAAACTGATTAATGACAAAGATTTAGATGAATTGCCAGAATCACTAATCAGGTAGAATTGAAATAATTAGAGTGGGAGTGATGGGAGGATAGTATTTGGCAGCTTTTGTAGATTTAAATGAGTGTTTTGCACACTGATGATGCCTTAGGATTTGTTTCAGTTTTAAATGCGCTGAAACTGGAAATTAAGCCCAAACATGAATAATGCACTTTTCTTCTACTGTACTTTTTATATTTAACACATCAGTTCTACATTGCTCATTACCAGTGTACCTGTCGTCCAAGCTCTCACCCTCAGCGCTGAGTCTGTATGCATTAGTGAACATCATTAGACGGCGAAACTCATTACAACTTAAAGGTTAACCTATCCAAGGCTTTGAGGACCTGTAATTAAAAATGGAATAAGCAATAATGAGTATTTGAGCCGCCTTTATCGAGCAAATCCAAATCATGTAGGCTCACCATAAATGCCCAACTGCTTGTTTTTCCTTTGGCTTTTTTTTGTTGTCTTTATTCTTACTTGCCTCATAGTTAAGTGAAGTATTGATCTCATGTCTTGCTGTGTTACCTCAAACCTTAATAGTGGGATTAGCCTCAAGGTGCACTCATGTCCACCCACTGTTATGATTGTCTATGGCCTCCCTCTTGCACCAAGCAGAGTGTGGTGAAAAATAAACTTCTGCCCAAGGACTTCCAACCCTGGTCAAGTCCGTCTAACAACAGTAAAAACAAATCCAAACAGGTCCTCTCTTCACTCTAAGCAGTTTCAAACATGCATGTCTGTAGCCCCATCTTTTTGCTTCTCAAGGTCCATGCCCAACCAGAATAGGACCAAGAACACAGAATGTATCCTATCGCAACTGCCCTGGTAAGTGCTTAGTGTTCTCCCAGTCTGATCCAGTCCACACAAGCCCAGTCCAGCCTTTCCCACTCAAGTCCTGTTGTAAACTGTGATAGATTGTGATATATAGGCAAGTTCTGTGTCTTGTTGCTTTCCTCCCACCAATCCCTTGTCTCCTCTGCCCTGAAATAAGAATTCAAATACCCCAAATCATTTTGTAGAGTTACACTGACGTAGTAGAAAAGAGACGAGCATAGGAAGAAGATTAACTCAGCTTTTCCACGCCAGTGCAAACCCCCACTGCAGTTTTCAGACAGGACAGCAAAGACCTTAGTGCAGTTTTCTAGTTTTCTGATGAAATAGATCATATGCCAAATACCACGATTTGTGATTAAAAACACTGCAGTGAATCAGGAGCTTAGCATCCCCTGGATTTGCCGGGAAACAAGACTTGAGAAGTTGTTTTGCAAGAAAACGTATAAATCCCCATTAAGCTGATCAACGACTGGACTGCAGTGCAGACAGTGTCCTCATTTTGACTAGTGACCACTGCCCCTCAAATTTCATCTGCCCCGTGAAATATGCAAACTGTTAAAGACTATAATATGATAAACAGATGTTTTTTTGGCAAGGACTGAATGCAGTATGCCATTTAATTCACCCTATTGTCTATGCCTTTGCATAATCTCACAAGCAATTCTGGATTTTTCACTTCTGTGCAAGTGGTCTTTGCAACAAGTTGCCTACATTTCCACCATTCCCATCCTTTGGCTTCATTATTTGGTTCTTGTCATGAACTGCCCTCATTAGCCACATTATCTTCATGTTCCAGCCAAGGAAATAAATTTTGCCTTCACCTGGCACTGAGTCACCCGCTGAATTGGCTCTAGTAATAGCTTGAATTGGGCAACATAAAAGCCAAGACATTTCTTCATTAAGCCTGTTCTGTGCAAGATATTTTGAAATTGTGACCGAAAAAAAAAAAAAAGTTGCCATCCCTGCTCTGCCTTTATAAAACTATAGAATTGTGCTGGTGAGCATAAACAGTCCTTATGCGTATATTTTCACTTTTCATCACATGCTCATGCACAGTAAACCCTCAGCTCCGTGTGACAGCGGTGGCCAGATTATAAAAGATGAAGTTAAGCTGTAACAGCATGAGTTTTTGGTCCCCTTTGGTGTTTTTTGTTTTTGTATCCGAGTTTATCCCTTTTTTATTCAGTGTGGTTTACATGATGCTTCATTTTAACACTGAAGCGACTAACTCAGTCTGCAGTTGACGACAGACGTTCAGTTCAAGACGGAGCACCTGATTACTAACAGTGATAATTAATAGCCTCCATAATATGATTAGTTATAGTTCATAGAAAGCAGGAGTTCGCTAGAAAGTGTATTTAGTGGGAGAAGTTTAGGGTCTGTGGGGTTAGTGTGGGTTGGGATGTGTCTCATGTCTGTTGTTTTGATGTTGCTATATTAAAAGTGACTGACTCTCTTCCCTGTGCAATCTGCAGGAAAACCTCCGTGGCTATCTGACTCACTCTCTTCATCCTCTGACTTATTTCTGATCACACTGATTGCTATTCAAATTTTTACATTTCCACTAACACCATCAGGTCTTCCGTCATGTGTTCTTCCTTTTCTTTCCAGATTTCCTTCACGCCATCTTTCTCTCTTTCTCTTTCTCTCTCTCTCTCTCTCTCTGTCTCTCTCTCTTTTTTTTTCTCTCTGTCCTCTGTTTCATGGGGCTGAGGCAGCTTCTGAGAGCTCAACTGCTGTTAATTTCTTTGCTTCCTATCCATGTTTGATCTCTTAGTTAGCTGCAAGACATTTGAATTTCCTCTGCAGAATGGCGTGCGTTTATTTACGGATCCCTCTGAATCTCTTTTTTGCCACTGAAGCCTAGGTCAGACTCGACAATTACAACAGATTCAAATTCCGATATGAACCAACACTAATTGGGAGCTGGAGGGTTGCAGGATTCAAGGGAAACCTAATTTTGGATTCAAATGTTCAAATTATCCCACAATGCATACTGGCTGCTTGAAATGTATACATTTAGTATTTCAAAGTAAGAGCCTGTGAAGCCATCAGAGACTAAAATATAAGAAGGACACAACAAAAAAACATCAACAACAACAACAACAACAATAGGAACTCAGATCAAGGGCAAAGAAAAAGAAAAAGAAAAAAGAAAAAACTGCTGTTTGCAGCCTTTACATGTGAGATTGCTATCTTGACTGGTTCAACCAGTTACTGTATTGTTGAAAGAATACATTTCAAATGAAGCTATGTCAAACAGCAATGTGTCACAATTCAGTCCACACTAGAAGAAATAACATTTTATGTCAAAGACATTTCATAGCAATTAAAATCAATAACCTTCATTTACTGTTGAATAGCCTCAGAATCATGTCATAAAAAGTAGCTGAACATTTTTTGTAATGATACTTCTCTCCGTGTTTTGTGTACACATAGTAGAATTGAATGGCTGCATTTACTTTTCTCTGATGCCCATCCTTGTCCCCTGGTTTGTCGACAATGTGCTAAATGAGCAGCGAGCAGAGCAGTTGTCAAAACTGAACTCAGATCTCTGATCTCAGTAGTCACTGTTTCTGAAGTCACAGAGTGTCAGCAGTCGGACCTAGGCTTCAGATTAACCCGAGAGATGTGTCTAATTTATATATATGTATATATATTTATTTTCTTCTTTTTTTTGGCAATATCTTTTAGCTGTGCAGACTTTCTTAAATGTTCAGTCTTTTTTGTTACAGTTAAAAATAATTTGCTATTTTAATGCAATGCTAATGCACTTGGTGTTCTTTTTTTTTTGTTATTTTACTAAACTATTTAAGTTTTGTGATCTGTTTTATGTTAAACTGCCACTGACATGTCAGATTAATGGACTTGGTAATGATTCCTAGTTTAGTTGCCTTCAGAGTGCCTTGTTTGAATGTGCCCATGTTGGCTAAATTATTGCAGTATTGTGTTGAAAAGAGCAAAAATAACTCAAACTAATTAAAACACAGCATAACCTAATGTGGAATTAAATACATTATTAAGAAGTGACTGCACATAGTCTATGTTAGTGTGTTTTGCTCCAGTGAGTTACACTGATTACCTGCTTCCTCGATAAGGCCACAGTTAGATGTGCATATGGGTGTTAGATTAGTGTTGAGCCGATAATTATTTTAAGGGATCAGGTGTAACATTGGTCCATTATGGAATTACATTTTTTAAAAGTAATTAATTTATTTGTTTATTTGTAAAGATATTTACATTAAATGTTATTAACTATTATTGTAAATGTAACTTTATTTCAAGAAATTAAGAAAAACAAGGAAGATTGATAGCTGTCATTTTCACAGATTTTGCATGGTACATGGTGGTGGGTAGATTTAAAGTTTGAGCATCTTGGTTTGGCTCGTCAAACAAACCAGGGTCACGCAAAGTGAAATAATATTTAACATGCATCATTGAAGCGATGCAGTACATCACGCTTCTGGAAACACAATGGCCTTGAATCTCAGAAATTGTGTTTATTGATCTATAATCCAACTTGAAATATTTCAAACTGAAAGGATATCATTTTCTGGACTTGTCTGTTATTTCCAACACGAAGCCCAGACTTACTTCCCTGTTTATCAAACAAAAATCAAATACCCTTTCGTTGTGAATGTCAGACGTTGAACCTGACTGAAGTTGCCATCGATGATATTACATAGTCACAGGCAGTTGGCAGTCTGTCAAAGAAAAAATCCATCCACCACTGTGCTGTAAACCAATTGTGACAATTGGTCATGATCACAAATGTGATCAGACCATTCTCCATGTTCTAATCTGACCATTTTGTTTCAGAGACGGGATGTTGGTGGCTGTGTGTCGACTTTCTCTAAACTTTCTTGCTTTCTCTGAATAGGTGTACCTGTCTTTGTCCGTGTCTCATAACGTGTTTCTGCATATGTGATCGTAGCGATGACAGTTAATTCATATTAATCTCTTTTTTTCCCCTTGCACCCCTTTCATTCTCTCTTCCAACGCTTAAAATAGAAGTGGAGCAAAAAGGTAAATAACAGACACGATCCAAACCCTAGCTCCTTGTTTTGTGGCATCTGGTTGTAAACTACCTATTTTCCCATGGTGGCCCCAACAAACCCATCGCAGACGTTATCTATAGAACCCCACCACCCCGCAGCTGTAAAGTTAACGGCAACAAGAGGAGTAAAGCTGGCCATAAAAAAAAAAATAGACAGGCCACAAGCAGCCAAAAGATGTAAATGGGGGTGTATTGGCTGCAGTCCACAGGGGCTTCCTCTCCTCATTCTCCCTGGGTGCTTTTTCTACTCAGCAGAATCTCATATTGCCTGGCTTCCAAACCCTTTTCCATAGCATGCCATGGTAACGGTGTTTCTTGGCCCTTTTTTCAAGCTATTTCTTTCTACTGTCCCCTTTGCTCTCCAAGCCCCCTTCCCCTACTCTCTCTCTCTTCTCCCCATTATTCTCACCTGACCACTTGCTGCTCTTTTCTCTCTTGATCCCTATGCCTCCTATGCCTCAGAGCAACAACCAACACACCTCAAGAGACCCTTAATGAAAGTTTTAAAAATTTTAATGGTTGTGACATTTGCACCACTCTGTAATGACAAGCCTCTCAGGTGTATACCGTAGAAAAGGTGGTGTAACCGAGACACATCTAAGTACATACAAACACTTTGCAGACTCTGCCGACTCCTGCTCTCTCATAACCTCTCCCGTCCGTTGCCATGTGACTTTAGTTGTTGTTTACAGGACCAATTGTTTTGTTCAGTTTTGTTTCTGTTCTATTTCCCCTCATTTGTGTTCTATTCCCAACAGTAAATGTCTGAGGCCAAGCTTCTTTTTGTTTCAGACTATATATATTTAAACATTATGCTTAATAACTTTCCTATTTCTTTTTTTCTTTCTATGCACAAAACCAAAATCCTTATGCTGCTTGTGAATATTGGCTATAGCTGTTAGTTGTGTTTTGGCCACTCTTTAATGTGTGTTCGTCCCCACTCCTCGTGGACAACCTGTAAAACAAAAACGAAGACATTAGAGATTTTGTTGATATTACATCTAGATTCACATGGTCCTATTTTTCACATGTTAACCCCCGACTGTTTTTTTTTTATTCTACTCTTCTCCCACTACTAGTTTTTCTTTGTCCTGGGACTCTGAAAGCTGTCGGTGAGCCTTCCTTTCTATTTGAAGCGGAACAACAAGCTGGTGCCTGGTGCAAAGACCCACTGCAAGCTGGCGACAAAATCTACTTCATGCCGTGGACTCCTTACAGGACAGACACTCTCATTGAGTATTCCTCCCTGGATGACTTCGAGAACGCCCGGCAGACCATCACCTACAAGCTGCCCCACCGGGTGGACGGGACCGGATTCGTGGTCTACGACGGGGCCGTGTTTTTCAACAAGGAGCGTACGCGCAACATTGTGAAGTTTGACCTGCGGACTCGAATCAAAAGCGGCGAGGCCATCATCAACAACGCCAACTACCACGACACGTCGCCCTACAAGTGGGGTGGTAAAACAGACATTGACCTGGCGGTAGACGAGAACGGGCTGTGGGTGATCTACGCCACAGAGCAGAACAACGGCATGATTGTAATCAGCCAGTTGAACCCCTACACGCTACGTTTTGAGGCTACCTGGGACACAGCCTACGATAAGCGCTCCGCCTCCAATGCCTTCATGGTCTGTGGAGTACTGTACGTGGTCCGCTCCACCTATGAAGACAATGAAAGCGAGGTCAGCAAGAGCCTGATCGATTACATTTACAATACCAAACAGAACCGTGGGGAATACGTTGATATCCACTTTCCCAACCAGTACCAGTACATTGCAGCTGTGGATTACAATCCGCGAGATAACCAGCTCTATGTGTGGAATAATTTTTTCATCCTAAGGTACAATCTGGAGTTCGGCCCACCTGATCCAGCACATGGTAAGAGCTCAGCCCCCACCCCCCTCCACCCCATCATTTCTCCTGCAGACAATAATGTTAAATTGCATTGCTGAAATTGTGATTTCAGTTGCTGTCAAGTGCACTTTGATATTCCCCATCTATGTATCAAGTGTCACAGCCGACTGATTTTTAATTTAGAATCTAATGTGTGCTAGATATGTTACGGAAGCTTTGGAGTGTAGGAAAGCATCTCGGGGGGTGAAGCAAGTGGGGCTCCGTGGTAAACAACACCTTGAAGCCAGTTACTATATCATAAGGGATCAGTATCTCGGGGATTTGGGGAGGTTTCCGGGTGTTCAGTGAGTCCCTGGTGCTAAAGCTCGAGGGACCCCTGCTAGCATTTTTTTTTCAGAGAGTATAAGACAGGGAGAGAGAAATATACTCTCACCTCTGGAAACATACGTGCCTGGACAGGTGCAAAGTCTTGCCTGGGGCAAGGTTAGATCATTCCCCCAGTGATGCTGAAACTCCAAATCTCCATCAGCCATTAAAAAAAAAAAATTCACACTCGGTAGGCGGAGTGTAAGGATTCAAGGTTCCGTCTTAGAGAGACAGACATGGTAGACACAAGGGAGAAGGATCAATCATCCAGGGTCATACTAGCAGTGTATGTTTTTAATTTAGCTGTCAAGAGCTGAGGGGATGCTAGCCTAGGCTTGCGATAGTCCTTACACTGAGACTATAATAACAGTAATTATCCTAATCCCCTCCACACCCAGAGTTCTGTGTCCACGTAATGTTCAACGCAGTCAGTGATGAGCCACGGAGGTCATGCAACTTTTCCACAGATTATCCGAGAGCTCAGTATTTATTAATGTGTTTGCTCGTCCACTTTCGCGTTGATAGGACATGGGCTAAGGCAGCCAAATTGGGTTCAGCCAGTGGAACAGCATCAATCTAGCCAGACCATGGAAAGCCTCACTGTAACAAAGCCCAGGTTTGAAAACAGAATTAATATGCAGAGAGTAAAATACTGCAACAACCATGAGGAGCAAGATAAAAAAAAAGACTTCTTTTTTATTTTTCCAACTCTGAATAGTCCGTTTGAAGTTTGAATATTTGTAAAATTAAATATTTGCATGTCGCAAATACATTTAAAACAGCCCAGGAATATGCCACAGATAAAATATATCTTCTTATTGTAGCCATGTCCTGAAAATAATTTCATGCACTCCTACAAAGATTTTCAAATGAGCCAATTTTTACCAGTGTAGAAGTGTTCATAATATCACCTTCTCTGCTATCTAATAATAATGAATTTGAGCATGTCTTTACATGCCGTTATGTGTTTAAATGCAGTTAACTGATTATTAAGCAGTCAAACAACAGCCTCCACAACCGCCTTTATTTTCAGCTTGGCTGTTATTGATTCCTGGAATAAGCTGTGTATAGACAGTCTGCACGCTCAATTGATTTATTTGTTTGTTGAATGGACACTGATTACCGATGGCGAAATCAGAGTCTTTAAAAGGATCCGGCCTGAAATAGGACTACATTCCACTTATTTCTTCCCTGCCATGCCCGCATGCATGTGTGTACGAGAGACATACTCACCTAGTCGGGCCTCCCAGGCAACCAAAAGGAAGACACTTCCCTTCCTGCCCAATATGTTTAGAAACATGCGCTACCCAACATACTGTATTTGCTCCAGTATTCACACTTCTTTATTTTAATGTCAAAAAGGACTCTGGTCTTCCTGCTTGACAAATGAGACATGAGCCTGGCCCCACTGCTGACTAATGTATGTTGAGTCGCAGTCGATGAGTGCAAGGGAGAATGGTCCAGGATGATCATCAAGATGTCAATAAACTTGTCCTCCCACATGGCTGATGTTGGCACATAAATGATGGCACTTTTTTCTGGCTGTCACTGGACGCCCTCTCTGTGATTTCTTCATGTCTGCTTCACTAGACACTGAAACGAGCTATCAGAATGCTTTTGTGGTGTTAAAAGTTGAAGGTATGTGTTTGAAGCAACGCTCTGCCAAAAAAAGGGGAGGGGAGGAAAAAAAGAAAAGATGGAAAACTGAAAAAGAAAAGAACATTTCAGCTTTGCTCAAATTATTGCAAGCACATCATGTGAAAGCTTAGCAGATTAACATGCAGAAAGCATTGTTAATACAACAGAGCATGGCTAATTATTAATGTAGATGCTAGAGCTGTGTTAATTGTTTGACTTTTTTCTTCAAAAGAAAAAAGAAGGATCTGCAGGTTTTTAATTTCACCACAGATTTTTCGTCTTGAAGGGAATTTCAAAGCAGGCACAGAGCATGAGTCAACAGTGTAATTGCGGGGAGCGAGACTGATGCTGTATGCATTTGACAGTGTGCACTGCACTTCCTACATTTTTTTTCAAGTGCACAAACAAGTCTGTCACATGATTTGCTCCGTCATGGAATGCAATCACATCAAAGTGATGTTGAGACCCTGTGTGGCAGACAGTTGGGATCTTGTCAAGTCCAATAACGCTGCTCGTGTCGAGGCGAGATCATCTCTTGTAGGATTATGGGGGGTGTAGATGGGGTCACATCCAACAAGCGGCTCCACTGCAAGTGGACTTTAAATGGGTCAGTAAGTCCCTCTTTTGGCTTTGACCAACAGCGCAATAATCCACTCATTTAACCGTGGCTCTGTGCTGGTTTTTTCCTTCTTGCATATAGGAGCTAATAGAAAGACATATTCCTCTGTCGCATATTGAAAGTGAGATGATTAAATTGATTTAAATGAGGTATTCCCAGAGAAAACTCATTACATACCCATTTCTATGGACCGTTTATTCATGCCAAGCTCTAAAATGTGGCCTCAAACCACTGAGTAAGCATATCAAGAGCTATTTTTTACCAGAAGTATGCGCAAACAGACTTTATTCCCCGCCTCAATGGGACACAGGTGAGCCTCAGAAACCTTTTATTTATCCCTTGTCGCAAAATTAGATTCTGAATCACTTCCATATAAAGGCCCCGGGCTGTACTTAACACCCACGCAAATCAAGACCTCCTCTTTAATTGTTGAAATGTCAATACATTTGCATACAGTTTCAATCTTTGCCGCACTCTCAAATTATACATTTGCAAGGAGGGATCGTGAGGGAGAGAATGACCCAATTTGTATGAAATTATAAGGTACGGCTCACTTGCGCAACTCGCCAATTAGCTTACAACACTCTGCATGTGGTCAAAACAATGCCCTATAGTTGTGTGTTAGGAAAGTGCTTTACAATGCAAAAATGCTCAGCTGTTACAGATGCTCGTGAGTCATACGCATTAGCAGTCACCCCAGAGAGCCTACCTCTTATAGTCTGATGAATATACAACTCTCAAATAAGCATCACCATGATTCATCCCTGTCTTCTGCCGTGCCCACATAGAGGTTGACTTGTGCATGGAAACTTTAGAGAGAAAACAGAGATACAGAGGGAGAGATAGTTCCAACATCAACATCAAGTCTCCATAGCCACCTCAGGTGGTGAGTCTCCTCCACCTTCAACCGTAGCACTGGAGCAGGGATCAGGATGTATTAAAAGTGGCCAATTTGTTTGTTTGTCTTGACAACAACAACCTCCCCTCCGTTCCCCCTCCTCTTCTTCCTCCCTCCCTCTCTCCCTCTCCCCAACCCCCTGTCAGCTGCCCAAGTGGACACAGTTGGTGTGAAAGGAGAGGGTATTGATGTGGAAAATCACCCTTTTTGTTTTTGTTTTTCTGTCCTCCTGTCATATTCTGTTTCTCGTCGTTTCTTTCTCTGTGTGCTTCCATCTTATTGTCTCTCTCTTTCATTATCTCTCTATTGCAGTCAGTCTAGCTGTTTCTGTCTTTCTTCGGTCAATATCTGTATTTTTTTTTATGTCCATTTTCCCTCCCTCTGCCTGTGGACTGTCATTGTTCTTCTTAGGCCTCCATTATACTCACTTATACACACGGACAGCTGCGGACAACACGGACGTGTAGTTGCTGTTATTATACGTCTTTCTAGTCTGCTTGGAGGAGCACATGTTGGGGATAATGCCCTTGGAGCCTCACATACACTCTAATGATGAAACTTACGTCACATGGACCCTAAGCAGACCCAAAGCGTACTCACAGATGCAGAAAGCATAACTTGCTTAAGTTTAGCTCACATCTGGACATTTCCATTTCTGGGCATGCGTGTCCACACATGTATGCGTCTGTTTGGCTTCTCTCCTGAGGTCCGGCTAAAGTCCAGGTCAGACTGTTCAAATCATTCCCAATGAGGGCAGGGCACACTAAATGACAGGATTTAAGTAAATCCTTAACTGTGCCTTTAGGGAACTGTGCGCACACAACAAGGGCACAAAGATGGCTGTCACAAATGATGGTCAGGGATCAGAAATACTTATTCACTGGTGGAACAAAGTTTATATTTTATGCATATGATTACAATGTAGACATTTAGCAACTTTTGACAGATTATTGTAAAGTGGGGCTTCAAAGTTGTTATTAAAATCAACTTTTTCTGGTCCATTCCCATGTTCTTCTGTGTTAAGGGAAACTTCTTGAGGCTTTTGTCAGCATTAACCACATCTCACCATATAATATATGACCATCTGCAGCTAACAGCTCCAGATGAATAAATGAATCTAGGCCTGTGTGTATAGCCGGGACCGGCTAATTCCATAAGTCCTGATGTTTTCAGCTGTCTTCTGTGTAAGCTGTGAGGATATCTGAGATGCTAGGGCGCTATCTTCCCTTACTGCTGGACTACAGTATCTCCATATATGCCAGCCTCAATTCTTTATTCCTCCCATGTAGCTTTTTTAAACCACCATTTTATGACACAGTGCGACATTATTCTGTCGACACCATGACCCACTGGTCTCATTCTTAGTTACGATATAGGGGTGAATTTAACTCGGGCGATAAAAAGGGGGGAAATCCCACGATGGGGATTTACACTCTTGTTCACAGTATCTCTGATATTACATCGTGGGATAATACCTAACCACCCAGTGTCTGGTGGCAATAAAGGCTATTCAGCGCATGAGGTCGTTGGGTCACCTGTCTCCTCTGAAATCCGATCATGATGTCTGCAGCTCGGCCAACAACGTAAGACATGAGGCCCAGTTGTTGCCGGTCGGGGGAAGACCATCTCTTCACCCCCTTCATACAGAAACACACCTCAGGATAATGTTTTCTTATAATCCCAAGCTGCTAGTTACCACTTCCCCCTGGAACGTCTTACCCGCTGATGTTGAACTACTGTGCACAGCGTGGCCAAATGATCTGCTGACAGCGTACAAGCATGTGGGCAACAGCAAACCCGGGGTTATGATTTAGAATGTCACAAAGAGTTGTTTGACACGAAAAAAGAGACGAGGGGGAGGGTGATGGGGGTGATTATGGTTGCACTGAGCCCTATAGCCAAGGGGATCCAGTCTCTTGTTTGATTACAGTCTGACTGTGAAACAAGGCATATTAAAAGAATTATTACCCAGACATCACAATGGTCCCCCATCACTCCCTGACACCCGCCTTTGAGGAGATTTGTTTCACACAGGCCTGATTATTGTGTCTATGTGCGTTTCTCTAATCTATGCGTATGCGGGCTCGCATGACTCTTCGTGTCACACAGCTGCATGTGCCACCTCATGGATGCGTATCTGCGTGCAAGTGCGTGCAAAGTCCTCTGAAATAGACACCCCTCCATGTGTGCACGGCATTAAATATCAGTCCGCTTGGCACACTTAGAGTTAATGCTTGAAATGTGAGGCACGTACAGTACCGAGAGAGCTGCAAGGAGGAGGAAAAAAAGGAGGCTTTAGTCTGGCAGCTGCTATGTCTGTTCTCTATACTTTGGTGTCATTTTGTGTGTGAGGTTGTATATGAATGTGTACATGTGTTTATAAGCATGTCTTTGCTTGCGTGTGTATGTGTGGGAGTGCACTCCTGCTCGCCTGCCTGTGCCCATATGAATCAATGTGTTTATATTGTGCGAAAGAGAAATATTGGAGACAGCAGTAAATAACATAATCCAGCTATTAGCTTTTGTTCCCTAAGACATGGACGTATACTGTACCCCACCCTCACAAGGACATGACTCATGGGAAATTATACGAATTTTCTCTCAGCTTTCCTCATATTTACTGCTGATACACAAGCAATCATACGCCATGTTCCCCTCCACAGCTACAAATGCAGCGCAGAGTGAAAGACGTGTAATCCAATTTCCTTTGTGTATTATTGTTATTATTGGTAGATATCAAAATGCATCACAAACATATTATAAATCATCACACTATTTCATACTCAAGAACAGCTCCATTTCCATATGAACTTTAAAGCAAGTCTGTATCAGGGGGTATTGAGCCAAATGCATGTTGGAAACAGAGATATTTCTGCTGCAGCATTAGCAGAGGGAATAATTTACACGCTGTTTTTTCACAGTTCAACACCTTATTTCAATTAACCTATGATCTGTGCCCAACGACTTGAAAGCTGATGAGTTATTCATTTATTTTCCATCCACCAGATTCTCTTGGTCCCCTCGCAAAGACTGAGCACGGCGCTCTTCTGACTGCAGAAACAGACTTTGAATTATTTGAGGTTCCATTGACTTGTTAACTTTTTCTATTGCTTTTCCATTAGGAGGTGATTACCACCCAGGAGCCACGTTTCAGGGAACAAAAGACACGATTCTTCTCTCTCTCTTTCTCTCTCACTCTATTTTACCTTTTGCACTAAATAAGCCTCCCACAAAAACGCTAACAAAGAGACAAATCTCCTAATCAGCCCCGTTTCACATGAGATTATTCCATGACAGATGAGGGGACCGGCGAGATCTAATAATTCTTTTAACTTTTTATGTGGCAAATTAGCTGAAACAAATGCTAAATGTGTGTTCTCTTACCCTTTTTCCCTCCCATGCAAGATAAACAGCACCTGATAATGTGTATGAAACATTAACCTGATGAACAACCATGCGGTGCCTACTGAAAGTGAAGCCATTAAGCATAATACAAAAGACACACACGCTGTCGGTTCTCATTTGTCACCCCGGCATGACTACTGGGTCCCGGTAAAGTCTCATCAGGGCGTGTGTGTGTGTGTGTGAGTGTGTGTGCGTGCGTGCATGCCTACGTGTGTGTGCTCATTTCCTGAGAGCTGGCATGTATACATATGCTCTGACAACACTCGAAAAGCCGTGCTCCTCTCCTGGATTCCTGTCTCATTGTCTGTCATCAATCTCAGACCTATAACCCCAGTGGTAATAACAGAACCACTGAGATACATTCAAGTGCAACAATGTGTAGGCGTTGAATCGCACAAACAGGTTATGAATAAGTCTGTCCTGACTATTGGCGGTACTTTGGAGAATATCACTCCACGCGCTCACACTCTATGACAGCTAATTGAAGGTTCCCCTTGGGCAGAGTGCAGCAGAGACATAATAATCAAGGAGCCTGTCCTGGTTTCACTATATAGCCCAAATGTGGGATTTGCTTCTTTTGTCATAATCAAAGGACTATTGCACAGGGAAAGTATTCAGTGTGTTTCCACAGTGGGAAACTGAAATATTTGGTCCGTGCTATGAATAACAAAAGCTACAGAAAAGGCTGCAGCAGCACTACCAGCGGATCAGTGCCCATCGCTCACAGCCTGCTCTTATGAACTTATCCACTTACACATCTGTGTGAAGAAGTGACTGCCTGCGAGGAGTGTCCATTTTAATACCTATGGGTTAATTCCTCCCAGCTTTCATTGGATTAAATTAAACCAAGCCATGTCATAAAGGTAATAAGATTATTGTGTTGCTGGCACGATTATAGGCGGACACGCTATGTACACAGGAGCAGCAGTGGTCAGAGAGGTGGCATTGTTTGTGCACGAATCTCTCTGGGAAGCATATAGCCTACATTCACATTAGCCTTTTTCACACAGGAAAGAGGATTAGTTTGCATCACAAACATGAAATGAAGCCTCCCAACAGGATTATTTTAGCCTTTCTACTTATGTCCTTTTCATAATGTGTTTTGTTAATGAAGCTGTTTAATGTACAGCTGTATTTTATGACGGTGCACAACGATACAGCAACTTCTAGTGATGCCAGCACAGCTATTCTGTCTCGGGCAGCACAGACATTGGGTCAGCAAATCCAACTCACACCCTTTCCTCAAAGCCATCCAGTTTGCTAGAGGGCAATCCCTCTCCGAAGCTTCAGGAGAGCCAAACCCATTAGTTCTAGCCTTGTATTAACCCAGTGTAACATTAATTACTTCCACTGTTTTATTGTTGTTAGCAGGTAGCCAAAAAAAGGGAAAGGCATTAAAAACACTTCAAAGAGGTTTAATTGTTCATGTTGTTACTAGAGCGTGCAGTCTGACATCCCAGCGAGCCATGACAAGCAAGCACTCTTGAGTGAGGGGCGTAGACAAGATACAGTTGTTAGTTGACATGCTGAAGGAATGTGCTTGGATTACAGCAGATGCCTCTTTGATTTATTGGTTGTAGCTGCGAGCCCTTTATCTTAAATCATGCTGTCGAACAGCGATTCATTTTCATTTTATTTCTGTCTGGGTTCTAAACTCCCCACCCATTGAGACCGGGATCTTATCGTTATCATCTTTCATACTTTGGAAATGAGAAATCCAGAAAGGGCCCCATGGTTTCTTGGGGAACTTCTGGAGCTTTGCCAAACAAGCCTGACCCAGTTGTTTTAAGAGAAACAATGATGATAATTTGGACACTGTGCAATGTGGACACGCATTCATTTCCTTTAGACATTGCACGCTGTAGTGTGAAACTTGACCAGAAAGATATTTGTTTAGAGTGACTATTGCTTTCACCTCTGTGAGTCTTCACAACAAGTTGTAAAAAACAAAAAGAAAAAGGAAAAAAACAAGGTTTTATGGCAATAAAAGGGTACTGGTGCAGAATAGAGACAGGCATTTCTCCCAGCCAGCTAAATGCTAGTGCTGAAAGGACACTAAGCACAGGTTGTCTTTCAACCACTGTGACGGGCCGTGCAGCCGAGAATTTCACTGTGTTGAGTAAAAGGATACAGGTAGGGGAGGAGGGGCAAGAGGAAAGGAGGCTCGGGTAAAGCCAGCCAGCCAAATCTGCCTTCAGCTCAGTGTCAAAACAGCCAGTCAGCTGTGTACACCTTCATGTCACCTGCTTGTGTGTGTGTGTGTGCGTGCCGTGCATCTGTGTGTATGTTGTCCTACAGCCCCCACCGGGAGGGAGCACACAGAGTCATCTCCTCTGGTCAATAGAGCCTAATTCGCCACAGGTAGCAGCCAGCCTCAAAGACGATTTCCCTTCAGCTCAACTGTGCTGAAGCCTTTCATCCACACCGTGGGGCCTATGGTGATAGTAGCAGTGGTGTGTACTATGTGTGTGTGTGTGTGTTGGGGGTGGGGGGCTATCAGCCAAACCCATTATCCAATGGAGGCAATAGATATGAAGGTGTTGGTGCCTGGGGCCCGGCTGCCTGCCTCTCCTCCGATCCACTGAAAGACAGAAACGGTCCTCTCCTTCTCCAACTCGGGCCCTGTTGTCTCTAAATTTCCCTGTCATCGTTTTCTTTGTGTTCATCCGACGCCCCCAGCCCTCCACCCCTCCACCCCTCGGCCTCTCTCTCTCTGTATTCCCCTCATCCTGCCTCTGACTCCCTCCTCTCTTTGACTCTCCGTCGCCGTGTCTGTTCGATGATTTCACCAGAGGTTGTACTATACTGACAACGGCTGTGCTCAGCTCCAGCAGTGTAACAGCACCTCTTCACATTCTCTGCATGCTCTACAGGCAGCCTAATGGAGGAAATCAAAGTACTCAAATGTGATTAGATTCAGTATGCACATTGCATTCCAATCAGAGCTCCTTTGACTGATATAGCTTTTCCTTTTAAATTCCACCAACAATCTTTTTTTTTGGGTGGAGGCTGGGGTTGTTCTACTTTCTTTTTGCACTCGTGAGTGTGCCAGATTTATATCAAATAGTTAGTGTTTATCAACATTTCATCTATGAAACTCCCTCATGTTCGACTTTTATGATATGTAATTATAGTGCGGCTCACACTTCTCTGGTGTATCACATGAAAAATGTCTTCATAGTTTTTCCTTAGTGGCTCATGTTAAATGTAAGGAGTGCACTATTTTCTCCTTTCGTGGGACTGAAACATATTGTTTTTGCCGGGGGCATTGCATGAGTTACTGCGCACCTACTTTATCAGAGTATGAGTTGTAGGGAGAAACAAGTGTAAAATGAAGGTTCAGGCGCTATGGCTACACGTACAGGTTCTGTGTTGCTTTAGTGAAATTCAATCAGCCATTTCACGAAATCTCCCAGGCAAGAATGATTGCCAGGCAAGAGGATGTTACTGTAATTATTGTCTTGTTCGCTGCCGACTGAGTGCCTTGGATAAGCCATAGTCAACGGGAAGGCAAATACGCTTGTTGCACAAAGCACTTAGCAGCAATTTACACAACAGGATACTTGGATGTATAAGCATTACAGTGTTGAACATGTTGAGAAAAAAATTAGAAATGTTACTTACAGGGCACACTACTAAGGTTTTTGTGGTACATTAGGGCATCTGCCCACCAGGAGGTCAAGGTTTGAATACCTGCCAAACTATTCCCACTAAAATACTTGATATAATCCACTTTATATACCCAAGGGGTGCCACAGTAATGAAGCCACCTTAAGCTGCCACCGCAGGTCAAACTACCATTTGATTTTTATTTTTATGCTCAGCGCTGCATTGAGGTTTTCATAAAAACTGATAATTATGTGTCCCAGTGAGAATCAAACTCCATCTATCATAGAAGCGATAATGTTTTTCCCATTGGGCTGCTCACCATCACATAATACCGCTGCTCCACCCAAAATATAATGCCTCCCTACTCCTCCCTCTCCCCCTCTTTCTCTCTCTCTGTCTCTGTCTCTCTCCTCACAGCTCCGCCACTGTCAGAAGTCACCACGTCCCCTCAGCCTCTGAGAACTACAACCACCACCACAACAACCACAGTGCACCGGGGTGTGGCCAACACTACCACCACAACAGGGCTCAAGGAGGGCAGCAGGGGAGCGCCCAAGCTGCCTCCTGTGATTCCGCAGACTACTTCCCCTCCACCCCTGGAGTCCTTCCCTTTACCTGAGCGCTTCTGCGAGGCCACCGAGAAAAGAGACATCATGTGGCCTCAGACCCAGAGGGGAATGCTCGTGGAGCGGCCTTGCCCCAAGGGAACGCGAGGTAAACAGGGCTCCCTCTCACCTCAGGGCCGTGCGCTCGCTGTTTTTCAATATGACCTGAAGCGTCCCGGGAGAACATTTCCGAGTTTGTTAGATCTGTCTGATATTCTTGCATACACACGATCTTTTTTATCTGTAACAAGCACCCGTTTGAGTGGGTGCGCTGGGAATCGGCATCAAGTCAGTTTGTACTGCCGTTAGATTTTTAACTCATTCCGGGTCGAAACATGATTAGGCGAATCTGTAATGGTTGTGTTGCAGGGGAGCGGGCTCAGCTGTTCCTCTTGGAGCTTGCATGGAGATGCGCATCCCTCATTTGATTGTGTGTGAAATAAGGCCTAATTAGGATCAGGGGGGAAAAATTGTTACCACTTTGTAGCAAAAACAGACATGACAAGTTTTTTTCTTTTTTTTTTTCCTGGAAAGATTTTTCAAGAAAATTATTCCACAAAAACAAAACTAGTGACACTACGTGTCTGGAGATTACTGTATCCAATAATTTTGGTTTAATTTGTCCTCAGATGGCTTTTGAAACAGTCTTAGCAGGCTAACACTGTAGAAAAACAAAATATCTGCCAGGGCTGATATTTCTGTGCACACTAAAGCAGACTGTGGCTATTTGTATAACATTTCAAATTTCTATGTTCGTAAATTTGTTGCCTGGTTGTATTTACTCCCTTTTTTTTTTAAAGTTTACTCCAGCCTTGTCCTTTGTTGCCCCGTGAAGGACTTCATAGGGAAATAAATTTGATTTGACTTGATTAAACTTGACTACTCTGTTCTTGTTTTCCCTGACAGGCACAGCCTCTTATTTATGTGTCCTTACCACTGGGGCCTGGCACCCGAAGGGCCCTGATCTCAGCAACTGTACCTCCCACTGGGTCAACCAAGTAGCCCAGAAGGTTTGTATGAGCTCTGCCTCTCTGTTTTCCTTCTGAGCATAATGTGTTTCTTAAAAAACACAGAGGGGGTAGATGAAATTATAGAAACGCGTCCTTGTAAAAGGACTTTGACAATGCGGTAACTTCATCACTGCTGCAAAAATGGCAGTAAATCTGGTTCAGATTAGCTTGAAAGCAGTATTTGCAGTTTTTACAGACTTCTTTTATAGCTGACAAAGGCTAGCATCTGTAGTGAAACTGCAGGTGCATCAGTCAAAAGCGCTGCAAAATTATATGTTGAGGAAGCCGAGGCTCAAAAACTGCTTGAAAAAAGAGCATAAAACACAGAAAAGGTACAATAGATACTGTACATAGTAGTCGCATAAATGTAATTGTAGAAATTATTGGATTCAATTATTGGATTCAGGTTAAAAGCCTTTCACATGAAATGTTAACATTTTCTCTACCCTGTGTACAGTGTGTATCATTAACTGCATATGTCGCAGGCTGCTCACTACCTGTTTTTTAAACTTGCCACTCATTTGAAATTGAATAAAAAAAGAGAAAGAAAAGAAGCTGCTACCATGGCAACTTCTCCGGCATGAAGAAAACACTTTTTCATAACTGGCATTTCAAGGACTCATTCAAGTGTGATTTGATGTCAGAAACCGGGCTGTAAAGAACCATCCAAGTCTGTCTTCTTGCATTCTTGAGAACATTACTCACTCCCTCTCCCCCCCGCAGATCCGCAGCGGTGAAAACGCAGCTAACTTGGCCAACGAGTTAGCCAAGCACACCAAAGGCCCCATCTTTGCTGGGGACGTCAGCTCCTCTGTGCGCCTTATGGAGCAGCTGGTGGACATCCTGGATGCTCAGCTGCAGGAGCTCAGACCCAGCGAGAAGGATTCTGCAGGACGGAGCTTCAACAAGGTAACCTCATCCTCCCAAACCAGACATGCAAACAGAAAACAGAAAACGTGCTGTATTACATTAAATACTAACCCTCACCAATTCTCCCCGGCTGAACCATTCTGCAGTCAAAGTTTACATGGCTTATAGGAGCTTAACTGGGAAGTTAATACGTTTAAATGTCAAGTGCAAAACTCGATTTCTGCCTTTCAAAATAATGCAGCAATGCAGTTTGTAGTTGTCATTGTTTGTCACGTAGAGTCTGTCCTTTTTCTTTCAAAGTCAGGAAAGTTGTCAGACATACAGAGCAAAAACAAACAACAACAAAAAAATAGTGGCATGATTTTAGGCTGTGACAAGGAGCAGACATCTGTATTCATGGTAGTATTTGTACATTTGTTATAATGGCCATAGTTTGACTCTGCCAAGCGCAGTACTTCTGCGATGTGTCAGCAGGATTTTAGAGGAAAAATACTGCCATGGATGTGACCAGCGCTTTTTATTCTTCAGCTTTAGAGGTACGCAGGTCAGCGGCGCATGAAGACAGTGCACTGAGAGATGGGGACTGGCTCAAACTATCTTTGAATAGTGTGTTTGTATGTCGAGCGCTCAGTCAGGACCTTGTTCTCTAAATCCTTTTCCACAAGCTCATGAACCTGTACAAATTATGTCTCTATTTTTTATCTGTTCTTTTTCTTTTCCTGATAAAAAAAAAAAAATAGCTTCAAAAACGAGAAAGGACATGCAGGGCATACATGAAGGTACTGGAGCATTGCTTCTGCCCACTTTTGTCGCTGCCGCCCCCCACCCCTCCTCTGTTCCTGTGTCACTGTATATGCTCCTGCCCAGGTTCAGCAGCATGTTCCCCTCTGCACTGTCATGTACCCCCTCCCTGTGCTTCCTGCTTCTTTGAGTAATTGCCTTACACACAGACCAATCGCACCCAAAGTGCTTTCCAAGTCAAACTGAAGTCATCTCCAATTACTGAGGTGGCTTCTTGTGTATATGTGTCTCTGTGTTATTATCTCTCTTGCTCTCTATATGTTGGAAGCAATGGTGTATTTTGTTTTTCATCCTGTTTTTCCCTTTTGTAAGTGTTTACTCAAGATTGCACGTCTGGATGCATAACATCACAATTCAAACATCCTGTTTTTACATTCCTCTCATTATTCATTTGGTGAAGGATTTGCCGCTTTGTTGCTTTTTCTTTTTTTTTTCTTTTTTGAAAGCTTCCCTTCCATATAAAATGCTCATGGATATTGCATCTAACTCTGTACTCTGACTTAGTCAAATCTTTTCTTTCAAGAACCATCACCCGACCTTTCATCCCATATAATGCAGAAACTGTGTGTCGTGTTTCACAAGGACACAGCTTTTAGGTCATGGCAGTCATTTGTTTCATAAATTAAAGGTGCAAATCTTTAGCTCTCTCTGGTTAATAAGGTTAGTCAGGTCAAATCATTTTTTCCCCCTTTTTCATAGAACGCTATCAAGTAAGGTTCACACATCAAAGTATTTTGGCCACATATTTCTCTCTACCATTAGGGAGATCTGTGTCCTCCACCTGCCACCAAAGTCACCCCCCTCAATCCACATCTCTCCTGCGGGAGGGTATTAAAATGGATCGAGCTAATTACCCAGTCAACGGCCGTGTGCTCGTAAAAATAGAGAAGGGAAGAAGGGGAAAAAAATTCCATGTATGTAGTCTCTAAAAAATGTCATATCATCATTTTGGTTCTTAATGTCACAACATGTAGATTTAAAGTCAGAGGTAGTGACTGTGTCAGAGAGGCTTTTTGTCAATGTAAATGACAGCATTAATTTGACTAATGATGGCATGAGAGAATCTGGGACACAGATCGTCGAGTCAGCAGTATCTGACATCTGCCATACTTGACGCAACATCACATTAGCCACCCCTCCTCCCTTTCCGCCAGCCGTCACCGGCATTGATTACCTGATTAGATGCATTGATTTGATTGTATCCTGAAGAAACGTCTGCAGAAAGCGTGAAGCCGGGGAAAAAAAAATGTTTGCACAAAGGATACAGTTCAGTGACAAAAATGGAACATCACATGTTATGTTCTGCTTGCGGCCTCCTTGTGCGCCTTATGGTGCTTCATGCAGAACGACCTAAACTACACTGACTGTGCAGTAAAGATGGCACTTGACTACAATTTGACTGCGGATACAAAGTCAAAGAACAAGAAAGTTTCTACATCCTGCATGATGAACTTGAAATGAGAGAATTTGGATCATCAGGCCATCTCTTAATATCCTGCTACTGGACCGAGCTCATAGGTTCAATACACCGTGACCCCAGAGTCTCCAATTTCTCCTTCAGGATCAATGCAGTTTCTTTCTTATCCAGGAAATTTCTGTCTTTAATTATTCTTTTCATATATATGATGATTAAAAAAAGTAATTTTACTATCTTTATGTTTTTCTCCTACTCATTTTAATCCCCACAGATGTGATGCGTCATCCATTTCATTTCAGTGTCTGCATGTCACTGCTCATGCTTGCAAATCAATTCTTTTTTGAATATTTTTTCCAAGTTACTCAAGTATCTTTGTTTCTGTTTTGTGTGTGTATCTGTTTGTTTCTTGTATGGGCACAGGCCATCGTGGACACGGTAGATAATCTTCTGCGACCAGAGGCCTTGAAGTCCTGGCAGGACATGAATAGCACAGAGCAAACGCACGCAGCCACCATGTTACTGGATACTTTGGAGGAAGGGGCTTTTGTCCTTGCCGACAACCTCGTGGAACCTGCCTTTGTCAAAGTTCCTGCAGACAATATAAGTAAGTAAAGCCGAGGAGGTTGTGGTGTTCTGAATTGATGCGAGCTCAGTTAATTTGATTACTTTCAATTCATCCAGAGAGTAACTCTTGTGATAGGAAAACAAGGCCGCCACATAAAAAAAGGACTTTGTTTTCATAATAAGCGTTTAAACCTCGGGGGAACAGAAAAACAACGCATATTAGGTTTAACGAGTCGCTTACTGACAAAGTGATGAATATCAGACAATTAAATAGACTGGATTCTCTGATTGCGCACGCTTCGTTTATAAATGTTTGCGTCTAGACCTTGTAACTCTATACATTAATGTGAACATTAGCCTGCTGTGGAGTCAGAAAAAGTCCATTGTTTATCCACAGCCTCGTCTTCCTCCCCTCATTTTCTTCAGCTGTTAGACCATATAAGGAAGGCTTCTCCTTGGTTGTTGTTTTCCCAGCACTGTTTTATTGGTGAAGAGTCCCACTTGAATAAAATGATCACTTTGTGATTGACGTAATTATTGTGAAGCTCATTGTTTGAGTTGTTGTTATGTCCTTTGGGCTCTGCAACATTTCAGTCTTTGTAGAAATATGAATAAGAAAGTTTCGGCGTCAATGGGCTCCACTATTTTGTGTTTCATGCCCTTGAATCTGAGTCCCGTAATGACTGATATCTCATTCTCTTTTCTCCTCATCTTTCTTCTCCAAAACCCCCCTGCTGCCTCTCTGCACCTGGCAGTCCTGGATGTGTATGTACTCAGCACGGATGGCCAAGTTCAGGATTTTAAATTCCCACAATCCAGCAAGGGCGGTATCTCAATCCAGCTCTCAGCCAACACTGTCAAGCTCAACAGTCGGAATGGTAAGCTCTCTTCAGTGTAATATAAGAAAAGAGAATAACTTGGTCAAGGTAACTGTGCTTACTCTGAAATGAAGAGGAAGCGTGTGTTCACTGTGTGGGGAAATGTGTGACTTATTCCTGTTTCTTTGAAACAGTGAAAGTTCTGTGTGTAAGGAGGAAGAGAGGCCACGTTTAAAAGCTCATACCTGCACTTTTGTTTGTGTTTAAATAATAGCCATCTTTTTGTGCCTAATTTCTGCAGTTCTGTCTTCATCCATTTTTCAATTTTCTCTGGGATCTTCTTTTCTTCATCCTCTTGATGTCTGTCACTCAACAGGAGTTGCCAAGCTGGTTTTCGTCCTCTACAAAAACCTGGGCCAGTTCCTCAGCACGGACAACGCCACCATCCAGATGGCCAACGAGGCTTACGGCCGCAACGTGTCGGTCGCCGTCAACTCTGACATCATTGCTGCCTCGCTCAACAAAGAGTCCAGCCGTGTATTCATTAATGACCCGGTGATTTTTACCCTGGAGCACATTGATGTGAGTCTGCCCCGCTGGAATGAATGGAGAGGTCATATTAAAAAACTCCAGGAGGGAACATCCAGAGTAGACAGAGATCTGCAATTTGAATTGTAAATGTCTGGCTAGGTCAGTCGGCAGTTTATTTAAGTCATTGAGCATCAAATTAAAGGAGTCTTTAGAACCTAAGTGAATTCTTAATGAAAACTAATTCTTTAATCAACATTGGGATATAAATGATACCCATTTTCTTTTATAGTGGGGGGAATTAACTCCTAGATTAGCTGTACAATCTAGGATGAAATTACTGGAGCACCAATTATCTTTCGTCTTTTAAAGTTGTCACTTGAGTTCCCAGAGGGCCATGCGTGACTCCATTCTTTATCAGAGAAATTGTGCAATTCCAAGACATGCCGTCAAACAATTACGCTTCTCTGTTATTAAGGCCTCGTATACACGACCATGCTTCGGTTGATTTGGCAAGCATGTGCCAAATGAGATACAACATATGAATTGCTTCATGAGAGCTGTGAAGTGAAAAATCCTCATCCATATCAGTGTGGAAAAAATACTTTGTATGAGTAGGGGGTAAATGGCCTCTGTGTTCTACATGTACTTCAATTTCAGGCAGTCAATTATTTGGACACTTAACCATATCTCTTGTTATCTGCAGATGGAGCACTACTTCAACTCCAATTGCTCCTTCTGGAATTACTCTGAGAGGAGTATGATGGGCTACTGGTCCACCCAAGGCTGCAAACTCCTGGATTCTAATAAAACACACACCACCTGCTCCTGCAGTCATCTCACCAACTTTGCCATCCTCATGGCGCACCGTGAAATCTCCGTATGTCACCTCTATTGTTTCCTATTCACCTTTAAGTTTCCTTTTCAACTCAGTTACTCAAACTTAGTTCCACAAGCAGCTTCAGTCCTCACTGAGTTTTGTTCTCTGATTACGAGCCCATCTAAGAAGGTAGCTGAGTATATAGATATGGTATAGCTGTAGAGATAAATAAATATTTCATCTGCACAGTCTAATTGTTTTTCATTTGGCTTTCTGTCCTTTGCCCCTCAAAGGTTAATGGCAGAGTCCATGAGCTACTTCTAACTGTCATCACCCGTGTTGGCATCGTGGTGTCCCTCGTCTGCCTCAGCATCAGCATCTTCACCTTCTGCTTCTTCCGGGGTCTGCAGAGCGATCGCAACACCATCCACAAGAACCTGTGCATTAATCTCTTCATCGCAGAGTTAATATTCCTAATTGGTATCGATATGACGGAACCCAGGGTAAGCTGAAACGATTGCACCCTATTGATTTGGTTTTGATTCATTCCCCTCTCACTCTATCTGCCCTCTTCCCCCAAAAATGAGACAAAAGACCCTTTCAGAGTGAAATTGATGAGTTTTTAAGCATTGTTTGTTTCTAACCTTCCCTGCTTGTCCCTGACACAACATGAGTGGGACAGCACCATTAATATAGATTACTAAGGGGCCATGTCTTCCACTTGACAGGTCTTTTTTCCTCTATCACTTAAAGGCACAGTTACCATGGTTGAGCCTGCAACCGTCACAGTTTTTCCTTCTCTCACCTTCGTTCTCGCTTTAGTTTCTAGAAGCACAAAAAAAATAAATTCTGTGTACAGGTGGGGATCAGAGCTTCCAGTGCCGCGCTATGTGATTAAATCTACTAACTCCAACCTTAAAACACAAATGGCATTTAAATTTCTGCCGTGCTGATGGAGGACTAAAGCTGTGCATAGTCAGAGCCCATGTGGTGAATGAATATTCATTACCGTTTTTCATCAGTTTCACTGGTATGTGTTGCGCCGAACGGGTGAGGCAGCAGCGTCTTTTCAGGAGGTTTTAATAAAAGACAGGATATATGATATACAATTTTCAATAAAGAAATACTATAGAGACACTGCTTGTCATGTTTAAATCATTTTTGTAGCGCCATATAATCACAGTTTTATTTATTTATTAATTCTTTGAATAAATGATCATATTGCATATTGCTGTTTTACCTCGGATGCATATTTATTTGATTTTCTCAACGGGGCTTTTGTTCTGACTCAGATTGAATGTGCCATCATTGCGGGGATCCTTCATTTCTTCTTCCTGGCTTCCTTCTCCTGGATGTGTCTTGAGGGGGTACAGCTGTACCTCATGCTCGTGGAGGTCTTTGAGAGCGAATACTCACGGAAAAAGTACTACTACGTGTCTGGTTACCTCTTCCCCGCCATCGTGGTCGGCGTTTCGGCAGCCATCGACTACGGGAGCTACGGGACCGACAAAGCGTAAGTGCAGCTTTCTGAACAAATCCTTGGAAATGCAGAGCAGACCTGCTGGATGCTGCACTGTGTGAGCTTACCTGCTGTGTCTGTATGTGGCAGCTTTTGGAAAGTAATCTACTCATCGTTTCTGCCAGCACCTTGTGTGCATCCCTGGAGACGGCACCAAAACATTTGAGCTCCTTTTGCCAGGGATGGGCAGCTGTTCAATTTTTTATGTCATTTGAAAGTGGCTGACAGACTCAACACTGTGGTTTCAGGAGGGGCCACGGCTACATTAATGCCTTTCTGCTCAAAGACCCTCCAGTGACCTCTTGTTTGTAAATGCTCCCTTAAAGAGCACTGTGCAGAAAAAGCCTTTTACTCAGATTAATGGCCATATCTCAGCTAAGACCCAGCTATCAAGAGGGGCTACTTGGGGTCTTGCCTCTGTTTTGTACATCTGTATTAATGTTCAGCCAATGAAAGGAGCATTTGTTAAATATTTAGTCGAAATTACTCATTCAGTGTCTCTCAAAAATGAATTTCTTTTGAATAATTTCAGCCGCAGGACCTTGAAAACAACACTGGTATTGTTTTGTATGCTGCTCCAGTCTGAAGTGTGTGTTTCTCTGTCATAGGTGCTGGCTAAGTGTGGATAATCATTTCATATGGAGTTTTATAGGACCTGTCACCTTTATCATCATGGTAAGCTGCTTTTTTATATATTTTTTTCTTTGAATACTGAGACTGACAGAGCGAGGAAGGGACTGAGAGGGTGAACGAGATGCTGCAGATAACGGAAGTGAGATGGTTGAACTGAAGGGGGGAAAGTCAGCAAGATTTTTTTTCCTCTGTGATGACAGGTTAATTTTGCAGCAAAGACAGATTTAGCGGCATCCTTCAATTCTCTCTGCTTCTCACCGGCTGACAAGGATCAGGATTTGATAGTATACTTTTTTTTTAATGCATTTACACAACTCCCGTGAAGTCTCACACTGCAGATGCTGCCAAATGGCCTTCAGGTTTACTATTTATGATATAGTGGGGAGAAAAATAAAGATTAAAAATGGCCTCAGAGCTCAGTTTTACAGCACATACATAGAGTAAGATGGCACCGTGAGATTTTACAGCTCCTTTTTTCTTACCCCCCTGCACCTGCCTCCTTTTGTTGGCCTGCCTGTAGTAAATAGCAGATGACGGTGTTGGGAAAAAGAAGAAAAGGCAAAGGCACCTCTCTGTTTGGTCAAGGACCGTCAGGGGTGAAGGACATATACCATATCATATTGACATATGTCCTATTGAGGCATGCAATTATTTACTGGTCATGACATTATTATCTCCTGCTCCATCAGAGAAGCTCAGAAGAATGAGACCTTAGGGAGTCTTACCTCCATGTGCAAAAAAAGAAGAGAACGAAATAGCAGGTGGTATCGCTCAGATATATCCACTCCACCACACCATGTATTGCTTTGCCCTCATGTGCACCACCATGGGAAAGGGAAGCTCTGCACACTTGTCTTGCTGCTGTGCAGGGAGGATGGGTGGTATTTGTTCAGTACCGTGTTCATTATCCAGCATAATGGCAAGTACTGTATCTACAGATGCAGTGACCTCTGTTGAACATCAAACTGACACTGAAAATATACTGGAGAGAGAGGGGCACCCATGTCAAATTCCAGTGAGTCTCTGCACACAACTGGAAGCCACACTAGGAGCTTTCAAAGTAAAGATATAATACAGCCCTTTGTCTGTGTGGTAACAAAATAAATAAAAGACGAATCTCCTCACTGGACTGCATTTCACAGTTCCCTCAAAGAGGGACAGTGCTACTCCATGTAGCATTTAAAAATGGAGGAGGAAGTGCACAGAAAACCTGATGTCTCTCCATTGAACTGAAATGTCTGAGTAAATGCTTTAGTTGTTTTTTTTTGTTGTTTTTTTTGTTTGTTTTCACAGATTTTTTTTTCTTCTCCTCCGCAACCGCTTTGAATGTGTGAGCTTATAATTTAGGAAAAGCTAACACTGTATTAAACCAAACACACATATCGCCTTGTCTCAGCAAATGCTTTGTCAGGCACACAGGAGTTAGTTTCCTCTCCCTAAATTGGACCCTCATTGTTTTCCAATTGTGTGTTGCTTCCATAACGATTTACATGAAAAATGCGTCTGCGGTGGAAATGATGATCAGGATCCCGGTGGTGATGACCGCAGAGATAGAATCATGACCCTGTGAGGAGCTAATGTATTGTAGCAGAGCTAATGTGTGACAGGAATGAGGTGTTTTTGTGCAGCACTGGCTCAGGACTTTATGCACTGCTCCTCTGATTCTGTGCAACAATTGACTCAAAAAGACAAAGTACTGTGGAAAGGAGCATCTCAGGGGAGCAGGCAGGAGCAAGGTTTGTCTACACCATCCGTGACCCTGGTTTCTCTACAAATTGGCTTTGTCCTTGTCAATGAGGGAGAGAGAGAGAGAAGGAGAAAAGGCACACAAGCAAGGAAAAAAAAAATTTAAAAAAGGGAGAGAAAACGTTGCTGCTTTGGCTCATGTCTGGATTCTTGGCACCCCGGCCATGTGTGCGTCAAGTAACACTAGTTGTGACCTAGGGTGGTCATGCTTTTTTCTCATCCTTTTGTGTCTTTTTTTTCTTTCTACTCTTAGCTTAAGCAGGTCCTAAACAGTGACTGAAAACTAAAGCTGGGGGAAGGCATTTAGATCCTTGTTCTGAGGCGGAGGTTGCTCTGTCTCTGGGCGCAGGGGGTATTAGCTCCATGAAAGGCGAACATGGAAGTAATGAGTGGTTTGGGGGGGGGGGGGGCATTAGTATGCTTGAGATAGCTTCAACACAAGGCCTCTTGGATCATGACATGTCGCAAGCAGTTCTTATCATCAGGACAGCTCCATCTGCACCTTTAATATTTTATCCCCAGCAGTTCATTCGGAGTTCAGTGTGTACACACACAGTCCACTTCAGAAAAAGCTTTCTCCTCGGTCCCAGTGTGGCGAGGTGCTTCTGCATGGCTTGCAGTGATGATTCAGAGACAGAGAGACAGAGTGAAGGATGGAGGGAAGGCAGCTCGGCTCTTGCGATGGGGATCCCCCCGGGAAGGGCTGCGAAAGCATGTCGGTGGGGGTAGGAACATGTGCCGTGCTGCTAGGTTACTTTAAAGCACTGTGTCCCTCTCCTCTGTCTCATTGGATCCATGTCACCACTCCAGGCTGTGTGAAAGGGTTTTTCAAAAAGTCCTCGCCCTCCTGCCCCCTCCTCCCCACCTTCCCTCCCTCCTTCCCTGCCTCGCTCCCCCCTCCACACCACTGTCTGACTCATGCAGCCGGCTGATAGAAATAATGGCTGATAGCTGCGAAACAAAACATAGTTTCAGTGCTGTCTGTGATATAAAAGAAGGTTCACGATTCTGGGTTTTTCTTTTCATTTCTGTCTTTCTTTTATTTTTTTTCCCTCTAGTCGTCCCTCTCTTTTACTGCCTGGGTTATTGTGAGTGGCTCCATGAGTTGATTGCATGTGGAGGGGTGATGTATTGATCACAGGCAGTCTTTTGATAGCAGTGTGCACCAGAACACGGATAATTTCTGTTCAAGAGTGAATGGCCATGGTCTGAGTCCAGCTCACAAAGGTCATTCATTTATTTCATGCCTTCATATTGGCAATGCGTCTCGATTTTCCTTTTCACCAGTATGATAACACTGAAACACACTGTTTGCGAGGCTCACCTGGAAAGAAATTATTTTTTATTTTTTAAAAAGCTTTTGTCATTGCAAATGTGTTTCTTTGTAGGTACTCGCACACACGCGCAGATACAGTAGCTTACATATATTTGTCGGCTGTATTTTCATATTTGTCTGATTCTTTTGATATGCACTATTGGAGGCACACATTTCAATTTTTCTTTCTCAGATATTCCCTGACATTATTTATACATGCCTGGCTTGCGGTGCAAACACAGTCTGCTTCGTCTGCTGTGAGTGCATGTACATGCTGTGTCAGGGACTAGTTTGCCCCAGAATAAATGTTTTTGAAGTAAATTATTTGGAGCGGCTCCTTGCTGGCCCATCCAGCCTTTGTGTCTCTAAATCACGGTATTGATTTTTAAGGTACCGAATAAATGCGCCCAGAAACACAGCACATAGTATCCTTGTCTCAACCTGATATGTGCCACTGGCTCCCTTAAGATTTAATACATTAAAACAAGAAAGCAAGCGCTCTCTCTCTCTCTCTCTCTCTCTCTCTCTCCCTCTCTCTCTCTCTCTCCCTCTCTCCCTTTCTTTTCTCTTTTCATCTGTCCGCACACAAGAATTGAACAAAATATACCATGTTCCCTCCAGTCTTCTGTAGCTGGCTATACCTTATAATATTTCACTATGTGCATAAAATGATATGCAGTTGTTTTGTACAACAAGAGGGTCTCTTATTTCTCCTGCTACTTTCATTCCCTTCTGCCTTTGCCAGACTGCTGCTGTGTGGCTGTTTCTTTCCTTTTTTTTTTTTTTAACTGTGATGGATTTTAATGCATTTCCATGCTCTTATTGATATAGAATGACACTAAATTTGGCGCCAGTCGGCCAGTCTGAGCCTGGCTGGAACGATAGATGTTTATTGGATTAGTCTGTGGACATGCGGAGATTTGAAGGCTCTCCTCTTTTAATATATTTTATAGACAAATTAACAGTTTTTTTTTTCTTCTGTCTGCTATATCTTCACTCGTATATCTTCATGGATTAACACCGCCATTACTCTGTTTTGACAGCTCAATCTCATCTTCCTGGTCATCACAATGTACAAAATGGTGAAGCACTCCACCACCCTGAAACCAGACTCGAGCCGACTGGAGAATATAAAGTAAGTAAAGCATCACAAGCTCAACTCCCACATTCTCTCGCTTATCAGCAATATAACACTGCAGCTATTCTGCCACCACCCCCAGGAAGACTTGGGCTCTTTTACTCATGAGGTAATGATTAAAAAAAAAAAAAATTAAGAAAATGCATTACGTCTCCCACCTCCAAGCCAAGTTTCTGTAGCGTGAGAATGATTAAAACATTGAAATATATGTCTTTTTTTCGGGGGAGGGGTGCTGGTTTTTGAATGGTTTCAGAACAAATGGAACATTTAACAGAAGGTTTCATTATTTCTGACTCGAGATATTTCAAATGTAATAGAGATTAGAGTGAGACTTTTTGGCCTGATTTGCCATCATGATGACTACATGCACTCATCACAGACGTCTTTTTGTCCTTTGTTGTTTTGCTCCAAGCAACTAGCCACAGAACTGCACTGCAATGACACACATCATTCTGAAGGCTGCAACTTAACTATGCACTGTTGGCCCTGGTAGGGTGGGGTACAGTGGAACAGCTACCATGTGTGTTTGCCGCTGGAACATGTCAAACCTTTTTTTTTTTTATAGATCCCAGCTCCTAGTCCCAGAAAAGAAAATTCCCTACACAACCACCCGACCACCACCCCTCTCCACCATCCCCCCCTGCCCTCTGGTTTAGCTTTCTGAGTTGCCTCAACATTTATGATGTGTTTTGCTTCGGGAAGAAAAGTTTTCCGAAGCACTAATTGTTTTGTTTTGGGTTTTTTTTCTTCTTGAACTTATGTGAAAACAATATTTATTGGAGTTTACTGCAAGCTGAATTTCAGGACCTCTTCCATTCTGGGGTCATATGTTTTTGTTTCTCACAGAGACATAGCCCCATCTCACTTTGCAACCATTATATTTCCACTTCCTCGACTTGGTGTAGAGGCAGACTTGCTGCTATTTTTACCCAGTGTTTGTTATTTTTCATTTTTCCTTAATGAATGTGTGCAACATTACAGCTCTGTGGTGAAACTGCAATCAGTAAGGAACAGTCAGAAAGGGGCTTATTTAGATTCCTTGGTTTATTTGAGATGGACGACTCCTTTATCAAGGAAACCACAACAGAACACATTGACCCAACATGGCACTCTCACACTGGTGTGCCATTTGCACTCGGTTGTTCATAATGATTTCTTCTTAGGCTTGTTTATGCTGCAGAACTACATTGTGTATTAATAGCTGTTTCTCTGTGGTCTCTTTCTCTGTGTTTTGCGTGCCAAAGTTTGGTCTGAGCTCAGTTTAGCACCAGTGTCATTGCATGTTGCATGTGAAGGCAAAGTTAACGCGCACCCTCTCCTTTCTCTTCTCCTATCATTCTCCTCCTCTCTCTGTTCTGCCATCCACACCAGTAATTATCGCGTTTGTGACGGCTACTATAATACCGATTTGCCTGGGTAAGCTTTCGCTATACACCTCAGATAATTTTATCCACACAACACCACCCACGCACCCACAACAGCATAACATGCAAATTGCACCACAGACAATGTGCACTGACCAAATGCTTTATACAGAATCTTGTAATTGAATCATTAATAGAAAAAAATAAATAGAAAAAACATACAACTTTCTCGTTAGACCCTTAATTTCATTACCCCCCGTCATCTCCCTTGGATCAAAGTTGAAGATATCTCACTCAAACTAACCCACGCTGTTCTGCGCTCTGATCTAATTGTGTTTCTCTCTTCCTGCTTATCATGCTCTCTAGCTATGAAGATAATAAACGGTTTATCAAGTAAGCACACGTTGCCCAGAAGCCTCCTCTTCAGCTTGTAGTTTATTCTCTCTCCTTGTTTTATTCTTTCTTTCTTTTTTATTTCCTCCTTTCTTTTTCTTTCTCTGGCCGGTTCATCCTCTCCCAAACTGCAGCTTCAAAGCTCCTCATCCAGTTTCCATGTGACTGTTCACTTTCACCACGTCCATCATCTTGAAATCCAGTGGCGTGGTTGTTGTTGTTGTTGTTGGTGTTGTTGTTTTTGTTGCTGTTGTGTGTTTGAGTCTTTGAACTGTGACCACTGCTGGTGTCTGAAGGCTCCACAGGACCTTCACACACAAAGCAGGGAATCTCTCTTTTTCCTTCTCGTATGCCTGGTTCTCCAGTTCTAACACACTCACTAGATAATATTTGGTGTGTTATAGTATTAACTGATTTTTAGCTTATTTTGAATCAAGCTGTGCTCTCTGATTGTGATGTTCTAACATATGAAGTTATTTACAGAAATCCAGATCAGGGTTTTTCTTCCTTCTTATCTGTTTGTGTGATTTGCCATAGGTTTAGTGTCATTATTCTGTTACTGAACGCCTCTCATGCTGGGTTTGTCTTCTGCTTGTGTTTGTTTCTTGCCGTTCTTTAGATCCTGGGTCATGGGAGCCTTTGCCCTGCTGTGTCTGCTGGGTCTGACATGGTCCTTCGGTCTCTTCTTTATCAACGAGGCCTCTATTGTCATGGCATACCTCTTCACCATATTCAACACTTTCCAAGGGATGTTTATATTCATCTTCCATTGCCTCCTCCAGAAAAAAGTAAGTTTCTTGCTATCCACGGTGCTCAAAAACGAGGCGGTTTCTCTTTCAAGGTTAAAGGCTTCTGGATTCAAGCAGCCAAGGCTGAACCTTCACATCGGCATGCAGGATTCACCAAGCAGCACCGCGCGCTGATATAAAGAACAAACACGGCTTGCTTCAAGATCTTGGTTAAGTCATATGTAAAGTCAACATTGTATGTAAACACGCGGGTATTTGCTCACGCAGGTCCGCAAAGAGTACAGCAAGTGCTTCCGCCACACGTACTGCTGCGGAGGGCTGCCAACTGAGAGCTCCCACGGTTCTGCAAAGACCTCCACCACACGAACCAGCGCTCGCTACTCCTCTGGTACACAGGTAGACCAGCAGCTTCACACAGTCAGAGACTCAGCGACTGAAGAACACGCTGTACGCACACACTCACACACACACACACACTATAATACAGCTCATTTATATTGTTGTGATTGTGACAGTTGTTCATGAGAGTGTACTTTAATCATGAGTATGTAGGTTTTGCATAAAAAAGAAGTTGTGCATCATGTGTTTTAGCTTCAGAGGTAGATCAAGAGACACGAAACTAATGCTACAATTTACAAGCAGCATCTGTTGTACTGCATGAGTACCTTTCTTCTGTTCTGCCCCTATAGCACTTGCTTTTTTATCTTTTTTCTCACTAACGTCATGTGCATGGAAATTAGCACTGCACTGTTTAAAGAGCTGTGTGTGCAAGCACATTTTCCTGCGGGGAAAGCCAAAATTGCAAGGAAACATATTTGCTTTGTTCCTGTTATTATTAAAGGTTAATAGGCCTTATTAGACAACACCAGCAGATGTTCTGTGCTTAAAGAGGCACGTCAACCATCACATTTAAAAAAAATAAAAAAATAAAAAAAACTCCAGTTGTATTCAAGGTACTCACGACTGGAGCTCAAGTCGATCAAAAGTTTAATGAAGTAAGTTTTGAAAGACATGTACAGAAGAAGGTAGCGTAAGTGCTGCTCTTGCCTCAGTGCATAATGGTAGGCCTGTGAGGAGTGATATAGTCAGTGGTATGAAGACTGAAAATAAATGAAAGTTGATCTTAAAGGTGAGCGGGCCTGCTTAAAGTCCTAATGACTGTCCCTTGTTGACCTGACAGAGTCGTATCAGGAGAATGTGGAATGACACCGTAAGAAAGCAATCTGAGTCCTCCTTTATCTCAGGTGACATCAACAGCACCTCCACCCTTAACCAAGGTCAGTTCACACCTCATTTCTCTCCACATGCACACCTATGCACACATTTCATCATCCAGCTAAAAATATCTCCTTCAAGTTCCAATGATCTCACACCACCGTGCAGGATCCTTCTCTGGTAATCATAATAAATGCCTTCAGCTTGAAAAGACAGAGCAGTGCAGTTAAAAAAAAAAGATCTAGGCCTTTAGTTTAGTCTCCCCTGTTCCTGCCAGTGAAGGATTACAAAAATCCATCCTCAAATACCCTGTGCGCTGTCATTCTGGCCGGTAACGTCACTCTTAAAGTGGGGCAAGGCTTGAAGAACGTTTTTTTATTTAAGTGCTGGCTGTCCAGAGTTCATACCCGGGCTCAGGGGAAACACAGACAAAAATAAAAACAGGGGGAAAAATAAAGTTTTATATCAGGGAAATCTTAACACGCAAAAAGAGGCCATTTGTTGCCTGGCACATAAGGTGACCTCTGTTACTTTACGGGGGGTTTATGAGGGAGGAAGGGGGGAAAAAAACTGTCATTTATTATTTAGCTTGAGCACAAATATGATGATGAGAAGATGATGTTAAACTCTGGCTGACCTAGAGTGCCTGGTGTGTTGGTAGGCTTTCTGCAGCCTCTAAAATGGCTTTCCAAGCATGCAAGGGAATAGAGGTTTTACACCGAAGTAGTTTAATTTGACTCCCTCCGCTCCTCTCGTCTGACTCCTGTCGCTGCTGCTCTTTGCCTTCCCTCTCTTTCTTGCTGTTACTTTGCACAAGGAAAAAAACACCTTGGGCTTTGAAGCACATTTTGACTCAGTTTCAGATCAGTAACAATCTAGAAGTACGACTTTTGTTTCCTCCAGGACCATTTCCTGGAGATGTTAATGTAAAGGTTGGATATTGATCACTCCGGGGTGTAATAGCCTAGTTACCCTGGAGAGTCCGCGCACTAAAGGAGGGCTCTATCTCCTGGAAGCACTTCCCTGTCATTAAAATCATCCCTGGAGACTTCCCAATATGACAGATGGCATTTAACACAGCTGATAAATGGCAGTGGAAATCCTTAAAACACACCACAAACTGGGGGAGGGGGGGGGGGACTGAAACGAAGATGAGCTTTAGAGAGAAAATTGCCAGATATGAGTCTAAATAAAGATTTTGATTTCAAAACTTGGAAGGATTTTGCTCTTTGTCATGGGGGAGATTTTACAGTTGGACCTAGTTCAATGAGGAAAAACAACCTTAGCACAATCGCAGGAAAGCCTGGTACTATTTTTGAGAAATGATATTTCCCCACAATAATAAGTTGATATGACTTCTGAAAAGCACAGATGACAAGATGTAATAATGAGCACAGGGGTTTGAAAAGTTATGTATGAAAGTAGTGGGCTCTGAATGACCAGCAACACACATACTGTAACAAATGAGCCTGAAAGAAAAGAAAACTGCTGCGTACACTTATTAAATGTGAGGAGGCCGTTTTTTGGCATTTGCAGAAGGAGTTGGTTTGTTTTGTTTCTTTAACTTTAAAATAAACGCCCTCAGTTTTAGATGTTTTGCAAGATACCCTGGATGAAACCACACACCGTAAAAAAAGATGTCCATTTCTCTTCTTCATGAAACTCTGAATCTCTGTTGGCTGCTTACGCCAAACTTATCTGCTTCTCTTCTTTCTTGCCACTCCAGGAATGACTGGGAATTATCTACTAACAAATCCTCTTCTTCGACCACAAGGCACTAACAACCCGTATAACACCTTACTGGCTGAGACAGTCGTATGTAACACCCCCACGGCTCCAGTGTTTAACTCGCCAGGTGTGCTTACTTAATACTTTCACCATGCATTCAGGCTCTCTCTGTCTCTCTCTGTCTCTCTCTGTCTCTCTCTCTCTCTCTCTTTATTTCTCTCTCTCTTGTCTTTCTCTGCCTCCTTTCTTCCTCTCTCTCTTTTGTCTCTTCGGCTGAACATATGGCAGGCCAAATGAAAAGCAGGATGTTCTGCAATATCGCCTTTCCATCTGAATCATTGTCTCCCAAATACTTGATACAGTACTTATTGTGTGCGCGCCGCACATAGACGATACACATTACGTGTGTGTGCGCCTGTGCGCAAAAACACACGCACATGTTTTCATGTAGGACGCAAGATTTTTGTGGTTCGTTTCGATCCGGCCGCTGCGTTCTCATGTTTCTCTTCTCCAAACTCTGGACGGGACATAATGATTAAGATGGGGAAGAGATACTGCACATTCTGCAGTGAGATAATGTAAACAGTGGTGCAGACCTGAAGCCGTTGTATAGACTGCATGATTATTAAGATTTATGCTCCTGAATTATCAGTAGATTCATTACTTTCACAGGGAGCTTTCCTCTTAAAAACATGTAAAACAAGTAAAATCTATGTTGCTTAATGCAGATCTAGTTAATGCAATTTTTGCATTAAGCTGTCTATGTATAGATTTTTTTCTTAATAGCTGAAACCCATAAAGACTATATCTCAGTTGTATATAGCATTTAAGCATATATCACGCTGTAAAGACTGTGCTGTGATTATATGTGCTGTTCTATTTTGAAACTGAAATGGCATCTTTTGTCATGTTTTGTGCTTCTCCCCTGTGCTTCCCTCTATAGTGACCTACAGAGAGACAAGTATGGGAGTAAAACTTAACTTTGCCTATCAAATGTAAATTTTTTTCAGCATGCTTATTAAAAACAACCAAATCCCCCCCCCTGGCACAATCACTGGTTTACTTTAGGCCATTAACACACACTCAGTGAGCAAGTGGTTCACAAAGTTATTTAGCTCCCAAAATTCTGCTCTCATTGGACAAAAAACAAAAAAAAAGAAAGAAAGAAAAAGAAATTGGAAGTGATTGGAAGTCATCTTTAAGATCTGACAGCTTCATCGCAAATGCCCAATACTCTGCTTCTCTCTCTCTCTTGCTTAATAATTTGTCATTTTTATAGACCAAAAATATGTTGTTTTCCTTTTCCTGGAAGAAAGGAGCATTTTATTTATTTATTGTTTTTTTCCTTTATTTTGTTATAGTTTTACTTACTTTTGCTTTTCTCCTAAATTGTCTGTCCTCCTGTGGCATTCGGCAGTCTCAGTGTCCAGCCAGATCCCTCTCACACCTTTCCACACAACACCTGTCTGGATGCTAAATTGCCTCCTAGCAGGCGTAAACACATGGATGTCATGGCAGCAGCTGTTTAATTTTCCTTTACTCTCTTCTTTTCTTAATAACTTTGTCCTCCATTTTCCAATAAGTTCTGAAAAAATCTGCACTTTTAACACCCCTTGCTACAATCACAATCACTACCCCCTCCCGTTTTCATTTGGACAAGGACAAATGTTCCTGTGAAATATCACATTTGTCTTCCTCTTAATTTTAACATCTGTTGTTCTACACGGAGGCATGGCTGCCATAGCGAGGCACATTTTTCCTTTATCTCCGCTCTCAATCACAGCGTAGCTAATATTTATCCTTTTGCCTCTTGTTTTCCATGACCTCCATGCTTTGAGAAATTCCTAACATGACCGTGTCCGACCTCTGCAGCGGCTGTGTTATTCTTGAGCTGTTCTGCTAGTGACCGGGGTCTCGCTGGGAACTGTCACTGTGACGGATGCCAAGTGCTGGGCTGCGGGCAAGCTTTGACCTTTGCCAGCTTTGGGTACACAAGCTGCCAACTAACGGACAGAAAGTGTACCCGCGCAAACAAAGACATGAAAAAATAAAATAAAATAAAAAAATATATATATGCACAGAAAAATAGCAGTTGACATTTAATTCCTAAAAGTAAAAGCGGTTTAATGCTTGTTTGTTTGATTTGTTGAACCCTTGCTCTTGCTAAGTTGCACTTAAGACTTTTACTTTGTGTTTTGTTGTTCTTTTGAGTGATTCTTCTTCATGTTACAATAAATCATTTTACTTTCTTTTGTACATCAGCTGCTCTTAGACCAGATAGCCTGAGCAGACAGACATGATGTGAGTTGTCTAAAGTGAGTCTTTTCACCTGCTGTGTGTGGTGATGGTGGAGTGCTGCTTGTGGGCTCCCCTTGTAGTGAGAACAACGATGGCTGTCCCATGTTGATACATGACTACTTTCCCTTTTCTGTCTATGTAATCTTTTCCCATCTCTGTCCTTTTCTTTCCCCTTGGCACATTCAACCTATTAGTTGCTAGAAAACCTGAGTGTTGTAGCTTGCCCGTTTGTGGCTTCATACATGTGGACATCTACTTTTGCCCGGTGTGTTGTGATGGTGATTACTGTTCCAGTTTGTTTTCTTAATGTTGTTTGGGATCTTTTTCATTGCTTTGTCACCTTTGTGGCAGACGAAAAAGCACAGTTTTGCTTATTTTTAAGCAATCCTTAAAAGGGAAAGTAAAAATGTATATGTTAGAAAGTAAAATGGTTTCCCATTGCAGATAATGCATGCCTGTATATTGTATGTTAAGGATTGTGCCTAACTAATGGACTTATGGCATGGCTTAATCTGACTTGAGTCCTCTATGTGAAACTGCATCCTAAACAGCATTAAACCTTTGCTCCGTTGATGGTTATTGGTGTTGACTAATGTGAAATCCCCTCACATGTTCCTCTCTTTCCAGGGCACTCACTGAACATGGCGGTGAGGGATACGAGTGCAATGGATACTCTACCGCTAAATGGTAACTTTAATAATAGCTACTCGCTCCGCAATGGGGACTTTGGCGACAGTGTGCAGGTAGTAGACTGCGGCCTCAGTCTGGACGATGCTGCCTTCGAGAAAATGATCATCTCCGAGCTAGTTCACAACAACCTGCGTGCCTGTAACAAAAGCCACCAACAGCAACAGCAGCAGCACTCCAGTTTACATCACCCGCCCCACCACCAGCAGCCCCCGCAGTACCACCATCACCACCACGTGGAGCGGGCTCCGCCCAAGGTGACGGTGATAGGCGGCAGCAGCAGCGAAGACGACGCCATCGTGGCCGATGCTTCGTCTTTGGTGCACATGGGCGACACTGTGGGCCTGGAGCTGCACCATCAGCAGGAGCTGGAGGCGCCGCTCATCCCCCAGCGGACTCACTCACTTCTGTACGCCCCCCCGAAGAAGGTGAGGACCGATGGGGGAGTCGATACCTTTGTCAGCCAGCTGACACCCACCAACCCCGACGACAGTCTGCAGTCCCCAAACAGAGACTCCTTGTACACTAGTATGCCTAATCTTAGAGACTCGCCATTCCCAGAGAGCAGCCCCGATGTGGTGGAGGACCTGTCCCCTTCCAAGAGGAGCGAGAATGAGGACGTTTACTACAAGAGCATGCCTAACTTAGGGGGCGGCCAACAGCTCCAAGCCTATTACCAGATAGGCCGAGGGGGCAGTGATGGCTACATTATTCCTATTACTAAAGAGGGCTGCATCCCTGAGGGCGATGTACGGGAAGGACAGATGCAGTTAGTGACAAGCCTATAAATGTATTTAAATCGCCCCCAAAACTCTTCCTGCCCTTTCTTGCAGCCCTTTCCTCTTGGAGGACACACACGAGGGAAGGGAAGGGCGAGGAAGAGTTTGTTTTACGTTCAAAGTGAGCCTGGAAGCCCCGTCACACACACACTAGCCATTTACAGACCTCCCCCTCCCCCATCTGCATCACCATCTCCCCTTACCCCAGACATGCCACTTTTCCTACCTTCCCTGCAGACCAACAGACTTGGTGCACAGCGATGGCAGTGCAGAGTTTTAATGAGACTGTACATAAAATGCAGAGTCAAATTTCAATTTTAAGAGACAAGCCAACTATGTATTTAAATGTGCTGCTGCTGTTGAATAATTGAAAAATTTAAGGTACGAAAATAATAAAAAAAAAATTAAAAAGACAAAAAAAAAGAAAGAATAATTACCGGCTACATTGAATCAGCAATCTTTCCCCCGGTCTAAAGGTTGTACATACACTCCCAAACATCCTCGTCGAAGCCTGTTTTTTTATTTTGTTTTTTTTTGTTGTTTTTTCTGTTATTGCAAACAAAACAACAGCCCTGGACCAGGACATGGACAACGTTTGTAAAATGTTCCTGATCAGACTGTCAGAGAAGGAACCCAAGGTCCCAGAGTCGTTCTCTCCATCACCATGAAGTTTGGATTGTATAACCACTAGCAATCAAGCCCCTGGCCTTATATTTTCTCAACTGTACATTGAACTGTTGTCAAGGAAAATGGCTAAAATATATATTTTGTTGTATTGCTAGTGTAAAATAAAAATTCATGGGAAACCGTAAATATGAAGAAACCTTTTAATTGCAAAATTTTACGTTTGAGAGACTATTGTGTAGAAGTTGCACATATGTTATACAGTGTGTTTATGGTTCCAACACTTCATTCATGGTAGTATGTTTGAACGTAATGGCTTATGAAAAGAAAGGAGGATTCAACAAATTACAAAGATGCATTATCACTTTTTCCACTTGTGAACAGTGTTTTTTGCTTAATGAGTTCCATGAGTTTGATGCCGCCCGTCGCAATATGTTCATTCGGCATTACTTTAGTAGAATGGGAATGCAAAAACCCAGTTAAAGTGATTTATGCATTGCACAGTTTTTTTGTGTAATTCTGAATGAAATAGATCTTTTTAAGTGATGGGCAAGCGCAATTGAAATGAAATCAACTTTTGACAATAAAGTTTCTATCATAAATGTAGTTCTTCCGCGTGCGTTTGAACATTTTACATATTAAAATCTTTCCAAAAAATTAGTGGGAAATGTGTGAATATTTTCCAGCACTGGTATACATGCTGTACTGTAGCTCATGTTTTTTATGTAAACATGTTACCAAGGGGCTCATCACTTAAGACTGATGTAAAGTTCAACACTTGTTTAACAAATAAAATAAATGTGAGATTTTTTGTCAAATGACAGTTGCTTTTTAATGTTTTCTGTTTTTGGTACTATTTGAGAAAAAACAGGTTTAATTATTTTGCTATGGACAAAATACACTTTTGACTCAGGTTATAAGAAAAAGTCCCGAGCACCTTGAAAGGCGAATTGGTGGAATTTGTTTTCTAGGGGATTTGTTTGCTTTTTTGTTCTGCTTTTCTTCAGTCGCTGCAGAGTAGAGAGAAGCTCATTTCACCATATGTGTTAGAGAAGCCAAATCTTTCCATGTGATTCAAAGATGAGAAACTCAGGTAGGAAAACTGCATTGTAAATGTTCCTCTGTGTGGTTGTAACACTAATAAAGGTTCAAAATGACACTGGTTCACAGCATTGTCCACTTAGTAAATCATTGAATGAGCACTATAGTCCTTGCACCATTAAGGAGCCCAGCACGACAGAAATCTTGTAAGATGTTGGCTTTAATGCTGTGTGGGAGTGGAAACTTGTCCATGGGCCTAACAAGGGGTCGATGTTACACTTGGTTGCGGTTGTAGAAATATATTACATATAATATGTCCAAGTATGATACGTATTTGCTCTAAATAAGGTCTACGGCTGCTGAAGCCCACAGTCAGCTCCTGTGCGGTTCACGCCTCCGGTAACGCTAATTTATGAAGCATTTTAATATAAAATCCAGTTGAGGCAGAGTGACAGCTCTCAGCAGGGTAGCTGGAAATTGCACTGTTTACCATTTGGCGTTGAAGGAAATGACTCGGTGCAAAAATGCACTTTATGTCAGAGCCGGTACACATAATGCTGTGTGGGCTGTGTGTTGTTTTGACTTTTTCAACAATTATGTGACATTTTGTGCAATTATCTGAGGCTACAAATTGTCATAGGAGAATTACAATTCTTTTTTGTGATCTCTTGTACAGACCCCTTAAATGTCAGTTAGGAATCAAGTGTTGAGGTGATTGTTGACTATTGAAATGGCAGACATAATGACATGCATAATAATGATGAGGGGGAAAAAGGTGGTATTGATTTCCGTCCTGCATTGTAATACATGTTTTATACCAGAGTCCAAATGAATGTGAATACACATTGTGCAAAGAATCCTTTTTTGAAAAACAAAAAATTACCTATATTATTATAAATATTCTGTAAACCTTAACAAAATGAAATTTAAAGAGCTGATCTGTGTTAACAAATAATTTATCCCACGCACAGGAAAAACACAAGCGTTTTTGTGCACAAAATTGATGTGTTTAACTTGAACATTTTCACTGCAGTAAACACTTAAATTACTCGTGTAGCCTCCTCTCACCAACTTTTTTTCTGTTTATCTGAGATAGAAAATACGTCTCCTCAACGCATGATTCTTACTGCATAGATCTGACAAGAGTCTGTAGTCATTCTCTCTCTCTGTCTCTCTAATGCTGCTTGTTTGTCCTAACACAGTGACCTTAGACACAGATAAACCCGGCAGGTAAGCAGGTTTATTTTCATTATTAAGGGCAGATCTTGGATATTTTGTCTGTGAAAGGGAATGTGGACCTGGCACCCTCTAGCTTTGCGTGTGGCCCTCTCACCATGTAAGAGACTTTATAATTCCCCATTCCCCCCATTTTGCTTATGGAGAGACTCACCCTTTGTCAAACACTGATTCAGAAGTAGGCCAGGAGCCGAGGGGCTGAGAGCTCGGACACTCCCACAGAGGAGCGAGTCGGTCCCAGGAAACAGAGGTAGAGAATACTGTCAGCAGAATCGGGCTGAAACTGCTAAAGACGGATGTGCTGTTGACAAAACAGAGGTATGAGACTAATGTGTAACCAAACATGGATATTTGTGATTGTCAAGTTAGAAGTAAGTTCCAGGGTCCAAGGATTTTCAGTAGAATATGATGCAACTGCATGAAAGAGATTTTCCTGTTGATGAAATATTTCACATCTTTTTTCTTTTTTCTCCAAAATCCCCAAATGCACTTAAGGTCTCCCCAATGTTTCTGCGTCCTCTCTGGGAGACAGAAAACAATAAAGCTTTTCTTAAAAACATTTGGTATTTCGTCCCACAGAGACTTGATAAACATTTAAGTTGCTGATCATCTGTTTAGGATCAACTGTGACAAGCATCATCAACTTATATTAAATAATAATCATGCTTCATTTAATTAAAGATCATCTTCACTTCTGCAACTTTTCCGTTCCACATCCTCACATTTGTGAACAAAGTGAGATTTTTTTCTATACGTTTCATGAGCCTTTAACCCAAATCATTCAGTATTTTATTTGAAACTGAAGCGTGTTCTTACAAGTCATGTGTTTGTTGAAAGTTCAGTTTAAGAAGTTCTATTTCAAACCCTCTGGGATTTCTCTGAGGTTATCAATAGCGGCTGCAATAGCTTCTGCGGCAGCAAGTACTGTAAACGGAAAACACAGTGCCAATTATAGATGCCATCAACGTGGATGAAAGCGTTTGTGTACAAGCAAAGGAAAACCTCTCAAGCCACAAACAGTAACTGGCAGTGCAAAAGTAACTTCCCAAACTCTTGAAGTCAAAGGGGACCCTTTAACTGCTCACTCTTTTCTTCCCCCAGCCTCTTTTGTCCTGTCCCCAACTTCAAATATGCAGATTTGTGGCCCATGGGCGACTTAGATCCGGTCCCGTCGAGGTGAAAAATCCAATTAACCTGCAGCTCCAGCTGCCTTCGTTATAATCCCCTCCCATAATTATGAAATTACCAGATGCAGGATTTCAAATGAAAAAAGGATGAGAGCGACTGGCTCAGAAAAAAAGATGAAATAAACTATTCCCTGCCAGTATACAGAGTTCCAATTTACCTCAAGGAGGAACAGCTAATTCTTATGACTGAGTTTGAAGGTGAGACCTGCAAAAGCCCTTGTAATCAGAATAAGAACTATCCTAACAAAAAATATGAGGATGGTTGGAATAGCTATTGAGATAAATGGATAGACTCTCACATGTTGTGCAGTTAGACATTTAAAGTGACAGTATAAATACACCAAATAAGTCTAAACTAATCTCTGTTGGTTTTCTACGGATGCTTTCACCTCTGGAGGATTTGAGGAGACGATTACATGCTTTTATTTGACAGGTCAAGATGAAATTTAAAAAAGAAAAACATTATGTTGAAGTTTTGTCTGAACTCCTCAGCCTGTTGAAACCGGACTTCCAGCCCAGACAATGAGCAGCAGTGAGGTATTGTACAGCAATGAATATCTGTGTATTGCATTCAAAGCATTTAAATGGCATTTAAAAACAGGTATGTTGATATTTGTTCACATATTTAAAAGTAATCATGAACATTGCTTCAGCTCCAGTTTCAAGCCTGGGAAAAATAAACTGCTATTCCTCTGTAAAACCGCACACATCACATGGGGATGTCATCCATTCATCCCTCGACTTTTATATTTTTCAAAGAGCTGCTGTGTCTTGCCCTCAGTGCTGGGCCTTTCATCTCAATACTCTCTAAATATTAAAACCTCAAGCTACTGCAACACACAAAACAAAAGTCACAGATTTTTCCACTATTAATGCAGCTTTTTGGTTTTCTCCAAACACAGAAATAAACCATTTAAATTGTCCTGTAACATGAACATTTTTATCTTGTGGCCAGCTGAGCTGTGACATAAGTGACAGTTAATATTTTAACTTCTCCCTTCCTTTATTCACTGATGTATAGGAATATTATTGTCTCTGACTGATACAGTACATACAGCGCATTGCACACCAGAAAAAGCCATTGTATCTATGTGTAATAGGAAGAACAAGACACTCTTCTGAAGGTGTGTTGTTCCTCAGTAAACAGGGACTCTGCTTTCTTTTCTTGTGCTCTGTACCTTCGCTGCACAGAGACTCCATCTCATCAGTAAATCTAACATTCCTCTGATAAACTCATTGGCACTCGCCGGAGGGAAGCCTCGAGCAATAACTACGGGATCTCCTGCCGTGCACAAGCTTCTGCAGGCCAATATAGATAACTCCCACTCACACTTTACCTACTGTATGCCCAGACTCATGCAAGCTAATCCATTATGCGGCTGTACTCACGCTGCATCTACATCTGCATTCATCATTCAGTGAGAAGAGAGGAGAGAAAGAATGTAACAACTTAATGGGCTCTCACCTACTACTTTGCTTCTTAAGGGTAGCTACCTCCATTTGTACACACGAAGCACTGTTGTTATTGTAATAAGCAGGTTCAGAGATACCAGAAACAACAGATTAACTCTCAAATTGGAACAGGCCAGCAAATATCTGTATCCGAATAAAATCCATCTCCACACACAGCCAGAATCTTTGCCCAAGTTTTTCTTTTTATTTACCATTCCCTGTGCTACTGTGCCAGTTGTAGTATAGATAAGAGTTTTAGGACTATCCTGTAACATCGGCTCAAACACCATCTTTTTTTTTTTAATTTTCAAAAAAAAAAACTAGGACCAAAATGCTAAACCTGTGCCAGTTCTCTCAGCACAAAGTACAAGCGCCAAAGGCCTTCAAACGAGCAGGTAATGCTTAAAAGTCTTCATCAAAAATCAAATGAGATTCAAAGTCATATGGGGGTTATGTTGAAATAGAGCAACCATGAAGTGATGTACAGCAGAGTTATTGACCACCAAGAGCCGCAAGGGCAGAAAAAAACGTTTCAGTTTGTCCTTAGAAACAGAAGAAAAAGTCTCGATTTGAAGATCACTTTCTGAGTTGAAAGCATCAGTGAAACACTTCAGACCCTCCCTGGTCTCTACAGAACAACTAATCTTTGATTTAGCCAAGTGAAAGAGAATTGATAACTATGTAAAAACCTCATCATATGCCTTAGGAAAAAAATATGATCAATTATTTCAAGTATTTTTATTTCTCACAAGTAACGGCATACAAGTATAATTAAGTGAGTGAAGGAACGCTTTAATTGAATATGCCAGCTTGTAAATTGTGATTGTTGATGCAATCTATATGTAAAAATATGCACAACATTTTCTATTTAAATGATTAAGGCATCAATATCTATTGATTGGACTTTGGCTGTGTTTCATCAAAACACCTTGCCTGGGAACCACAGTCACTCTCAGTGGGAAATAAATGGGATCCATAAAGCAGGCCCTGTACTGTGTTTATAATTGATAAGTAGAGGGAAAACAGTTGTAACCTTGAGTGTAGGTGTGCATTGCAACTGAATATTGACTCAGAGTTTCCTTGCTGGTGGCGAAGGTGCAAGGAGACTATGAAAACAAGATATAAAATATATTATGAATGTCTCAGTCGGACTGTAGCGTCTCATTAAGATTCAGAAGGGCCTTTGCAGAGGAACCTTGTCATGCTAATCCTGGCCAAGTGGTCCCACAGGGTCCAAGTAACTGTGAGCTAGCATACATCTTGAAGAACATTTCTTATCTGTGATCTTTGTCATACCACTTCCATTGCCTTTGTGTTGTCATTGTCCTATTTATAGAGTAGTTTGTCTTAGTCAAATAACTGGTTAAGACACTGAAATGCAGAGCTTGCTCCACTTCTCATTTAAAACATTGAACACATATTCTTTTTTGAAAATAAGCACTGTTAACACATTCCACATGTGTTAGAAATGTACAAAAACCTCCTTTTGTTCATGCAGTGATTTGAGTCCTCGTCTTATTTCTTTAATGAATAATCATCGAGTCCAGACCAAAAGCAATGAAACAGGAAAATAAAAACCCATCTGAGAAAGAGGAAAAGACAGAATATAATATAACAAGAATATACAGTACGCTGTATAATTTAATGTCTACTGAACCGGTAGGTCAGTTTCAATATAGTCTGAGTGAAGTGTTGTGAGATCTAATCTGATTTCATTTTATTAAAATGAGAATGCATTTCAAGGAATCAATTGCACTTTTCTGATTCATAGCAACAGTTTATTTTACCCACGGCCGACAGTTACCAGCACGCATCACTGCTTTGTCAGCTGGCTACTGTATCTGTTCATACGCATTAGATTGAAACCATGACGGAAAAACAAAAACACAGCTTCATATAGGTTTTGAATGTTAATAGTAGAAGACTGTAAATGAATCATAAGGTATGTCCGAGCAGATGCTGCTGAAATGAATCCAAAGGTCTCGCAACATGATTACCAGCATCGCCTGTGTATCATTTGCTAAAACTGCATGAAAATATTAATTTAACACACAGCATTTTGTAAGTGGTAAAGGTGCAAGAGGAGAGAATGACAAGTGCAGCCTCATTGTTTCATTTCTCGCTCCTGAAATTTATCCACAGTCAATCTCTTAGCTGATGAAATTACTGGCATGACCTTTAAAGCTTCCTTCCAACTTTTTATGTCTGATGTCTCACAAATGACAATAAGATGTCTTGCCAATCATGTAAATTACATCTCAAATTCAATGGATCACATTGCTGATACGGAGGGAGAAAAGCATTATGTTGACTGAGTAAGGGAGGATGTGCAATTAATGATATCTGAGCTGGGGTTTCATATCGCCAACAATCAAAATAGATTTAAATGATCAGATAGTTTAATGTCAGCCATGCTTCCGCCTTGCAAGCCATCCCTCTGTTAATACAGAGGGCTAAATTGCTTTGAGCTTATTTGTGATAATCGTGGTATTGACACTCAGCGCAATGAATGGTGCCTATTATATGTTCCAGCAGAAGCCCTGGAAATAGACTTTTAATTTGAATGTATTTCAATAACATTGAGTTTAATGGATTATGGTGGCACTGCCGCCTGATTGATTAGTTTCACCCTTTATGTACAGCACATGTCTGGCCGCGGCTGCGGATGTCCTGCCTGGGATAGCATTTTAATGACTGTGGCTTGACTTGCATAAGGCTACAGTGCAGTGCGTTCATTATGGTAAAAGCTCTCTGTGCTGTCTGTCTTGTGTGGACTTACAATATTTCCTCCTTGCACATGAACTGTTCAAATGCATTAAAGCAGAGCCAGGGGGATCCCGACAGATGTTGAATGGTTGTTATTGTCTTCGGTACATCGGGGACTTTTCAGCTTGAAGGTGATATGAGGTAGGAACCACATTACGACTCACTTTGATGTTATAGCTTACAGCTGTGGCTGGCAGATCAGTGAAATGAGATCATCTGGAGGGATCATAGGGTGGCCTTATTGGGTGGCCACACAAGGTTATGTGCCTTAATTTCAGAGGCCGCTGAGGCCAAAATCCAGATGCCGTCACTGGCCACAGTGAACAGGGGCTTGGTATGAAAGAGCAAACTGTGCTTTAAATGGGTTCATTTCACAGAACAACTGCCAATCATCCCTGTGCATTAAGTTTGTGGAGTTGCTGATGCCATGTTGAGATTTGTTGTGGGATGGACACAGTAAGCCACTTTCATTTGTATTCAGGGTGCAGATACTGTATCTGCAGGGTCTGTCTTTATGTGGCCAGTGTGCCAGTAGCAGTGGAAGACAACCAGATGCAGAGAATAACAAGTGGAACCGTGGCTACAGCCAAGGTATCAACATGTGTCATCTGGATAGACGTGTCAATTTAAGTGTGCCACATGCAATGTGTTGTGCCTTGAGCAGCGCTGCTTGCATTAATTTCCTGTTGTCTGAGTTCAAAGTGTTTGTCACCCAGTGTCAGTCACTGTGCCGGTTTCTCTCCCTCTGCTCGGGGACCTTGCCTTGGCTGCTGGAAATGTTGTTTCTCCTTAACAGTACACTGGGTCACTTGGTCGATAGTGGCAGAGGTCCACTGGGGTCAGGGCAGCTGACAGGGGTGCCCACTGTCGCCACGGCATGATAAAATGCTCAGAGGAGTTACAGCCAGCCTCAGCATGCTCCCAGAGGAAGAAAGGACACAGACGGACGAGTGAGGGAGGAGGTAAAAGGTGATGTTGCAGAGGAGAGTGGGTGGAGGTATAGAAACAGTAGAGATTAACAACATTTCTGCTCTGCAGAGTTTCTCTGTCTGCTGTGATCAGTACATAATGACCATGTGAAAGTGCAAGGCTGGTGGACAAACTAGGTGGCTGGACAAAACAAAGGTCCACTTGATTGAAGCGGCACTGCAGATTAACCAGACCCTCTGTACATATTTGCTCAGAGGCATTAATCAACAGTGGATAGACTACTCTGAATAATAAGCGCGCTGATTATACAGCATTGAACCGCCGCACTTGTTCATGATTCTGGGCATAAGCTGGTTTACAAGCCACTTGTTGGCTGAAAGTGATATAACAACACCAATTGGGAAACACAATAGTGAATCAGTGAGTAATCAGTGTGTTTTATTTACTTTAAATTTTACACCTTTCCATGAAAACATGATTTGATTAATGGCTTAATTTAACATCTGTGAGAAATCAGAGACTGCTGAAAGAAAATGAAGCTAAGAAATGACATGTTAGTATTTGATTCACTGTGGATTTTAACTTAATCAACAAATATCCAAATTGCTATGCCATTAACTTTGATTTTTGTTCTCCCCCAAATGACTCTCTTTCTTCTAGTTTGAGCTTAAATGTGATATCAGTGATATTTAAAATTCAGAAACATTTTATTTATTTATTTATTTTATTTTAATTGTTTTGTTGGGGGGGGTGGGGGGGGGGGGGCGTTACCAGCCTGCAAACTGTGACTATGATAGCAGGATTTAAGAAATATGCTTTTTTTCCCAAGGCATATATTGTATAAATGATTAGATGTCTGACATACTGTAATTAATTGAAGGAGACTCTTCCTACTTTTTTAAAGGTTGGCAGTTGTGTATTCCCGTTTACCCAACAGCTGTCATCACAACTCACTTTATCTTTCAACACCTGATGTTGGCTGATTCACATGAAAGGTAACAAACAGTGCACAAAATAAAACACTGTGACATCAGCCTCAGAACTATTTACTGTACTTGTAAAACACAACATCAAAAACCTGCAAACCTACGAAAAAGCAATGATTCATAATATCTATATAATTGGCACTGATTTGTAATCTGACACCTTTCAGTGCTAGTTGCTATTTGACAATGAGAATGATAATGAACAGGTATCATTTTAGCACATCCTGTAATTAACCTCATGAATATATATTGGTTTGTAAGTTTTTCCAGCATCTTAGATTTTCACCTTTGCATCTAATCAACACCCTCAGCAGCAACTCAGTGTTATTAAGCCACAACCCAGTGAAAAAATAAAACTGCTGACTTATCCTTTCATAGTAACACCACATTCCCCTGCATACAAAAATGACTTTTTTCTGACAAGTAAGCCAAATCTCTCAAGATAAAGTTGACAGACTGAGACAGTGTCATTCTCAAAGTTCTCTGATGCCTCATACGACTGACAATGATCGTTTTAAATCCGCCTCACGGGATTGCAGCGCTCGAAGTAATGTCGATAGCGACTAATTGGGGTCACATACTCCATGCTTAATTTCATGAGTCTGCTCGGAGTCAATCTGGAGAATCCATTACATCATTTAGAAAAAGTTGACAGCAGTCAATTAATATTAGAACAGCCATGCCGTGTGCTAGCCTCTTGTCTCTCTTAAAATGTTTGCATGTGAAAGTATTAGTAGGGATTAGGAAATTAATCTTGTAACAGTGCAAACAGGTGACAGAGTGTTCCTACAATTCATTCCTAGAAAAATTAAACTGCAGAGCGGATTAAAGGAAAAACTACACATTACAGGCCTAATTCAGTGTACTTGCCATGTAACCTTCTCTGCGCATCTTCCTGTCTTTCTTGTCCATGATTTAGTTTCCATAATGTAGTCCTAGATGTAATGTAAATGAATGATGAACATTAATTTCAGACAAAGGAGATTGGCAAGGCAAGGCAAGGCAAGGCAATTTTATTTGTATAGCCCGTTTTTACAAACAGTTTGTCTCAAAGGGCTTTACATGGCATCGTAACAACATCCTCTGTCCTTAGACCCTCACATCGACTGAGGAAAAACTCCATGGAAAACCCTTTTAACAGGGAAAAGTCGGAGAAACCTCAGGGTGAGCAACAGAGGAGGGATCCCTCACCCAGGACGGACAGACGTGCAATAGATGTTGTTACAGACAAGAAAACAGTTTACAGTTTGTCACAGAATGTGCGAAATATGGAAATGTTAGCAGGAGTTGATGATGGCAGCCTCTGGTGAGGGTGGGGTGGGGGGGGGGGGCAGGGAGAGCTGGCCAGCTCGATGGGAGGACTGGGTGGCAGATTGGTCCATGGGAAGGAAGGGGAGGCCGGTCTAACAGCAGGGGAAGGGGTGGGAGGGGGGGCGATGCAGGCGGCGGCTGGTGCAGAGAGATGGAGCTCCGGTGGATCTGCGGAAACACAGAGAGAGTGCGAGACACCAAGGCCAAACTACAAAGTACAACAGAAAATGACAGTTCAAAAATATACTGAGGAGAAGAGAGGAGAGGAGAGGGGAGGGGAGGGGAGGGGAGGGGAGGGGAGGGGAGGGGAGAGGAGAAGAGAAGAGAAGAGAAGAGAAGAGAAGAGAAGAGAAGAGAAGAGAAGAGAAGAGAAGAGAAGAGAAGAGAAGAGAAGAGAAGAGAAGAGAAGAGAAGAGAAGAGAAGAGGAGGAGGAGAGGGCTCTGTGTGACCAGATGTGTCCCCAGCAGTCTAAGCCTATAGCAGCGTAGCTATAAAATGGTTCAGAGCTACCTGAACCAGCCCTAACTAAAAGCCCTGTCATAAAGGAAGGTCTTAAGTCTAGACTTAAATGTAGTTAGAGTGTCTGCCTCTTTGACCCATGGAGAGAGCTGGTTCCACAGTAAAGGAGCCCGGTAACTGAAGGCTCTACCTCCCAGTCTGTTTTTAGAGATACTGGGAGTCACTAACAGACCTGCATTCTGGGAGCGGAGTGCTCTGGTAGGACAGTAAGGAATGATTAGTTCTTTCAGCTAGGTTGGAGCTTTATCATTAAGAGCCTTATAAGTCAGCAGAAGGATTTTGAAGTCTATTCTAAATCCTACAGGAAGCCAGTGGAGAGAAGCTAAGGTGGGAGAGATGTGCTCTCTCTTCCTAACTCCTGTCAAAACCCTCGCTGCGGCATTCTGGACCAGCTGGAGACTCTTTAGAGAGTTTTTCGGACATCCTGACAGGAGAGAGTTGCAGTAGTCTAGCCTAGAAGTGATAAATGCATGTACTAGTTTCTCAGCATCACTCTGGGAGAGGATATTCCTAATCTTAGTGATACTGCGCAGATGGAAGAAGGCGGTCCTAGTCACGTGCTTTATGTGGGAGCTAAAGGAAAGGTCCTGGTCAAAAATGACTCCAAGGTTCCTCGCGGTAGTACTCGGGGTCAGGGTGATGCCATCTAGAGTAGCGATCTGATTGGAGAACGTGTCCCTGAGATGTTTAGGTCCAAACACAATAACCTCAGTTTTATCTGAATTCAGTAGCAAGAAGTTAGAGGACATCCAGGATCTAATGTCTTTCAGACAGTCTTGCAGATTGATGAGGCGGCTTCTGTCATCTGGCTCCATGGACAAGTAGAGTTGCGTATCATCAGCATAACAGTGAAAATTGATTGAGTGCTTCCGGATGATGCCACCTAATGGGAGCATGTAAAGAATGAAGAGGATTGGCCCTAAGACTGAACCCTGCGGTACACCATACGTAACTCTGCTATACTCTGAGTGGTCGTTATTAACATTAACAAATTGAAACCTGTCAGATAAGTATGACTTAAACCATTTTAGGGCAGTTCCTTTAATCCCTATTTCATGATCTAGTCTCTGCAGCAGGATGGTGTCGAATGCAGCACTGAGGTCCAAAAGTACAAGAACAGAGACGAGACCTCTGTCTGAAGCTATAAGAAGATCATTAGAGACTTTGACAAGTGCTGTTTCAGTGCTATGGTGTTCTCTGAATCCAGATTGGAAAGCTTCAAAGAGCTCGTTGCTGTGCAGATGTTCATGTAGCTGCTCCAGGACAATCTTCTCAAGGATCTTAGAGATGTAAGGAAGGTTGGATATAGGCCGATAGTTGGCAAGGACATCTATTGTCCTTGCCAACTACATCTATAGATTGGTTTCCATAATTGTGAATCTATCGCTGCAGTCTAAATACCCACTCGCTGCTGTTGTTGTTGTTATTGATTATGATAAAACTATTTCTGTTTTAGTTTGACACTTATGGAAAAATCTGGTCATTTCTGGTCAATCGCACATACAGTACTATAAGACATGCAATTTGTGTTTTTCTTCTCTTTTTTTTAATGCTCATATAGCCTACCAGCCTACTTCCCTCTCTACGAGTTCGGACGTGCAGTCTATCAGGCAGTGCAGGCTATCAGGAATAATTCAATTATTTAGCTAGTTAATCTAAGGTTTAATTATTATTTTTTATTTTAGATACTTTTACCACAGGTTTAAATGTGTCAGCATTTGGTGATTTTCATAGTCTAATAATAAACGCGACTCAACTGAGTTCTCCGGCCAGGCAGCGGCTGTAGAAGCCACTCGCAGTCTCTTTGCATTTCAGAGGTGAGGCACAGAGCTGCTGCCTCTTCTGCCAGTACCATGCATGGATTATATTAACGGTACCATGGCGTGTATGTGGCTGGCGCATGCGCAGTTTGTTCCCCCATAGACTTCAGCCCGCCAAGGGAGGCAGAGGCTACGCTGCCTCATTGTGAGCGGCACGTACGTTCACGTTGCTTTCGTGAATTGTAAACAGACGGCCCCTGCCCCTCGGTTTTAGCGTCCAGCAGTTTAGCGGCTAATTCAACTGCAGTGATGGATAACTCTACTGGAGAGGCTCAACAACTTCATGAGCTTCATTTGAGGAATAAACGGCAGCTTTTACCTGACAGGAGACCAACGCCTGAGCTACGGTAGCTAACAGCTAACAGCTAGCAAGTTTTACGTACTTTCTCTTTCTCTCTTTCTTCATTATTTTGGTAGATTTTTATACTTTTGTGAATGCTTGTTAATGCTCATCTTATCAATCTCATGATGTTACAGTATCTTTGTTTCTTATTTCAAATTAGCCATAATGGAATGTCATGACTGGACTTTATGCTTCTTATGTGAGTCCGCCCTACAGAAAGCATTAGATCCCTGTTCATCATTCAAATTGAGAAACAGTCCTGAAATATTGCAATCATGTTACAAATAAGCTGTAGATAACATCCAGGAGCTGAAAATGTTATTTTATTGTAGTTTATATGGACATTCTAAATGGAATGTGCTTTTAGCATGTGTTTTCTCAATTAAAAAAAGGCATTTTAAAAACGTGTTTATTTCGGGTACAAAGTGTGATCTCACTTGTGTCTTAGGATAGATTTATTTGTATGACCCCAAGGTACTTCTATGCCAAAGGGGACCTTTGCATCATGACTTGAAGTCAAAAGTCGCGTAACCTCCCTACTATAGAGGTAGAACTGTTCTACCTCTAACTTACCTGTTTCTGTCCATTTCTTCTGTGATTCTGTGTTCCTGTTGATTGCTCACTGATGTGACAAACCTGTCCTACACCAAGTAGGTCACTCAGGTTGTTTGTGGCCTTCTGTCCAAACAAAAGTGAAGTGTACTGAAACTTCAAAGTGTTGAAGCTAAACCTCAGTGAGATCATCAGAGTTGTTAATGGACAGTTCTCAGCTCTCTCTCTCTCTCTGATGTCTGTCTGCTTGCTGGCAAGACCTGACTGAAGGAGGTAGCCTACGTAGCTTTGCAATTTTTCTTTGTTTTTCTCAAAATTGTGCAGCTTTTGCAAACATTCAGCAGTTGTATCATCACAGTGCAGCTCGGTTTCAAACTCTAAATACTAACTGACCTGGGCATGAATTTCTTTCATATAAATACTGTGCACATGAAATGAAATAAAAAATGTATTTTATCTGTAGGAGTTGACAACCTCCAGACAACCCTTTGGACCTAGCTGTCTCAACAGCCCCAGATATCTATTCTGGGTCATTCGCCTTAGATCTCTCAGTGTCCAAAACCTCCAGATCCTCCATGATATCTTTGAATCGCTGTCTTTCTTATCAAACACCTGTGGCTATAAAGCTACCTTGATACTGGCAGCCCCGAGCAAGCTTTTTGTCCCAGAAACATTGTGTAAACTCTCCTCACAAAGTACAGAAGCAAAACCAGAAAAGGAAAAAGCAGGGCTTAATGGCAGCAGCAAGAGGTTTTTATTTTATTTATATATAATTACATTTCTTGTATTCTGTTTATAGCAGCCTTTTAAAGGTTGATAATATTACTGGAGCTGATAATTAGTCTGACATCCAGGCTAATCACACCACTGAACACACCTTCAAAATGTAAACATTAAGTAAACAGCCAGATAAGACTATTAGTTTGGGTAAGCAGAAAAGTAAATCAAAATTGAAGCTATCCCTGTAGAATGAAATGATCATTATGTTACAGTTAGGCTTAGAGCAGAGGTTAAGTGCTGATGGTTAAAAAAACAACAAACATAATAACATTTACTGTAACCTATTTCTGGATTGTGTTGTCACTTTGCTGTTGAACTATTGTTGCTTTTTTCTGCATTTCACTGTTGCAAGGGACAGTATTGACAATGCTAAAGAAACAATATAGTCAGTCCTCATAAGTATATTAATAAAAGCAGTTGTGAGGCTGTGTTTGGAGCCATCACAGAGCACAGATGAGCGAGGAGGATCAGGTCACCGGGAACCCACAGAGAAAAGTGAAGAGGGGAAAGGGGGGAGGCTAATGTGGAAATAGAGTGTCATTGTGTTTCACCTTCATTAGCTTGAGTCACCACACGTTCTCACCCGGACTTAGTGTAGTTAACTAGCTCAGCTGCTGCCTTGCATAATGACAACGTGCAGTAAATGGAGAGAAACAGGGTGACACTTGTCTTGGGAAGATGTGACTGTTAAAGAATATCATCCCTCATCAGTCATTCAGCAGTCCTCCCACCCCCGTCCTTTTATTTCCTTTTCTTTTTTATCTCTGCTGTCAGTGAGTGGGAGAAAAAACCTGTAGTACCTTTGGTTCTTGGAGGTTTCACATAATGATTCAAACGTAAGGACTAAGGTCACGGCATACTTGCTGAAATATTTGATGAAATAATAGTCCAAACCGATTCAGCACTTTGGTTTGGACCAAGACATGAAATGTGTTATGATTGGCAGGGTTACAGAGTGCAGCCTGAAAAACTGTACAGTCTGAATGCTTTCTGTGTGTGAGTGAGTTTCCACATCTTCAAAGTGAGATTCCTCTGTGTCCAGTCAAACTCCAAAACAACATGAAGTCCTGATGAAATTAGTAAATGGCCTGTAAATGTGACTTTGGTTGTGTTTATCTGGCTCAGGTGTTGAATCTGCGATGGACTGGCAGCTGGTCGAAGGTATTATCCCTCGCCGGGCTCAATGTGGATTCCAAAGGATATGCACCCTGAACCCAGAATAAGCAGGTAGGGAAGATGTATGAATAGGAGAATGATTGTGACTTTATTGCCACCTTATGTTCAATTATTTTCCTCAAAATGCAAATTCCTTGTGGTGCATGCCCGTGTTCTCTAAGGCTAACTAAACAAAACACTTTAAAGGCCTCATGTAATGAAAAATGTATTTTCCCAGCTTTGTTGTTCATTTATCTCTTGGTATTTGTTGAATTCATGTGAAAGGTTATGAGAACTTTACATCAATGTTCTTTCCCTTCGTTTGATGACCCATCCTCCCCAAAACTATAAATCTTGCCAGTCACTGTTACAACTTCTATATCCAACCTACGAGCTAGTGTCCGGCTTTCATTTACATTCAACGCTACTGGCTACCGCAGTCAGCAATCAATATCCATGAAGACCCTTTTTAGCTTTTCCTCACTGGAAACACGTAATCATGCGGATATAAATGACACTCCAACAGCCGCTTCAGGGTTACTTTAAAGGTCCTATAAGTGTTTTAGTTACAGTAAAGATGTTAAAGAAATAACTAAAATACAAAGAAATAACAATTTGACACTCTAACTTTGCATCCTAACCGGCTTGCCATTACCTGTCACATCTCGTAATACCATGTTGCACCTTCAGAGGTGATACAGACACGGTAACATCCTGTCCAACTTGACACAATCAGTAAGTAGTTCAGAACGCAAGAATGCATTTTTGATAGCGAAGGAAAGAAGTAGCACACATTCAAGCAAAAGAGGAGTTAACATTGCTGGCATTGCTTCTTGGTGAGTAAAACAATTGATAGTAAACTTATTGTTTTAATGCAAAATACAGGACATGGTAATGTGTACTGAACAGGGTACTAAAGCATTTTATATTAGCAAAACAACAAATTTAAAGTCACCTGTTTGTTGTTAGTTTGACATTTAAAAAGGGGGCTGTGCAGGCACCTCAGATTAATATAGTGCACATTATCCAACATTAAAGAGGATTTGACAGCAAATTCATTTGAACAGAGTAGGTATTCTTGTTAGAACTTAATTAGAAAAGAGTGACAGCCCTACAGAGAACCACATGTTTCATTTCTTTAAACCCTGCATTCAATTGTTCAGTTTTAAAAGGCATTCTTTCATCTGCAGCAGCTTGTGGGGAAGTATCAAACCAACGTGTCTTTCTGAGTGTATGTGGAAATATACTGTTTATTAAAATACCATCATTATTACAGCGTGTCACTTTATGACACCCGGATGTTTGAGGGATATGAAGCTGTCACATACTGTAATGTATTTTGTTGACTGACCAATATCAAAATGCTGAAATATCCTTCAGTCACTTCTGGTCATACATCGCCACAAGGTAAAGGAGCTTTACAGGCAGGAAAAACAATAGCAGTTCAAATCCAAAAAGTCAAACATAAAGATGACATGATTGAGATAAATAAAGCAGGCAATTGGCTACGCAAGGCTGAAACCGGCATCTATGACAAGAATAAAATGGGCATGAAGTCTTTGAGACGACACTGAAGGACACGCAGACGTGCTTAATAATGAGACCAGGCTTTTCCTTATTGTACACTTCATCTATCCTTTTTTTATATATATATAGCAAAGGGTTTTATTGTTGCATATAGTTGTTTTCCATGTCATTTGTATTAAGGAATGAGGAAGCATCCTCTCCCTCATCACTGAAAACACTGACACCACTGTGATTTATAATCTCTGTGAATAATTTGCAAAACATTCAATCTTTCTCTCTCTGTGCGAGATAGGCCACGGTATAAACCTCCTCATTTAAGACGACCCGTGGGATGTTCAGGACGGCATCTCTTTCAGCGCGATCGCTGTAGGCTGAGGACACGGTTGGCCGCTCTGGACCTGTTAGAGCATCGTCATTTGTTGTTAGCTTTATTTAGAAAAAAAGAAAAAAAACACAATTCTTTCTTGTGGCAAAATTATGTTTCCCCACAGTTACACAAGTGAGGTCCTCTGCTTGCACCGGTGCTGTGTATCATGAGACTGTAATTGGAGGTGTATTTCAAAACGACATGGAAATGTTTTGTGTGGACAGATATGCAGGCCCTGTCCCTGGGTTTGTTTTTCTTTATTTGCATTGCCGCATAGATAAATCACTTGACACCTTTATGGTTTGTGCTAAGGACTACAGAGAATTGCTTTTTCTGGAGGATTGCAGTACCTTTGTGTACATAACGGTGTGCTGGTCGATTTATCATCAGACGGCAACTTAAGTAATTAGGGCAGTGATAAATCTAATTTTTAAAAAAGGTTCAGGGACAATTGTGGTATTGAACAGAAGTTCAAACACTGTTTTGTGCAAAACACATTCGGGTGTGGTGCTGCCATCATTAGAAAGAATTTGCATAGTTCTGTTTCAAGTGAATGTCACATTACTGTCTCATTATGGCAAATACATGGACATTTTGCTTTCTTACACTGAAACAAGCACATCAGCTCAAGGGTTGTATCAAAGTGCCCGTTTTTTTTCCAACCCAATATTTTGGAGGCAATTCGTAGATACAACAGTCCTGATCTCCTCTGAGGCGTGCCCCAGATGAAACAAAGCATATACCTCAATAGGTCTCCATGGGACTGGCTGCTATCTGACTGGCTCTTGGAAGATTGACAAGTGAGCATTATTTTTCACAGGAAAGTGGCAGGCAGTCCCTTATGTGATGTGGAGGCATGTGAAGGGCTGCTCTTTTTCACCACGTGTCTTTCTTTTTTCCCCTCTTTTTTTTAACACCTCTGCTATTCAAACAGGCCTGTGAGCATTTAAATGATCAGAATTCAGCAACATGGCTGTCTGCCCCCGTGCTGTCAAATTTGGACGGATATGTTTCAGCAAGTGAGAGAGGTAGACATGGATGATACACATACACTACACAGACCCGTACACACACACAGACACATACGCATTTGCCCACAAGTCCAGCGTCGCTTCTCCAGACAGGCAAACGCCTCTTGGCATACCCGGCAGTTGAGCCGGGTAGAAAAGTGGAAAAATGTGCTCCTCAGTGGAGATGCAGTCAGTCATGCAGCTGTCCAAAACCAGCAGCTAACTGTTCAGCGAGAGAGTGGAGGGCAAAAGGCCACAGTCTTTTTATTCGACTTTCACTCATTCGTCAAGTATAAAATCTGAAGTGAATAATCTTTTTTCATTCGGTGTTTTACAGATAATGACCATACAAAAATATCCCAGTTGTATTTAGAAGGACATTGGGTAATTTTAGTGTCATTTAGCGAAATCCTTTTTTCATGGGACACTGACATGTAATGGGGAGATGCAGGTACAATCACAGCACGCAGCACCAGCTGTGAGTATTATATCATAGCTGTAAGAGGCCAGCTCAGTATCCTCAGTACAATGTCATGTCCCAGCAAAGTATCTACATATTTGTACACAGCTGCTGTGGGGTTAGATATTTGCAAGCAAACCATATGAGCCAAATACTGATTTGACATTAGTTGTACAGCGTGTTGGCTGGTTTGTAATGAGATGCTGCTGGTCTTTCAAAGAGGAGACGCTCATTTTTGACCTACATTTGTCCATTTATGTATACGCCCCCACCCCTCGACCTATCCTACAGTATGAATGTATGATCAGACTAATGAAACTATATTAAATTTGAACAAGGCAATGTGAGAAAACCAAAACAGGGAAATGCTATAATCGTGTTTTATTTACAGTGTATGATATACTGTAAAAGGGCTGTATCGCTAAGTAAATACCAGGAAATGAGTTGCAGTTTGTATCTCAACTTCACTCGCAAAATACGCAGTGGGACTGAACTCGAAAATCCTGGTGCCTTTGTATGTTTCAAAATAGCTGTCAGTCAAAAAGGGATTCTCGTCTTGTCTCGTTGTGTTTCAGAGGAGAGGCAGTTACGTCAGTGTTTTGTGTTTGTATGTTGTTTTTATGTTCCCCACTCTGAATTGCCCCATTGGGGACAAATAAAGTTGTTGAATCTTGAATCTGAGGGCTGCTCTGCCTCTTCTGCCCATACGTTGTGTACAGTATGTGGCTTTGCACATGCGCACTTTGTCCCCCCATAGATTTAAATCAAGAAATTCTCTGAAGATACTCTATTTACCCGTCTAAAAATGTACGCCAAATCCCTTAGTGTGAGCGGCACGTACGTTCACGTTGCTTTGTGAATTGTAAACAATTGTTATTGATGAGTTTGGTTTTAATAACAGCTGATAGATGGCATGGATTGTGAGGAGAAGGTGTTGCACGCATTTTAAGACTTATCTGTGCAAACCATTGTGCAAAACCTGTTTGTTGTGACTTTTTTACGTGATAAGTGTGTAAAATAGTGTATCCACAATGATGGGGCGGCAGTGGCTCAGGCGGTTCGTGGATAGCCGGCGCCTCGCATTGCAGCTTCGGCCATCAGTGTGTGACTGTGCGTGTGAATGGGTGAATGCGATGTATGATGTAAAGCGCTTTGGGTATTGTTGCAGGTATAGTAAAGCGCTATATGAATACAGACCATTTACCATTACCATTTACATAAAAGAGGCCCCTGGTATGGTACCATGAGCTGTTGGCTTTGGGGTTGTGTGGCTGCTGCTCAGCAAAAAGTTTTTTGTTTTTAGTTCTCACTTCAAGATTGATGATACAGAAAAAGTATACAATCACTGATATATCATGCTTTTAAATGGTCTTTTAAATGGTAGAAATTTCATGCTATAGGAGTTTAAAGAACTTTTTGTATATTTTGTGTTGTCCCTGAATACACACTCCCATACAGCTCTATATGTGGCTATACCCAAAACTGGATAGTCAAATTGTTGAATAAACACAAATACCCAATTATACACTCCAGCCATATGACAGAAGACAACACAAACATGGACATGGATCTTAACTGGTAGCATTTGGATATTGCTAAGAACAGATGTCACTGTCAACACAGACTCATTAAAGCTGATAAGAAAATAAATAAGCTACAGGCAGTCATTGTTATTGACAACACCATAGTGTGCCTCTAGTGAGCCAGAGCTTGCCAATTTTCAGGAAAAAAAGCACAATTTAGTCAGCAAGACTAGATCTGTCTACATGCCTGCCTGCTGGCACTAAGGGGAATATGGCTTCCTCTCGTGCTCTTATCGCTCTTCATTTGAATACAACATGTTTATGTTACTATGCTAAATAGTGGCATGCACAGGAACTCATTTTAAGTGATGATGATCTGTCTAGATTTAGAGTAAATAAGAGAGTTGTGTAAAATTAACACTGACAGAGAGCTGGACCACAACAATGGATCAGCACAAACATGTCACGGCTGTAGTAGCAGGTGTCACCTCTCAGCATTTAGCCATTTTAAGTGACGTGACTAAAAGGGTATCACCGCAAGTATCCCTTTTTTTTTTATTTTCAAGTGAATTTAATGGAACCTGGCACGATAAACAAATTCTGGGAGGCACGCTTGTGTCAGAAGCAACTGATTTCATTTGCACAGCCAATAAGTCCTGTTTTTTCTCAAGTCAGTCAGAGGAACAGAGAGTGCCACGGAGGAGCCAAGAATGACTGCATCTGCCTGCCTGCTCCTATATACATCAGTCTGAACAGAAAGGCCTCGTGAAAAGTAGATACACTCACTGAGTGCTGCACTGCTGCCAGCACTGATCGATCTGGAAACGTTATCGCATGGGTGATTTATCTGGAGGCAGCTATTTTTGTCTGTATTTTTTAAATGATTATTCTAATACCTTAATGAAATCTTTCATATCTTGCCTCACTGAATTGAATTTTGGAAAATGTAACACTGACCTGAGATAGTAGGGTGCATTTTGGATCATTAGTAAGTCTTTTAAAATTGTGTCTCAGTCATAATAATCACAATTAGCATATTATCTAAAACACCTTAGAGGAGTTCTCTAAGGATCTGATGGCAGGCAGCAGCGCCGTGGCTGAATCTGCTCCAACTGTGAGCCAGGTCTTCAGCTGACCCTGTCACCTGGGCAGGATGTTAATAAACTGCCACAGAGGAACCTTTCCATATCTAGATGTGAAGCTTTTGCTGGTCAGCAGAACATGTGTCTGCTTAGGCCGGGAGATGTCAGAACCTGCCTTCCCTTGCCCCTTGCAAACAGACTGTAAAAAATCGACATATTGGTCACAAATAGTTTCATCTGCCGCGGAAATCCAATATCCCCAGGATATCTCTGGGAATCATCCGTTTCACCGTGTGCACAGGATTCTGAAGAGACCTTAGAGTCCTGAAGCAGGATATGTGAGCATTATGCACTATGACACACAACATTGACATTCTGAAAACGGCTTGTTCTTTGGATTTTCACAGTGGTGAAATTGAACAAATCAAATACACTGTATCTAGACAGTGATCTAAATCCTCAGAGCCCTTTTCATACTATTTGGATATAAGATGCATCACTAACTTTCTGCAGAAGTGCCTCCACATGTCATGCTGTTGACTTTAACCCCATTGAAACTGTGTAAAGGGATAGAGTTTCATGTGGTGGAAAAGTTCAATTTTGTGGGTGAAATGTGTTCCCTTCTTTAGTTTGGGAGCTAAAATCATTCCATGCTAAGGGCTCTGTATTTGTTAGACTTAAATAAACAAGGAATACATTTTCTTGCGTAAGCCTAATGCAACCGAGTGTTCCGTTTCAGATCCATCGTGATGATTGTTGGCAGGGTTGAGGGTAGGGAACAGCTGTAGTCTCCCGGTGTGCCCAACTAGCAGGCAAACTATGTGTTAGGGAAATATATGCAAACACGAAGGATTTCACTGCTGGCTGGCAACATAATGTCCTTCACAGAGCCTAATTCGCAGATAGCCCACAAAGGAACAAGGTCTGACATGACTAATCTCCTAATTCTCTGACAAATAGATAATGTGCGGCACATAGAGGAAGATGGAGGACAGAGTATGAAGGCACTCCTCTAGCTTTAGTCTTATAGATGAGAAATATAATTGTCCTTTTTTTCTGAAGCAAAGGCTAAATGCCATCCAAGGCCAGTCCCTCCCAACAAGCAGGAGGGTGCCCTCAGCAAAGTTACCAAGAATAATACCATCCACAGATGCAACCTTTACGTGTAACACAGAGGGGAGCTGCAATGAGATGGCTAAATTTGGGGAAAAGACCTCAATCCATAAAAAGTGTTGTTTTTCGGCTCTTTATTCAAGAATCTCTAGACTTCACACTTCCTTGTTAGAAGAAGATCAAAGACCTCTCGCTAATTAATATTGTGTTCAGTGGTATACTTCACCTGGATGAAAGGCGTGATGATTAGAAATTATCCTTGTTTCATGTGGTGGAGGGGTGGAGGTACATTCAAAACATGAGGGGGGGGGGCTAGAAAAAGTAGAACTCTGCTTAAATTTATTGTGTCATCGTGAGTTAAGAATGGCGGAAACATGCTTTCTTTTCCTCAAGTGTCTGAAGTTACAGTTACAGGTGTGAAGTAAGAAAGCACTGTGATATGAAATACAGCAACTGTGACAAAGCACTCAAATGCGCGCTGTCTGCTTTATATACTTTGTCACTTTGCTAGTGTGAGCACACTGCATAGTCAAACCTCTGCTGGAGTCTCTGTGTGGTATAGATCTGTTTGTATGTGCTGGAGCTTTTATGGATGTTGATGGACGCAAGCTTTCAGTTACAGAGTCTTTCTAACCATCAGCCCACCTTGTCTCGCACACACACACACATGCAGAGAGAGAGAGGAATACACATTGTCAACAAGCACACACACAGAGAAGGAAGCATAAAAGCTTGCACAGCCTGTGCAGCAGGTGACTTCTCTACATGTCATTAAGCCATATGGAAACGTCATTATACCAAAAAAATATGCTGTAAGGAAACGCACATTCATCACCCTAACTGTGTTATTTTGTGAGTCGCGTGCTCATGTGCTGTAAGACTATACGGCACAGAAGCGACGGGGAGAAGAAAAAACATCTTCAATTTACAGCTGCGTGTCCCTCCTGCTGGGTTTGCATGTATAGCATCAATCCTTTCACAGTGGGAAAATATTACACAGTCAACATCCCTAGCAACAGAGAAACAAACATGCTCAATATACATATCAGAGATTTTCAACCAGTCCCTAATAGAGGCATGACTCTCCAGCTCTTTGTCTCTCATTCTTCCTCTTTTCTTGTTCTCTCTTTCTTCTCTTCTCTCCATGTCTTTCTCCACATGTGTGATATGTCAAAGTCTTATTTCCATGTCCTGGCGCCACTTATACTCAAGGCAAACACAGAGCAGTATGTGTTGATGATTGTCAGCAGTGGCCATTTATCATCTGTCAAGCCTCTGTCCTCTGAGGAGGTAAATACACCCAGTGAATTATGGTTGTTTTAGTCTGCAGGCGGAATCCCACATGACAGCCAGCAGAAGGCCGTGACAAAATCGTTTATGAGGAAATAGTTTATCATGGCCATGGTAAACATTGTCCATCATACATGAGAAGAGCAATGGATCTATGACTTTGATGGCCAGAAACTTCGAACGGAGACATTTGGGAACTGAAGTGGAGGCATGAAAGATGTAATTCAATGTGATGGAAAGGGTGGGGGCAACACAATCATCATGTTTTTGGGTCTCATTTGTTTAGCGTTGGATCCATCCATGTGTGTGAATATTGGTGTATCTGTCTTGGAAAAAAGGAACAGCGTACGGTGGGGATTAGAATTCATATCAAACTGAAAGCTATGTTCTCCTCGTCAAAGTCAGGAGTGTTTGTGCAGCATCAGTGTGCTTGGAGTCTTCAGTCTGCATGGATCACAGATTTTATGTTTTTTCTATTCAATTTGAATTGTCTTAATTAGTTTGAGTCCCATGTGCTGATTCTATTTCATTCAAAAATGCTTTCATGTACCGTATTGACAAAATTAAATACTTTACTTGGAGATATATATATGCACACACATATATATATATATATATATATATATATATATACACTGACACTTAAATACGTTTATACAAAGTTAAAGCAGAAGTAAGTGGTCCGGTCGTTTTCGCTAATGCTGCGTTCCAGGCAGGCTTTTGAAACCGTAAATTACAGCTTCAAGTCACAACTTACGACTTTGTAGCGTTCCAGGCAACCCACTCGTGTTTTTCCGACCTGTTTTACCGGTGAAAGTCACTATAACGGCCACTCGTAACTTCCGACCGGTGAACTCGTACCAGATCGAACTGGTACCACTTCACGGTCGGAAAAATACGAGTTTCCTTGAACGCACCATAACAGTCCTCGTCCCTACGTCCCCACATTCACGGCGTTCCTTGGCTGCACACACAGCCCTGCATGCCGTTCTCTCTCCTCATTGGATAAAAACTGTAGGATACGATAAATGTTTTCTCTTCGGCTCAGAGCAGAGCAGAGTGACTGACAGACCCGTGTTTAGGTCCAAACACTCTATGTAAGTGATTGCTGTCGGAAGATATAACTATTTAAGACTTACATTAACACAAATATATCACTTACTTCTGCTTTAAGATAACTTGAAACTGTAAATCAAATGTAGTGGAGTGAAAAGCATTGTGAGCATTTAATGGAAATAAGTAAGTACAAGTAGAAGTAAGGTACAAGAACAGCATTCAAGTGCAGTACATTGAGTGAATGTCATGACTTTCTACAGTTAATGCAGTGAATTAAATTAAAGCAGGCATTAAAATTGATGCACACATTCATAACATATTTTACCTTGAGCTTCAAGTCATGTCATAGTGCGTTTGACATTAACCAAATAAAAACTTCTGCTGCTTTCTATCATACTATATAGAGAAGAAATTATTTCCTTTTGAGGTTTGCAAAGCGGAGCCCTGAACAATGATCCACTCTGTTTCTCACAGAAGTTTAAGCCACATTCCTGCTGGAAAGTCTTTGAGTGGTTTAGCCAGATGGACGGCATATATAAAGACAGGGGTGTGTGTGCGTGTGTGTGTGTGTGTGTGTGTGCGTGTGTGTTTGGTGGCGGCGGCAGTGGGGCATTGAGGCCACTTCCACACCTCGTCCAGCGAAGTGGGCCAGTCATTAACAGATCTGACCCCTCTTTTCCTAAATGCAAAGGAGAGTTCTGGCTGGAGCCGCATTTCTCTACTAGCCCTCGGGCGGTCCCAGCAAAGGCCCCCAACATATGGTGAGATGTATGTTCCCAAAAACAGGGAGCTTAAAAAAAGAACTCCTTTTCTAAAAAAGCTTTAAATTTAAATGCTCTGAAGTACAGTTAATGATGGCACGTCAGAGTTATGGCCCAGGACAGGACTTTGGAATTTGCAGTTGTCAGATTTGGTAATCTGTTATGTCAAAGAGCCACAACTGACTTAAATCATCTATATGCAGGCAGGTGCTTGTCATGCTCAGACATCACACAGTCCAGTCCGGCTATAGCCTCCTGTTAAAGTTGCTCATCATTCACCATACAGTACAGAGCCTCGTAAAAAGTTCTGTGAAATGACGAGACCTTGATAGATTTTGTCCTAATCTCCTTTCAGGCACCAATTCAAAAAATCTCGGTTTGTAGCCAACGGCTTAAAAATAAAGACTCTCCCTTTCCTTCACTCACCCAGTCATTTGGACCTCGCCAGTCTAACATGACTTGCAGTACCATTTGCTTTGGGGAACCGTGAAAGTCGTCCGCTTCTGTTTCGACAGTCCCCTAATAACGTGTTGAAAATTGGTGCACAGTCTGTCAAAGTCTTGAAATGATATTTCAGACGAAGGGATCATTAGTGACAATGGAAGCTAATCAGGAGGTGACCCATGAATGTCCAGGTATTGGTAGGAGTGTCTGCTTTGGCTAACAGCAAATGGTGTGTTCAGGCATTTGACCACTTTATATTCCATTTGGAGAATAGGACCACTCATGCATTAAAAAATATCTTGCTACACTTGCTATTGAAGTGTCTCCACTGAGAGTTGCAACTGTCTAAATTGAAAATTAAAAATAATTTCACAACCTATTTCACCCAATTTAAAACATTTTCATGATTACTTTGTCACATGAATTATTTATACATGTAATATTTAGAATGATAAATTTTAGTCTTTTTGACAATAGTGAAACACACAAACATACCGGTGAACTAGATTATATGACACTGTAATTGGGACTTTTGTGCAGCCAAAATCACAAAAAGAAACTTTTACGTAGATCATATTGCATTTTGACTTGAATCTTTTTTTAAACGTTTCAATCTTTTAATATCCTTTTTTTTTTTTTTACACACAAACAGAGAATTATGTGTCTTCTGAAACAAAAAAGGGATGTCATGCGCCATTGGAGTTGAGAAATATAATATTTGCACATTGAGATGCTACAACCTCTAGAGACAGTTTCCTCTGAGGACAAACTTGCCTGGACCTGGACTGACCATTACCAACGCTTGCCCTAACTCCACCTGCTGATACAGTATTCCTACTCCTATTAGCTTCCTTTTCTTTTTATTCGTGTCTGATTCTTTTTTATCCTTTCCCCCCTAATGACAAAAAAAAAAAAAAAAAACACTGAAGAAGACATGAGAAAAAAAGCAAAGCTCACACATCGATGTCTGCTTGTGCCTGACTGCAATTGCAAGTTTAAATGTTTCAGGGGAATGGAGCCATTAACAGTCAGTCTAGTTTATTAGGTATGTAGGAAACTATACTGTATGGCAGTAACATGCAACAAGTGATGCCTCCAGTTATATCATTAATCTCTTAATGAGTGCTGAAAAAGGAATAATTAATTCAATTCACCCACACATCCTCACAGATAAAAAGAAACAAGTATGTCAATGCTGTAAATAAGGTTATACACAACCCCATTCATAGGAATGTACAACAGTATCTTTATTCCTTTTTAAAAATGTTCCTCTTGACACAGGAACACTTCATGTTCTTTCTCAGTTTTCTGTGCAGCTATAGCAGCTCACATGGGAAGACGAGACTTATTATCATTATATGAGGTGGTTTAACCCCAAGGTCTCTTTCCCCCCACGAGTATTGTCAAGAGGAGGCTTATTGTTGAGCTTTTGTTAATGGTGATTTCAGCTGAGCATGCCATTAGTTTACTCTCACATACAGTGTGTGTACCATGTAATGTACACAATGAAGAGAACAAAGAGAAATAAAAATAAAAGCTGTTGAAGTGAGGTGGACCTATGAAACCCATTAGAGTTTAATTTAAAGAACACATTTACGCAGCAAAACACAAAGGCATAAAAAAAAACACTAAAATGAAATCAAAATGAAAATAAAACTGTAAGTATATGCATGACTGTGAGATTGTGTGTCAAGCCAAGTGAAAAACAAAACAGTTGTAACACATTGGGAGATCCAACCAATTAAACTAATTACACTATTTCCTCTGTCTTTATTGTCTGGTACTGGAAGTGTGTTGCTGTGTACAGGTCATACTAGACTTCAACCACCAATGAAGACAAAGTTGTTCAGTTTTTTTTTGTTGTTGTTGTTCTTTCTTGATTCAGCATGGTAAAGTTGCAGTGGCTCTTCCATGCAGCCGGCTCTTCTTTTCACATTCCTTGAGGTGCACCACCCTCTCGTGCTTTTATGTGCATTCATCTTTTCCATATCTGCCTTTAAAGTTTTGTGAACAGGCAATTTATGTACTTTGTGAAATATGAATGCCACACAGCACCTGGATGTACAAGTGTGTAGTCCTGTAGTAACATCTGTATTTGAAAAGTATTATTCCTTAAAATAAATCTTTTTTTTTCTTCTGTAAAAAAGGCACCATTTGTTTGTGTCTCCTCTATATGGCACAAAAGGAAATGGAAGATAAACAACTTGCCAACAAAGATTGGTATGATTTTCATATCACAAAAGGTGCTGTTTGGTTTAAGCGCTTGGGTTTGTCAACCGCTAATCAGTTGAGTTACAGAGTCATCCCTCATGATTTCCGGTGTATTTTTGGACATTCGTTTGATGATATGAAGTCAGAATTATAGCGTATGAAGCGCCAAAACATCGACAGAGTGAGTATGTGGATGCTCATCGTGCAATCAAAGGTTTTTCATCAGACTCCTCTCTGTAAACACTGGCATCCCTAAGCAAACCACACAGTGATTAAGAGGAGTCCGCAGTTTTCACTGAGACTTTCAACTTCTGCCAAAACTTTCAAAATGATCAAGAGAGGCATGTTGTTTTCTTTTTCTATCTTGAGAGATATTCATCAGTCGATGACTGAAATTAGCCCATAGCCCCCTGATGATCAACTCTTGACTTGCTTTGTAATCCTTGCTTAATTATGTTGTAGTCAAGGAGTGACAACTCCAAAGTCTCACTGATTTTCCAGTCTCTGTTTCCTGAAAGAGCTCGTGTTATGGCATTGTGAGTCCTTTGATTTGAATCTTTGAATACATTTTTTTATGCGAGTGGTTTATTCTGCGCTGTAATTTTTGGCTACAAACCCACCTTGATGTTGTCTCAGGGTGGATGCTAAAACCCGAGCATGTCTGAGAGATAAAAAACTGAGCTGCATCATAATGTAGGTTTGTGTGCAGGGGAGATGAACAAGTTAGAGCTGGACACGACCACAACCTGAACTTTGATTAAAATTTGATTTAAAAAAAAAATCCCTCACTGCTCCCACAGAAACCAACAACTAAAGTGACCTTTTGACATTGTTAACCTCATTCTGCCTGCAACAAGATTAATGCTGATCTTCACTTTAATCTGCTTTGCATGGAGAAGAGTCGACTCAATTGAGCAGGGAAAAAAAACACATACATAAAGAGTTTCAGCGTGTTAAAGTGGTCTGGATGACAAATGTCGACCAATCTGAGAATTTTCTTGAACAGGAAATAATTAAGTGTGGAGCCAGTGGTTGCAACAAATAGCAATTAGTGTTAAATCCTTGTCATAGATGTGTATGCTGCCCATATAGAGCTAATTGACAAATCTTCTTGTGATAATTTCAAATAAACATTGGAACAAATGCATCTGAATGTGTGTAGAAAATAAACTATTCTTTGCTTTAATCATCAAAGGCAGAGACGAGTGAATGCTGTGTTTCAGTTTTGATCGTCTCTGTGTCTGAAGAACACAAAAAAAGATGTAGTGAAATCAGATCAAAGGCTGTTTAAACTGGAAAGTTGAGTATTTTCATCTGCCTTTTTTTTTTTAGGGGGGGACAGAGCTCTGCTAAACATTTACAAAATGAATAGGTAGCTGATTTGGCTACATTCTCTCAGGGTGGATGATCTCACTTGCATGATTATTCGCAGTTGCCAAAAACCACTGACATGTCTGCGTATGACAGGGCGAGACAACATTTTAAAATGTGCAGGCATTTGCAGGATAAGATGAACGACATGATCGTAGACTAATCGCTCCTAACCTGGAATGATGAGTGTCTTCATCAGTCAAGGCCTTGTTGATGAAAGCTTAAGGCTCTGCTAAGAACTTTGCCATTACAGCGCGAGGGCCATCTGTCTGGCGGGGGTGATCGAAACCCCCAGGACTGGGGCGCCTGCCAGTGCTGCTCCGGGGAGGCCTCTGGACAAATGGGTGCAGAAAAGCCGGGCAGGATTTATGGTTGAGAATGCAGGGAGCCTGGTCAACTGTAAGAGAGGGAGGAAAAAAAGAAGACAGATTTTCATCCATTTATGTAGAGGTGGCGCGGCTAAAGTTGTGTTGTCAGCAGGAGAGGCGCTGGCAAGCTGCCAGTCTTGGCTGAAAAATGTTCACACAAAGTGATCAATAGATCTTTGATAAGGCTAACACAGCCCTGCATGTGGTTGTTCTTTCAAGTCATTGGACACACACCCATGTCATCAAGGTTACGCATCAGACCAGCTCATTTTGATACAGAGAGCTGACCCCACTGTGATGACAACTGAGGCACTGTAAAGACCCTTAGCTGTAAAGACCCTGGAAACGATAAAGAAAATGAATATTTAAAGGCCTTGAAAACCTCGTCTCTCAGTCAACATCTCTGCCAGAGCTAGAACAGCAGGTCCTTTCGTTATGCGTTTCTCACTGCTTTGTACTTGGTGGGGCTCATTTGGCAGAAGGTGATATCACATACATTTGTGCGTCTGTCAGGATTTTACATTATTTGAATAAAAAATTGTAGGGGGTTAAAAGTCAGCAGTCAAACAGTACCACACCAACACATTTATGATGAAACAGACTGTTAAAAACAAGTTTTGTGTACAGTTATTACAAACTTTATCTTTTGAGAAGTACATATTTGGTCAGGAAAATGGGTTATAGAGATATGAAACCAAGTTTTCAGCAAATTCAGAAAAGGCAATAACAATTTCAAGATGTCATTTAGTCCTGAAAAGTTATTTTGTCCTACATTCAATAGCATGCAGTGTACAATAATACAGTATGCTTTTTATGTTCTTCTTATGATTGTTTTCATCCTAAGCACTGGTCACTGAGACTTTGAATGTGCTAGAATGTTTGTTTGTTTTTTGTTATCACCGAACCTTTATCATTCAGGCTGCTCCATCCAGTGTGCCGTATGAACAATAGTTTTTTATGACTGAAACAACCTGCATCAGTGTGCATTTCCTCTTTCTATTTCATCTGGAAGTATTTCAACACCACGATGCCAGAGTAGTTTCCATTGCCAGCTCCGGAGCCTGTTTCTGGTCATGTTATTAATTGAGTGGAATTAAACTCTACCCATACGTCATAGCAAATTAGACAGTCAAATGTGGAGAGAATTAAAAGACCAGCCCTGTTATGAAATACACAGTGACAAGTTAATCCATGGTTCATTCATGTTGCTCACTGTAATTTGTATTTAATGTTTTTCCAGCATCTTTCTCACAAATGTTTAAATGTTGTGTGAATGGAAATGCAGTTACAAGACACGAGTTCACTACCATCGTTGTACGTGAATAGCATATGTTGTAAGGCACCATAAGCCCCGGCCCTGAATTGCTTCAGATGTATGGGTCTCTCTGGAGTATTTAAATCCAGCTGAGATGAATGATGACCGCAGCTGCCACAGAAGCCACACTGTCATGTCCTTCTTTGTTAAAGCCAGCATTGCAGCCCTTTCTAAAAGCTAAGATTTGGTAAATAAGTGCAGTGAAGCAGTGAAGATGAATTGTCCCCATCACCCAAATTCATTTATCTCTTCAGCCTTTGATATATTTAATTTCTTATCTACAAAAAAGAGGGCATTACACTGTTCTGAGCAGCCACTGTGCATTTTCACATCGATGATGCCCACCGACTTGGCCAAGTACAGGCCCTCGATTTTTCATCATATTCTGGGCGCAGAAAGAAGGCAAGCTATTTTTATATGTGTCAAGACTATATTTAAGCACTTTCATCAGAGAGTTGTCCGAGACTCCCTGAGACTAAGGGAGAGTGAATGACTTACATGTAGAGCTTCAGTCCATCCTAACCCATCCTTTTAGATCTGATGGGGAACAAAATTGATTACAAGACCCTCCCTGCTGGACACTAAGTCCGATGAACATCACACGTCACAAACACATTTGGCCCCTGACTGAATAATAACCAGATTGTTCCAATTTATTCTGTTAGGAGCGTTTTAACTGACACATCCCCTGAAAAGCCTCTAATCAGGTTTACCAAATTTGAACCAGTCGGTTTTGTTGGCCACCCAGAGTTCAATATTGTGACTGTTACCCCTGAGACACTTATTAAATTGAATAAATTTGTATGTCTGGCTAAAAGTGACTGCATGGCACAACATGTTGTTCCCACCACGTCTGGGAGATCTCACTCCATTGCGCTCTATTTGCTCAGGGACAGAGCTACAGATTTAATTGGTTCTTGTTTTCCAACATACACCGCCCCTCACCAGCCAATTAATCAGCTGTCCAGAACAGAGATGCCAGAAAAGCAAAAAAAAAAAAAAAGATGGCTTGTCCTTCTTAGTTATTTGAAATTATTTTATGAAATACTTTCCAGATACTAAAGAGGAGAAAACAGTGTTGGATGTTTCAATTACAGATAAATCATGGTTTGTTTCTATATTTCAAATGGAGGAACTGTCAGTTCAGGAACTGCTTAAAGGGATAGTAGCATTGTTTTTACATCTACAAATAGCCCCCAAGTACTTTAGAAGACTCTCTACACTCTTCCCTTAGCAACGCCAGCCCATAGCCCTGCCCAGAGATTTACAACATACATTGTTGTGAATGGACCCAAAGAAACGGCCTATTTTCACGGCCTAAAAGAGGTTTTACCTGAAAAAAAATACACAGTTCCATTGTTCGCTATAATATAATTTTTTTCAGCCCCTCAAAGTGCAGGAAAAACACAGTTTTTATTTGGACCTAACCAACTTCTGATCGGCGGGCGCTAACCCTGGCCGGAGGGATACGTGAGTTGGTTAGGTCCAAATAAAAACTGCGCTTTTCCTGCACTTTGAAGGGCTGGAAAAAATTATATTATAGCAAACAATGGAACTGTGTATTTTTTTTCACGTAAAACCTCTTTTAGGTCGCGGAAATAGGCCGTTTCTTTGGGTCCATTCACAACAATGTATGTTGTAAATCTCTGGGCAGGTCTATGGGCTGGCGTTGCTAACGGGAGGAGTGTAGAGAGTCTGCTACTGTTACTGCAATTCAAGTACTTGGGGGCTATTTGTAGATCATACAACCCCACTTTTAAAAAATGCTACTATCCCTTTAAAGGTGAAGTGATTTCTACACATCAAAGTTGAACAACTCCTGAGGAGTGCAGTTGGACAAAGCCATATGAATCCCTCTGTGCCTTAAGAAGGAACTGTGCAAACAATGAATTGCCTCAAGTGATGGGTCTGAAGGCTACATGTATGACCATGAAGAAAATCTGGTGATGTCCAAGAAGTGAGTTAACCAGTCCTCTGTAGCCCACTCCTTTACATTCCTGCTTCAGCCTAGTGGCTTGAGGCTACATTAGCTGCTACATTCTGCATTGAACCTGTGCATAATTCAGAGGTTCAACAGCTGAGATAAAGAAATGCCAAGGGAAAAAGCTCTTTTACAACAAGATAGATCAGTGAAAGTTGTTTTTGAAACTTCAAATGATATTGGCTTTTTGCAGTGAGCATAATACTACAGTTTGTTTCGTGGCTGGCCCCGCCCACAGTAGTTCTTACTCATCTTCTGTGACTGCACTCCTGACTGCATTTCCAATATGGGAGAACTGATCCAACTCTACTCCAGATAAGACACTGACAGATAAATACCTTCCACAACCCAACATAAAATAACCGAAAAGATCCCTTTAAATTAAAGGGATAGTTCACCCAAAATTCAAATTTCACTCATTATCTACTCACCCTCATGTCGACTAAGGGTTGGGAGAAGTTTCAGAGTCCTCCATGCCTTCTCTGAGTTACAGGGGGGCTCCGTGCAGCACTGCATGTCCATATGATGGTTGCGAACGGAGCTCACTTTTCTTCGTCCAAAAAGACACACCAAAAACCATCAGATACCTCCTCGTCTCGTCTGTAATGTCCCTCTTGTATTGAAACCCCAACATGAGAAATTGTTCAGAAAAAAATTAAATAAGTATGTATTTTAAGCTTGTTTGTAGCAGAAGCTCCCAGTGTTGCTCTGCCAGAATCTCGCGCGATTTGCGGAGCCGTGAACTGGGTGTCAATGCAAATCGCGCGAGATTTGCACAGACACAGGCAAAGCAGTGAACTGAGACACTGGGAGCTTCCGCTACAGACAAGCTTAAACACTTATTACATTTTTTTCAGAACAATTTTTCATGTTGGGGCTTCAATACAAGAGGGACATTACAGACGAGCACTATGGAGGTATTTGGATGTTTTTTGGTTTGTCTTTTTGGATGAAGAAAAGTGGGGTCCGTTATATGGACATGCAGTGCTGCGCCGAGCTCTGCTGTTACTCGGAGAAGGCACGGAGGACTCTGAAACTTCTCCCAGCCTTTAGTCGACATGAGGGTGAGTAGATAATGAGTGAAATTTGAATTTAGGGGATACGTCACACATACGTCACACATTCCCATGGCCATCAAAAGAAGGAACATTTTCACCCTGGAAGCTTTGTGCAGCAGATCAGTCCACAATCTACAGTATTGTACTGAAAATGTGTGTGTATGTATGTGTATGTACATCAAAGTAACCAACTTTTAACTACTGGTAGGAAACTTGAAGCAAAGAGTGGTCCTCTGTGTCAAAGTTTGGCTTTTTCTTGGCCCATCCAACCACCCTAACCACCTGCCTCTGTGGACTTTGTGGATTTGTAACAACATCACGCTACTTCCTCCTTTTGCTCCCACAAGAACACAAGAGCTGTAACACAATGAGGGTAGAGCTTTATAACTTGAACACTAACATATGACATTAGACATTTGTTGAGGCATTTGGGCAGACAGGGTACAGCCTTTCATTATCTGTTTGATATCCTCATTGTTGAATTATTCAAATTACATAAAAAAACATAAGAATACACAATGCGGCCAGCAACATAATTGAAAACATAAATTCTAACATTGTCAGGATCTCTCTATTATAACTGATCATAAGAAATATCCCCCAGACAACATAATTATAGCATCCTGTCAAACACTTTGTTCCTTCTTGCCCTTTTGACTTTGTTAAGTAAGAAGGCATAATCTATCAGCGAAGTAAGCTTAGTACTATTTTAGAGGATTATACTTATTTCAACACAAATTAATTTTCTCTTATACTGTAGGCAGAGGATTAATGTCACACATTAATCTGATACTTGTTAGTTCCACATTTCAGTCCCCATCATTGAAGATCATTTTTGCCCGATCGTATCACCTGGTGTATCTGTTGTTGTCAAGTCTCCATCAAACAGTTTCAGACAGACCTTTTTTATCTGATTACTATGCGTGAGACCTGTGTGTTTCAGGCCACCTTGATGGAGGTAGTAGGGACAAGTTTTAAAGGAAAGCTTGACTGCCGTTTCTGTGATCCGTACCAGAATATTCACTCAGCCAGCCGCCAGGTTTTAGAGCTTCCAGGCTCAATTGGAAGTGTATTTAAAACAGATAACGGTCCATGGTTAAAAAAAAAAAAAAAAAGGCCAGGAAGTTCTGTCGGTTTGTTATGGTCTAACAGAGCAGCGTCTGTTTGCAGCATGGAAATGTAGGTTGGAGGTATATCTCTTACAGATGCTCACTTTATTATTCACATCTGTATGACGTGATATCAGGCATCTTGTGTACTGAAAGAGATGTTTGAGTGTTTCACTCTCCGCCTCTGAAGGAACATGTGCTCTTCAACTAAACTAGGATCAGTTTGCAGCAGTTTGGTCCCATGTGTCTCCTCTCGCTTTTCAAATGCTGCAACAGATAAGAAAAATGCAAGAGGTGGGGGAATAGCAGGGTATCAGCTTTCTGAAAATACACATTGGCCCATAATAATATCATGAAAGTTTCTGTACCATAGTTGAACATGTATATTGGACGGATAGACCTCTTGGGATGAGCCATCTCAGTTTCAAGGGATCCTGTACGCACATACCTTTGAAATGTTGTCTGTCTTTAGTGTTTACATCAAGCTCAGCTAGTGCCAGAGAAAAGTCACAGAATTCCCACTAAACATGAATGGTCTCCATCTTGTGTTTTACTCCACCCGAGTATCTTTCAACTGCAGTTTCACATTATCAGCTTCAGGAGACGCAGTTAACATTTGTGTATAGCGTGTGACTCCTCACCTTAAAGGGAATGGGGAAATCATGAGCAAAGACGAGTCAAAATCAAAGCAACAGAGGCAGAGATTTTCTTATTATTATTATTCCCTTGCATGACTGAAAAACAGAAGGTTTTTATAGTTCCCAAACTGCAGATAAATAGAAAATTAAATTTGTCTAAATCAGAATTATCATACAATTGTTTTCACAGACTCATATTTGTCTTGACAAGTAAACTGAACTTGGGTGGGTGAAATCAAGTGCCTCCACTCAATGATGACATTAGATTATTAAAACAAGCTTTAAAAGTTTTGTAGTGAGTTTTGTTTCTTCACACAAGACAGACTTCAGACTGTTCATTGTTTGATAGTCAACAAATATCACTTTAGAGTGGGTGACACATTTTTCGAACTGTCGAACTCAGAGTGGCACAAGCCTGCACTTGAAAAGTTTCACAGTTATGACAATTCATAGGTTGATTTGATTGTCAAACTGAACTCTGAATATAACAGTTGCTTCCCAGACTGTTTTCCAAAAATTGCATGAAATTAAATTGAGGTTCTGGTTTTTTATAAAAATTGATGTATTCTAATGGAAATACAGCATATTTTTTTTCATAAATACCAAAACCATCCAGATCCATTGACATCTCAAATGAAGTACTATTATCTCTTCTAATGCACAGTACTTCAGTAAAAATACTCAGAAACTTTGTACCGATTTGTGATTGTGACACTATTACAGAGTCCAGCTCCCTGCATCAGGTACGCTTCATAAAAAATTCAAAACACTTTCCCAGGCTGTTGTAGCCAGAGGCTCTCAAGGTTTGTCTTTGTAACAATTTGATAATACTGGTCACACTGCATTGTGTGTCCTTGAGCCCTAACAAGGGCAAGAGATTTGTTTCCTAAGTCTGTACAGAAACAAAGCGGGGGAGAAGAAGAAGAAAAAAAAAGCCCTGGTAACAGAAAGTCACTGCGATTGTTTTGAATGACAAGGCTGACAATTCTCAGAGTGCATTATTATATTAGCTTTGAAAGAAGTGAAAGAGCAATGGAGTGAGGCATTTGTTAAAGTAGAGGGTGGAAAGTGTATGAAGGTAACAATAGACATATTTAATACAATCGTCTGCCATCCAGGAAGCAGGAAAAATGATTCATACCACCATTACGCAATGCAATGAAATGTTATTGGGTATATGAAATTCTAATACACATGCATAATATTTAATAGTGTTGCATTGTCGCCCACTTATTGTGTTTGTGTGCACATAATAATTCCATTGTTAACCCTTTCACAATCGGCTACAAGACCTGTTATCATGGTAACTGATGACTTGCTGAATCCACTAAGTAAGCAGCTTAGGGAGAAGCGAGTGTGCCTACGGTATACCTGTAATCTACTTATCAATCAGAAATTGGATTAATCTTCAACAACAAAACAAAAACACATAGTGGGGCTTGGTGAAGATGACAAAACAACACTGCTCATGTATCTTTGAAACTTATTAAGCTCAGGAAATGAGGGAACATTTTTCATAAACCTCTGTCTCTCACATCCCCTCAGATCACCCACCCTCTCCTCTTGACTCATCTTTAGGTAAAAACTTATAAAGCTTTTTTTTTCTCTACTTTTTCTACCTTTTGATATATGCTTTAACTGCCGCCTTTTATTTCCTGTTCTGTCTTTGACTCTGGCCATTGTGTCGTTAATCTTAACCAACAGCTTCATGGTACTTAAAGGAGCCATTTCTGAGCTTTGCTATTGCTACATAGGCATTGCATTTACAACACAGAAGGTCAGTGCCTAACTGAATAGACCTAGTCTAGGATGAGGCTAGCTGGTTAACATGCTAACGTCAGGAGAAGAAAAGGTACAGTATATAACAGCTTAATGCTAATATTGGCCGTGTACAGCAGCATAGAGAAACTTACAAACAGGTCATTTCACATATTATTTTTACAGTAAAACTTGATATTCTAAGTTGCAGCTTTCCTTCCAGTTGCCATATTGTCACTTTCATCTTTAAAAGGATCATCAGATCAGTCTGAAATCAAACCACAAACCACAAGCCACAACTGACCAAAACTGGTGCAGTTGCTGATTCTGACGCTCTTTCCTCAAAGCTTTAGAGACAAACCCAACTCTCTCCACAGTAACTTGAGAGAAGTTGGTTCAAAAACATCTGAAGTTACAGTGAAGACTAGGTGTTGGCTACTGTATTTTATCTAACAATATCTATTTATCTGTCCAGAGTGCAGTGCCAAAAAAAAATCAATGTGGCTGAGAGCAGTTGTGAAGGGTTGATCACCTTACGTCGACTGGAGCCTTGTTCTCAATCAATGAGTTTGATGTTGGTTCAGTTGCTGGGAACGATTGATTGGTGGAAGACGTAATTGGTCTCATTTGACACTATAGCAGGTTGGATTCAGACAGCCGGCTGGGGAAACTGCAGTGTAGGATGAGGAGTGGATCATGTGTGCACTTGTGTCCTGGAGAAAAGAACACAATCTTCCACTTGAGTAAAAGGACCTCAGGCACTTGGCCTCAAGGCTTTGATCCTCTGTTTTTCTTCCATTCTTCTCTCACAAAGATTTAATTTTCTGCAATATGAATTCATGTCACTTTACCACAATCAGACCGTTCATGACACCTGAGCTATTTTGTAAAGGTTTGGAAAAATGAAAGTCATGACTGCATATAATCATGTGGCATTTAGGATGATAATATGCTTGATATTTCAGACTAAAAAGGAACCTGAAATTTGAACGTTTGAGTTTTCCAAAAGTCTCTTTACCACCTATGATTCAAAAGCAAAGCCGCAGACATGTTGTTTTTACTTTGGATTCATCGGCAAATTAGGACATGTTCCATTCTAAATTAATTGTTAGACTTAAAATTTGCGGTTTAACGTATCGTCGTTAGGCTAAACTTCAAGATACTTTCCGCATTTGAATTCTCTGTAGTATTTGTCTAAATGATGAAGAAAGATCTATGGTGTTGTGCAGTGGTCTCGATTCTGTCCTTTTGTTTTAATCATTCTAAATGAAGACTGGTTTTATTAGCAAAGGTCAGGGAGTTAAGTATTGGATTTTGAAAGGACAGAGTAATTATGATAGTGAGGAATGGTGGACTAATGTGAATTTGGAGCTTTCTCAGAGAATTGTCTCTGACTTCAAAAGAGAGCACGATCTCTGGATCCCCTGATCTTAATTTGTCAAACAAAGCAAATAAGAAGTTGAAAGTCAAGGTGGATTACTTATGAAAAATTTGAGATGCAATTAACCTCTGACTGCAACATGAAGCCCAACTTTATGGAAATTATACAAACATAAGTTTGTAAAAGGACAGGGCCTGTTCAGATGGCAACCCAGCAAGTAACATCAAAAGAAAAACAACTAACTCTAAAAATAAGTTGTGAAATAATTTGGGTAAAACAAAATAAACCATTTATTCGGAATGGGCGGATTGATCTAAATATTACTATCGATACCATGTGGGTATCGAAACCAGATTCCAGCGCTACATGATCAATGCTAGTTTCAGTTTCACTTTATCTGTTGTAAAACAAAAAAAGAGAAGAACTGTGTGCGTAAACAACGTGCTGCTGTCATGCATCTGCATGCTACTGCTGCTGCTGTCAGTGTTGTGACCCGCGTGTACAAACTCTTCGCGTACTGTATGTGTAGCTGCGCCCACCCTTCAGGCGTCAATCAATCAAACAGACAGAACCACACTAGCCTAGGCATGGAAGAGAGAAACAGAAGCGTGAAGCATTATTTCACAAATGTCAATGAAAATGCTGCAGACTGCAATATGTAAGAAAGCTGTTCGCAACTGTGTTTTAACATGCGTGGTTAAGTGTACAGCAAAAAAGTAAAAAAAGTTTTTTAAAAAAAGTAAAAAAGCAATGAATAATTTAGAAAATGTACTATTTATTCACCAAAAAAATCATGATACAATGCTCTTCCACTACATAAGCTGCTTTTAAAAGTAAAAAGTATTGGTATCGGGATACTTGTCCTGGATTTACTTGGTATTGGATCGATTGCAGATTGTGCAGTATCGCACCAGTACAATTCACTTTGAACTAAGTGTGCGTTGCAATAGTTGTCATCATGTCAGCCACTTGTGTTCAGTGTCGTTGGGTTGTTGCTGGGCAGATTTTGTTTTACCTTGAATTGGTCTTTGCAGGAGTTTTTGCGAAATGTCTCTAATTTTTGTGCTTTGAGTGCAAATTCGACAATGGCTTGGTAATTCTCTTTTCTAATTCCCTCTGTCCTCAGGCAAAGAGTGTTTGTACGTGCATGGCCACCTCTCTCACTTTTTCTTTCCCTGGCTCTCGGAGTCTCTCTTCCAAAAACTCCCTCTCTCCTCTCCCTCTCTCCGCACATATCCAGCTAATTAAACAAAAGCACATGAGTTGATTAAACAAGTAAATTGTGCTAGTCTGAGTTTGCGATAATTAGGATAACCCAGAGTTTCCATAAGAACATTAACCGTGATGGATGTTGCATCCCGAACTTAGAATGGCTGTGCCTCAATGGCACAGGAGGATAAAAGCTCCTGTTGTGACAAAAAGAGAGAGAAACGAGACAAATCTGTTGAAGAACCTCGGCCTCAGACAGCCCAGTGATGCCATTTGGTGGAGATCACCATCCTAAACAATGTATGTGCACAATTTATGTATGTGCATTGGTTTGGAATGCCCCCCTATAGGACACCATTCAGAATATGGGACTGTATTACTCTCATTTAAAGTCTACAGTAGTGGCATGTACTGTGTGGTACAAAGCACTGAGATTTAACACAGTGATGGAAAAGGTATTTAGATCCTCGAGCAGCAGCACTGCAGAGACACTACATTTACGCTACATTCTACCTAAAAGTACAAAAGTAAGTTTGTTGTTGTCGTTGTTGTTGCAGTGTATGTGGTGTCATTGATGGAGATGCATCTGAATTTGTGGCAGGTGTTTTCTTGAGCTGCAGTGCACGGAGCTCTCAGGGCCACAGTACATCAGTGTTAGGCAGGGCACTTATTACCCTGTTCAACATGCACTAAGCACTGTACAGTAGGTGTTGATTGTGTGATTATTTCATGAATGTAACTTATTACTTTTTGATTATTTTTCAGTCACTAATAAAGTCTGTTGGTGCCCAGTAGAAATCCCACAACCTAACGACCCCTCTAATTGTAAATTTAATGAAAACACAATGCTAAATGTTATTGTGTGTTATTAGATCTCATCTGCCCCATGTTGTAAAAGAAAGACTTGTAATTTTTTTTTTTTAAATTGTAGCTTGTTACCAAAATTATTTTTCAAAAATCTCAGAAAAAACTTTCTATTATGTTTTCTCTACTCTATTCTTAATGAAAATAGCATCTAGAGATAAGAATGGCCACTGAAGCCCTGAACTGGATGAAGGTCTGGAAAATCAGTGAATGGATGCATGAATTGATGGATGGAGGGCTTATTGTTTTCTTCGATTGTTGACATTTCTCTGGGGAATTTGATCAGCAAAAGGGAGAAAAGTGGAAAAAGTCAGTTTTTTAGCTTTATTTATCTTTTCTTCAGAAACTTCACCAATACAAAAATCTATTTTCACTCATTTATCTGTAGGTGTGGGGAGACAAAGAGCCTTTGCCATTAAGTGGGATGGATGAGAAATGTTGCGTGGACACCAGACATCATTATTAAACCCACCTTTTCTCTTGAGACAACAGTTTTACTTTTTTTTGTAAGACTAAACAAAAACTCTGAGAGGCAGCTGAAGATGTGAACACAAGAGTTTTCTAAACCAAATCACTCACTCGTATTGGACGTACACTTTAACCCTTGTGTTTTCTTGCCAAATGCTTTACAACAACAGCAATAATAACAACAATAATAATTTTATTAAAACCAAGAAGTTGCAGAGTGAACATTTGATGAAATTGATTTAATACAGAGATGAACATAAAGGGTTAACGTCACCCAATAACAAACTAAATATATTACATGTTTAAAGTTAAATAGTATATAACTATATAATTTGAACATATACTGTATATTCTTTGAACATATATGGTATATTCTGTTTATTTGCTGAACTGTCAAAAAACAGTCACTGGATCTCAATTAGAACACTGAAGAATCAACAATAATGGAAGGAAAACCTACGTTTATGTAGTGGATGTCTCTTTTTTCTTTTATTATCTTTTTTTTGCAAGTAATCAGTTCTCATCAAGGTGACAGAACAAATTAATTGTGTTTTCTTGGTTGTGAAAGATGCTGTGATACAGCACCACCATGATCACAACAGTGGAAAGGTAAAGATTAACAAAATAATAATAATTATAACAATAATAATAATAATACTTGTCAGGCATTGAATATTTGAAAGCAGGAATAACAAGAGTGGGAAATAATTGCATCTTTTCTCATGAAAGCACATAGAAGCAGCCGTCACATGTTCAGATCTCTGTTCTGCCTGTATCGGCTAAAACAATTGATTTTATGTTTCCTTTTCTTTTAATTCATATCTTCATGAACATGAAAGGTCAAAAGGCAAACTGTCAACAGCTACTGTACCTAGTCAGAGTGGATAAACATGAGGAAGAGCCACCATAGGCCTTTCTTTTTTCCTTCCGTGTTCCCTTTTCTCGCAGATTGTATGTAACTGCAATCTGCAAGAGGATGAAACAGGGAGACAGAGGAGGAGGAAGAAGGAAGCTGCTGGGGGGTGGGTGTAGGGGAGGGGACAGGCAAGGCCTGATTAAAGACTGTCTTTGTTATGTAATTAGCTCCAAGAGAAGAAGGCCCCGCTGCTGCAGGGATGGAGAGCAGCTGGCCTGAGGTAGTCTAATTGCCTGTTCGGATTCTTTCCAGGCCTCATCCTCTGGAGCTCACACCCGTAATGGCACAGATGTTTACTGCTGGGTACGGCGGCGAAGGCTACATGGTAACCGCTGTCTATTTCTACTGTTGTGATCCAGTGACACGTCTCTCTCTCTCCTGGGACTGCCTTATATCCGTGATGTTTGAATGGGCTCAGCTGCTACAGCAAGGGAAAGTGCCTATTTATAGGGCGAACGCTGACAGGATTGCATGTTCATCCTTGAATCAGTGTGTTCTCATTTGAAACCGATAAATTATTCATCTGGTATTATTCCCCTATTTTGGAATCTCTTAACTTGTGGCTGTGAATTTTTGATTTTAATTTTGACCTCAAGAGTTATTGACTCTTGATCCTGTTTGAAGTTGCACCGTAGTCTTAGGGCTGTTATTAATGTTCACAGCAGCTCGCCGCTGTCAGGGAAAGGTGTTCACTGTTTTGCTTAGCAGGGGGACAGACCTGGGCAGCTTCTATCTTTATTGAGGAATATTAAACCGTATTTCCTCAGGGCAGCTAACTATATTTAACAGCACATTTATCAGTTATTTTTCTTGCTGTCAGTGAGCGATAATGGCTGTTGTGAATTTGTCGGCTTTTATTATCTACCTGTATTTTACTGTGGATAAATGTCTGAGAACTTAAGCTCAAGGCAACAGATTTTGCCCCACAAAATGTGACAAAAATATTAGTGATTTACTATCTATATTACATATTTTGCACCTATGCAGCGACTCACAGCAAATTATACTGGCTTTAACTATGGTATTAGCATGGATCCTCCATTATAATATTAATTATTATCATGCTCCTATGAAATGATGGTAATAAATAATTAAATTAACCGGTGCAGAGCAGTGAAAACGAATTACAACCAAACAGATAATGTAAATAGTAAAACAAAATTCCTCCACCATTTCCCACCTGTGTCTACACGTCTGTTTGTGTTTACACATTTTTTTTCTGTGCATTCTGTGTTCCTAGATGCCTTAATGGTTTTGTTCATTTACATTCAAGATACATTTTTCAGTTCCACAATGGGACAAATGAGCTCTAATTTATACGCTCCAAAGAGGGCAACAAAAAGCACAAGTTACAATGAGGATCCTTTTGATCTATTAGCAATTTGCCTTTTTTCCCTTCTTCATCCTCTAGACCACCTGCACAGAAATGCGTGTGTGTTTCTAGGACGTGTCTTTGTGCATTTGTGTGCGTGATAAGAGGAAGCGAGAGACGAAGAGAGAGAGCACGAGCGTCCACATCTTTTTTCTCTGTGTGTAATGTGTCTCCAAAACCCGGAGGTGTGCAGGTGTTGTGTTTTTGAAGGGGGGGACTCTAATGCAGTAATCACTTGCAGTCCCCTGTCAAAATTATTCTTCTCAATCCAAGTGGTGTCAGTACTTATTTCAATATTTTGCTGGCTAGCATTACCCTTACACCAGAGTGTAAGCGCATGCAGAGGCACACACGCACGCACACACACACACATTCATGTGCTATACACACCTGCTCCACAGAAACCAGCCAAACACCTGCATCTTCCTGTCTCCCCAGGTCTGCCCACACCTCCCTGATGGCCAGTGCACCCCCCCATCTTCCCTTTTTTCTCATTTCTATCTGACTCACAGCTTGTGGGACTCGGACACATTTTGATGACCAATACCCACCTCCCACACACATGCACACGCACACACACACACTCATTCTTTGTAGCTTTTGCTGATATTAAAAAGGAGAAAGCAGCTGGGTCTATGCAGAATAATGAGGTCAAAGCCATTCTAATAAGTCTGGGGGATGAGCCCAATGCCAGTAGGGCAAGAGGAATGAGAAATGAGGAAGAAAAGAATAAAAAGAGAGCAGCACTCCAGGATAAATAAAGCCATGGCTGAAAGCACCATGGCTGTCTGCCTATTTTCTCTCTGTCTGCCACTCTGCACATCTTTGAAAGTTTCGCTGCAGCTTTGATTGAACTGAACATCCAGGAAGCAAACCAACCTCCAAGTCCAATCTGACTAATTTTTGAAGAAGTAAAAGATGCAGTAACCGAATGAGATTCATTCTACTTAATCAGTTTTCTTCATGTGCTTCATGTCTCTTCAATAACAATTAATTGTCAAATATTATTTAAGAAAGACCTACATACATTCTGTATTCTAAAAGACAAAACAAAATTTTAAGCAAGTCATTTTCATTGAGAGGATTTTATGAGATGTTTTGTTTTTATTTGCATCTTTACATTGTGCTACAGTCATTGGACATAAGGGATATTATTTGAGTCCTTCTTCTCATCACCCAGTAAGCAAATTAAGAAATGAGTCAATTGTTAATGATCAGTCAAGTGTTGATTATGGTAATTTAGTGTTTAGTGTCTCCTGACAATCAGCTCCTTGAGTCCGTTGATGAGTCTCTTGCTCACCATTTTAAAAGCTTCTCAGCTGTCTTGGTGATTCCCACAGAAGTAAGTATAAGTATAATGGTATCCACCCACCAGTTGTCATCCTACCACTGGAATAAAGTTCCCTGTCAGAGGCAGAGATTGAGCCAAGAGCCCCTTCAGTTGTTAGACAGCCTCGCTACCTATAGACCACTCTGCCACCCAAAGGTTGTTCCCTCATAAGGTTGATTCCATCTGAATTGAGGCCGTAATTTACCCTGTGCAGCGCCTGTGAATGCTGTTTGAGAGGTAGGTACAGGCTGTCAAATCCATCCCTGCCATGATAAATAGCCATTTACTGGGGAATGGCAGCAGGATAGGGCAGGTATAGACACTGAGGCACTCACAATGTCTCTGGAAGTGTTTTCTCAGACAGCCGGGGTGTTGAAACCCAGCCTCAGCCACACATGTCTTTGCTACACACTTGGCAATTGCCATAGAGCTTGACAGACTATCCTGGTCTTGGCAGGCATGTCTGTAAATCACAATACCATGGTGACATCTGCAGAACTTTACACTGTATACAGTGGCAATTATACATTACATCCAAAGAGATTTGCTAAGTAATTGTGGAAACATCAGACACAAGTTTAAATAGTGAGTTGGGCTAATGCAACAAGATTTAACATATCAAAAAATAGAAAAGTGCCCGTGCACAGCAACCAGGTATTGTGGTGAAAGACACAAGGCGAAACGCATTGCTCTGTTCAAACAAAAAGATTTTTTCACAAGATTTAACATGTTTTCTAATTCTGAGGTACAGGGAGGTGAGTTAACACTTTTAAGTACCTGACAGGATAGTTAGTGAAGGACGGTAGAAGTAAATTGGGTTGTATTTGTGAGGGAAAGCATGCACATTCAAGTGGAAATGCTAATACTCAGTAAAGAGACACCTTTGTGCTCTCTCATTATCAGTAAACAATGCACCGGTGAACAGGATACATTTGTAAGAAGTATGTAGAATTCTGCAGCAAATATAAGAAACAGAAAACCAACACAAATACACACAACAACAGATAAACAAAAAAAAAAAGTATTTAATTTACCCATAGCTGAGTCACAAAGAAAAATCAGAAATCTGGAGGGGAATAAGAGTGTGAGTCACTGGTGCCGTTTTCTGCATAAAAAGGTTGAGCAGTGATTCTGCTCTGACTGGCTGAAGCAAGGGTCATTAACCTGTTATTTCAAAGCCTACAATTTTGCACTGACACAAGGTTGGAGAAAGTGTGAACACAGTTTTAATGACACATTAGACATTTTGTTGTTTATACCCGCTCGAGGGCACAGTGGAGTTTGGTTTGCAGATCAGATCAGAAAGTGTGTTTCTAGTCCCTGTTATGGAATGAAAATGATGCAAGGAGCAAAACGATTTTTGAGTACAGCCCTTTTAAAACAACACCAAAAACTTTGATGTATTGCCTTTTATTTCTTTCCACTTCATTTTTTCACATACATTTATATCCATATTAGATTGTTTTTGGGGGGGGGGGGGGGGGGGGGGGTTGCAATTTTTATGAGATTAAGATGAAGTCTAGTCTTGTTGCAGTAATGTGTCATTCTTACAAATGATGTCATCCACAGCTGCTTGTAAGATGTACAAGGTCTTTCCCCTTGCATCAGTTAAATACCTTTACCCATTATAATGCAGCTGCAAGAGTGAAATGTGAATTCCATCTGCAGTTTCTCATTTGAGGAATGTGCTGCATTTAATTATGCATGGGTCAAACGCCATACATACCTGTGTTAATTAGGTAAACTATGCATGCTGCATTGGGGATCTGGCAACATTTTGTAGGTGCACAATCATCCATTGGTATTACAGAGTGCTATTGTTGTGTTGCTTCCATGCACTCAGAGAAAAACAAAAATGCAGTCATGTCAGCAACATATGTTTGCATTCATAGTGATACAGATCTGTAGCAGTTGTAGTACAGTACTGTAAACGTGACTCTTGTCCAGGGGAAGTGGTGTGACATTAATAAAGAGCCACAGAATGTACAGAGGGAGGAGGTCAGAGTGAACCGATGGGCCACAAAACAAAACAATAAATTTAACACAGGGCACTGTTTATATCCAGTTTCTAAACCAAGGGAACCATGTTTTTTATAACCATTTCTAATAGTTGTTATGGTTACAGAGGGAAATGGCTGAAATGACTAAGGGCCCTTAGCCAGTTTGATGAATGAAAGATCATGGTCGGAGTTGAGATGAATACTTGATTAAGACTTAGCGCCTCATCATAACAAAAGGTTGTGCATCAGCAGAGTATGACATGACTGACTAATTCCCATACATCTAATTGAATTTGTATCTAATTCTAAACAGATTCTTCTCTGAATTTTATGTATCACGATTTACAGTTATCGCCTGAAACCAGAATATAAAATAAAACTGCATTTATAATGTCAATGAATATTACATTTTTTGTTCCAACATGATCATAATGTTAAATCTGGCCCACAGTTTACTGGATGTAATAAAGAAATCATGTGGTGCTACTTACGACCAGTACACGTATCCTCCTTTTGGTTCCACAGACATGAAATTTTCAATGTTCCTTAGCATATGAAATAATTTAACTCAGGATGTAGGAACTTATCAAATGGAATATCAAACCACATATGCTTTGGATTGCTGTGGCTGTTTCCTGGTGCCTATCTTTAGCTATTGTCCCCCGTGGTCCTGTTTTTTAATGGAAAATATGCCTACCAAATGTCTGCCGAGTCTCCTGAGAAGAGAGCAAAACATTCAGTAGACAAATAGACAGGGAGAGCCACATGCACAGACACACAGCACTGCACAGTATAAAACTCAGATTCGTGTTAGACACCTTTTTAAGACAGCTGCTTCGTGCACTATTGGAGCACATACAGGAGCGACAGATTTTTTGGAAAATGCTGTGCATGGAGAAATGTTTGCTGAGAAGTGTCCGTGTGTAAATGTTTTATTTTTTAGTTTTTTCCGTATTCTCTTGTTCACAATCTCAGATTTATTGTGATGTTTTCCCTCCTTATTAATACACATATAAAATTACCTGTCATGCTCATGCATCATTGATATAACAAACACATTTTAAGTTGTTCAACTTTTGTCCCAACAAAATAAGTATAGAATTCTGTTTTGTTTGGCATCCACCTGAATGTAATTTGTAGAGTTTAAAGTTGTATAGTGAATTTATCCCTAAGATCCATAGATTTACCTGTAAAATATATACAATCTTTTATCTTCCTTTTTTTACTTTCTCTTCTTTCACTTGCTGTTGTGCTTTATCCATCTTTTTTTATTTGTTCATTTAAGAAATTTTGTCTTGTGTACAATCCCTCTGCTTTAAAGTGACACACACGTAACATAAAAGTTACTCAAAGTTTTTCTTCAAATAATTCTAATATCAGTGCACTTTAAGCTATTACTTCTGTGAAATAAAAATTGCAATATATGAGTTGATTATTTTATAAGTTGACATACAGAAACAGACAAAAAAATATTAAAAGATGTTTATCACAAGTTCCAGCATCCAAAAGTGAAATGAAGTGAAAAGGTAATTCCATTCCCAATCATGAAGTGTAAAACTGAGAAAGAAAATCATGTTTTTGAAGCTTGAACCACCAGATCTTTTGTGTTTTTTCGCTTGTGACCTAAAAACGAAGCTGGTTAATTTTCTGTCAACTATCTAATTAATGGACTAATTGTTTCATCTCTAATAATAACAACACATCCGACAAGCATTGGCAGACACACATGCACAAAAGCCCAGCCCCAGATGGATCCACCGTACGTGTGACAGACTCTGCTCTCCTCATGAACACTGCCCTTTTCAGAGGGGGAGGTCAAAAGTACACCACACAGCGGGATGTGAGACTCGAAACAGCACCAAACATATGGGAAAGCATAATGTCATATGGCAGCTCTGGATATACAGCCAGTCTTTGGTTGCTGTGTCCATATAAAGTTTACCATGAATTTCCACCCACCTCCATCCATTGGGGAAATGGGGAGATTCATAGACACTTCATCGGGCCGTTAGTCTGTCTCACTAAATGCCCTTTAGAATGCCACAGGTGTACATTTTGAGTAAATCAAGTCGATATTTATGGCAACTCTTTTAGGAGGAAATAAGTTTTCTCCTCGGGGGGAACATCGGTTATCTTCCAGCCCACTGCAGATGGCGAACCTGGTCGTAATATATCCAACTGCTACATAGCGGAGGAGGTGGAACAAGAGTATTTCCGCAGCTGCACGCAGTATTTTGCAGGCATCCTAGAATTGCAAAATAGTCATTCCAGGAGTCTTTTCACATTGCAATCAAACTGAATTGTAGTTTAGGCCTCGCAGCACAAAAACGCTGCAACGGTCCAATGCTGAGTTTGGACAGAGAGGAGTGTATAATCCAGTGCTCATTTGTGACACATTTGAGTTTGATATTCACAACTCAGTCCTGGTCAGCTCCAGGCCACCTGTTATGTCAATGATGGATGCCAGTGTAAGCGCTCAGCTAACAGCTGAAATGTACAGTATATGACTACTATTCAGATTGTAAATGGTTGTGAGTGTGTGTATTTGTCATGATTCCTTATCGTCACCTGCTGTGCGCCTGAGAGCAGAAGCACACACACACACACACACACACACACAGATGTAACTGCTATCCCTTAAACACTTGCATGCAAAAAACGCACACCCACACATATTTTGGGCCAATTTAGTTCACCACTCTTCTCTAAGTATCGGTTTAGGACTCTTCCCTGGTTTAATAAAAACAGAAAAGGAACGCATCCTCCATAGAATAAAAGAGAAAAGACAGAACAAAGCTTGAATAATAGTTTCACACACGCCCACTCACACTCCTACGCGCACATGCATACACACATTGTTCTCATCTCTTCCTTTCCTGTTATCCATGGACAGACTGACCACCGTCTTGCTTCCTTAATAACAGGTTATTTAATCACATTACACTTACCGCCTCTGCAAAGACTGATTAGCAACTCTAGCATTTTTCTTTTCTTCATTTCTTCATATGTCTGCCTGCTTTAGTTGTGTCTGCATTGTGGAGCAACCAGAGAAATTGTTTGTGCCCCCCACCCAAGGGGTCAAGGGGCTTCATATTTGCTCATTTTGCTGTGATCATGTTTAAACCCCCTTAAACCTTCCATAAAGGCACAGTCTCTGCTCCAAAAAACCCGATAAGTTTAGGACCGCCACTGGGAGTGACAGCTGAGGCTGTGAAGTTAGACTAACTTCTGTCAAGCGCATTATAGGGTTTTTTCATATCCTGCATTCAGGCACTGGCACAAAGAAGCCTGAGTCATTGCATTGCACTTGATTTATTGGGCACCTTCTGAGTTCCTTTTTAATCTATCCAAAATTGTGCTAGCAGGAACCGTGGGAAATCTAACTTAATAGCAGCTGATATTGAAGCTGCTATTGATACTGAAAGAGCGGGATCTTCTTCTTCAACCCCCCCCCCCCCTCTTTTTTTTTTTTTTTTTTGCATAGAAACACCTCCAACACAACACTTGCCTCGTGGGAGGATGAAACAGGTTCACAAACCAGGTGTATGTGTGTGTGTGTGTGTGTAGCTGCTTGGAAACATGCAGGCGTACACACACACATGCAGGGTACTGTTTGTTGAGAAACCTGCTTGTTAGTTTTGTTAGCTTTTACTTCTCCAACATTCTGTCAAAACAGACAAAGAGATTCGCACCAGACATGGTGTGTGTTCCGTCTTTGGAAGAAAAAGTGTTTGATGATAGTATTAACCAGACAGCTGAGCAGGGCTGGCACTGCACAAAATCTCACATAATACAACTTCCACTGCAGTCAAAGTTTAACTCCGAATACACTACAACTCCGTGAATGCATACATATGATAGAAGGCCTGACTAAGGGCACCGAGACTATTTCTACTCTCACCCCATATTTCTAAGCAACCCGAACCAGCCTTGAATCGTGTTGTGTTTTTTATGTTGCCCCTGAATGAGATATTGATTTTCAAGAGGGCTACTTTCATTACAGCATGCCTGCAACACCATAGATCTGGACCACAGTATATTTTGAAAATCACAACAGTACTGTAAAAGCACATGCTCAGGAGTCCTTGGCTGAGGAGAGGCAGGACATCGGAGGCATTATTGCATAATTCCCCCCCCTGCTAATCAATACCTCGAGGTATCTGCATACACCCCCTCTCCTCCTCCTCCTCCTCATGCTGGGATGTCATTTACTTCACTGACCTCGTAATACCTCTAAGCTGTGTCAAGGTTCAGCGACACTCAGTGACAGAGATGGACTGAGCTGTTAATCTCCCTCACCGATCTCCTCAGACACACTCACTCTGTCACCGATACCCTGAAGCAGCAGCCGCCTCTTTTCCTCCTTTCCCTCCTTTCCCTCGTGAACACTGACAGGTGAAAGGACTGGATAAGTCTTATATCTCGCTATCTCTTCAGATCCGTCACCATGAGGGTGTGCTGCTACTGTATCTGAGTCTGGCAAGGTCACTTTTAGCATTGTTCAGTATGGAAACTGCAACTGCGTTGTTCTCTCAACAAAGGGCCAGGCTTCATAAAGCTCCCTGTCTCGTCTAAATAAATACTATGTATTTGGGAATGTGAGAGGGACAATGACAGAACTTTCTTGTAACATCTTGTCAGATATTGTGTAAAGTACTGTAATTTAGATTTTGTCCACAGCTGATACTTTTACTATTTAATTGCATAAAAAATTAGAGAGCCAGGCAAAAAAAAAAAAAAATCCAAATTATGAAGATGACATTAAACAATCAAAGACAGATGAATAATATCTGAACAAAAGAATTAAGAAACGGGTAAAAATGAATTAGATAAAAAAGAAGCTGACTGTAATCAAAAGTGGAAAAGAAAGTAATTTATGATGGAATAAATACTTTTGATTTCAAAAAGCAGGCTCTTTAGACATAATGGAATCCATTAAGACAGAGATGGGTGATGAAGGAAAAGAAAAAACAGCTAAACACTGATTGGATTCACTACCTTTTTAGTCCATTAATGAAGCACTTTAATTTAGCTGCCAGACAACTTTGTCTGTGACCTTCTCCGGTGACCTCCTCCAATATATTGAGCTGTGTTTGAGGAGAGAGGGCGAGAACACCTCTTCAAGGGAAATTAATATTCACAGAGGATGCTGTCCTCCACTGCACTAATCTGCATGAGATCTGACTTCCTTTCATTAATCAAGACGAGTATGCCCCGGTGCATCAACGTTGTTTACCGTCGGAGTTTGTTGTTTTCCCAGCCTGTTGACTCGAGGCAAACAGCATAAATCACACAACAATACATGACTTAACTTAACTATCCGTGCCGGCTGCTGTGGTGTCGTACAGACATGAAATATTCTAAAGCATTTAAGGAAGATGCATGCAAACCGGAACCATGATTAATACATGATTAATATATTCACATAGTGATTTCTTATTAATATATTAATAATACTTAAGAGCCTACTTTTAATTTTGATTATAGGTTCAACAGCGATGCAACATGTTAGGCATCAAAATTACCTGTAATTATAAATGTAGTGTTATGGCCTTATTACAGTGTGCGCCGTCTACCATATGAAACTCCCCCCTAGTGTCATATATACACTACAAAATTAGATTGCTAACTCGTTATTAGATTATTATTATTAGATTAGAATTACATTTATCCACAAATAGGACTCCTTGCTGTACAAGCACTTTATATTTATAGCGAAAAAAGACGCCACACACAAAACTACTTAAATTCATTTAGCTGAGTCATATTTTAATAAAAGTAAAACTCTGATCTGCTTACGGTATTTAACTTTTTCAAAAGGAAAATAATTCTATTGTAAAGGATTATTTTGTACATCTTAAAACTATAAGAAATTAAATTCACTGAGTGACTCCTACAGCACGTCATTTCATGATGCTGAAGTTAAACTGTGAACTGAAAATCAATTGTATGAAGTGAAATTATCACCAGCACTCAGCTGTGCTGTGCAGAGAAAGTACATTTTAAAAAAGCCATTCTTCAAGATTTATTTGGAGTTTTAAAAAAAAAAGTAGAAATGCAAGAATCTGCTGTACACAATCATTATCAAGAAATGTTTACACACTAAAGAATCCAGCACCCCCCCCCCCCTTTTTTTGGGGGGGGACATTTTGAATAATGCCGTAATTTTCTATTTAGTCCAATTCTAGCCCACACATGACTGTGTACAAATAAGTGCTCAGTGATGTTTAATAGGGAGCACCTGCCCCTCTACATTTTTGAACAGTACAAGCAGGTGTGGTACATTTAGATTCAATGGAATCTTTTCAAAACATGTTCAACCACAGATGCAGCTCTTATTCTCATTATCAGAAGGTTTCATCAACTTTCTGAAAATACAAGGTTTTGTTATGACAGGAACGGGCTGGTGTTATTTGTCACTTGGCAAAGGGAGGCAGGCGCAGCCCCACCCCAACGCTGTTCAAGTAAACCCACGTTCTGCACTTTACTTCCTTCTGTTCAGCGAGCAAGGTCAGCTCCACAAAATTTACAGATTGAAAAGGAAGAATCAAAGATGTGAGCGCGTGTCAGCAGAGACGATCTGACCCCAGAAATAAGACCTCCCACACTGGGTCACACTCTCATAAATGTATAAGAATTAATACAACAACAAAAAATTACCCTTTGGAGTGACCTGTGACACTCTTTTACGTTAGCTCTGTAATATCAGACTGAATTTTCAAGGATGCTCTGACTTTCAAGTTATGTGCTGAAAGTCAACACTAAGAGTAGATGACCAGATCTAGATGAAATTGACAAGATTGATAATAAAGAACACCTGACACTGAAAAGAATTGTTTTACAATATTCTCTACAGAGTTATACATTTATTTTACTTTTATTTTTTTGTGAGTGCCACATTTTAAGCATTTTGATGATTGAATCACAGGCTGATTATTAATTTATTGAAATCAGTCTGTGCGCTCCTGGAGAGCTGGAGAGGAAGCCGTTTTTCTCTAATGCTTTGGCACAATTCTCAAACGATAATGAATATTTTCATACCATGTGCAAACCTCCAAAACACTGTGTCATTGTTCGCAAGTGGTTTGAATTTCATTCTTTTAAACAAATTGTGCATTGCATGTCTTGGCACGTCAGTGCAAATGAGTTTGAACTGTTTACACAATTACAATTTGAATGACTGAGATAATTTTCTCTCTAAAACATGTATTCATTCTTTGTCTAAGACATCACATGAAATGGTTAATAATCCATTCAAATGTTTGAATTTGCTAGGTGTATATGAATAACAGTACAGTCAAATGGATATTTGGAACATATGATGAATCTGTGAATTATACATCAGGTGAAACTTTAACTTCATAAACAAATGGGGAGTTTCTTGACTGAATTTATGCAATTTCTGAACATACTAGAGGAACTTGGCCCCTTAAATAATGAACAGGGGCAACTGCCTGCTTGAGGAAGAAGAGTAACGATCTGTGGTGGTGCAGTAGGGAAGAGGCAGCAAAATAGAGGATGAGGCAGTGTAAAGACACAGATGTCCCAGATGAAATACAGGGCCACAACTGTGGATCATGCATTGACCGTGGTGTCACAGTGGCACAGGCTGGTCGCCAAGTGCATTCCAATGTAAACCATGTGTCTTCAATTATAAAAAAAACATTCCAGTGGGAAAACAGGTAGCCTATGTATTCCATCAATACTGGAAGTATTCATGTTACAGTTTTCTAGTTATAGTAATATGGTGGGGAAAAATAGTTGAATATGTTAAGTCAATAAAAGTCAGAATAAAAGTGAATGCATGTCTGAAACTTGTGCTGTAAGAAGAAGCCTATAGGAAACAGCAGTGTATAACAGTGCAGTGCACATACAGTATATTTCTGTGTGAATTCCAGTGTGTAGGACCAGATAAGAGCAGTTTGTACCTCAACAGTGTGAGTGACACCTACTGTATGGTCATAGCAAATAATACTATTATACTGATAGAGATCCATAGTGCAACCATAGAGGACAATGGTGTCTTTCAGCATTTCAACTGTGTAAACAACTGTGCAAAAGATTTTTGAAAAGACACACAAGATGACCATGAAGCTACTCTGCAAGGGTATTGATCTGAGAGTGAGAGTGACAGAACACTGTGTGTGTACTGCAATATCCGAGAATGGCGTGAGCTGACATATTTCTAATATTGGCCCATTCAGCACCTAAAAACTCCTGACGTTTTTGGACACCCGCAACTGAAATCTTATTCCTGAGCATTTCAGTAAAGAACAGCCAACGCCAACTTTTATAGAGGAAAATATCAGGTGTGATGTTGATAAGAAAACTGTGGCCAGACAGAGAAGAAACCCAGTGTGATGAAGTTGTAAGTATAGCACTCCAGCTTTTGTATTGATGTATTTTTGTATTATATTGTTCGATGTGAGTTTTGCCAACCATGGCACCTTATGTAAATATAATTACAGTAACAGTTCCCATGGAGATGTGACTGCAGACTGTAAAACCTTGAAAATTACATCTGAATTGTGTTTAGCTTTATACAAAATTGCATTCAGTTGGATGGACAAAAATAGCATTCTGGGACAGTAAACATTCAGTGTCCTTGACAAGCCTGTGGATACATTTCCAGGGTCCACTGCTGCCGTATCGACAAAACATCTAAACCCTTTACCCACAACTGTTTATGCTGTGCAGACTGATGTTTTTCATTTTCAGGGTACTGACGTCTCCAGTAAATTTCTGTTTTATTGCAGTTTGGGTCTTAATGTTTAATAGATTTCGTCATCATTTCTATCACTTGTGACATTAACAATGAAATCATACACATTGTAAAAAAGGAAAGTCAGCCAAACATATCAGATGCTTTATTTAAAGATATAATTACATAGCACATGGCACGCCAACCAGTAAAATTCTGCCTCCAGTGATGTATAACTCTTATATGTGTATTAATAATTTGTGTTTCTGAAATTTTTCAGCTGTAAGAATATGCCATCCTGCACTTTAATGCACTTACAACAGACATTCAATTAATCAAGCTTTTGAATACACACCAGTTTTGTGTTTTGGATGAGTTCTGACCTTAGGTGAGCTGTGTTGTTGTGCTGAACCATATACACATAAACGGTTTTGACAAATGCACCATGAGCTTTGGGAACATTAACACAAAAAATGAGGAAAAGCAATTGAGAAAAACTCTAAGCTCTCTGGTACAAAAGTTAAAGCTCCAGTAAGGAACATCTAGCCCCACTTGATGCGTTTTGCAGTCGCAAAGCGACATGTGACCTTTTATATCGGTTCCCAGGACTGGTTCCATTTTATGTGAAAAGTGTGTCCCAGAGACAGAGAAGCTACAGCACATTATAGTCATCTTATTAATCCATTACATCACTCAGCCCCTGTGGGAAGTCTGCTTTGAGGTTGATAATTTCAGAAATATGGGCAAAGCAGTCCTGCATGGAAGGATCCTTGAAACACAACACGAAGAGGAGAGAAATAGTCCTAGGTAGAGTTTCACCTTTAATAAACTAATAAATTAAGGGGCCCACGTTTTATTACTTCAGAAATGGAATTAAAGTATAAATTCCTCCCTTTTACCTTTTGATATGTTCTCTCATTAAGAAGGGGCTGAAATTGCACCTCCTGCTGCTTGGTGCTCTCTGAGCAATTGTTCTTTTACAGTGTTGTGCTTTCAAGGCAAGAGTGTAATCAAAATCCTGAGCATTGCAATTAGATACAATGGCTTTCCCTATCCCTGTGTGGGCATCTGCCGAACAGAGCACAGAGGGAAACGGCGGAGTGAATATATTGTGTCTGCATTGAAGGAGGGTGAGTAATCTGGTATGTATTGTGAGTGCACACTCCACAGACCACTAGCTGTGAAGAGCCTTTGTTTTGTGAACTGGCTGTAAAGTTTTCTAAGTAATTGGAAATAGTGCTTAAACATGATTATATTGCTCGATTTTCAGCCTTCAAAGAAAGAAAAGAGAAGGGGTGGGGTAGGGGATGGGAAGGTCTGTTTTGATTGACATGTGAAGTCAATGAATACCAGATAGAGACAAAACAATAACATCAGCCTCAGTTTGAAAGATCATATCTAGGCCTTGAAATTATTTCACATGGTTTAGATCCATGCATACATATTCACTGACAGACACCTATTATTATCTTACAGCACAGTACACAATGCTTTATGTTACTGTAGGTCTTTTATGTTGCCTTATGCACTTCCGTTATAGCCTTTATAAATACTGGTATGGTAATACAAAATATACATGTAGGAACGAATGCCAGAGGGACAAAAATAAAGACAAATGTTTCACTCACATTTTTAAAAAATAATCCTTTTCCAGTAGTAGTTTTTTTTCTGTCTTGACCTTTGACTGCTCCTTATTTCCTGTGGTAGTGGTCTATTATGAGATGAGGTATTTTTTGGGATGGGACACGTTCTAGTTGGACTTGACTTTTACTTTTACTTTTCCCCTGTCTTACCAAGTGGGAGGGATAATCAAACACACGTGTGTACATTGTGGAGAGGGAGAGAGGACGAAGGTGAGTGTTGGGTTTCAACACAGTAGACCCCACTTAAAGGAGAATTTTCAGTAGGCACAATATATTTGAAACTGACATAATTAATACAGGGAGCTGATGGGGAAAGTGAACCAGTTTGTGAGATAAACAACCCGGGAATTCATCCGCTGCTGTCCGGTCATGGAATATGTTTGAAGCTACAGTTGCGCAGTTATTGCTCACAGTGCAGATGATAGTTTTGGATGGCTTAAAAATACATTTAAAATCGGTTTGAATGTACTTTTTATTTGATATATAGGTTTAAATTTGTTTTACATCCAAAATAGGTCTGAATGTATTCTTAAAACCAATGATAAATTCATAATAGCCTAAAGAATAAAATCTATTTAAAATGATCATATGAAAAATTAGCAGCTATGCCAAGTCAGTAGTTCAGAAAAATATTTTGGTTAATTTGAGCAGCTGTACCATTATTTGGGAAACTTTCCTCCTCAGGTTTCCTCATTAATATGTCTGTTTATGTGACATTGTGTTCCTAAATCTAGTATTTGTGTTGTATATTTTCAGTCTGAACTTGTTTTCGTGCTCTCACACAAATGCAACTAGACACTGAGTTTGAAAGACTTAATGGGCAGACGGCTGATGTCTGGTGCATGAAGTCATGCAGAGCCAGGCTCACTGAGGCTGTTATGTTACCAATTATTGTCAAAATAAGACTGATGTTGTAAAGAATTGGTGCAACAATTACCAATGAACAAATAATGAACATTTAAATTAACAGAGCTAGAACACACAGCAGACTGGCTCTTTACAAAGTCAGATCAAATAGCTCTGGCCTTGTTGGGCTTATACCCTGGAAACAATTTGAAATCAGTTCTGCAGTATTTAGGCTAATGGCTGAACTTTCACTGTGCTTTCTCCTTCTTTCTACACTTCTGTATAGACACATATTTTAACATTTTGTCGTGAGCCTCCTGTGCACCAAAAAGCTTAAGAAAATAAAAAGCAGGATAAAGGCCTCGCTTGTGTTGAGTGTTACGAATTTGTCATGTAGCGGTGGTGTGCCAGTGTAAAAATTCTCATTTGTTTCAACAATGGGAGATGGGGAACACAAATATTTTTGATCGAACACTAGAAAGGGGGCTCAGCAGTGAATAAATCTGCTGCAGGTTCTTGCAATTTTTCACATTCTCACACTGGGATTTCAACATCTGGAATTGGTGCTGGGGTGGGTGGTGGGTGGGTGGGGCAACAGCACCTCAGTGAGGGCTCTCTTTGTCAGCTTATTACAGAGAGAGTAAACTTTGTGGTTTTTCCTCATATTGCTGCAACAATTCCCAAATGCACAGTGAGATACACAATGGTGTTTTCATTTTCTAGTCTCTGACAAGACGCATGCTTTCAGCCCATTTTGCTCCAATATGCAAGGCCCCGGCGTATTATGTGTCAGACACTGGGAGATGCATCTTGGAGTAAAACACCTCTTTTGAATCTCACTTTATAAGATCTTTTTTCTTTCTTTCTTTTTTTTTCATCTGCGGCTTTCTTGTTTCTCAGGCTGCCACACTTTTCGGTTTCAACAAATTTTTGCCAATTCCACATATCAAGCATCTGCGTCATCCACGGAACAATGTTCACACCTGTAGACAAAAAGGTTTAGGCTACCACAAAGTACCTCACTGAGCATCACAGCCACACACAACCACACTTTTTAAAATGCAATGTACAAACAGCCCAGTATCTATATTCTTCTTTCCCTTATTTTTCCATGCATAGATGATTCATTATTATTATTATTAGCTGAAATCTGGCCTTGTGTTTAGGATTTTGGATTAATATACATTCAGGTGACATTAGATTTGAACATTTTGCAGTTTGCTCTGATTTTCCATCTGCATGCTTGCACACACAGTATGTACAGGATCTCCAAGGTCTGTAATATAGGAGGGATGTGGAACCAATTCTACCAGACAGTGTCAGTTACTGTGAGCGGCGACACAGCGAGGTGGTCAGATCAGGCTGATGTGAATCAGACAGAATTAAGCTATGATGAGGTGAACTGTGATCGAGTGTTGATCTAAGCCAGCTGGACGCCTTGGATTGCGTCCACGATAAACCATGAAAGACGGATTGTGGAACAGTCACAGACCCACATATACATGCACCACGAGCGGCCACACACACTGGGTTGCAGAAATGCACACCTGGCTTGCAAAGCGCACAAGTGATGAAAATATAAACACAGATGCACATACGTACACGTTCAATTATGTGCACGTACACATTCACACAGACTCTGACTTCCACACTCAAACAAAAGCATATGCGGAATGACACACCTATACTCATTCTGAAATGGACACACACGTGCATGTGTACCTGCATGTGTGCAAATACAGTCACTGATATCGGACAGATTTATTGTCAGAGGTCCAACTCTGTGGACAGAATTGGTTGCAGATGCCATCTCTCTTCCATGAATATCTTGCCACACACTCTACTGGCCTCCCACAGAAGCCCCTTCTCTGTTCACGCTCTTTGGTAACGTCGCGTCTTCTCTTTAGGATACAAAGCATAATAGGAGGATGTCATTCTCGGAAATCTTTTTCCACATGCTGTAGCATCCCCATTCAGGTGTCAACAGGGTCAGGGGAGAGGCTGAGCGCATTGGCCTTTGTGTGCATCTCATCCTTGATGAAGTCCCTGTGTCTGAAAGGCATCTTGGCTCATCTAAAGAGGAATGCACGGAGGCAGCTTCTCCGCCGACCTGGAAAATGTAAACCGACAAGGCAAACAAATGACAATTACAAACACTGATAATGTTAATTAAACATTGTGTCCAGGACCACTGCAATGCCACGGCTAATGAAGACCTTTCATTTAATGAGGAGTACAGCATGATTATGGAGAGAGACAAGGAGTCCTCTGATCACTTGTCAGTGACTGTGGTATTTGTGCACACTCCACCGTTGTCATCAGTATTTTGTATCCTCTTGTTGGTCGTTTACCGTGATGCCAGTATTGAGATTTATGGTAGCCAAGAGTGTCTACTGTTTCCCCTTTAGCTTATCAACATGATCAGATTATCATTAAGGGAATGATGCAGTAGCTGTGCAACCGCTGCACGTCGGCCCGCTCTGCAGAACAGACAGCTCATGCTTTAGGCTTTTACAGGGGCTTCTAAATCTCTGGGACTTTCTACATCATAGCAGGATGGGCAAATGTTAACACAGAAGAGTGGTGCCTGTTTTCCCAATGGGCAAATTAGTCTCTTGCAGAATTTATTTACGGGGTGACGGTTGATGAAGGTCAAGAGTCTGAAGAATGATGTGTTAGTGAGAGTTGTTGAGACATCATATGACCAATTATCGTCCTGAAATAATGGGGACATGTTGCCATCTTGAGTAAGTAAGAGTAAACAAACAAAAAACAAACAAACAGAAAAGGAAAGCGGGATTAAATCGTTTCATTCTGGCACATCTCACAGGGCCACATTATTTTTGCAGCCAGACAGTGTCCTGAGCCCATGGCTGGGTCCTGAAAATGTTATATTAACAAATGAGAGCAGTTTTTATGGTTCCGTAATGAGCGTATGTTTCAGCAGAGTACTTCAAGCTGAGGAGGGGAAGTCAGCTGTCATCCTTTGCGGACTTTAACTACGGAGGTAAGCAATACAAATGGGCTCTCTCTTATAATGAGATGTTAGCCCAAGTATCACATAGAGCTTTTAATCGTCCGTAACATGCTCTGTGGGAAGATAAAGTGAGATAACAAGCTAAGTGTTGGAGTTCAAAGGAAGTCTTGCCAAGAGAATCACACTATAACGTCGGGCGTATATGTGTTGGTCCTTGCAAAAAGTAATCCACAATGTTTATGATGTAAACAGGCAGTAACTAAGCTCTTTAAAAAAGTATCAAGAAGACAGATATATTTTCAGCAACATTCAAAGCATAGCCTATCATTTTTTTTAAACTGAATTTTAGATGAATATTTTTTTTAAATCACAGAGCTGATGTTGCCATAGATATACTTGTTCTAACAATGAAACTTTCAAATATTTGCAGTTGTTTGTCACGCTATCAACACCAGCAGCAGTTTTTTTTCCCCCTCTGACAAATAAGAAACCACTACTCCTTCACTGTCTCTGATGTCAACACAACAATCTGCCGTTTCCTTACTCTGACACTGACACACACATGGGCCTCGTACACGTCTCCCTGTTTTGACACAAAATCGAACACTGATATTCTTTGAGGTATTGTATCAAAGTTAGAAATGCCAGTATCGTGACAACGCTATTTTGAGTACACCTTAAGGGGAGTTCCGCTTCCCACGCTGTTTCCGCCCCATGTATCGACAATAAATTAATGGACTCTTGTAGCACTCAGCACTCAGCCAGTGAGTGGCACCCCATTGATTTCAAGGTGTACTCTTGCCCATACATGGCTTTCTGAATAACCCTTTAAGGTGCAGGAAGAGTGCTCAGACAGTCCACCGCAAGGATGAAGCTCTGTCTGGATAAATATTTCAACACTTGGACTTTGCTTATTGATTGGGGCAGTAATTTCCACACATGCCACCCTGGGGAGACAGGCACTAATGATGCTGGTTCCACCATGTCCAGCCAAGGCTTTCCCACAAAGACATACTCCCTAGTCTCGGGCCTGTGAATTATGGGATAAAACATTAACAGCTTTAGAAAGTGTTGCGCGTGTTCCTTTTTTTCCCAGCCACGAACAAAGTCTGGTGTATCTCATCAGCAGGCCTCCAACAAGGGTAATGGCATCCTTGGTTTGAAGCCAAACTGCCTGGTGGAAGAAGATGCACAAAAAAAGAAAAAGCTTTCAGCACTTTTTTGAGTTTGAAAATAATTTCTCCACACATGAACTGTAAAGATGTGATTTGGTGGAAAAAACATCCAGTGATTGTTACAATTAGGTTCATTGGAAACACACACACAGCATGGCTAAAAGATTGCAGTGCATCTCGCTGTTTGCAGTGGCAGTCCTGATATTGCAGTAAGATTTCAACCATGCACTACCTCACATTAGGTAAATTCCTTCATTTCCTATTGTCTCAGGGCCCATGGCATTGCCAGTGCTGATGCATGTGCCCAAAGCACTCCAATGGCTTGTCACTTTTCTTGCCTCTGGCAGAAGAACCACTCTAAATCCCAGTTGTTTGTATGCATGTCTTCGCCTGTGCCCCTCTAAAAGGGAGCTGTATTGGATTTGTGTGTCCCCCATGGGCTCCATAAAGAGTAAAATATCTCATGAAGACACTAGCCGCATGCTGCGAGGATAGCGGTTTAATATATGTTGCTGTGTCTCACATCCTCTGGGGTGATGAGGTGATGAGAGCTAGTTTCCCACCTGTGGGGCGACAGTAACAATTTGTGCTAACGTTAAGGCAAGTCGGCCCAACCTCAGCAGCAGGAGAGCAGAGAGGGGGAGTACTGCTGTTACTCAGACGTGCTAATTACTTCTCCGGTAAAGTGTACAGTGACTTCCCCCCTCTTCCCTTGGCCTGGCGCCTCACACCATCAACATAATGAGAACATAACTTTTTATTCTGAATACCTAAATATCTCCTTAAGTGATCGATAATGTGCATCACCATAAATCACGTCTGGGATTGCCTGAAATTATTCCAGAAGTCAATACTGTGTGCCACAGAAGACTTTTGAGAGCGACTAATGGTGAGATATAGCTGCCTTTGGGGAGATATGAGGGATATTCATGCATATGTATAGCGCAAAGTTTCTCACCCCCGAGCAGGAGTGAGACCGGGGTTGGCGCTCGACAGGCACTTCTGGGCCCGCTGTGTGGCATTGGGCCCAGCAGGAAGAGCAGTGTAACTGGTGTCTGGTGGTGAGCTTGGCCGTGAAAATGCACCATTAATTCTTAACGCAATTAAGCCGGCGTCGAGAAGAGAAATTAAGAGAGCTCCTTATTTAGCAGACAGAGAAGTCTTTTTAAAAAGGCCACTAATACCGTGATTACTCAGATTTGAGGGATATTATTCACAAAGAGGGCCACATGGGAAGAAAGGCAGCTACATTCGTGCTTAGCTGGCATTTTAGAAAAAAGTTTGTTCTCCCCTGTTTTGTGTTTTATCTCACTTTGATAAGTTTCAGACAGTGAAGGTTGAATACACAAGGCATTTTGGAGCAAGAGAGTTTTGTGTGGCTAATAAAGTAATAAAAAGCCCCAACTCTGTGATAGTTTTTAAAGGCTTCTGGAGCACGGAGCCCCGGCTCTCCAGTGGCACCACATGCGATCAGCTGCAATCATTACTTGTTCCTCAGAGTTTTGCAGGGATTACCCCATAGCAACTTCTGGGTTGTGCGTTTAAATTATGAAAAGGGAAGAAAAAAAAGAACAATCTTATGGAGTATCAGCTTCATGTAGACATGATTACCCAAATGAATGCAAATATTGACAAAGTGTGTGTGTGTGTGACAGAGAGAGAGAGAGAGAGAGAGACGTATGTACAGTGCTGTATGAGTGACAGCAGAAGTATGACATGTTTTCTTGTTTTTTTTGCACACGTGTGTGTGTGTGTGTGGAAGCATTCTGCTGTTACCTAATGCAAATACAGTATATAACTTAATTAAAATGACCCGAACAAAATATTAATTTATAATTTTTAGTGAATTGATTTCTGAACATTTTTAATATGACAATTCATATCTTAATTTGTTTTCCCCGTTTTCTCAAAAATAATGAATTGAAATTAGTTTTCGTTTGCATGTTGCTTTACTGTATTAATCTTTGAAAATAATCGTTTGCACTGTGGCAAAAGAATATGAAACACACAGGTTTTTAATAGACCCACAAGGTTGAACTGTGCGCTTTAAATACTCTGTGCTGTTTTGGAATGCAATTATGCCATGTGTTAAAATGATGAAACAGCAGTCTCTCTGGCAAACGTGTTTGATGACTGTTTTTTTTTTTATCACACATCATAAACACTCCTAATTAATGTTGCTCACTGATTCCTCCACAAGACTGAATAAAAAAAAAACAGTATTAACAACAGTGCCTCTCCTTTCATTAAACTTAAATATACATTTTTTCGAGGTACAGCATTATGTGGACTTCTTTGACTACATTCATATCCATTTTATATCTCTGCTGTCCAAATCTGGAAAAAAAAAATCCTCTAAATTGTCAGGGCACGACAGCAGGCTGTGCAACGCGCAATTTCTGCTCCTTAGTATGCACGCAGTATTGTGATGGACTCGGGAATACAGCTGTGAAGGCACCTGCAGGTTCATTTGCAAGCTAGCATTCAAAATCTCTAAGGAATCATTTCAAACTCCTGATTGGACACCTGTCAGCTCTTCCGATTCACCAGACATTATTAAATTGTAGCTAATGATTGGTAAATTTCAGCCAATCACATGGATTGACAAGAGGACTCCATAAAGAGAGGAATTTGTGTCAGCGCTGCTGTGGAAAAGGCGAAGGCTCAGTAAATTAGTGTCTGTATGGATAATACATTTGATCCTGATTAGTGCATGCAAAATGTCAGCACATCTTGAGAAATGCTGACAACAAGCAGAACATCCTCTAAGAGCAGTCAAAAGTTTTTGTATGTGCAAGTCTTTCGTGGACATGGGAGAAAATATTTGTGTGTGTGTCTGTGTGAGAGGTGCGTGGGCGTGTGTTGTGTACAAGGCCTTTGTGAAAGCATGTTCTGTGAGTGTGCACGTCTGTGGGCTCATGCATGTGTGTGTGTGTGTGTGTGTGTGTGTGTGTGTGTGTTTTCCTCCTGTCCCAGAGGGAGGGTGCTGAATAACAGGCCCTTTTTGACAGGCTGGGACGCTGAGAGCTGTCAGCCCCCTCGCCAGGCCTGGGATGAGTAGTGAGAAAGAGAGAGGGAGAGGAAGTGATAGAGAGAGAGAGGAATAGAAAAAGAGACCGAGAGAGAGAGAGAGAGAGGGGAGAGACAGGGGATTGGGGGGCTCCATGTGTTTAGACTAATAGGAGGCCAGCGTTCAGCTTCTCCTCCAGCAAGAACAGACAGTTGAAATCTCTGGGCAGTTAGCACAGCGCTGCCTCTCAAAGATTTCCTGTCAGATCATGTCTATAAGAGGGGAAGAGGTTCTCAATAGCAAAAGGGAGGGAAGAAGGGGGGACAGAGGAGCAAAAAATCAGCACCTGGAAAATTTTCTGCCTTCATGAGAATTGAGCAGCCTGAATGGAGTTCTAAAGTTTGGCTTGACAAGGCACATGTGCGCTCTCGCTCAATGCAAATCTAAAAAAAAAAAAGAAATGGATGGAGATGGAGGCTTATGATGCCAGAGCATTTAATAACAAGGACATTATGATGTTTGGGATTAATATGCTAAGATTCAGCCATCGGGGTGTTTAACCTTCAGGCCTTTGGCACAAGTTGAATTGAATATATCTGAATGTAATAATTTCTACAGCTCTCACATCTTCATTAGACACTAAATCAAGTGGAAATTGTAAACAGAATTCCTGCAAGCAGAAATGTTGAGTGCTATTTATATGTGAAAGCATGACAGACAAATTAAATACTGTAGGATGAACAGCCTACACACAAGGTAAAACATGTTCCCACTGCTTTTTCAAAAGACTAAGTGCTAGAATTATTTTTCAACTATTTAGTTCTATACTGTAAACTGGTGTGTTTCAGTGAAGAAAGTTTGATTTGCAAATATGTTTCATTTTTATTTTCCTTAATTTCACACACAGGTAGTTTCGTTTGGTTTAAATATGCCAGAAGCAGTTAACACTTTTTTTTATTTAACTGCTGTCTGAATATGTCAACAGAACAACGAGGAGGTGTTTTTAACTTATATACACATGGGGAGTCAGAATCAAGGTTTACTGTTTTGTAAACCAATGAAATGTCTGCCCCCTGCCTAGAACCACGCTTCACTTCTCCATATGCCGTCTCTGTTTATTTGCACATAAAAACAAATATTTATCTTTGCTTTGTTTATTCTTCCTATTACCCCGGTCCCCATATTTACAAAATGCTCTCATTTGGTTGCAAGAGATGCTGACAACACTGACCTTAAGCCCATTATGAAGCGCTTTTCTGATTTCTAAATATTTAATTGCATCCTGTTATGTAAATGATGCAAGACTCAAATATCAATTATGGCACACAATGTGTACAACAGTGTTGACGTTCTCTGGCGACTTTCATTTTTTATCTATGTATAATTGAGGTATTATGTAGACATAGAGCCAATAAAGAGTTTATGTGGCTACCAGGTTGCAGAACTGCAGAATAGCATTACTTAATGCAAGAGTAAAATGTCAGTATTACCATATATTGTTAATTTGATGCTTTATCTCCAGGTATAAAATCAGGATTTTCACATAATGAATTATTTGCTTGAAAATTGCCATCACGAGGCATGATATTGAATGCAAACATCAACAAAGAGTTTTCTTTCTTTGTCAGACTGGAGGAAAAAGTGTGTGGCAGTGAGATCAGGCTGAATTGATGTTGAATGGATGCAGTCAGCTTCATTTGTAGTCAGCTCTTCGCCAAGGCTACACGGACAAATGCATTTCATCTAATTAGCAATGCTTTGTGCAGAACATGTGTCACTGGATATGTGAATAGACTGGAAGACAAACGTGTGCAGCGCATCAGATAGCTTAAACATACTGTTGGCAGGGAGACGTGACTTGCAGATCACATAATACTTTAGATTAATTTGAGCCTAAATTAATCTGATAGGGAGATTATGGTAAGCCAAAATAATGGCGTGCGCTTCCTGACAGTGTCCTTCACCCCTGACCCATTGCATCTCTTGCTAAATTATGAGTCATGCAGTCAGACCTCAGTGCAGCTGGAGAAGCTGTGTACTTACTTAAGATTATGTTCACTTTGAAATAACATTTCCTCAGACAATCTGGCTTCTAATATGCCTTTGGAATAATAATGAAAGATGACAGTATAAACACTATTTTATTACAATGTTGAACTGATATAAAAAGTCATTAAAAAAATATGAATGAAATGAAAATAACCTCTATTAGTTTTTTTGGACAGTATCTTAGAATAATCCTTAACACAGGTGAAAACCTGTGATTCCAGGAGGAAGAACTCAAGTTGTTGAAATGATGTGACTTTTGATCATCGATGACAGTTATTTACTTGAGGTTTTTTTTCTCTGTACAAAAATACAGTGCCGCAGAAGACACCATACAAGATAAACCTCCTGGAACAGAAAACAATTAACACACTGACCCACAACACTGACAGTCTTCCCAGCTTGGCACCCGCATGCTCTGTGGTCTGTCAAATCCTTCGCTTTCTGTTAGGATGTGTCGGAATGCATCTCTGCTTATTGAATTGTTGAGGGGGGGACCCTAGCCTGGGGGTTAATACAACAATTTACTCTGGACTGCCTGTGGATGTGTTGCCATGATTTGTTTGGTGAGCGTTGTCAGCCTGCAGGGTTTGGCGCTCTTGCCTCCCTGTTAAGTGGGAAGATGTAGCGAGTTCCAGGGGAGCTCCATCATTTGCCTCCCGCAGTAACTCTGTTTAATAAGTCAATGGAAATGAAAGATGGCTCAATGCATCATGAATTTGTTTCTACACATCACCCTTACTCATATCATTGTTTTTTTCCTCACATCTCATGGTCAGATCCCACTTCTGCAACTACCTGAAAATCCATTGACAAGTGCACTTAGTTTTAAATTAGTTTGATGAAATTCTGTATCAGTGAAAGTATCTTTTTACTCACCTCAACACTAATACAATGATACATTTTAATATCTATCTAAATTAACAACTGAAATCCTCACCCTGCTGACAAAAATATGATAGTGCTGTGTAAAAAAATGTAATTATCATTTACATTTTTTTTGTAAATGCATTCCATGATATCCTCCAAGAGAAATAACAAAGCTGGCAGGGTGAGACTGTCATCTTGCGGGAATACAGCGTATGATTTGATTTACAGCTTGCTGTTGATACCATCACATTCATTCATGTTTCCACCTGACACATTTTTGTTTCATTGCAACCTCTGTCTCTGCACCTCTGCCATTTCTTTATGCCTCAAGTGTCAATGAAACTACGATGGCATGGAGTATAATGAGGTTTATATTTAGCTGCCCTCTGTGTACTGCCTTGCCTAAAGTTTGAGTGCAAGCTACAATCTGTCAAAACAAAGAAAGTCCTATTTTTCAAATACACCTGCTCAATACAAATTATTCTTTCCTGTAGAATTTTTTTAGTTTTGGCCGTGTCATGGAGATCATCAACATTCAGCAGGTTTTGGCTTGCCTGTCCCAGTGCAGTGCCAATAATGACCAATCACAGAGGCAGGAGACTTCCATTGTGGATTGTGTTGTAGGCCCCTGAAATATTTCTCCATAGCTCCTATTGAAAGTAGAGCAAACAAATGCAGCTTTCCTTCATGTTGAAATAAAATGGTGTCCAGATAGATATTGCAAACATCTGCTAGAGTTGTCTCAAGTCACTTCTTCCTCAGTGATGGCATCAGAAAAAGATCAGGTTGGAGAAACACAATGTCCTGTTGATCTTGAGAAGCCATAGAGCATCTCTCTCTCTCTCTCTCTTTTTTTTTTTTTTTGGCCAAAACGTTGGAGGTGGAACCATCTTCCAAGTGGGTAGCTTCTCCCTTCAATTTAAGCTTTCCCTTTCATCAGGATAACCACTGTTTCACTGTTGTCCCCTTGAACGGAAGCAGGAAAAGACCGGGAAAAGGAATGTCTGCTGGCAGGTATGATTGTACGCCAACACAATGTTATCATCCGGACACAGTTTTGTTGAACATTTGGAGAAAATCATTTTGCTCGATCTTTGACTGTCTGCTGGGCTGTGAGGCAGCTGTTGGGAGACTCACCACCTGGTGAGCAGCTTTGAAGTACACTTTGAGGATTAAATTATTCATTCAGAGTGGCAACATGTATCCAGCTTGCCTCAGACTGTGGAGACGATTTTGCCTCCTGCAGTTCAGCTTTACCGGACACTCTTTTAGCACACCCAGATTCATCCCACCTCATGAAAATAGAGACTTTTCACAAAAGTCCAAAGTCTTTATAGACACGACTAAGTAATAAAAGAGAGCATAGTCTCCCGCAGTCAAATGGAGATTGTGATGATTATTAACATGATAAAAAAAAATATTGTACATGAAATGTTTTATGATCTGTGGCCTTTTCAGTGTGTCTGCAGGATGTCCCAGTTTTGAAAATGAATGGGTCTACCAGGAGGCTTTGACTTTAAAAGGAATCCTGCTTCAATAAAAATTAAGTAGGATATCCAGCTCTAAAAAATATATATTTCAACTGTTATTTTGACTTTTAATGGAGCTACAGCACTTTGGAGATATATCTTTGTGTTCACAAAGGTTTGAGGCTACAAATAGAAAAAGCAATTTAGATTTTTATTAATAATGTGGGTGACTGGCAGGAAATTAAAATGGGTTTGGACTGTGACGAGGAGACCCTGTTTAAAAGGGAAAAAACAATTGTGCCTTTACTGAATAAGTTTACTTGTTTTGATTGTCTGCCCATCACCAAGCATTCATTTTATTTCTCAGAAACCCTGTATGTGCCTGGTTTGCTCATAAGTTTAATCAAACAAGTCACTGCAAATCAACCTCCAAGTTCCATTATCACAGAAAAGGTAAAGCTGTATTCTCTTCTTTGTCGTGAACAATAGCTGTAGCATAATGGGTATATGTAAAGAAAAAATAATAACAGTTCTATTGTAGTTTTCTTTTCTGTTTCATATTGTTGTTATATGCAAAACTCTTTCTGTGAATTAATGACTAATGTTACTCTTTCCTTTCTTCTAAAACAAGTTCTCTGTTCTCTTAGTTGCTGTTACCATGCTGAAACAATTATTATTGGCTGTCTCGCTGTGTTGCACTGAGCATGATTGGTTATCCAGAAAACTGGCTGATGACAACTGTGAAAATATGTCTGTTTGAGTGAGTGTGCTGCCGCTCGTCATTCAGTCAAGTACAGTGTCAGTTAATTTTAATGTTATATATACCATTGTCTTACTCTTTATCTTATCTTCCAAAATAAAAGTCTTAGGGCGCTTTCACACCTGGCCATTTGTTCCGAAACAGGGAGCGTTTACGTCATATATCGGTTCGTTTGGTCAGATGTGAACACAGCAATCGCGCTCGATGCGGAACAAAACAAGCGGGCCGAGATCGCTTGGGAGAGGCGGTCTCGGCTCGTTTCCATCCGAGCCCTGGAGCGGTTCGTTTGTAGTGAGAACGCAACCGACACATGTATCGGAACAAATTGACTGGTTACCTGGCAACCGGAGGAGGAGGACCACGGGCAACTGCCCCAAAAACATAATGGAGCATCAGCAGCGTGTCGTCTTGGCCTTAAAACAGGAAAGCCGGTGGCCAAAAGAAAAGAAAGACGCAAACTCAAGCCACGAGTCCACCAGCCTTTCCAAGCTGACCCGCGGCGATCAGCACCGGGCAGAGCTCCGCAAACAACCCCTATAACTAGTCATGCTACGGTGCCCGTTTACTAGAAGAAAAAAAGAGTCAAACTGTAGGGTGTGTTAGAGCAGTGGTTCTCAACCTTTTTGAGTCGCGACCCCCAATTTCACATGCACTGCTGTCCGCGACCCCCCGCCCCAACACACAAACACACACACGCCGGTGTGAACGCATGATGGATAAAGCGCAGCGCTGTCCGCGGTGGGTTTTTTTTTTTTTTTGCCTTTTTAGTTCTTGATCCCTGCACTGAAAAAAATAATTGAGCTGCTGTAGTTTTGTCTCCTTGGCCAATATTCCGACCTGGAGGTTTTCATCAGGGCAAAAGAACAAAACAAAGTGACGGAGTTTAAATAGATGCGGCTGGCGAGTTGATGCGGTGTCCACACACCCGGGCTGGTTTATGTGACATGCGAGGACCTGTCGGCGCAGGAGCGAGTGGAGCGTGGATGCAAGCCAGTCTCCTTCAACCATGCACGGAAAAGGGGAATGACAAGAAAAGTTTTTCTAATTTATTAAGAAACAATGCCCAGGTCAGCAATGCATGCCAAGAAACATGTCGTTCATTCGCCCCCTCCAGCCACATCAACTGGGGTCGGGAGGGACCCCAAGGTTGAGAATGGCTGTGTTAGAGGACAATTCATCTGACATAACTATGACACCTGAAACTGAAAACACAGCTTGACCAACACAACCTGACCACCTCTCTCTCTCTCTGTCTCTCTCTCTCTCACGGGCAGTGACACGCTCTGTCATTCATTCACGTGTCAGCACTGAGACAGCGGACAGCACGCTTGGTCACTAGCTAATAATAATAATAATAATAATAATAATAAATAATAATGTAGCCTATTAGACTACATTTGTAGCTATAGCACATTATAGGCATACTTCAAGGTCTCGCCCCAGCCATAAACCAGTCAGCTTGGGCATTTTTTTTAATTGAACTTCAACTAAATAGGCTACTCGTCTGCCCAAATATTAATAAGAAATTGAACCTCCTCACTACTGCAAGTCAGCCCGCGGTTCATTGTTGCCATTGTTGCTGATCAGCTGATGGGGTGTTGTTAGGGCCGTTGCTATGGCGCTGTTCCACAGCGCAAAGCGCTGTACCGCTTTAGAATCATGCAATGTGAACACAAACGGCCCAGAAAAAAGAACGCAACAGTTGTATCGGTTTAGTTGCTGAATCGGAACAACTGCAGGTGTGAAAACGCCCTTACAGTCTTGTGTTGAGATATGTCTCTCCAGAATTTTTAGTGTCATCATTTGTTTTGTTTTGTTTTGTTTTGTTTTGTTTTGTTACTAAAATAACACTTTTTGCACATGATTTCTTGATTGGGTATTTTGCTTTAATTTTACTGTCATACAGCAACAGGGTAAAAATAAATCAGTGTTGCCTTTTGTCCTTTCGCCCAGTCTGTACACCCCCAGGTGAAAAGGTTGCAATTCTGTTTTGTTTTTATTTTCACCAAGATGTGTGTGACAGTTTTCTATTTTTTGTTTGACCATGGAAAAAGTGGCTAATGTTTTACTTTACTTACACCAGATACGCAACTACCGACAATACACAGTCACAATTTAGGAAGTGCAGACCGTTCTGAATGATAAGCAACACTATCACAAGTGACATGTACTAGTATTAAAGTGGCTTAAATTGCTGTACAGTCATTGACAAAAGTCTTATTGCTTATCCATATTTTCCACCAAACTTAACTGTTGGGTCTTGGGACCATGCTGTTGGAACCTGCATGGACCCAAGACCCAACAGTTAGGTTTGGTGAAGGAAAAATCATGGTTTGGGGTTACATCCAATATGGGGGTGTGTGAGAGATCTGCAGAGTGAAATTCTTGCTGCCCATTACAGTACATTCCAAACCACAAGAGCGGCCAAATTCTGCAGCAGGATGGTGCTCCTTCTCATACTTCAGTCTCCACATCGAAGTTCCTGAAGGCGAAGAAGGTCAAGGTGCTTCAGGATTGGCCAGCCCAGTCAGCATGGACATTATTGAGCATGTCTGGGGTAAGATGAAGGAGGAGGCTTGGAAGACAAAACCAAAGAATCTTGATAAACTCTAGGAGTCCTGCAAGACTGCTTTCCTTGCCATCATTTTATCAATAAGTTATTTGAGTCATTAAAACAGTCCTCTAAGCTCATGGGAGTCATACATGATATTATTATTTTTATTTTATTTTATTTTTACAATGCACCATGCATGACTTGATGTTAGTGAGGCAAGTTAACATAGTCAAAAGAAAGTATATGAATAATTTCAACATTATTTTGGTATGTGGCGAGACTTTTGTCAGACAAAATCTGACCTTTAAATGATACAACTCAATGAATGATATAAAACTTTGAGCCATTTCCAATAGCAATTTCAATTCCAATTGATCAACTAGTTAAGTTATTGTTGTTCCTACAATAAGTGACAAGACTTTTGTCAATGACTGTACAGGTGTGTGCATAGTGAAAAAATAAGAAAATTTCAATTATTAAAAAAACGGAAGGTGCAATCTGTTTTCTGTAATGCAACAACAAATGTTACAAACACCTTATGAACTAATTAAGAGAGCATGCTTTGATGAGGTAATGAAACTGAAGGGAAACAGCTCTACAGTGCCCAGGAAGAAAGGGGAGGTGTTCAAGAAAGACACAATAGCATCCTACACACTCTGATGTGTCTGAAAATGAGCAAATGTAACCTGTCAGAAAATTTGCTGCAGTTGATGTACAGTGTGATTTACATCATGATTTTCTGCGAGGAAACTGTTACAGTGCCGGATTTTTCTCTGTGATTTTAACTGGTGCACAGGAAGAAGGCAATGAGCGTGCAGTGAGATGCTGTATGATTTTATATTTACTGACACAGGGGAGCAAATTATGATAAGGCCCTCAAGGCCTGCATGCATGAAAGTGTGGACCCTGTGTTTATGTAATAATTGTCTCTAGCCTGATTCAACACACCACAAATCTCACTACTGTTAGATGAAGCCATAGAAGGAAATTTGCCACTACTTCTTTGACCACCAAAACAAAGCGCAACCACCTTATTAGTCTCTGCCATTCCTGAAGAAGCCCTCCTAACTAAAAGATCATATAGGTTGTTTATCCCCACCCTCTGATACAATCCATAGAAACATGCTCTTAAACATCTCTTCGTTCCTGTTATAATTACTATGGCTGACAGAGGTCGTCTTACAATGAAACGTAACTCTGGGTCGTAATAAGCTGCTGGCACGGATGACCTCTGGGCTGTTTTTACAGGAGGACAGGCTCTTTCTGAAACAGGGTTTAGTGCCTGCTGACTGGTTCTGCCCTCATGGGATATGCGGTATTAGACTGTATATGGTAAAGCCTATTATGTAATTTTCAATTTTCCCTTTTGGCCAAATTCTGAAACTACCTCTTCAAACAGACACAAGTCTTTCTTTGATTCATGTTTTTGGATGCACTAAGATGGTGTCAGCTTGTTATTTTATGTGGCTTCTCACATTTGTGATCATGCTGTGCAATGTAGATGCAGGGCTGTTACTGCTATAGCAAAGTCAGTCTAAGACTGACCGATATCGTCATCATTTGCAATGCCCCAGATCTCTCGTATATGCTATACTCTCTCAGGCATATGCAGCTTGAGGCTACTTCCATGTGGCACAGATTTAATTATGTGCCATATTTAGACATATTTTAAAATTATTTGAGGGACAAAAGGAGACGATGAAGTCCCAGTCTTCCAAGATGAAGCACAGCTGCAGTCAGGAAAGGAGATAATCTGGTTGAGTAAGCCTACTACTGTCTCTGTGGCTCTTGACAGCCCCAGACAGGTCTCCACTTTTAGTAATTAAATTAGACAGTCATAGTTGGCTGCCAACTTTTTTTGATGATGAAATGAATGAGAGCACTCTTGAATCACAAAAGGAGTCAAACAGACCCTCTTGGCTGGTATTCCTGAATTCAGAGACCACTGGGAATGTCAGCGTCCTTGAATAACATTTATAGTGTGAGATGGACACGTAAGGCACCATATGTTTCAAGATTTCCTGCAAAGCTTCCTGGTAAAGGGAGAATAATTCAACTTGTCACATCTGCTCACAGACCAGTCCAGCAGGATTTATCACTAATTCAAGTGGTTTCTAAACTGTTTGAATTACAACCATGAAGGCTGTACTTTCCACCATAATCTTCTTACATGTTACCATCTGCACCGCAGAAGACTTAAATGTTGTTCCAAGGAGGAAGTGGCCAGCGGGACCTATGATCATTGTTAATGGGAAGTGGAGGCCATTTAGGTGAACGAGGCGAAGGTCAGACAGTATCGTCAAAGTGGTGGTTATCCTGCTCACTGAGATTATGAATTACTCCATGGAAAATATATCCCCTGGTCTCTCTGATAATATACACATACACAAAATGTATGTGGAAAATGTGATTTTGAGACCTTCTCCAACTCTTTTTCAAGAGGCCTATTTTCTCCTTATTCACTTTTTTTTATGGTGATAATGCAAAAAATAAAATAAAATAAATAAAACTATCTCATTCCATGCTAAGAAATAGAGATATGTATAGATAGATAGTTAGACAGACAGACAGACAGACAGACGGACGGACGGACGGACGGACGGACTGATAGATTTCATTTGGGCCTATAGCCTATGTTATATCAGACTTGAATGTAAAATAGACAACTAAATAAATTCTTCACTGTAGCCTATACAATGCATGTTCTCTTGTTTCAACACCCCTGCTCTATTTGCAGACATAATAAGCCCATTAGCCTCCATTTGCAAACTGTGACAGACAACCCTGAAAGTGAAACCCTGTAAATGAAAAATAGGACTTTAATAAATTACATAATTAAATAATCACCAATAAATTCTTAAATATTTTCTTTCAAAATGGGCTGCAGAAATACAACATTGGTGTAGACGTATTTCTACAATGTTGTTGCATGTTGAGTAGGCCCACTCACCCTGTGTGTTAAGAGTTAAAATATATAGGCCTAATAGCCATGAGATTCAACTACAAAGCCTGGTATAAAATCCTTTCATGTTAAGATTTGCAGTGAGTTTTGCTAAATCATCCCTGTATTCTCCACTGATTTTAAAATATGTCCCTGCTAGTTTCAGACATAAAACCTGCAAGTGCAAAGTGCCTGTTGAATGTGTGTGTGTGTGTGTGTGTGTGAGGAGGTGGAGGAGGTGGAGGAGGGGGAGGGGCGCAGGAGCAGCGTGCACTCAGGTGTTAATTAACGTGACATGCGTGACAGGTAGTAGAAGTGAACCCTGCGCCCTAATTGAGTTAGCTGGCAGTTAGCTAATGTGAAAAATGACATTGTAAAAGTTGTATTCTGGATTGTGACACAGCCTATAGCTACACCAGCAGAGGAGACCTGATGCCACAGCGTCCGAGCCGCCGAGGAGACGGTTTGAACCGCGGTGAGAGCAACAAGCGAGGCGGAAATGAGCGCGGAGACGACGGTGGACCGGGGTGGACCGATGCCAGGGAAGCTAAAAATTTGTATCGGCTAACAAATGTTGGGCTGCAGCCAGTCGACCGTGCTCCTGCTGCCTCTGCTGCTCTGCCAAGGCCACTGGACCACTATCAACCCCAATTATTTTAAATGATAAAGTGTCTGAGAAACAGTTTGACTGAACTTCGTACAGCCATGTTTCACATACACACAAACTAAAGGTCCAGTTAGCGCCACCGGCTCCTGGAGAGTCCTCTCCTGCAAATGCACTAATGACTGGATCCATATTGGAGGCCTGCAGCTAAATGGTGAGTGAATCTTTTTTTCCCTTCCTTTTTTATTTTTATATACACATACCTCTGGCCATGCCATGCTTCTGTTGTGCTGGAGATTAATTCACACTTGAAACACATCTGCATCTGTCTGCTGCTTTCCCCACATCTCATCATGATTGTTGCTGTTTGTGGTTTTTGACTGTAAGGCAACTATGTTTCAGCTGTATGAGGGCCCTGTCTTTTGCTCTCTGTGATATGTTGATGCTTGATTTCATTCTGTTCTGGCCTATGTTGATTGGCGTTTGGTCTCGGTGTTCTGACACTAAACCAGCAATATGATGGTGCTGTTGGTTGTTGTTGTGCCTTCTTTTTCCCCCGTCAGCCTTGAAGCCTGTCCTTAAACCCTGCTGCCTGTGTGATTATTTAATGTCTCAGCCAGGATGTTTCACTTGCGCACTTGTATTTTATGTTTCAAAGTCTGCTGGCTGCAGCTGTGGTTGTAAAGCTTAAAAAAAGCAACAATAATAGCATGAGATCTTATTTGCTGTGTCGACCAACAAGATGTAGCCTTTTAATTGACAAAACTTGTGTTTTTTTTGTTTTTGTTACTGTCACCAAACTTTAGCAGGGCTTGATTTTGTTGTTGGATGTACAGTAAATTCTGACTTTTCCATGAATTATTTTCTTTTTATTCACTGCAAGAGTCAATTAGTTCCATAAAAGTAGCACAGACTCTGGCAAGACTTTAATTTCACCAGACACACTATTGAGTTGAAAATCCTTATTTACTCCATTTTCTGTGCAGTTATCCCTCTGCTGCTCTTATTCTAGTTCACAGTCTGTAAGCTGGCACAGATTAGTTGACTTATTCATTACAGAGGGTGTCTGTTGTCGATTGCGGAGCTTATCCACTGCGATTAATGTTGGGTTTGTGTAACTACCAAAGCAAACAGACTGGTCTTTTTAAAGGGTCTCCTCCACCAAGGGATGCATTGGAACGATATACTTACAATATGTCATGCACTGTGCGTTCTTTGGAGGTTTTTATGCCTTTTTTTCTGTTTTGTCCATGAGCATAAGCAGCCACGGAGGTCTCAATTTCTAGTACATTACCGTAGCTGTAGTCTGCTTTATTCAAAGAGAGCTGAATAATTCAGGGTTCTTTTTCCCAACTATTAGGCATTACAAGAAATGGCTCAAATGTTACATTTATTAATTTGGTCATGTTGAGAAGCATTAATGAGAATTATCTCCAGTAGCTTGCACAGATGATGCTCAGTTGATAAATTTTACACTGACCAGCACTCTACTGTCCTATAAACAATGCAAAGGCGTTTTGCTCCATGAAGATTTTTTTTGCCCCTGGTTTGTTCCTTTCTGCCAACTCTGGTTTGATTTATTCATTGTTGGCACACAATATTATGCAGGTGAGGTCTGCTGATTCTCTGGTATGTTTAAATTTGTAGTAAAACAGAGATTTACCACTGTTAAAATCCTCTTTTCTGTGACATGGATGTATCACTTGTAATTCTTTTCTGCATTGTGTGTACGCTTGTCTCTGTGCCGCCCCGGCTGCTGTGCTCACATTCATGAATACGCACATATGTATGCACATGAAGCCGCTCCACTGTTTCAGCTCAGTGTTAGTATTGGACATGGGCAATTCCCTGAGGCAAGGATCCGCTCTCCGCCCAAACAATGAGGTGCAGCTTTTGCTCTCTCAGTGAACGATGGGAAGCAAGCCCGTTCAGGAGGTCAGCTCCGAGCTGTTGACATTGCTCCCTGGTTGCCTGTAGTTCTGGGCAGAGCCTCATTATCACAGGGTCTGCTTGAGGAGAGAGGGCTTCGTTAGGAAGCAGCTGTCAGTGCTGAGGGGGCGAAGGAAAAGGAAAAGAGCAGATAAAGTAGAGCCTACTCTGTGGTCCATTCGTAGTGATGCTCAAGGGCCAGTTGGCTGCAGTATTATAGTCTACATTTGTGTGCGCACGTGTGCGTGTGGGATTCTGGCCAGTATGTGTGTGTTTGTGCATGCGAGTGTCATGTTAATCCTGCAAGAAGTAGTTTCACTTGTTACAAGTCTTCCTGTCAGTATTTTGTTCCTGTCATGGATCTACTATTTGCTGGATTATGCATGTTTTTTTGTTGGCATATCTGTTTTTATAAAAAAAAATATACTGATTTTGCAGTAGCTGTGCAAACTTCGGCATGTGAAGTTACTGTTAATCATCCAATCTTTGTCAAAGTTACAAATATGATGTAACAAAATCTGTTTTAATTAATGGCACACAAATCGATTTACTGTTCTCTTCCAAAACATCTTTGAAGTAGTACGTGCATGTTTTGACTAATGACTTTAACAACAGCTAATTGGAGTCAGGAGTTACCAAATTGAGTCTAATCAATGAAACAAGTTTGGAGGTGTGGGTTAGAGCTACTTTGACTGCAAACCACTTAAATAGTATGTTGAGTTTGCTATTTATCTGTTGAACAATGCCTCGCATATCTGAAGATTTATGATCAAGAACTTTCTGCATAAAGCAGAAGGGGTTACACAGTCATCTCAAAGAATTTAAAATAGTCCACAGTCAAACTGTGAATGGAGATGAGTTAATTCTGTGGTTACTCTGCAGAAGTAAGAATCGAAACAAAACACACAATGCTTAATAATGTAACAAAGAACCTCAGAGTATCAACTAGGGGCTTAAGGGTATCATTGGAGCTGGTTAACATCAACGTTAATTAAGTCTACCATACATACAACATGGCTGCATTGAAGCATGGAGTCCATGCTCATTGCTCTATGGTGTTTAAAGGGCAAAAAACAAAGCCCTGGAAACCAGCATATATAGTTTGATGAGAATGACATGTCTTTGCATATACTGTAGGAGCTTTTGGGCAGCCCAGAGACTTGTAGAACCAATACCAAGGCACATTGAAGCTGTTCTGAAACCATGTGGTGGTCCAGCACTTAACTATGACACTTTATGGTGGTGTTTCTATTAATTTGTCACCCATCAATCAATATGTGAGGCCCGTAACATGTATAAATGGTGCACACAAAAATGCATGTAGCACAGGGGTTAAGTGTATTGTATTTTGATCTCAAAGGGTAAGAGGATTCAGCAAGGATAAACATTATTCTTACACATCGGGCTAACAGTGTGCTGAATGTCTTCAGTTACATTTGTGGCATAATTGCTTGACTTACACATCGCTCGACTTAAAACTCGCTCATCTGTGTCAAATTTCCAAACATCTTTTTCAAAGGGGGGATTTGAAAGATGCCGAATCACGAAAGTGGGAAGGCAAAACAAAAGACACTATCTGAAGCAAGGGTAAAGGAAGAAAAAAAATTACAAATGTAGAAAGCTATTTTTCAAGTATTTATGGGAAGTGAAATGAAATGTATAGTGGAGGTCTGCTGCATGTGTCAAATTTCATGTCTGTCACACTCGATCAGTGACCGGAGCTAATGAGATGCTACATGCTGCCTGCGACTCGAGCTGGAAAACTGCTGTTCTGGTGCACATTAGAATCTGGGGAATTCCAAAAATCTAGCATCTGGTGAAAAACACAGCAACCCTCCGTGGCACAGCGGTCATTAACTTCTGGGATTTACTGAGATACGATACCCTGTTGAGAAAAAGTTTCCACACTGATGAGAACAGTTCTTCCAACTTTACCAATTTTCTGCCTAGCATAAGAAACACAAGTCAGGAAGAGAAGCTGCCAATACCTTTCTATTAGGAAATGTAATGCATATTAAATGACGACATACAGATGTAGTCTAAGAAGTACTATGTGAGCCGCAGTGGGGTGGATTAAGGCACAGATCAGCAAGTGGTAGAAAAAGTAGAAAGATTGATATGGTGTGGTTTGAGGACAGTTCAGACACAATGTTCTGAAAATCTGAGTTTGAACAGTTAAGGTGATTATGATATCGCATGTAAAAGAATAATTTATACAGCAATTTGTCAGCATGTGGACAGACCACATTTGTCATACAGTACTTGTATTTTAGTCAGTTGTGCATTATACAGAACTGTCCAAAGAATGAAAACAATGAGCCTTTATTTAACATATATTGAGACCATTTTCCCCAGAGAAAGTACCAAGAATGAATACATTTCTTTTTCTTTGCATGAGTGGTCCCACTGGGTATCAGACCCCTGTGTCTAGGCCTGTTTGCAATGTACTCAGCCTGCTGATCTCCGCAGCAGCACACTGACATTAACAGTTTTACATTTGAGTCATGACCATTGACAACCATGACAGGAGGAATCATGCATTTTGTCACCGGCAAGATATATGTCATTAGAGCTGTAATTATTCTGCTATCTACAGTACATAAAATCATTTGGTAAGTGTTCTGAAGATAGATGAAGTCTTTCGGGATTTTTTGTCTGGCAAAAATACCATGAAATGAATGCTTTCAGCCTGTCAAATGTGAGGATCAGATGCTTTTTATTTTCTTCTGTGATGATGAGCTAAATTCAATTGGGATTTGGATTGCTGGAAGGTCAGCCCAAACCATTTCATCACACTTTGGCCTCTTTTTTCCACTACTGTCTAACACTTTATTGACAAAACATTAAATTGGTAATATTGCCAGATCAATCAATCTAATTTTGGCCCCTTTTAAAACCACAGTCCATTTTGGTGGTGCTTTGTGTGAAATGTAATTCTGCTCTGCTGTGACCCCACAAAAGAGAATTTCCTTTTTCTTATTTGGAGTAGCAGTTATTTTCCCTCAATGTAACATTTCAAATTGTTGTGATCACACCATTTTACTTATGTGGTCATAACTGAAATGCCAGTAGATTACAGTTCACCCAGGGTCTCAGCAGTGACCAGAAACGCAGTTCTAACTTGATTACATTTCAACCCAGGTAATCCCTCACAAGATAACAACAAGCCCAGGAAACATTCGCCACTGTTGTAAGGCCAGTTGCTCAGTCACTGAGCTACTGCTGCCTAATCGATGGGGATCTTTAATAGCAATTTTCAGGCACCACAATGCTATTGATTTCAGTCGACAAACATTTCACCATGATCATTGTGATGCTTGACTTGCAACCAACTTCCCGGGGCGTCTCCCAATGAGAGGCTAACAATTGGTCTTCAAATGGCAATCCAGTGATGGCTGCCACATCAACAGTGTCTGTTCACAGCACAGAGAAAAATTGAATTGTATTTGAGAAAAGGAAGAACACAAATAAGTTAAAGCTTCAGTTGGTAACAATTATTCAGTCATATTTGCTGGAATTGTCACTATATTCTGATGGTCAGACATTAAATGAGTAATTTAGGACAAAATCCAACTCCTCTGGCTCCACCTACAGCCTGTAATCGTATTTGCCAAAATCCACCGCGCCCGACGATTCTCCACCAGTCAGGTAGAGGGAGCAGGAGGAGCAGCCAATCGCCGCTCCTACACGTCGTGCTATGGATACGGTACATCTTTTTTTTTTTTTTTTTTTTTCTCTGTGGGTGCGTTCATGGCTACTTTGTGTGTGTCTGTGTGTGTGTGGGGCGCTTGGCAGAGGTTCATAAAGGGACCTGACGGAGTATTGTCTTGAAATTTCCGACCAAGTCGCGGAGTTTACTTTCACTTTCGTCAACTTACCAACTGGAGCTTTAACACATGAAAATCTGAAATGTTTAGAGGCTACTCATCTTTCTTTTTTGTGTGGCGCCACTAAAATGAATCTTTTTTTGCATCACGTGTCAAAACTGTTTTTCATTCCCCAAAATGGTTAATTATTTTCCCATTGGTTAGCCTTGTTGTTCAGAAAGCCAATATGAGAAGAAGAACAGAGAAGTGCTCTGGAGACTAATTAGAAGTCATCAAACTTAAAAATCTGTTCAAAGTCTTGTTGTTTTTTAGCACAGAAAGTCAGTGACCCAGGGTCTCATTTAGTGTTTCTAAGTATCTATTAATGTTCCTTGGGTTATGTTTAGAGCTAGGGGAGGCACAGGAGCAGGAGCTGATGGATGAGAAACATTAGATGCCCGGCAGGCACTGAACTCTAATATAATGCAGTCATATGGCTATTTCTTTTCTTTTGTGTACTTCATTACATTTCTCTTTGGTGGAATATGTTTCTTTTTTAAATAATTTATTGTTCCCTTTTTTCAGGTTTTCTCTCAAAAATCAATCAGCGGCTGTCTTCCCAGAGATAAGCATGCCTTATTAATGTTAGATCTTTATCGTGCCAGGAGGACCAGCAGCACTGCTGCTGAGTCTGCTGATAATTGACATTTTCTCCAGATGAGGGTATTTATCATTCTATCATTGTCCATGGGAGGCCTCACAGCTGACCATACCCATATAATATTCTGAGAAAAAGCTGGGATTTTGCACTGCGTATCCCCCAGTATGCCATGCAGTATTCATGTTTCCTCATGAGAGGAAAAAGTTTGTTTCTTAAGGGAAAAAGGAAAGATTTCCATTGCAAAGCAAAGCACTGAGCAGAATAATACAGGTTGAATGTGAGCTTTTGAAAAGGTGATATGCACAAAGTGACCTTTAAAGCTCACTCTTTTTTGAATGACTTGGGAGGTGCCTTTCAGCCACACTTAAGTACACACAGAGCAATGCGACCAATATCCTCCTCCAGGGGACACTGGATATTGGAAGCATCAGCTGACAGTGATAATGGCAAACATAACAGTGAGAGCGCTATGTCACCTTAACCATCAGAATTTGCATGTCTATTGCATAATTAGAAGATTAGGACCTTGAATTGCATTACTCTGTGCAGATATAATGAGGTAGATTTGGATTCATCTGAAATATAATGTACATTTATTTTTATTTTCTTTTTTTGTAGTCAAAGGTTTGTTTGTGAAGCCAAAAACTCAGCAATAACTGAAAGCCGTATTTAGGGTTTATTTTAAAAATTCATAATAACTTTGATTAAAGTATAATGAGGGGAAGAAGAAAACAACAACTCTCTCAGACAAATTGGTTTAATAATGGTATAATAGTATCACAATTGTCAGTACTGTACAGACCAAGGAAGGTTGGCCCTCCAACAGGACAAAGTGCAGCAATTGAGAAAAGAAGCCCTAATGTTGTTATGAATCAATTTCAAGACAAATTCCAGCCCAGGCATTCATTTTACACAGTTTGGCTGCCATTGTCAGTGGCATATGATATTAGATGCAACACAACCAAATGAAAAGCTAAGGAGTAAGATGTGATATATTACTGGAATAAATCCTATCGGGGAAATGCATTTTGAATGAGATCACTGTAACTGCATTTGACACACTTCATTTCATCCTCATCTGTCAAGTTTAGCGTCAGATGATGGTAGATGTGCATAGCTTAATGGAGGGGATGTAACAAGTTATAAAGTTTGAATGCTGTCTGAGTGACTCCAGGTCACTCCAGGTTTTTTTTCAGGGTCGAACACAGCAGTGGTTTAATCCCTTTGTGCTCACTGAAATGGCAAAGTTAAACAACTAAAATAATGCAATTAAAATGAACTTTCTTCATAAAGCGTGTAGTGTTCTCTGTCTCAGCAGTTAAGATTAGGAGATAAAATCCTCTTTTACTGTCCAATTGTTTAACTACCAGCATTCAGAGATGGCAATAGAGCTCTTTTGGTCATGCCGTTTTACATGATATACTCTGAACAGCATTACGTTTGGGAAAATATTTAGGGATGGGGTTGGCAGCAGAGCTTAACAAATCCATGTGTTTTACCAGCTTGAAACTGGACCCAAACTGGTTATGGGATCCCATCCCCAGTCATTTTGTGCAATTATTTCTCAATTCTAATGGATATTTAAAAAAAGAAATTGTGCTTTTTCACCCCCAGACAAATTCTATCACTTATCATTTAGGCTTGGAGATTGCTCACACTTGTCGGAGATTGTGAATCTGAATTACAAATTAAACCAGCTCAAAGAAATGAAAAGAGAAAGAGAAAGAGAAAGGAATTCTTTGTCTGTTGATTGTACATCAGAAATCTATTCATTTTAGTCTTTGCACCCTGTGGTTTCATGTTAAACCCTAAAAAAGTACAATGAGTACAGCTGTTGGATTTTAAAATTTGTCCTCGTGATACAGTTTTTTCTTTGGTTCTTCTTTGGATGCTGTGCTTATGTGCAACCAGTTACTGTGCCATAACACACTGTAATGGTAATTTGCTGTGATAAAAATGTCTCATTGCGTAATCCATATCACCTTACCCAGCAGCCATGAACATTATCATGACACTGCATGTGTAAGAGCGTTGAAAACATTTTGTTTGTCTCTCTCTCTGACATGCAGAATCAGATTATGAACCCCCTGATATAAGACTTCATTATCACTGCACTCATTTGGCCCAGCATACACAACTCGACAGTGAGTCAACAATGCCAGTGAACTTGTTTGTTTCTGTCCGCCATATCACTCATCAAAGCACAGCGATTCATGCCGGCAGTAAAAGTTTATTATATAGTATTAATTGATTATAATAAAAAGCTAGACCCAGCTATTTGCCTACACATAGATCACACACTCAGCATCTGGCCTTCATTGGCCTAATTATTGCAAGTAATGAGATGCTAATTTCAACACTCATACTGCATGCATGAGCGGCCAGATTCATGTGAAACAGAACTTCATGACAAAACTAATAAATAAAACATCTTACTGGTGGTAAACATTAAGCAACTGAGGGAAAGAAAACAAAATGGGGAGGAACATGGGGCTCGATGATTAACAGTGCCTTTACATAATCACGCCTGTGCCTGAAGGATGGTTTCTTTTGCCCCACTGTTTACTGGTTTATGAGGAGAGTGATGGGCCATTTCATTAGCTCAGCAGTAATTAATGCACAAAATTAAGCAGGCTTTGATCAATTGTAGGGGCCAGTGTTGTCAGAGCTTTCATTATTTAACCATGTAATCCACACACAAACTACCCAAACAGTAATTCTAAAAAAGTTTGTGTCAGCATATTAGCATAAGGTACGGATGAACGAGAACCTGATCAGATTTCGTTAGTGTCTTGTGTGGCTTCTGTGTCACACTAATGCAGAAAGTGCAATCCTTAAGTCTGAAATCTGTGTCTTGGGAAATAAACTAGCTCAGTGTGGCAGCGTAAAAATTGGCTGTGATATCCTCCCTCAGTAAGGCCTGAATCTCCCCAGCCTGCGTAAAGAATAGATCTCTGGGGGCAATTCCTCACAGTAAGATAAACGAGTTAACCATTAAACTGTTATTTGTCAACACAGATATTAACGCTGTAGCTTTTTCTAGGTTCACCTACCTGTTGATAAGGCACCAGTATGCACCCACTATTTGCAATGACTACCATCTGTAATGGCATTTGTATGGGATATAAAAAAGAATGTTGGGTAATAAAGATTAATGTGATCAAACGCAGAAATACAGAAACCTCCCAGGGCTAATCTCAGATGTCATAATGAAAAGTCTCATTAACCATGTGTATTAGCCTCTAAGAGAGGACATACTATACTGTCTCATTCATACAATTTGTGCACGCTTGAACATAACTCATTTTTGTTTTCAACCAAAGGATAAAGATTAAGCTTTCTCTTGCATGGTACAGTCTACGATGGAGTACACAGAGTCAGATAACTCAAGAAGTCATTTAGGGTGTTTTCACACATGTTTAGTGCGCACCCTAGTGCTGCTCCAAATGTTAAAATGATACATTGTTTCATTTTTCAGTTAGTGCGGTTGCTTTCACACCTGCTTTTTGTCACTCGGGACCAAACTTGGAGAGCGTCTTGTCTCCATGACTACTGGTTGAAATCTGGAAGCGCTGATTGATAAAACTTTCATGATGGAGACTCGGGAGCGATTGTTATATCAATCGGTCTTGCCGGTTGTTAGCTCTGGTCATTTATTTCTATATTGTTTGTATGCATAACTCTTGGCAAACGATGGTTCCGATCTACTTTTCTAGTTTGGTACTTCCGGCTGGTTTCCGGTTGTGTTCACCCAGCTCGGTCCCGGTTAAACGTTAAAGATGGGCGGACCTCTGCTGCTCGGTAATCAGCTGTTCCGTGGACCCAAGGGACGGACCCGCCGACCTGTCCGGTGTCTGAGCGGACTCAGCGGACACGCACCGATGGCTGCCCCGCTGCTGCTGCTTCGTTTGTGGGGACAGAGGTCTCCCCGCTGCGTTAACCCTGTTGTCAACGACTACGGGAGCCCTTTTAGCTCTAACTTGTTGAGTTCGCCTGGCAGTTGGGTCGCGACAGAGTGCGGTTGTTTTCACACATCAACTAGCACCAGAGTTCGGCTGGAGCCGAACCGAGACCACCTCCTCAGGCCGCACTACTTTTGGTGCGCATTAGAGTGCGATGGTGCTTTCACACTGACCCAAACGGGACCAAATTTAGATCGATCTAAATTTAGATCGACCTAACACTGCAGGTGTGAAAGCACCCTTAGAAGTGGCCCAGTGGCCCACTCTTTGTAATAAGCATGCCCTAATTGATTGGCGGGTGTGATTGGGTAATTACATGGTCGGTAGATCGGCACTAATGCCTCTAGTCATCTACATGTACCACCCTTAAACCTGTACTGTGCTAGTGTGCAACAGGCCACCAAAGCAAACATATGTGAAAATATGAAAACTTTACAACGTGTGCTAGACTGATATAATGCAGGCCCTCTGCAGTGCAAGCCAAAAATGATCAGTATCGGCTGTTTATCAGATCTCACTTGTACATTATTGGTATCAGTATTGGCAGCAGGAAGAAAAAAAAAAACATGATCGGAGGATTTCTAGTTTGTAATTCAGTGCTGTTCTCAGAGTACCATCCTTTGTTAGTTCAGCGGCTAAAGGTGTAAATAAGGAATTGATTTTGATTTAATGGGGCTGGATTGAGTTTTAAATAAACTTTTCCAAGCTGTCTCCTTTTCTGCAGTCACATTAGTGAGGTGATGGTTCCAATTTAAAAATGGGGAAACAAAGAATGGGTTGCAAGACAGCCAGTATTTCATCCCTTTGTGGCTTTGTCAGCATTCAAAGAATTCAAAACCACAGAATCAAATATTGGCCCGAATGTACTCGATGTTCATTTTTCCCACTACATGACTTTATCACCTACATGTACTGTATACAGCTTAGGTAGAACCGAATACGTCTCATTCATCTGGCTCTACTTCTGATTGTCATTCCACACACACTTACTGTATTAGGACAAGGGAACAGTTTTCCCCACATATGCCCATATGACTCAGTTCACCTTAAGAATCAACAATACAATACACAAACAGCTTCACAGTTTTTAGATATTTGTGGTGGTGACTCGAAACCAAAACTATCTTCATGGCTTGAAACCACTAAAGATACATGAGAAAATATGTTGTTTTCTTGGTCATTTGGGCAAACCAACCCTTTCTTCTTCTTTTTGTATGAAAACAGTTTTTGTATTTGCAAAATACTAAATTGTTCTTGACAAGGCAATATTTCACATGAGCAGCTGTAGAGCATTCTTATGAAAAAAATCAAAGTAGTCTCTGACTCATGAATTATTTCCCTGGGTTACTGAAGTCTTTGGCACTTGATCTCTAACTCTGTCGAGAGAGGGGATTTGAATTGATGTGACTAATGTAAAACAAGGCCAACTGTCAGATGTAAGCCAGTCACTGCTAGTGCACTTTTGCACCCTCCATTTCCAAGGCATAATGATGCATAGCCATCACACTTAAGCCCAGTCTAGTGCCTACATATGGAAAAGGTGTCAGTTGCAGCGAAGGAAATTATGCAGTCCACTAGTTCCCTGTCTAGCATGGCATCTCAGCTACACGCAGCTTTCCCAGAAGAAGAGATGACATGTTTATGAGTTATTCCCCTGATGGGGCCTACACCTAGGAATACAGACTTGTCCTTTACCCCTGACTGGCCTACTGAGGGAAGTCTATTGTGAATAACTGAATAAGAATATTTCTAAAATATTGCCTTCACCAAACCACCAGACTATCTTAGCAACTAAGCTGGTTAATAGTCGTGCAGAAAATATAATTTGACACTGCAGAACTTTATTCCCTCCTGCATTATTCATATAATTGAATTAACATTAGGGGGTTTAATAATTTTGAACCCCTTACTCTGTATGGGTTGTAAAATAATGGCAGATAGATACAGAGGATTTGAAATGAATCATAACACACCAGTCATGTTAGAAGTGGTTTAAAATCTTGCTGACATTAGGGGAGGGGAGTGATAAAGAAAAGAAGAAAGGAAGAAAACCTTGACCCCTGGGCTGTGTTTTCCTTTTGACAAAGTTTGACTTTATAAATTTCCCATGTGGCATCCAATTAAACATTTTCAGTGTTGTGAAAGGAACACTAACTATTAAAGTTATTAGCCATCTTAAGAACTCTGCTCACAAAACAGATAATAAGCCCGATGTAGTCATGTAGAAATACTGTGCAGTGAACTTGCGCTAACAATGTGTTATCCATAAACTGACATAAAGCATCTTAGAATGAAAGCCTTCGTAAATTCTACAGTCTCACATGAATAACCATGGCTTTTGAAAAGAAGAGGAAAATAACCTGTAATAATTTGTCCCTCCAGTCGTGTGGAGATACTGCTGTGGTGTTCCTCTATTTGTCACTGTCAGCCTCCAGACTGAGGATATGAGAAGGCGGCAGAAAGAATGGGAACGGTGGGGGGGAGTAGTGGTGGTGAGAGGAAGGGGAGTGTGAAGAAAACGCTGAAGTATGTGATTAAGAATAATGAGTAAAAAATTGCATAAAGCCTTCTCCCAAATCACATATCAACTCCACGCCTGGCATTATCCCTGAAGCATCTCATCAGTCCTGGACCAAGTCCCGATCGCTCTGCAATGCAAGTACACGTGCGCCCACCCACACACAGAGACACGCACAATCATAGCCATTAGCAGCGAACACATGAGCCAACATCGCGTCTCTTTCTCTTCCTCTCTCTCTTCCTGTATCAATCTTTCTCTCAGTGGATCTACATTGTCTTAAATGCGACGACAGGAACAGGACCTGTCAAGTTTTATATCAATACAGTGACCTTTCTTCCCTAGCTGCTCTTCCACCACTCCAGCAAACACAGTCAGGCCTGCCCGTTATCTCCAAACCACTGTTTGGAGAGGCATCTCTATCAGAACAGTGGGAAAACATCCAATGCATATCAATTGGAAGACTTTGATTTTTATTTGTTCTGCATTTGCTCTGTCTTGCTATGGTACACAGAAATGACAGCAGGTCCACTGTATAAACTCTCAAACCACTTGATTCTTGTTGGAATTTGGTGGAGAAATTCAGTCTGTGAATGTTGAATATGAGTCATGTCTCATCTCACCTACTGTTTCCTCTTTTGTTACACACTGCGACTGCAAGGCTGAAAGAGCTTTAAACATTTTTAGGCTGGCAAACATGAATCATGTTTACCTGTTAAAGCAGAAGTAAGCGGAATTTTTCTGTTAATTTAAGTCTTAAATAGTTGTATCTTCCGACGGCAATCACTTATATAGAGTGTTTGGTGTGAAACACGGGTCTGTCAGTCACTCTGCTCTGCTGTAAGCCGAGGAGAAAACTTTCCTTGTATCCTACAACCTTTATCCAATGAGGAGAGAGAACGGCATAAAGGGGCGGTCCTCTCTGTGTGTGCAGCCAAGGGAGGCGTGTGAATGTGGTGACGTAGGGACGAGGGCGGGCACTGCTAACTCCATTGGCTGACAAGAAGTTAGCCAAAACGACTGGATCGCTTACTTCTGCTTTAATTTAAAGATATTGTTAAATTCAGAACATTTAAAGGAGTCATCACCTGGTTTTGTATGTATCCAATCCCCCTTAAATTGCTTTTAATCAGCTCTTAAAACTTACTGGAAACATTTAAAAAAAAAAAAATTCAAACATAGAGCTTGTTCTGACACTTTTTCATATGGCAATTTTCTCTCGTGAGAGTAAGCATGAGGTTTTGACTGGTCCGGATGTTCATTGTATTAATATGTAATGAGGCGCGCATTGATTGGATGCAGGAAGGACAGAGCCAGGCCATGGTGGCTGGCCCAGTGGGTTACATGCAGGCTGTATTGGAAACCGCATACTTTGCTGCTCTCTGTTGTGTACCGTAACCATGTTATAACTTCATAAAATAAAACAACATTTTATCGGTTCATTGTAAAACATGTACAGTATTTATTGATGCAAATGTGGTGATTTCTGTACGTAGGCTACAGAGCCCCGGTGCAAAGCTGCTGCTGCTCTGTGTGAAGCTTCACTTTTCATTCAAACAAACTAATGCTACTGCCACAATTGTTAGATTTCATCAAGAGACCAACATTTATCTCCTAAAAAGAATTTAACCAGTCGGCGGTAAACCTCTACAAACCTGCGGGTAAGTTAATTAACAATCGTTTCCTCCACGGGCATGACAACGTAGTTTGACCGGTTAACGAGCAGCTGCAGGCGGGTTGCTGAAGAGTCACTCTCCGCTCCTCTGCCTCACTGGAGCTGCACTTCTCCCAACGCAAAGCAAACTTCTAAGCCGTCATTCGGATAAACTAACCGCACATGGGGGATCTAAACCCTTACTTTCTCGCATGAAAAAATATTAAAACTTAATAAATTAACGATCGTTTCCTCCAGCGGCACGACGACGTTGTTATCGGCCGGCTAAACGAGCACTGCAGGCGGGTTGAGGAGTCACTCCTCTCCTCCTCTGGTGCTCACTGCAGCTGGTTGCACCTCACTTCTCCCAACGCGGAGGTGGAAGAGAGGTGTGTTTATGAAAGCAGTCTCCACGGTGACGTCACCGTAGGAGCAGAATCAAAATCTCGTTATGTTGTGGTGTACAGCCTCATGAGCTACTCTGGCTTAAACAAAGAGCCCAAACCAAAAAACTCAGCCACTTTCAAACCCCAGGTTTTCAGGCAAGTTTCCACTGAGGTCCAACACCAGTATACATGTTTTAACAAGGAAAATGCAATTTCCGGGTGATGACTCCTTTAACAAACGTGCAAACGAGTGAATTGGCTTAAGTTCTGTGAGCAAACATTTGTCCAATTATTCACTCACCCAAAACATTTAGCTCCCTTTACTTTTTTCACATGTTGTCATGTTGCAAAACACAATGGCAAATTGGGTAATACTTTATTTTAAGGGGTCCTTGTTCCTGTGTATCTACCTAATTAATTACAGTGTAATTACCTATGTAACCGTATGTAATAACATGTACTTACATTGTAAATACATAGTGTATTTTGGTGTATTTACAGGTCCTTGTTACACTTGTAATAAGAAATGCTTGTGCAAAGAGAGAGGCCACTTTGGCATTTCTTATTACAAGTGTAACAAGGACCTGTAAGTACACCAAAATACACTATGTATTTACAATGTAAGTACATGTTATTACATACGGTTACATAGGTAATTACACTGTAATTAATTAGGTAGATACACAGGAACAAGGACCCCTTAAAATAAAGTGTTACCGCAAATTGAAAACAGATATTTACTGAAATATAACATTTACAGAGGTACGTATGTGGTAATAGAAGCAGTAGTAGCAGTAGCACCAAGTGACAGTGGTGTGTTTGTAGGACGCTCTGGCCTGGGCTCTTCTGTACGCATTGGAGTACTACACCAACTCACCTGCTCTTTATGGCAGAGTGGCCCCACAAAGGCCTCTATTCTAAGAGACAGACACATGAGAGTTAGGGGTGGTGAAAAAAATCGATAATCGATTAATCGCGATTATTAAATGACTGATTATGAATCGATTATTAATTTTCCAAAAATCGATTATTTATATTTTTCAAAAAAAAAAAAAATTTCAATTTTTTTTTTTTTTTTTTTTTCAATTTTTCAAATTGTAATACAAAGGCGAGTCCTCCTGTTACTGGATGTCATACAGGATTTAACCACAAGGTGGAGCGGTCTGTCTGTCATAACAAGACGCCGTGTAACTGAGCCAGCGAGCAAGTGTGTCTGCACTAACAAGGTGCTAACAAGGTGCTAACGGTGCCGGAGCGAGACAAGATCGATACAATTGAATGGCGACAGCTTTTGATGTCGCCGCCAGCGCGGTCACGTGGTTCATGTTCCAAACTAGGCTGCCGCTGTCATGTTTTTCTATGGGACAGACAGCAGTGAGCTTGCTTTTGAAGCATAAAGTCCGCTAGCTTAATGCTAACGTTGTATAATGTAAAACACCATAGACGGGCTAACAGAAATTAGCATCGCTACAACCATAGCAGTGAAGCTGCTAATAACTGTTTTAATTCTGGCTTTAGCGCTGTTAACACAATGTGGACCAGCTGGTCTTCCTCCATAAGAATCTGGTTGCTCCAGAGCAATGATTTGATCACTGAAGTTGAAGTTACACAGCGTGCTCTGTTTTTATAACAGTAGGCTAAAGTAAAATGTGTGCAAGCTGGTTGTTCCAGAGCAATATTATTTGATAGTTACGTGTGTTGTGTTCTGTTTTTATAACTGTGTACATTATCTAAAGCCTACAGTAAAATATGTGTTGCATCTGTCTTTCAAAAAAATAGACTTACTAATTTAAATCTCCTTTGTGACACTTCCAAAAATACAAAGGGTCCATGATCAGTTAAAGTAACTTATTGTAACAAAAAATCCAAGAATCAAAAAATGAGCCAACAAGCAATCAATTTACAAAGAGAAAATTAATCTGTGGTTTTCAATAAATAAAAATAGGCTAATAATAATTCAGCAACTGACTGATAATAATCATAACAATAATCATTAATAATCGAAAATCGAATCGATAATCGTTAATAATCGAAAATCGGTCTGTAATCGAATCGAGACTTCAATAATCGTAATCGAATCGAATCGGGAAATCGGGCCAATTAACCACCCCTAATGAGAGTTGCTCGACTTAAACTAAAAACAACATCCAAGGATGCTCAAACTTTGAGAAAGAACATTCTCTGGTCTGATAAAACCAAGATTAAAATCCTTGCCTCAATTCTAAGTCCAGGCATTAATGGTTTGTGTGGTTGCTCAAACTGGAACTGTTGTCAAAACCACAGACAGAAGAAAACAATAATTAATTTAACAACACTGACATTCCTTGTGTGATTGTAGTATCTGGAAAAACTGAAGAGGATATTTAACAAATGCTGCATCTCGGTGAACTTGAGCCCAGTAACACTGAGAACACTGTCCACCCTGAGGACAAAATACCCAGGCATAGGCATAGTGTATGCAGTTCAATGCAGCAAGGAATGCACAGGCCTATACTCTGGGGAAAGGAAACCACTGCTTCACAATATAGCACAGAGTCAACCCCTCGGGTCAAGACTCAGCAGTCCATTCACATCTGAAGGACAAGTGACACTCATTTGAGGACAGCCATGTACTGTACTCAGTGTGGCCAGAGAAGATCGATAGTTTGAAGGAGTGAAAGAGGCCATCTACATCTCTATCAACTTGAATGACCATCCCTAAAGAGAAGAGATGGTCTCCAACACCACCTTTTAACCACTTTGACAATGCAATACTGAGATCCCTCCACAGGCAACTTGACAACCATTCACAACTTGACACGTGTCAGCCCAGTGACTGACATGATGGCCAGGTGAGTCAACGATTCACATGTGAACCCAATGACAAAGTCACTGCGGTAAGGTTTCAACAACCCCACCAAAGGTTAAATACCTGAGAGTCCTCTTCTTCTTGAAACTGAAGAAGCCTTTTATATGGGAGGTGGAATATCTTCAAGAGCCACAAGGATGTCCACTTTTCCCTCATGTAGCTCGTACAGATACTGTGACCTTTTGGAAGCTCCATGGGTGGAGGCATGCAGTGTACGAGCACGTGTGTGTTTGTGTACACACCCCCTGGTTGGATGACAATACAGTCACCTCACTCCCAGCCCTTCAGTCTGGGCCAAAGGCTCACCTTCCAACAGGACAATAACCCTCAGCACACAGGAAAGTCAATGCAGGAGTGGCCAAACTCTGAATGTCTTTGAGTAACTCGTAGCTCGTAGCAGACATAGTTCTTTAAAACTTGTGTTTATTGACATATGAAACAAAGAAATTTGAATGTCGTCTTGAAATGTAAGAACTTGTAATGGGTATTTCCCCTACTTTCTGATACAATGTGCTTTAATAATTATTTTGTTTTTTTTAATCAGGCAAATCACTAATGGGTATAAAAATAAACATTTAAATAGGCTTCTAGATCACCTCACATGACTTGTGTGATGACACTGAATGTAGTCAAAATTGAGTCTACCCTCAAGCACTGGTTTTGGGTTTTCTACTGTTGAAAGCAGTTTATATTCCAACAGCTTTAATGTAATATGCTACTGTACGTGGTGTTGAAAAATTGAGTGATTGTTCCAGCTCCAACCATAAGATCTAAAAATCCTCCACAGAAAGTCAATATCTACTAAATGAAATGCAGTCATTTGTAAATTCAGAGGCAAACTGCTTTTTCATTTAAATGTGACTCAGAATGATTTGCTGCTTCTTAAATGCAAGTCCTATTCTGCTGCAACATCTAAATGCTGGATATTGTCCCATGTGTTTTCTTTCTCTTTGTTTTTTAAGTCATGAGTCATTCAATTTTAGCCCCCTTATTTCAGTGTCAATAATGTGATGATACATAAGTATGATTTTTTTAGACAGCTGCTGCACTTAGTGAAAAGTTTCACAGGTAGAGATAAAAGCCATCTGTTAATAGACAGGTCATATTGCCTGCCTCTGGATAAAGGAGCTAACTATCTGTTCTCCGTGACACAGCTGAAGGGCCAGATGAACAGCCTCATGGCACAAAAAAGCCCTGATATTTTAATTAAAGTGCTGTCACTTGCAGTGGCGGCCTTAGACATCTGGGGGCCCGTTTCAATATTTCATATGAGGCCCTACCCTGTTAAACATAAAATTATTTGCCAGCTATGTGCCCATGTGTCGCTGATGCTTTAAACCCTGAAAGGACGCAGTAACGCACTATCCATGCGTCCCAGCTACGCACAAGACAGTGTTAAAATCACTATCAGGGCAAGAAACCAGGACTTAGCAGAAAAAACGAGGACTGAAGTTGGTTTTCATCAAAAAGCAAAATCATTATGTACATTTTCAGACAAACTACAGGCTTTAACAATATTCTGAATTTAAATTGGCAACAAAAGTAATGAGAGCAAAGTGCTCCGTGTTATTTCAGCACCACGACCACGGACAAGGAAAGGACGAGACATGCGGACAGACAGACGTACAGGTGCTGGTCCTGTCGGTGCTGCAGTGCTGGAGCAGCAGACAGACAGCTGTCTCCTTCATTATTAAAATCTGTAAATAAGCTGCCAATAATGTCACATTTTAGTTGTGCTCTCGCTGTGTTTATTTCTCTGTTAAGTTAGGACGTACTCATAGATCGCGTGTTTGGAGGCATTTTAACCCGAGGAAAAAAAGAAAAGAGGAGGAAAGTGATTGACAGACGTCAATCATCAGGTTACGCAAATGGGCGCACGTCAGGAGGAAAGCAGGAAAAACACAAGGACATTAGAAACACTAAGAGAAAAGGAATAATGCTGGGAGAAGAAAAACGAGGGTCTATTGTAGTTTGCGGGCCGTTTTCAAAGGTAAGCCTACGTTGTTATTGATTTACTGCCGTATTATTAATTAGGAGCGACTAGTAGGCTACTGTTGCGGTGTGGCATGACACGCGCATCAGTGGTTGTAGAGCGGATCAGGGGTCGAGTGTGTGACCGGTGGACAGAGCTGTTTGTGTGTGTGGTGGATGTAGGCCTGTGTGTGTGTGTGTATGTTAAGGTGAAACCTATGAATTATTGTACTGTCTTTTACTTGGTGGCTGGCAGCTGGGGGCCCCCCTGGTGGCTGGGGCCCGTTTCAATTGAAACGGTTGAAACATAGGTAAGGCCGCCTATGGTCACTTGCCTCTCTAGCACCAGTCAATTTAATGTTGCACTGACATACATACATAAGGTTGAATAAGTGAGTGAAGGGTTCAAGGAAGTTTAAAAAGTGATGTGAGTAGTTTAGCGGCAGTTGAGTGCCAGTATGGACTGTGAATTAAAGTCATTCCTGTAATACTGACACTTTTGGCAAAGGACAGAAAGGGCGTATGTCAGATGAGGCATGTCTTCATCTTGGCGAAAGTGACAGAAATCTGGGAAGTATCTGATTTTCAGATGTTTTTTGGTTCTTGCTTTATTGCAGAAATTTCAATTCTTTACCCCATACTTCAATTTTTCATTTTGTATCCATCCATCTCTCCTCTGCCAAACCAATCACTAGGGGAGGACATCATGTTTTGAGAGTGTGTGAGGACGACATAATATCTGTCAGCTTCATCCTCTCTCTCCCTTGCTGTCGATGAACACGGCGTCCCCTTAGCAGCTCTTATAGAGGCCCTTTACCTTCTCCGTCTTCCATCACCTTCCCCTTTTTTTCCTCAGACTTTTCAGTGGTATTTTCACACCCTAAGAAATGCCAGAAATACTCTTGTTCTTTTGTCTGCCCCACCCTGCTCATCACTGTGGTCTTGTCAGAGATGTAAGATTTGGACCTAAGTCCAAATGAATCTTGTAAAGTTTGGATTTAGGACTTTGTTCTGCTTCCATTCTGCTCAGCCTCGTAGCAGTGCTTTTCAATCTTACCAAACATTACAGATTTATTATCAGGTCATCGTCCTTGCCCAAATAGTTTTGTAGCATTGTTCCTTGAAGGTTTGTAAAATATACTACTACAAAAGAAAAAGAAAAAAGACACTTGACAAATAATGGGCATGGACTTAGTTACTTTTGAGGCTTAACTACTTGTCTACACAAAAGTACTTACAAGCACATCTCTCAGTTGCTGTCTAATGTTTGTCTGCTGAGGCAGATGTTCCCTCCTGTTTTAATCACAGCTGTCCTCACAGGCTGTATTACACAACACATTTTACTCACTAAATGAGTGCAACACCGAATTGAAGCAAACTTTTTGAATCTATTATCTTTTCCACTAGTTGGAGTGAGTGTGTATTGAGCTCTAAGTGCTGGCAAAGCATGGGTCAGGTACACTCAGTACTGAGCCTTAATCCTTTTTGTGTAGGCACTGACAAAGGGATGAAGCTGCTGCTCTGCTAATGGGCTGCTTTTACTACAGTCTGGTTAGATGTTACGTAAGGCCTGACTTGGACTTGCCTTTATGGACCTGTGGCCTGACTTTCCCTCAATAATTTCAAACGGAGTTCTGGATTAGCTCAGACAATGCCATGCCATGTTGGATATCTCTTGGTGTTTGGAGGTATTAAAAAAAATTGGCATAGATTACTCCATTTTATTATTTCAAAATCATATTTTATCCATATATTGCTCAGAATATATGCTCAATAGGAAGCCAAAGATAAGAAATCCAAATGGTCAGATAACTCTGTAATTGTGGAATGATATTGTTCCCTGTGGAGTAAGAGGGACTTTGTAGCAGACGGTGTAATGAAACACAACCAGAAACACTGGAGGCATACATCATACACTGGGACATGTCAAAGAGAAGAGCAGAAAGTGTATATACAGTATAAATCCACCAAATTAAAGTTGTTCCCTTGAATAGAACAGGCAGTGAGTGCAAAAATGTGCTGCCAGTAGTAGATGCTACTGCAGCTTTGTGCAATTATTTCTGTGTTTTTTCAATTATCAGAGTAAACCCATGTTCATATCAACTCAGTTGTCAAGACACCCATGCAAATCAGAAATTGTCTAAGTTAATGACAGTGCAGCTCTTCTCAGTCAGCACAGAGCCGCACATGCATTCAAAAGTGGAACTCAAAGACAATAGTCAAAGCTTAACAATATCACCGCTGAGCAACTGGCAAACAATACAACTCCTCTCAGCTAACACCAAACACACAGACTGAGATGTGGATGTTCCTCCATGCAGAGACGGCAGATTCCCAGTAGTCAGTTGTACAGAGGCAAGCTGAATGTCTTGCAGAATGTGATTTTTTTTTTTTGAAATCATGCTCTTACTGTTTGCCTCCCTTTTTGACATTGAACCATAAAGAGCTGTGTCTTATCTGTGTTTTTAAAATGTCCTCTGAGGGGAATGATCTGATCTTTCATGTGTTGGTGTCACATACGTATGTTGTATACGACGCTTAGTTGAAAGGTGGAAATGTGCTGTTTTTGCTCCGTCATTGAATTGGCGGGTCAGCTGAATGTTTTATTGTACAGAGCAAAGCCTATAAGGCGCTCCCTACACATGCTGTGAAAGAAACATGATAAACATCTAGAATGTATATGTGTGTGAAGCTTTATCTATTTTTGAACCACAGATGGTTTAGCAACATGCTGTTTTTACATGTAAGTGTAGAAGGCAGACCAGTCTGGCAATTCAATTCAGAGAACAGCTGTTATTTAAGTTTTTCGTCTCTATACATTTGTACAGATTTAACAGAAATGTTTTTTATTAGCCAGTCTCAAACACGTGAAGGCTCCCCAAGACAACTTTGACAGTGTGGATTGGACAGGCAATCAGCTGATATATTAAATGTCATCGTTTTCATGTAAATTCACAAGTGAGTCATCTGTAGTTAGTGTGTGTGATTAGATCTATACTGATGAAGAAAGAAGAGAGGGAGTGATGATTTTGTGCCATTTCAAAATTTCTAGTGTTTAAGTCGTTCAATAACTGTGAAACAGCAGGAGAAAATGAATATTTTATCACCAGTTTCATATAACAGTACTAGCATGTCAGCTTTGACTTTTGTGGAGCATGACAATTTTAACTCTTTTTCTTTATCCGTTGGCAGAGATTTGTTTCACTCTGGCCAGTCTTAGTTATCATACCTCAGTAAAAATAAAACATTAAAGCTTTTCTTGGAGCAGCTAATGGATCCTAGGGGTCTAACTAAGCCAACAACTTTCTGTTAAAGAGGATTTCTATTATATGGTCTCGTTGCCTTATTGAGAGAGTAACCGTTTTTAGGAAAGAGGAATAAGGAGTAGAAAAGGTCTTGAATGTACCTAATCCAGTGTTAAATGAATATTTACTTTGGCCTTCAGCAGCCTATTAACCATTAGAAACTTACACTCAGGACATCAGTTTCAGGTCCAAAGCCTGTCATTTCATTCAGTTCAATTAGACCTTGGAGCTGTATTGTGACACAGAATTTCCATGTCTAACAACACAAAATAAAAACATATCATTTTAATTTTGGGGCAAGGGTAAATGAAAAAAATTAAATCTAAACAAAATAAATTGACTATTTGGTATGAAACACATTCCTTGGATATAGAGGTCTGTGTTTACATTGTTTTTTAATGAGATTCAGACTGAAGATATTTTTGCAAAATTAAATCTGATTGATTTTATTTTTTTATTTGGTGTATGTTTTATATTTGAAAAATCCATTACATTTGTTATAAAACAAAAATTCAGAATCGTACATAATGTATAAAAGTTAGGAAATCCATTAGAAGCTGTCAAAGTAAAAAGTAATCTCTCATGGTTTTTTTTTGTTTTCAAACTGTTTATTCTTTAGTAGTTCCTTCCTATGCCCCAAAATGAACTTTTGACAATAGCTGGATTTCTACAGTGGCCTAGAAGGGTCAACACAATGCAAAAGCCACAAGGATTACCACAAATGCAAAAGTCACATCATCAATGGAGAGGTCAACACAAATACCAATTGTGCCATGACGGAAATGAGCAGTGGTCTATTGATATTGTTGCATTCGTGTTGTGGCTTTATTCACATTTGTATTGTTGGCATGTATTTGTGCTGTGGCTTTTGTATTGTGTTGAACTGGGTCACTGTACATTTCTCCGTGAAGCAAAGCAATATTTACTCTTTGGAAAATAGATCAAAATTAACAAGACAGAAAACAAAGAAAACTGAGGAAACAGAAACATTTCAATAGCAGGCAGTTTTGCGTAGCACTGCATTGTTATATTTGAGACACCCTAAGAATTAAAAAGGTCCAAAGATCATTAGCACCACACACAACATACAGTACTGTAACAAAATCAGGAGACCAGCATGGTTTTTGCATGACTTTTCTTCAGCCGGTGCACCAGCGTCGCAAGCTTGAGGGTTTTATGTGTGCCTCTGTGTGTGTCTTTTAAATCTGTGCATGTGTGAGGTAAAAAGGAACACATGTCTCTGGCTGAGACACTGTCAGGGTCCCTCGATCTGTCAAGACACTCACTGATGCTGGCGTAATTTAATGAAAAGATTTCATTTTCACTGTAACGTGGAGCAAGACCAGCAACACAAACACCTTATGGAGTCAAACATCGCATGGACAAGTTTAGTTCACATGTAAAATACACACATGCATAATGTACAAACAGGCAGTCATTTCTGCTGCCTGGCTTCACATGACTTTTAGATTTGTGGAAATTATACAGCAATGGTTCCTGACTTTCTCTAAATAATAATTTAGAGCATTAATGTTTTCTAAAAGTTATAAATACTTGCAAGGAGTAGTTGCCCAAGTGAAGTTGCAAATATTACTATTGTATTGAGGTGACAGTGTGACCCTAACGTGTAGAAGCAAGGAACAAAAAGAAAGTTGGCAGCCGGCATTATCAAGCCCCCTGGGGAGAAACCATTGTGAGGTGTCCTTATAGGCACAATCTGATGCTGCTACTGGTGAGAGAGGGAGATTGTGAGACGTGAGAAGTCCTGGAACAACTTGTATGTGAAGAATTTTTTTTGTTATATTTGTTCTTTTGTCCCTTGTATCATGAAATCCTGAGAATAGAAAATGCAGTCTTTATAAATAATCGTCAGAGATATTGAAAACTTTTAATTTTTTTTTCCCGAAAAGGTTTGTGAGTCATGAACCTGCTTTTTATTCTGTTATATTTTCGCAGCATCCATATTTTACCGTGTGTGTGTGTGTGTGTACGTGTTGTAAAACACAAACAGTTTAATCATGCCTGCAAACCCTAATGCAGTGTTTCAGAGCAGCAGCCCTGCACACTAAGGCCTGTCTGGGGAGCCTGGACTCTCAGCTGCGTCTCACATGAGCAGTCCAGTAAAATTAGTTGATGATTGATCCCACTCTAGTGGGAGTGGAATGTTTTTCTTTTTCTTGCTCCTAAATAGATATTGTATTCAAATAGAAGATCAACTGCTGACTTTGTAATCCCTGTGCAACTGTAGCTGACGAGCAAGAAAAGTCAAGTGTTGTATTTGTCTGTGTGCCACGCTTATCTCCTCCAGCCCCCACAGGCCCGGCTTGTCAATGTCTGTAGCTTCAAGCTACGCTTAGCTGTCTCTGATATTAAAGAGCACTATCTCTGAGGTGGCCATTTGGGGAGACAGGTTTCTTTTCATTTCAACAAAGACACTCTTTGCCATAATATTGTGAGCATTTTTACCATGTCAAGTGGCATGCACTTTCACCATATAGCATTGTAGTCTTTATCTCCGGATATTTCACACAATCTGCCCTTTGTGTGGCTTTATTAAAAATAACTTTCATGGCTGCGCTGCACTGTTTGATTCACTGCATTTACAATATTTTATTATGCTCTTTATATTCAATTAAAACACATTATATTTATGAACAGGTAAACAAAAAAGCAAAAAAAAACATTACTAAAATATATTTTCAGGATTAAAATAATTATCATATTTTAAGTCTCCTGTTAACTATTTGCTCTCATCAACACTGATCGTTTGCTGCAGGGTTATTTCAGGCTCCCAGAAACAGCTGAAAGAAAAAAGTGGAGAAGCTTTGCCTTTGTGGCCCAGTGCTTTGAAACTCAGTCTTTAACTAGTTTTGACTTTACTGATAAAAGCCTCAAATTCTTTTTATGCAATTTGATACACACACACACACACACACACACACACACACACACACACACACACACACACACACACACACACACACACACACACACACACACACACACACACACACACACACACCACTGCAATTCTTTTATAATGCGGTACTTTTTTAATTTTATGCATTCTATGCTATCTGTCTTTCAAATTATTATTATGATCTCTTTTCCATCTCATGTTATGCATTTTATGAATTCTAGCTTCATCTTTATTTTTATAATTACTATCAAGGGGGTGTTTTTTTCCACATCCTGTTCTACCTTAATTAGAACATCCTATCTATTTTTTATGTTTTATGTCCATTTTAATTGTAAGCACTTGGTGCATTTAAGTGAAGCACTTTGAGCTTTGTTTCTTGTATGAAATACGCTGTACAAATCAAGTCTATTATTATTATTACCACCCTGATTATGTTTAGTGCCAGGCTGAAAAAGATTTTTAATGAAGGGTTCTAATAATTTTGATAAAATTCAAAAGTTGTTTCAGTCTTTTGAAAATCCAGTATTAAAATCAGCTGCCCTGCATGCACCAATTAAGCAATAATTACAAAAGCATCCAGTTTTATCTCTACTTGCGTGAGTCTGGTGGTCTGTTATGTACTTATTAAAGTGAATTATCTCTGATAATCATTGTAATCGGGGTTCAGCTCATGTTAGCCGGCTTCCTGCTGAGTGCTAATGTCTAATTATACTGGAGCACGTCTTGATGGGAAGGGTGCCCCGCAGCCCTCCAGCTCCATGTTCTGCTATGCTGCTCCATCCTTGTCTAATCACACACTGGACTGTCAAGTACACATCATGCCCAATCACTAATGATAAGCAGTTGATCAAAGCAACCAGAAAGAAACTGATCAAAAGGACTATGAGATGTGGAGAGGGAGTGCATTCCTGTGAGATCATATTTTTCCCCTGAAGATGACCTTGATACCCTGAAGATGAGTCATCCATACACTCTCTGCTACTGTGCGAGTGCCTTGTGTGTGTGCATGCATGTGTGAATAAAGCCTACCATGCGTCTCCGTGTGTGTCCATCTATGAATGCACACACGTATGGAATTGCAGAGAGAGTGTGGGTAGGTGTGCGTTTGGCCGGGACATGTGTGTAGGTGTTCACTCTCTGCAGGCAATCAATAAGTTATACAGCTATGAAGAGATGTGCGGAGAAGTTGTTAAATAGTCTCTTTTAGTTCAACAGCTGCTGACTGGAAGAAAAGGCGACTCGAGAAAAGAAGAACAAACCTACAAAAACATGTTCCTGAAAGTAATGAGCATCGCAAAAAATGTATTTACTCTTATATTTGAGGCAATCCATCATTACTAAGACAGGCGATGCACATATAGGCTTCATATTAAATATTAAAAATCCGAATGCTCATATAAAAACCTTTTGTGCACAGGACACAGATTTGTACTTCACCTACTGTTGTCTTTTATGAAAATAAATTGAGTGGAAATCTGCTTCCAAGGTGGGTCATTACCAGGGATAGGTAGAGTGATTTCATGGCAGCAGATTGGAAAATGGCCCTTTGTAACAACTCCATTTACATAGAGAAATGCTGATGGTTCACAATAACAAATGTGCCATAGTCGACAGAGAGCCGCTCTGCCCGTTGTCTTTCACTGACACTTGATAGTAGTGCATGTACAATTATGCATAATGCACTAATGGCGGTTCTCATAACTGTCAGAGAAGCTGTGGGTAAAGTGTTTCCTTTGCAGACAACTTGATGCTAGGTCTACCGCCGGCACGTTTTGATTTTGCTGACGCCAGTACCCTTGACAACAAAATAGCATTGTATCAGCTGAACGCCTGCCTGGGCGCTCCTCGCAAAGTTATTGAAAAAATAAGTTTGAAATTGCTTATTGAGGATGGAGTATCACAAGTTTCTTTGCTCATTTGACTGAAAAAGAGTATCTCAAAGACTGACAAAATGAACACGGTTCAATATCTGGATGTTAAGTGTTTGCAGTTATTAAACATTGTCTTTTTATTTAGCAGAGGATGAAAAATCCTTGTTCCACAAACCTAAAGGATGATATTTCTATAACTGCGGGGAGCAACGCAGACATCAGCACAACATTAAAGTATTTATGGAGATATATATTTCATGCTGACTGGTCCATAAGGATTACAGTGGGACACATTAATGGGAAGAAGCAGCCATTACAACAACAAGCTGATGAAAAATTGATTATGTTTTCTTGCTTAACTCTGTTAACTATGTCAGAAGGTAATTAGCAACAACAACGGTTACAGTTTAAATTGTACTGAATTGTTCAGAAATCTTGTCTGCAATAGAAATATGATCTCTCCTGTAGGCATAATGTACGGTTATTCCTCTGCAACATAATTACAACTTCAGAAATTCTATAACTCATAATGTGCATTACTTATAACTGTTTCTAAAGATGTGTTTTGGAATATCAATTACAAATTTACAAATCTAAAATCCCAGCAATCCCAGATGTTCAACTTAAAACAAACTACTTTAAACCAAGTGGGAATGGAGGTTGTATAGAGTCATTTGCAACTAGGAGAATTTTATTTGAAACTATAAAGTAAGAAAAATGTAGACACTTACTGATACAGTAATGCTGGTGCCGTGAGTATATTATTTTCAAAAGCAGAATTTCAGCTGCCAGAGTTAGATTTCAGCAGATCATTATTCCTTTATACTTCCATTTATTCAATTAGTGTCATTCTTACAAAATTGATTTGACTGCAGTATTGTGCGCATCAGTATCTGAGCCATGTGTTGGTTAAAAAAGGTTTGAAAATATGAGCTCTGACATCCATCTGCACTTGCTGATTTTGTTTTGCTGAATCTGACACTGTAGACACGTACTGTAAGAATTAAGTGACATGTCCTCTTACAGAAATAAAGTAAAAAGCGACAAGATCAAATTGCACTAAATTTCTAAGTTGTGTTAAGAACTTAACTCGGGTTTCTTGATTTCTTTTACTGGAAAGGAGAAAGTGGAGAGAGGAGGGGGGGAAAAAAGTTCTGGTCAAGTGTGAAGGAGTTCATGTTGCAATCCAAGTATTTTAATCATTGTCATTTACTTGCCAGAGTCTGGTGAAGTCAGCTGTCACGCACACAGAGAGCACTCTGAGTGGCATTGCCACAATATGGCAGAATTAGAGAGAGTAGTTCCACACACTGTGGTGGTTTTTTGAAGAAAATTATTTATTTATTCTGGGCCTCCCTTCGAGTCAATCTCCACTGTTGGCAGCTCAAATGAGTTTCTCTGAAGACTTATTCTTCACAGCTAATCACTTGTTACTTGGATCGAATGAGTACAGTAAAGTCACACTTGCTTGCACTTTACAGAGAAAGAAAATAACCACAGCTGGATCTTCGCCTGGCGTGAGGTGATTCTCTCGAAAGCGATTGGATTTCAGAGAATCCCCCTCCCCTGAAATGTATAAGCACCTCATTTCTTTTTAATTCAAGATTAACTTTACTTTTTCTGTCTGAAACTCCAAAGACACAGGTTTAGTGTGCGCGCTTGCCTTTGTCTACCGGCTGTCTCTCTCTCTCTCTCTCTCTCTCTCTCTCTCTCTCTCTCTCTCCCACTCTCTCTCGCTCTCTCCCCCTAATATGTTTTGCTCGTTCAGTGCCATCAGTTACATGTCTGCCAAGCATCACACGTCGTCAACTTGCTCCCAATGACATCCCACTGTTCTGACCATTGATTGGCAGGTCAAGCAGCGAGCGCAAGCAGGAAATCAATAGCAGAGGACCTCTAGACAGTACAGGGGGAGTCTTCAAGGAACTGGCCCGCTGGACACTGCCAATCACCAACCACAAAATGTAAGGCCAGCCAGCCATGAACAAAAGCTATCTTCAGGCAGAAACACTAGCTTGGATAGTAGATGGATTTATGTTTAGAGAGAAGTTTTTCTCATAGTCTGAGAGCAGGAAAGAAAGGCAGGCGAAGTTTTCAAGAAATATATTTGCATTACTTATGCTCATTCATATGCTAAAACTCAAGTGGGATCTAGGACCTTTGGGATTTGGCATTACCAAATGTAGGCTCTTTATCTTAACATGCAGTTGCACCAGGTCTGACAGTCTAAGCATGACAGAGCAAGCTTATTAGCATCTAGTCAGCCATTTCCAGCCACTGGAACACATAGGAGATACAAGCAGAGTATACACAGCTATATTCACCCTCTAGCCTCCTTAAAATATGGCCTGAGGGACCCTTGAGGCTTAGTGGAGTTATGCTTTGTCCTCCTTGGTGATGCTTTTCCCATTTTTCTCAGACACACTTTTGGATGCCGTTGGCGCATCACCAAAACAAACACTCAGCTGCCACCGGTGACAATAATTCTGGAGCAGGTTCGAAAATAAAACCTGAAAAGGAAATGGAGGACTGTAAATTTAGCACTGACACTCAGGTCTGCTGCCTCGTCAGAGACGGTTTGTTGTAGCTTAGGCTCTTGGACGACCAAAAGGTGTTTTTTTTTTTTTTTCTTCCTGTTTCCCAGACAGGGTGCACTTCTCACAGAGACACATCTTCATAACTGTTAAAGCCAAGATCACTTTTCGGCCTCGATATGTGTTCCACTACCCTTGCAGTTTCATCCTCTGCCTCACCATCAGCGACCTTTGAACCTGGTCATTTATCTCACTGGTCAAAATATGTTGAGATGATTCACTGTGCACAACACTCAAGGGTGTGAACTTGATGAAACAATGGAACAAAGAACACCATAGATACAGCTTTGGCAAAAAGGCAGATGTACTGTATGGTTGCCAAACTGATATTGTGTTTTGCGAGTGGCATTTCTGACCAAAAATAAAATCATTTCAGGGGCAGACAAGGAGAAGGAGAAATTGAATGTTTACAGTACATGTAATTTTGCCAGTGGCAGGTGTTATAAGTTTATTTGTTTGAAGGGCGGTTCGCTCCTTCAGAATAAGAATAGAAATGCTGTGACCTTGCTTCTGGGCGCTGGCAGTTGGTGAAGCATTTGAACATGTTTCAACTACTGTCACCTTGGGTCCCTGCCATGCACCTTGCCTTTCAAAGTGCAGCTGACAAAAAAAACAAAAAAAAAAACAGTATTTCCATGGTAACCACTGAAATTAAAAATGCATCAAAACTTCCTAGTGCTAACAGAGAATGACAGGAGAAAAAAAAAGCAATGACAGCAGGCAATAGTGCGCTCCTTGGATGCTTGACAGAAATGTACCACATTACGCCAATGTTCGAAAACAACGGCACATACATACACCAGTGTACTAACAATCACCTACACATATCATCGCCCTCACCTCTGGTGCACACTGAACAATGGAACGGCACTTGGCATAAATTCCACTGTTGCTGACAATGGCTTCTCGGCAGCCTCTGCCCATCTTTTTACGATCTCTTGTATCTACAGTACATTTCTAATGCTCTGTGGATAGATGTTGTACTCTGAGCTCATGTCTTCACCCTACATTTTAAATGTGGATGTTTGTGAAATGGACTGGAATGAAATAGAGGGGGAAAAAAAGAACCTGTATCTTATTTCCACCTCCTCTCGCCATCTCTCTCTCTCCCTCACTCTCACTGACTTCAGTTTGCCTCTCTCGCTCTCTCCCTGGAGATTAATGATAAAAATGTCCAGCATTTCCTTTCCTCTGCCTTCAACGACTTTTTCAAGATGGGGGTGATAATAACAACCACTGAAATGGGTCAATTATACCAAGGGCCGAAGAATAAGTGGTTTGACTTAGCTCGCCAGTTAGCGCTAAATAGAGATGATGCAAACCTCAGTTTCTCACTGAACTCTTTTGGAAATGTTGAGTTTTAGTCAAACTTGACATTGGTTTTTAAATTCCACATTCAGTGTTTTCATCTTGAAGAATTCTGTAATATTTCGGCTGAGATGGCATCAACACCTCTAAGGGGCACATGAAGTGGTGTTCACAGGGGCTGACTGCCATGTGCAATGGTGTTCATATCTGCCAGCTGGCGATATAAAAACTATATTAAAACATCAAACAGCTTGGAGAATGGGACAAATCCCACACTATTGGTCAGTAAGGGCAGTTGTATTCACACATAAAATTGAACTGTAGTTTTAGCATCAGACTGTTTTTTTTTTCTTCCACTACTTATCTGGATTTTGCTTTTTTAGGAAACAATTAAAGGTAGAGTAAGAGATCCTGGAAAAAACAGTTTGAGCAGGCTACATTTTGAAAATAAGCAATTCAAAAGTCCAAGCCCCTTTCTTCAGACGTCTCTTTGAAACCACGCCTCCACAGCACAGGAACGTGCTATGCTTGTTCTTTTCTGCCGTAACGTTGCTGCAACTATCCTATTGAATTTAGCAAGCTAGCATGAGCTCTGACGTTGTCTTTTCCGTATTGTAAATCGTTGAAGAAGCGCGCGCCCCCTCTGGCAGATGGAAGCTTGATAGATGCATCACGTTCCAATGAATTAGTTTGTGGTGTTCAAAATGATTGGATGGTGTTTTTATAGGATTGTCTGTTCCACAGGTGACTGACATTTTTCACTTTTGTGTAAAAGCATTTAATTTATTGGTTGCAATCATGGTGAAGAGGATTTCAAGCACTATGGTGTAAAAAAAAATACTCCCCTACCTTTAAGGCATTTGTCATAAATTCCTGTGGTGTGATTCATTTGTCATGCCTTGAAGTATCTGTGACTCAGACTGAAGTCATACATAGCATTAAAACCAGAAATCCATATAATCAAGCTTACAATATTGACTCCAAATGCTTTTTCTAGGCACATGTTTCTTGTATAAAGGATAATTAGATTGTTTCCACTGTTCAAAATAAATCAAAATAAGTAAATTAATAAGAGGAAGACATACTGTAGCAATTATCCCCTGAGAATTAATCATAACAATCTCTGTTGGTTTACCGTCATTGTTGGCTGCAGATTTCACACATTGGTAAAACATTACACAGCACTGATTTGCTTCATTTACTTTTAATTGGGGTTTTCAATTCTGAGTGAAAATGGCAGCTGTGTAATCAAAACCATCTTATGGCAGAGACGCTATGTTGTAAATTTAACTTGACTTCTGTAACAACAACTTCTTTAAAAGCTGTTTTATGACACATTATTAGACGGCTGTACATAAACTAAAAAATATATTCTCTTTTGACTTGTGCGGCAGCAAACATCAAATATAAACACTGGCATTAGTTTCCTGTCATGTGTAAGAGCAAGTTCTGACAAGGTTACAGAATCCTTACAATAATGTTCAACCACAGCTGTTACCAACTAAATGATTTAATGCCACCAAAACTGTTAACTTGTTCCATCTGACATTGTTTACAGATTTAAGATTTCTGATGTGTGTCTGTGTGTCTGTGTGTCTGTGTGTCTGTGTTCCAGGGTCAGAGGATCATTAGACAAAAAAACAGTCATTCCTCATCACCTTTTTTAAAAGAAGGGCAACATCATCAGGTCCCAGTCTCCATGTTGACAAGCCAGGGACTTCTTTGACGACAAGTGTGCTGACAGGACAGTGTTTTGGTGCTCTGGCCAAACAATTTCACTCTTTGCCGTCATTTTAGCCCGGGAGCCGCATGTCATAGGTCAGGCAGAAGAAAATACTTAGCTGCTTGTTATTCCTCTCTGCCAGCACTCGGAAAGGATCTGGTGAGAGACAGATGAGCCTGTTTCCCTGAATAGAAAGACAGAAGGTTTATGAAGTGCTGCTGCCATTGCCAGTACCTGTGTCTGTTTGTTGCCGCTCTTTGCCTTGGGGACAAAACTTGGAATTATTAAGTGAGCGAGTTTAAAGTTGCAGCTTGGGGACAAACATTCCCAGGAGCAGACAACAGTGAAAAGCGAACATTTCTCATGTTGTCCTTGCCTTCCTGAAATGGGTTGATCACCGCATCAACCGCACTGAAATAGGGAACTTTCACAATATACAGTACAAGTCATGAAAAATAAAATGATAACACCAGCCTCAAACATTTCAAATGTGTAATCAAAAATTATGGCAAAAGTGGAGGGATGAAGCAAACATACAAATGTTTACTACAGCAACTTAGTTCTCTGAAAGTGAAATTATTAGCAATTTAACAATAGACACTTTAACGTATTTCTTTCACTATCATGATACAAAAATATTGGTAAAGTATTTGGCACCTTTGCTCGACTAAAGCACTTATTTCATTATTAAAATCATCTCTGGATAATTTTTTTTCAAATCAACTAATTGATCAATCATTGCAATTTTATGTTGCACACAGCTCTGTCATTGTTGTTACAAAAGTGATTAAATATTGATAAGATTATGTAATGATATGTCATTATCATTGTGTTAAGATGTGTCACAACAACTGCCGTGTTGTACACTGTTTAGAGCAAACTTGATTCAAAGTGTTGGCAAATAGTTTCTGTAACTTAATTGGCTATATTTATTAATAAGTGGGTCAAAAAGCATTGATTTTGACAGTGGAGGGTGAGCTTCTTGCTGTGAGATAGCTAGACCTAGACCTCTTGCTGTTTCCTGCACGTAGGACTCTTGCTGTGTAGCAGTGATTGCAACATATCCTTCTGATTACTGTCAGTGAACGTTATTAGGTGTGTTCTGATTGGGTTTGCATCAGCTGCAGGGTTCAATCTACAGGCTTCATGGGAATATGCAAAGTGCTTTGGCAAGTAGACCTTCATCTTACATACAATGCGGCTACCGCTTTGCTTTTGTGGCCGTAATTTGACACAGATGCTGGGTCTGTCACAGAGGTAGTGGAAAACACATTAGCAATGGAAAAGCCAGCATGTCCCTTCATCCAAAGACAAAGCTGTTTGAGGATTGTGGTGTAACCACCAAAGGATGCCTTTTGATTTTTTTTTCTTTCTCTTTTTTTTCACAATGCCGTTGCTTAGTCCTAAAAATGCCTTTGCCTGTACGATTTGGAATCGTTGGACTAGAAGCATATGTTGCCGGACATTCTTTAATAATCTCCAACTCTTTTGGGGAATCATATTCGATATTTGTTTTGGGAGATGACGCCTTGGCGTTGATCCCCTTGTCGAGCTCTGGGAGGTTCCACTACCACAAAAAAGTCACAGCTAAGGAGGCAAAATCCAGCCTCCCTTTTCTGTCTCTACATTTATGAGCAATCAAATGCCACCGTACAGTCTAACATTTGCAGCTTTCATCTTGCTATATCTTTAGCAATACGCAAAGTCAAGAAGTGGGGATATGCAGTATCATCCCAGTGTGCATCCAATGTTGTTCCACCTCCACAGGCAATTCTCAAAGGATTACATATGCACTGAAGAATACATAAAGCCCTCAGCAGATATTCTCAGTCCTTTATACTGTTTGTGTGTTAGTCTGTTGTGTGTGTCTGTGTGTGTGTGTGTGCCTGTGTGTGTCTGTTTGCATGCGTGTATCCCATTATTTAAAACCTTGGCCAGTATTTCCTTTTGTTGAGCCGTGAATCAACATTCACACATCAAAGAGAGATGGTATGCCGCATGTTAGCATTACCCGAGCCTTGTAGACAACCAGCATTTTACCTTTTATAACGGTATTAAATAGGTAAATGTGGCTCTCACAAATTCAAATACACATCTCCACCGTCATCTCATCCGTCCAGTTTCTTTTCACTTCCTAGACTTAATGCTGCTCATTCAATCTGAAAGCAATTTGGCCCATTAGCTTGATGTTTGGGAGGCCAACTAAACCATATGCATCTACTCCGCAGCCTTCATACGGAACTATAGGGCAATTTGTTTGTTAATAACACGGGCAGTATTTCTCTGTGTTGGAAACAGAGCATTTCTGACAATAATGCAAAGAACAACAGGATGTATGGAGGGATTGCACAAACGCTCATTGAGCAGGAGGAAACATTTACGGAGATCTGCACAAGGTTAATTGGCCGGGTTACATTCAGCACTGTAAGCTCCGTAATTAGCAAGGTACTTATTCTGTTCAACCTTTGCATCAAGTTACCATCAACTGCAGCAGGGTGGTGTATACAGTTAAAAGACGCTCTCCAAAAGGAGGGATTCTTTGATGTATGCAGTCTTGGTGTATTTAATATTTTTGTGATACAGTTTTAAATCAACGGTGTAGCAGTACTCACTCTTAAACTTTTATCTTAGTCAAACAATGGACTTTGTATGGACTTGAGCTGTGAAGAATTCAATAAAAGACTGACGATCCTCCCTATAAAACAGTCAAGTCAAGGACGGAAGTATAGCATCTTACAAAAAAAAGGGCACAATAAATTAACCATAAATTGTATAAAACATGTTTTTTCTTCCTTCACTTTGATCGGCTCGACTTGCTCCACATTTATTTTGGGATGGCACTGTTGGACCCCCATGCTTGAATATTCTGCTCAGGTTGATTATGTTGAATATTGCATTCTGTCTTTCCAGTGCTGATGATTGATAGTCGGTTTCTTCGCAGTGGTAAAGGTCACAGAACACAGCAACATATTAAGACACTTATAACCATTTAAACATCTTGTTCTCGTCTTCTAACATCTGAAGTAGTCATCATATACCATTTAAATTGAAAGTGTAAAAACACTCTAAGAGCCAGAAAACTCTTTTGGCTGATTTGAAGTAAGAAGAGGGTGAAATTAACTGGCAACTCTGCTAAATAAGCATCCAGTCATTGGCATGGCCCCAGTGATTGCTGTTTGTCATTAGTGCTATGGTCTCCTCTTTCTTCCTCGTTCTCCCAAGAACACGCTATTTTCCATTTTTTTCTAAATCTTATTTAATCAGTGAAAGTCATCAAAATATTTTTACCAAACACTGCCTACACCACAGTCAGTGAACGTTTTAATGACTTCATGCTAGCTTAACGAAAACTGATCCCAATTATTGCACTTTTGATTTGAGACCTCCCTTACTCAGGGGTTATTAAACTGAAGTGTTTTTTTGCCATTTCATCCACTTAAAGGAGGCAATGAACTAGTGTATATGGGTTTGATGATCATTTCTATTAAATGTAGTTGTGATAAACCAGAAGTAAAGAGATTTTCAACTTGTCTTTATAGTGAACAGATGATTATGGCATTGTTGAAACATAATGGATTTGCATTTGAGGGTGAAGATAATGTGTATTCTTGTTAATTTACCCACAGATTCCAACATCAAATCTGCAAGCCATTTAGTCTCTGAATATGAATATGTGCTCTGTTCTCTATGCGAAGAATGATTCTGCGCTGCAGACACACTTGAAGCTTTCAGGTAAAGACTCATCAATCACTGGCCCACTTCTGACATTAACTTTTTTGTCAATGCCACTGTCTCCAGTTTGTCTGCAGACTGAAAGATTTGAGAGGCACTTTTTATTTGCACGCTTTTAACTCCGCCCAGCTGGGGTAATGGAGCTGGTTGTGTGCAAGCAATTAATGCAACCACAATGCCAAAAGTGGTGATTTGTCATACACCAGTGATACATAATCATTATATGGAATGTAACGCTCCTAAACTGCCCAGCCTTGGTTGATGTTGTGATTCTGCCTGTCCTCGGGTTTCTATGGTCTACTCATTTGCACATGCACGGTCAAACACAAGCAAATGATACACTGTTTCCTGTAATATGTGTTGCTTTTTTTTTTTTTTTGGCTTACTTTTATCCTTGCCTTCGTCTGTGGTTGCTTTTGTTTAGATCAATATGCAGCAAAAATGACCCTCCACAAACATACTTAACCTCCTCGTCTCTTTGTCAAACAGTTTTTCTTCCCTCCAACTCTAACTGCATGGTGTATATAATTAAAATGCAGCCATTACATGTTGCTGTGTAGACTGTCATTTGTTGTGACTCCATAAGCAACAGTGCTGCTAATTTATCATACCTCTAGTTTTAACTCCCTGGACTCTCTACCTCCTGTCTTCTCCTGCCCTTAATATGAAGGCATTTCAATAGCAATGAAGCCCCTAGGCTGACAGCCATGAGATTAGTATGAATGTATTACCCCCTTGGGTGCCATAGCCTGTAATAAGTTCCCCATTAATCGTATCCGTTGGGGAAAATTTGTTTAGGCCTTAATTACATATCATTAAAATTGGTCTTGATTCTCTGTGATTTAAGCTCAGAATTAGACTGCACATTTTCTGCTTTCTTTGCCTTTGGCCATTCTGCAAATTTATGTTACTTTGCTTTCTCCACCAGTGTGGTTTCTCATGGCCTCAGTGATTGCAATAGAATAGTGTTTCCCCGTTCTTTTAAACACACTTGTTTTCTCACTGTGATTTAGATTTGATAGTTTTTGTCTGTGTTTTACACAGTGATATCTATTTTTTTAAAAATTTTTTTATCTGTGTCTTGTCTCTCTTTGCAAAGCTCTTTAAAATGTGCTTTATGAATGCTTTACTTACTTACTTAGTGTGGAGAGAAAGAAACTCTGAAGACTCTGTAAGCAATATCAACAAAACCATTGTTTCAAATGCAAGACTCATTCAGTGGGATGGGAGGAGGATGCTGAGCTTTGTCAAGCCCAGTTAGTCCACAGACCTACAAAACATATCTTTAAACGGAAGCTTAAATTTCATACTGCTTTCTGCGGGAGGATTTTCCATTTACACTATTGGAGCATGAAACAGAATCATGGTTGTCTTTAAATCCTTTTACTTGACTTGCAAAAACACTTTGAAGTCAGCTGCCAGCAATGGAGTCCACATCTGACATTGGCTGAGAGACACACAAGAGGGACAATCGAGCATGGCTGCTATTCCATATCAAATGATATCCAGAATATTGTACATGGAAATACCTCCACTATCCTATATGGTCCTGTTGTGGCTCATTACAATGTTCTTTTATTGTTTCACTGTTTCACTTTCATGAGACCAAGCGGAGTGCATGGCCGATACTGTGAAATATCACCCTGGTTTTGTCCTTATAGTAACAGCAACTTGATGTTTGAAGTTTTCCGGTTGAGTGCATCGTTGCCAGTAAGACAATTTGGTCACTGACGAGGCAGCATGTTGAAAGTATTTCTAGAGTTTTAGGTCCCTGAAAGCAACAGTGCCTCTAAAAATGGTGATGATTCAGTGTTTGTTGATGACTCACAGTTATCCAAATCCCAGTAAGTGTGTCCTCTTAGAAGATGTCAAGCAAGTGACTCATAACATACACACACTTTTCTCACATCACATCATTAGATGGACTTAACTGTCTCTCATTATTTTTGCATTTCTACTACTTGCATCCTCTCAAGGGTTTTTGAATGTGATGTGTCTTTTTTGCCTCCAAGCTGAATCAGAGGTTAAAACTTTACACCTGACTTATTTTAATATTTTTGATGTTTGAGGATGTGGTTTTCTTTTTTTGTTTGATTTTTTTCTGAATCACCAAGATCAGTTCCTAATGGGTCACAGGTCACACCTGCATTGATTTAATGTCAACAGTGAAGCTTAGTACATTAGTATACATCTTATTACTTTTGAACACTGATTCATTTAATGAGGAAATTATTATTTGCAGTGGTCTCATAAAAAGTAATGGACCTTAAAATTAGATAGGTAACCAAAACAAACAGGTTTTTGATTAAGCAGAATGATGGAAATGTAATTGGCAGAGTAACTGATAATGAAAATAATCATCAGTTTCAGCTCTAGCTAAAACCATCTGTGACGCCCAGAAAAGATTTTGCTAGAGACAGATTAATTATCTTTTATATCTTTACTTTGATCGTTTTTTTTGTTTTGTCTGACATCATATTTGTGTTGTCCAATCCGTCATAAACAAGAGATTACAGGTTAAGGGTGCGTTTGTGTTGCGGTGCTGCAGAGAGGAGAGCTGGGACACCGGGGCGGAGGCACTGATCTTGCACAGTTGGTTTTTCAGCCAAGAGACGTTACATGGAAGGCAGAGAGCCTCCATTCTCCCTAGTAACAAGTTACATGTCATTTATTAAACCATCACAATTACTCCAAAGCTGTTTATTAAGGTAAAAATGTAGAATAGTTAAGGTATGCTACAGTAGTGTTGCCTTTTTCAGGTCTTAAAGTATTCCCATTAATATCTTTTGAATTGTGATCAGCAGAATAAAAGGAATCAGTATCTTGAGCTCAATTTTTCATTATACACATTACCTCCTATGTGACTAAGCTCATGAAATCTTTTCCTTGGATTAGAAGTAATCAATCAAACTGCGGGTGGGGATTTGAGCTGCTAATGTTTTTTATTAACTTTTATTTATTTATTTTCCCTGTGGTAACGGGGATCACATTGGTGTACGGCTGTATATAAACCGTTTAACTAGTGGAAGAGATCTTAAACAGCCCGTGGTTAAGGTCCGACTGTAGACGCAGGTGATAATTACACCTGCAATACCTGCAGCACATGATGTTTACTTTTCCTGAAAGCATTTAGCTTGTGAAGAGAGCTCAGACAAGAAGACTGTTCCCATAACGAGCAGTCTGTTGAGCTGTCAACAGTAACCTTTTCACAGCTTCATTCCCCCACACAGACCACCTGTAGAGCGGTGGGTGTTTTTTGGCAATGTATTGTGCTTTATTAAAGATTCAGATCCGAGCCATCATGCCTGTTCGTCAGTTTTTTTTTTTTGTGTGTGTGTGTGTGTCTCCAATAAAAAGACACATAGCTGAGAACTATGTTTCAAAAGTCTCCACAGAAAACAGTGAGAAAAATTAGTCTTTTCTGAATGTGACCCTGTACATGATAGACATTATTTATATTGGCCTGCTATATGGTCTGCTCCCCTAGTTAGAAACCTGGGAATGGCAACAGTTCATTGGAGCAATCTGACTCGATATGCCGATGATTTATCAGACCACTGGGACCATTTGGACTTGTAAAACATGAGGTGAAGCCAAGACCATTAAGCTATGTAATCAGCCATGGTGAGCCTGATACCACACTCCCTACTTCAAAATGTTTACGGTCTAGGGACCAAAGCACATAGTTGTTGGTTGTTACCGCTGCTCTTCATCGTTTTTCTTCTGTTTGTCTGAGCAATTATTTCCTCTTTTCAAAATCTTGGTGTATGCCCCATTTGTACAAATTGAGCATGTGTGGGAACCAAAAAGTTCTCCACAAAGCCCTTTTTTTTAATGCATTTCCTCTCACTGGGTTGTAATAACACAGCACAAGAGGCTTTGTATATCTATGCAGCAATATGTTCGCCAGATGTGATTGTCCCACATAGTCCTACTTGAAAAACATTATCTTCTCCAATAACAACAGCTAAATACACCTTCAAAATTCCTCCTGCAAGCTTCCATCAGAGCTAAACACAGGGAAATTAGTTCACTGGTTTAGACTTATAGTTATTACTCATATGTACTGTACTGGTTCAACAGCGTACGAAGCTGTACCACTAGCTCTTTTTTCCAAGAAGGATGGTATTGACTGATTTTTCCCTAATGATGCCTCTCAGGGAGACTGTCGTATTTGTAAGTGGCTAAAGGGTAGACACTTAACGGTAGCCACAAGGTTTTTTTTAAGGTTCATTACAGCAAGATAATGGTTTAACTTTTGTGCAGAGACGTCGGGGCAATGGTAATTTGTCAGATAAGTTTTCATCTTGCCATCCAAGATTAATTTCCATATCCCATCGTATTTCCCTAAAGACTTCACTCTTAAGTAAGCGAGCTTCAGGTCATAAAGGTATTCAGCGAGACCCAAAAAAAACCTAGAGTACATGCTATACCTGTATATGAAACACTCAGACATGTCCTTCCAACAAACTTGTGCAGAACTGCTTTTCTTCTGTTCAAAGGAAATATGTAGAGAAAAGTAGGTCTTCAACAAAGTTTCACCTTCCTGCATTTAGTGCATCGCTACAGCCCGTGTAATTCTCATTCTGATTCTTAGGCTCACTCCGGCTGTAAGATTGACCCATCATCCCATAAATCAAATACCTATATATTGCTCATCACTCAAGAATATTACTGGAAACTATATAACTTTTATTTGCACGATAAATCTGAACAGGTATCTCCAACAGTCTTCTAAAATGATTAATCTCATCCAAGAAACCACGCAACTCTTCAAGACAAAATAGCGTCATTACCCTGAAATTGAACCTGAATGTACAGTACTCACTCCAAGCGGGTTTTTTTTTCATAACTTGTGTTTCTACATCAAAACAGTGACTCAAAGCCTCACTTATCCTGACCTGGTGCAGTAACGCTGAAGCTTTGACTGAAATAAAAACATTCAGTGTAATTTTCTCTTAGCATTGGTGTCTTCACTATACTTTACTGTTGCTGTATGGAAGTTGTTATTTTATAGCGTCGGTGCACAGACAGTTGTTAAAGGTTCCCGGTGGAGTTTTCTCGTAAACAAACCGAGTTTGATGTTTACATTGAGTGATACTTACCAAAACACTTTGCGTGTACCCTTGAGGCCTGACAAATGTGTTGATTGCCAAGGTAACCCCCTAAACTTTCCAAAATCCTATTTTATCTTATACAAGTGTCGGGACTTTGAGTATTTCATGTTGATTTAGTTCCTTCTGCTGAACTCTCTGAACATTGTACTTTCAGGATCCTTCCATCACAGTCCAAATGACAGAAGTTGATAATAAATGTTTGATCCACTTATCATAGTCGCCTTCAGTTATTACCTGGGCTCAAACCAGTAGGTTTAACATGCAGCAGTAAGTAGCGTGGTGAATTTTTATCTGATTTTTTTTTTTTTTTTCTCCACCCTGGGTGGTGTCTGCCAGGCTGTGTGCAGAAACCACTTTCTCATTGGTGAGGGTTATTGGATCTGTTGGCACCCTGAGAGCAAAATCAGCAGGCACTTCTCAGGGCTCAAAAAGAAGCTGCCAAATACTATTTTCAGGTTTTTGTTTTTAATTGCTGGTGCATTGATATGATCTTTTGCATTTTGTCCACCAATCGGCTGTCAATCAGTGAAAAACGGGGAAACCAACTGCTCTGCAATACCAGAAATTCTATGTCTTTACACCGTACATTTACACCTTCGCGTACTTGTTTTGAAACTAAAAGACACTTAAGCTAACTGTGACAGATTGGATGCTGTTGTTTTTGTGCACTTTAAATGTGCAGACACATGGTACTGTAATTGGAAGAGAGATGAACTAAAATGTATTCTCATCTTCTTAAAAAAAATAAATAAAAAAGAGTCTGTCTTTTTATGTGACTTGACTTGGAAGCACAACATGCCTCCTCCCCTGGTTGTCTGCTTGTTAATACAATAACTCATCTATTTAGAGGGTCTTGGATATGCAACAGAGTCTGTGGTTAGAAATCGCCTTGATCTCTCATTGCCTCAGTCCTCTCAGACAGAGCTTACCCCTCAGAGGGGAGGAAGCCTAAAAATGACTATTCCATACACCATCATAAAAGAGGTGTTTTCTTTTGATGATAACGATAAGAGGAGAGGAGGGTGGAGGCTGTTAGGGGAATTGGACTCACCCTCTTCCCTGGAGATATTATGTATTTTAATGTGATTGTATGGGTAATGCATTTGTTCAACCACAGGTTCACGTGTTAACAACAGATTTTATAAACCCCAAGGTAGAGTACTTTTGGAAAGGAGGAGGTTTTAGGTCATGTCCCTCCACATCTGTGCAGTACATCACTGTAAAAATCATACTGTGCAAATCTGGGACAGAGGAATGGATGTGAATTTAACTCATTGTGTAGTATAGACATTGTTTTCATTGATTTCTCTTGACCCTCTTGTTCACTGAATTCATTACAGTTAGTCAATGAATCAATATTTATTGATGGGAAATGTACTGAATTTGCATTTATTTTGGTAATCAATCACATAATACACAATAATAATCTGCTGTTAGTTTGTTTTTTATCGTAAACTGAATGGACTTCTTGTGTGAGCTGTTATTTTTTCTCCTTTTGCTATTGAATACATATTTACTATTCTGAAATGACCAAACATATAATACACTCCTGTACATTGAAATGTAACAAATCTCAACAGCTCGTAGAATAAATTGTATATCTTTGTGAAATTATTTTTCTATTGAGACTGTGTGAGAGAGGTACTAAAGGATTTTTTTCATTAGAAATCATCAAACTACTAACTGTCCTGTCCACATATTGTACTCTCAGCAAACATGACCAAATGCTAAAAAATAGCCTGACTCCAGACTTGTTGTTGCATGCCTGCATCTATCTGATACTCACAATTTAGAGGCTTACCTGCTGTGAACCTCTCCATCCTGTCCTTTCCCAGAATTCCTCCCTGTATTTCAACCGTCTGCTGGTCTTCTCATTTCACTGTGGGAGGTTGGAGAGCGGAGGAAGGAAGCCTTTTGTGGTTCACTTGAACTAGAGTGCAATCCAAGACCTTATCAGTGTGTGGCTGCCTCAGACAATGGGAAGTACATGTGTTTGTGAACGTGCTGCAAGCCAGTTCATGTTCACCATCGACACGCTCCTGTGTTCCTGTCCTCTATCTTCTCTCAGACAAAGCTATATTCAGTTACAGTACACTCTGTTTATGGACCAATTATATATTGGCGCAATAGATTTGCGTCATGTTTACTTGTTGTTTGTAATACAGTGCAGATCATCCATTTAAGAAAAAGTGGTCCTCTGAATTTATTGTTTTATTTGTCAGTGATAAGTTTCCAAACAAATAAATTAAATTCCCACGCTCTGATTTATTATTTTCTCCCCCAATTCACAATAAGTAACTTTATTGGTCAGTGTATTTCTTGTGATAAGACTATATTTGACTATGCTTGGTGTTGCAGAATGGCTTGTCCTGCAGGGGTTTCATAATATTAAGATATCTCTGGAGGAAGCTCTCCTCTATCTGTGAGACTTTGAACTGAGGCCAGATGGCCTGGAGTAACCACATGCAGCGAGAAGTCAGTGACCGCCCCTGGGAGGAGAAACACGAGAACTACCGAGCTAAGAATCACGATCCACCTACCCATTTCAGGATGCCAGTCTGGAGATGTGTATCCTTATTGCTTGAACCTTCTGTTTTAGGGCCAGACAACAACAACAAAGTCCAAAAGTGCGCAGTCTTGTGTTTAACATTACTGATCTTTGCAGGAAGCCATTATCAGTAGCATGATATATAGCAAATCATACTGTAATTGTGTGTAGATGTTGTCTGTCAGTCAGCGTTTAAAAATCGATATTATTCTTCCTTAGACATAATTTAAATCAGCAGAGAATACACAGTAATTTTCACGAGTGTTGCTTTTGTTAGATACCTCTTGAGTCAGGGTCACGTTCTCTTTTATCGGTTAACACCATGCACATTAGGTTTACAAATGACTGTATACAGTCATTATAATAGCACAGTATACAGTGCAAAGGCTACTAATATTTACATATCACATAGAAATGTATTTGATTATATTTTCAGCTCAGACATTTAGTCTGGCATTTTAGACAGACAGGATGTTAGCTGCTTTACTTTTCATATGCTAATGGAAAGAGAAGGCCATGTAAATAATGCAAATAATCTGCAAGATGTCACATAAAAACAAATGTGTTTTTTGTTGCTAGGCGACACTGGCTGCTAATTCATGGCACACAGCCATTTACTGTACTGTAGGCCTATATTTTAGAGCCAGAGGTGCTGAACAACAAGTCAGTGTTAAGTGGGTGTACTGAATGGTGACTGCTGTGTTGCAGCCTGAGCAAAAGCTCACCTGTTGCTGAGCTTTGCAAAACACCTGAATTGAAATTGTGCACTTAAATTACTATGCACATGTCCCATTTACTGCTGTGCTTTTCTCTGGACTCCTGGTTGATAAGAGTTTTGTCTCATAGCAGATAATTATACCCATACTATTGTATTGGCTTGATTACAGCCAGACAGACACACGTCTCACCTGGCATCCAGGGGCATGTCTGGTAGTATAGTTCTGTCATCAACTTTTTTCTCATTTCTGCTGTGCGGACAATTAAAATGCAGCACATGGAGAGGAGCAGCAGTCCATATGTGGAAACTTTTTCCATCAATTGAATAATTAATGGCAGCTCTGAGTTGTCTGTTGTGACCAGAGGAGGAAAATGGAAACCTAATGCAAAGAAAAGGAAGGAAGCAAGGAAGAGCTGAGTAGTTGTTGACATTTCAGAAATTTGATGAGAGGGCCTCTAATACAATTAACACTGATTTCATTTTAAATTGAAGAGATGTCTCTTGCACTTTTAAGAAAACAGTTGTTTGAGGAAGAGAGACTGTATCGTCTTATGCTCTTAATCCGGCCTCGCTGCCTGACTTTAAATCCTCCACAGAACTTGTGGTTCTTTCTTGTAGGATACTGTTTCATCTGTGTTGACAAGACAAAAGTCACACTCACTCTATTATAATCTCCAGGATCTCTCGTCACATTCCACTTGTCTCTGTGAAAGTAAGTGTGCAAATGAGTGAAATCCCACAGATGGACACTCATTGTTAAATGATTAAGCAGTCAAATTAAGCCTTCAACTCTGACTTAACACATGACTCAGGCGGATCTGGTGGTTGACGCTCATCTGAAGAGTGAAATATGGAACCCGGGGAAATCAGGGCACGCTTTAAGTCGACTGTCCATCGGCTTCCCCACTGTAAGGGTAACGAGTGAAACTCTAAATGGCTCGAACAAGTGAGAGAAAATTGGACTTGAATAATTCTTTCATGCAAGAATAGAGTTCATATTTTGACACTGACACACTTACAACGCAGGGAATCTTTGATTCAGCTCCTTTGTAACTTCTGTTTGCAGTATTCAGTGGAAGTAACTAAGGTTCATCCCCTGTTTGCTGTTCTAGTGTTTAATGATGTAGTAGTGGAGGGAATACGTTCAGTCCATGGTCTCCTTTATTCATCTTTTTACTTTGCTATTCCTCATTTTCAAAGGCAAGATGTGCATAACACAGTAGTAGCTGATGAAAGGAGAGAAAAAAGACCAGCCAGCAGGTTTTATTTATGGATTCACTGAGGCTCTTTTTTTTTTGGCCAGGCCCAGCAATGGGCATTCTGGCCACCAGTGAATTTATTCCACACTCTCTAAAATGATGACATACACCAGGCTTTGTTGTGGGGGAGTGTGTTTACTATGAGGCAGTAAGCTAAGCTTCCCTGTGCAGTTGTTTGGTCTGACCTCTCCCCCCCGTCAGTGACATACCATTAACTACTACACATGCTTCTCTGTGCACCTACCATCCCTCGTCAGCGCAGGCAATATATTTTGTTTGTCTTTTTCAAAGGTGGCACTGCTGGTGCTATACTCCCAGCCGCTTGCTAGGCTCCACTGCTTACCATACAGTATGTTAATGGGCCTTACAGATGTCCTTCAAAGGATGGAGAGAAAGGAGTTTATTTTGTAGTCATGTCACATTACTGTTCTTTCAGAACTGATGTTAGCTGCTGACAGTTGCAATTAAGTGTAAAATAACATGCTGTTCCTTTCCTGTCAAAGCAGAGGGCTTGGGCAGAAAGCCTTCACCCGAGAATGGCCAGAGGGATAATTCTTTTGCATAGTCCTGTTTTAATGGAGATGGTGTGCCAGTGTACCAGAAAAATGCAAGTTGCTAGTTACATTTTTTTTTTTTATTCCTTATTTTTTTCCCCCTCTGTTGTGACACCTGTGTAGTCTTTCTCACTCCCCTTCTTTATTCTTCTGTGCACTGTCTTGCTGTGTCAGGAGAGGGCGGGAAGCTCATCTGACACTCAAGCTGAGATTTAATGTAAAAGTGTAATAAGAGCTTTGAAGAGAGTCAGCTCCCCCCTCTAAAAACGCCATCCCTTCAGAATTCAGTGTTTTCGTAGGCTATTGTTATGGGTCTTTGAGGCACCAATGCTTCTCTCCGGTGAGAGTGGCGTCCAGCATATTGGCCTGTCGTCCTTGGTGATGATGGAGCCCATATATTATAGGAGTTGCGCTCTAAGTGAAACTGAGAGGTGTTCCTGCAAAATGGGAGATGGAGGCGGGGGCGAGGTCACGATGGCGATGGCCTCTTTTAGTCCCAGCCGCCAATTTCAACTTTGATATGAGTGTTTGGGTTCCCTCGGTATCAAGGAGAGCAAAATGACTTTTCAGTGTTCAGACAAGAGACGTGCATTTCTCTCACACCTTAAGTCTCACATCCAAATCACCTTGTCAGTAAAACAGTTTATACAGTAACACTATGGCTGACATAAAGAGTCGGGATGTCACACTAAAAGCAGGAATGGGCTACTTGGAAAACGCACGTCTTTATTACTTCTTTATATCTTTATTGTATGTGCCTATAAAAGCTGGATTGCTTGTGGCAGCAGAGCCTCTCCATTCTCCACTGCTGTCCAGCTCCATGACTTTGGTAAAGTCTTGATCATGTTACCTGCTCTGTTTCTATTCTAACTGCATACTAACTATGCAAAGCCAACACACCTCAGATGTGATGTGTGTCATGCGCTTTATTATTGTGGCCGTGCTATATTTGCCTTTCAAAGTCGATAGAGTAAACTCAAGGCTTTAAACCTTTGTGATTAACGTACGATTACAGTAGACAAATTAATTTCAGTGCTGCCGTTTTATTTCTGTAGCCATACTGCATTTCATCCCATTTAAAATAGTGTGCATTGTGGAGAAAAATTAATGGCTTGGGCTATCTTTTAATTAGGTTTTTCTTTTTTTTTTGCATTCCTCTGTTGCTCAAAACCTGGCAAGACAGAAGGGTTAAGGTTAGAACAAATTAATTACATTTCCATGACGAGACAGGGAGGGAAATGTTTTGTGAAAAACTACAGTGTGTCAGGCATTTTTTGGGGTGGAGAGAGGGGGGTAAAGTTTGGAAAAGGGAGAGACCAAACAACTCATCAAAATGCCATTTCTCCCGCAGGAGTGTAAATAATCGGATTCTTAAGTGTCAAGAAATTTGTGTTTGTCATGTCTGCGTCGATTATAGGCTGACAGTGCTGCTTCTGACGTAGGCAATCTGATCTGTTTTCACTTTCTATATGACAAGAGCTACATTCTTATAATGGAATAATGTGAGCTGGGCCGACCCGTCAAAGGTGTGAGGCTGTGTGATTTGAATCTCATTTGAATTGAATGCCAGAGATTTTCTTTTTTTAAATATATTTTTCAAGTTGGGGCGTTATTCAAGCTAAATTTGAATTTTAAGCTAAAAGTGAAGGTGTCTTTGTCTGATATGGCTCGTAGAAAATCTCCCCACTAACCATCGCACACATATGCATAAATGTGGATGCTGGATGCGTATATGTGCCTCTATATGTCTTCACTAGTTCCGTAATCTGTTCATTTCCCTGTGTGTTTGTGTGTGTGCGTGCATCTTCAACAAGCCAAGAGAGAAGGGGTAGGTGAGCGGCACTGCGCTGCGTCAGCCCTAATCTGTCTCTTGACAATCCAGCCTTATTTCGCAGCAGAATACTCATATTGATCTGCACGCCTGTTACACAAATAAATAAATAAGTCAACTACACTGCACCTGAGTTCACAACCTGCCCTTGACAATACTCTGAGCATGTGTAGAGAGACGCGGGGTGTAGATGTGGAGGGGTTGCAGTTGTGCAGCAGGGGAGCAGGGAGTCGGAAAGGGTTCTGCATTGTTGATCCAGTATGACATTGATGGACAGCAGCTGAAGGAAAGCTGATAGCCATGTTTGGCGTGCTGGTTTTTAAAGGACGGACGTGACTGCCGATCCAAAGTTGACTGAGCATGAATTCAGCAGGCGATCGCCCCAAGTGGTTGTGCCGAAGAGAGGTGAGGAAGGAAACTTTCACATATGACTTGCTTGACTTTTCATCTTTTTCCACCATTATTATTCTCCCCTTGAACTACTTGTTTCTTTCAGGGTTATTTTTACATATGCCCGCTTCTCTTTGGTGAACACGTCTGTGCGAACCTTCTCTTTGAAAATTTTTTAGAGAAATATCCGACTTCCCTGTTGGGGATAAAATGGCCACATGGGTTGTCCATTAAACCAAAATTGTTTCTCCTAATAATTTCAAATCTAGTCAGTATTTCTGTAATAGCACAGTATTTTTATTATCAGACCTTGTTTTAGTTTGAGCTCAAACATAACACTGTCACTGTTGTGTAACTTCTTACTGTAATTACAGATCACATTTCTGTATTTTCTGCCTTTGTGCCTAATATACACTCAAAAAGAAATGTTCACGGACAAATGGCTGAAATGACTTTGACAAATAGCCACTACATGTAGGATTTGTTATTGCAGTTCTTTAAAGAAGCCAGGGCTGAGGGGTTATTTGTCTCAACTTGTCTCAACTTCAACTTCAAATTATTAAAAGTACCAAAAGATTGAATAAAACGAATGACAGCAACTGCACCAGGTACTTGACCTGATGAAAGATTAAATGTTAGGTCTATTGAGGCAAAATGATTTAAGATTTGAACTCAATAGTTTCCCTTGGCATGACAAACTTTCTCTGTTCTGTAGAGTGCAAGAAACCTTACCTTGAGACCCCAAGGGTTTTGTGGAGTATTTAGCATTGTGTCAAATCCTAACAAAAACAGTATCAAATGCAGTTAGCTGTCTCGCTACACTAGGTCTCTGGTTAGCCTCACTTTTCAAAGTGGCACTTGACACTCTTCGGGGTCCTGCAGCAGCTGCTGTTTTTCCAAGCAAAACAGTGTAAGGCCAACAAAAAAAACAACTAAAAGCCCCTGACAAATTAATCTGAAATGGGGACTGAAGGCCAGAAAAGCAACGGCTGTACAGTTTGTGCGGTACTGAAAGGTTGCATTTCCTTTATGAATTCAGCTGCCTTACATTGCTAACCTCTGTACAAGCTTCGCCCAAGGTCACTATAATGATTATTGCTGCTCTTTTAAGAGGTTTTCATAGATTTGAGAATGGAGAGATAACAGTGTTTTAAATGGCGGTGTATTGTTACAGTGTGCCTTTGGCAACAGATCTGGATTTAGTTGTATATTTTTTATCCCACGCACTGCACTGTTTATAGGGCATCAAAGCCCTACGCCCAGCATTGTTGTTTATTTTATTTTCTGTAAAGTGAACTACAGCACACATACTGTAAATGCCTCATCCTTAACACAACTCAAGTGTGTTTCCTCCAGGCTGTGGACCTGATCCAGCTTTAGGCTACATATCACTGCGCTATTTGCTGCTGTCATGGGACTGGCCCTCTTCCTTGCTTCTCACTGTTGGTGTGCAGTAAGTTTCAATTGAGACAAATTCTTTCCATCTTTTGCTATTCTAATTTGGTTACTAAGGAAAGAAATTCACTTAAAATCAAAAGCTTGTGTGTTGCATTGTCAGATAACACTGCCTGTAATGCTGCTGTGCTCACTGGGGAGTGGGGACCTTTTTTTTTTTTCTTAAAGGCAGACCATTGGGCAGATTGATGATAGGAAACCAGATAGTGATGTCTGCAGAGCGATGTTAAGTAAAAAACAACAACTTAAAGTAAGAGACTGGCCACCTCACCTCGCTAAGTGAGTTGTGTTTCCTCGCATTTGCTGAGCCCTGAGTTGTTACAGACTAATTAATTCAAGAACAAACGTCCCCAAAGGCTGCAATTAATGATAAACTTATTAGACATGATGGTGCCCATGAGGTCTAGATCTCATCGTGGTGTCCATGCTGCTGGTGGTGTTACTTACCCAGCTGTCACTTCAAGTAAAGGAAGAACGGGAACACAATGTGTGTGTGTGTGTGTGTGTGAGTGCGTGTGCCTGTACACATGTGTAAGTCTGTTCATTCTTTGCAATTCAGTTTTTCAAGACAGTCAGCCTACTACTACATGTATCTTCTACTTCTATCACTTGACATTCGACATGACTGTTGAGTTCTTATTGACACCATGGTCAGCACTGAAGTGAGGGGAGATACAGTATACATTTAATATACAGAGGAGTGGTGTGTGTGCTTTCTAATGAGTCTGTCAAAACTGAAGTCTCTGGAGAATGGCCGTCTTCCACGCTGCCTTCCAGAGACTGTCAGTGCTGAAGAATCAGGGGTGATTCAGTGACCTCCTTTCTTACTAACTCTTTCAGACTACAGCAACTGCACCCGGGCCATTTACAATTTAGTTAAAATGTCCCCCCGAGCACAGTCACCCTACCTCGCCATACTAAACAGAGTGTTATGTGTGAGCATATGTGGGTGAGAGAGTGAGAGGGAGAGATGGGAAGAGCTGGGAAAAGTAAGAAATGAATCTCAATTCAGGCAGGCTGCGTTCAGAGTAGCCTCACGCCTCACCAGTTGGACTTCAGTTTTACATCCCCAGGGGTTAATACCTCTCACTACGCTGCCCCGCTCCGCTCTAACGATGCTGGGTGACGTCACAGATGTAGAGCTAGTGTCAACAGATGTAAACGCTGTTTGTGTAGTACTTAAGACTGGTGATGATGGGAAGTTTGGGTCTCGAAAGTTCCACCCGCCATTCCTGCACTCATGCATTGACTTTACCTGCTGAGTTCCCCAAAAGAACATAAAATCTTTTGAATGTATTAAAACAAATAGCTCACAGCTTCACGTCGTGGTTTTAACTCATTTTATTTATGCCCTCTTTACCGAATCCAGCAACAACAGCAGCAGCCAGCCAGAACATCCTTGTGCATCCATAATGCACATGAGTCAAAAATAACACGATCACTTAATTTACTGCTGAATTGTGGCCACAAGAATTTAAGAAGATGGGAACTGCACTGAAAACAGCTCCATCCATCAATCCCCCCGCTGGGCTCACAATGTGACGGTAAGAGCCTGGTAACATGACAGACTTAGAGCAAGGCCAGAAACGTCCCTTTACATGCAGAGCAACACCCACACATCACTGTGCATAAATCTAAATGGCCATTTTACAGTCGCATCTAATACTGAAAGCCTGTGTCTGAAGACGGAACTGAGCTGGAGGATACGTCCAGCGGTTTTTGACATTAGGAGGAGGCTATGGAAGGTGGCTCTTTGCTCTGCCTTCAGTGTGGCCAGTTGGACCATAACATTTCTCAGAATGTTCTTTGTTGTTGATTTCTCAGTAAATGAGGAAAAGAAGATAAAGAGCAGGTGTTGCTTTGAGCCAGACATTAACACAGAGCAGTTTTTCAATTACACACACTGTGGGCTACATCCCAGTATGCAGTCCATTTTCTCCAGCATTTTAATGTGTAGTTTTTTAGTAGCCTTAAAGGACAATTCCGGGCAAATTCAACGTAAGTAGAGGAAAACATTTTTTCCCACAGACGGCGTCAGATGGCTACTCAAAACATGCAGCGAGAAGTTTGTTTACTTCAAGCAAGTCAAGAGTTGATATTCCTGTGTTTATGACACAAACGGGAGCTTCCGACTGCACGTGAACACACCGAGCACGTCAACTTGGGGTCTCGCGCGAGACTCCGCAAGACTCCGAATTAGATCTAGTTTTACAAACATGTCGGCTTGCTTGAAGTAAACATCCATCTGACGCTGTCGGTGGGGGAAAAAAATGCGGTTTTGAGGGATGTAAACAGCCTAAACAGCAGAACTTCAATCCGCTCTATTCATCGCTGTAGTGGTGATGTGTGGACAGACACAACTACCGCAAAACAGGAGCAATTAAAGTGAAAATCTTCAGATTTCTTCTTTTAGACCTACTGTAAAATGTTAGGAAAATACAGCCCCGAGTTGAATTTGCCCGGAGTTGTCCTTCATGGAAAAAGTCAAGTTTTTGCAGCATATTTTGTTGACAATTGCAATCTAGTCATCCTTGGATGGCAAGAATAAATTAGTCATGACCAAATTTGTGAAAGAAATGCATCTCAAACAGCTTAACAACAAGGTTAGAATCATACAAACATGTTAAATATGGAAAATGGTAAAATAAACATAATAAAAATACACATGCATTAGCACACCACAGTCCTCTTCCAAATGTATTAATGGAACACTGAAAATAACACGCAATAACAGCATTTCTCATCAATGATTAGTAGAAATTTTCACAGTTATATACTGTAAAGACTTGAGTGAAGAAATAAGTTTGTAGGTGTCTTTAAAAGATACTTCGCTAGGCGAATCTGATTTCTACAGGTAAAGTGTAGATAATTATCTCTCATAGCTCTGGGCCATAATTGACAAAGTGCAGCGTCCTCGATTTCCCTATACCTGTTACTTGGAACGTTCAATACATCACCAATAGATTATCGCAGCGTTCTTGGAGGTATATAGTTAATCAGGGGTTCTGTATCCTAGCTTGACTCCGGCCTACTAAGGGATTTGTATATGGAGGAGGAGAATCTTGAAATCAATTCTAAATATAACAGGAAGCCAATGCAGAGCCGCTAACAGTGGACTAATGTGCTTCCTCCTCTTGGCTCTGGGTAATAGCAAAACTGCAGTTTTGAATAAGCTGAACTTTTTTTTTTTTTTCAGGGCGCCAGTAAAAAATGCATTACATCAAGTCACCGAGTCGGCTTTAATAAAAGCATGAATCAGTCTTTCAGCATCTGCCATTGGTTTACCACACTGTGTCCAGCGCTCATTCTGTCCCTCACAAGTCTGCTACATAAATTTCATTTTTTGAGTTAATAAGTCAAATTATCAAATAGTTTTCTCTTCTAGAGTTGGTAGTTCCAGCTTGATCTTCTTGAACATTGTTTCAGTCATCCTCAGATCGCCATCACCTCATTCCCTCTCCCATTTTAGACTGACCTAGAGGAATAAAACACTTCTGCCATTCGACGTTCTCAAGCACACTGACATATGCCTTAATGTTACATGCTGGTCACCGAGCAGCTCTACTGGTGCCAAGCTTAAGGGTTCAGTGGTCATTAAAGAGGGGCGACTGCTGTTCACCAGTGCTGCTCTGAATTTGATAGACACCAGCCATCTGGCTACTCTTGCATTGACGGTAACTTATTGACCGACTGCCAATTCCTTTCAGTGCTTACAAGCAGTCCAACGCTATTAAATATTTCCATTTTGCAGTTGTCAACATGAAGAAAGGCAAATGTTTTAACAGTTCACTTCACTTGAACGCATGTTTGTACTCGACATTGTCCTGTCTTGTCATGTGCTGTCCTCCAGCCGCTTTCTGAGCCTCTCTCAGTAGGACCATATCAAATGAACTTTCCAAAAGTGCAAAGAGTTTAATCCAACTTCCAGATTCTTCAACCTTCTCTATGACAATCCTCCTTCTCCTCTCAGCTCCTTGCTTCCTGCCTTGGAAATGGAGCCTACATGGGGGGAGTCTATATTTCACTGTTAAACCAAGCTAAATTAGGAGTTACACTGGTTGTGGGCGAGGGGGATGTGGTTGTGGTGGGTTGTGCTACTGCCAAAGGGTGTGTCAGGGCAATTTATTAGCTTACTATGCATGCGTGTGTGTGAGTATGTGTGAGACAGTGTGTTCCCAGCCTTTGGCAGCTTAGCAAACTCGATGGCTGAGGCACAGCTGTACCACTATTCTAATATGGAGTCATTATGACCATCCACAGGGTGCCTGCAGTTAATTCACAAATTTCACTATAACAGACCAACTTTTTTCTCTTTTTTTTTTTTTTTTCAAAAACTTGGATGACAATCATGTGGTCCACTTTTTTTTTTTTTTAGGTTACATTAACCTAGAGCAATGGTGTAATTCTGTTCTTCTGGTGTGTGTGTGTGTGTGTGTACCACTCAGACTATGCAATACATGCACAGTAGGTAACAGGTGTTCAACATAAAAACATAGATTGGTCCCTCTGGGAGGGGGGAGTTTGAGTATGCTGCAGTGCTGTAGTTGTCTGTGTGTCTGTGTATGTGGGAGTATGCTTGGTTGTGTGTAATTACATGTTAATGACCCCCCTCTTGTATTCAGCTGTGTGTGGAGTGGAGTAGCAGCCGTCTGATCAAGGCTCAAACCGTGGTGGAACACGGTGATAAGGTTTACATACTGCCGGCACCTGCTCCACTCCCAACTCCCTTCAGCTTTCTTCAGAGGCCAAAACAGATGCTAGGGGACACTTAGCCTGCAAAATACAATCTGCAAGACACGTTCATTGTGTTTGGGGACCAAAAAAAACATCAACAAAACAAACCAAAAAAAAAAAAAAGTACAAATAGCGTTGTTATCAGAGTCAGTAAGCACCTGCAGGTCTTGCTCACGCTGGAACATTTTAATTGACCAGGCAAAAAAGCAATGAAGACAGGGGTGCGCCTGTATGAGTATCCCCACCTAATCTGAACAACGGCTGCTTTCCTTGCCCCATCAGCAATCCTTTGCTGTAATGAGGGAGTTTTTGGGAAATTGGGAGATGGTGTCAGTTTACTGTCTCTGAGTCGTGGGTCCTGCTGTCCAAAATGCGGAATGGGGTGGGGGGAGAGGGGGTGCTGTCAAAAGACGATAGGCGCAGACATCAGCACAAAGTTAGAGAGAGGGAGTCCAAGTCGCCATGCCTAGACATGCAGTTCTTTTGAGCGCCAAACAAATGAAGTCTCTAGACTATTATGGAGCAAAAGAAAACACACACACTTCCAGAGTCGGTAACAATAGCAACGCAAGCTATTTCTCCCCAGCTCGTTGATTAACTAAGTTTTACAGCAAATGACCGCCCCGCCATCGACAAAGGAACCAAAGCCCCTTGTTTGTCATTTATTTTGAAAGTAATCATCGCTCACCCAGGCACAGGGGAGGTAATAAATATTTATACCTCTTTTTGGAAATGTAAACCATATAAATTTTTACCAACCTTTGCTTTGAGAGCTACTGCCCTTGATGATAACGGTATCATTTAAATGTTTTTTTTCTCTCCATTCCCCTTGTTTTCACTCTCCCATTATCTCTCTCCTGTTCGCCGTTTCCCCCCCCAACACAATGTTAACAAGCTCCTTTCCTGCCCTATCTCGTGTAGGTGAGACAGCTCCACAAAATGACAAGGTGAGAGGGCGCGCGTGTGTGTGTGTGTGTTTTTTTTTCTTTCGTGTCTATATCCGTGTCAGTGTGTCTTGCGCATGTGTTTATACGAGTGTGTCCGCGGCTGCACTTGCATTGTGCGTCATGTGTGACCACAAGCCACTGTCAGGGCTCATGTTGCCCCCAACGGTAACAATAATCATGGGATTTGATTGCCAGTTCCCTCACCCTCCATAATTGATGAGTCCAATATTTACTCTGTTACCTGCGTGTTGTAAACATTCATTATGGGGTTCCTTCCCAGATAGGTGAGCAGGAGAGGAGAATGGGACAAGTCCAGCCTGCAGGGACCAGCTGTCAGTTTGACTAATGACAGAAATGAATAAAATCTCATAATTACTTTAGAAAAAAGGACAGTCTCCACGTTATCTCGGGCCAATATGCATTTTAAAAATTTTTGGTGGGTTTATTAAATTCTCCCCCACCTCACCACCTCCCCCACCCCAACCCAGCCCCCACCGTAATACATTACAGACAGAGGCAAGTTCTCAAATTTCAAATTTAATTTTCTACTCGCCATATACACACAGGCTCCGTAATCAGATTGGGACATTATTGTGTTTCTATTGACATTAGCATTGTTATTATTTTGTACTGTGTAAATATCAGTAACCGGAGCACGCGTGGTTGCTTTGCCAGGAAGGGATTATTTTGTGTATTTATTTTGTTCTAAAGCTCTCGAAAAATATCCTTTCAAGATGATATCTGATGTATTCCATTATCAGGAGATGCTGTCTCTGGATACCATGATGCAGGATTACCTTAATTCAGAGCTTCACATAAACTAAATTCAATCTGCTAACTGGAGTTTTCATGTCTGCTTTATTGTGACGCTGCATATACAGGTAACGTAGCAGCAGCTACAGCGCAGGCCCTCCACTATGGGATATCAGTGAGGGGCATCATATCTGCTATTAGACAGAAAGCCGCCACAGGTCAGCCCATGCTTTTTGAGCTCCTTGCTGTGTGTTTGTGTGTATAATTGGATAAGTCTTCAATAATGCGTGTGTGTGTGTTTTTAAGTTAGCGTGCGCGGCTCGCCAGCGCACCAAGTCTCGGCAGCAGCGCAGTGAAGTGCAAAGCTCTCAGCCAAATCAGGTATTCAAGATAGAGGGATGGAGGGATAGATTAATGGCAGTGGGGATGGAGGGAGAGGAGAGCGGAGGGAGGGAGGGAGGGACAGATATGGGGAGAGACAGCGCAGTGATATACAGTAGGCCCTACTTAGACAAGTCGACTCCTCTGTGCTATTAGGCCTAACAGGGGGCAGACTGTGGGAGAGCCAGAGTGTAGAAGTAAAAGAGAGGACGGCTATCAAATAAACAAGAGCATCTGTCTCAGTGTGTGTCTACTGTTACTGTATGTTTGTACATGTGTCTGTACACACGGCTCATGTTCATTTGCTCTGTCTCCAGCTCTGTGTCGCTCTTTCAAATGCAGACGAAACTCTAACTATCAGACAAGATTCAACTGGGCTTAATTCCATTTGAGTAGCTATTCTCTAATGTCTTTTTTTTTTTTGCAGAGTTGAATCCCACATAGAAGCGTGTAATACGGTATATTTGTGTCTTATGGAGGCAGACAGCTGATCGTGTCCATTTGTCATGCTGTCAAGTTAATTACCAGATTGAAAAGGAGAATGAGATTACTCCCCCCCCCTCCCCTTCCAACGGACACTCGCACCTCCACGCTTGCACACACTGAAATGCACACACTTAAGTGTCACGAGGAAAATTTTCAGTTGTAGCATTTGAACAACGTGCCGGAGTGGAGTGAACAGCGCCAGAAATGAAGGGAAGAAATTGCACGAGGTCAGGTTAACGTCTGCAGCTTTGAGTGGGTGAGTGTATGTTGCAGTCAATGGCACAGCAGGTTACCTTTACATATTTTACTTTACCACCATCGGTGGGAGAGAAAATCATTGGGCTCCTTTTGAAGGTCTTGTTAAAAATGTTCTTTTGCTTTATTCCGGCTTCCCTGCCCGCTGAGAAACTATGTCTTTACCACAAGTGAAAAGTAATTCTTGTACTTCAGCTGTGTTCAGTGCAAAGAAGTTTGTGTCCATACTTGTGCAACCAAAGAGGATACTTTTGAAAAGCAGACAGATCATTAGCGCATAATAAGCTGAAGTACTCTGGGCAGTGAGGAGGATTTCCTCAATAAGTGATGGCTCAAGGAGGTGGATACAAGATGGTGGAAATGAGATTCTCTCGGCTGAAGACAACCTTTCTTCTCCCCAGGTGAGTCCTCTGTCTCACTGCATGTTTGAAGTAAAGCACGGCTCAAACTAGCTGGCTTAGAGAATTAACAAAGCCCTTTTGGCACCCCCACAGTCACGTCTCTGGGTTTTGATAGTTCTCTTGTGCAGCAGATCGCTCCTATTATGAGGGCACATGCTGATGATCTGAGCTATATGTTCACCAGGCTCCACATATGGGAGGGTAGCACCTACAAAGTGTCTCAGCCCCGACAATAAATCCAGGATGAAAAATGCCTCATAGTCCTTTTTTTTTCTTTTGTCAGCCACTGATAAATACAAGTATCATAGGGAGGAGAAAGGGACTTTGATGTGCTTGTAGAGGATACTGAATGAATCACAACACAGGACAGAAGTAAGGCTGCTGCAGACTTGGAAGACAACCCCAGACCCTTGGGGGATGAGACAAAGAGGACAGGGCTATCAAACAAACGATAGAACGGAGGTGATTCACTCTTGTGCACGTGTGGAGCTCACTTATTCATTAAAACCTTGATTAAACGCCAACACTTTTCTCTTTCCATTTCATCCTGACAGCCAGGAGCTTTTTATCCAGAAGCCCAGAGTAATTTGTTTACCTGTTTCAGAGCAGACCCTCTAATGCAACTATTTTTCAATATCCTTGCTGATCATGTAGTATGCAGCTCTATTAATATTTCCTCCCCCTGCGGGGTTTTAAAAAGTCACGGGCTGCTTAGTTGAGATGTGATGAGGCTCTGTGACGGCACCCAGCTGGCCAAAGTTCTGCAAGGGTGGCCTTCGTGACATCACCGCAAGTGGCGCGTGACAAACCGCCAGCACGGCAGTCGCGACCCACGAAATAATCTCCGACAGACGAGGACAAGGGCCATCTTCGCTCGCGCTCGCACCCGCTGCCCTTTTACCCCATCCCCTGCCATCACGAGAGGCAGGCTGGGCGTTTGGAAAGGTGTCAAATGCACAGCGTGCATCACCATGAGGAAAGTTGCTTCCTGTCAGGTGATGACAAGTAAGTGGCAGGGAAGGAAAAATTAAACTCATCACCCTGATTCTCGACTCCCCCACCCACCCCTGCTTTCTCATGCTGTCAATTAGTCTCAATCAATCTCGTCGTTTCTGTTTAGAGCTGTTATGGCACCTCCAGTCTGTCTTCCCATCCGTCAATGCACGATAAATATGCTCTACAATATATGTTATCTCAACAGTTCTGTCAGCTGTTGGCTTCCCTAATTGTGCTGCCACACTGGACAAAATGAGCACTGCTTCATTTGATCACGACTGGGGGGAATACGAAACAAATGAAGCCCCAGTCGTGTTTTGGTTTGCCAGGACATGTTGCTCCCCGTAGCCTCTCCGGCACTCAATCGCTTCTGAGTCTTCTGATCATAGATGTGAGGCAGAACTGGGAAAAAGTGACAGAGAAAGTCATCTCCTCAAATGAGAAGACGTGATTGGGTTCTAACGACTCTCTTCTCGGCTGTATTTGACTAAAGTGCGAGGTGAAGCAGTACTTATCAATAAAGTAAGTCTGCCGCGATGTATTATTAACAGACGATAGCGTGCAGGGTTTGCTTGGCTAAAAAGGACTTAAGTGGTGTGGGAGCAACACTGTCAATCTTAACCTTCCTCTGAGAGTCAATTAGGAGATAAACAAGGCTACATGTCTTTGGCAGCAGGGAGAAGGCTGATAGGCTGTCCCATGGATGTCCTGGGGCAAGGTAAACTGACAGTGCAGCTTTGCCGTTAGGGATGGAGGCAGAGAGAACAATGTGTGACTGCCCCTGCCACTTGAGAGAGTTGGCTATGTGTGTTTTAATGTCAGCATGCATGTGTGTGTTTGTACGTTATGCGCTGGCTTTTACATCGTGGTAATGTTGTTTCTTCAGGGGAAATCAGTTTGGAAGATAACAGCGGTGATGGCGAGGTGATGATGCTTACTGGGACGGTGATGGCTGTGAATGTTGATCAGTCATTGTTCAATCTGAGCACGTTCACTGATCCAAATGTAGATGAATTCCTTAAATGTGAATAATGTATTGTGCAGAAATATGTTCATGCACATTTATACATCTGTGAATATTTCCATGGATTGATTTTTGTGAGTGAGAGAAACATGCCAGTGGAGAATTGTCATTACCCACATTACATCTGTAATATATATATGCAATATATATTTTCAATACAACACAAATGTGTGAGTGCGTGCGTGCGTGTGTGAAATACAGTAAACACTTTACACTATTTTCTATTTAATGTGTGTTGTCGAGTCACAAAGTAGGTCTGCCAAAAGCATGATTACATGCTCATTAAGAATGTAGATCCTCAGGTCATACATAGCAGCCTTTCTCATAAGAAGACATTAAATATACAGAGGCAGTGTACTGCACATTATCAGTATTGCATTGTGTGTGTGTGGTGCTGGTGTAGTAAACTGTTTTCCAACAATGTATATTTAACCAACAACAATATGGCTGCCTTGTGTGACTTATTACATGCTCATTAAGTATATAGATATTCCAGTCATACAACAACAGTGACTTTTTTCCCCCATAATTAAGTGTGTCAATATAATGAGATGATATTCTAATATCTTCTTTCTCCATGTCATTTCATTCACGCTCAATCCAATGCTAAAAAAAAGGGTTCAACTGTTGAATTTTAATGAGTGGTAGGCCATTATTACCCTCATTATTTTCCAATTAGCAAACTGTACACCACATCAGCACAGCACAGAAAGATCAACTACTGTACCATACTTATCTGTAAATAACAAGAAACTCAATAGCAGGCTGTATAAGGCTCCACAAAGGATGGATCATTGCAAGTGTACACTGCAGGAGATGGTTTCAGTGAGCTGGCATAGCATGCATTTAAGATAATAAAGGCTGTGGCCTCACAGGCCCTGAGCCATGCACCCAAGGTAAGAAAATAACACAATATCTCAATTAGAAGTATTAATCCTGCAGCATGGCGGATGTGCAGAAAAGTGACCTTGTATGTTTTTATCGTTACAATAGCAACAATCTTCATGTTGAATTAGAAAAGAAATGTGTATGTAATTTTAAATGGAGAGACTTAAGTTAAAATGACGTTAGCAAACATCCCCCGACGAGGTTCACAACCACAGGCTGCGAGTCAGGGTCAGATACAAAGGATACAAATAATGAAATGCCAGTTCTCTGCTGTGGATGTTTATTCAAAAAGGAAGGTTTCTGATGGACTTTATTTATTGATTGTTTATTCTAAAGGCTTCAGGTCTTTGTGTGTGTGTGTGCTGAGGAACGATTTCAACAACAAAATACACTTCTGTTCATTCAGGAATTGAACAACTAGCGATTCCCTCAGTCTTAACAAACCAGGCTGCACAGTTTTGTGTGACGATGGGCTATATTGTAAATATAGTAGGAGCGCCACCCATCTCTGCTCAGCGCTACTGCAGGACTCCATTCCGACGAACGTGCTCACCAGCAGCCATTTTCAGTTGAACCACATCCGCATAGCGTTTGACCTATTTTCTGCCAGCTTGCCTTGTATGTGTAAAAGGGAAAAAAAAACAAAAAAAATACAAACGGTGTCACTGTATTTCAGCGAGCTCAGTTATTTTGGGGGCGAAAAAGAGCCGTCTTCAGGCGCATATGTAGCGTGAAATGTAAGTGGCGGACGAGTGACACTGTCAGCTCGTTTTCTCCACCTTGTCTGTTGGTCGTGGGGCGTAAGAGCTGGTTGGCTAGACAGGCGGGGCTATCGGGTCATTGTGTGTGTGTACGGAGAGATGCGCCGAGTGAATAACCTTCCCCGGTAACAGCTGTCAGATTCACCAGAGCAGAGCAGAGGACAGAAGAGCAGGCCCTGCCAGGCCCAACCCAGACACAAGACTGATAGGGGTGGAAGGCAGAGGGGGTGGGCGTGGGCCCGAGTGTCTGCCAGCTCCAAATGCTAGGCTCAAGGGTTTTGATGGGTGGCCACACCGAGCTACTTGACGGGGGTCTCAGCACCCTGGCAGCTTATTGTTTAACACATTGCTCATCTCTTTTATCCCCCCCAATGCAGATTCCATGCACAGCAGTGCAGAGCACACAGCCCCCACAGCGGCCCGGGACGCTGCCATTGTCAAGGTGTCAGTCGCCTACGCAGCATCTCAGCATGGTTCACCACTGGGCATGACAGGGGATGCAGACCCCATGAAGGAGGATTAGCACCACACCTATTGTCTGAAGGCACACTGGTGCTGGATTTGGCTGCATGGCTATTCAGTGACTGTATTTCTATTCTTTGGCACTTGACAGGGACGCTCAGTGGCCCCACTTTTGTTCCACGGCAGTATCAGAATGTGTTCATGTCATGCCCTCAGCCGGAGCCCGTATTGTCTCAGTTGACATGACGAGGAAAGGTGCGAGGCTTGATTCTGTTATTGCTGTCTGCTGCCTGACCTGCAGGTTAAGGTTTTTTTTTAAATGGTTTAATGGTTAGGTAGACGCTTGCTTCTCATGTAAAATTTACCATTGATTCTGTTAATGCTGAAAGAAGAGCATGTTGACCGATATTAACCTATGTAGGTTCGGTCGGATTTGATGTCATGCATAGAGAATCAAGGGATTCTTTTTAGGGGTTTGTTGGTTTTTGTTTTATTTGTTCTCTTTTATTATTCAAATCAAATCTCATCCCTCTTGTTTGAGTAATTTCCTACTGACAGATCACTGCTGTGATGTTCACTCAACTATAACCATGCAGTGTGACCTACTGTAATGTGAAAGAAATACCGATATCACATGATCACATTACAGAAAGATCATTAAATTAGACATAATTAATTAAAAAAAATATTGTAGCCTATTTTTTTTTAATACATTTTAATTTAGGGAAGGTCTCATATACAGTAGATCTTGAAAAAAATTAAAACAATTTTTGCACTTTGCATCCTCTGAGCTGATAACAATGCTTAGTGCACTTTACAGTGTACAGTTGTCCAGAGGCCAGAAACCTCTGCCCAGCCCCGCAGCGCTCATTTCTATGTTGAGAGAGCAGTTTGGACCGTAAAGCACTGTGGAAAATAGTGATGGATGGCTCCTTGGTCTCTCATAGAAAAGAGGGGCAGTGAAAGTTTTTTCTTCTTCTTTTTTAGATTAAGGCAGCAGCTCAAGAAGATATGTGTGTACAGTAAATGTATTTTTTCCCCTGCTGTGCTTTCTGAAAGAGCTTTTCAACCTCAGAATGTCTTAGATTTTTGGCATTTGGGGCTACTCGCATGCAAACTCGGTTACTGCAACATTCCTGCTCCATTCACCTCAACCATTGCAACTTAAAAGGTGAAGCCGTCTGTGTATAAGTTGTCTAAAATCTCTGTCAGCCCTGGACTCACTTTTTCAGACAATAAACAATGAGTCATTTGGAAAGTTTCCCTCTGTCCAGATATAGAAAAACACTTTCACATGCAAACAAATTATGTGATCGTTCTGCAATTGTGCAAGCATTGCCAAAGCATGCTCCAATGTTGATGATACAGTAAACAAAACTCCATTGTGACTTCATCCGGACCTAAATCTGAATTGCAGACATATGCTTCACTGTACACTATCCTGGTCTGAATTTGAGTTTTTTTTCCCCCCACAGCTCTGTTTATCAAAAGATTTTCCGTAAACCTTTCCAGGAGATGTTGAAATAAAGAGATGAGAAAATCCTGCAAAGCATAGCTCACCGGTGCTTTGCCAAGGAGCAATCCCCAGACAAAAGACGCCCCATACCTCAGAAGTACCACAAGTGCTGAAATTGATATTTCTATTACCAGCTATTACAAACACAGATACCTTACAACTGCTTCTCATTTATAGGGATTAAGAGGAAACGCACAGAGCAGAGCGTGTAGAGAAAGCCATCTTTGTTTTTGTTTTTCTCCCCCCCTACTCGTTGTCTTGATGTCACTGCAAGGTGAGCCACATGGGTCATGGGTAGCTCAGAGGTTGTGGAGGTTTTACTGGCCTTGATCCCAGTCAGGCAGCCCATAATGAGGAGGTTCCGCTTTCCCCATCAGCTGGGAGTAATGGTCGCCATAAAGGCCTTGATTGCAGCTGCTGCGGCACACTCCTCCACATGGCAGAGTGACTCTTGAACTCCTTCAATCATCTGTCTGGCTCATATAGAACATGTCATCTCCTCACACCGTTGTGCCAATATATCACCTGCAGTCATCTCACTCCCTAAATATGCCAAGATAAAGTATGATATAAAGTACTTAAAATATAATAATAACAGTAATAATAATAATAATAATCATAATAATAATAATAATAATAATAATAATAATAATAATAAAAATGATAGTAGTAATAATATTAATAACAATAATAATTGGTTCCACATTTTTATGTTGGCAAAATTTTGGCAAACAACACACACACAATGCAGTGCAAAATTAATGAAAGAAAAAATACACCTTTCAAATCACAAAAAAAGACAGGGCCATGGGTTGTACCAGATTCAGTACAGTCAGTCTACTAAATATTACAATCTCACTATAAACAGGTTGGGGGGGTTGGGGGGGGGGTGCTACAGTGCTGGTTTACCTGTTAGACAGGACGTCATGTTGTCTTGTTAAAGCCTCGGTCCATGACAGCAGGGGGGCTCCCCCTGTTGAAACAACGTCACTCCACAACATGCTGCACCCACGCAGTAATTTACTGAGTTAAAAATAGACTTGTTATTTTTCCTCTCCTGTTTCTTGCTTCATTGTCTTTTCATTCAAATGTTAGAATTATAAATATTATAAGCTATACTGGCAGTGTTCCTGGTTTAGATTAATTACAATTAGAAAAAAAAAGTATCTTACTACCTTTTAAGTGTGTGTATTTAAATGTAAAATTAAATGGGGAAATAAATTGCAGATTGCCTGGTATTTCGAAGAGGATAATAAAAGTGTGGTGAAGGGAGCCCAGCAGGGGAAAAAGATTTCTTCAACGTCATTTGGGCAGCCACAACAGAGTGTGGGCGGTGACCAGACATGGCAGAAATCTGGAAGAGGTGTCCCACTTCGTGTAGGTCGCTTCCAATTCACTGGATCACCATGTTCATTTACAATCAGCCCCGTAATTAAGGGGAACCAACCCAGAAATTATCAATCAGTTAATTACTGGGATGCTGCAAAACAAATCCAGCTCCTGATTGAAGCCCACTGGCTGCCCCCTCCAAGATGCTGCCGTCATCCAAATGAAACCACAAAGGTTTGTGAATTGACCAAGAAAATAACAATGCCTATTTGTCACTCAGACTGGCAACACAGTGTGTAGTAGATATTTAAAATGTATTTATATTTTTATGTATCCTTAAAATATGTTTTCTTTATGGTTGTAAAATAGATCAAGTTGAGCTTGAATTGCCCTTTTTTAAATCTTAAAAAATATTTTTAGTTGAGATCGAAATTTTAATCCACCTTTAATTTACAGTGTTGTAACCGCAGCTTGGGGACTCTCCAGGTTTAAAGCATTGCTGTGTTTATTTGCAGTCATGCAGCTAGTGGCACAATAAATATGTCACATAATGTGTAACTGTAACATGTAACCTGCTATTAACTCTCCAATGACTAGGATGTAATGCAATTGTGGAATACCATGTTTAGTGGTTTCCTTGTGCTTGAAAATTGTGGGACTTGGAAAATGCTTACGCTGTGTATAAAAAAAAAAAAAAAAAAAAAAAAAGGGCAAATAATCTTGAAGCTTGGTTGGAAAAAGTTGGTATTCATTTCACTTTATTGGTGGTTGGAACAAAGAAAGACACGCACTCACTGTGTAAGAACCTTATTTTCCCCCACAAAAGCCACACTCTCATTGGCACACTAATTATTTTATTAGCTGTTTTATTTACTCTTTTATTAATGCATAATTGTATTTAATCCCAAAACAATTATATGGCTTATGTGCATTTTTTATTAAACTGAATAAAGTTAATAAACATTGCGAGTCTAACACAAACATTTTTAATGCACATTAGCCCCAGCTGAAAACTCTGCACAGCACAGAGCTTGTGATTCACTCTACTCTCTCTCTCCCTCTCTCCCTCTCTCCCCCTCCCTATATGGTAAAGAGGAGGACCTATAAATTGCCTGATTCAGTACCTCTATTTTCCATCAATACATTTCCTTTTCACCCTCCAGGCACCAGAGCATCAAAAAATGCATAACAATCTGCTGATAGTGTCAGCAACCTGCAGCTCATCTCTAAAGTAAATGCTGGCCTCATAGAATTAAAGGGGAGGCTCCTGTGTATTTCTTGGGAAAACATTGTCATGATTTCTCTGTTAGAGAGATGTCATCACAAGATACAGAGACAAAAAGCTGGTAGGTGACAGCAGATGACAGGCCGTCAGGCATCTACTATATGTGGAAATACTGGAGTCGTGAGCGTAATGATATATCTTGTATACATATATCTACATATATTATGATAAAACTTCCTTCCCCTCACCTTGGCTCTAGATTCATGTTTCGATTGCTTTTCTTTCCTATTTTACTGCTGTTTCTCTTTAGTCATGTCTTGCAAATGGTTTTGTCATGGCCCTCCCTGAGCATAATGCAGATTGCCCAGTGCCACAGATCTGAGCTTGTTCGGGCTTGTTTGAAATGACCCCATGGCTGGTGGCTTCAAGATGTTTTCTGGGGCTGCATCCAAACAGGGATGCAGCAGGAATAGGGTCCTCTGCTGGTGGCAGGCGGCGGGGAAGATTGGAACGAGACTCGAGAGGCCAAATCACAGAATCTGGACGCTGGATTTTTTGGCAAGCAGCAGAGTGTGAAATTTACAGAATTTCTTATGTTGGTTGTGCAGCTGCTTCTGTGACTGCACCGCAGCATTGTCAGACAGGAGCTGAGAGAGAAGACTAGAGGGCTGGACTGAGAGAGTGGAGCAATTTAGATGTGATGTTTTGCCAGCATTTTTGTTGTTGTTGTGGTGTTTTTTTTTTTTTTTTTTTTACAAAATACTACAATGCAGATAAGATGGCAATATTGGTAGGTGACATTGATTTTTTTCTTTCTTTCTTTTTTGTGATAGGACTTCAGTTGTGGCATTTTTGTCTGCCTAAATTGTTAAATTGTTCTTTCATTTTTTTCCAAGACATATTTGCAGTTTTCTTGGCGTAGAGTTTGGAATGGCATTAAAATCGGTGATACCTGCAAAATTTGGAGCAACAGAAATGAAAAACGAGCATAAACAAAAACCCAAAAAGGAGAGAAACCCATTTCGGTGTTTTCGCTGCTTTATTTATTTGCTCCTTTTTAGTCTGTTTTCCTTTTCTGTCTCCTTGTCACAACCCAAAGCCGGTTCTATTTACATGGAAGTGAGGTGGAAGTGCTGCAGCATGCCTAATTTGCAGCAGGCCCCATGTTTTCCTTACAAATTGCAGTCACATATCATTTAGTTTCCCTTTATTATTGCAAAGAAAAACAATCAGAAACCCTCACCGTACACTCATCCCTGGCTTCGGCTTCCCTCCCACTTCATCTCACTAACTGTCTCTCCCTCTGCCAGGATTTGCTGGAACAGATGCCTTCTTATTTTGACGGCCTGCTGCTTGCCTCAGTCAGTTGGGCTGCAGGTCACAAATGCTCACATACCCATGAGGACACATGGGCACGCAAACACGCACACATACACACACACACACACACACATGCTCACTCATGCCACAATGGCTGTGTTTAACGTACTGGTTGTTTAAGTAAGCTGAGAAGAATCCCCTCAGGTGATTAGTTCATTTGCAAGTCCCTGGCTGAGGAGGCCTGAGCAGGCCCACTGCCCCACTCAGTCTTTCTCTGTTGAGCCCTTTACTTTCTTTCACTCACAGCTCTGCTCGCTCTGCCCTCTTTCTGTTTTGCTTTTTACCCCCCCTCTCTGTTGTGCTGTTTGTATTTTTCTGGACTCTGAGGGAGAATGAGACGGAAAGTAAAAACAGAAAAAAAACCAACAACTAAGGAGAAAAATGTTAAGCCAGCTAGAGTAATAGCGCCGGTCTTTGTCCTGCACTCATTATTTTCGCTTTGATTACAATCTAGAGCAGCTCAAGTTACCCTAATTCAACCGGCTGAGGCTCTGGCTGAAATTGTGCTGTGCTGAGTGATGGTTGAATTGAAGCTGCCAGTGGGGGTGGTGGTGGTGGTGGTGGTGGTGGGGGGGCAAGCAATGCATTGGGTGTGGAAAGTGGAAGAATTGTAATAATAACAACAGATCAAATAAATAAATGGTAAATCAAAACAAAAGGCAAAAATCTGGCGTAATAATGCAACAAACGGTGCAGGCAGCGTCATCCTAAACACGATCTGCGGGTGAATTTTTAGACTCATCCAGCATGGAGGAGATGTAAACGATGAGACCAACCGTGTAATTCCTTCAGGGACGCTTTCATGCCAACGGGACGTCTTGTTTATGCCAGAACGGAGAATGCTGAGAAATGGTCTCGGGTGTTGCACAGCGCTGAGTGCATGGAGGAACAGGCAGGCATGGTGGGATTCTCTGGCCAGTCACGGTGGTACTACCCTGGGAGGGGGAATGAGGCGCTTGAGGACGCCACCTCGGGGCCAACCACCACTAGACACTAAACACCGCAGAGGCTCGGTCCCCGTGTAGCACTAATCACAACCCCCTGCTCCTTCCATCTGTTCTCCATCAACGGCATTACGGTGCCACTCCACCACTCTACCTCCATCCACCCTGCCATCCTCTTCCCTCTCCGCCGTCGCTCTTGCTGACTTTTCCCTGGCTGGCGTTTCTTTACCTCGTATAGGACGCGAGATTTGTTACATCTAGCCGACATCAGAGGCTTTAACCTTCTCACCCTGAATATTGGCCTGTGTTTTCCAGCTTTCAGCTCCCGCAGCTACTCTAAAGCATGCACCGTATATAGAACACAACATATTGATCCTGAATGTTTTCACTCACTCTCTCTTTGTCACAGTTTTATTTTCCCTCTCACACAACATTACTCAATTATCGTCCCTTTTTGCCTTCTGGTCTCAGCACGTAATCTGTTAAAGATGGCAGAAAGTGTTATCAGACAGATGTGACTTCCCTAACTACGACACCGCCATCACTTCAATTACTAGCCTGGTTCACAGTTGTACTATAGCTGTGCTGATCTTTTGCTGCTGCCCTTAATGATCAGATTAGAGTTACTAATTAAAAAAAAAAGGAAGAAAAAAAAAAAAAACAATATTACGAGCTGCCCTAACGCTCCTCTTGGTGGTGATGAGTGAGGGCAAAGTTATTATTCTTTTGAACTCCTGCGGTGTGGGGGAAAGACGGCAGACATTCAAAGCAGCATGACGTTTGGTGTTTGTTATTTCTTTTTTACTTTTTTTAATTCCTGTGCCGGAGATTTATGGCTCGATAAGTGACTCCAACGTTTTCCTTTTTTTCAAATGGGGGGTAATTTCAGTACACCTCGCAGGCAGACAGAGCTTTCTCTCTCCTCCTCCTCCTCCTCCTCCTCCTGCTGCTCTTTTCTGTTCATGTTTCTCTCACTCGTCTTGTTTTCTATTTTTGTCTTACTGTTTTCCTTTCATTTCAGCCTGTTTTTTCCCCTTGCTACCTGCACCGCAGTGAACTCGATTGGTTTCTCCTATTGAAATTGACTACACCTCCATGTTTTAATGCACTTCAGCCAGCTGTCTTTGAAGAAGATTTTCCATAACATGAGCACTATGTTCTTTTAAAGTTTCTTTAGTTCTGTCCATAAGCTCATATTCTCACCTGTGGGAAAACTGCCTCGCACAGCATCGTGGCCATGGTACAAAAAGAGTTGTTAGAAGAGTGAACAGTAAATAAAACATGTCCGAGGCCAAGAAAGTGACCCACATATAGATACACTCTCTTGTTCTGCGTTCAATCCATTTCATCCACTTGCCTCAGATTTGAACATTTCTGTAAGAACTCTTGCCATTTTCTGTTTCTTTTTTTTCAGATCAAGAGGGGAAAAAAACTTTCTCACAGATGTAGGTCAGAAAATTTGGGCCAAATATACTCTCTCTTAGGTTTTTCATATTTTTACCATCTCACCTAGGAGCTTCCTGTGATGGTGCCCACCAAGCTTTCGGGCAGATGGGATTTTCCTCATCCAGCCATTACATCATTTGTTTCTATTTCCTGTCAAGCGTGACTGCTCGACAGCCCATCCGTATAATTAAAACGACCTTTGAGCAACTTGCTGCTTGCGGAGTTTCTAATATTTTTAGCCTGGTCATTATTCCCGATACCCAGATGTGGCGATGTCAAGCGCCGCAGTCCTGACAGCATCTCATTCCTGTTGTTCGTTTTGGGGAGAAGGAATTTGGGTATAGGTACAGTATAGTCTGGTTGGTGATGGAGCTATTGCCCAATTTATTCCTTCAAGTGTCAGTTACACAGACAAATATGTGTAGTGCCAATGTGGGGCTGAATTGTGAAGCTGTTACAGCCTGTCAACATAGTGAGAGCGCGGCCATTAATCACTATACATTTGATCAGAATGCAGTGAACCTCTACTGTTTCCTGTGATGGAAGGACAATGGAAGGCTGTGTTAGATCTTGTTCCGCTAATTGGGTTAGTCCAGCTAATGGCCATTTAGATGGTGGATAACAGGGAGGCATTTTACTCCACAAATGTGATGATGGAAGCAGAAGCTATCATGTATTTGAATGATACTCGGGATAAAAAAAAAGAAAAAAAAAGATGCTCACAATTTTTGGTAATGCCGGCTCCAGACTTCTTAGATTGAAGTGTAATGGTACTTTGGTGAATTCTACCATTTGGCCTTGGCTAGACTGGAAGGTAATTATTTCTAAAGTGTACATTTGCCACAGCAGGTTTTTTTCCTTCTTCCATTTTTTTTTAAATTCTCGGTTCATGTGTAGTTGGTTTTGACAGCTTTACAGAAGGTATGCACAAAAGCGGAAATCAACAGTTTGTAATTGTTTATAATTGGAACAAAACAGTATGTGAAATCGTATCGCATTTCCTCCCCGGGTCCCTGGCAGTTTCAGCACACTGAGCATTTTCAAAGAAATGTTGCCTTGAACTCCACCGAGAAGAACAACAGCCCACTGTACAGGGACGTGGGAATTGAGATGGGAATTAAAATTACAATACCTGCATGCCCAGCTGCCCAACTCAAATTGCTCAGCTGTTATATGCTTCTCTTTGCAATATCCTGCCATTGAGCTCTGCGCAAGGAACGCTAATAATGAAGCTGTCTCTTGCATAAGGATTCCCATGTGCAGGTCATGAAAATTGGAAAAGAGGGAATAGATATGTGACTGTGCCGACCTAAATGGGCTAAGGGGCTTTCTATTCCCAAACAAAAGTCACTACCGCTGTTTTTGTGGTGTTCAGTGGAGACGACTACCCAGGTGCCCTGAACACATGGGCAGCTTGAAACTACTGAGATCAACTTAAAAGGCGAAATAACCCCAGTAATATCAGAGCACATCCACACAGCTTTTTTTTAGTGTTACTGAGAAAAAAAATAATAAAAAGGAAACAAAGACTGGCTGGCGTCCTTGGTTGAGTGTAGCTCTGGGCACAGTTTCTGTTTGGCTGCCAGCGCAGTTTCTGGCCCCCGTTATTTCCTTCCAAATGAGAAAGAAATGTCGTTTGTCCCCACCATGAGCGAGCGGCCGCTGAGATGAGGAATAGGCCCACTGCCTCACACAGACTAACGTGACAGGCTGCATGACATCACTTAGCCAAAATGGATTGCCACTTCAAAATGGGATGGTTCTGCCCAGTGTTAGCAGGGTTCTCACTGGAAGAAAATAATTGACTCTGAAACGTATTCAGTGTATTTTCATTTAGTTTTAGTTCTGGCAGCGGTGTTGTTTTTCTGTGGGTGGCAAAGATTAGTTGGCAGTGTTTGGTATCGTCAGTCTTGGATTTGTGTGGGAAAAGTGAATTAAAGACAAGAATTAAAACTCCCTAATTAGCGCTGTTGACTATTTCACAATGTCTTACGGTGTGTTTAATAACTTATGTTCAGCAGTATTTCCCAGGTATGATATTCCGCTAATGAAGATTACCTTGGTGACTCCCACAGACTAAATTTAGGGGAATCATATCGTTTGGAAATTATAAATATTACACACCCGGGGGAGACCAATTGGAAAGGTCTGATAGTAGACCAAAGTCTGCTTGTGTTTAGATTTTTAATTCAGTCACTATCAGATGAAAGCTAAAAATGGCTAGTCTATTAAAATCACAAACCACACTGTTTTTTTCCACCACATTAAGCACAAGACGGACAGTCTTGGTTTTATTTGCTGTGGGTTTTACATATTTTCAGTTGAGATTCCTGCCACTACCCTGGAAAATCTCATCAACAATGTGTCTTTGTTGAAACAATGTCCTGGTTACTTGCTGCTGTCAACAATTTCTTTTCTTTTTTTAGAAACTAGTTTCTAGTGGTTTTCTCAGTGGGTGACTTTTCCAAACTAGAAAATAAAACAGAAAATATCTGAACGTTTAGACACCTTGTGGGAAAACAGATATTTTTTCTTTTTATTTGAATTTTTTCTCTATTTTTTTAATTCAAAGCAAAAGAAAAAAACAAAGAACTAAGACAAAACAAAACAAATTTTAAAAAAGGTGGGAAAAAAAGGTCTGCAACCCCATTTAGGAGGCTCATATTAGTCAGATGAGATGTTAAATGCACATAGCTGTTTTCCCCAAGAGATTGTATGAGTGTGTGATCCTCTCACCCACCTCCACTTTTTCTTGGGTGACCTGTGCACCGCTCAGGCCCTGGGGGCTCAGGCACACACATGGCCTGATCTGCTGCTCCTGAAAATCTTAAAATTTCACTGCTGCATACACACATGTGCACATATGTACACATATACACACACATTCTCACAGCCACACGCACATCTGGTTTCCAGGATGGCTGTTATGAATGCAGACCTTTTAGCTGCCGGTACAGGCAGGCTGCTGGTGTTAATGACTGGGGCATTCCTCGTCTCCCAGGATGAAAATGGGGAAAGGATGCAAAACAGAGGCAGCCATCGCTTCCATGGGGTAACCCAATCCATCCAGCAGGAGCTACATGTGTGTGAATAAATGGCCAAAGGGGGGTTGGCCAATCAGAGGTCCTGGAGGTCAGGAGAGACTGCCACAGCGCCCGGCGTCTATGTGCCAGGTCTGGCTTCCTCCCAAAAACACAGAGAGGTCACAGCAATTTCCCCAATTCAGGAGTGGGTCAGGGTCCCACTTCCCGTACGTAGCAGTCAGTGAAGGATGAGGAGGAGAGCGCGAGGCATGGTCTTTGTAGAATTACCTCCCCTAATCCCCAGAGTGTCAGGACTGCGAGGAAAGTATGCTCGAGCTTGGCAGGGCATGAGGTTATGTGAGGGGAAATGTGAAAGCTACAGAGACTGTATTTTTCAGTTTGCAACTTAAAATGTAATTATTCCATTCATAATTGGTGGGGAATTTCCTCTGCGATGTCATTATCTCTCTGGTTATTGGCACAGACCCACGATGCTTTGTGTTAAGTTGTTCTTTAACGTCAGCACGTCACCTCACCTCACTTGGCAGCCGTAAGTGAACAGAGATGCTTTGCTCAGGAACTGAAAGTGAATACATTAAGGATGGAAGTAAAACGTTGCCCCGAAAAGAGCTCAATAATGATTTAAGTAGCTTGCGGTGGAAGGGATTATTTTAGTGATTTCTTTTTTTTTTTCCAGGTTTTTCCTTGACCCAAATAGCAGGTTTCTCTCTGTCTCTACTGTCTCTTCTATTTTCTCATTTCCTGTCCCCGTTTCACCTTTTGAATCCCCAAAGAAAGGCGGCAGTACAAACATACTCCATATTCATTGCAGTGTGGTCATTTAGCAGGTTGCTTTGAATACATCCTCCCTCACTGTGAAGTTAATGGGCCAGGGCCACTTACCCAAAACCTGCCATTGGCGACGTCTGGGGACTTAATTTAACAGACTTCCGACTAATACCATCAATACATTAAGAAGCTTGATCCCTGAGTTCCTCTCACTCTCTTGACAAATTCAAAATATATTTCAGAGTCAGGGAACTTTCTGCCTGGGACACACTTTTGGAGACCGGGGTGATGATTAACCGTCATAAAGATCCAAATCCCTCCATCTTCACTTTACAGCCCCTGAAACGTTTGCTTAAGGGCATGTGGATCCAGGCGATGGAGGCTCATTAAAACAGACTAGAAATCTGTGGCCCTCCAGTGATGAGTATGATGAACTTAAGGAACCTATTGGTGCAGGGTTTTTAATATCTCGGAAACGAAAGAAACTCCATTTGAACATTCATATACTAAGTCTCATATTTTTAGCCCAGGACAGCTCAATCAATATTTTGGAAAATGAACCACTGTTGAGCAACAGGGATTTGACCTGAATGCTAATTTTCATGCAAGAAGAGTTATCCAAAGGCAGAGCAGAAATATCAGATTCCTCCCCTGGATATTCCTCAATATTTATTTTTGTTTATTTCTAAATTTGCTACACAGCGTTTCATGTTCTGGCAGCGACCTTAAGGTTTTACCATGCATGTGCCCAACCCAAGTCATTAACAATTAAAGAGCATTTATTGGCACGTATAAAAAATGATGAACATGTGTCCAGGGATAGTTACGTGGCCCGCTGCCTCGGGAGCCGGCTGCTGCCCGAAGATCGAAACCCATCAGAGCCCTGTCCTTTCCAGCTGCCAGAATAAATCTTAATAAAAAATGAGCACCACCCTCACTTTTAAAGATACTAGAAAAGAAAAGAGAAAAGAAAAAAAAATGTCAGTTCCTCCAGGAAATTCTCATATTGAAATAAACAATGAAACAAATGCAAACAAAAATTGGAAAAATAATTTAACTGCTTCTCTTTCCTCCCTCCCGTCGTCCCCGTCGCAATAACACATTTCACCGGATGCATGATTAACCTCGCATCTGAAAGTGCGTGTCGGCCACCCGGACGCTACGGCAAACAGGCAGCCTGCGCGCCGCTCGAGCTGTTGATAACAAAAGCCATCACCCTGTGCACCGCTAAGCAGTTACCACATGATTTTATGAGAGCCATGCTCATTTACGAGTGCAATCAGTTGCAACCCAATGCCCCATAGGATGCCAGTGTTAGCACCCCTCTTTGTCCTATGATGATGGACTGTCGGTTCAATGGCGTTATTGTAGCTCTAGTGGCCATCCAGGGAGTAATACATTGATAACAATATCAGCTCATAAAGATGGGCTGTTGGCGAAAAGGTCACTCACTTTCTTGCCTGTACTGTATCTCTCTCTCTGTCTCTCTCTCTCTCCCCCTGTCTCCATCTCATGATTCCTCCCCAGATCCTCCGTCACTCACTCCCTCCCTCTCTCTCTCTCTCTCTCTCTCTTTCCCTGCGCCTGTGTCTCTCTATCTCGCTTGCTCAGGGTGACGACGGCTGGCCCTCGGTGTATAAGGAAGCTGGAATGTCATGTTTTAACTGGAGTTAGAGGTATGTTGACAGGCCAGACAGGGAGAACAGATGGCAGCGTGACATGCCCAAGGTCATCTGGCATGCCGCTGTTGGGAGCGCTGGATTTGAAACCCAACACTTTTTCGCCGGCTTCCTTTTTTTTTTTTTTTATTTCTTTAGGATTTCTTCTCTCCTCTTGCCCTACCTCTTTCCATCTTCCATTCTTTCTTTCACCTCCATCTCTCACCTCTTTATCACATACTCCTTTCTCTGCGTTTCATTCCCCAACCCTTTCCCCTTTCTCCTCTGCTTGCCCTTACTCTTTTTCTGTTTATCACTGTTTCCCACCTCAATGTAGGTCACAAAGCCTGCTGTACAAACTGCTGCCTATCTCTGCCTAAACACACTGCCCCCTAAACCCTCCGCATTCCTCTATTCATACATACACACTCACTCACCTCATTGAACATCCACATCCTTTCTCACTTCCTTTCTTCTTTCTCCCCCACACATGCTCAGTTGGAGTCACCTCGGCCCCTGTACCCAGTAAAACTGTGCCAAGCTACCTTTGTCTCCTGAAGTCTCGCCCCAAACAGCCCTGTCAGCAGAGACGTAGAAAGAATCCAAATGAGTTTTAATTACCTGTGCAGCCATGCCTGGAAGGCCGTGCACCGGAAATCCCAACCACAGTGGTACAGTAAGCATGCCATGTAGCAACACATGGCTTCTTTGTCTTCTAGCTAATTTCCAACAGCAGCACAAAGTAGAAAGAGGGAAAACAGTGGGAAAAAATGGAGGGAGAGAGCAAGAGACAGGGGGGAGGCAAAGAGGGAGAAAACTGACGTTTGTTCTCGCTACCTTACCGTCTTTACAGAATGTTTTTGAGCGCTTGTAGCAAAATCCCAAGCAGAGCAGGGCATAGCGCGATGTACTCACCTTACCCCGAATCTTGTCAGAAGTGTTCTCTTCAGCTCAGCAGGCAGAACAGTTTTTTTTCCCCCAAACAACATTGGCTTTTTTGCCGTTTCTTTTGATAAAGAACACTGCAGTGGTGATGCAAAAAGCAGGTTGGGATCATAAAAAGTCAAGGGGTGAGTGGGGGATGCTCACAGTGTTCATTCACGTACTTTACATTCAGGGGATAACCAGCCGCAGTTTGTGGGAGATGTGCTTTTTTTATCAAGTATGTCAGACAGTGCGTGTCCATCCTGTCCAGAATTGATAACCTTTGCATTATATTTTTTAGTGTTTTGCAGTGAGCAGCAGCCCACAGGTGCTTTAGCTCCATTTGCAGCCTTCACCGGTTCCTCTCAGACACACAAAACACGGCCCGTACAAACTCTGAGCAGCGAAGGACGCCATAACAACAGCAGTCTCCTGACATGACATTTCTTCAATATGAACTGCCCCAACAAATAGGCACACAATTTTTTGGGGGAGAACTACTGTAGGTCTCCCTTTAACCCCCTCTCAGATAAGTGACTCAAAACTGCCTGTGTTGTGCTTATTACCATGTGTTTACAGTTGGTATTTGTAGTCGTTGGGGCTGTGTTTGTCGTCGCTGTGGCTCAGGCCCTGTGATTATGCCTGCCGTGTTTTTTGGCAGGCATTATGTTTTTTTTGTCTGAATATTAATAACATAACAATGCTAGGGCTGATTAGTCTTGAATGCAGCGTAGACATCAGATCTCTATATGGGGTGATACAGCAGTAAAATCATGCTGGGAGAGGAGAAGGAGAGGGAGAGAGAGAGAGAGGAGTCACCAGAAAGGGAGGAGGGGAAGGAAAGAAGGGAGGGAGAAACTGTTTCAAATCTTCTCATCTACAAAGGTTATTTTCTGAATAGTAAGTCTTTCAGCATAAAACCGCATGTTTTTCCTTGAATAGAAATATGCGTAGCCACAAACAGAGAGCATATGGATGTATTTATGGCACTGCTTTGTTCTTGCAGCGTTGAATGTGTAATGTTGAGACTTTAAAAAACCTCTTTTCATCTCTTGTTTTTTCCTACGTTCCTCTGCTTTTTCAAAAAGGCATTTTATACTGCGAGAATGGAATTACAAGGTATATTACATGTAAACGCTGATATAATTTGTTGCAATTACACCTTATAAACCCAAGTCACTGCTCGATATGTTCAGGATCCTTGCCGTTTTTTCTTGCAGTTGTAGGAATGCGGAACATTTGCTGTTTCTTTTTTTTCTTTTAAGAAAAAAGGGACTGAAAGTTTGAGCAAATAAAAAGGAGTTAAATTTGCTCACCAGGGACAACAAAACTCGATGGCAGTCAAAGTTGGACTTCGGATTGACATCTGAGTGAGAAATTTGATTTTGTGAACAACTCTAAAGTTGTTGCTTCAGCCATTAATCATCCGTCCCCGGAGAAGGGAACTCAGTGGAGCACAGGGCCCTCTCTGTGTCGCCACAACAGATTGAAAGCCAAACCCAGCGTTCTTGAACAATAGATGCCCCAACGTGACACCATTTTGTTACAGTGTGCAAGTGTGTTTTTGTGTGAGGGGGCAGGGCGGATTCTTGAAAGTACAGTGACACCTAAAGGCCTAATCCTATAGGCCCTCCCTCCCTATCTCTCTCTTCCCTCTCTCTCTTTCTCTCTCTCTCTGTCTGTCTTTAACACTTGAGTCAAGGACATGGCGAAATTTGGAGAAAAACTGATGAGTTTTCACTTTCGCTGCACTTGATAGTTCCAAGTGCTTGTTCAGGGCATCAAATTCCTCTCCTAATGACATGCCTGGGGCTGCCTGCAGGAAAAGTGGCATTTTCATCTTCCAACCTGAGCATCTGATTGGACATTGGGTGGGGAAGTTAAAAAAAATGGATGCAGTGCTTTTTTAAACATGTTAGTGGATTAGGAATGGTACTGTACTGCAGTGTGGGGCCTCTTTTTGTGCCCTCAAACCTTTTTTTTTTTTTTGGCTTGATTTTTTTGTTTTTTTTGTCTTTGTTTTTTTGGAGGGGGTGGGGGGTTGTTGTTTGCCGAGGTCAAGTTCAGTCATGTATCTGTCTTATCATGGTGTGTGTTTTGTACAGGACACGCTGGAATATAGACCAGATGAAAATACATTTGTCTGTTTGTTTATTTTGAGAATCAAGTTAATTTGTGCGGTATATTGAGCGTGACAAATTCATAGTATTAAATTATTATATGCACAAAAATCAAGAACATCTTCGAGGTCATGATCATCATGATTTTTGAATGAAATATATTTATATATCATAAATTATGATGTCTTAATATGACAAACAGACGGTGATATTTCAGCTGCCTTTTTTATTTGCTTCTACAACTGGGTATGCCTTTATGTCTACAGCACAGGTCCGTTCTCACAGCTCATACACACACAAACACACAAAATTCCTGGTTGAACAGTATCACTGTAGTGGTGAGATCCTCCACTGGGCAGCTCTTTGATCTCGCCCCGTCTCTTGTGTCTGCTTTCACGGCCAGCTCTGCATGCAGAGCCAGTTTTTAATATGGCAGTGCACCCTGGGTCCCAGAGTAACAATAAACTTTACCTTCAACTGTCAGCAGGTCTTAATCACTGGGATTACTGCAGCACTAAATGTTGAATTCCTGTTAATATTCCTGCCGCTGAAAAAAGGTAAACAGACCCAAAGAGATAAATATCGCCCACTCCTCAACAGAAATATCCTTTGGTGTTCTCAATCTCATTTTCATCACTTGCAAATATGGCACGGAAGTCAAAACTGGGGAGGAATAAGCCTCAGTTTCGATGAATGTGGACTCTCACAATGGAATTCTTTTTTTGCAGTGGGCGTTCTCCCACAAATGTACAATTGGTCATTTCACAAAGAGCCTTCAGCGGAGCTGTTATTTGCTGTCCCGTGAGGCTCCATAGCTGGAGCTCACCAAGCCAACTAATGGAGCTTCAGAGGCCTGCAAATGGCAGGCAGCGAGCACGCAGCAGCCTCTGTGGGCAAAATGGATCTAGATCCATTTAGTTTAGTTCCCCCATGGAATGAAGAGAAAACAGGTAAGATATTACAGAAACAAAAAATATTATCACTGTCATTTTTATTTAGTTCACAGTCCACTGTAATATTTTTGAATAAATTCAATAAAAATAGCAACAAAAAAAAAAAAAAAAATTAAATTAAAAAAATTAAAATACAGAAAATATTATACACTCTGAATATGTGGTTATGGGACAGGCTAAGTTTTTTTTTTTTTATTATAGGCATACTGTATATAGTGATTTAAGAGGTACGGGATCATTTATTGCAGCAATGGTGCGTTGATGCACAGTTTTTGTTTTATTCTTTAAATGTATATAGTTTTATAATAAAACTTGTAGATCTTTTTGTGTTGATCTTTTGGTTCTTTCAGAATTGTATCTCATTGTGTAGATTTTCCTTACATCCTGCCTGACAGGCAAAATATTTAAAATAAGCCCACACCCAATTTGACAAAAGGCAGTGTCATCCATATATTCACACACCCTAAAAATGGCGTCTAGTGGAGTGAAGCGTGCAGCTCCTAAATCTGTGCTCTGCTGGGTCCAAATATTTTACCATAGCTTAGCTGCTCCACTAAAATCTGCACTTGTGTGCACTCCATTGCCCCTTCATCTTGCTTTGAAAACGCCACTGGATTAGAGACCGCTGTCGCAGGACTGAGGCAGCTTGACTCCTCTGCGACACGGGTCTCATGCTTGTGTCATGTTGTGGGAATAGTTGAGAGGGAGAGGGAGAGAGAGGGAGGGAGATTTAAACTATTCAGAAGTACAGTCTCTTCAGGGAAGAGCCACTGCAGTCTCTGAAAGGTTGGGCCTGTGAACAAGTGTTCATGCATTTTCATCAACAGTGATATCATTCACAGGGAATGCAATTCGGGTTGGTTTGAATGAATACATTAAGTAACAAGGGGCAGCCATTTATTTAGATTGTGCTGTATAATCAATGTTTAGGCTGTGCATGGCTTCACTCTGGTTACACAACTAAAATGGCTTTGTGTGCATTTGATTTTTTTTCTTCACACTTTTTATCCTCATTCATTCAGTTGCATTCCATGTAAGTGACCCTACCTCGTCTTTTTCTAGCACTCACAGATTTGAATGTATGAATAAACTCATGCAATCACATGCCTGCGAGGTCCCCAAAACTAAAACCGCATGAATATTTTCATAAATAACTTGTGTTTCATTTGAAAACCGGGGTTTTCTCACACATTTGTCATTGGTTTTTTGACACAAAGCTTGGCGAGTAAAGCGAATATTATCAGGCTGAGACGTTTCCATCACCCTATTCCTTTTAGCTAATTAAATTGCTATGAATCTTGCTATCACAGTGTTAGCACCACAGATATATGATGGCAGTCTTTATTGAAATGATTTCCATGGGTGTTTGTCTCACTCCTGGCTCTGTGTCAGGCTTTTAGGAGAAGAGACAGAGAGAAAGAGACGCAGGAAGAGACAGAAGGGGGGGGGGGGTGTTGGGAGGGAAAAGAGAATATGAAATTGATTAGTGAGCTGGGATGGAAAATAAAGACTTCATCAGGATCACTTTGTGCAGTCCTCACAATCAGCTGTGAAACAATGCAGCCTCCCTAATGAGGACAGAGAGGCAGAGACTGTGTGTGCATCTGTGTACCTGCATGATATTTGTCAGTGTTTGCTTATGTTGTGCCACTAAAATCAAAGTGAAAGGGATCTGAGAGAGAGTGTGCGCACTGAGAGGGTCTGTGCCACATTCACTCAGATCCTCCACAGCTTCCACAAGAGTTTCTAAATCAAAAAGTCAACATCGCCGTCCCTCCAACCTTCAGGCAAAGAACCAAATGAATTTCCTTTTGAATTCTCACTCGAGTGCTGTTGAGTTAAATTTTTCCGAGTCTCATCAAAGATTAGAAGTTTAATTATTGTGCACATTTGTAGTGAGATGGTGCTAGTGACTTCCTGGCGCACGACAGCTGTTATTCAAACACAAAACACAACTGTATGTGGGAGAAAAAAGGTAGAAGTATTCATTTAAAAAATGCAGTTTGTAAGTAATTTTTTCTATGAATTAAAACTATTTTTTATCATACATTTACACTAATAATGCACTTTTTTGCAGTGTAACCGCAGTCACCTTTTTTAATACATATTTGATGTTTTAAGAACTATCAGTACAATGTAGGAATGAAGAGTGAAAAAGATAATAAAAGATAAATAAATTATTTCAATGAGCGGCTGTCATTACATTTGGGATATTAGGAAATTGTATTTTACTGTAGTAATGAGGCGTGATATGTGCTACAGTATTCAAGCACATTTCAAAAAAAAAAGAATGACTACAGTAATTGAAGCTTCAAAATGAAATGTTCAATGATTGTTTTTCTTTTATCAAATTAACCTCTTTTTTCCCCGCTATACATTTAAGGAGTGTAACTAGGTCTCTTCACTCTTTGTTCACTCTTTGGCTATTCATTTAAGTTTTAGACATTTACTATTATAAAGAGCTTTATTTGCTACTTGTGCGCTTTTGTGTCTGTTTTTGTTTTCAATTTCTTTTTGTGCAGTTTGGTCTACATCAGCAAAAATGACAATGACGGGATACAAAGCAGAGCACAATCACTCAAATCTATTGGTGTTAATAATACTGTTTAATAACAGATACAATTTCATTCTCACTTTAAATTCTCTCCTCTTTAAGATCAAGAAAAATGTAGTCAGAAGAGATAAACCATGATATATTTTATATTTCTGTCTCAGTCACAGTGAAGCAGTGAACGTTGCTGGTTCACCATCCGAATCATGACACCTTGACATTTTATATTCAGCCATGCAGTTGCTGCTACAGAGACATTAACAGCCCGACCTGCTGCGTATACCTGGAAACCCACTGAAACAGATTCAATAACGCTGCAACGAATGCATGACAGATGCTCAGCAGACTCAGAAACACAGAGGCAACGGGCGACACACTTTAAAAGTAAAACATGTTCCCAAGGTGGAAATAGAAATAAAGCAAATTTAATTTACAGAGCAATCACAACTGAAAAAATATGATCAATTTTCCTAAAGTGCCTGTCTTTTAGAGGCTCTTTATCGCCTCTATAACTCTGCACACTCTATTTATAACAGTTAAGCACACAAGGCTGCGATTTAAAGGCTAATGGTGAAGTTCTTATTATCAACACCATGGACAGTTGTGAGATTCATTAAATTGAGTCTCCAACCATGAGGGAAAGATACGCACCAAACTGGGGCACATTGCAGCAGCCAATCAAGACAGAGCAGCATCAGGCAGGCATCCTATCAGGAGATGCTGCAGGTCGTGCTGACGAATCAGTCAAAACTTTTTTTTTTTTCCTCTCTTCATTCTCCTCTCCATACTTATCTCTATGCTGATGGAGTATTCTGGCTGAATGTGCGAATGGCTGCATTGCCACAGTGTTGCTCTCACACTCTTCCCTCCCCTGGTTATTTTGGTACGGTAGAAAAACTGTGGCTGACTCCTGGAAGAAACCCTCTGGCGACTGCTATTTATAGGGAAGAGACACAGTCACATTTGCATCTGCAGCTTATGAGCGAGAGAAAGACAGAGAGAGGACCATGAAGGATACAGTCAATTTTTGAAATAAATAATTTATCCCGTAACCCAAGTCATTTCTTTCCAGGACAAATAAAAGAAGAAAGGAAAGACGGAAGGAAAACGTGATGGAAGTAGGCGAGAGTGTAAGAGAGACTTTGTCCAGATTCTCTTTTCTTGCCCATAAGTGAAAAAAACCCACCTTGAAATAAGACAGGCTGACCCAAATTGAATTAAATCGATTTGGATTCTCCTGAGCCTGCCTTTTCCACAGTGTACACAGTATTATCCTCCATTTCCTGTGACAGTGTCATGAGCAGTATGCATTACTCAGCTCCTTATAAAAATACTCTGGAGCTACGGTATTGATTCTTGCGCTTCAATAATTGAGCCGCCAATGCAGAACAATGACGTCCCCGTCGTTCCCATTTGTGCCGTTGAAAGTGCATCTCCCTTAAGGCCTGCTCACGGGGAAAAAAAGCCACAACCTATAAGCACAGAGCAAATAAGTAACATCATAAATGAGATCAACAGAATATATATGGATTGTGACCCAGACAAAGAAGACGATCCCTGCGTCTGCACCCACAAACCGTGGGGCCTAAATGCTGATTAACCTGAATTTATTCTGGATTCAGGTTTGATTTTCTTGAAGTGAAAATGGAGAAAAGAAAATGAGGGGGAGAAGAAGAAGACGACGAAGAAAAAAAAAAAGAAAGAAATCTCCTTGATGGTTTAAACACATTTTCTGCCTGTGTTCGTTTTCTGTGTTTGAAGTTGCTTGTGGAGCTTGGATGTGATCTGCATGAGGCTCAGAGTGTGCAGTGTTGTACATGAGATGGAGCACACAAACGCACCGCTTGCTACATCACTGAGAGCATCATAAAGAAGTGCAGCAGGGCCTCTCAGACGGATCACAGCACGTAAATCTCTCTCCAAAGATACACAGACAGACAGACACCAACCATGAGAAGTCTGTGCAACAGTGAGTGTGCCGAGCTCCTTTTCAGTGTGCGACCCTTCTCTCTGACAACCACAACAGCCAAAACATCCAAGTGGCCATTCCTGGAGCAGACTTGGGGCATGTTAGGGTTCACCGACACATTAAGACGGCATAATTAAAGAGTGGCGTTGAAGTGTGAAAGGAGTTGTGTTCTCAAGGCTTTCAAATGAGCCCATTTACATCGGCGTTGTTGTCACAATTTTTTCGGATGGGGGCTCAAGATATAAATATGTTAATGCATGTTTACCCCCATTCACCGCAAGGGCACGGGCGCATTCAGTGTGGTGGAGCACGCAGTTGTGTGGTGGAAGGAGGCTGAATGGGGAGAGAATTAAGGAAGAGAGGCAGAGGAAGAAGTGGGGAGAAAAAAGATGGAGGGTGGGAGGGAGGGAGAGGGAGAGGGTGGCGTATACATTATTAACTACGACTTCATCACATGTTCCCAGTTTCTTGGGGACTTATTATTCCGAGGCGCTTTAATGAATAACAAGAAGAGAGGGCAGAGGGAGAGAAAGCGAAAAGGGAGTGATTGATGAAGCGAGTGCAGACACCGCCACCAGCTGGCCGGCTCCAGTACTGCTCCACAAACAGGAATACCAGGGAGATGTACTGTTTATAAAAATAGCCACAGAGGGCAACAACCTCTAAAGTGTCCCTGGCATTAGCATTTGACAAGGTCCCTGCCTGCCACGCTGCATATAGATTGGGATTTGCTTTGTCAAGGATACTTGTCAAGCGGACGCATGACAGCCAGATTTCATGAGCTCTGCGCAATAGTGAGGTTGGACGTCGAGGCGGGCGCTCTCTAAAGCCTCCCAGCGGGTGTGTGTACGTGTTTGTTTGTGTGTGTGTGTGTGTGCACGCCCAGAAGAGTGAGAGCAAAGTACACTGGAGCTAGAGCAAGTCTTTATGTTAAGTGTGTTTGTGGTTGCAGGTGTGTGTGTGTGCGCATTTGTGTGATTGCAAAAGAAAATTTGAGGGTAAGAATCGCTGTATCCAAGGTGACCGCTGCCTCCTTCTTTTTTTCTTAGTGTGGGTGGGGGCATTTCTGATCACCGGCGTCCTACTTTCCACAAGTTTATCCTCTCATGTATGAGAGATGAACATTTCTGTGTAATTCCCTGCCATATTACTCACTATCCACTGGCCGTTACAAATTAAAAAACAGAAGGAAAAGCAGAAGAGAATGTACGAGGGATGAATTGATGACTAGATTAATTGCATAGATGATGTTTCCTATACATGTTCCTTGCAATGTTGGGTCATATAGATGGTTTATCTTTGTCTTTAAGTGTTGGTATCACAGTCCTGCTGAGTATTTTTTACTGAGCAACCTCTGCACACTCACTGCAGGGCCTCAAAAAGAACAGGGGGAGCAGTGAGAAAAGTGGGGACCTTCTGGGAAAGACAGAGAGAGAGAGAGAGAAAAAAAGGAGGATGCTATATCAGAGGTTGTCAGGTCCGTTTACAGAGTGGCGTGATTTAGGCCTGTGAGCCCCCCTGCTGCTGCCTTTTTATTTTGACTTGGAGGAGGAAAAAAAGTGCAGCATGTGTAGAGGACCATTGTAGGTCAGCTCATGAGAGGAGAACCGCTCTTACACTATTACCTGGTCCCTTCATCTGTCCATCTCTGCCCACATGCTTTTTCTAACCCCAAGCTCTTCCTGACTGAGGGAATATGTGGGAGTATATACACCACACACCAGACCACCAAACCCATTTACCGTCTTTCAGTGCGAGGTGTTTTTCAATTAACAAATAAATATGATGATAAGTAACTCGGTAACTGTTGGTACTCAGCCAACAGGATATTAGACATATTTATTAGACATATTTAAACACATATTGTGCTTTATATATATTAGACATTTATAGGATTTGTTCTCCAACACTTATTGTATTCAATGTTCCCTATAATATTAGATGTCAGGGCTTTACAACTACAGGTTTCTGCATAACATTAGAATTAACTAAAAAACGATAAACCCATATGAAATATTTGTTTATTGAATAAAAGTTTGAAATTCATCAAAAAATGTCTCCCAGACTATCAAGCAAGCGAGCACAAAACCTGAAATGACTTGAAATAAATTTGACTTGAATGATGATAAAATAAAAATGATCAGTTGGTTAGTTGGTCAAGGGAAATTGCAGCTATTTTGAAAACTGATTTATCAATAAGAGATTATTTCAGCCACAAATGCCAATAGTAGTTTCAACTTTTCACTTATTATTTCATCTTAACTTTTTTTTTTTTTTCCTCGTAGCTGCCATTAAACAGGGAATATTTTGAATTTGGACGGGTGGTTGAATAAAACAACTAACTTAAGGATGGTGGATTACTTGAGGAAAAAAATCATTAGTTCCAGTGAAATTAATATTGCATAAATGAATAAACCAAGCAATACATTAAACAGCTAATTAATCTTCAAGACTGATCGTAAAGAAATGTTTCAGTCGGCAGCAGGAAAAAAAAAAAAGGACGTCAAAACAGTAGGAATGTTTGTATTAAGGCACAACGATAAATGAAATGACGGTGTGCGTTAATAAGGCTTCAGTTTGTTCTCAGTCATCGCTTCAGTTTTGATGCCACTCCAGATCAGACGCGGCGTCGATGGCAAAAGTTAGTGAAAGGTGACGTCTTGTCAAAAGTTGAATAGCAGCCGCTCTGTAATGGCTGTAAAACTTCGACAGTCAGTCTCCCACAAATGACCACAGTCTGGCCTGGTCCTCATCATCTTTATTTTGTAACTCTAACCCCATCTGCAGCTGTTTTCGCAGCTCTTTGATTTTCCCTTTTCTTCTCAACAATCAGACCAACTGGTACTGTGTTGTTGCACAAAAGGCTGCTACTTGTCCTCTCGTGTGTGACAGCTTAACTGTTTCTCTGCTTGGCTAAGACTGAGTGCAGCAAACAAGAAGCAAAGTCCAAGGGATTCGGCTGGTGACTACCGGCAGCCAGACTTCATAGACGTGGGCTAACCGTGTTTATTACATGGGGTCAGAGGTCACACATCGCCTAATAACATCAGACGGGGGCCTCGGCGTCGCGGCTGACTGAGTAGAAGAGACGGTGGCAGACGAGAGCGGCTGTCGCACTCGTTTCCTCGGGAGAAGAAAGGAGTGGAGTGACTGCAGAGTTTGACTTTAAGAGTTTTGGGAATTGGCCGGGTCTACACCTGTAACCTGTCACTCAAGAGCTGTCATCGCCGATCTCAGCCATTCATCATGTTCCTAAAATCATTAATCTCATTCCTCCCCGGGAGCAACTGGTTGCAGATGGGATCCATCCCCGTCTCGTTCCACTAAGTGATACCCTCATCTGTTACATCTTGGTTCTGAGGCAGCTTACATCCGCGCTGACACGTTACCAGCTGAAATTAAAGCCCTGAGTCACTCTAGTGAAAACTCCCATCTCTTGTCCCAAGGTTGTAGCACGCACAGGCAATAAGCACTGACATATAAATGTATCAATGGCTTCTCCAGGTGATGAAAACCAGGATGAGTTCACATGCAGCCGCAAGACTAAATCATCTATCATGTTGTTGTACAAGACCGGACAAAAAGTTCACACACACAAAACAGAAAGCAGCGGGTTTGTACGCCGGCTGCTGCAGAGGTAATCTCCCAAGACTTGGCTTTATTGCCTCTCTCAGCCCTATAATGATGTTAGGACTCTGGGCTGCTTTGGTTTGTCGTGCTCCAGCTCTCCCCAGCCAGCCTCCATTTGGCTTTGGGGAAGAAGCTGATATTGGCCAGACTGCATTGAAGTTTCCCCTAACAGGTTAAACCTCAGTTTGCTCTGAGCACACACATACACACATAATGAAAATAAGTGTGTACCCCCGCGCACAGGCCTGCACACAGCGGGGGATTGTACCGTATACAGATACGCTACAGATAAACCTACCTGCATCCAGACATTTATGAATTATATATTATTCATGTTTAGTTTTTAATGGCTGCACAGTCACAGCAAAATGTTTTCTAGATGTCTCCTGCATCGTTTCATACAAATTTCCCCAAAAGAGACAAATTTTGTATCTCAGGAAAGTGATGTTTAGCCGCACAGCAGGAGTTTGTAAAGACTGACCCACTGATGAGCTGCTGCTCGTTAAAGGGATTTGAATGTGAGCTGAGGAAAAAGTGTAACTTTTGGCTCATCACATGTTGGTCCTACTTTTTGTCGGTGTGGCTGTTTAGAGGCAAAACCACAAGCACAAGCAAAAAAAAGATGAAGATTGTAATAATCTCTGATTGCAGTTTGGAGGCTCTAAACTGTGTGTAAAGGCTGCAACAAGCTTCTCTGGGCTGCACGCAAGCAAATGTGTGTGGGTGTTGTCCTACGGCGATGTGTGGCTGTTTCTCTGGCACTCGGACAAATGTGAGCGTATTTTTCTTAACTTCACACTGTCCACCTGACAGAAAGCTGGATCGTCCAGCCTGTGTGTTTTACACACACATATTCACACCACATATTGTCGAGATTTACAGCGACCCGTGCATCTGCTCCTCTGCCAGACTCTCTGACCAGTGATCCCCCATAGAAACCTTCACGTTGTAGACCCCAGAAGACTTTATACATGTGGAGTGATGGATAAGTTCATAGTCCGAGGTGGAAGGAGATGAGTTATACAGCTCTCATTCCACATGTGGTTCAACTCTCTGAGTGATTGTGCAGAAAGTTTGAACTTTACTGTTGTGGTGTTTCTGTTTATGGTAATTGAGAATGGCAAGTGAGCACCGTCTCAAAACAGACAACATTAGCCTTTGTGCAGCTGCTTACTCAGTCTCCAGGGAACATGAAGGAGTTTTACAACGGCATGATGGCAACACAAAGACAGGGTGTGGGCTGCTAAATTCAAATGTAGCGTAAAGTGTGAAAGATGGCCACCAACCTGCAAACAGGAAATTTTAATTATCTGGAACAATAATGCAACAAACAAAGAATAAACTTTGCGCTTAATCACTCAAGGAGTTAAATAGCTTTTTACCTCAGGTCACATTTTCTTTTTTTCTTTTTTCTTTTTTTGGGTTGTTTTTTTAATGGCAAGCCATTTTACCTTTTGGCTAAGTTTGTCTAACTTGGGGATTTGCTTCATTATGCTTCTTCATGTTCCAGGATTGTCACAATTAGCGTTTTAAGTGCAAACTTATTAATACTGATTAGAATGAGGGTGAAGAACTACAGAGGTAAAATACAGATTATATGAAACTTAAATTTCCTTTTACTAACACTGTGGGGTTTGTGTGGACATAGTGGGTGTAAAGGTGTTTCACCATGTAACTGTTGCCAAACAACATAAAATAAATGATGCAATTACTTAAAAAGCACTACACATCGCTCTCCCAAATTGCACAGCTGTGACTTTGTGTGTCTGTGCTTGTGTGTGGCCTCTTGTTCTTCTGAATTTATCATGTCACATAAACTCATAGTTGCTAAACTCTTCAGGGGGCCTTTTTAAGAGCACTACACAGACACACACACAGAGTATAAAAACACACACCCGGCCCTGCTTCGGGGTTCAACAGTTCACACGGTTCACCTTGTGAACTATCCTTCAACCTCTGTTCGACATCAGTGGTCCCTCTACTCTCAAGAGCAAAGGCAGGACTTAAATGAAATAATAAATATCCGCAGTATGGCTCCCACCAGCGCACCAGGCCACTCAGACCCCACTCAGGACCTTCCAGAGCAGGCAGGAAGAGCCAGCGAGGGGCGGTGAGTGGGAGGATGTGGAGGAGAGAGGGCTGCTCGCTGCTCAGGTGACCCAGGAAATGCCCGGAAAAGGCTGGGGACCATCTGATTGTTTCTGCGGCACCGGATGGTTCAGCAGTGGTCAACAGAAAAACTGGAGCCTCCGCTGAGCTGAGGGTGAGCCAAGCTAAGCCAGGCAGCTGGCAGACATCACAGAAAATATGTTTGTGTGCTCTGGACAAAGCAGGTCAGGAGGGCTGTGATCCAGGAGGGAAAGAGAGCGAGATGGAAGAGGCAATGAAATCAAGGAAAGGGGATAAAAGGAAAAACAAACCGTGGAAGAAAAAGACAGAGAAAGAGGACAAAGTAACTTCTTTAAAGTACACTTCCTGTTTTTGACAGAAAGGAAAACAAAGGTTTGATTCCTTAAACTCTGAAGAAGATGTACAAACTTTCTCACAGAGGTTGAAGCATTCTTCTCATCTTATTACATTATCATTCAATCATTCACTTCTACTTGATGTGGACTTTTTTATATTCACTGTGTCCTTGATCCCACACTGGACACTGTAGGAATGACGTCTACAGGTCCAGATGCTGCGGCCTGTGAAAACACGGTGTGGGCGAGCCCCCGTCTCTCTGTGGGCTCGGGTTCAGAGCTGTTATAACATGAGGACAGCGGGATTAGGTGAAAACCTACAGCTGTGACTGTGTGTGTGTGTGTGTGTGTGTGTGTGTGTGTGTGTGTGTGTGTGTGTGTGTGTGTGTGTGTGTGTGTGTGTGTGTGTGTGTGTGTGTGTGTGTGTGTGTGTGTGTGTGTGTGTGTGTGTGTGTGTGTGTGTGTGTGTGTGTGTGAGAGAGAGAAAGAGAGAGAGGATACAAAAGATTAAAGGATGGACAGCAGATTGAAGGTTGAAGAGATTGTGTTTGACATTTGTATGCAAGGAGGTGCACATGTGTACCCTTACATATGTGTACGTACGCTGAAGGTTAGTTGCTGGCGAACACAAGATGACTGTAATTGTGCTGGGCAGGTTTCACTCATGAATGTGTGAATATGTGAATGAAAATCTGGGTGTTGGTTGAGGACGGCGAGGCTCAGGTGACCTTGGACTGGACTGGATAACACAGGTGTTTGTAAACATGCAAAACCATATAGAAATGATGTGTTTTCCAGACCTACACACATGAGCCATATATATACAGTTTAAACCGTATATACCTTTCTAAGCTGTCCAGTATGATTCTCACTATACCTTCATAAACCAACCAATAACAGGAGCATAACGTTATATAAAACACTGTCACAATAGAATCCAATTGAATTGTTGCCAAGCTAGTTCTGCCAGCTCACATACCACTTCAGCCATTCTTTCAAAGAGGTGTAGAAATACATGCATTTAGCACATGGACTGGGATAATTAATCTAAAAATTAAATGACTGTGAAAGAATCCCGTCAAACAGCAGAAGGCATGGCAGCAGCATCGAATAGTCCACCACATCCTGAACTGAATCCAAACCCAGCTGTTTGCCAAAACTCATGCCAGGAACCAAATATCCAGCTATTTCACGTACACAGCCGACATCAACCAACATCCAAACATCAAAATCAAAATCCCTGTTGAATTGCTGATACAAAGTGGACTAAAGAAACATGCCGTTCTGTGGCTGTTATTGGGTTGTTGTTTTTTCTCATTTGGCATCATACTGCGTTTGTATGAAAACACTTTTGGTATTTACCTTAACAAGAGGTTTTTGATCAGACCAGTGATTGAACACTGTTTTTCATTTAGTTGCTGATATCACAACGTCCGTCTTGTTTTCATACTGTAACTGTCTTTTCCTCTGTCTCTCCCTCTGAGAGGCATCCAGGGACAGGCTTCAGTACAGCACATTTCTAAACAGCCTGTCTGTGGGGGGTTAGTTTGTTTTACTGTCCCAGCAGGAGGGCTGATGGGAGTCAACCGGGGTCAGGGCAGGCTCAGACTTCATAGCAGTAGTTTGACAGAGGGGCGTAGCCTCTTCAGACCCCACAGATTGCTGGTTCAATAACGGCGCCGAGCACCGCTCTCAGGGAGTTTGTATACCCTTTATGGAGGACAACTTTAATCAACCATGGTTGAGCTGTTTGTGTTATTGTTTTAGAGGAGCAGTAAGTCATTTCTTTTCTCGGACTGTGTCAGTTTTTTCATTTAGGTGTGTGGGGAATGGAGCTGGCTGTAAAACTTTCCTCTGCTTTAGACCATGTATGGCCTCCACACAGAGGATGGAGAAAAACTGAGGCTTAGAATTTGATCAACCCCAGCTTTTAATTTGGAGGTTAAACGGGAAAACTTTCCTGCTCCATATGGAGAATGCTAACAGCAATCCGAGGATCTTCATAAAAATTCAAGCAGCATGCCACTTTAGCATAGATAAAGTAACTTTTTTGTGTTGGGGGATGTATTGAGGCCAGAGTTTTTACCCACCATTGTCGTCGTCTTGCATTGTGATTTCCTCCCCCTGGAGGAATGCGTGAGAGGAGTTTACGGGCATGGCGAACAGCTCTTGGCAGATGTGAGCAGCTGGGCTCTGCAGAAGGGCTACTTAAAGAGGCCTTACAGGTGCGGTAATGAGCAGGTTTTTAAAATCCCCCGGCCGACTCGCTCCTAATCAGCCTCGGGGCTATTTTTACCAACCTCACCGGGCCCCTTGGGCTCATCCACTTTGAGTTGCTCTGTGAGGGCACGTTAGTCTAACTGAAACACACACAGAAATACAGTGACACAGCACACACACTCACGTAAATGCAAATTTAGTACACATACCCGCACAATCGCACGTCGAGACACACATTCTACACATCTAATACGAAGCCACAGGCAAGAGAGTAGTCACATGCTCTCAGCCTGTTGGAGCACTTAGAGGTGTGTGTGTGTGTGTGGCGGTTTTAAGTTTTGTCTGACGAGCAGTGAAGGATTTAACTTTAAAAAAAAAACCCTTGACATTAAACAGACAAAGTGTAGGATTTTCCTACAATTTAATGCAGTGGTAAATGTGATTTTTCTTTATCTATTTTCATGTAAAGTACTTGAGTTTCCCCTGTAATGTGCAAAGTATGAACTTGACTTGCCATTATAGATTTCAGACTTCATGGTTCTGCATCTAAAAGTCGTGTTCATTTCCCAGTTACAGGTGACAGTGAGTTGTAGCTTAGGATGGGTATTGATGAAAAGTCAAAGTGGAGGTGCCCTGTGGGGTTAAGGCACCAACGTCCTTGTTTCACATCCATCTGAAGATCCTTGTTGCATGTTGTTCCATTTTGGTCCGCCTTCATTTCCTCTCATGCCTCTAAAGCCATCTGTCTAGTTAAGAAGTTTACAATGCCCAAAACACACCCTTAAAAAAGCCACTCAGACTTATAATGGACAAAAGTACAATATATGTCTAAAGATGGTAAAGAGAGAAGTTACTGCAGTAGCAACTGAGAGGTAACTTACAGCTCCCGTGAGTCATTTGAGTATAAAATGTCCACTCATGAAACTTAAAGGTACAGTTCATTCTGATATGATTTAGTTCAAATATGCTAAAGTGCTAAATGCTAAAGTGTTTCTGAGTTTCATCCAAGCGTCTTCCGTTATGACATATCTCTTTATAATTTATCTACAATACAGGATACTATAATGTTTCTTCTGTGTCTTTAAGACTTTGGGTGGATGTCATTGATAAATTTTCTGGTGCAGCTTCTCAATGAACTCTAATGACGAACCACAGCTTTCCAACCCACCCTAGTTTATTTTTATTTATTTATTTTTTTCCATGCCTTCCTCCTACTCCCTTCGTGTTCCCCAGCTTGACTGACACTATGGAAGGTCAGCGACATACTCAGTTACATGATGCTTCATGTCAACACACAGACACACTCACAACATGACACATGGCAGTGGTCCTCTAACCGGTGGAAAATTCTGTCACCTCAAGGAAGGCGGATGCAGTGCAGTGCAGTGCAGTGGGACGTTGCCATGGTAGCAGCTAACATTTGGCCCGTCGGAGCTCAGCGAGGTCGTTAGAAGTTATCCGCTGCCTGGCTTAGAGTGATTCGTCTGCGGATTTAGGTGATTTGAACCCAAAGATGGAGATATACACTAGGCTTGTGACTGACAAGTTGATTTTTAAACATGACACACCAAAGTGGGTTTTTACACTCTGTCTGGCGCTGGCATCCGCACCAGGGTACTAGTTGTGCTTATTACTTGTGTATTGGCAGGTTTACTTCCCCCCAAAAAATCTTTTTCTCCCCATCTGCCTCTCGGTCTGTCTATCAGATAAAGCCAACAATTTGTCTGCGTCTTTCTCTGAGTCTTTTCTTTTCGTGCTTAAATAGTGAAACTAGTGCATTTGATCATTCCTGGGGATAAAAAGGAAAGAGGGGGATTGGAATTAATTATCCATCATTGCGTCGATTTGAAGAGCATGGTTCAAGGTTCAAGGCGGCTCTTTCTCTTTTGCTTTTCACCATCCATCACAGAGGTTTGAAGCCCCTGAAAACCTCAGATGATCTGTAACATTTAAATCTGCACGGGGGCCTTTGAAATTACTGTAAAGCAAAGGAATGCTTGGTTTAAAATCAAGATATTTTTTTTCTTCTGCTTTGCATGTTTTTTTCCTCTCGTTACACTCATTTGCATTTGAAATTCAGCAGTGCAGAGGAGATGTGCCTTCAGTGTCTACTACTCTCTGGTGCAGCCAGCTCAACAAACCAGTACGATTGCTTCCTGGGGCTGCAGAGCATGTGGTCCAAGTGTAAATATTCCTCCATAACAAAAGAGAACGGAAATTGTTTATTAATCCAGTCATTCATTCTTCAGTGACAGACTCACGGAACAAATCTGCACCTACAGCTGATGGAGGCTCTCCCAAACAGACCCAGGCTAAAAGTGTTCTCACACTCTCACACATTAACCGAGCATCCTGCCCATGTGACTTCCTGAACTGATTAGTAGATTCAAACACTTGTCACCTCCATTGTCTTCATTATCTCCTGCTACATGAATAGTATTTGAATATATTTATATACTTAGGGAGGGTCCATCCTCCCTCAATCCATTGTATCCTTTTTACTCAGGGTCTGGTAAGCAGAAGGTCCCAGGCATCCCTCTATCCAGCATCTCAAAGTGGGCAATATGAGGCTTCTCCTTGTTACCTAGGGTTATGAGTAGGGTTGCAAAATTCCCGGAATTTTCAAAGTTGGAAACTTTCCATGGGAATTTATGGGAATATATGGGAATAAACGGGAATAAATCCGAAATTTACCAAATTTAAGGTTGGCCCTTAACAGGGAACTTAAATATAGCTGGGGGAAATATATTGTAGCATAATCTTGGCTAAAACAACCAGATTTAATTCAAGTACACTTGAATATCTATATGCTATTCCTCAATCACATGGGGGGGCGTAGTAATATTTTACTCAACATTCATCATGTTTTTGTTATTCAGTAAAATAATTGATTGTTCATACAAGAATTAAAGTTGATAAAGTTCTACTCACAAATAAATCAGTTGAAATGTTTTTAATTGTATTATTTTTGCATGGATGTCTGTTTATGACAAAACAAAATATTTGCATTTATGTTTGGATATGATACAGTTTGTTTAAATTACCCCCAATTTCCAGTTAATTCCCATAAATTCCCAATAATTCCCATAAATTCCCATAATTCCCAAGGAAAGTTTCCAATTTGGAATATTTCTAAAATTCCCCAGTTTAACTTCCCATGGAAAGTTTCTGGAAATATTCTGGAAATTTACTGGAAATGTTCGAGCCTTTTGCAACCCTAGTTATGAGTTTGGGTCTTCTTGTTGGTTTGTCCACAGTAAGATAAATATTTCACCACTGTTTGACGTGTTGTATTTGCACTAGTAGTCACAAAGGTTTTAGTGAGTCACCGATGTAAAATATGCAGCTTGTGCCAAAACTGTTGTTAGTCCATCAGTTTTAATTACAAGTTTCAGTTTGCGTGACAGTTCATTTGAAGGCGGAAAAATACCTAGTGTCCATTACATCTGTAATTATCAGAGCCACTCTGCTCTAGGGTTGTTGCGTGTTGAAGTTCCAGCTCAAAAGAAATTATACTGGCAGATGTATTGAGCATCCTTTGATGACGGAGTTGAAAAGTATGAAAAGTTAAAGAGGAGCTGTTACTAACAGTGGTTTCATTTGTTGGGGCTGTGAAAGTCTGTATCAGTGTGGTCCAAGTATATTTTTGAATAGACCCCAACAGCAGGGCTAGACCTATAATCAATCATAATTCCACTATTGGTCAGCCGAATGTCACATGACTGAGTTTGAATTGGCTGTTTCAAAATGCAGGCTTGGTGCATTTGTTGCTGTCACTTTGTATTGCCCACAGCAGTATTTATTATCCTCAAGTTCAAAAGCTAACAGGCCTTTATTAGTAATTTCCTCTGTTTGATATGTGCAGCCTTATTTTGATCTGCTACTATTAAAGTGTCTGTATTATGTGTTGATTCAACACCTCCTTTAACAAATCCAGACTGAAAACACTGTAATGTTTCAGAAAATGGCAAGCCTTTATATGTTTTATTACTGTGCTTCACTAAGCATATTCTCTCTCTATTTCCTGATGCTTGTATTTGAAATGGTTACAGGAAGTATTGTGTTTGTGTCAACATGTATTACTAACTTTAACACGGCTTAGGAGATCAGCTGAAAACAAAGCTTTGGCTAATTACATGATGTATCAAATGGAATAAGATTAAAAAGGTCTTTTTAAAGACTGCCTCACTTATTTGAAGCACAGACAATGTCTTTGTTTGAAGTCCTGGATAAATAGTATGTTACATTATATAAGCTTCTTATCTAATCTAATCTTTAGCCATGCTGAATGTTTTATAAGTTGACCACATGTGTCAATAATAAAGTATCTTATAGCTATCAAATAGTTGTATGAGTAGAAATTAAAGTTGCCCAAAACTTAAATGCATGGGAAGTGCAAGTACATCCTATTGTAATTGTTCTAAAATACAGACCTTGAGTCATTTTGTATAGTTACTCTCCGCGACCGGTCACAGAATGAAAAGAAAATCACCAAGCAACTAAAACAAAACAAAATCTTATGTGTGATTGACATAACACTGCTACATATGGATAGTTTCTCCACGGCTTTATGTAATTGTGTTGAACTTTTTGGCGTTCGACGTGCATGCTGTTTCGTAGTGATAATGTCAGTTAGCGTCGCCGTGACATCAGGTTCAAGCGTGAAGCTGCACAAGCTGAGAGATGCAGACACACCAGCAGACTGAGAAGCCAATTATTTTCCAGTTTCAGAGGCTGTGAGAATGCTCCACTAATTATTGAAAACTGAGCTTGTTCAGTTGCTGAAAAGCTGCAGATACTCTAGGACAATTTGCTCCCATTGAGCACCTAGGCTAATTAACGTCAGACTCATATTTGAAAGAAAGTTTGTTTTTTAGTCATCCATTTTCATAAGCTACTTTGATGTACCACCTTTACTTCAAAAGTATGTTGAGTAGCGGTGACATACAGTACGTAGGTTTCGCCGTTGCTTACCGAGAGGAAACTTGGAGAGATCTCGAGCGGTGACCTTGAGAGTTTTGGATTGAACTCAATGGCATTCGTGAGCAGTGGGAGAAAAAATAACTCTTTTTTGTGAGGCACTCTGGGATATTTACCAGACCAGACATGTTTGTCTTCACTTTACTAGAGTGGACCTGAACACCCGAAGGATCAACGGAGAAAGGTCATTAACACCAGTGACCTGTGTCCGGCTTATTGTTGCAGGATAATGGCAGGAACAAAATGGAACTGGGGAGCTGTAACAAAGACAGACAGACATGTGAAGTGGAGTCGGAAAGGAAAAAGGGGATTGCAGACGTAGGAGGGGAAAAAGCTTGCAGCTTTAAGAGGTTGGCAGGGTCACAGTTTTTAAAATTCTTCCTATTTTGAAAAAGATGAGGTCAGAGTTATGGCTGTTTAAGCCATCTGAGAGGAGTTTTCAAAATGGCTGCTGGCTCCAGAGACTGAGCTGTGGTTTTTGTCGAGGGTTTCTCCAGTTTCCTGCGTGCAGGGGCTGCATGCAGATCGGCCAGAGATCTGTCCCTGTGAATCATCAAGGTTAAAGTGGAGATTGGGAATGAGTAGTTGGCAGCAGTGAGACACGGAGCTAGAAAAATGACCAACGCTCAACATCAGAGAGTGATGCATCTATTATCCTCAAATCTTCATTGTGTCCACATTTTATATAATACCTCATCAATTATATGTGTCATCCTTTTGTCTTTCTTTCCTTTTGACATCATAGTAGACAATTTAGCAAGAGACAGTGAAGTGGATTCACTGTACGTCTATTAAATAGACAGGGAAATCACCGCAAATCACCTTTCTCCATACAAATCTCATGTTGAGTCCCTTCGCTTGGCACGAGGTTGATCCGCACGATTTGCAGTTTTCAGAAATGCAAATACAAGGTCAGCATCCTCATTGCACAAAAGGAATATCAAACACCTCGGGAATGAAATGGAGATAAAGGAAAACACCTATAGGAGTGACACTGACTGGGCCAAGATGCGCTCCCCGTGAAACAAAGCTCTTAAAAAGAGGAGGGCGTGTTTAAATTACACGAGTGGGCAGCACGTTGAGAGCGTGGGCGTACTGTACCTCTGCTCCGTCAAAAGCCTGGGGAATGAGCGAGAACAGAGGGAAGTAACGGTGTCGAGATTATGGAGAGATCTGTGAGAGAACAGGGGAGGGGACCGTAGATTGATAACGGAGGGCTGAGGAAGCGGGAAACAAACAGTTGTGAAACGAGACACTGAGAAAGACTTTGAGTAGGTGAGGATGAGGCCTGGTTGGCAGAGCCCCCAGTCAAACCAGCTGTTCCCCCTAACGCCGACGCTCAGCAGTAGACTAATAGGCAGAGTGAGTCAGTGGCTGTGTCTCCTGTCTCCCAGGCTGCCTGGAGGGGCTGTATTGATAATATTCCAGCCTGCAAGGCTCAATCCATCCCCTGGGGCGCTCAGCAGCAAGTGGATGAAGAGTCCCCGGACGGTCTTTTGGCTCCACAGCTAGACACTGCAGCAGAGGAAGAGATCTGAACACACTACCGTAGTAAGGCAGGTACATCCATGCACATCTACACACACACACACACGCATGCAAAACACAGCCACACTGCCCACATGCCTCCCCCCCCCCCTCCCCACACACACACACACCTCATTTATTCTCATTTTGAGTCTCCCCTCTCACACTCGCTGCAGAGTGAGGGGCAGAGAGCAATGATCACAGAGGAAGGCGAAGAGATGTACGAGGGGAGGAGATGGAGAGACGGCGGTGGGGGGGGAAAAAGGAGAGGAGAGAGAATGACAGCCGACGCCGAGGATCGTCCTCCTCTCTTCTCTCCCATCAGAAGTGCTAATCCAGCCAGTGGAGGTGCGGACCAGCGCTCACACCTGCCTGCCTCTCTCCATCTTGTTAGGGCGCCAGATGGGAGAGAAAGTGACTTCCTGCTGTACTTCCACCACAGGGCGCGTTCCGTCACATTAATACCTTTACTGCTCGGCTCCATTTGTTACACACACTCAAGACACACACTCAGGGGGAGCCCGGGGCTGTGAATGATGGCCATATGCAGAACTGTGCTCATCTATAACCCCCTGTGGCTGGAACAAAGTACAGTAGACTCCTTGAGTGCTGAAACCCAAGGTTAACATTTGGGAAGTGGTGCAGTGCAGTTTGATTTCAGCGGCTCGCCCAAGCACTAGCTCCAGCCGGGGTCGACGGGTTCATAAAGGTTAGCGGAGTGGGTTTACATGCAGAAGGCCACTGCTTTGAATTGATATGTTTGAGAGAGAGGGAGAGTGTGTGTGTGTGTGTGTGGAAATCCGACAGTGAAGGTGAACAAAGTAACTCGCTGCAACTATGAGATGTCACGTGACCACTCTACGGCCAACAGCGGCCACTGGTCACTGCGCAGCTCGCCGGAGCGTGGTGGTGGGTGATATGTGAATGTGTGAGAACGCAGAGCTGGAAAAGCATGCATGCTCAGCACAATCCTTCCCCTGATAAATAGAGCAAAAGAAAAAAGCAAGATAGCTGATGGGTGGATCAAAGGAGAAAACACTGTGCAGGACTCACACTCACACTCACACACGCTCGCCAGGCCAACGCCAGCTTACCATTAAAATTCAAACAGGGCAAACCAAGGGTAGGGAGACTGATGCACAATGATTGTTGTAGTGGCGTGCTTGTACGCATGTGTATTTGGCCATGAAACAAAAATAATGAAAGATTATCCTCTTCCATTACACAAGATGCAACGTGTCCACATTAGTTGGTTGATTTATGTTGCCTTTTGTGCTTGTTGAAGAAAGAAATACCCGGTGACCTCTTGATAAATAAACATGAATCACCTTGAATCAGTTCTATTCTGTGTGTGTGTGTGTGTGTGTGTGTGTGCGTGCGTGCACAAACTTAAGTCAGTGGGATCAGTGCTGTTACCACAGTTGAGGTGAGCTTTAGGTCGAGATCTCAACACTAAAATGTTTCATTCACCTTTTTTGACCATGAAATGTTTTGTAATTCTAATATTTGTACCTTTGACTTCAACCAAAACAAAAAGTAGAAAAACAAATCTAAAAAGACAAATTCAACAAGACTTTGACAAAAAAAACATTTTTATTATTGATTAAATATTTTGACTGTGACATGTTACATTCAGACATGTTTTCTAAAAAAACAAACATACTCAGCTTCAATTACACCAAAATAAAAAAAATTTTAAAATTCAAAGCTTTTTATTAAGTTGGAGAATGAATTCCATGTCAATCAACGACCACATTAAATCAGCTGAGTCCTTAAACTCTAAACATGACTATTTGAAAAGAAAGCAGTGAGAGGCAAGCATTTGACAGCAAGGTCAAAGTTATGGTTGCATTCAATAAATGAAATATTGATTAACCTGTATTAACCTGTTTTGTAATTTTACTGCTAATTCTGTTTGGTTGTGAGCAGTCGGACACAGTCGCTCCGAAACCTGTTTAAACTACACCATCATGTGCACCCAAAGTCAGTTGAAACAGTTAAAGAGCAAATTGGCCCATTGCCATAATCCCTATAGTCATAGCAGTAGGTTCGTTACCTTTAATTGTCGGTGCAAGCTATTTTTAGAACGGCGGAGCAGAGCCGCGAGCTGTTCAGAGCTACGCTACGAAGGCTCATGGGATTTTTTGCTTTCCCTCATCGAACTCATCAAATACACAATCCAACAACTCCACAACGCTCTGGTGGACAAGTTGTGACCTGCACATTCACCACGCTATGAGATAATAACGTAATGTTACGAGTCAGAGTTGTTTTAGAGGGAAATTCATGCAAAACCGCTGCTGCGTGTTGCCTTCAGGGACAGTTTTTCAGCAAGCAGTCTCTGCATTTACCTCTAAACCAACTCCGTCTCGTAACGTTACGTTATTATCCCATAGCGTGGTGATTGTACAGGTCACAACTTGTCCACCAGAGCGTTTTGGAGTTGTTGGATTGTGTATTTGATGAGTTTGATGAGGGAAACCAAGAAATCCCACTAGCGTCCGTAGCTCTGAGCAGCTCGTGGCTCAGCTCAACACGAAAAGAAACAGCACTGAAGAAAAGTACTCTAAAGCTCTGCACCACAGCAACATCACCACAGTGCGCTGTAGTGGATCTTGACACTTTTATCATGTATACTAAACTTAATGTCAAATTTTAAAGGTATGTATGTATACTGACTGTTCAGTCCATCATTTAGTAACTACAGTGATGGGATGTGTCAGGATCGGTGTGACACAGCTCAGCAGGCCACGCTCATTGATTGATCACATCATACGCCGCATCACTTGCTGGCGATAAATCAGAGCTCGGCTTGGAACGTGGAAAAAGTCAAGGCGAGTAGCGAGGAAACCTTGCACCGTCCTACGAGTATAATTCAAATCAAATATGGCCACTGTGCATGGCGATGTGTACTCGAAGCGTTTTACACCGCATGTAAAAAATTTTATGTATCAATGAAAACTTTGCTCAGAAGCGGCAGATGTGTCGCACAGAGAACAGAGACACATGTACAGTAAATAACCTGAGCCACTGGGACAAGCTGACTGAAGACCAGCCAGGCGCCTCGGTGTTTATCTGTTGGTTTATGTGTCAGTTACAGGCAGGACCCCTGCTGAGACCAAACATGGTGTAAATGAGGCACCACAGATAATGTTTTGCAGCGGGTGTCATTGACTGTGTCCCCTCGGAGAATACACATAAAACACACAAACACACGAATGTCAGGACGGCAGACGCAGGTGTGAGGCCCGAAAAACTAATAAAACACAGCGGTGAACATATGTGAGCATGCTACACACACATACAGCGCGGTCCGTGCCGCCATTACACACACAGTGGGTAGGAGAGATACATAATCCACACACACACACACACACACACACACACACACACACACACACATACCTTTTCATACGCATGCAGGCTGTACACGGGCAATATTTGTCTGATAAGAAAGGTCACTTTTGTCATTTGAAAGCACACAAACCACTACAGACTCCTCTATTAAAGCTTCAGCTGAAAGGAAAAGGAGGGCAGCCGTGCCTCTGGACACCTCACTCAGGCAGTCATAATTACAGAACAAATCGCACTGCTCTTTTCCCTCCGTGTCATTTGAAATAGTGGATTATGTGAAAAAAAAAAGCTGATTTTTGAAGCTTGGCCATCTGTGTTTTGCACAAGACCAAGTGTGTAGGTGTGTGTGTGTGTGCTTCCTTATCTCATCTGAACCAACCACCTTTCACACAGCTCCCAGTTGGGTTTTTTTTTTTTTTTTTACTCTCCAAGCCAGAGAGGGTCGGCTTAGGGCCATGAAACTGGGTCATCTGGGTGTTGGTTAAAGAAGAGGGGGGGAAAAAAAGGCTGGACACTGGCTGCAGAGCTGCCTGGATCACGTACAGGTAGAGAGAAAGCAATCGGTGGGATGGCGGGCGAGAGGGGAGTGACAATTGGAAAGGTCAGGACATAACAGCGCAGCCCTGTTGCCGGGGGAGATATTTTTGGACAGAGTGCCGAGGTCGCAGCGCCAGACTGTCAGCCTTCCGCCGCCGCTTTCGTCTGGTTTGCAGGGGCCACGGTCCAAAGGCGAAGGCCGGAGAGCCTCAAGGTCACGGCCTGCACCTCTTCTGCTGACAGAGAGGAGGGTGGAGGGGTCACGAGGACCCCGAACGCAGCCAGCGTCTAAATAAAAACCGCCTCTGTTCTTGTTGTGCGTATATACACACATCAGTGCAGGGTGCCTTTCGGGTCAAGATGGAACAAGACGGGGCTGCTGGGGACGCACTCTCATTTCTGAGGCGAGTGACAGGTCAGGAGTTTCACCTGTCCACAGGGGCCTCTGCTGTGAAATGCGATATCACTCCGAGGTTGACCCAGATAGCATTAGAGCCGCTCAAGTAATGGATATCAGGTGGACAGGAAGTTTTAGAACGCATTAGCACTGAATGTTTACAATTGTGATTGATTTTATTAGTTTCACAGCTCCTAACGCCACTTGTTATGCCTCACGTAATTAACTGTGATTCTACCAGAGATTGAGGTTCCCATTCAAACAGCAACATGATGAATTATAATCACTGTCTGGCATTTCTGCAGAGAGAAATGAGAACACCTGGAAATCACTGTAGTCGTAATCAACCAAAAAATGTTCTGTTCTGCCCATTTTATACCATATTTAATCATTTCTTCAATACAATTCTTCTTATAATCATAAAATCGCGTAGTTTTTCTCTGAGTGGTTCAGGCAAAAATATCAAGAGTGTTTGGTTCAGTTCCACTTGCGGAGTTTTGTTGCACGTTGTATTTTTGCTTTTCAAGTACCGCAACAAAACACAGGCAAACTTAACTTAAGCTGTAGTTGTGTTTTGTCTGGCCCTCTGCTTCATGTATCCTTTTTCCTCTGTCCCTGTATTTTTGTATTTGTTTTTCACTCAATATCAAGGCAGTCATTGTGTCGTCAGAAGGTAAACAGAGAACAAATTACAACAAAATTGTCAATTTAAAAACAGTTTGCTGTGCAAAAGAAAGAAAAGAAAACAGACAAGGAACAACTGATTTCTAAAAACAAACAACAAGAAAACATTGTGTGTTTGTTTAAACATTTTTATTGCTATGTAAAATTAAAAATCTCATACCTCGGATGAAAAAGTACTACTCTTAAATAACACAAATAAAATCAGGCAAAATAAAAAATATTTGGCATTGTGAATTGATGTTCAGTGTGGGGAAATTCAAAGAGAGCAGATTTAGCACAGCATTGCTGCTACACTTATTAGTCAAAACTGATGTTATAAAATGGACACTGTACTTTACTGTACAGTCTGTTGACAAACTACCTTCTTTAAAAGTTTAGTCAATGTATCGTCTGACGTGGTAGTACACAGAGCCAAGTAAACTACTAAACATACAACACTGCGTTTCTCCCTACTGACATTAAATACTGTATTTAACTGAGGTCTTAACAGTAGTTTCATGACAAACTGACCTTAAATAAAAGCCAACTGAACACATGAAGTAGATGCGCTGATAATTGGCACATCCAGTAATTCCCTGGCACTTGAACCTACGGTGCAGTGGGAAAAAAGGCTGCAGCCGCTCGTCCCAGCCAAACATTCATCGTGCTGCACAATCTCTAAGCGACGCAACACATCCCTATTATCCTCAACACATCCGGGCTCGAGAAAACAAATTGAAAAGTGAAGTGTCTTCTTCTTCTGAGAGCAGCCGTTACAAAGACACAATAATTAATGACAACACAGAACTTCAAGTATTATTCCAAACGCAGCTCCTCTGTCTAACCACTACATCTGGGAAAGGGACTAAAATCTAGGCATGCAAACACTACTATATTGTGCACCCACTTTTCTCTTTCTGTGACAATCTGCAAAGTGCATATATTAGGAACTGGGTGCTCTGGGAGGCTCGGGTTTGGCTCCTGTGGCATCAAAGTCAGCTCGTTCTCTAAGAGGCAAAGAGTCTTGGCTTTACTACATTGACATTCTAAACATTGTGTTGCTTAATAATAGTGTTGCACTTAATATCACACAGGTATAACATGAAGCATTAGCATTCAAAAGTTAAAACATTTTGAGTTCTCTGGGCACCTCCTCTCTGCTGTTGAACCTGAAAAAAACTAGAACGTAAAAGTGACAGTTAAAACATTTAGAAACATAAAGCATCTGGTATAAGTTATGAAATAAATTAAATGTAAAATACATAAATAAAAATGACTGATTACAGCCAGCAAAAATAAGCTTTTTGTTTTTCTTTTTTACATCCACTTTCTCAAACAAGGGATAGCTTTATTGATATCATTCCATATCTGCATTTTTGCATCAGCATTCACTGCATTCATGGAATACCTTACAAAATAAATAAGTACATAAATAAATAATCCTTGCATTGTTTAGTAATTGTTATTCTTTCCTTTTACAGTACCATGACTTGTAACTGTACAGTGAGTAGGTATAATACAGCAATTACAATGAGAGAGAGGATGAACCCGTCGTCTGGTCTTACTGGGGCTAAAGGGGGGGGGGTCCCGGTTCGGGTGGTCTGCTGGTCTGAGCAGGGCCGAACTAAACTAAACTGAACGTGGCCCCTTTAACAATCCCAAGTCATCCGGCCTTCCTTTGTTGATCTTCCACGAGTGGATTTGGCCGAGGGTGCAGCTCCATCCTGTGTCCAGAGCTGAGCTGCCCCCCCCCCCCAAAAAAAAAAAATTCAGTTCCATACCGGGATTGCTGAGATTGGAGTTTGGCTGGGTAAGAGTCAGGGGGGGAGGGGGGGGGAGCTGAGGTCAAAAGGCGAGGTGTCAGAAGCCAGGGTTGCCACGGTGACCTCAGAAGTGGCCCATCCTGGCGGCAAAAAGGCTGCGGGAGCGTGGCATGGCCGAGGAGATGCGGCCAAAGCTGGACGAAGGCCACTTCATGATGAACTGGGAGGTCACTGGCAGCAGATACCTGGACAGACGGACAAGAGCGAGGGACGGAGGGATTAGGGGAAAGGATGAACATAATGAGAGGATTAGATATGCAAAGGTCATAATTTAGAGGTCAGGACACATTAGTGCTTGGGACCGAGACCAAATATCATCCACTTTTCATATATTGATTCTACCACTTACGTCCATCTTCATTTGCACATTTCAATTTTTATTAAAGGGCTGATGATTTGAAGACATTACGACATCACCTTCCCCTTGAAAATGAGGAAAGAAATGTAAATTGGAGGCTTAAATTGTGAGATCCATATCACCAGGTGTACTTTGTGTTGGGCTACAACTAAATCATTTTCACAATTGATTAATCATTATCAATCATAATTCAACTGATTAATTTATGTTCATAAATCAGAACAAAAGCCTATTATCATTCAAGGTGGCATTTTTTAAATGTCTTGCTTTGTCAGTCCAAAACCCAAATATACTGAATTTACTGTCATGTGGGACAAAAAGAAAAAAGCATCAAAATCTCATCCTGTATTTGAAAAGCCGGACATGACAAATGTTTCTCACTGATGCTTTAGGCATTACAGAATTATTTGTTTATCACAATAATCTGCAGTTTAGTTTCTGACGATTAGTCGATGCAGCTCTTATTGTGTAATATGCCAAATCTAAAATCCCATACACACAGTGCTTTTCGTTACTGTCCTGTTTAATTAGGTCATGTGCAATATTTATGTATCTTCTCATAGAGTCATAAATTATGGACCTCATACTGAGAAAAGTAAATCTTTTTTTTTTTCTGAACTGAATCTTTAACTTTGACCATTAAAGTTTTGGTATCATGAACAGAAAGTCCTCACCTATCATTCCGCGGCATTGACGTCAGAACCTTTCTAAGACTTTTCTATGACACCTTCCACCGAGACAGAGCAGTGAGGCAGCTCCTGCTAACAGCGTTCCAGTACCTGAGAATGAGACCAGCGTCAGGTTGAGATAGAGTCAGGAGGGGCTGAGCCCTGCTCCCATCTTCCTTTAGTTACTGGAAATGAGTCAGATATGGTTTGTAAGAGCAATGTCAGATGAGATGATCAAATCCTGGACAAAGTTAACTGGAGGTTATGCAAATGTTGGGGGGTATCGTTCAGAAGACAATGAGACAGGAGTTAGGTTGAATTCTTCCACACTGATCAGTTGGAAGAATAACTTACACTCATGCGGTTTTGCAACGCACTTTGTCATTTTGTGATATAATACATTACGTGACCTTAATGCCACATCCGCAGCGAGGATCTTTAGCTAATAAAAACTACATCTAATACTCGTTTAGTTAAACAAGTTCAGTGGTCAAAAGAAATACTCCCTGCGGAGGCGTTTAAGACGTGACAATCTAATCAAAAGAGAGCCACTGGGGCAGAGGATTACAGAGTGAGGAAATAATATCTTCTTTAAAGCTGGTGCACAGATAACACACTTTTTCTCTGACAGCTCTCTTTCTTTGTAGAATAGCTCTTGGACAAATTAGTTGAGCGGTTTCTTCTAAAGTCGACTGGAAAGGGGCAGGAGAAAAAAAAAAAAGTGTCGCTGAGGGCGTCCACTTCAGCGCAGTCCCAAACCCAGGAGAGTTGAGGAAGATTCAAATTAACTTAATTCAGTCCAACGAGTGTCCTTGAAACGGCTTCAAGTGGGCCGAAGGTATCCCTCCAGCGCATCTGCTTCGACTGTGTCTGGACTCGGGGAACGAGGGCTCAGTCCAGCGCTTTCTCTTAAATTCCTCCACTCAGACCCTGGAGAGGAGGGTGTGGGATGTGCTCTGCTTCCAGCCTTTCACATTTTGTTTCTGTTAGGTAGCTGTTTTAGAAGTGACATTTAGTGATTTCATACCATGATTTTCTGTCACCCTCTGATTCATTTCTGCTTTACTTCTCATGTTTTATATTCTCCTCACTCGACACCTTATATTCCATCTCCCTTCGCTATGAGATTCACTGTAGATCCATTGGGATCCTGTTCATGGATTTGCGGTGTGATTTCTCCTCCATTTCCATGAGATTTTCTCAGAAAACCCAGAGCCCAGGCGTGGAAATAGCAGTCAAAAAAAAAAGAAAAAAAGAGAGAAAGAAAATCAAATATTGAACATTCATTGGGGGCCGAGTGTGTGTTCTTCAGGGCTCCTCTGTTATTCACTTTGAGAATATTCTGCTGGTAGAAAGAATCACGGTGGTAGTAGTAGTGGCGAGGAGTGGGGTGTGGGGGCTTCTCACGTCCGTGCGGCCGCTGTCTCTGCAGGCTATATTTAATTGGAGCCTCATTCTGCATCTTCCAGGTTCGTCCTCCTTTTGATCATAAAGACGGTCTTGGCAACAACGTGCCTGCCTGAAAGCCAGAGGGAGGCTTCTTCATGCACTTGTGCTCTGCTTGAATCCATCAGTTGACAGGGAGACAGAAGGATATTCTCCTGCTTACATGCAAAGCTACAATCTACCACTGTTCGTACTGACAGGCCGTCCACACCACTCCTAAGTCCTCCATCGAGATGCAACTGCCACAGCGAGTTAGGAGGAGGCCAGACAAAACAAAATAGCACAAGTAAGGACGGAGGGGAAAGACTGCCATGATAGCTGACGCAATCATAAACCAAGAGGTACAAAGAGGCTTGAAGGTTATCTGCAGCCCACATTCAGCTCAACACCCCAATTAACCCTAATTACTGCCACACTTTTCAGACAGATGAAAGTTAATAAAATCTGAAACTTTTGTCATCATGGGGAAATTGTCTTTGGGTAGTGACAGTAATTCCAGGCTTTAACAAGAAAGTCATTAGCGGAGCTATTTGGCGACTTCCTCTCATCTGCCCACACAGACTGAAGGACTTTTCTAAGACCCATGAGGCTGTTGACACACCTGATCAGGCCACTTTACACTGGAAGGATGCTTGAACAAGAGCGGGCAGGTGTGGTCAACAATGGAGACCCCGGAGACCTCCTCTAACAGTCCCACTTTGACGTGTGCCACAGGCTGCCAAGAGAGGCTGCGCCAGAGTATCTTATATGTGTGTGTGTGTGTGTGTACAGTACATGCACAAGATACTGTGTGTAGATGTTGGATTCCAGCATATATGATCTACAATTTCAATGTGAGAGATGGTTGAAGTAGTCAGACCACAGGGGTCTGCCAAAACCGGGCTTCCATCCAAACAAGCTTTTGCAGTTGAACGTGATTATACACAAGGGCTGAGTGGAAACTGTGAAATTTTAAAATTGCTCAACCTCCTTGTCATTTTCTGGAAAATATCTGTCCATCAAAGCTTCTGAAAAATATTCATACGTGGTACACAGGCGCTACTTGTTCTTGGCTGGTAGATTTTATATTTCACATTTTCATCTTCAGCTTCAAAGAACTCATCTTAAAAGATTCAGTAGTCAGTGTTGTTATCTGCCATTCAGTTTAATTCTGTCAAGTTATAATCTTGATTTACTAGAGTAAACCTTATTTTTTAAATTAAATTCTATATGATAAAATTGTATTTAATGTTTTGTTAGGAGGATAGGGGCAGTCTGTCTTATTACAATACTCACATGCCCATTAAAATACTCACATGCCCATACAGTATATACATTTCATTATACAGTATGCTGAAGCTAATAGAAATCAGTAGTTGGAGTTGTTTCTTTTTAAAGTGAAGTGCTTTTGCTGCAAGTGTCCCTCCTTATTTTGACAGTTAACAAATGAAAAACTGTTTCACTTTAAAAAAAGAAAGAAAGTCAACTCATCCTTTTAATTTTCATTCCAGTTCGATGTGAACACAGCTCAGGACCTTAGTCTCTGAAGAGAGACGGATGATTGTTGTGCAACAGTCACATGACATGTGCATGCACGCGCACACTCTCATACACACACAGTTTACCCTCTCATATAAAGCTTATGCGTCAATGAGAAAATAATCCTAATTGCTTCTCGGCAATCTGAAGTGGCGGTGGGTTTGCAACTTTCCCCCCCTGCATGCCTGATGGAGAGATGTGAACCGCCGGTGGTGTGAAACTGCAAACTACAAGGTGCAAGCCGAGCCATTTTCTGTCTTCTTGTGACAAGAAGAGAGCGGCGTTTAGGCCGATCATGGCACTGATGTGGTGCAGATGAGGCGCTCGGTTCCCACTGAGGCCATTCGTTCTGAAAATGCACTCAGGGTAAGACGCTCTTGATAAAAGCATTGGGTGAAAAGCATAGTTTAGCATGTGGCAGAGGGGTGATTGGCTGGTGATGTACAGCAAGCTGGATGGTTGCGGTGTTGACAAGCAGTGCTCCAAACAGTCTTAATACGTTTCCTTCTCCCATCTCCTTCCTTTTGAAATACGATGTTTACGGTTTTGGGCTACGAGTGGTCTGATAATTTTTTGAAATATAGACCATGCTCAATTCAGATATCACTTATTTGAATGTTAGGGAGGGAAAGGAGAGGAGGCCATCATGCTAGACTGTTGGTTAAGCAGCCAATGCAACCATCGTTGGGCAGGTGGGGCCAGGTCTTTGTTACAGTTGTGTGGTGGTAGGAGCAGCAGAAAGCAGTGGACAGTGCTGGAAGATGAAGGGAAGGGGGGGGGGGGGGTTTAGCGGAACTAAACCAAGCAGAGACCTGCGTCGAGGGGCGAAGAGACGGAGGAAGAGGAGGAAGAAGAAGCGGCAGCAACAGCAGCAGGGGTAGGGCCATGGGTAGAGGCTGGTCCAGCAGCAAATGGTAAGCTTTTTTACACAAACATATATAGAACAGAAGAAATAAGGAGAGACAGACCAACGCATGCTTAAATGGACCATCAAAGATACCTACTGCAAAAATATGGATACACCAGTGTATATTATTTCGTGCATGCTTGTGTTACTAAACCCAAATACAGTTATATCTTGACATTTCTATTCTTGAATCTATCCTTAAAACAAATGGGCTGCTGATAAAATAATCCATGGCAACAAGTCAAAACATAAGAAGCTCTGCAACTCCACACAAACCTGACACAGTTTTTTTTTTTTCTCTTTTGGAGCAGCTGAGGTTTTTTTTCATACTCTAGGTGCAAAGTGATAGCCTGTTAAAATATGCGCAAGAGTTATGAATCATGTAAAGCGAGGCCCCAGGAAAAAAGGAGCTCTCTCTCGCGTAAGGTCATTTGCTGCACAGGCTCATCTGGGCTCTAATTGAATTAAGCAGGCCTCGGGGGGCCCCGGGCTAACCTGAACGCTAATCTGTGGGCCATTATTTCCTGTTAACAGCACACTCCCTCTCTCCTTCTACTCACCCTCCTCCCTCCCTGTCTGCCAGCCCAAAGCATATGTGCTTTAAAAGTTCACTCTCTGCAAACCTGAGCTGCTCGTCTCCTGCAGGGATTAACCTTAAGAATAGTACGAGGCTGATTTTGTGTTTGTTTGTTTTATTGGGGTTATGTGATGAAGATGATTGCTTTAAGGCTCCGAGGAGGAGAGAGAGAGAGGGGGGCGGGGGTGATGTTTCCTCAGAGGTTTAATGATGATAGCTGTTGAAATTTCAAAATCAAAGTTGCCATGTCTGTATGTGAAAGTGTGCTTACTCGTATATTTACTCTATTTAGTTTTTTTTTCCGTGTGCTAAAGGGGGTTTTAGCAAAGTTCATTAGTATGCATCTCTGTAGTTCGCACTACTTTAACATCTTCAGCATTGATCACATCTGAACCTAAATATCAATCAGAGGTGATCACTGAAGGTCCTGTAAACATTCCTACTGGTATATTTCTGATTGATCTTTCACAGGTTCAGTGTCCCAGAGGAATTTAATGCCCTTCACACATATTTTCATGAGCCCTTTGATGCTACAGTATGTTGACCATTTACTGTATATGGTGCACTAACTGAATCTGTAAACTATGACAATAAACTCCTCTTACACTGAAGGTCTTAAGATTTACCGTGATATTTTTTCTTTCCAAACTCCACTACCGGCACTCACTGGGATTTTTAAACAACAGTTTGCATTTGCTCATTAAGTATTCAGATCAATTCTTCTTGCAGAGCAAATGCTCGACATCAAGGACGCCGGCTGAGTCCTGTTTGAACGTGGGCCCGACCTGTTACTTGAATCCCATCATATCCTTGAATCTGATCAAGCCACCCTACTGTATAATGAACTTTCTATTGCAGCAGGAATCTTTAAAAAAAAATAAAAAATACAGGGACTCAGTGGGAACACATCAAAGAGTTGGGTGTCTGTCTCACCTGGTGTCATCCCATTCGGGGCTGAGTCCGGTCAAAGAGCCGCGGGACTCGGAGACAAACTTGTAGACGACCAAAAGGCAGTCTCGACACAGCTGGACCAGCCGGCGGCAGCACTGCAGCTCCTGGGGTGACACCACCTCGCTGCTCTTACTGAAGATGGTCTCCCACGATGAACTGGAGAGCAGAGAGACGGCAAAGCCAAGCACACGGACACACACAGAGTCAAAGTTATGAAGTTATGGATTAGCATAACCATTCGGGCGTCGGCATAGACAAGTACACTGTAGACACAATGCACGCCCACGTTCAGTCACATACAGTCTAGTCTAGTGTGTGGCCTTTAGCTGTAGATGTGTGCACAAACATTTGCATGCACACACTCCCACACACGCAGACGTACAGGAAGCCATACAGACACACGCAGAGGAAGGATGAAACAAATCCAAGTACAGTTAACCCCCTTTACAGCCCCGGACATACCCCTGACTGTGAGAGAGCCTCAACAACTGAGACACACAACCCTAGGGGGTACGTTTGATGTCTACCCCCTTTCACTCCTTGGGAGGTGGGGGTGCTTCCTCTGAAAGGGTTCAGAACTGTGTGTGTTTCCATTCTCTTCCTCTAAGTCGTTTTCAAAGCCTGTTGAATTCATTGCCCACAATAGCTGCTAGGCTGTTTGATTGTTGTTAAGTCCCTTAGATAAAATATCAAACAAGAGACAGAGGAGCAGGGCGAGCGTGGGGTGGGGGCCACTGCACTTGGATTTGGAGTGTGCTTTTTTTGACGCGCACCGATTCGCTGTCGCCATGTGACACCGGGGGCCCCCTGTTGGGCTCATCCATGTTGGGGCCGTGGCCCCTGCTGTAGGGAGGAGCCGGACAATTGGCTAGTGAGCTAGCTGAATCATCCAGGACGGGCTGTGATCAGACAAAGGCTACACGGGGTGCAGCATGCTGGGGGTAGCTGAGGCTAAGCTAGGCTAATCCCTCCCGGCCCTACACCCAATCTTTTATTTGTTTTTTCTACTGTTTTTATGATATCTCATTTTCGGTCCCTCACTTGTCTGCTTTTTTTTTTTTTTTCACTGTCCCCTCTCTCCCTCCCCTCATCTATGTCACCAGCTCACTCCCTTTCCTCACTCTCCCTCAATTACCACTGCCAAGAAAGAAGGGAGGAGGAAAATGGAAAGCTGTGGGCAGCGACTCTGAGCCCTCTGTGTCAGGGGAAACACGGCCGCTGAACAACTGAACTGTAAAGAATATAGAGAGGCAGAGACAAGAGAAGGTCACACCTTTATCACAGACGATAAAGCCGCCAGCAGGGTGTATATATACATATGTGTGTGTTGCTGCGTGCGTGGGTTTGTTTGAGGGTGCTAATGTAAGTCTTTGAGGAAATAAATGTACGGGAACCATCTTCATGGGTCTGAGCATGTCTTGCTGTGTGTGTGTGTGTGTGTGTGTGTGTGTGTCCCTTTGAGGGAAGAAAAATATGTGTCTAAGTAAGACAATGTGAACCACAGATGGGGAAACGGTCTAGTTTTTTTGTGTGTGTTTGTCTGTCGGTTTTCTTGTCGGGTTTCTATAGGGACATGATCAAGTGGGCTGTCACTGGAGTGGCTCATCTTTTAGGAAGCCACTCAGATAAAAAAGCAAGAAAAAGTAAATAAATCAAAAAGAAACCACATGAAAACTAGAAAGTGTCAGATAACAAACCAAAGTAAAGGAACCATTCACCTTCTTCCTGCTCTCGTCCCACCCCTCTCTTTTTCTTGCTCAGTCTCACCTGTGAAAAAGCCCTGATTAACAGCCTAGATTTGTGACCTTAATTTGCACCCTGTCTCCAGAGACTAACATGTTTCTTTCATCGCCGAGAGCTTTCAGGAAAAGTGCAGCGGGGTCTGGTTGGTCTGTCACTCATTCTCTGTCATTCAGCTGGCATTGCTTCTCCAGTCATACTGAATAAAAATGGGAAATTGTCCCAGCTGTCACTGAAACCGGTAGGTTGACGAACACTGGGCTTAAGGACACGGGGGAGACTGAGTGGTGCGAGCACTTGTACTTATGGAGATGGAAGAGTGGCAGTATGCAATGAATAGAGTGGTAATTGGCCGTGCACTGTGGCCATTTGTTTGTGCTGAAATATTAGTTTTCAGGACCTCCAGTACATTCAGGGCACATATGAGATGCTCAATGATACTCAATGGTTGTTGTTTGCTCATCAATTACAGTAAAAATCTAACTAAGGCGTGTCTAAACTTTCCAAAATGACAGTCTTCCAATCCATGTGACATATTATAGGCAGGTGTGTGCAGCTTTGAAAATGGGCAGATCAAATACAGCTATGAAAACATGCCATGCACAAAGTGGCGTACCCAGTGTTGGAGAAGCAGTTCCACAGGCCCTGGCCATGACTCCAGAGCAGCCGGTTGAAGACACGGTTGAAGAGCCGGTAGAGGTGGAGGCTGTCTATGTCAGGCTCCCTCCAGATCCGCTGCAGCGCAGAGCGGACATTGGTACGTACAATGTCCAACACCTAAGTAATACAGAAAACAAAAGTGAGAAAGAGTGAGAGAGTTTTTAAATCCAGCGTGTGATAATGAGGGAAATTAATGCTGTGGGACAAAAGGTGACAGTATTTTTAATTGATTTATGTGAGCTGGAATTAATTTCAACTGGAATTTCCCCTCAGTGTTTTTCATTTTGAAATTAGCAGCAGTAGCTAAGGCTAAAGGATTTACACTTAACTGAAGGCAAGCTTGCATTTATGAGGAAAAGCAGACAGATGTGCAAACACACATACAGTACAGGCACACAAACAGACTATACATACACAACAAGAAGCGTGAAATGCTTCAGTGAGACCTTACAGACATGTGGCAAGATTTTGAGCAGGTACATCTCTACATTCATGTTTAAGCATGCACAGACGTACAGCCTATGTTTGTGTGTGTGTGTGAGTGAGAGAGAGGCTAGTCAAGCAGGACAAAAAGTGCTGGGCCAAGCAGCGGAGACTTTGGGAGAGGACTAATTGCTGCACCAACGTCAGTCTTGGAGAGAAGGTGCCAGAAGTTCCTGGGCGGTCTGAGAACACCTGCGCCATCCTTCCATCTTCCCTTCTTTGTTTTCCCATCCCTCCCCACCTCACTTCCTCTCTCTTCCACCCTTTTTTCTTCCTCTCTTCACCCCGCTCAGAGTGCAGCACTGTGGCTCTTTTGACTTTGATTCCTCTCTCCTCATTACTGACGTGCCCGTCTCGACTGTGTGTGTGCGTTGTGTGTGTGTGTGTGTGCTTTGCGATGCGATGCGATGCGATGCGAAGAGGCGAGATTTCCCTACAGCAATATGAGGCAAGCGAGACACGCACACACACTCAGACAAACTGATAGATGAGTAAACACACACACAGATATGTTTTGGTATGGTAATCAGATGGCAGAGCGGTGGGCGCTACATTCCTGACCTCTGCCTGCTGCTCATTAGGCTGCTCCACTCCAAATAAAACATCAGCTCGCGCCGCCACAGCCCACAACACAGCCGAGCACAGTTGTGCAGAAAGCAGTGGCTGAGAGATCACATCATTACTGACACATCTACTGGATGCCATTTCACGTCTTGTCCCCTCTTCTGTTTTGTTTACATCCTATTTGGTGTCTCTACCTCTCCACCACCGTCTGACATGGTAATGATCTTTATGCATGTCTTATTTATTTATTTATTTATTTCATCTTTCTATGTTTCTTTTGAATTGGGCATTATTTTTTATGTTTTTAAAAGTTGTTCAAAAAGCACTCAAAGGAATAGGTACAAGAAGTGACATTTTGTGATATCCGGTGGTTTTAACAATGACCGTTCTCTACAGACAGACAAAATGTGTGGGAGTGAGGACAGAACACGTAAGTTTACACAGGTGTCAAATAATAAATGTAGCCCATTTTTAAGAGTTTCACAGTTAAGATGTCCTAAAATAAAGCACTGCATTTGACACTAGTGATGGGGAACTTTACTGTTATTAATTGGTATTAAAGTGTTATTAATTAAACCAAGCTTTGGCACACACTCGCTCACAGAAATACCTCTGGCCATTTTGCGGTATAAACCCCACCTTTCCACCTGCCATGGGCATTTGTCCAAGGAAGACCTGTAGTTGGTTGAAATATTGCTTAATATAAAGGGAGCTGTGGTTCCAGTGCAGACACTGCTTGTGTTAACAGATTTCCCAAACTCTTTGCTATCTGCGGACATGTTTCTCTGTAGTTAAAGGCCACATCTCCACCAGCCCTTTCCCTGCTGCTGCTCCTTAAACCAGTGGACTGCAACAACTTTCCTATTTCAAATGACCTCTCTTTTTTCTTTTTCTTTGCTGAGCTGCCTGTTGTTGTGTGTTGGAGTTGTTATCTTTAACACTTAGGAAGCAGCGACTTTCAGTCCCGATTCAAACAGTTTCAAAATATCATGGTGGCCCTGAATGTGTTTTGAAGCTGTGCAAGAGATGGAAACTTTGGAGATATATTCTGCCCGACACCATCCTAAACCATCCTCTAGTTCTCTAGCGGGACAGTCCAGATTAACTCATATGTACCGCATAAGGACTCACCTTCCGTTGTTTGGTTGAGTCCAGCTTCACTAGCCAATAAGACGCCACCTTGGGTTTATGGTATTTCCAGTTGTCGAGGATCTGAGGGACAAAAGTCAGGGTGAGCATGAAGAAAACTTGCATAGATACAGCCCAGCAATCTTTTACAAACCAAATATTTAAAAACTCCCATAGAGAATATTATCAGTATAAATCGTAACAACTGCAAATACATTTCATTATATCTGTTGTTCCCCAGGAATCCGCCAAGAAAATATAAGGTTACTAAAATTCTTAGAATAGCAATGTGCAGTAAAGCAACAAGTCAGGTTGGACAGACACCTGCATGAAACACACCTTCTCCTCCGAGTGCCAGAGTTATAAAAAAAAAAGTCACAGGCTGTGTGTGGTGGTTAAACTAGAAGTACATTCTCTTGGTATTTAAAAAGTATAATAATGTGTCAGAACAAGGGCATATGGACAAAGTGTAGAGCTCATTCCCACGGCCACACACTCATCCTGGCAGATTCTCTTTCACACTTCAACCCAGACATGGAGTCTGTAACATTGTGAGCTTCACCCATCTCTAAGTATAATAGGTTTTTGGCTTTCACACATACAGTATGTCTCCAATATGGAAAAGTTCAGCGTTAAAACACAGCATGGGGTTTTCTTACAAATAGAACTGCAATGCTTGTGTGATATTTGGCACCTGACATGTGATAGGAGGTTACATGGGCAATGTAATGTAAGTGCAGAGAGAGTGTTTACAGGAGTATATCACTACGTTGTCTTGTTTTTCTGTCTTCAGGACGCACAGAGAGTAGATCTGAAATATTTTGTGTAGGACTAATTTCCAGCCAGTTTAACGTTTTCTTCAGAATCAAACCATCTGCTTCATAATGATCCCCATGAATTTGAAGGATCACTCCTTAAATTGTTTGGATGATACCTTTGCTGATGAAACATGGAGTTATTTTTTTCTTTTTTTTTTACATTTACCGGTAAGCCTAGTAAAAAACCTGACAGAAATAATAATGAGCTCTTTGTAGATACACTGCCAAAGTGATGTAACTTTCAAGCATGAAAGCAACATGTTAAATTGGCCTCAACATTACAGAATAATATAGTGCTGGTCAGAAAGGAGCTTTCCTGTGCTGTTGGTGAATTTAAATGCAGCACAACTGAGGGATAATTGTAAAATCTAGTCATGATCTCTTGTTCCTTAGCGGAGAAACCCTATGTTTAGCGGGTGCGTCGAAGATCCTTGGGGCATGTGTTGTTATGCTCAAAAGCTGTGCTGGATATTCCCATGCACTTGCTCCTAGTGCCAACACCACTGTGTACCTACAGGCGCTGTTATTGTTGCTCTGTTGACTTAGTCTACATCTCCCCACTGGTGCACATAAACCTCTCACGTAGCATGCTAGATCCCCTGCAAACAGTGCTCCCATTGGGAAGCTTCAGTGTAAACTTTATGTGTACTCACAAACGCCTGCACACATATGCACACACACACACAAAAAAAAACCAATCCACAAAGATTCACTGATACAGGGCTAAGGTATACAGTTAACACTTTTGCTCACTTTCCCGAAAGTTGCTTATTGACTTGTTTAGTTTTCTCTCAATAAGAACCTTATGAACCTTGTCTGCTTTGCTCCATACTCATTTGTCACATTTGTTTCATACATACACAAATTACTCTCAATTAACGCACAACAAAACACACTCGACGCATTTCACCTTTTGATGGTTTTCGCCGCAACAACAAAAAAAGGCAGGTTTTGAGTGAAAGATAAAGGAGGCAATTACTTGGATACAAACACATCATTAGCCCAATTAGACCTCAACTTTAAATCATGGAAAGCGCAAAATGCCAAAGATTGTTTTCATGCCAAGTGAACACTCTTTGTCTCCTGAGGCAAGGAGTGAGCAGCACAGGTGCAGCCGCTTGTCTGCGTTTCCATGGTGCTCTCATTAAGGTTTGTTAACAGTACAGGTGTGGTGGTAATTGTCTCTCACATCCCTGATACACCCAGATGTCGCGCACACACACACACACATGTTTTTGGTGTTCTTGTGAGGAAATTGTATGGGCTCGCTTTAATAACTCTGCGACTTGCCCTAACTTAACCTTAATCACAACAACTACACCTAAAGATGCATTTATTCATTATCCGGCCGTTAATAGGAATGTTATGCCTTAAATGGTTTAAATGGTTTGTGCAAGCAAAAAGCTAATAATAGGATGCATACATTTGATGTGAGAGCCTGAAACATAACCCAAGGACTTAATATAAAGGGAACGAGCAAAGAACTAAATTAATTGAAAAAAAAAAAAAAAGATTAGAGGGAGCTCAGGCTCATTTATAATAGCTGCTAAAAGACATATTACAAAGTGAGGCTGTGATTAAACAACGTCCGTGTCTGTTCACATCTTTGTTCTGCTCTGTGTAATGTGGCTAATAATGGCAGAATAAAGGATAAATTTGTTTTAATGCCAAGTTCTGTTTCTAATGACTGCAATACCAGGCACTCTGGGCAAAGAATGTGTTGTTTAAGGTTGTTAGTAATCGCGTGGTGTGTGACCAAACCTACAGTACACTGCAAACTGTGTGAGAAGAGCAAAAGTCATTTGAATTTTGACAGGGGAGCAGCTCCTGTTTGGTGGTGCCATAGCTGCACTTTGACCCCCCCACCACACGCACACTGTGTGATGGTGCCTGTGCTGTCCGTCTAGCTGCTACCGTTGGTGTAGAGTGTGGTGTGGAGTTAAAGCCCTGCAGGGCCCCCAGCCACGCAGCTGTCTACACTTTTAGCTTTTTCGACTTAAGAAGCCAAGTGAGGGAAGTCCTGTTGACCTGGCACTTTGACCTGAATCTGACATCGAAAAATAAAATCAGCCACTCCGGTATACTTGTTCCAGTACACTCCACATTCAGTGCTCTGAAAATAAGTTTTAACCATTGAAAATTTTGGTGGTATTTTTGTCATCAGTCAGCCAAGTGAAGGCAATCTGGCCGACTGCTGTCTGTTCAGCACCACAGGAGCCGTGGTGCTGAACAGACAGTTGGTTCTGAGGACAGCGATGACTGTACCAGAGTCAAGAGTCTGTGTAAATGGGACAGTTGGACGCTCTCATGGTACTTTTTGCATTTCTGGTGAGAATTGAAGGTTGGCCTCTGTCTCCGTTATGTATTTTATTTTTTAACTTTCACTAGTGTCAATTTTGAATAAAGTTATTAAAGGGGGAAAAAAAGCATTTGTAAAACTTAAACTGCTGCTTTCATACAGCCAGCATCATGGCAAAAATGCATTGTTGCGATTGCTAAAATTGGGAATCGATAGCTGCCAACTCTGGCTCATTACCAAAACTATTATTGGGATGTTCACTGTGTCAAAATGTCAACAGACATTTTGTAGAAAATCGGTCATTACTGAGCAGAACAGTACATTCATAATTAACATAATTCAATTCAACAAGCTCTGCGTTATGTTCCCATTTAGCCAGATGAGAGAGTTCTTCAGTTGTTTGTACACTGATATAAAAAAAAAAATGTGTACAAGTACACATGCACGCTTGGATGCAAGGACGCTGAGTTCTGACCAGAAATAGCGGCGGCACTGATTAATACGGAGGAGCAGTGGGGAATAGCACGGGGCTGCAAACTGACCGACAGGTTGTCACTGGGGTCATTTGAAAGACAATGGGAGCCAGGCCAGAGCGGACAGGCTATTGTGGAGGGAAGAGAGGAGGTCACTTTTAGTTAGGCTGCAGGGTGACCGCACCTGGCCACCGAGGGGGCTCTGGGAATACAGTGGGTCTGGATTTCTGCTCGACTCTTTTCTACCATTGTGTGTTTCAGTCTTTTTCTCACAATATTTTAACAGTGTTTGTGCCTCTGAATTATTTTTGATACACACAAAAGCACACAGTGGATTACTGTGTAAGGACATGTATACTGATACAATAGAAACCATGCACCCACCTCATCCAGCACGGCTTCGGCCTCTTCTTCAGTTTTTCCAGGAAGTCTGATCCTCATGGCAGTGAGCACTGCCAGAGTCTGACGCACCAGCTCCGCCTCCTGCTCTTTACTCCTCAGATTTATCAGCGGATCACCCTAAATACACACACAGGTGCAGGCACACAGCTCAAGGAACCATTACAGATATACAGATACACATCAATATGAAACACAATGTTTCATTCAACAGTATAGCGCTGCAGCGACACCAGGCTCAAATAGACACAAGCAGAATGCTAATGACGAAGCTACAGTAGCAGAACTGGAATTCATTTTATTCAGGTTAAATTTAATTCAGTTTTTTTTTTAGCAAAATACACTATAAGTACATGTGATAATTTAAAAAAAAGAAGCAATTAATTTACTTTTATTTTATGATTTCTATTTTCCCCAGACAGAATTATTTTTGGTGTCAGAGAAGAGGTCTAAGAAATAAAATATCACCTCTGCCTAGTACAAAGTTCTATTCACCACGAGGGTTAAGATATCAAATAAATGTGAAAAGGGTACAATGTTACTATGTTATTACTGTATTATGTCAATTAATCATAATTATTCCTAATTATCAAGGGTACTTTAAATTTCAGTTATTTTATATTATGTATTTTATGCCCCGAGTGCTGAGTAATTTATGATCCTGCTACAGTAACACCTATTATAGTGAAACATCATTATTTCTTTACATAGCAGATAGCCCAGAGCAGCCTGCAACACTCTATGTATAAAAATAACCCTCTTAAATACAACTTTATGCACTCACTGGTAAAACTACAATTTGAGATTTCCTTTTCAAGTATGCACTTATCCCCACAAGTCTGATTCCCACAGGGAATGCAGATGGGAAAAAAAAAAAAGCATGTGTCAGGATGCAAGCATACAAACTAGTTCTCTCTATAGCTTTTTTTAGTCTAAATATTTTCACCTTAGTTCTATTCTCAGTATTAAAAGATATTCTGTCCCATCTGTTTTGTCCCAGTGTATCCACAGGTAACCAGCACAATTGTAAGGAAGTAGAGGGAATGGAGGAGGCAGGCGGAAAGCAACAGATGGCAACATAATAGATGATTATTGTTGTGGGATACAGTAGGCCTATACAGTAAGGAGGAAGCTGCTTAAGAGATTCTTAGTGGACCAGGACACAATAAATGCCAATGGAGAAGAAAAGCAAAAGGGAGAGGGTAAAAGCTACTGTATGATGGCAGAACAAGTAAACTTGCACGTCAGTCTTTGGTGAAACAGAATTTAATTTCTTTTAAACCCTAGTTGGTGAAGCAGAACAACAGATCGTTGCTGCACTGAGCAAAACAACAGCTTGACGATCTGAAAATGAATTTCGTATAATTTTCTGTGACTGACAACTCATCTCACTCGTTCTGAGCTGTGAAAAGTTAAGCCCCCCTGTGTCTGTGTGTGTGTGTGTGTGTGTGTGTGTGTGTGTGTGTGTGTGTGTGTGTGTGTGTGTGTGTTGAATATCTTACTATGTTGGAGTGGATGGTCCCCAGGCTGTTGCTGTGAGGCACACGGTGGGCGGAGCCACTGCGGCTCAGCGAGTGAGAGCGCAGCGTGGCGGAGCTCGGCCTGACGAGGGGCGTGGCGACGGGGACGGTCGGGGACGGCCTGCTGGACAACGCTCGCACCTCACTGGGCGACGAGAGGGAAGAGATGGAGCGAGGGCAGGAGATGGAGCGCCGGATTGGTCCAGAAAGTGTCGGCGAGGCGGAGGGGGCGGGGCTGGTTTTGAGCGACTTGATTGGAGGTTTCCAGTGGATACGACCTGTAGAGAAGCAGCAGACAGCGGGGTTGGGAGGAACACTGACTCGCTGTGACACTTTGATTTCTCCTCATCCCTGATCCCCTCTCAGTGCCTCACTGTCGAGCTTTGCTCTCTGCTTTCCATCTGTTGCCGGGTGGCTCGGGAGATGAAGTGTGGCATTAAAACTCCCATAGCCACACACTGGCCCAGTGTGTGCGTGCCTGTGTGTGTGTGTTTGTGTGTGTTATTAACGGCCGCAGCATGTGTAGTTAAAACCAGAAACTAAACAGTAGTCCTGTCTGGTTTCAGGACGGATTAAAGGGCAGCTCTCAGCTCTGTCTGTCTCAGGCTCACATGTGCTCACACGTACACAACACGTACACGCAAACATGCCGAAAATGAAGCTGAAAACCCACACTGACACTCCCCATCACCCTTGAAACTCCTCCAGCTTGTCTAGCAGCCAGTGTATTAGCGTGTGTGTGTTTTTATTCTCGCAGTGTGTCTGTCTAACGTCAAGTGTGCACACAAGTGATTATACCGTGTGTGTCGATCTGTGTGTGTTTGCGTGCGTGTGGCTGCTGAACCTTCTGAGGTTTGGCTAGTGCCAAATGAGAGCATTATGGGGCTTAGTCCTAGCAGCCTTTTGGTGGCTTGGTATGGAGTAGGGCTTGGCAGACTGGCTGTCTCTCTGCACGCAAACACACACACACACACACACACAGACAGACATGCACATTCATAGATACTTACAGGCTCTTTCATGGCTTTGTCCCTTATTTTGTGACAAATAGAAGGAGCTAATGCAAGGGTCCTCTATTGAGCAGTAAAACCGGCGGCCCACAATGCAAATAGAAATGTTTTTATTTTTCCAAGGTCAGCTCAGAAGGCTAGTGTGGAAAGTGTCCTCTTCCTCACTTCAGAGAGCTGATAGTGAGTTGATGTATGCGACTTATGAGAATTTGGGGGAATGTTTGAGACTTATCACTCTCACTATAAAATGGGATATTTCAGCATTAAACTCAAGGTGTTTTCAAGGTAAACATGCGGAAGGCTTTTTTTTTTCAACCAAGTTCCTTCTCCTCTTCATCTCCTCTTTCACCTTCCATTTACTCGGGCTGCACTGTTTGGGACACTTTCATTCCTAAAGTGCTTTTCACTGCTTTAGCAGTTCATGGCAGACTGTGGGTCTACAGCTGTAAAGCTAAGAAGTTCCTTTGCTGAGAAACTGGGTAACAAAGACTGACACACTATGCGTCACAGGCTATGATAACACTGCTTACACTTTAATTAAAATCCAAGGATCTGGTGCCATTTTATCACATCAATTAGGCACATACTAAATGCTGGCGGGCTGCTGAACATTTGTAATATATCCTCTGCTCTGCTGGCCCTGTGCTGCTGCTGGAGAGCGTGCACTGTACAGCATATGTGCGTATGCACGGCAGGTAATGATCAAAGCAACTCTCAGCATTTGTATAAAAAAAAAAAGGTGTGTGTGCATGTGCACATATGTAAATTAATTCTGTGCAGCTATGAATATATTTTTTCAAAGTGAGTAAGCGTGAAAAGTTTACCAGGCTGGTAGTGGATGTCACATGCTTGCACCACCACAGGACCATTTCCAATTTCCTCATTGCATCGTTAAGGGTTCCTATCTCATCTGCCTGCACTTCATTTTGTATCACAATCAAATAAAATGGAGATGGAGTTGGAAATGCCAAAACAGATGTGTAAAAAATGTATATGTATGTAGTTTTCTGATGGTCCACATTGATGTATCTGAAAACCCAGTCTGTTTTAGCAATTAAGCCAACCCCTGTGATTAGATGGAAATCTCCAGGTAAAAAAGAAAGGTACCAACAAACAGGGCAGGATGAAGAGAGAACAAGACGAAATGAGGAGAGAACAAGTGAGCGAAAACCGAGGTAAACAAGAAAGAAAGATCATAGGAAACAAGGTCCCTGTCAAACCCACACACTCTGGCTTCCTAATAAAGACATTTTTAGATGCTTTCATACATCCTGCTGCTTTACCTGAGCGCTCAGCCAAGTTCTTCTCCTTGTTCTCCCCAAGGTCGTAGGAAACTTTCTTCTCCCTCTTCTCTCCACCTCTTCCTCCTCCTCCTGCTTTCCTCGTCTCCTCCTCCTCCTCGTCTGAGGAGGAGCAGGAGTTTTCTGCGCTGCTGCCGCTGGTGAAGTCCGCCAGGTAGTCTGGTCGTTGACGTCTTGGTGTCTGGCTGCATTCTGGCATCGCAGTCAAGGGCTGAAAGGGACAAACATACAGAACAAGGCGCACATTAGGCCATACTGTATAGAGATGAATTTGTGTACATATAATGAATGAAACAGCTATGACAATAAACATGCTGCTTCTCCCAATCATATACACATCTACTACATTTATCCTCATGAGACTTTACACTGACTACGTCCACTTCATAACCTTAAACTATCCAAAATGACATGTTGGAAAAATGTCCTTATTCCAAACATCCAAATTCATGCAGCTTTGCACAAGGACATAAGTACAAGAATCCACACACACACACACACACACACACACTTGAACATGAAGACGTTGAGATTTTGTCAGCTTCCCTCAGCCTGGTCTCACCCTCAGCCCACAACCATCTGTCACTGGGAGACCTGGTGGTGACACGGCTAGTCCATGTGCCCACATGTGTGTACGTTTGCTTGCAGGCTCATTATGCACAGATACACAATTACACATGCACTCCTTTATAAGCCATGCTGTCACTATAAATAGGAACACGAGCAGCTTCATACCTCGAACAAATTTGACCCGATTGGATACGTAAAGGTTAAATTCAAAGTAAAACCCTTTTTTTTCCCTTTGATACCAAATGTTTCCCTTATTTGACACTCTGTGGAAACTAAACAGTGAAATCACTGTGTGCACACTGATGTTCCTGCTTTCCTTCTGTTGTGTTTCCACTGATAATATTTTAACTTATGCTTTAACCCAAATGCTTAAAATTCTGAAACTCTGCACACAATATATTTTTATTATACAAATTATAATCAATCTTTTGTATGTATGAAATCACCCACAACCCGACCACACAAACACATGAGCAGTTTCTTTAGTTTGAAGTTCATTAAGTCGAGTGTCTGTTTCACATCCGGGAAGGGGACTCACTGATAGCATTAATAAAACATTGATACATCTGTTATTCAATGGTTAACTCAGGCAGTGCTGTCAGGCCACCAAAATTAATGGACAGGAAGTGATCACAGGGCTTATACAGTCAGCGGCGGGGAGCTGTGTGGATGAATGATAGAGAGGGATAGAGATGGGGAGAGATTAAATACAAAAGGGGAGAATAAAAGGGAAGATGGGAACATCAGATTGATGGGGAGAGACATAAAGAGGAGGACAAGGTGAATCTGAGAATGGGAGCGGAGAGAAACAGAGAGGGAGGCATTGAATAGATGGACAGGAACGGAAATGAACAGAGAGAGAGGGAGAAAAGGATCCTGAACATGCGAGTAGAGAGAGAGAGAGAGAGAGAGAGAGAGACAGGAACAGACAGTGGATAAACAGAACGAGAAAGAGTCAGACCAAGGAAGAGGAAGTTGGAGGGAGGAGGGTAAGAGTGACTGGGTAAAATTACGCAAAAGGGTAAACTGAGGAGAAAGGAGAGGGGAAGAGGGACACACCGCAAGGAGCGAATGTGAGAATGTGTATATGATAATAAGAGAGGCAGGACAGCGAAGGAGAGGAGGAAAAATGGAAAGAAAACCTCCCACTCTCTCCCTCTTCGGCACATTCCCTTCCTTTCTTCCCTCCTTCCTTCCTTCCTTGCCTCCTACCTCTGGTACTCTCCCTCTGAACATTTCCTGAGTGATAACAAACCTCAGCGCCCCTTCCTTCCCTCACAATCCTGCCTCTAATCTCTTTGCCTCTTCTAGCTTTCACACACTCGATGGTTCAGTTTCACCAGATGGCTTGTGAGCACTATACTCAGAGGAGTGAATCTATCCGTCACAGCTCTTTCTTTCCGCCACTCTCGATGTCTCTCTCCGCGCACTCTGCAACATTGAAATTGACTGGGCCCAAATTAATTTGGACAACAGTGATTGTGTCTGAACAAGTCCTCATTCCAGCTAAGGCCTCTCTAATGCAGCGCTGAACTGCCCTGTCGAGTCCTAACAGACTCTCTGAATGTTCCAGCCAATTTAGCCCTCGAGTGAGGGATGGATGTAGATGTGCAGGGGGAGAGAAAAAAGGGATGGAGAGGTGAAGAGAGGGGAGTGAAGCAAGGTGATGGAGGGAGTAATGTGCTGTCGTGGGAAATTGAGGGGGCGTATAGGTGTATGTGACAGAGAGAGAGAGAGAGAGACGGAGAGGGAGATAGACAGAAAGAAAGATAGCATGGAGATGGCGAGAGAGACAGCCTGACAGCTGTCCCCTAGGGGAGTCGGGTCTTTTCTTCAGGCCTCTTTCTTTCTTTCTTGCTTTACCCGCCACCCCTCCCTCCCCCTCCCTTTATTTTTTTGAATCACGTCCTATGTGCTTTCTGTGGGCGTTCAGCTTCAGGCATCTGCCTACCTGCCTCTCTCTCTCTCCCTCTCCCTCTTTGTGACACTCTTGTGTGCACTTTTCCTTGGGTCCCATGAGGCGTGTGGTCCCCATCCTCCCTCCTCTCTCTTCTGCGTCGCTCCACTCAGCTCTTTCACTCTCACCTACCTTAGGGCCTCGTTGCCTGGAGGATTTTCCCATCAGCTTCTCGTCGTCCAGTTCACATTGCTCCAGCAGATCCAAGATATCCTCTTCCTACACACAAACACACACAAAAGACTGATGAGAACTTGTGCCAAAGGTGTTGATTTTGGTTGCATAAGGAAAGTACAGTATAAACGAGAGTAACAGGAAGGTAGATGATACGCTGATAAAGAGTGATTAAAATGATTGGATCCTTTTCATCTCTAATTACTCAAAAGTTAAAACAAGCTTTGGAAAACCAAGTAACTTCAGTTATTCAAAAAAAAAAAGAAAGAGGGATGAAAAAATTAAACTTCACAGGCCTATGTGCCTTATCTGGGGGGTTAGGGGGGAAAAAATGCCCTGGCTGAACATGCATTGCTCTTTGGCAGCACTCATAGAGGCTGAATTTGGAAAAGCCAGCGTCATGGCCATCGCCAATATGCTGGGGCTTTGGCCATTTGGCCGCAGCTAAAATGCAGGCAAAGGTGATTAATGTTGCTTCACGGCTGGGACATAAAAAGCTCCCGCTTGCCGCTCAAATACAGATGAAAAGTGATTGTTTTTTTCTCCGATTAGCCATCAAGCTGCTTTCTGGGGTCCATGAAAAGGTCAGTGTGCCCCTGGCTCTCTCTGTTGGTGTGTGTACGTGTGCATATGTGTACAGTGGCTTTCTTTTTTTTCTTTTTTTTGTAGCGTTAAAGTTTGCATCTATGGGCAATGACGTATTTTTATGAGCTTTTGCTGTTTTCCTAATGATACTTTTTATTCACGTGCCACATCCAGGAATAACAGCAAGTTATGTGCATCGGAGCGTGTGGGTATAAGTATTTGGTGTGTACTGAAAATGAGAATGCCAACCATTTAAAGTATTTGTCTGAAAAAGTGTTGCGGCTATTCTTAAAAGAGGACTCGAGAGTTGAAGAAAAAGCCGTGTCTTGTGCCCAGCCATTCACTAAGCTGCGATAGGATGCTGTAACATTCTCTAAATGAATTTCATGTGGTCCTGAGGAGCTAACAACATTAGACAAAATTAGAAAATGTTATGTTTATTTACCCTGATAATTAAAAAAAAAAGAAACAGTATTATTGCAGAACTGCATTTTTACTGCATAAAAAAGTCTAACGTCTTAATAACTGTTCACGAGGTGAAAGCTTGGCCACCCCCACAGAGTTTTAAAAACCAGTGGAGGCCCATTAACTTGTTAAACGGCACCAAAGCAGATTACATGGATCTTCTGACATGTTTTCAAGCAAGGAAGAAAAGTAAACTTGACACATACAGAAATCATAGATGATCTGAAAGCTATTTACTCTCTTAACTAATCTTAAATAACAGTGAATCTGTGTCTTAAATCCAAAGATATTAGGCAAATGATCATTTCACAGTTGAAACATTTTACTCCCTCTGTGTTTGTCAGCCTGCATCATGTGTCGCTGCCTTTTGAAGCTTAACCAATCATCCCTGTACATGTCAACTTGTCATGTGCATCGTCCAAACTTGTACTTTTTTGGCACCAAAGAACCAAGAGTCCTGTCTGTGTAGTTCTGTCCAGTCTTCAGTAGCAGCTTTTTTTTTGTTTGTTTTATATCCATTTTTGTCGAAAAAAGTAATTTTTTTTCTATTGTTGGCAGCTTCTACAGTGACATTCTCTAACTCCATATTTCTTGGCCATTTGACAGATGATGCTGTCTTGTGCATTTCTGTGGTAATGTAGTCAGAAGCCTTCCCCTGGTTAGGAATTTATTCCCTCCATGGTAAAAATAAATAAATAAAAAGCCCCTGAGCCAGCAGAAAACTTCAGTAGGTAAAACTGGCCTTATTTCTTGGTGAAGAGTGGATTGACAATGACACTGTTGTTCAGAGCTGAAGGATATGCGTACAGCAGGGGGAAAAAATCATACATACACACAATAATTTTGACAGATTGCAATTTCTCATGCTTTTAGTGGGAATGGTAGTTTTTGCAGGAAAAAGAAAAAAGGGTTACTGTGGTCCAAACAGATATGTTTTCCTTTTGTCTGGAGAATGTCTGCTTATAACTGTATTTTACTTTTAATTTTACTTTTATTTTATTTTATTTGTTTAATTGTGCCCTTATGCCTGATGAAACTTATATTTTCTATACACACTATAGTTTTCCTATGGTGAGCCAAAGGCAATTTTCACCACAGTGGATAATAAAGATGTATTGTATTGTGACATTATTAATTGATGGTATGTTCTTAATTGTTCAGCTCTACTTCTGCTCCTGCTGCTCAAGAGAAAATTTGTTCCCTCCCTTTTTACAAACGGCAGCTGTTTGGACACTCAGTGGGCTGCTGTACAATTGCAGTGGCTATTACTTTGTTTGCCTATATACAGTATGGCCCATATTGCAAAATTGCTGTTCTAAACTGCTGATGTGGTTACTTTCTTTAGCTGTGGGTGGTGGTGATTTGAAGGGGCAGGTTCGATGGCAGTCCATTGTTTTGCTCTGCTTTCAGGGGCTTTGCATCAGTTACACTTTGTTTTTAAGTCTGCCTGTTGTTTATCAGCAGCAGCACTCTGGATTTTCTTTTTACTTAACTTTAAGTTACTGGAAGTAAATGTTCAGATTCCTCCACCAGTGAGACCAATGAGATCAGTTCAACAATGCTTATTCTTTTTAAACCAACATTATACTTTACATAAGAGAGCTTATGTTGGTGAGAAATTGTAAAAACTAAAAACAAAGGCACCAAATTGATTCCTAATATTCCTCTGTTTACTGTACATTTGAAGCACTTGCAGACCACTTTGATTATATTTGCGCTAACAGAGAAGTGCTCCCAGACTGCACTTGCAGTTACTTCTGCGATTCTACTTCATTGACAGAGTACTACAACTGACTGAACATGCACCTGCCCAGCTACACTTTTATTTTTCATTTCCATGTGAGAAAGAGATGGGGGAACAGGACGCATATCAAAAGCAAGCAGAAAGACGTAGATGGATAACAACAGAACTAACAATGTGATGCACACCTGTCAACATAACTGTTATGTCAGTAAAGAGAAAGGTGATGCAAACCCTGTAGAAATCAGTGTAACCTGTGGCTGCGCTCTCTATGCCGCGACTGAAGCCATGAAGGGTGCTGTGCACTGCATCAGTGTGTTATCACTAGGTTTACAACACATATTTTCTTTTCTTTGACAGTGTGACAATCCATGATATTTTTCAATTCATGGCCCTGAGAAGCCCACAAAGGCAGCAAACACAAGTCTTGGGGGCACAATGTCTGTCAAGATTGACAGATATGTTGATGGCACACTAGCAAATAAACTCTGGCTCCTTGCAACAGCAAAAACGAAACGAACAGGCAATGTACGTCAGATGATAAATTGTTGGCACCACCAGGGTTATGAGCTGTAGCAGTGCAACGAATGCACAAAACTAGGGGCTTCGGTATCTCATAAGATCTGTGTTACGTTCAGGTGCACACCTTAACGTGGTTAGGTTTTGTTAGGAAGTTTAAGATGGTTCTGTGTGAGTTCAGATTTGAGATGGCTGAATTTTGTGAGGCATTTTCCACCCAATCAAAGACCATAAGTAATCTGTGGTCCACTGCTTTGCTTACATCCTTTCTAAAAGAAGATTCAACTTATTCAGTTTATATTTTAATGCTGCAAATCCAGCAAAACAACAACTGATACTTGAGCAGGCAACTCGAACAAAGTAATTCCACTATTCAAATACGTAAGCTGCAAATCATGCAGGTTATAAAACAAGCTGAATTCGTGTTTCCACCATCATTGTGTGCAGTCAGCAAGAATGGGAAGCGACTAAACAGAAGACAGGCTGAAGAGCACAAACAAATACATCTGAAGTCCTTCAAGAAAAGTAACTCAAATCATGTCTATTCCTGACAACAGATTGGCTTGAAATCTATGTTTTAAAAAAAGGGAAGAAAAATAGTTGCATTATTTGTGGTCTGATGAATACCACATTCAAATTCAGGAACATCCCTTCTTGATCATAAATGGCCAAGATTGGGATCTATGTCCCTTTAATAATGAGGACAGTCCAGTTGTCACTCATGATCATGTTATTAGATAGTGAACTCTCCTGCTTCCTTTGTTTCTATTATCTCTCTCCCTTCCTACTTTGAACAAGATCCACATCTCTGTGTGTTCACTAAATTAAACTTACCTCTGCCTGGCATTTCCACTCTTTGATTGACATCCCTGCAAGAAAAAATGTTGCTGCACTTTTGAAAGGACACACAATAACTTTGTGGAAAAACAAACTACAAGGACTAGAGGCCATCCAGGAGGGTCTGTGTCTATGAAAGCTGAACCGCTGTATATGACACTTCAGTGTTTGATATGAATTTGTAATGTCAATACTACAGAAACATCCAAATGCAGTATTCACTATTACTGTACAGCTGCCAAAATAACTTGCAGGTTTTTTGTTCCATCTCCGTCTTTGCTGCTCATCAATGCTTCTTTCCTCTTTGTGTTTAAATATTCGATAATGCCCTTTTCTATGTCTTCTCTTATATAGATTTTTTTTCTTTCCGGATACATTCACTGACTGAATACAGAAAATTCCCTTTATGTCACAATATTTTGAAAAATATCAGTTTTACCATCTTTTACTTTGGGAATTTTGCTCATCCTGTCTATCACCAGTATCCTCCTCTCCCCTGTAAAGTTGATTCACACCTTTCTATTCAATCACTTAACAAAAACTACTGTAGGGCCACACACGTACCATGTATCTTAATAAAAATAAAAAAAATACAATAGACACTAGGAATGATAATACAAAGTCAAACTAAAAGGTATGGGCAGAAATGGTCAGTCATAACTAACTGACAAACACAAAAAAAGACAAGTATCCTGAGAGAGGGCCAGGAAACAGTTGTCTTTACTGAGCTATTCAGACACAACGATGACATTGTTGTGTGACATCTGATATGTTCTTAAGAACTAATGTATCTGTGGAGAGGCTCTGAATGACAGTGGGAGAGTGAGATAGAGAGAGAGCTGAAGAAGGACAGAAGTTCTAACACATACAAGGACTGCGGCACACTTCCCACATTATTTGCACATCCTTTTTTTGTGTCTGTGGGCAGAATCTTAATAGAAATGCGTGTGTGTTTCTTTTCTTTGGCATGTGCCTGTCCACAAGTGTCTGTATATTGTGTGTATATGTTTGTGTATGAGTTTCTATGATGTATGTGTGCGTGCGTGACAGTCTGTACGTGCCTTCATTCGTTTCAGAGGATTATTCATTTCCTTTTGAAGTGAGGCAGCTCGCCCAGCGAGGAAGGTCTGAAAGGCGGCCGAGAGCAGGCTTTCATACTTCTCCAACAGCAGCTTGTCGTCTGGGGGGTAAATACGTCTGTAGGCCGCAGAGACACAAAGAGAAAAGCAAAGAGAGTGAGAGAGGAGTGTAGGAAGAGGGGAAGAGAAAAGGCAAAGAATGACGGCCATCAATGCAGAGAGAGAGGAGGTGAGAAGAAAAAGAGGAGAAGAAAATAGGGTTTGGGGTCACAGTCACAAAGAGAGAGAGTGAGAGTGACAGAAAGGTAGAAAGGGAAAGAAAGAGAAGAGAGGGACTGAGACTGAGCAAAAGGCATAGGGGTTGAGAGAAGGAGTGGTGACGTAAATGGGATACAGGGAGCAGTGATGGAGGAAAGACAAAAAGCAGTAAAACAAAAAAGAACAAAGAACGAAGGGTGATAAAAGGCAGGCAAAAAGATAGAGAGATAAAATATGAGCAAGAGAGAAAGAGAACATGAATGCAAAGATGGAAAGGAAGAAATAGAGGAGGGAATGGACGAAACAATAAGGAGAGGATGGAGTGAGGTACAAAGAGAGGTCGAGGCACAGCAGGTGAGCATGGTGGATGGACAGAAAAAAAGAGCAAGCAGGAGGGGAAACGCACAGACGGAGAGAATTATAAGTATTTCAATTGAAGGCGTGAAGAGATGTAGAGAAAACAAAGGTGAGAGGCAAGATCGGGGCAGAAGAACGAAGGAGGTCAGAGCAAAGGGAAAAGACTGAACAGAAAAAAACACAATGGAGACGGTGATTTAAGACAGTGTACAAACTTCAGTCTGTCTTTTCACATGATGTAATGCGTTAATGCACATCTGCTTTCCACACACACAAGTTGTGCACTTAGCTTCCCCGGTTGTCCCGCTTTTTTGTTAATGTTTCTGTTCACACGTTCCACATAGTTTTGTGCCCTCAAGACTAAACGAGCAGTGCTGTGTGTTTATCTTGGGCCCGGGGGGATTAGGAAAATGTGTAAACCTCTGCCTGGTTATCCTCATGATACATCTCCGAACTTCCCCCCGAGTCGTCGATTCAGCCGTCAAATCAAAACAACGACGGCGTAATAGTCTAAATAAGAGTCGGTCAGTTTGGGGTGTGAAAGCTGGGAAATAGTTTGGTGTCTGAACAGAGATATTTAGATCCAGCCTCCTCCAGACTTGTTTTTTTTAATCAATAGGACATATATTAAAGGCCACATGTGCTTTTTTTTTTTTTTTTTTAAACACAAAGATAAAAAGTTGGATGTGATGTTTATGCAGGGAATTTTAATACATTTGACTACTAAGCTACATATCAGCACCTGAGCTGTAGGTTTACCAGCAGGTGCTGCAGTGCGAAGTAAAGTTTAATATTACACAATTCCACTATTAAAACTTATACTACACCCATCTGCCATTTAACAATTTTATGGAGGGAGGCTGTTCTGGGTACATGATTTCCATATTGTTGAGAAGTTGACCCAGTTCTCTTATTCACTTTAGTTACTGCAGCTCAAATCGAGCAGCTACAGAATGTCAAGAGACCTGAGATGAACTTTAGCTCCTTCCCTCGGCACCATCCTGCGCAGGATTTTGGAACTACCATCCTTTTCTTTCGGTTACATAGTCAACATTGTTTTATTTATCTTGACATACACTGTAAACCATGTGGAAAAAGTCTCTTAATAACTGCTGCAGGAACTGAATTGAAATGATAATCTATGAAAAGCTCCAGAGCCCCTCAGTCCTCAAAGAGCAACATAAATCACTTGACTGAAAAGCATAAGGTCAACACTTTAATAGTGGGTGATAACGGCTGCCTCTTTTTGGCACCATCCATTCAGAACATATGGACGTTTTATTTGAGGGTTACCCTGCAGTATGTTTTAAAGGAAATGTCCATGAGGTTACTTTCACACATATGTTTCCAATTGATCTAGCGGAAAAATTAATATTCATATTCCATTCACATCTGTTTAAAAATTGCCTTTGTTCCGGCCGATACTTTTGATTTCAGCGGCTTCAGTAATGTTAACTGAACAGCAACAATGACATCAAACCAGCTGGGGTTTCCTCTGATGCCACAGGGTCCTGGCTTGTCTGTACCTGATGCAAGGTTCATCTAATAGCCGAAAGTAAGGAAGTTCATTACGCGAACTCATCTAATGAGAAGCAGTGTGTTAATCAGACTCCAGCGCTGCGCCGGGACAACATTTGAATGCTAAGAGGTCTTTATTAGGGGTGCTCCAGACAGACCTCAGCCTGTCTGATTGACTGTCTGGCTGCCTGTCGGAAAAGAGGAAGGAGGTGACAGCACTTCATGCAGCCTGGGATTAGTATTCTGACTATCCATTCAGTCAAGTGATGAGTCAAGAAGTCACTTAGACTTGGGCAGACAGCAAGAGGGGCTTTCTGCGTGGTTTTATGTGTATATGCTTGTATATCTGCAACAGATTGTGAGAGAGAACAAAAATGAAGACCTGGAAAAGTGCCTGTGTGTATATGTTGGATAGAGAGAAACTGAGAAAGTGAAGGAAGGAACATTAACAATTTACAAGGGACAAGCGGCAAATCAGAACTTGGAGTTGCTGAGTCATGCAGTAAGGTAGATCTGCTCTGTCTGTGAGGTGACTATAAAAAATTGACACACTTGATGTCTTTCAAAAATATCAGCTGGAGATGGAGCAGAGAGGATTCGGGGGAGTGAGAATAGCTTGATGTCAAACAAAGCATACATGTTTATTTGAGCTTCTGAAATGCTGAAATGGTTATGCATACTGAGTGTCTTTAATTCTTCTGTCCCCCAAAACACAAGATGTTCTCTGTTGTTTGTTGTCTGCAGCAACATTATTTATTCTCCTGAGAGCATGGCGCTCTGTACATGACCCCATAAATGTAAGAGAAGCTGGCACAAGCACAGTGGATAGGGTTTCTGGAGGAAAAGCACTTCCTTACCTGTAGTTCCCCAGATGTTGCTTTTCATGCTCCTCCCGGGAGATCTGCTTGCGGACCTGTGCCAGTCGTTCTTTCTAGAAATAGGGGGAAAAAAAACAAAAAACAAAGGCAAATCTTTCAGATGAAAGTCTCTGCCACTCCAACCTTACCTTATATAAGAAACAGAGACGGAGAAAGAATAAAGCGTTAAAAACTAGAAGGTAATGAGGGAGAAAGCAGCCTAACCCATCTGTGACTTAATAATTCTCCCCATCTATTCTTTTATTAATATGTTGCAAAGGTATAATTGTGCAGCTCAGTTGGCCAATTTGGCATAAAGCAGAAAGGAGGGCATAACTCTACTACTGGCACTGCAGTATCATTGAGAATTGAATGATATGTGCCTTCAATAGACCTGAACCAGGTCTCGCACTTCAGCCATAACAGCACTCAAAGATGAGGTAGTGCCCTTTTTAAAATAGTACCTCTGCGCCATCTTTCCTTATTCCCCCTGATTACTGCCGTGGCTGATCAAAAGGCTAATCAAAGAGGGTGGGAGGCGTAAAGCACTAGTAGCTGCCACTTTTCCCGATATAGACGAGAAAACCTTCCCTGACTCCTTCATTTCAAAAGAGAAAATAATTAAATGGTGTGCTTGTCTCAGAAAACTCTGACTCTTTAGATGTAGGGAAAGAAGTACTGAGGTTTCCGCTCCGGTGTTTCCTTTCGTTTTAGCTTGTTTTGTTTCAGTTCTGATGATTTTTTTTTTTTGGACAAACTGATTGATGGATTTACTAAATGTCTGATAAAGTAATACCCAGCCAGTTTCACCTTTTATGCTCAGTTCCGTGAGGTCTTAAAAGCTTAAGTGGTATCTAATTACTCATGATGGAGCCATTGTTTCAGTCCTTTGGTCTTGAAAGTCTCGGTGGAGAGATGAATGAAAATCACTCTCAAGTCCCTAGACCACAGTCAAGGTGCGCCACCTTTTACAGGTGCTTAGCCTCCCAGATGCTCCACTAACGGTTGGTCAGTAGCCAGGGAAGAGAATTATGGTTTTAGTTGGCAGGTCCCAGATGGGAATAAATGTAACCGTATAAGTGTGAAGCTGCAAATCTTTTCCAAGTGTCTAATGAGGTTTAAGTCCAACATCATAGTTTTATTACATTTTATTATTAATTTTTGTGTGTGTGTGTGTGTGTGTGCATTACCAGCTCTTCTCTCCTTCTCTCCAGTGTGTGACGTTGTTTCTCCCAGTCCGAAGAAGCAGCAGAGAGTTTCTTCATGGAGCCGTGTCCGTAGAGTCGTCTCTGAGCCTCTGCCTTCTGCTGAGCCAGGTTGCGTTTCTTATCACTGGCCCTGGGTCAACATAAAGTGAGCAGAGTCAACACAGATCATAAGTAAAACAAAAGGAAAGGGTTCAGACTCCATTAAAAGTAAGACCAAAAATGGTAAATCAGGTTTTCTGTTGTCTTCCCACTGGAGATCTGACAACTCTTCCAATTACACCCTACATCTTTGTTCTCTGTCACTTTCTCTCTGCATGCAAATATCTTATGTCAAATATATAATAAACAGACGTAATCTGCAGAAGAAAGGTTTTCATGAAAGCAGTAAACTAGGATGAGGTTTGACAGCGTGTGGGTCTCACAGCTAACTGAAGAACTGACCTGAATTTGCCATTTGATCGTTACATCATTGTGGTGGTAAAAAAGAAAACATTCAACAATACAAAGATAAAGATGGAGCAGAGACACAAACAAACCGACAAGCCCAAGATGAACAGTACCAGACAACTAATTCTGAACAAGTGGGCCATTGCAGTCTAGAGAAAGGGCAATTCATTTTAGTCAATCGCTGGCCCTTTAAATTGGATATTGAGTGCTGTTGGGGGGCTGAGGTTTATCAATGTCCATGCCCAGCCGGGTCTGAATTGATCCCCCGTTGATACAGTTGGTGTGGCGAACAGAGTTGTGAGCCGTCCCAACCTCAACACACCACCAACCCCTCCCTTATGGGAAGCAAAGCCATTACTATATAAGGAAAAAGTGAGTGAGGTAGAACAAAGCCCTCATTCACTTCAGCATGAACATAAGCAGTTTGTCCGGTAAAGAGAGAAAAAAAAAAAAGCTCTACGCCGCCTTTCAAGGCCTCCTACGATTTATTTGTCATGAAATAATCAAATCTCCCCTTTTAATCTGTGGGAACCCAGAAAACATCAACCACGAAACAAATCATTTTGATGAGAGATTTGTTTGTGCCGACTGAAGCCGGGCGGGAGGATGGAGTGAGTTTTTATGTGGGATGGCTACACCACACTTGGCCAAACTAGATCTATGGCGTTGCGTGAAATTCATCCATTGTGAATGTGCGTGTGTGTGCGTGCTTGTGTGTGTGTGTGTGTGTGTGTGTGACCAGTAGAATTGAGACTATATTTAGAGCAGTAAGAGGAGGACAAGCATAGAGAGAGAAAGAGAAAAAGAGAGCAGAGATCCAGAGGTCTGGTGTATGATGATCAATCAGTGGACAGACTCACTATAGCCAGGGGACAGAAAAGCATGCCAGCAAGCAAACACACACACATGCACACGCACACAACACACACACACACACACACACACACACACACACACACACACACACACACACACACTTACAGTACATATATACATGCACATACATTATACAGCAAGAATGAAAGTATGCGTAACCCAAACAGGCAAACAAATACACCCGTAAAGCAAAGTAAAACAGCAACACTGGGAGCTTACTGTATATAAATATATAGAGCAGGGTAAACAAAGGACTCACAACCACACACAGCATAACAGCAGGTAGAAAGAAATTCAGACACACACATAATACAGTGTCCGATTGAAGGGTGCACAAAGCACACAATCAAGGCATAGCTTTGTACCTTGGCCATTATCTGTCTTTCTGTCCACTAAAACAACACCAACACACAAATTTACAAGGCAAGGAGGTTTTTTTTTTTTTTTTTTTGTGTCTTGTTTTGTCCAAAGCTCAAACCTCCTGTTAGCTTTAAACTAGTGGACACCACTGTGTCATCAGTCTGAAGCCAAACAAGATGGAGACTAAATTGTGCTGTGAATCAAAGCAATTCCAAAGTTTTCAAGGCTGCCAAATAAATAAAACTGAAGGAATCGACTGAAATGTTTAAACATTGAGAGCCCTGTAGAATAAAGTTTCACCCGAGCGTTGACTGACTCATGCAATTCATGTGTGTGTGTCCGTCTGTAAGTACAGTGTGTGTGTGTGTGTGTGTGTGTGTGTGTGTGTGAGTGAATGACCGCTGCAGAGAACAGTACCTTATGTTGAGGAGTTTGAGAGCATTGAGCAGCACGCCTTTCTTCACGTCGTAATCAATCTTCTGATCGGTCCCAAAGCTCGGAGCTCGATTGATCTGCCAGAGAGAAGAGGAGAGAAACACTGAAAGAATATTCGGGTGGGGGTGTGAGGGGCAGTTTCTACCTTATCTCGTTTTTTTTTCTTTCTTCCCAGTTCAGCAGAGAGAAATACTATGCAATCACAGGAGAGGATTTGTGGATTTAGGGCATCTTTGGAAAAAAAAAAAAGTGATCTGTTCCCACAAGGAGAGAGAAAGATGGAAAGGAGTTGTTTTTATTTTATTTTATTTTATTTTGAAGGACACTTTGGATTCCGTAGCCTCTACCTGGGCATATATTTAACACCGATGTGTGTGTGTGTGTGTGTGTGTGTGTGTGTGTGTGTGTGTGTGTGTGTGTGTGTGTGCTTGTCTGTGAAGTATCTGTGTATGAATGCATGCAGACTGCATAGGTTAAACCGTCACCAGGTGCCAGATAAGTGACCCTGCGCTTTTCAGCCAACCACGGCAAGCACTCCTTGACTGTAACCTAAATAAGCCCAACGCAGCCTGACAATGTAACACCCATTCATACCGGCAATAATCTCTTTGTGAGCATCAGCAAATTGCCGCCGCTCAGCTCACTGCCATCAGGTACAATCAAGAAGACCGCTCAGACAGACAGAGTCAAATAAGCAAGAACAGAATAAGCCACCTGTGATTTGAGGTACAAATGCCGAAATCACCCGGGGAAAAATTCAAGAACAGCTTACCTTTCAAACCAGAACCCTTTCCAGCACCAGTGAGAGTATTCAGATAAATTCAGATCTCTCTTTTTACACCTGACACAACAAATCACTTTGTGTGTAGTCTTTGTCATGTTCCCTCTCTCCCAAAGACAGGCAGAGATTCTGTGAGACAATAGGACCAGCAAATGTTGAGAAGTGCATTGGGAGAGTGAATGAACTGGCAGCTGCGATTGGAAAGGCGACTTCAAATGACAATGCACCAGATGCCCAACGAGACCTTGATTGTTGAGATCAGGTCACCCCTTACAACTGTTTTTGTTTATGTGGTAACAATAGTATGACTGGCTCTTTCTGACATCATTTGATTTGTAACAGCTTTAATAGTAATAGCTGTAATAATGGTGTAGTTGTTGAATGAGTGAAAGTAAGCACATGTGAGAATCCTCTGTGAATTTCATCATCACAGGAAGGGAATCCTGACTTGAAAGGAAAATATTGAATCACTGAATCAGAAATTTCTAAATGAATTGGTTTATGAAGCCTGACAAAAGCCACATATCAGAAAAAAATATCTGTTTTATGGATGAAAACTGCTGCCACAGTAATAGTTCTGGAAGTGGAGCTGGAAATTCATTCTTCCCAGTAACATTAATCTGCAGTCAGAGCGAGTATTTGTGACAGAAACATTATTCGTCTTGTTCCTATCTTCCGTTAGAAAATAAGCAGTTGGATACAGTTGAAGACATCAAAGCAGCACGACAGCCAATCACAAACTGTGATTTCGGGAACGGAGCAACGCTGAGCCAATCAGAGGTTTTAGGGTGCATTATAGATCCACGCTCTATCTGCCAATCAGGAAAGTGGATAAAGGCTGCTGGAAGAGACCAATGAGGAAGCTGATAGGTGTGCAACATCGGGCCATTTTGGAGCCAAGAATCAAGAGTTTTGGCTGAAAATGAGCAACAAACCCCAAAAAGCTCCTTTACAGTACAGAGATGTGCAAAGCATCTCAAAGGGTTGTGGTGGTAACTCTCAGTAACTCCAACCCTCTTTCTCTCCCCGTCTTCAGAAGTAGCCATTACTAATCCTGACACAATGGCGCATACTGCTCTGTGGCAGATTTGGGAACAGTGCTGTATGATGATATTTACATCACAACCAGGCTCAGAGCAACTGAGAGAGCCACATTGTTGCCAGCGTTGCCAGCAGCGGGGCAGGTAGCCCAAAAAGAGCAGTTCATTTGGATCATAAACCGGCAGTAAAACAAAATGTCAACAGCCATTTCCAAATTGCTCTACAGCAACACACATAAATGCCAAACACCTGCGATGCATGCGAATTTGACCGTTTAAATTAAAAAATACATGTACCCGTGTGAGGCAGGGCATAGGTGAATAAAAGCACACAAGCTTAAGAAAACCTATCCTGAGCAGTAGCTCTCTGCGTTATCCTGAAGTATCTGTGTAACCTTCTCTTGGGCCGTCGTTTCGACTAGTTCAAAAGACAGGTCCGCAAATACCACAAGTAAGCTACTAAATCCACACCAGCACGAAGCGGGGGTTTGTGTGGACGTGCCTTTGTGAGTGTGTGCGCACGCACCCACATGTGCGTTTCCCTACACAGCAACCATTTATCAGAGGGACCGGGTTGGTGATGAATGTCTTCCAGCGCAAAGAGGAAAAAAGGAACAGAGACCCTATCCAACTCTTTCACTCAATAGAATGAAGTCTACAATACATCCTTCTGTGCGCTGGGAAGGACAGAGCTCCACTTCGACCTACAGTACCTTACCTAAGAAAAAAAAACTCTACAAAAGGAAAGGAGGGAAAAAGGTCTGTTTTCATTTAGAGCAATCCCCAATATGACAGCCACAATGAAAAGAGTACGGCTTTAGAGCGCCGTAGCCTATAGGTAACAGCCAGACTGGCAGTGATCCTGGTGATGGTTGTCTCGTTACTTGTCTTCATTTCTTAGTTTGATTCCCGGTGTCAAGCTGTCACGGGGGAAGACTGGCATTGCAACACTCACTGTCTCTCTTTGCTCTACCCCAAGCTTTCGTCTCTCTCTCTCTCTCTCTCTCTCCTTCAACTCCCCGCCTGTCGCACTTCTCCTCTCCTGGTTAGTTTCTCTTCCCACTCTGTTTCTTGCTGTCTTTCACCCCATTTTCTGTCTGGTCACTCATTCCCCCCCTCTGCTTGCTAGCCCTCACTCTCTGGTCATTACCTCTCTTATTCATTTTTCTCCCCCGTGTTTCTGTGTTCTCCTTTTCCTCTCTGGCAAAGGAAGTTGGACCAGTCTGGTCCTAATGAACCCCTGCAGGCTCCCAAAACCCCCACTCTGATTTCCTTAAGTGACTCTGGCAGGGTCTTAAAGGAGCCCCCGGTTGCTCCAAGACGCATTCAATAAAAGCGTCAGATGAAAAGATTAGAAACTCCTTTTTACTCTCGCTTTGATTCAGTTCAGCATCAGCATCACATTAATGTAGACCAAATATGAGTCGGTCAAACAGCAGATTGAGCGTGTAGGAAAAGAACATGTCAGTGAGTAATTTCTCACAGGACAGGTTTATCTTCATCTGATCATCCAATTAAACGTGCACAGATCAGAGGGTGAGCTGTAAACCATTAACATACTGTCTGCAGGAGATGTAGCGCTTTTTTATTTTGTGCACCTGGACGTGTGTGAGTGAGACGCAAAAGTCTCTTGTCATTGTTTATGGAGGCACTTGTGAAGCAAAGTTTGTGGTGGGGAGCTTTCCATTTGGTTTGAATTGTCTTTGAACCGCAGGTCTGTCTACTGATCTTTACTGCAGCTGCTTAACTACAAACAGAAGGGCCAGAAGTTCAAGCAGTGAATTTCTCATGGCTAACTTGATTTGATAAGTTTATTCATTTCCAATTGGAAAATTCTCTGGAGGGTCAGTCTCATAACGTTCTGCCCTCTGGAACAGGTGGGAACTAAGTGTATTGGCCAAAGGATAGTTACTAAGTAAGTAATGGCCATAGAGGAAATGCTATTATTAAAGTAGCCACAGGCCAGGTCCGCTCACCAAGAGAGAATAAACTCAGTGCAGTATACTTCATACTGTGTCATGATAGTGGCTCAAATTCCAACTCCAATTCATTGTTATCATTTCAATTATGAATGAGCCCAGTAAAAAATACCCTTACAGATGTTACGTGTCTCACTCATTGTTGAAAATGTAGTGGGCATCAAACAGTTTGCGCCTGTGGCCCTCTGCCGTGTCACATCGACCCTAATAACACAGCAACGGCAATGGATCAAGAACAATCAGCTGCTTTCTTTCCACAACAAATTGCTTCCCCCCATCGACATCTATTCTGCGTCTGGAATACTCGTCAAACAAGTGCAGCGGCTGCTCGTGATTAATCGGTTCAGAAAAAAACGACCCCCTCTTATTATTCCTGGCAGAGTGTAAACAACCACTGCTTTGACAAGCCCCCCATTCTGCCCCAGCACACTCGAGGGTATCGGCACAGTTCATCCGCTGTCAGAATGGAGTGTTTGTTGCCGCACAATGGTGAAATGAGAAAGGGAGAGCAGAGAGGGAGAGAGAGAGGGGAGAGCATGAGTAGCGGTGCGTCAGAAAGACAGACAGCTGGCCGCCCCGTTAAGTCGTTCTCTTGTTTCAGCCGTCTTATCAATCACTGTTTTGTTCTTTTTGTGGCGTTTTTAGTGGTCCAGTCGGACACCGGGAAACTCTAGCTGAGCATGCTGAGCCGCCGGTAAAGGTCCTGGGAGTAAGTGGGCCAAAGCCTCGCTCAGCCACCAGTCAGCCTGACCCGCCTGACTGACTGACCGGCATGGTGCAGGGAGTGCTGTTGTTTTTTTTTCCCTTCTTCTCTTGAAGACATACAGAGATACAATCAGACACAGCCACAAAAGGCAAAAGGTGCCCTTAAGGTACACAATAAAAGTAGGAGTGGACAAAGTATTGTAGCTGCACAACATAGTGCTGTAGCTGCACACACACTTAACTCTCACTTCAGTACTTATAAACATTCAATTATATATAAACAAAACACACATTAGGTCTGAAACTGCCGGTAATCAATATGCAGGCATATACATCTTTGTCAGTCTCTTACAAACTCAACCACACATTACAGTTCCATATGTCACTCATGAACATGCAATATATATCTTCCCTCTCAATCACATGCGCACACACAAACACAGACACACACACACACACACAGTCACTGGCACTGCCATACATCCCTGATGATAAATGACTAAATGTTGGGGTGTGTTTTCAACTGCCCCACATACGAGGCCCGTGCGCTCCTAATTTGATACTTATTCCATGAAATAGTCATGTTGGGGGAAAATGGATGTGGATAGAGATAGACAGTCCCATACATCATTGTAATTATTCTTTAATAAACCTCTTACAAAAAAAGAGCGGCTTGTGGGTAACTACTGCCACCTAGGGTTCGCAAGGAGAAAGACGTCCCCTCAGAACTCAGGACGATATCCATGGACATTTAAATAAGAATGAATCCCACTAAGTACCAAAGATTAATCAAAGGCAAAAGGAGAATGGAAGGTGGAAGGGGGCAAGAGAGACTCTGAAAGATAATTGAGTATATCAAACTGTATGTATTCTGCTCTATCATTTTTCACCCTAGAAAATTCAATCATGAGGGGATGAAAATTATTTGGAGAGCACAGGTAGCAAGTAAATTCCTCCTTAATCACCCAAAATACACAATAACGTTCGACTCGGCTGTTGTAGGGGTTAGAAAACATTTCTCAAATTTCCTGAGGAAACATCTGAAAGGCAGGATAACCTCTAAATCCTTCTTTCAAAAACTCCTTAGGAAAACAGCTATGCTTCAAATGGCTACTCTTCAGACTTTTATGAAAAGCTATAAGGACATAAAATTTTCATTTCATTCTACACAGATCAGATAGAATTTCAATTGAGAAGTTACATAAGTGTGAGCCACTATTTATTCCGCACAGGAAATTAACATGACTTTCAGAATTTGTGTTTCTCTCGCATTATGTTTGTTTGTGTTGAGGATATCGGAGAATAAAAAAAATATCCATGTTTTGCTTTTGTTTTTTTTTCCCCCCTCTATGTGCATTTGTGTGCATTGTGGCATCTGTTTGCTCTTGCCAGTGCAGATTACTGCACACAAACACACCCCCAACACAAACACTCAAACACACACACACACACACACACACACTCAAAAGAAAAGGAAGTCTGGATTATGTTGGCTCTGAGGGATGGACAGGCAAACCAAACTCATCTTGAAACAATTGGGGACAGAGCACTGAAAGAGAGGAAAGTTGCAGGAAGGGGTGAAAGGAGGGAGCGGAGGGTGGGGGTGGGGGGGGCGCAGTATCTCCAGCCCTTGGGGGGGAGGGGAGGGGAGGGGGAGGGGAGGGGCAGTCCAGCTGCAGCCTGTTGTTCTGTTGTCGGATTGCCCATTCACACACGCACAAACACACCGAGACACAAACAGACCCGTGCCACGGTTGACCTAACCATGCCCGCCTCATTAGCTGCCAATCACGCCGCACAACTCGTCCTGAAGGGGGAAGAGGAAGGAAGACGGAGAGAGATGGATGAGGAGTTAAGTTGTAGCCACCAGTAATCAAGTTGCCCTAGGCTCCAGTGTGGGGAGCATTGACTCTCAACAATGACACGACAAACACCATGAAAGCTGACAAACTTCTTATTTCTCTTTATTTCTGCTGCTTCCTGAATTATTGTGTTTGTGTGTTTTTTTATGCAGTCTTCCTCTATTCTGCCTCTCTGGCTGCATAAAGAGATGCGGCTGTGGGCTGGAGTTTGATGGTAGACAGATCAGAATGGCCAACCGCACACACACACCACAGCGGACTGTTCCCAGAGGGACTAAGACCACAAATTCACACGAAGCGCAGAAACAGCATCAGTTGTAATGCAGTAGCTCTCGTAGTGCATATGGGTTTTAATAGTGCAGGCAAACACACATATAGTACCAAATCGCACACACAGTGACACAATGACACAGTGCAAAGCAAATTCAGATTCAGACACACTAACTCACACTCATTTACACACACACACACACACGCGCGCTCTCACACACACACTGACTGTGGTCCTAACAGCGGGCCAACCAGCCTTTGAGCTGCCTGGTGCCCGGCTCTAGAGAGAGCTTTGCACGGACCAGGCAGGTTTCTAATTATTCGTGCTCACTACAAACACTTGTTTCTTCTTAGTTAGAGTTGACCAGCTGGAGCTTTGTTTTCTGCTGCGTGTGGGGGGAACAACTGAAAAAAAAAAAAGGAGAAGAAGAGAGCCAGAGACTATAATGAGACTGGGCTTCAATCCACCGATTCCTTGTGTTGTTGGGGTACGAGGACACCGATCAGGACCCCATGAGGTCTTTTTTGGGTTGTGCTTTAGTTAGAATGGGCGGAGCATTTAAAGTAGAAATGTGTATATATGTATATAACATGTACTGTAAATATATCCCGCTTGTCCTTGACCATCACTCACCAAACATTTAGTAATATTTTTTCGATTTTCCCCTCACTCTATTTGACATTATTTGTCATGCTGGCTTACAGCACATGGGCCCTGGATAATCTTGAGCGAGGAGGGACGGGGGTGTCGGGGGGACAGGGGTGATATTGTGGTACCATTGCTATATTTTGCCATTGAGTAAATACGTGCTCTGTGAATTACACTGGATTTGGAGGGGCCTGCTCTTCTCTTTGACCCATGCACCCCTAATTTTTAAAACAGCACCATGTGTTAGCTTCAGCTTGTGTTATGAAGCAGTTCCTGAATTAAATATATGTGCTATTATGTAGCTGCTATGTTTTTCTTTGCTTCTATTCCGCTTTCAAAAGATGAAGAAAACATTCAATGAAGCCCTCAAAGCAAAAAGCCTTGAAACTGACAATACAAACCACAGCCTAAGCAGAAGTGTGTGAACGAGTGTGTGCCTGTTCGTTCGTGTGTGTGTGTGTGTGGAGTGAAGATCACGGCTCAATGAAACGCCTCTCCTATACGAGACACAGATGCTGTCTGGGCTGGTTTAATGAAAGTGAACGTCTCCGGTTACGCCATTTGAGCATGTGTGTGTGTGTGTGTGTGGCTGTGTCTATGTGTGCACCAGTGTCGTGCTGATGTTTTGAATGTCAATAGGAGGTAAAACTTGTGTTGAAAACCCTGCTGAATTAAGATAAGGATCGCACAAAAGCCTGTCTCTCTCATTCTACCTTCTCTTCTCCTTTTTTCTATAGTTACTCTGAGCACAATGAGCCTGTTTGATGCCTGGCCTTGGTTTGAGAAGCATCACTTTTGCCGTCTGTTGTCACTCCTGCGACAAGCTATTTAACAGGTGCTTGCTGTTCAGTGGGCTGTTCTCCTTGAGTATCTGCATTGGTTATCTGTGTTTTTTGCAATAATTTCTCTTTGTGCTCTGTTGCTCACAAAGAGTCAGTGTTTTGCATCTCCAACACTTCCATGTTTTCTTGCAACGGGGAGACAGAGATAAACATGTCTAATCATACTAGTTTGAATTTTTAATACCTTGTCCAGAGAGGAAAATAAATAAAAGAAATACTGGCTGTTTTCTGGATGTGTAATTGGGGGATGTGAGAGGCAATCATGTTCTTTTTCCCCTCCCCTGCCTACTTCACACACGGACAAAAATACAAAAACAAAGGGCAGGACTAATGTCATTCGACAGTTTCTTATATATGATACCATCAAACTTCCAGGTACCCGACTGGCTTTGAGTTTACACAGGTTGAACTTTCATTTCCTGGCAGCGAGTTTGCATGTCCAACAACCAACTTTGACGTTTTAAAGAGTAAGAGATGAAGACGTCAGAACGGCAGTCTGGGTAAAGCCCCAACGAGGCGTGGCACACATAATTCACAGTGACACCAATACGGAAACCTGAGAGGTGAAGTCCACAAATTCAAAACAAACCTGTAAGACCGAGACTGTGTCTCAACTCCTGACACAATTGTTACTGTTTTGGGACTCAAGGGAGGGAGTGACAGAAATGAAAAATAAAAATGGTGAAATGGGGTGAAATAGATTCAATTTGCCCCCAAAATGTTGCAAAGTGATCTGCTGAAAAATTTAATTTGGACCTGAGGGGTTGCCATAGGGTACAGTTTGTGGCAACCAGCCGATGGGCCCGGCTGCGCGTTGCGTCCCGGCTGAATAGGAATGAGCATCGACACGCTAAAAAGTGGTAATAAAGTTATTTTCAGGCTTGACAGCGTACGCAGTGAGGATTTCAGAGGGGGTCTCTGCGCTTGCAACTATCCCCTGACTAATCAGTTGAATTTTGGAAATAAATGATTGTTGGTGTAAATGTTGCGTGAAAGAGAAGCACGGTGGTGTGTGTGTGTGTGCGTTGTGTGTGTGCGTGGGATGTTAATTGATGAGAGTTATAGAGAGCTGCTAGTAGCACAGGGGGGATCATTACTACTGGAGTGGAACAACTGCATTCACGGCTGTTTGCCATGTCTCATACACACTGATACACACACACACACACACAGAGTGCACATGTAATGTCACAGTGCACCAGCAGTCAGAAGGAACGCCACTTTTGCTCTCTCTTGTACATCCTTTTGTCACATAGTTCAACTGTTCAACTACACAAGAAGAGTCAGGTAGAGTAATTATATCACACTAATTCCATGATGACTCTTGCAAAAAAAAAAAATACGACTATCAAATGTCACTCTTTTTTTCTTTTTTTTTTCTCCAAAATCAGAGGTTTTTGGAAATCGCAAGATTTATTTTGGGTTGGCATGATGGGGAAAAACAAACAATTATCCCAGAGGCATTTCCCATCCTTGAGTCAATTTGTGGGAAAGTGGGGGTAGAGGCACACAGCCACTTTGGGTTAAAGGATTTAGGTCACACTTTAACTGACTGGCTGACATCAGAGCGGCGAGAACGAAATCCTGGAGTGGACTCTGTTTCCGAGTCCTACTCCAGAATGACTGACACCTGAGAGACTGAAGAAGAGAGAATAAGGGGAGGGTGTCTTACCAGTCAACCTGCCGCCTGACCTATATTTTTGTTTCCTGCATCTGTATGTGTGTGTGTGTGTGTGTGTTTGTGTGTGGAGGAGGGGTATTCATCTTGTTTTATATGCTGCTGTGTGTGTACGCATGGATTTCTTTATGTATGCGTGGGCATTTGCGAGTGCACACATGCATGTAATTTTCTGAGCATGTTTGTGGTTGTGTACGTTCCTGTCATTTAGCATGGGAATGTGTGTCTCCTTGTGTCTGGAGGCGCACAACTGCGTACTTAAGACTGCATTGGTGTTTGTGCGTGTTTCTGTGCACCAGGGACAAGAGTGTGTAAGCACAATCAGTGTGTGTTTATGCTTTCTGTCGGTGTGGCGACGTCTCTCTCTCTCTCTCTCTCTCTATTGCACTGATGCCACATTATTTCAGTTTAGGAGCCACTGTCACTTTAGGAGCAGCAGAGACAGGTGAGACTCCGCAGCCCGCCCGTTTCTGACTGACAAGCACACACACACACTCACTCAGTTTGTTTTAAATTTTAAAATACTATTAAGATTTACACTGAGATGCTACATTAGAAATTAAATTAAATTAATAAGAAAGTTTTAAATTCAAGATTCATTAATAAAACTTTAAATGCTACTGTGAATAATACACTTAATACACTTCTTTTGTGTATTAAAAAAAATAAAATAAATTTAATGTCCAGTTTTTTCCAAGCAACAACAGGTAGAAATTTCAAAAAAAATTAAAATAAAAAAAAAGAGAGAGGCTTAATTATGCTGTTTCACACTCATAAGCACGCACGCACACACACACACACACGCTGAGTTGTACCTCCAGTAGCCAGGGTTTCAGTTTGCGGTCCAGGATGATGTCAAAGCCCAAGACCTCAAAGCAGACGCTGTCGCTCCCTGGTGGCTGGCCGGGGCGACACATGCGGTAGGCGTGCAGCACGTGGGGTTCAGCTACTATCAAGGTCTTCACCACCAGCTCCTGCCAGGACACACACACCAACATAAAGACATAATGAAGAAAACACAAGTTTTCTGTTAGATTCTTCTTTTAAAAAAGCCACAGTCTGCACTTTCTACAGGAGCTGATTATTAAAGGTCCCCTAAAACTGTAAATGGTGCGATTAAGAGTTCTGCTTTAATTTCTGTTGCACTTTCAGACAAAACACCTGCACCTTAAGATTCAGGATAAAACTGAATGACGCAATCATTACACTCACGACCCTGTGATGTACAGACATGCTCCACAGACGTACATGTAAGGCTACAATCCTTAATTGTATTTAATTAATCCTTAATTCCCCCGTGTCTCAATACACCCTGTCAGTTTAAAATCCGAGTAGAAGCACAAAGTATTACAGGCACACGGCCTTTTGAATATTCCACCCCCACACACTCTTTCACCAGTGTTGGTGGTAGTCCATCTGTGCAGCTCCCAATCTGTGTGTGCATGTGTGTGTTTGCGCGTATGTTTGCTGGCTGCTACCTGCCCACCTACTCCCACTGTGTATGTGGGGTAAACATGCTCCATCCTGACAGACAAACACACACACGGCACAAAGCTTCATGCCCCACACCGTTCTGCTGGCCCGCAGTTTGCCCAGTCCAGTTTGACTGCTGGGTACGGGGAGAGGGCTACGGTGGCCTGGCCCTGGCCTGATAAGCTGCACCCCCCCTCCTCCCCTTTTCTATCTGTCTGTCGCTTACACACCTCCATCCATCTATCCATCCACCCGTCTGACCCACAGGCTGCCCAGCACAAACACCTGCTCCCACTACTGCCGTTTATGCCTGAAGTCCCTGCCCTGGCTGCTGTGTGTGTGTGTCTGTGTGTGTGTCTGTGTGAGTGTGTGTCTTTGTCCCTCTTCCATCACCTGCCTCCTTATCCCAAGCCCCCAGCACTGGCTACTGCCTAGCGCTGTGCATGTGTGTGAATGTGTGTGCCTGTGTTTTTTTAAACTTTGAGCTAATATTTGCCAATTAAACTTTTTAAAAATCGTTTTCCTTTTTTTCTATCACATCCAAATACATTTGGATCTAGAATTAAATAGTTTTATTATTTTTATAGATTCATTTCTCTTTCTATAGAACTTGAGAAACCAGGATACTTACTTAGTGATTAGTGTGGACTTTTCCTATGTTTTTTGTTTTTTTTTGGTTCAGATGACGGCATGTCAACACTGCAAAATTGCATATTTATAATCAAATGAGAAAATATTAAGAATATAGCATGTAACACATCTCTGTTTACAATTCAATCAAGTAAATCATATGCACAATAACATCTCTGAGATCTCTGAACCTCTGCATTTAAATGCCCATCAATTACTACTGTTTAATTTTAATGTGTTTATTAAATGCAGAATTTATTCAGTTTTTTTCAAAGAAAACATATTAAAAATTTGGAAATTGGCAAGCCCCCAAAAATCTAAAATAAAATTGGTGCAGAATGAGCGTGTTTGTGCGTAGTTATTATCAAATATAAAATCCATAACTACCCTATTTGTAGTCAGATGGTGTTCTCAAAATTACACCCACATACGTATAAAGCTGCAGCTTTGCTGGTCAAACCTTGGACACTTTGCCCCTTACAGCACATCAATAATACCTCAATATAAAAGAGACGCCACTGCTTGGCATGAAAAAACAAACAAACATATACAAGATATTCGCGCCCCCCACAGACAATATTTTGGCAAACAAGCTCTCTTGTCTCTTTGACCGTGACTGTTGGCGAAAGAGTCAGGGCAGCCTGCTAGGCCTGTACAGGAATAAAATGTAAGAGGAGAGATGAATAGAAAAGGAAAGGAGAGAGTGAGCAGAGAGCATATATGTGGAGTTGAAACAAAGCACAGTACGGACAGACAACACAAAGACCAAAGTGGAGTAAGTTCTGAAGAAAAGAAGAGAGAAACCAAGAGAATAGGACGACGGTCTGGCTGAGTCAGAGGGTCACACTCTGCTGCGCCACTGACAACACAGATGAAAGAGCACGAAACAGAAGTGAAGAAAAGAAAGTGGAACAGATAAAAGGAAGCTTTAGTGCCTTCGGAGCACGCAGAGAAGTTACACAGACACCAAAGACGACGAGAATAAATAAGAAACGTTACCACAACAAGAGCTTTGCCAAAGCACTGGTCATAATTCACATACTACGGCCTAATATGCCTCTTGCTCCAACATGAATACAAAGAAAGGTAAAAGTTGATGAAGAGAAGAAATAGAAAATGAAAAAAAGCCTCATGGAAAGAATAATAAACCAGTGGGATTTGATTTTGAGGTTGAGTGCTGGCAGCGTGAGAGCAGACGGTCACACAGAAAACAAGCACTGAGAGACCTTACAGGCCAAATGTCTTTGAACAGAGAGTCAGTCAAGGTCAACAAGAATAACAAAAAGCAAAGAGCACCAAATAACAGAAACAGAACAATATTGATAGAAAAGCAGCTTCTAACTAAAGTAGTTGTACCACAAAGACCCCCTCCAAACAGACACTGATGAAAGAAAATGGACAAAGTAAAGGTGTTTGGATGAGCTGAGTAAGACCAGAGAGAGAGAGCTCACCCTGTAGGAATTGTGTTTTTACTGAGCTTTTCCTGGAGTTAAACAAAGCTCTGAAGCTCACTGAATTACTGTCATAACAAATCATATCAACCCTTTGCTGGTCCACTTGTGTATTGTGTTCTACATGTGTTGGTTTGGGTAGGAACAGCATGTGTATATATGAGCGTGCTCTTACAGATTACACTTACGGATGTACGCATGTGTTGTTTGCACTCGGTGGTGGTTGTGTGTTTTGTTATCATGCCGCACATCCTTCCTTTTGTTAAGGGACACATCCACCTCAATGAGAATAACTGTGTGTCTGTGGTTGTGTGTGTGTTTGGGTAGACTACCCACGTACAGAGACGTCTCCCCAGAACTTGGCCACGTCGTAGTCATTGGTGCGGAGGAACTCGGTGAACCAGCTGATGGACCTCTTGCTGCCTTTGTCCACCGTCTCGTCTCGCTCAAAGTTCTCGTTGTGTTTGTTGACTGAGTAGTTGGTCAGATGCATGTAGAGTTGGCTCTGCGGAGACAAAAGAGAGTTAGGAGGACCTTTCGACATTGGACATTTATGCTGAAATCAATTCAGTTTTTATTTGAAACTACTTCATGGGATATCTCTTGCATAATAGCAACACTGATTTTAGATGCATGAGTGTGTGCTACAATGTGTCACTGAGTGGGTGACTATAACCAGCCTGTTGTATCGCTCTATTTAAACATAACACCCCACCGTTGAAGACAATACATCCTTGTCCTTAGCCTACAAGGTAATAACGCCGTGACTGCAGGCCACTCCAGCCCCCGATGGCTGTCTAGAAGCCTCTCTCTGTGGGATTGAACATCCATCTCCGTGGCATGACTCACTCCATCATGTGTCACTGACTGGGGTAGGACAATACACACTTGTGCCACGGGAGGAGTGCGCCGCCGCGTCTATGCGTGTGTGTGTGTGTGTGTGTGTGTGTGTGTGTGTGTGTGTGTGTTCACATTTTAGATAAGCGTCATGCTTGATAGGAAGCTGCGTGTGTGTGCGCATCCCATCATGAACAACAGACTGTGCTTCAGCAGGTGCAGAACCTCAAGGCAAATATGAGCGGCTTGATATTACAAGAGACATCTGGCATGTGGACATTTACGCTTAGCTGTGTGCATACAGTATGGCTGCACATTCTGTGTGTGTGTGTGTGTGTGTGTGTGTGTGTGTGTGTGTGTGTGTGTGTGTGTGTGTGTGTGTGTGTGTGTGTGTGTGTGTGTGAGTGAGAGAGAGAGAGAGAAAACAATATCAGCCTTTAAGCTGTCTGCATTTGGGCACTGTTGACTGTGTATATGAGTTTGTGCTCTGTGTTTCCCAACCTCTGTCCTCCTGTGTGTTTGTGTGTCTAATTTGATTATGTTGAGTTGCGTAGCACTGCATGGCAGATATATTGTGCTGTGACTCTACCTCTGCTGCCTTTCCGTAGTGCATTTCTTACTCACATTATTGGACAAACACTTGATAGTGTCTCTACTTTCTATAAATCCATGAAGAGTTGTGGGCACATTGTCTACAACCGATTTACAACAACACAACCATGTGCGTGTTTAAAAGTCTATGTATTCATAACGGTGCTTTGAAAAATGCTACACGAATAACAGCCATTACTGATATTTATTATTAGCGGTGTTATATTTTGGAGTCTCACCAGGTTGGCCTCGCTAGGTGCGTGGTACTTCTCCGTGCCCATGCGAACCAGGCCGTCGTTGTAGAGGAAAATGCGAAGTGGGTCGCAGGAAGTGACAAGGATGTAGATGCGCAGGTCAAACTTGTAGCCCTCCATCAGGAAGGGCTTGTCCAGATACTCCTGAACGATAAAGTGCTCCTGGGCCGGCAACTTCTCACAGTTACGGATAAGCGAGATCCTGGATAGACAGAAACTTTATTAATCCTCGGGGGGGAAATTGGGATGTCGTCAGCAGCATAATAAAATATGGCATAGTAAAGACAAAAAAGATAATTAAAAAAATGATAGATGGCAGCATAGCAGGGATCATGAACATGACTGATGACATTGGCACTGTCTTATATATGTGCTGAAGTGAAAAAAAAAAAAAATTGAGCCAAACAGTATACAGATTTTATGGGATTCAACACAATATTTCATTTCAAAGTCGTCTGGGCAAGTTCAGCAAAAGAAAGATTTCTGAGATGCCACGTCTCCCTGTTCTGTTGATACTGTCAATCTTCGCATCCAAGATTAACCTTGCCCTGCTGCTGTTTCAAAATAATTGATATTAAACCTAGTAAACTAGAGATGTAACAGATGCAGTGAGAGTGAGAGGATACGTACTTAATGTGCATGGAATGATTTTTAACATTTAAATGTAAGATATTTAGCGCTTGAGAGTGAAAGGGTCTGAGGCATCGGTGCCCTGTTGGTATTCGTGTGACCTTCTGCTGCTACAGAACCTTCACTGAAAACATATGTAAATGAGCACACTCAGCATGCCTCAGGTCTAGTTTGAGCGGGACAAGCTGTTTGGCTCTGTGGGACATCGAACGTTCCAAATATTTTTGTTACCCAGTTCATTACCTGGCCTTCTCAGTTAAAAACAGCTGAAAAAAAAATACAGGTACAACACAAATGCTGGTTTGTCTGAGCAGCTGGAGAACATTGTGAATTTCCGAAGCAAAACTCCACTTTGTCTGAACGACACAGTGCATCAAATGCTGTGGCAGGGACTTTTAGCTGTGTGTAGGTTAATAAGAGCAGACACTGTGCTCCGCTACAACCTCCACTCTAATTCATTTGCTTTGGTCTCATGTCACTGGCTCTCATGGCTTACAGTGTGCAGACCATAGCGAGCTGGACTCACAAACGAGTTGTGTTCATTTGTATATTCATATGGCTGTGCACACGAGGGTGAGGGGTGAATGTTTCCCAAAACTTGGAGGCATGTGCGCAGGGAGGGTGAGGGGTCTGTTTTAAAAACAATCTCCCACTATGTACAAGTAACGTGACTGACCTTTATCACCATCACTCATAGTTAAGGCAGACTTGGGCTAAATTGGTTACATGCACTGCCTGGAAGGCCCCATTATACACATGCAAGTAGGCTCACCACACACACACAAACACAACATTTGGCTAAGATGTAAAGACCTGATTGTTCGTACAGTTTGAGGGATTTGAGATACAGGGGCACCGAGCCACTGGAGGGCAAACATTGTTCGGCTCTGTGGCTTCTGTAATCACAGCCAGAACATACAGTATCCTGGGAGCAGTGACGTCCGTGTTGTTGTAATTTAACCAAAGAACTCACCTGCTCTGTAAACTCTACAGCCAAAAAAAAAAAACTGGAACACTGTTAATGAGCTTCTATAGAGTTTTTATTTATCAAAAACTAGAGAGGTGTGAATCCAGCCTGGGATGGGAGTATTGCCTCTCAGGTTATGATGAAATAAAATCATAGTCCAGCAGTCCTCCTTTCAGAGGTTCAATCAAACCTCCTAAGCTTGCAGGTCTCCCTCACTGTAATGTTGTTGTTACTTGGGGTTTATCAATCACCACTTGGTCCCACCAGCTAAAAGACCGCTGTATTATAGACGAGCGCTCCGCTGGCCTGCTTATCGCCGCTCCCGAACAGAAAAGAACAGGGAGAATTTGACGGGAGCACTGGCCGACGATGTGAGGGGCCCGCCTAACTGGCAGACAGCAAGCTGAATGATGAGGACAGGGTTAACAGTGTTAGTTAGTCGAGGAGGAGTAGCTGAGGAGAAGACGACATGATTGATGAGCTGGGGTGTCAGATAATCACGGCCCACTCTCCCCTGCCTATTTAATTTGGCACCGGAGGGGATCTCGCCTTTTTAAGCCCCACACGCACTTTTATTTTGTTTCCCTTATAACAAGCTGTGCTTCAGACACAAACAATAACTTCATTTAGTTGGCCGACGGAAAAATAAATTACAGGGGGTAGATATAACTTAATTTCCTGCCGCGTCACACCATGCAAAAAAATAGAGAAAAATCTAATCTTGTGAGCCGCCTGCCGTTGAGTGGTCGAGCTAAACTCATCATCTTTCATATTCTTAATGTATTGCAATAATTCAGCCTTTGCTGCCTTTTATTCTTTAATAAATAAGGGCTTAGTGCAGCATGGAGTTATAAGTAATGCTCACATTATACCAGAAAGGACAAATTCAAAGAGAATGAGAGGGAGAGGTGAAGCACAATGAGCCATTTGTACTTCAATATCCCCACCTATTGGTGCCAGTGATGAATGCACTCCACAGTATTTTTTCATACATGCACATCAGGGGATCCTATTTTCAAAGAATAAGAAGTCAAAAAGAATACTTAATAAATGTTTTGCAATCTGAGCCGTTTCAGCCTATTCAGATGAGCTCCAGAGAGCAACGTGCAATGTGCAAGGGAAAAAATAAATATAAATTCAGAGGACCCTGTTTTTTTGCCTGTCTTTTAGTTTACATGTTATCTCATGAAACAGAATTATTTGTAAAACCAACAGCACTTGAATTGTTGAACTTGAAACCACTGGGCATTTTCATTTTATTTTAGTCCTATCTCTGTTGTCTTGACCTCCACGTGGGTCAAATTGGAGCTGATTAAAATTCTGTTTGGAGTGTCATAGTTGGTGTCATGTGTTGGTTTGGTTCATAAATAAAACATAAGAGTCGGTTACAGGGGTTATTTTCGATACAATTCAGGATGCTTGTGTTGCTGATTGCTTCTCAAATATTAACTGAACTGTTGCATCTATTCATTATTTGACTCACTTTACCAGGTCAGAGCTTTCCAAATGTCTCTCTCCCCTGGGAGCTCACTGATTTCCACCAGCTCCCTCTGGGAAGGAGATTTAAACCTCCAAAGGTGTTGTGGCTCTAGCCCGAGGTCTCCACCCTGTCAGTGGCACCTGGAGCACCTCCAGAAGCCAGGGAGTTTTTTTTTTTACTAGATAACCCCCCTCCCAAAAAAAAAAAGCCCAAATGGCTTTTCTCAAGGCAAAGGCGTTTTAAATTCAATACCAATCCCACACTCACCCTGGCTTATGATGTTCAGTTGTGTTGACATTGTGTCAGAAGGAGGTCCACTCTCTGAAGAATTTAGTTTTCTAATGTTTGTTTCACCAACATTATGGGGGTGGTAATGGCCAATATAGCACTGTTCACTAGAGGACTGTGAAATTGATTTGTGTGATTTCAGAATGTACACGAGTATCTGATGAGCTGGTGATTGTGAGAGTAAAAAAAGGCCACGTCACCATTCGCCATGCACGCAATGAAGGATATGGTGCTGATTTTCTAAAAACATCACAATTTCAACTGTCAGAATAGTGAACAAAGGAAAAAAGGGTCTCCCGCACACTGTCAAGTCACTTGCAAAAGACTTTAATAAAACAAACAACGTTTCGGTCCACAGGACCTTTTTCAAGCAGAGATTTTTTCCTTTGTTCACTCCCAACCTATGCTCCAACGCACCTGTTTTTCAAGATTTTTTAGGTGTGCATCAGCCTCCACCCCTTAACTGTCAGAATAGTGAAATGGTCGTAATAGAAATGCGCCATCACAAACAGAGATGGGCTTTTTACTCCACGGGACTGAGAGTAAATATGCATTCAGGTACCACAGCCTGCTCATCTTTTGATAAAGAGATGCTATTGAGGGACAGTTCCCTGCAGCAGCCATCTTGATCCATTTTCTAGTCAGACTGGTCTCTGCTGATGGGGCCTCATAAAGGAATCCAATAATCACATGCAGAGACCTTCAGGGGAGGAACTACAGTAACTGCCGCAGACCGTGTGTGTCTGTACGTGAGCGTGTGTGTGTATATGTGTGTGTGTATGTCCTCCGCTGGCAGCGATAACCTCTGATTTATAGTGAGTGTGACCATCGAGGACGATGAGGCCAACATTAGGTTCCACCACCACACCCTCTCAGCTCAAATACTCAATCTGGCCCCAGTCATAATGGTGTTTCCATAGACGCCCATGTCAGGGTCACAAACCTCTTAATGTCTTGTTTTGTTGTGCTCGTCCTCTATTTGTTCTTCTGCTAATTTCCTCCTCCTCCTCTCACTCACTCTCTCTTGCTTTCCGTCCTCTCCTCCAGTCACTCTCTCCCTCTCCCACCTGCCCTGGTTTCCCCCCCTTGTCAGTCTCACAGTCAGTCGCTCTGGGTCAGTTGCTAGCCTGTGACCTACCCGTGACCCATGGCTCCGTTGGCAGGTTTGACAATAAAGGTCTTCTGCTTGCGTTTCCTGCGTAGCTCTTTGACGTAGTTTTGGAACTGAGTGTATTCGGCAGGGAAGATCCAGGTTTTGGGTATGAAGCTGTACTCTTGAGGCTGGCACTTGATCATTCTGCCGAGACAAAGAGAGAGGGTGCGTGGGAGTACGGTGATTGTATTTCTTCCTCAAACCAACATTTGCTACGTCTCTTCCTTGTATGTTTTAAAATGAGAATTAACATCCTTTTGTTCTGTTTTTTTATGACAGGAAAGATACATGCTGTGTTTTTACAGCGGTGTCTTTTTTGACTTTTATATGGCTTGTAATGGAGGGATTCTACTACCCAGTTGTAAATTTTTGGAGTGCCAGCTGGCTAAACACTGACACCCTGCAACACAAATTTTCCTTTTGCAAATCTGCAGCTGAACCAAACTGCGCTCATTTTCGGTGTTGAGAGACACAGAAAACTTACTTGGACATGTTTCTTGCTAGGCAGTCTTTCCGGCAGATTTCGCCCATGCCAGGGAAATGGTTAATTCTCTGCAGAGGGACAGGCAGACATAATAATGTTGTTAGGGCCATTACACCACTCAATTCCACCCCCACCCCTTCATAAAAATGAGCACATTAAAGGCAGCAACCTGAAGTGAGCCTACAATGTCCTGACATTTATGCCCAATTACGGACTCAAAACAAAAAGGTGACGCTGAGACCTTTCTCAACCCTTATTTAGTTTACCATGTTTTTTTATACATTAAAGGTTGGGGAGGGAAGAGGCAAGGGGGAAAAAAAAGATCAATCTCAACTCCGAGGGGCCGAGGTAATTGGTTCTGCATCGCAAGCTCCTGCAGTGACAGTTGAATGAATTGCTTTGAATGCGTCGAACGGTGGGGTGGGGGGTAAAGGAAAAACTCCGGATTCACTGTATTCTTTGACCAAATGAGCCTGAACAGGGGCGTTAATTAGGCTCGTATGAACTGAAACTTGACAGCAAACTCTCACAGTACATCACTACAAGGAAAAAAATGGAGAAATTAGCAGAAGGAGAGAGAGAAAGAGAGAGAGAGAGGGAGTGAAGAGGAAAAAACAAGAGCGAACAGTGTAAAAGGAGTCCGTGATTATTATCCAAACGAGACAGACGTAATTAGGGATTCAGAAGAATTGCACAATTATGCCAATGCCGCGAGACGACGTGGCTTGTGAGGGGAAATCAAAACCAATTGTTGAGGGACTTCTACTTTCCTTCTGAGAAATTATCTCATGAAACACCACGGCAGCGCAAGGGAGCAAGTAAAAACAATTGACAGCAAATCACCAGTTCTATGTGAAACATTAGCCACATTGCTACACGTTAAGCTGTTACAGTATTTGTAATATTCAATCTACTTAGCTGAACTCTTGCTGCCCCTATCCTAACAAGCCATACTCTTTCTGACTAGTCTGTGATTTAATCGATCATTAGTGTCCAGTCTAATCAAATAAGCACTCGTGAAGATGGATGGCTAACGCTTGCAGCGGAGGGGGAGCAGCCAAATTCACTCAGCAGGACAGGGAGGTCAAACAGAGGTAAGATCACTCTGAGACTAGTACACAGAACTCAGAGCAACCCTTGTTGTTTAGGCCTGTCTCATCAACATCAGTTGATAGTGACATTTGAAACCTGCCCCACCACCCCCTGCTGCTCACAACTTGTCAGTCTACCTGTCAATCTTCCCATCTGTCTCCGTGTAGACTCTGTTGTTCCCTCTCCCTCTCACTCTGTCCATCCCTCTCTCCTATTTGCTATTCTCTCTCTTACCTCCCACGGTCTGAGGAAAAGAAGATTGGCAGATTCAGAGTCTTCCGTCCATCTTCACTTTTTTTTCTTCCTTTCTTTCCCATTCTATTTTATTTTATTCTGACATTTACTATATTTCAAATCAATCTTCTTTGCTTCTCTCAGCTCCATCTGTCCCAAATTTCTCTATATGCGATTTCCTTTCCAACTGCTCTCATCAATTTCTTCCTCATACATTATTTCCCTTTACTTATTATTTTACTTCTACAGGGTACAGGTATGAAAATGTGAATGTAACGTAAGGCAGGGTGCTGTGTTAACACTGTGTATGCCACATCATAGTCACATCAGCAACCTGATCCATGGTTTTGATAGAAACCACTCAATTTCCATAAACTGTGAGCACATGTGATGATCTCTGTGTACTGTTTTCACTTATCAAAGACTGACTGTGATTAAGTACATATATGAATTCTAGTCTCGATCCGCTCTGCTATTTCTATGCTTTTATATACAAGACGTTTTGTTAGAACAAGCCAGTGTCCTCATTTTTCATGGCAGAGGTAACATCATGTAGTTTTAATAGGCCGAAGTATCTTCATTATAGAAAGATGTTTTTTCTTAATCATTGATTAACTCATTTGTAGGCAAGGCATGTGGCCTTGTCGTCTTCACATCTTATATGTATGCAACGTTAGCATTGCAAGTGCTAGTAAATAAAATGACTTTGCTCTTTGATAAAATTACCCTGAAATGGGTGTGATCCTTGCTAACAGGGATGAATTCAAGATGTAATCGCTTTCTCTCAATACAATTTGGTTTTGGACAATAAGTGTGAATAAACTTTTCACATCTAATCATATTATAGTGGAAAATATTTAGAGGCTTGGGAAAGGGCCTTGCATGACAGAGGTTTAGCGCTTTATCTAAGAATGCTTTGTGTCCAATTATTCTGTAGAAAAAGTGACTGAAGGAAGGGATTTGGTTTTCTCTATAAGAAAGAATTTTGATAAAATTCTCTAAGCATATGAAGGTAAAAGTAGTTGTCTGTTTTATGTGTTATCCTTTCTTCAGGTGCACTGCTCCATTTTGTCTCTTTCATCTTTTCTCTCAGGAAATCTTTGGGAAATTCTACCTCACTATGAGAGGCATGTTATGTTGTTTGTGATGTAAGGTCAGCTCATCTTTTCAGACATGTTCCTCAAAACTTGTTTTATTCCCAAACTCACTTGGAGCTTGCAAAAGTTGATCAGTATCATAATCTTCAGCTTAGCGCCTCTGGTTTACTGGAGCACGCTATAAAGATTAAAAGCAAGATTTTCACGCTCAGTGCAGATATTGGATGTGACACCCTTCTGGTCATAAGCTCTATTCTTCAACCTCTAGGTTACCAAGGTGTGCTGACTTGACATGGTAGCAATGCAGTATACCTGATAATTCCTGAGCTCAGCGATTTTCTCGTGCTGCACAGCCGAGTCATTCCAGATGAGGTTGGCAGTCTCGTCATCATCCCGGGTCTTGATGAAGTCCATCTCATTGATGACTATTCGAACTGGGGGAAAAAACACTCATTAGTACACTCTTTTCTTTTTTTGATTAATAGAATAAAGCAACACAAACATTTCAACAAACTTTATACACTTAATTAAAGAAGAGCCATATTCATAATGACAGATCGACTTACTGATATAGGTGCAAAGTGTGCAATGTGATCGAGACCCATAAATCAAATGTTGCTACTGTACTTTACAGATCGGCGTTTCACTCAAACATTTTCTTGTGGTAAAATTTTGTCTTGCATACATTAAAAGAGAAATGAATCCAGGAGATTATAGATCAAAAAAGCCCACAGCAATATTTACCATTCATGGAATGGTTGCAGAGCAGCCAATCGTAATGCCTCTCTTCAAAAAGATAAATTAATTGTCCGTAATGCATTCAAATCCCACTGGAAACCCCATATAGGAGAGATAGGTGGCAAGCCCATTTTGACATTAATCCAACAACTATTTATTATTCAGTGAGTAATGAAAAATTCATATGCCCTAACGAAACGTGGTATTAATTAATTTTCTTGAAAGCCTTCACGAACCTGAAGAAGGCTTGCCTAATGTTGCATGATGGCACTTGAATGGGAAAAGGATGGTTCCGATGTAACTTCATCCATCTGTTAATGTCGATTGAGGCTAACGGTGTTTTGCTAACTGGAACAGGAAAGGTTTATATCACAGCAGGGCTATGCTTGCAGTTGCCAGTAGGGGCTGTAAGTACAAAGCTATAATCAATCCTCATCTAACTGAACAAATATCCTTAGGGGCAGCGTTTACATTCTCTTCTCAGTGGGTGAGGAGCACATTTCCAACACTATATTCCCTGACCTTTAACCTTTTACCAGTGGTACTATAAATTCTGAAACAAAAAAAGACAGGTGCAAAAAAAAGTAACGGCAAAAATGAGCCATCCATCTGGGCCTTAGTGTTAATTTTCCTTCAAAATCGCCCTGCAGTACCCTCAGAATGGCCACTGTGTGGGTCTCGTCACAGCTAGCAAACTGACTCACAGCTAGACTTCCATCTACCTGCAGGATCCCAGCAGCCCCTAACTTGTACTCGCTGCTGCTGACTCCTTAGTTTCATAGGTTGCAGTTCACCCCTGAGAGCTCTGCTGCCACACAATATACAGCACATACGAGGAGTGCTTACTGTGCTCTTTTGGCCTCTCTCTCTCTCTTTCAAAAAATGAAAACTCACTGCCCAGTTAAATTACCTCAATAAAGATTTATGTATGTATGCAAGGCCAAGTTGTCTCTGTGTGAACTGTTTCACTGGACTGCAGCTCTAGTAGGTTTAATTTAAGACATTACATACCAGCAGCCCACTTCAAACAATCCACTACAGTAAATAAGATTTTATTGTTGGGACAGCATTGTGTGATTAGTTTTGTGGTGTTTGGAGGGACTGACTGAGCCATGCTGGGAACTGCTTCTGAAGTTAATAAACAATGCAGTATAAACTGCTGGCCTGACTCGCTCATGAAATTTCCATTGACAAAATCAAAATATGAATGTGGAAGCCTGAAAACCGAGGCTTTGTGTTATACACTTACAGTAGTTGCTGGATCTGACATAAATTTGGAGACAAGGCTAATTATCACTCACTGCACGTTCTTTAGTATTGATGGTTCCTACATGATTATGTAAGTAGTATCCTGAAAAAAGAATAAGCAAACTTATACCGATACTGCAACTGAAACTACAAACAGACTGCTGCAGAAGCGCCTCGGGCTACTCTCCTGTTTTTCAACAAAAAAGCATCAATACAAGGATAATGTACATCAGTGAGAGGGTTTCATCATCCATCACCCACAGAAAGCCTATTTTCATCCTACAGAGGATTCCCAGTTATTATGAACTCTGTGATCAAAAGATGTTTTGTCTTTGCAGCCTGACGTTTCTGTAGTGCATACTGTATGCCTGTTTCAGCTCCTTCTCGAACCTGTTTTTATTGTCTGGAATTTCTATTTAACATCTTTATGTAATTGCTACAGTAATTTCAAGAGCATTTGAACATCACCAGAAGTATATTACCGTACCAATCTCATATTTGGTGCCAGCGACATTGGTGGTGATGGTGCCTTTTTTCTTTTTGGGGCGTCCCTTCCTCTTCCCACTGCTCTGGTAGGAGCCCACAGATGGCACGTTCACGGGGGACGCTCCTTGATCCTCTGGAGGAGGAGACAGCATACAGAAAGAAAAAAAAATGATACAGTCACAGCTTGTGCTCCAGACAGGGAGGGGGGGCAGCAGGGGTTGCTGGAGTCTTCCAATATTTCTTTCATTCCTGCAGGGGATTTAGTGGGGTTTGTTTATGGGGCTAGAGTATAAATGAATTAAGCGTCTTGTTTGGTATAGCTGCATGCATCATCACTTGTGTGTGTGTGCGTGTGTGTGTGTGTGTGTAGCTTTACATATGAAAGAATAGTTCAGATGAGGAAGCAGCATGTATGAGCAGGTGGCCAGGTAGGTGTGTGTGTGTGCTTCTGGGAGCCACAGTGTGTATATAATAATATGCCAACCAACTGTCTAACAGCATAACCCTATCAGTCGTTGAGAGTTGCGAGTTGGGAGTTGGACTTCTCTTACTCACCTCCATCATTGGGAGGAGAGGGCATCTCAGGGGCTGGAGTGGTGAAGGAGCAAGCCAAGCTTTCTGCCAGGCTTGGTGGGCAGGCTTCGCAGGATACTCACAGCACCCTCCAAGGCCTCGCACACTCGCACTTAGTTAGTCTTTCCTGCCTTGGGCTGTGTGGACAGTGCGGTGGTTCAGGATGGCCCAATGGATCATCTGAGCATCTCCCCGGTGCCTTTCAGCAGCATAAAGAGCAGCAGCAGAGTCTGGGTGGGCAGGGGAGTTTGAAGAGGGAAAGCAGTGGTGGGGAAGAGTGGGAGAGGGGGGGAGGGACTCTCGAGGGGTCTACACAGCCCCAGCTTATTTACAGCCCCAAGAGGAGAAAGGGAAGGAGGGGGTGGACAGGGGGATGGATAGGAATGCCTGTGGAGGAGAAGGAGGAAAAAAAAGATCTTTTACAGTTGCAGAACAGTAGTGGTAGGCCGACTGCTCACTTTGGATTAGTGTGTGTTTTCTTGCTGGGCTGGAGTGCATTGGACATGCTTTTGATGTAAAGCAGCAGCAACAGCAGCACACAGGCCTATCACAGTCTACATCAGTCAATCTGACACTGACCGTAACAGTTTGGGGAGAAATCCGTCCAGCCCTGACACTGCAGTACTACTAGTGAAATAATCTAAAGCTGTGTGATGTCCGCTGGACTAATTGGTATTCCATGGAACCATTGTGAAATATTAATGTGGTTGTCAAGTAAAGGGTCTGCAGCATCTCATTGTGTCTTATGCTTATGCCAGCTGGGTTTCATTGTATGGCTGGGAGGTCACTTCATTCAAACAGATGGCATCTTTACACTGGTTTGTTAAAAGGATGCTCCAGGCTATGAACAGTGTGGGAAATTAACACCAGTCACCAGCCAAATTCTGTTATTGTTTGGCTGTGGTCTGTGCGTATGTGTGTGTGTGTCATCAAACCATTTTTGGAGGTAATCAACCAATGCTGAGATGTCCTGTCTCATAAAAATTTGTTGGCTGGAACAGCAAAGTGACTCAGTGGTTAGCGCTGCTGCCTCACAGCAAGGAGGGAGCATTTGAGTCCCTGTCCTCTTTGTGTGGAGTTTGCATGGTCTCTTTTTGTCACTGTGAATTTTCATGCCCAGGTGCTGTAGATTCATCCCATTTTCAAAGACAAAGCAGCTTTCAGGTGGACTGAAGACTCCTAACTGCCCACAGGTGTGAAACAGTGTGACTCTGCCCATTGATGGACTGCCAAGGCATGAATTGTCTCCAAGCCTTACAGTGTAGCTGAAACGGTTCCAGCTGCTCATTGTCCCCACAAGTCAAAGTGTGCATGTCGCTGCAAAAAATTCACAATAATCCATACTAATGGACGAAGGGTCAGGACCTGTCCTCCATTAATCGGTCACAAGATAAATCTGCACTGATTAACAGGAGACAAAATGATGCATATTCATGTATTTTACTCTAATCTTTCTTCTTTTTTTTCTCCTTGTAAATTAATGGATAGTTTTATCTTTTCAAGTCATATTATCCCTCAAAATATCCTTCTGGCCTGACTAAAAACATAAACATATCCAAGCAGTGACAAGCTGTCGCAACGAAGCAAAGACTTTTTTTTTTCCAAGGGTCACAACAGCCAAATCGTTGGGAGCCAACTGCCTCACATTAGTTTTTTAAAACTTCCTATTTACAAATAGAATAGAGTTTTTAAAGTTTCCGAATATTAACTGCTGCATATTCGAAGCTCAGGGGGGTTCATCTTGATTAATTCCTTATGATATCCTATGCAAGTAAGGAAGATTTCCGCTCAGCCTCATATGGTTGGAAGGAGGGGAAAAAATCAGAAATTCTAATCATAATATTATGATTTTGCCGAGGAAAAATAATCCTAATCAAAAAAGTGGAGCTAAACAGATGCAAATAAATCATAAATCATAGGTAACACATTTTTTTGGGCTACAGCTATAGTACACTGTTTCATGATGCCTCTTTTGCATTTCATAAAGAGATCAACAGTAGCCTCTAGTGGTGAGAATATACTGAGACGCCACAAACACACACATACACATACAGAGATACGCTTGAAGTGCATGTGTACACACATAGACATTCGAAGTAAAGCAACTGTATTGATTCGATCAGCATCTCTGGACAAATCAAGATAGGGAAACAATCCAATCACATTACTTGATCACTCAATAGTCTTCACCGTCAGCCTCTTGGTCTGCCCCTGGTAAGCACATTGATCCCGGGGAGGACCGAGACGGGAATGAGATCAGCCGAGAGGGGGAGAGCCACAACAAAGAGTCACAGTGATAAAGTGAGGCAAGCTGTGCTGTTGACAACCTGCCCCCACCTCCCATCGGTGCACTGGCTCTCTGTACAGGAGGCAGAAAACAGTCTCCATAGGTGCTCTGGACCTTGGTGTCATCTAAACCCTCAGGAGTGGGGGGGGGTTCATGTGATGCAACTAAACACATTTAAAGCAGAAGTAAGCGATCCAGTCGTTTTGGCTAATGCTGCGTTCCAGGCAGGCTTTCGAAACCGTAAATTACAGCCTCAAGTCACAACTTACGACTTTGTAGCGTTCCAGGCAACCCACTCGTGTTTTTCCGACCTGTTTTACCGGTGAAAGTCACTATAACGGCCACTCGTAACTAGGGCTGGGCGATAAAACGATAACGATATATATTGCGATATAACTTTACTCAATAGCAATATGAAACGTGGTCGATAGAAAGTCGATAGGTTTCATTCATTCATGTTTTGAAACAGCCAATGAAAACGAGAGTTGCGCCGCGCTGAACCACTGGCTGAGCCAACCAGGTTAGATTGACACAGCACAGGAAGACTGTACACAGCACAACAACACGTGGTAATGTTTGGGCTGCTGCAGCCTGGCGTCAGCAGCGGGGCATCGCCAGTAAAAAAGAGAGAGAGAATGAGTGTTGCCTCGAAAGAAAAAATGGAGGAGAACGAGTGACCGCGAAAAGACGTGGTACGTCATGTTTACATTAACCCAGATTGATTGAACTCTAATACAGTAGGTGTAAACAACCCTAAACTTTAACCACGGAGACAGCAGGCAGCTTGCCGTCACACATCAAAGGGAGCGCAGTTACGGCGTGGCCGCTCTGCTGCTGCTGCTGCTGCTCACACCAGAGCGACACTGTTCACTGTTCACTGTTCACTGTTCAGCTGTGCCGACCTATACACTGGCCACTTGCGAAGCAAACGCTAACCGCGGCGATTTCTCTTCCTATTTCTTTTTCAGCCGGGTTTAGGCTGAGAATGATCGCTAATTAGACGGGCCACGTCAGGTCCGGGTTTTAATTTTCACGTCCGTTTATAACTGTAGCAGCAGCAGAGAGATGGAGCAGCTCCTGTATGGGGAGCGTGGCTCTGACCTAACTCCTGTCTGATGTAATGTTAAAGAACGCCTGAAGAGCGGAGTGATAATGTCTGTAAAAAGACCCAGTGCTGTTGTACTGTATATCAGCACTCATTTATGTCTCTTGTCCAATCAAATTATTTGGTTGAAACTAACTGTATATAATACCAGTTTTATTTATCTGAAACTGTTATTAGGCTACTCATTGCTTTTATATGTTAATCATTACATCTGAAATGTTCAATTTTTGACGAAAAATAAATATTTAAATCAGAAATAACCTTCTGATATCTTCAAATCTCACTTGTGAGTATGATGGAACATTTAGGCTTGACAAAAACAGTGACTTGAGTCCTATCGTGATATATATCGATATCGACTGATATGAAAAAAATTATCGTGATAGGATTTTTTCTCATATCGCCCAGCCCTACTCGTAACTTCCGACCCGTGAACTCGTACCAGATCGAACTGGTACGACTTCACAGGACGGAAAAACACGAGTTACGGGTTGCCTTGAACGCACCATAACAGTCCTCGTCCCTACGTCACCACATTCAGGCGCATCCCTTGGCTGCACACACAGCCCTGCATGCCGTTCTCTCTCCTCATTGGATAAAAATTGTAGGATACGAGAAAAGTTTTCTCCTCGGCTCAGAGCAGAGCAGAGTGACTGACAGACCCGTGTTTCAGTCCAAACACTCTATGTAAGTGATTGCTGTCGGAAGATATAACTATTTAAGACTTATATTAACACAAAAATATTGCTTACTTCTGCTTTAAACACTCACATACCTACTACTAAAGCACATGTGCATTCTGTGATGCAAGTAACCTCCCTACAATAAATACACCCAGTTCCCGCATAAATCAGGGAACAATTATTTTATTGCTCATTTTGTGATTCATCAACCCTGCAAATAGGCATGTTAATTGTTTTTCAGCTACAGCAGACATAAAGTTATGTTTTACTAATGCAATTTATCTCAATATCTATAATTACAAATAGTGCTGCTAAACCACAATGTTTTCCCTATCTTCGGTTTCAAACAGCAAATATTTTGCATTAAGACTTTTTAAAGTCAAGTCACTATTTTAACTCAAAGAAGCCCTTTAACAAACATAAATTCACTTTATGTCAAATATCTCCACAGACAATGTGATTAGATTTTGTTTCCTGCATCTTTTAAAGTAAAATACCAACACTGATTTTCTGTCTAAGCTTGTTTGCCTTGCAACCACATACGGTCACAGTTGAGGCGCTTTGGTAGCACACTGATTGATGGCCCAGCAAAAAGGCCTCATGTTTTCATTTGTCTTAATGGTAATGGTGGTTATCGGCCACAAGAGGGCCCAGTTTTACTTGGACTCACATGACATTAAGTGGGATTTCAGTGTTAACTAAATGCAAGATAAGAGTAACTGTTGTGGCTGATTGAGTGGGGCCTAAAGCATGGCATCCTGTTGTGACAGCACAGGTTTGAATTCAGCTCAGCGACCATATTTCTGTTCACTATCCCTGTAATATATCCTGGCTTATAAAGTAAAAATCTTTCAGAGGAAATCATTACCACTACACTGCTACAAGAATACTTTGATGAAGCATCTTCAAGCTTCTTTCTTTGGATGTTTTTTTTTTTTTTCAGGGATGTTTGTATCAATCTTCTGCCTTCTAAAATTTCTACTTTTCACCATGAGAACATCCACAAAATGGGTTCAGGGTGTTTTTAAACTTTCCTCGCGTCACATTTTACTGCTATCACTAGAAAACATCATCACAATTAATCCATCAGTGGAGTATTAACAACAAAATCTTAACTAAATCCCTCCCGCTGAGTAGAGTGTGTGTATCATTAATCCTCTGATGCAGTGACACACTTTGTCCAACAGAGAGAGCCAGAGGACCATCACAGTGGAGCTGAATGGGCAGCGCTCCTGTGGATGCTGCTGAGCTCATGCACATCCCCTCTGCCACATAGAAAGGATTCATTGTGGAGTCAGTTTTACATGCTGCTCATCTGCACCACTCACTGTTTCACTGTCCCTGAGTGCATGACAACACACATCTGGCTTTCAGAGCATAGTTATTATGCACACTCTCCCTCTTATTGTCCTGTGAAAGTTGGTCAAATGTGTGTCACCTTGTGTTACATTTCTGCATGTCATGGCTGTCTTTCAGGAAGCCACAACATTACTTTCAGTAACTGGTTTTAAAGTTGTGGCTTTCTGGTGTATATATAGCTGCAGTATACGTGCTGTATATACAATATCATTATTGTCTGTCTGTTTATTTGGGCTGCAGCATTTAGGCCACGTCACAAACATTTACTAGAGCAATATCAAAGGGGCTCAAGTTCAAAACTCTACAGAGAAATTCATCTTCACACACATTTTACCACCACTGTCACTGGCACCTACAAACATATTGTATCCCCTTTCATATCAAAAGCAAATCAACACAGGCAGCTCAGCAAAACAGCTCTACAACAAGTCTTCAAAAGAGAAGCTGAGGTGTCACACCTATTATTACACAAGTCCCTTCAAGAACCACTGGTACATCCCCAAGGGGTTTGTTTTATGTTTTCCCTGCCTTACATGAAACTCCATCTTAAAAGCAGTCATCAAACACAGAATCAATGGAGAGGCTTGGGGAAACACCACTTAGCCTTGTGTGAAAGAGGACAATTTGCAGACACAATTTCTTTTCTGTGCGCACCATGGCCCGATCTTGCCATTACAGCAGTAGTGGGACCTCGGGGTATGTATGACCATTTAAAAGGGCGGACACATTGGCTAAGAAGGGAGGCATGTACTCCTGCACATCCTCAACTGAAAAGCAAATGTAAACAAAATAATTTTCAAGTGTTACATAAACTGTATAAACCCTTTCTTTGAACATTTTACCTTATCTTAGAGAACTAAAACACATCGTTTGCTTGCAAGATCATGTTTGTAATAACTATTTTCACTTCTATCATTATCTGTTTGGCCATGACCACCACATTGTCTTCCAGTAAAAAAAAAAAAAGAAAAATGGTAGCTCGGTTTGCAGACTACTCTCACAGGAAAGCAGTTGGTTTAGAATTGCCAGTGGAACTAAAATTAGCCCGAACCAGTGACCCAACTCTGGCTCGATGCCTTCTTCCAAATATGAGGAGGAACAAGTGTGGGAGCTGTCAGCCCACAGGGTACTGAAATACACCAACAAACAGCTGAATGTTAAGCTTCACTTTATCAGAGAGAATCAGGGGGGTGTACAGGGATGTGGGCAAAATGGTCAAATGCAAAAGTACAGCCACTGCTGTGAATGCTATTATATTAATGCTATTATATTTAACTATTATATTTACTACAATCTTACTTGACCATATAGCCTACTTATGGCTGCTACAGTCTGCACATAGGTTTGTTCAAAGGCACTGCACTTTTGTAACAAGGTAGGTTTTGTTTGTGTGGAGTATTATCAGTGCTTATGAGTATCCTGGCTTATCAACAGCAAACCGACTGCGCCTGGTATGCATGAACTTTTGATGACAACCAAGATTACTCCTATGATTTGATTTGCAGTTAGAGCAGGTTAAATTTCTTGTTCTTAAGCGTATATGTAATTCTAAAAAAGTATTAGCAATGTAGAAATCCAGCCTTTAAACATAAATAAGTGGACAAAACCTGACTTCAGTTATGGTGTCAAAGAGCAATGAAGCCTGATCATGTAGATACTGTGCAACGTTGTGTTAATCCAAAAAATCTTAAGGATGCCAACTGTAGCTGGCATAAAAATAAAAGATTATACATATCATATCCCTCTTAAGCGCCTTAGCCAGGATGCCATGCAGATCTCATATGTTATGATGTTGTTGTTGTTATTATTATTATGTAATCCATCTGCTCTGTTGGGAATGGTCATCTTCAGTGTGCTCTACCAGCTTGTGGTCTGTACTGTAAGTGGCACACTGGACTACAAGCAGGCCAGAGGAAATTAAATGGCTCCTTCAGTCAATCAGCAATCTGTTCCTGAGCATCCAAAGCCAAATGTGTCCAGTAGCCTTTCATATCCAGTCAGATAGGCTATATATTGTATAGCTAACCAAGAAGCTATGCTACTATGAGCAGCGAGAGGACCTAAAAAAGCCTGTCAAAGAATAGCAGTCAATATGGTATCTTCCAGATCACTTCAAGGATTGTAGGCCATCCCCCTCTGGATATGCTGTCTGTATTTCGGGATTAGCACAAAGTGGATTTCTTAAATCCCGCGTATAAATATGTGTGCATATTAGGGCAATCAGGGAAATTGTTTTACGCTCACACCTTAAATGTCACGCAGCGTAAACACAGGTGTATTAGTGCTATGAATTGGCGGCTACTAGCAAGCTGTGGCTAACGTCGGGTCGCTAGTAGCCACTTGCACAGGTCAGGTGGATTGATCAAACAGGGAAACAATCCGGTAGTGGTGCTTCCCCACATCACTTGCTTCCATTAAATGTAGCGTAACGGAAACGTTAACGTTTAACTGCTCAGTGAATGAAGGTTTAATCTTTTTTTTTTCCAAATTAACAAAATACAAAATAAAAACCCTGAGTGGGAATAACCGTCTGATATTTCTTAAAGGAAACATAATGACCCTGCACTATACTAGTCTCTACTGTTAGCTTAGCCGCGGCGCCACCGAGCAAAGGATGGATGGATGGAGAGGCGAAAGCTGAGCAGCCCCGTTAAAACAACGTTACCTTATTTATTCCAGGCACTGGCAGTGCAGCTTTTTTCTGGTCTCACCCGAACGACACTGCCCGACGTTGAGAGAGAGAAGAGACACTGAGGTCTCTTTAGACAGGCCGTCCAGTCTGGAGAGTATTTTCAAGATTATACCAGTGTTTATATGGCGTGTAAAGGCGTTACAAATGAAAACTGACAGACACAACACAACACACAGACACAAAAAAAAAAATCAGAATCTTGTAGTCTTCTTGGTGGTGTGCTGCTACGAGTGCTGGAGCGAGTCCATGGGCAAAACCATTCGCTCTGCGAGAGAGGGGGGGTGGGGGACCTGAACGAAGTGCTGAAGTTTGCATTCTCAACCTGGTACCAACGTGACATTTAATGTGCTGTAGGTCGTACGTGTTAAGTCAGCATTTTTTTTTTATTTCCAAATATTAAGTAACTGTGAGATGAAAACAAACGTGTTATCACAGCAGCTGCGAGTTATTTTACCCCCGCACCTTTAGTTGTTTGGCGTAGGTTTCGGTGCGGCTCTTCCTCCACACAACTCGTTGGTTGATACATTCACAAGGAGGCTACCTAGCAACTGTGTGTCGCTGGCCATGGTGCTAAAAAACAACCCTGAGCTTAATGGACGCGACCCGCTCAGAGGTCATTAACGTGCTATTCATTTTATTTTCGGACAGTAATAATTAATCAGTGTGGATATCCTCATCAAAATGGGTCAGACACATTTGCTTCTTTAAAGTTTTCCATCAAGCTCTACTTTTTTCTTTTTTCTCTCTACAATAACAATTCTAATGTTAGGGTTATCCATACTGATACAGCTCTTCAGCTTCCAGCTCTTATTTTGCATGTTTCCATGTCACTCATCCACTGGCCTCTAAGAAAAGTTTGTAGTCATTTGGCATCTGAAAAACGTCCACGGTTGATTGGATGAGATAAAAAAGAAAGAAAGAAAAAGTGTCTCCGAGGCTACCACAAATAGTAGACCTAGATGGTGGCCTGCCTGCTTGGGTGCAGGAACAATTTATCATCTAATAAAAGTAAGCGAATTGTTTACTCTAAGTTTGTTTAGTTAGGCAGGCATGTGAGCTACATGCAGGCTTACAGATCTTTATACAATAAATTCTCAAAAGGGAGCATGGACTTAAGAATTGAATCTATTGTTGTTCAGTTGAATTATGGTCATTCAATAGAAATGAGAACAACATACCCTGTAGATTTTTTTCTCCGTCTGAAATGTCTGCAATTAAAACTTCATTACACTTCTCATTTATTTTTATCTTCCCAAATCAGCGTGCAAAACTTGTATATTGTCTTCCAAGCTGCCTACACTTGGCTTTGAAGGATAGTCTGAAAAGTTTTATTTAATTTTTTTTTTTTTTTACTTTCTGCCAAGCAATGCTACATTCATATCTCAAGGGAAATACAGGCTCTACTTGACATGATTCACACTTGGAAATTTAAGGATTTTTCATTACCTTCTGTGATCAGAGTTCTTGAATAACAAGAGATGTCTAATGTGGTTCAGTGGTTGTTATAGTAAAGAGCTCTGTTTTATAGGCTTAAAACTAGACTGTATGTAAAAAATGGCCTAAGAAGTGGTGGGCTTCAACGCTTCTCACCACTGAGTTGGTGATAATAATAATAAGTATAATAATAATAATCGAGTTACTACATGAAACGAACTAAAATAACATTTGCACACAACATATCCCACCCATAACCCTAACCCTAACCCCCCCAAAAAAAGAAAAAGAAAAGAACCAACAATGCCAGACTTAAACTACAATAGTATTACCTATGGTGTTATATTAAAAGACAAACAATTGGACTTAACGATAAATGTCTTACTAATCCTAGCCAAATTCTTTATTCACAAAGCCAAATATCTAAAAACTCCACCCATCTTCACATACTTTTTAAATGAATTCCATCTCCATATTAAGTCCCTAAAATGTATTAAGTCCAAACATGCCAAAGACCTCTATGCAATGTTCAAAAATGATCTGACTAATGTAGCGTAACAATTGTTTTAATCCTGGATGATTTAATGTATGTTTTTCTTTTTCTCTTCCCTTCTATATTTGATATGTGTTTGTTTTGTTTTTTTACTCACTTATCTTAACTTTTGTTTATTTAAAGGGGACATATTATGCAAAACTCACTTTTTCATTGCTTTAGTATGTGTATTTGCGTATCCGGAGGGCCTCCTCACCCCTTAAACGTAAGTTTTGACAACTACGTCAACATTTTGTAAACTGCCATAGTCAGAAAATGTGTCTCTTTACAAGCCGTTTTAATTTCACCCGGCTTATTACACAAGTTACACAAGCCGGGTGATGTGAGCATTCAAGCCCTCGCTCCCATGGTTACCTCAGCTACCAGAGCGAAGGTTATAAACCGACCGTTTAGAGCAGGGCTGTGAAACTGGTGTGTAGAAAACCCATCTATGCTCAATCTTTTGTTTTTTCTGACCAAAGCATGTTATTTACATTACTTTTAGACATCAAGGTACCATGTCAAGAAGCAGAAATGAGCATAATATGTCCCCTTTAACTTTTGTTTATTTAATGTTATTCTTAATTCTTATCTCTGATACATGATGTCTGCTCTTGTTAAATTTTGGACAGATATAATATTTGCCTGACTAGTTTGTAAATGCATTTGTTTAAATAAATTAAAAAAATAAAATAAAATAAAAAAATCCCACCCATATAGACTGTATTAAAACAAAAAGATCCGACCGGTACGTGAACGCACCATTTCGCACGTCTCTTCTACGGTTTATTCTCCTACGACGTGAACGCAGCACAAAACGACAGCAGGCAGAGGTGACAAGTCTGGATCATGTTTTCATTCCAGCGGAGGCATACTTGAACGACAAAAGGACATTGTAAATATAAAGACCGGCGAGGCGGTTATAGCGGAGCACGTCGAGTCCCTGTCCGCCCACCAAGAGGAGAAAAAAGACATTAATGTCGTTGTTAGCAAACCTAGCTAGCACAGGCTGAAATTTGTTAGCTAGCTAACGGAGGACCCTGTTAAGTTAGCCCACCGCCACCGCCACCATCATCGCTCCTACTAGCCAGCTGTGTGTGCATCATCGCCCTGTCTTCCTACGATGGGAAACACAGCAACTGCCAAGAAAGGCAATGAGCAAGAAAGCGGTAAGTTAAGCACCTAAAAAAAACAACAACACACCACAGTTAGCCACATCTAACATTAGCATTAGTGGTACAGCGTGCGATCGCTTATTATAAAGTCAGTAAGGGGGAGAGAGAGATAGAGATAGAGAGCAGCCTTTAGCAATTGTTGTCCAGTGGCTAGCAGCAGACACAGTACAGTGATATGCGCTGCAGAGAAGAACCATCTTTTAATAGGGCACTTTACAAGGTGTGTTAGTTAGGTTAGTTCCCCTCCTAATGATTTCTCTGTTTGCCTGTTATCTCACTTGTGAAACAGTGCCACAGATGATGCAGCCAGCCAGCTAATCATTGAAAAATGACATGTGAGCAAAATGGCAGTGTGGTGGTCCTCCTCAGCCATCCTGTTTACCACCACCACAGCAGTGAGTGGATACAAGGAAAGATCCTGTTGGACTCAGTTTAATGTTTAACGCTGTAACGTAACGTTGAGGCTGAAGTTATATCAAGGCTCAAGCGTGTTTGATTTTTAAAAAGGCTAATATCAGCTGCCTTGGAGCTAGATAACAGCAGCAAACATTAGTTTCTATTAAAGCTGCACTACAAGGCCTCAGCATTGTTAACAACAGGTACCTGATAACGTTAAAGATTAGTTCACCTTAAGGATGTTTGGTCTGGCTCGACAAGGTTACTAGTTATATAAACAAGAAGTTCTTTGTTTGTATGTTTGTTTTTTTGTCTTCTAAATATGGCCTGCAAATTGGCTGGCAACAGTTTCTATCCAACCTGGTTAACACTGATGTGTCAAGTCAGCTGTCAACAAGTTAAGATGTAAATGAAAAAGCCATGCCTCCATCACTGCTTTCTTACAGCAGCATGAACTTCTGGTGTGTGGATGCTACAGTATAACATCAAGGAAAGGTAGCTCCTTTCCTGGTCACATTGCACCTGTTGACGAGCAATTTTTTTGTTCAATCTCAAGTGCTTAATCACTTGAAAGCAGTAGCCAGAGGGCACTCTGTTGTGTTTAATGTGCCCTTTGTCAGTATTGACCAAGCTAATCCACTAAACTGTACCATGGCTATTGGTCTGTCTGATGAGTACTGATCTTGACCTGCTTTCTGATTGGCAGTAGTCCATACAGTCTCTTTTAGCCTTGTGACTCCAGCCACCTGTAGTGTCTCTATAGGGATGCATGCAGCACCAATCCACAGAGACGTCCTTCCTCCTTACACAGTGTTGTGTGTTGATGTCCATTAGATTTCTGTTTTGCATTTGAGTGTTAGTTAGTTAGAGAGGCCAATACCAAGTGCAGCTGCCCAACAAATCCACATTTCCTGTGCACCAGCATGTTAAATAATAGTGTGTCATATAAAAGTCTTTCTTTTTTTTTAGGGTGACTTAAAGCATAGGGGAGAGCTCTTTGAAGAACTGCATTGTTAAACTGTACCACCAGAGTGCACAATAACCTGAAGATAACTTCCCCCCCCTGTTAGTCAGTGGTGGGTGTTACAGGCCTGCAGTTCCCTTATCTGCACTCTGAATGCTCCACAGCTGTGCAGTGTTTTTGACATAACTTCAAGAGAGGGTGGCCTTTTCCTGCGCTTTAACGTCTTTGTAGACTTTTGTCGAAACAACATCGCCATTTGCATGGGGGGGCCAATAAGTGCTCTCGGAAGACACCGCACATAACAAGTAGACGTGCAATTGGCCGCTGATACCAAAGCAGAGTACTTGAACAGGAAGCTTAACTTTGTGTGGTTAGCCGAGCATTGCAGTGCACTTGGCTGCATACAGGAAGCTGGTGTCACTCATTTCACTTCAGTCTGAAAACGGTTGCTTTTGTCCGGGAGCCTTTTCACTCACACATCGAGAAATTAGTCTCAAAATGGCTCAGGGAAAAGAGCAATCCTTCGCCAGCCGTTTATTTCAGAAATGTCGCAAGAGTAGCCCAGAACAAAAAGGACAAGAGAGTGATATACCTCATATCTCTGAGTTCACCATCATGTGGGATAAGTTAAGTAAGTGCAGTGTTGCTTTCACACTTGAAATGTGTCTTCCACCATTTGATGCTTTGAAAACGATGAGCCTTGACTTGTGTTAGTAGTTCTTATTTGCAGGAAAACTAAAAAATTTTAATCTTATAAAGATAAAAGATTTGATATGAAGAGATATAAAGATTTGTATTGCAAATTATGAAGGTCTTTTAATATAGTTTGATAATGATGTATTTTTTTAATGCTTCATTCAACTGGCTGACATGTGGTGGTCAGGTTTTAAAAACTACAAGCAGCCGCCCAGTTACATGACCTTTTATTATTACCTTCCTCATCAGGCTCACAATGGCTGTATTTTCACGCAGCTTTTAGACATAAGTAAAAGCAGCTTAGGCATAGCAGTTTTTAGTGCAGGCCATTTGTGGCGCCTCAGTTGCTTACATCATTTTAATATCGCTGTCCTGTCATTTTTTTCCTACTGTTTCGGCAAGTATGAAATGTGTTTTTATGTGTGCTTTTACAATGTCTTTTCAATCACTTGTTGTTGTTTTATCTTCTCTGTGACAGATGACTGTAGTTTGACAATATCTTATTCAGAGTAGGGATAGGAAAAGCCTCATCCAATACCGGTAAGAAAGAAATAGAGTGAAAGAGATGAAGAAGAAACTAAAAACTAACCTTGGTGAAGGTGCTATAAAGCAGTTGATAAATACTATGGATTATTAGTTTTAGCTGCAGACGATTTAGAAAAAAAAGTCTTCAAACCAAAATAATCTTATGACAATATAAAGAGGTACATGTGGGTAGGGTGCCTTATGTTGTCTTCTTCAGTGTCATTTTGTCGTGTGTTGCATTGAATCCACTTGAATCTCAAATGTTCTTGTTTTTAGCTCTTCATAAATGTCTCTTCCTCTCTTTCTCTTCTCCATCATTTCCATCCATGTGGGTGAATGCTCCTGCAAACCCTTGGTGAACTGTAGAGACTTTTGGTATGCTCATTTTTCCATGAGCCGTCCTAAATCACAGAGAGAATGTTTATGCTGCAGCTTAGGCCTACCAGGCTTGTACTATTGTATCTAAATATTACAAGGTTAAACAACCTAGCCAGTTAACATACAGATTCCACATATACAGCAGTCCATCAGTGCTTGGTATGCATTTAAATCAGTAACAGTATACCAAAGTGTACCACACCAGCTAGACATTAGACACCCACAATGACTCTGTGACTTTGGACGTCTCATGTCTGCTGTGACTTTCATAATGCACTGTCTTTCTAATGCCTGCACCGTAGTCTAAGTTATGTTTTGCATTTTGTCTTTTCTCTCTGCCTTTTATTACTGCCTCCCCCCCCTTAATTCCCACCTACTCTGAAAGAGATGCAGAATAGCTTGAGCTTGAATTGGCCAGTTCTGTAAAGTTCACATGAGCTCTTTGCATCACTTTGTGAATTAAAAGTTTCCTGCTTAGGTGTGTGGTTTGAGTTTTGTTAAGGCGGTATTTTTTGCCGTTTTGTCAAGTTTAGTCCTACCTCCACCGCAGTGCGTGACATTTGCCTGACCTGAAAGTGCATTTGTTCTCCCTGAACCTTTGAACTACCCTTGTTCAGTTTGCCAAACATGCTAACAGGTCTAGCATTGTGTGATGCTACCTGCTAAATTCTCGGTGTTTATTACACCTCTCTCTTTTGTTTTTGCAGTGAAAGAGTTCTTAGCTAAAGCCAAAGAAGATTTTTTAAGAAAATGGGAGTGTCCACCACAGGTATGGTGTTCTCTATGAATGCTTCACATTATATTTAGACTTTTTTATTTCTCTTAATACTCTTTTAAATTGTGCCATTGCTTAACCACTTCCTTTCGTTAAAATCTTGTTGACTTCCATTCTAGATGACTGTGTAATTGTTAGTAGTAAGTAATAATTGTTAGTAAGTAAGTGTAAACTCTGATAAGAAGACCAAATGTTACACTAGTGGCAAATGTAAAAGCTCCAAGTACACTGAACGTACTGTACATGCCAAGTCGAAGCATTCCAGCCATCAGTTTTCTGTCTCATGTCCACTGATAATGTGTTTCCTTAGAGCACAACTGGCCTGGATGACTTTGATAGATTTAAGACTTTGGGCACTGGCTCATTTGGGCGAGTTATGCTCGTCAAACATAAAGGAACAAACCAGTTCTACGCCATGAAGATCTTGGACAAACAAAAAGTAAGTGTGTACTTCTTAAAGAAAATGATCTACCTCCCCTGCCTGGAACCAGTGTTGTGAATTATGGTGTTGTTGTCTGTGAAAAGCAAACTCTCGCATGCTTGACAAATGCTGTAACTACGTACAGTAAGTGCTGTGTATCTCATAAAAGGAAATGGAACGCTTCCTCTCGCGCACTGCCACTAGTTATTATCACTGAAAGCCTCAGAGGCGCGACACGATGAGAGTTTCGATCTGTAAAAACTGATGTGAAAGTCGTAGGAGGAGGAGGTTAGCGTGTCCTCCATGTGTCAGCCATGTAGCAGTAGTCGTTTCCCCTCAAATCCACAAAGAATATCTGACCTGTCTTTTGTTTCAGCCCCACTGCTTTGACTTGCACTGAGACTTAGAGAGTGCATTGTTGCTCACACAGCCTCTGTTTTTCTCTTACCACTTTGCATGTTGAGCTCTTCATTGTTTTATACACTGTTTTTGCAAATTTTACTACTTTCTAGGTTGCCATTGTTTTCCAGTAAGTCATTTCATTAACACATGCAAATTACCTTGAAGAGACTTTAAAATTGCTTAAAATACAATAGGTAGTTCATCAGGTGTTATGTCTTTGTGTCTTACTATTCTTACTGCTTTGCATGATGAGTAAACCAGTTGTGCATTGAGTGAAGGTGTGAGACTCTGATGTGGTTACTTTGCTCTCTGTGTTTCTCGCTCACTGTTGTTCCATCACTTTGCTTTGCTCTGCTGATGCCGTTCGACAAACTCCCCCACCGTCTCATGAATGCACCAGACTAGCAGACGTTTAAGATTAGTTTTTCTTTCATCCAGCAACTCTGGAAAAAATCAAACAGAACATGATGGTTATTATGGATTATCTTTCTCTCTTGAGCAAGCTCTAAGTCTCCGCATGCTGATCTTCACACCTTTAATAGAATAAATGCAAACCAGTCACTGACTAAAGAGAAAGAGAGACAGTTTTTTGTTTTTTTTTTAATGTAAAATGATGCTGTTAAATCTGTCATATTGGTCTTAAATGCAAAAACTCTCACTGTGCTTTAAAAATCAAGCATAACTAACATCCGAAAATCAGGAAAACCTTGTTGTACACCACACAAAACATGCACAAGAGGACATTACAGGCGCTGCTTGATATACACTGAGTACTCTACTCAATTCTTTACCTTTCAGGTGGTGAAGTTGAAGCAGATAGAACACACACTAAATGAAAAGAGAATACTACAGGCCGTCTCCTTCCCCTTCCTCGTCAGATTGGAGTACGCTTTCAAGGTACAGTACACACACAGTGGCACCCACCTCTTAGAACCAGTAACATGGTTAACTGGCCACATTACCAGTTCATGTTTCACCAGGGAAACTTCTAAACCTGAAGAGCACTTACTAGTTCACATTTGTTGTGTTTATTTTGTGACCATGCTGAAAGGTTTCTGGCTTTGTTCAAACAGGACAACTCAAACCTCTACATGGTGATGGAATATGTGCCCGGTGGAGAGATGTTCTCACACCTCAGACGTATTGGAAGATTCAGGTGAGGAAAACATTGGGCTCTCGCCACTTGTAGCTGGACAAAGATTTTGAGATAGACACTTTTATTCACTGTCTTCTGTCATGCTCCTTTACTCAAAAGAGGCCTTTCATATATTTCATTATCTGCCTCTCTGCGTTTCCCTTCTTTCAGTGAACACCATGCAAGATTTTATGCAGCTCAGATAGTACTCACCTTTGAGTACCTTCACTCCTTAGACCTCATCTACAGAGACCTGAAGCCTGAAAACCTGCTCATAGATCAACATGGGTATATCCAGGTACACAATCTATATTAAGTTTATAATTAAAAATGTAAATAGAACAAAAAGGCATCAGCAACAGATTCTGCCGGAGCTACTTTTCTGTACCCCTTTGGTAAGTGAGACGGGAGCCAGAAGCCCTCATTAGATTCTATAAGAGGACAGAGATGACTGTCAGGACATACATGATATTGATATACTGTATAGAGGGGAAGTTCTGGAAAAATGTCACAAATACTACTCATTTAGTCTGCTAATAAAGACTGAAAGTGAAACAAACACATGTCTTCATGTAGATGTTAATAGCAATGGTTACTGTAAGGAGTGTACTTTGTCCTTGCATACTGACAGATCTTATTGTTCTTCCTTTAGGTCACAGACTTTGGCTTTGCCAAAAGAGTAAAAGGCAGGACTTGGACATTGTGTGGAACTCCTGAGTACCTGGCTCCAGAGATCATCCTCAGCAAGGTGAGCCCTTTGTACTGAACTTAGCCAATACAAACCATCTTACTGCAGTCCATTCCAATGTGTAACCTTTCACAGTTTTATTTTTGGCTCCGTGCTGCAGCTTAATGGGTTTCAAACAATGACAATGAGGTGTAGCCACTGACTTTCAGCATCTAGGGTCCTCACATTCACATTTGGGTAAAAGTGATAAGAATCGTAGCCTTTTATATGGAAATAACCCCAGCTTTATTACAGTGTTGCACTGTTTTACCATTATTTGACACTTAACGTTCAAAAGAGGGAAACAACGGCCGAGACAGAAAGAAATAGCTGACATACAACAAAAGGTCCCGTCACCCAGAAATCAAACCATGGACACTTTGGTTATGTGCTATAGTATGCACCCTGACCCTCAACCAGTACGCCATTGAATGCCCCAATGTGCCTTGATCAGGAGTAGAGTATCGGAGTAAAGAGATGACCTTTCAAGTGAAGGACAAAACAGTGAATATCTTTGTCAGAGAGGCCTCAAAAGTAGTTTGTTTGCCAAAATCAACAGTTTAGTACTTTCTTAAAAGGAAGTTGTGGGCAGGAAAACTAGAAAATGACAAACAGTGGGGCTCACTATATAGCTCACTTGGTAGAGCAGGCGCCCAATAAACAGCTACACGGGTTCAAATCCACCCAGCATCGTCTTCGTCAATGACTTGACAGATCAATTCTGGTGGATGACCAGAAAATCATTCAAGTGGTGAAAAAAGTTCCCTTAAAGAGTCAAATTGACTCTCCAGGATGTAACTGTACATGTTATCTTGTCAACAATCAATTTCAGCATTCAACAACCTTAACCCAGGAGGATACCACACACGGTGCAAACAGCGGATAAGCATCTATAAACAGACACACAAATTATAAATAGAGCTGGTTGAGTTCAAGAACAAAGTTCTGTGGCCGGATGAAACTAAAATCAACATCCATCAAAATGATTAAAAAAAAAAAAAAAGTGTGGAGAGAAAAACCAACATCTCGTGCTTCAGTCAAATACTTCAGTCATCAACCACAAAACATTTCTGTGAAGTATTAAGGGACAATTCCAGGCAAATTCAACCTGGAGTGATAGTTTCCTAATATTTTAGGTCTAAAAGAAAGAGTCTGAATATTTTCTTTGTAATTGCTCCTGTTTTGCGGTAGTTCTGTGTGTCCCTGCATCACCACGGTAGCGATGAATGGGAGCGGACCGATCTTACGCTGTTTACATCCCTCAAAAAACACTTTTTTTTTTTTTTTTCAAAAGAATTTGTGGCTCTCAGTTGATATTACTTTGTTGATGAAACAAACGGGAGAGCTTCAGACGACCTGTAAACATAGTTAGCCTTTACAAACGTGTCTGCTTGCTTGAAGTAAACAACGCCTTGGTTTGAATAGCCATCTGACGCTGTCTGTGGAAAAAAAAATGCAGTTTTGAGGGATGTAAACAGCGTAAGATCGGTCCGCTCCCATTCACCGCTGCCGTGGCGATGTGGGGACAGACAGAACTACTGCAAAACCGGAGCAATTAAAAAGAAAATCTTCAGATTCTTTCTTTTCGACCTAAAATATTAGGAAACTATAACGCCATGTTGAATTTGCCCGGAATTGTTCTTTGAGTGTGATGTCCAGTTAAACTTAAACTCCTAAACTTTGGACATTTGTGAAAGATCTATACCTCCCACACAGTTCTTTCTTAGTTGATACACACCTAGTCAGATTGAAGCTGAGACTTGGCACTGTGATGTAGTGTCCATTATCTTCTGTTATTCTAATTAGCAGAATCTGAAAAATAGAAAATGTGTAACCGTCCAGATAGGTATGGTCCGAACTTTATGTCCTAGGACTTTCTGACTTACACTGTTGATTTTCTTTTCAGGCAGTTTTTCCTACTTAAGCATAACCAGCTTTCGAAAAAATAAATGTAAATAATTCCTGTCTTTCAGGGCTACAACAAAGCTGTGGACTGGTGGGCACTTGGAGTCCTCATCTATGAGATGGCTGCTGGTTATCCTCCCTTTTTTGCTGATCAGCCCATCCAGATCTACGAAAAGATTGTGTCTGGCAAGGTACGCTGCGCAATGAATGTAAATATTTTGAACGGTTAAATATTTGGACAGTTTTCAGCTTCGGTTTCGGCCATAAAGACCAAACTACACATTGGTTCTCTTCTTCTCAATCCAGCATATTAAAGAAATCAGGTGAAGTAACACAAAATGTTCTGCAATTTATTTCTGATAACTAATGTTTTTTTTTTTGTTTTTCAATCTTGTAGGTACGATTCCCCTCTCACTTTAGCTCCGACCTGAAGGATCTGCTGAGAAACCTGCTTCAGGTAGACCTGACGAAGAGATTTGGCAACCTGAAGAATGGTGTGAATGACATAAAAAATCACAAGTGGTTCTCCACAACAGACTGGATTGCCGTCTATGAGAGAAAGGTAGGTCGTGATTTTCTCATTGTAACTTTAAAAGGCCTCCTTGTTTGACACAGAAAAAAAAAAATAAACATTGCATTTCACATCCTAAGGTTGAAGCCCCCTTCTTGCCGAAGTGCAGAGGACCAGGCGATACGAGCAACTTTGACGACTACGAAGAGGAGGACATTCGTGTCTCGCAAACAGAAAAGTGTGCAAAAGAGTTTGCTGAGTTCTAGTGAGTGGGCAAGAGTCCCATCAGGGCTCAAGTGTTTTGGGATATTTGCACTCTCCTGGGGGTTAAGGTGGAACTGAGGCCGTCACATGTTCAAAACAAACGTCTCATTCCTTCATTCCACACGGCTGAATGAGGTCCTTCTTGCCATGATCCTGCGTGCAGTTAGCACTAACCTATACACAGGCACATTATGCAGACACCCCTTGTGCTGCAACACAGAAATACTAGACCACTTCCTCATCTTTTGTCTTTTGTCGTTTGTTTTCTATGTTTGCCACTCTTGAGAATCCTCCCTCCTCCTTATTTCAGTTCAAATAATTATTTGAAAAACGACGTGAAAACTAATATTAATCCAATTTTTCAAGTGGCACAAAGAGTGATTGATTGTATTTAGCTGGTATTGCACATTTTGTGATATAAGCTTTGGCAAAATAGAGGGGATTTTTTTTTTTTTTTGATTCAAATTTTTCAAACATATAGTTTTGCCAGTTGTCTGTTGTCTGTTACATGCCTCAGTGTGTTTTAGGGTTCAGTTTACTACTCATTAATCATGAACACCATTACTCATCATCCTGGTGTCCTTAAGACCTACAACCGTGTATTTGTGCATATAGAAGTATACATATATGATACATACGATTTGAACACTGTTTTGTTAAAGCATGACCAAATTCAGTCAAAGGAAGCGGTGTTCAGCGAAGGAAAAGAAACACTCGTGACTTCTTGAAGTTTCTGGGGGTTTTAGCACTCGGGCATTCGATTCTTGAAGAGACTGATTAACAGTGACAAGTGTTAGTGCAAAACAGAAACTTGTCAGTGCTGTATTAGTTGATCAGTTGTAGCATTGTTTTATCCATATCCAGTCACAGGACATTTCCTTTTACCTCAGACTAGGTGTGGTATCAAATGAATGGATTGAAATTATATATTTTTCAGGTACAGCTCTGTTTCAAAAGAGTGGAAACCGATGAAGTTGGAATATGGTCGTCCGTCTTTGGTATGTCCAAAAAGTTATGAAGTGCACTGATGTGGCATTTTCCAGTAGCTGAAAGGTCAGTTAGATTTTCATGAGGGTCCGTCATCGTGGCAACGAAGCAGTGTTGGTCGCATGGACAAATTCTGTCCATTTGGGGTTGCTTTTCGATTTTGTTTTTAAAAGCTGATTGTGCGCTAGCAGAGCACTGGGAAGACATTGTGTAACTGCCATATTTGCTTTATTTTCATATTTACTTTTGCATGTTTGTTATGTTTGTACAGCAGTGTCACAACAAGCTAAGAGTGACCTAAAAGTGTTCCCGTCTTTTTTTGTTCTTCTTTTTTGTTACATTTAAATTGTTTCATAGCTTTGGACATTGATGCATTAGTTAGGTACTTTTTATCTGAGTGACATTTTCCTCTGCAAAATCTAATTAAAACAAATTTAATACATTAAATACACCTAAATCATAAAATAATAACAAAAACCGAACTATCATAACCCTTTAAGTATTCATTCATCTTGGTCACTTACTTGGTTCAAACATCCGCCTACTGCAGGTATAGCAGCTCGTAGTCTCTTTGCATCATTTTCTAAAAAATTTGCACACTGTGATGGAGCAATATTTGCTCGTTCTTCCTCGCAAAATTGCTCAGGCTGAGTCAGGTCAGTTCGAGAACGTTAATGGACAAAAATGCTGTAGTCTTGTCTCAGATTTTCAAACGGAATAAGGTCAAGAGTCTAACTTTTGAAGTACTTTTTCCATTGTAAGCCACTCCTGTTAAGTTATTGTCTACATATATATTAATATGTATTTTGTCTCCCTTTATTTGAGATTTTTTAAAACATTGGGCATCATTCATTTCTCATTAATTCTGACACATTGACTGTCCATCCTGCCCAAATGTAATCCCTGCCTCTGCAAACTCCTCACCAGTGTGACAGATTGTTGTCTTTTTTTTTTAAAAAGACAGGTGTTCACTCGTTGAACTTCTCGATGTGTTTGTGAGTCTGCCGTCCACAGAGGGGTCAGAGCCTGAGGTCATTTCTGCAGGTCGGACACAGGGTCCAATCAGAGTTTTATACTTCGTTTGAAACAATAATGCGTTGCTGACACTCTTTCAGTTGAAAGTTTCTTAAGCCTTCAGTGGTTTTGATCATTATTTGACATGGTGCTCAAGTCCTTGTCAATGAGGAAAATGCAATTTAATCAAGTTCAACAATCTTAGACAACCAAATGTGAAAAAGGAACTGAATGCTTTTCTTTCTTTTTTCTTTCTTTTTGAGGTATTTATGTTCTATTTATGGCCTGATTTTTTATTTCACAGATTAAGCATAAGATATGACGTTCGATTTAGTCCTTATTTCATTTCGAAAGGCACAACTGTTTCTTATTCTATTTTTATTTATATTTACAGATGTCTAATGAAATAACATTTTAAATGTTAAAACTTGCATAGTTCTCAGTTTGTGAGGATACTCCAAATATTTTATTCTCAAAAGTGTTATAAACATTGAATATATTGGATAATTTATTTGTACTTTTTTTTCATTTACCCTTAAAAGAATAAAGAAGATTTATAGAAAATATTTACCACAGTTAATACGCACTGATGCCTCTCATGCCTATGTAAAATTATATCCTTTTATTTAACTTTCAAAAGAAAAATTCTTTTTTTCGACTTTAAATCGACTTTATTTAAGAGGATCCAACATGAATTCCCTAATTTAAAGGTTGAACAGAATGTAATTGCAGAATCAATGGATTTTTTTTTTTATTTGGACAAAGTTTGAAAACTACACCTGGGAACTCAGCATGTTTCAGTCAAAACTGCCTGTGTGTAAATCTTCCCAGAGATTGTGTAGGAAATCCACAGCTCTTCTTATGTGTCATCTCTCCCCTCCCCTCTCCCCTCCGTGTAATAATGTTTGTCATATTTGATGTAAATGATGGCACTTTTCCCTGAGCCACTTCACACTCCTTTATTAAAGGAAATCAGTTTGAGTTCTTCGTAGCTATAGTCACACATGCCAGTATGGGATCAATAATCTGAAATGTGTCTGTATTTAGTTTGTGGGATATTTTGCACATCATTTAGAAAGGCTGACACGTTTTTTTTTTTTCCCACCCATATTTACTTGTGTTTGCAAGGGGAATAGACTTTGCTGTAGCAGATTTTATGTATCAAAGGACATGTCACTATAATAAATTCTTTTTATTAAAAACTATAATGGTTTGTGTTCAATGCAATAATAAACACTAGGGGCTGTGTATAGAAGAGACAACAGTGATGTGCTTCAGTTGAATGGTCCATCCATCTCGCTGAACAAGAAGAACTACTTTTCCCATGATTCCCCGCTGTCATGTGGGCGAAGGAAGCTAAACCGATGAAGAGGGCTAGTTGGTATTACTTGATTAAATCTCGATTTTATCAATTGAATATCGCCGTTTGTGACTTTGTCAAATACCTCAGCGACCAGAAAACATTTGGTCATCCAAACGACGTGCACAGCTCGGGCGGACTGTCGCTGTCAAGCCGCAATCATCTCAAATAAGGTAACTTAAATTGTGTATTAGCAAACCCAGCTAACTACCTCCTGTTAGCTTAATACGAAATACGAAGGAGCAGCCTGAGCGTTAAAATATTCCCTGTCGTCATTATTATTATTATTAAGCGTAACGTTATTTCCTCATTACGTTATAACGTTACTGAATTGCTAATTTTCATTTTATTTATGTGCGTGGCAACTGTGACAGTTTTGTTTTTTTTATGTTGTGTTACTGTGCTGTTTTTCTTCTTTTTCCTCCCTCTTTTTCTTTTTTTATTTAATTTAAATCTTGCTAACGTGAGTTTTTAGGTCGTCATTTTTTTCACACGCTGCTCTCCGTCTGTTTGTCACTGAGACATAACAAACAAGCTGCAGGATCGTTTTCTTCTGTTTTGGTTCATTTTTGTGAACATGATCTGTTTTGTTTCAGCTTTTCCACTGTGTGTGAGACGCTGCACGGGGGGAAACAATGATGTTAGACCTGCCAACAAACTAACTTCTCCGAGGGAAGACGTCTGATGAAAAATTACTGCAACATTACAGATTGTAAGAGTCACTTCTTTCTTTCTCTCTCTCTCTGTGTTTTTTTTTTTCTTCAAATCAAAATGTCTGAATTACAGCTTTAACTTGAAACCGCATGTGGGGGAAAACAACACTCATTTCCTCCTCACTAGTTGTCCAAATATGGTTTCGGTTTGAAATGAACCACACATCCCATTGTCAAACCGCTTATAATAAACAAACAAGTTTTTATTTGCTTGTCTAAGCTCCCGGGCAGGCTGTGGTGGGTGGGTGGCTCCACCAGGAGTTTATGTGTCCAAACACTGGCGATAAAGCTCTGATGTAAAAGATACAGACGTTTTTTGAAGATGACGAGAGGCTGAACGAGCTGATGATGTTTATAAAATTCAGTGGCGTGCACAGGGGGGGGGGGGGGGGCAGGGGGCCCAATTGTTGAAAAACGCGTGCTAAACTGCCCCCTGGGAGCCAAAAACGCATGCTTAAAAGCCCTCTAGGAGCCAAAACACGTGCTAAAGTGCCCTCATGGGAGCCTAAATGTGTGCTAAAGTGCCCTCATGGAGCAAAACACGTGCTAAAGTGCCCTCTGAGCCAAAACACGTGCTAAAGTGCCCTCATGGGAGCCAAAACACGTGCTAAAGTGCCCTCATGGGAGCCAAAATGTGAGCTAAAGTGCCCTCTAGGAGCCAAAACACATGCCAAGTGCCCTCTAGGAGCCAAAAATGCACGCTTAAGTGCCCTCTAGGAGCCAAAACGTGTGCGAAAGTGCTCTCTAGGAGCCGCTTAAGTGCCCTCTAGGAGCCAAAACACGTGCTAAAGTGCCCTCATGGGAGCCAAAATGTGTGCTAAAGTGCCCTCTAGGAGCCAAAACGCGTGCTAAAGTGCCCTCTAGGAGCCAAAACACATGCTAAGTGCCCTCTAGGAGCCAAAAATGCACGCTTAAGTGCCCTCTAGGAGCCAAAACGTGTGCTAAAGTGCCCTCTAGGAGCCAAAACGTGTGCTAAAGTGCCAAAAACGAACGCTTAAGTGCCCTCTAGGAGCCAAAACGTGTGCTAAAACAGGCCAAATCGAAGTCTTAAGGTATCGATATTAAAACAGGCCAAATCGATGTTAAAAAAGACCAATTTTTTTTCCAAACGCACCATGTCACTACAGTCTCACTCTTGTCATTTTCTGAAACTTGGCAGCCCTGAAAGTGCCCTCTAGGAGCCACATCTAGGAGCCAAAACGCGTGCTAAAGTGCCCTTTTCAGTGGCGAGGACGCGCTATTATGTGCCCCTTTTTTTCCTTTTCGCCCCTGCCCTTCAAAAAGTCTGTGCACGCCACTGATAAAATTGTTTAAGAAACAGTTGGTCGATTCATTTATGAAGCACAAATGATCAAATGTAAGTTTTATAAATTATTATACTGAAAGATTTGCTCTCGAAACAAACATGTTACAAACAATCTATAAACTAAATGATGAGATTAGTAAAAAATTCATCAATTATTTATTCACTAATGAAAATAATCTTAAATTGTTTTTAAATGATGTAATTTTCTAACCAATTAAACACTTATACATAATTCTATATTACTGTTCAACTAATTTCTAAGTGTCTTTGTTTGTATTTTTTACAGCCGGCATGGAAGACAAGGCAGCAAATGGCTCTGTTGACACCAAAAGGTATCATTTCATTTGCACCGGTTAACATTTGTTATTGAAAGATTGAAATGAAAGGAATGTGTTGAACCACTGTTACAGTGCAGTGTTCGTGTTAATTATGGTGAATCCTTTTCCTGTCGACCCCGCAGCCCGGTGGAGAATGGTCAGATGCCGGACCCTGCCAACTGGGGGGTCACCGATGTCGTCAACTACTTCAAAGCAACAGGGTTTGAGGAGCAAGCCACAGCTTTTCAAGATCAGGTCGGTGTGCTCTTCTGCTAATAAAAAAAAATCTGTCCCATGATGAAAACAAACTAGGATGTATGGGTGGGCGATATGGCGATATTAGATCGTGAAGGATTAGAGTGTGTAGACGATCTGCCAAAGTGCAGAGATCGTAGGATCGTCTGGGGCACATTCTATAAACTGCAGTTCTATGCTGCAAAGCGCAAACAAAGGACATTTGCAAAGTTTGCTAAAAGAGATAACAACAGTTACTTTAGTTTGTATTTTTATTTGACCCTTTTCAATCAGCTATTTAGTGTTTTGATATACTTAAAATCCTGTTATAATGACTGTGTTGAATAAAACAAACAGTAATGTCTTCATTGATATTTTACTTTCATGTTTATTGAAAGCTACCTTTTATGTTGCAAGAGTGCACTTTATCAGAGTGTTGTTGTTTACCTTTTACTATGTTTACGTTGTTTGCACATGTTGGCAAAACTGCAACTATTTAGATTCAAATCTATTCAGAAAGGTTCTTTGGCCTAAATTGTCTGTTTTTCTTATTTCGATTTAAAATTGTGATGAAATCAAAATCGTGATATGATATTTTTGCCATATCGCCCACCCCTAGTAGGATGTCCCTCAAACATTCCTCTCTCCTCTCTCCTGACAGGAAATCGACGGCAAGTCACTGCTCCTGATGACGCGTAACGACGTCCTGACGGGGCTGTCGATAAAGCTCGGCCCTGCGCTGAAAATCTACGAGTACCACGTGAAACCGTTGCAGACTCAGCACCTGAAAAGCAACGCCTCGTAGCACCACCGCAGGCCGCAGCCCCAGCACCCACCCACCTCAGTGACAATCACGGTGTCAAGGAGAAACCCAGGTTAGCTGCCGCTGCTTCACAAAGACTCCTCTGGCCACAGTGGCACCTTAAAACACAGGATTTGAATGCTGTATGTTTTTATAAAGCATGGACCCCAAAATGGGTTGCACATGGGAGTCCACTCAGCTGTTTACCCTTTCAGCCATTCTTCTTTCTGCTGCTTGAGATTTGTATGTTATTTTATTTTTGTGTGTGTTTTTATTTAAAAGAAGAAAACATTGGGGGAGGTGATGATGTTTTTGTTTTTGTGTGTGTGGGTGTGTGTCTACATGTGTTCGTGCGCGTGTGCAGAGTGGATTAACCCATATCGTTTTGTTTTTTAAAGTATTTGTATATAAGATGATAATTATATAGATGAAAACTGTGTGTGTTCTGTCGTTCCCTGAACACTTTGATACGTGCAGAGAATTATTCTGATGCATCCCGTTTTCCCCTCAAATCGTTTTTTATTCTCTATAATGTGCAGCCAAGTCCGTGAGTCGTCCCTAGCATGTAACAATGAAGCGTTTTGTTTTCCCACACACAAGGAGCCAACGGAAAGCCTCTTTGTCCCTGCACATCTTCATTATCTAGGATCAAGGCTCTAACTATGAAAATATTTATGTGTATATATTCTTTTTATGTTCCTACCTGTGGTGCTTTCAGCATTGTCGCACAGACAACTGTATTGAAGTGTGTATGACCAATGTATATGTGCAACATAACACTGGATTTTGAATATCTGAATCAAAGATTTTCAATAAATGGTGCTCTTTTCTCACCAAAGAATAACATTAGTTCATTAGTTTATTGATAGTCATTTGCTTCTGTTAAATGTATTTACTTACATATTCATATTACAGACTCTAAAGCTTTGATTGTTTATTCAAAACCATTTAAAAGGTCATTTTAGTATTTTTTTAGGTATTCACATGGACTAGTTAGGCTTGTTAAGGTTGATATCTTGATCACAGCAGCAGTGTTTTCTGGACCTTGTGTCAGTGCCTTCACAGCTTTGCCTGCTGTTTCCTGCGCACTGTGCCCGTGATGTTCCCTGAGGGGTTATCCAGAGGAAGAAGTACCTGTGAGGAGAGAAAAAATACAATATTATCTAATATTTCTATGTTTAAACAACTTCAAAGATTGATTTATTATCATTACCTCGTCTTTATTGGTGAGGCCCATTTTTGTCATGTCTATGGTGAAGTAGTGCTGGTTGGGCATGACGATCTCTATTTCCTCAATCTGAAAAACAATGCTGATGTTACAGCCTGAATTTCCTGAATAGACCTGTTTATGCATGCACTCTGTTTGCAAAAGTATCAGACTTCAAAATCTTTGTAACATTGGAATATGTTTGTTCGCGCACAAGTGAGAATGTCGAGAATACTACACATAAAGACATTCCTGTGATAAGTGAATGTTAATTTTCATGTATAGAATATGTACCGCAAACATCCTAACTTTGAATTTGCTAAAATAGTATATATATATATTATCAACAATAATGATAGGTGATAATGAGTGTATTGATCTCTGTGATCTAAATGTAGTCGTACCGCAGGAACTCTGTCCAGGACCAGAACCTGTGTGTCATAGAGGGTCTTCTGCACAGAAGGTGAGTACTCTCCACGACCGTAGGGACCAGCAAACTTCTCGATAATTGTCTCCTTCACGCACTTCCTACAAGGAGATGGTGATATGATGGGATATAAATGAGATTTTTCATCAATTTTGTGATTTCCCCCCTCTAAGGCAGATTAAAGACTCCTCTCACGCATACTAAATTCAGACATTTGGTGGTTCAAGTGTTCAAATTACCATGCAGCATCAAAGTCGACCCCCTGAACCTTGTTGTAGCGCCACCTAGAGTAGACGGAGGTGCAGAAACACCTGTCTTTGGTCTCCTGCAGAGTAGTGAAACGGTCCCGGAGGAAACCCTCAAAACCAGACTGGGTGGTCTTCAGCACCTTCATGTCCTTGACCCCAGTATGAAGAACTGGGATGCCTGTGTGGTATCACATAGATTACTGTATAAACACACATGTAAATCAAACCACAGCATCCACACACTCACACATCAGCTGAGCTACTGACGCTGGGTGTGTGTCCCGCTGCTGCTGATGTCTGAGCCACATCTGCTTTGATTCTGAGCACAGTCAAGCAGCTGAGCCCTGTGAGTCTTGTTTACACAGAGGAAGTAAGAACTATATGTTTTCAACTCCAATCCAGTAGGTTATGGTACGTTTTTAACAGAAGTACATTTCTAGTATTTAAAAACTACCTAATCTTTGTGTATGTATGTTTGTGTGTGTGTGTGGCTTTATTTACCATTGAGATTCTGTTCGACATCGCAAAAGCGACAAGCCTCTGGGCTGAAGATGAATGCATGAGCATGTTCTACCCCGTTCTGAGAGAGAGGGAGAAATCTGGATCTCAGCCCAATTACACAATCACTCTCACTAATGTCCTATGGTTAAAAAAAAATCCAGTTTGTCTAGTTGGTGTATCACTGTGGGTTTTTTATAGATGCTCAAGTTTACCTTCCTTAGAATTTTAGATTGTAACTTAACGTGATAAAATCTTTCCTTTTGTTCAGCCATTTTTACCTTGTCCAGTCGTCTCCACGGAGCCTCCTCCATGTAAACCTTGGCCCTCAGCACATGGTTGAAAGAGGTTAGGAAGTGATTGCAGATATCCAGGGAAAACTGCTCAATTGTTTTTACCTGAACAGATGCAGATCAGATTAACAGAAGAGTCACATTGTAAATAAAGCAACCCCCCCCAAAAAAGTGCAGCCCAACCAGCAAATGTTTGCTTTTGATTGTTATCTGATTGGTCTGTGTTTGAGCAGATTTAACAGGGGTCATTTGAGGTAAAACAATGACTATGCCCATGACCCATTTGCTAAAGGGTTAGAAGTGACCTTCATTTAACCAGTAGCAGCTACAAAGATGACAGAGGTGACGAAAGATGCAACAGCATTGATCTAACAGAAAGTACTTTAACATCTACTTTTTGAGATTTTTGTTGTTGATGTTAATTTTCTACAAATTAAAATGAATTAGACTTTACCTGGTTAGGCCACAGAGACGTTTAAGTACAGAGATATTGCATGTAATGTCACAATCCCAGGACAGTTAATATTATGTTAATAGGGAAACAGAAACATTTTTTAGTCATTTCATTTCAATAACTCCTCAAGCCTTATAGGCAGACCCTGGATGTTACTGTTTTATCAAAAACACAGGGTAATATCACACAGGGTATCCGCGGGGTCTTGAAAAGTATTAAAAGGTGATACATCAATTTTGGGAAAATTAAGACCCTTAAAAAGTATTAAAAAGTCTTTTCACGACTTTATAAAGTCTTGCATTTTGAAGGAATCCGAGTAGTGAAATGGCACTCGATATCGGCTACAGCCCTACTAGAAACAAAATCAAACGAGCTGAGGCACATGTCATGACTGTCGTGATTGTTGTTTTTGTTCTTGGGAGTTGAGCAATATTTTTTTTTTGATAAACTTTTCCTTTGATTTATTATCCCAGCCTATTTAGAATTCTGTTGAAGTGGCGGTGAGGTATTAAAAAACATTGACAAGGTCTTGAAAAAGTCTTTAAAAAGTATTTAAATTAATTTCAAGATTCCTGCATATACCCTGTCACAGCAGTTTCAGCCTCTACACTGGCTGTGCTCGGGTTCCTCAGGACATATTTAATGTTATTTAACCTTGAAAAAATTCATGCAAATATCTCTTCTCTCTTCTCTATCTTTTCAGATTGAAGTGATTGTGTTGATTTGTGTGTTTGGAAGTCACTTGCAGAGTTGAGTGGTTACCCTTATACATGACAATGATCACATTAGTCGCTATCCCTACCCCAGTGTCAGTGTCCTTATGGATAGAAATTGTTGTCCAGCTTGAGGATACAAGATGTGTGCAGTCAGGGCCGGCCCCTGGCATAAACACCCTATGCGGTTGTTTAGGGCCACAGCCGTTAGGTGGGGGGCCACATGATGGGGTTCATTCAAGTCATTTAAACATCCTGAGGTCTGCACGTGCACGCTATGAGCTTTATATGTAATTTGAAGTCAATATTCAGCTTCTTTTATCTCACATTTGAGACATTTGGTGAAAATAGAACGGCAGAATGACAACATTTGTGCTCAAAAAGCAATCTTACAAAATTTCATTTTAGACTTGTTTTCTACACTTATCTATTACTGTATTCATATCCTATTTCAAGCACCAAAAACAGTTCATTCTCATGACTGAAGGTGTGTTTTCACAAGGGATTTGAAATTTTTCAAAAAGCAGACCTCAAATTTCCAGCATTTGGCCTAAATTATTTCTTTATACAGTGTTCTAGGACAAATTGGCCTCAGTGTGCTTACAGCGGAGGTTCTAATATTTAGACATAAAACACTTGAGTATTGTTACATCTGCAAGTATCTTAAAAAGATCAATAGAAGAAAATATGTAAAAGTCGAGAAAATGGCCTCAAACCTCAGAGGGCATAAACATGTCTGTATTCAGTTTTAACGAGTGATTTGGTGTTTGCGCTTAGAGTGCAGGGCCACAAACAAAAATCTTGTTTAGGGGGCCACCAAAATCCTAGGGCCGGCCCTGTGTGCAGTGCACTGACATGTTCCTTGTGTCTGTCGGTACTGGTAGTGGTGGGTGACCTTACCCCCCTGAGCTTGGCCAGAGCCTGGACGGTGTTCTTGATGGTGTCGGTGGGGATGATGTCCGAGTTGTCTCCAGTTAGATAATCCTTGCGTGATTTGAGTGTGAGCTCCACGTCGGCTTTGAGTTCAATGATGGAGTGGTGGCTTCCCTCCCTCCTGATGACCAGCACCTTCACCAAGTTCTTGCCGTAGCCTGTTCGCACAAACTCCACATTCTGCACGCACACAAGGGACAGATTGTTGAAGCAGCCCAACACTTTCCGGTGATGTTAACAGGTCCCAACAGGTGCCATTAAGACACGTTATTGCATCTTTGTATTAGTTTGTTGCAAATATTTTATTTAGGTCTACTGGTTTCCTCAGATTGGTTGCCTAAACATTGTTTTCTTCCCGTATCCTACAGTGAGTTATCCCTGTGCTATAATAATAAGAATAATAAGAATAAATGTACACCATTTGAATGTATCACTTTGCTTTTGAGAAATTGAATTCATGCATATTATTTGATTTCCAGTAATATGTGAAAAAAAGTAATATCTGACATGATAATTTAGCCATTGGAGTAAAAATAATAACATTAGCTCTTTTAGAAAGTTAACACTAATGGCAGATCCGGGGTTTATTTTAGAAAAAAATAACTTTTAAACAAATTGACTGTTACCTGATTTGAAGCAGTTGCCATGGTTTTCTTCTTTTAGTACAACTGTTGTGTGTCTGGCTTCTGCCCCTGTTGTGTTCCCGACAAAAGGCGCCTCTGCTGATGCAGGAGGATTTTGTAGAGAGGGTGGTGCCACCTTTGCACCAAGGCTATTTGAAGTTACATCATGGAGAGTTCAACCTGTTATACCTGAACTGGTCGTTTACTTTTTCAGACATGCAAATTCTGCACCGTGCACAGTTGACTTTTATTTCATCCACTTTGTGCTTTCTCATAGTTAGTCTGATTACATTACACAGAGACAAACTGCACAGATATGAATATTTCACACCTAACAGAAATGTGCATTTACAAATTGTAGAGATAATTGGGAACACACACCCACATACATTTTGACATCTCAGTTCTAATAAAGCACCTATTAAAAATACTACATTAGTATTAAGCAATGGTTTTATTAAAGATGGTAACAGTCCAGGAAAACTGCTGATACAGTTCATACAGATGTTTCTCTCACACACAATAATAATGCAAAGAATGGATTTCGATTGAGCTTTCATTAATTATCCATAATGACTTGAATAGGTTATTTACAGGTTTGTCATTAACTTTCTAGTGCTCTGATACTCTGTCAGTAATTTCACTATGACTAACACTACACTAATTTAACTGTTTACTGTCCTTGTCTTTTGGTCACCAATGGTTTCCCATTCTCAGGTAGGCTATACATATAACAAAAGTAACTGATTAGCAAGGTAATCTCACACTTCATTAAATTCATTACCTCGACTGACAATGTTAAAATAAAATGCAAAGTCAGAGGCCTTTGATTTCACAGGTTGTTCAAAGTTACAAAGTTTCAAAGTTTTTTTGAACAGATGTTTTTCAGTTCACTAAGCAGCAGCTCAATGGCTAAGAAAAGACAAATGTGGTTGCGCTGAGAAGTTCCCATGTGTGAACAGGTCCAACATTTTTTGGATAAAAACTATTACTGGACAAATGAAGGCAAAACATAGAGACCGAAGGCTCTCGCTCAAAGAGTCTTCCAAAACTGTAATTGAATATATCCCCTAAAAATCCCCCCCAGTTCCTTCAATGCGCCCTTGTCATGTGATTGCGTCTTATGACTTTATGACTTCCTCTTTTTGTATGTGCAGGCAGATGTGCCGTACACAACCTGACAGCAGATTTCAGATTCACTTTCTCACACGTTGACTGCCGTGCCACCTCAGCTACATGTACAGGAGTCCTTCAGGATGGCAACACGTTTCTGTTTCTGCCTCCAGACTGTTGTCATCACTCTGTGTTGCACCGCATGTAGCACTGGCATTTCCTGTAGAAATGAAGCTGGTGAGCCTGTTGATTGGTGAGTTGACATGAAAATACAGTACTGATGCTATACCTCTGTGTTTTTAGCTACAGTGGATATCTGTCTTGTGTCTCTTGGTAGGTAACACAACATCATTGATACTGGTTATGTTTTGATGCAGTGAGACATGAAGCTGATACAAAATACATTTAAGGGGAGACACCCCAGGTGAATAGGGTAAAAATTTTAAATAACAGATATCACCATGAAACTTCCCAAGTTTATCACTGACATTAAGACAAATATTTTTTGTATTACAAGTTTTGTCAAATTTTATGTTTAAATATGTAAATGAGGCAATATCTGATGAAATATGCGCCTATTTGCATACATTTCCTGACCCGAAATCTGAAAAATGGATAAAGCCTCTTTCAAAATTCTTGTTTTATTTTGTTGACATATTAGAGTCAGAAGTTTTTACGGAGGGGATTTTGGATATCTCTTTTTATTACTTTGTAAATGAGAAAATACTGTCACCAGCCCTAAAAAATCCAATTTCGCCATGTTTTTAGGAATAAAATGTTGTATAAATCAGGCTCTGAATGATATATCAACAATCCCCTCTGTAAAAATCTTCAGAATATAGACAGGAATAAAACTGGAAGGTTTGGTGTCTGTAAGTGCTGCTGAAGTTGAGACTGCGGGTTCAGAGTCTGAGAAAAAACTAATTTTGAGAAAACAGCCTTTAAAGACTTGTACTGTAAAGTTCCATAGATTGTTAATATAAATCATATGTTTACGATTGGTTGTGGATACGGAGGAGATAACAATTTTTGAAGCCTGCATCATTGTTCAGGAGAGAAATAACTTTACAATGATACCTGACATGACATGGGTCAGACAACAGGCACAGCACAGTATGTCACAGTAGCTGTTAACTTTTGGCGAATTTAGGAGAAATCTACCAACAAAAGAGACAAAATGATGTAAAATAACCACCTTAATGTGGATTTTCTACCATTTTGTTTGACTTTTATGAAAGAATACATGTTAAGGAAGAAAAATAGCCAAAAATCTTAAAACTGATCAGTGCATGAAAAAACAGTGTTTTTGCCTGGGGTGTCTCGCCTCAATTCTTAGAATTATTTTTTGTTTTGTTTATTTATTTTGTTAATCCCAAACTATAGCCCATATGTTTATCTCTCCATGCTGTGCAGGTTTATCGTCTACAAGCTGCCCAAGCGTAAGATTGGCGGAGACGGCAGTGGAGTGGACTACATGTATTTGGACTCATCAGTAAAGAGTTGGCAGATGAGTAAATTCACAGTTAACATCAGTCAAGGAGCCATAGGGAACACATTGAACCAGCTTTACATGGGAGAGGCCTACAAGGTGAGGTTACATCCCTGTTCTTCATGTGGGGTTTGCACTGTTCTCTATACAGTATGTCCCTGATCAAACCTAATAGCAGGTCTGTTGTACATTTTATACTGGAGTGGATACTCCGATATTTGTTTTCTATAGGCAAGTGAACTGAGCTGGACATAAACAAGCCTCCAGAATTAGATAAACTAAATAACATGGTCCCTCCTCATGCCATGTGGCACAGGGTTACTCTGGCTAGTACTGTATATTAGTATAGGAAGGAGGAGGAAGGAGAAAATGTGAAAAGGCTAACCATAATGACTTGTATTATCACATTTTATCACTGTGTATTTGACTTGGCTTATATTGAATTCTATATTTTTGGTTGCATGCTTGAATTCTGAATCTGTAGGTTATTATTTTAATTTCTAAATCATATACTCTTTAATGCACATGTAGCCTGTCAGTGTATTGGGAACAATATTTGTGTCACATCAGAAAACAAAATCAATCATTGTTTTAAAAAAAAAAGAAAAGAAAGAAGTTTTTACCATTAGGTCACAAACAAGGTCAACAAGGACCAGTGAGGTTTATTAATAAATACCTAATTTGTTTAACTCATACAAAAGGTTAAAATATTAGCTGCTAGCGCTTGTGTCCAGTTTTTGTGCTTAGCCCATAAAACAAGTTTTTCCTTCAGTCTAACAGCTCAGTCTATGCACTCTACAATGATGCTCCGCCAATCCTGGATTACATGAAAGAATATGGACACACTAAAGGTAAACAAGATTAATTTTGACTGTAAGTCAATTTGAAAAGTTTGATGACACTGATAATGCCCAAAGATCATAATAAAAACATTACATCATGTAAAGCAGGGGTGTCAAACATGCGGCCCGCGGGCCAAAAACAGCCCGCCAGAGGGTCCAATCTGGCCCGCGGGATGAATTTACCAGATTTAAAAATTACATAGAACACAGAAGAGGCATTGTGTTGTTGAAATTGCATGTATTTTTCTCAAGAAATTTCAGGTTGGTCATAATATGTTTTGTAATAGGATAGTTCTTTAATGTAAACATCTTAATAATGCGCTTCTTTGCACTAAAACAAAGAGAAAAGTTTAGAGTTCTTATTTATAGGATATTATGCTATTATTTTACCAGTCCGGCCCACTTGAGATCACATTGCACTTAATTTGGCCCCTGAACTAAAATTAGTTTGACACCTCTGATGTAAAGGAACACACTGAAGCAATGAGGTGCATTCAGGGACCTGTCGATATTTTTTGTTTGATAATTAATGACAGGTGTACGTTCTGGATAATATTCGGGCTCTTCAGTCCTATGATTCAGCAAAAAAGAAAAAAAAAGATCAATATTTTTTTTGGTTTTCAGGGGGAGGAAATGGGCAAAGAGCATCAGTGTGATAAGACGTGTTGACACTGGACATGGCTTTGATGGTTTTCATGCAAGTGGGGCGCTTGTTGTACGTGCTTTTGTGTGCAAAGAGTTGTTTGTGTGCATCCTGCAGGGGTGCTGCTCTTTGACCACTCTCAAGGTTTCTGGCTATCGCACACCATTCCTCACTTCCCCTCGTTCCCTGAGAGAGGCTACCTTTACCCCTCCTCTGGCAAAGTCAATGGCCAGACCGCTCTGTGTGTGACTTACAAGTATGAGCAGTTTCTGCGTATAGGTGAGTGAACGCACATGAAGCAATGGGGCCAGACCCGTTCCCGCTATTTACCCTTCCCAGACTTCAACTTACAAAATCCTCTATTTGCTGAAAACAATAAAACAGTAACGCTGCGACCTGGGCTTATGCAACTCAATCAGCAGTTATACAGATACACACGTCCATTACTCCAAATGTACACACACCTGGAGAGGATGTGTCCAGTGATAACATTACGTAACATAAAGCAGAGCCTTTATGTCTCCTCCAACTCAAATACCATGATCCAGTTTGCAACATACACGAGCATGATATGGAAAACTAAACCTACAAGCATCTGCACCTAGAACGGCCGGTGAAGTAGCAGATTTTAAGGCAGATACATTTTGAATTCATAGTTTTTTGAATAAAAGTGAAAAATCAGATGCAATTTTAAGACGTTTTTTGTGGAAAGAGATACAAATTATGACTGGTATTTTTATTTCTCATGGTTTATCTGGTGGAGTTTCCAGAGGACACTGCATGGCAACAAGAAACAGTAACACTATGAGCAAAACTGTTGAGTAACAGTGCGAGTTTCTGCACTGATTTTACTCATTTTGACATCTATGCCATTTGTTTTTATGGCATAGATGTCTTTTTTTTTTTTGCATTTTGAAGAATATAAATGGACTTGCCCTTTAAAAGTCTTATCAACCACTCAGTGTGCTTTACAATACTTTCCACACTGACCCACACATTCATTCACACACAGCCTGAAGGTGGCAGGGATCGAACCAGCGACTGTAATTAGCACACGGCCTGCTCTACCTCTCACCGGCTAATGGCTAGCAGCTCTCATATTCAATATTTTCAGAAATCCGATAACTAACTGTCAAATGCACGATAAGAGAAGACTGAAGTCAGCCTGTTTTTTTTTGCAGAAGTCCATTAAACTAAATTACAAAACGTGACTAAACAATTGGATATAGAAAGGAAAGTGTGTTTATTTAGCTGTGTCCTCACAGCAACATCTACAGTGACAATTAGACACAGAGTTAGGCATATCCATCATGTCAGACTTAAAAACCCTATCCGTAAAACAACAACATACTTCAATGTGACCAGTTATAATATAAATGTATTTACTATTTTTGAATACGATTTATTTGTGTGCTGTGTTTTTTAATAACATAATTTTTCTTTTATTATTATTTAGTTTTTATTTCTCCTCCTATTTTTGATGCATTCCCTATTTTTCTTCTCCAGCAAAGCAGATGGTCTACCTCTACCCTCGTTTCTATAACTGCTCAGTACCTGCTGCGTTCTCGGCCGACCTGCCACAGCTGGCCCAGTTGTGTGCAGGCACCAAGCCGCTGCTGTCCTCAGATAAGGGAGAGGAGCAACTTTCCTCACTCCGAGGGGACAAGTTTGTCAGTTTTGCCAAGTCAGAACATTTTGTGGATGGTAAAGAACCCTTCATGTACTGTTGGTTATTGATATTTTACTTTTTATACATTAAGTTACATCGCCCCCATTAGCTGTAAAACCTGAGTAACTTAACAAAAACATCTGTTTGCAGTCTTATTTGCACATTTCACTTGTCTGCCACAGTCACCCTTTATCAGGTGTAGACACACTGTCATATCAGAGCAGTGACATCCATGAACACACCCCCCATCCAGGCCTTCAAAAGTAGTTTCTCTTGTGGCCCCTTACAACGAGGCAGGCTCTACTTGTTATCATATAGGGACAATTGTGTGCAGTTCCCCCTCAGATTGTTTCATTTGTAGGATTTTTTAAGTTTATACTGTGTTTGTGATCTAAAATATCACTCATTTAAAATATACAAAACTGCACTCATTACACCATAATCCCACCTTTCAGCACCATGCAAATGAATTTATTGTCCAAAAAGTTTCATTTGTGGAGGGTTTATATTCATACCTAAAAACAGCTGCAAATGTAAATTATGTATTTTGCTTATCATGTTAATTATTTTTAGTTTTATATGATTTTGAGACAACATTCAACAATTTTAAAACATTGAACATCTATTCTGGTGTGTTTTAATAACAATGTTTACTTTCCTAAATTAATTATATAAGTTTTATTTATAACCGCATTGACCCTCTGACTCTCTCACTGGTATCCATTCAGATATCTACACAGGATGGGTGGCTCAGGTCCTGGATGTCGACCTGCTGGTGGAGACCTGGCAGAGATATCATGTGTTGCCCTCCAACTGCTCACTGCCCAGACACACCATGAACATCAAGAGGATTCAGCTTCCCGGACCAATCAGGTTCTTCTCTTATCACGACCACTCCAAGTGGTGTGTTTCACTGACTCGTGAGGCCCAGGTGGCCTGCCTGGGGGACCTGAACAGGGAGGGGTCCCAACAGTGGCGTGGTGGGGGGCTGATCTGCTCCTTCAACCCTCTGATCTACAAGGCTTTCACACAAGTGGTGGACTTGTTCATTTCCTGTTGAGTGGGAGAGAAAGACACGGTTAGGGTTAGGACTGTACCAGTCTCTCATTTAGATCTGTTTATAATTTGTGCAACTAAATGTGGAGGTTGATCTTGTTAGTAGCCTGCGGGCGACACAAGGATCGAATTAGGCAGCAATTAACAATAGCTGTTTAACTAATTTAATCATAGCAAATTTATGTCCCAGTGAATTCTTCTTCCATTTATGTTTCTTTTGGAGATCTGTTGTCAGTTGTACAAAGATCTTCCCTATGTCAGAGGAAGAATGTTAAAACTTTCCTCTTCCTCATCATTTTTGCAAATCTAAATGAAGAATAATACACTCAAACTGTAAAAGACTCTACATGACAAATGGCAGTGTAAAGGTGAGAAAAACCATCATGCGAAAGTGAGAGAAGAGCACTTGGTCCTATTATCACCTCTTAGACATCAGTGTGGATGAATGATGAACTGTCTAATCTATATCCATCCAATGTTTTCTTATGCCTCACGCGAGTGTAGACTGTGTCTGCATTTGAAGTCATGATATCTGTGCAGTTTCTTCTCTTGGAGGAAGATGCAGTGGGTTTACAGCTAAAGTAACTGGTGTTTTGGTTAAATGGTGACACCTAGTGGTCAGGCTGGTAGAGTTACACTGTAAGTGTAGCATTTTCTCTGTGGCTTATCACAAAGAGTACACAGTGTACCTACACTACTTTTTTTTTTTTTTACACTCAGCCAGTTGTTGCAGTGTTAATCTCTTGTATTTCTTTAACAAAATAAAACCTGCAATAGGGTTATGATTATTGCCGATTCATATTGATGATACTAATAAAGACATCATTCTTAACCTGTCTTATTAAAGACACTAATTTCCTCAAACAAGAATTATTGAACTGGTACAAACTGGAATCAAATTATAATCCAACCACCCCACATCTTTTGTTTTTATTCTGTATGTCCAAGATTCAACCTCACTTAAAACCCACCATTTCACTCAAAATCTAGGAGATCTGAATTTATCAACTTCAGTGTCACGCTAATGCTCATGTTTCCTGACCCATGGAGTTCTCAAAGTCATACAATATTATGCAAAGCTAAAGCGCGGACACTGAACAACAGGAAGACAAACAGCGCCAGGCCTGTGCTCTCAGATTGTCATGATTTAGATAAACAAATGACACAAGAGCCGATATCTGAGTAACTCAGAGTGTGCATGCTGTTAAAAACGATGAAACCAGTTATAGTCAAAAACTGTGGTGTTGTATCTTGTTCTACTCCAGGATACAATCATTTAAAACAAAACTAGTTTACCATAAAAGGCACCGAATGCAAACTGATCATGGCTTATAATGGCTATGTACTTTCTTAGGCATCAAAAAAAAATAAAAAAAACTTGACAGTGCTTTAAAACATAAGATGATATGCATAGTTATATGTGTTTGTTGTGCAGCATATCTCTATGATTAGGTTACAATAAAAACTTTCAGTTTGAATAATACCTCACTGGGGTCAATATCACATCAGTATTCATCACAACACAACACAAATTGCTTCCTATACTGTACCCAAAAGGCAGAAAAACTCCCTCTGCTGTCCGCTGCTGAAAAACAGCCGTGTCATCGTTCCCCCATCAGGCAAGAGATAAATGGATAATCTACAGAGACGTAAAGCTTGTGAGCAAGGAAGCAGGAAGCAGTCAAAGAGGTGTGAGTTTCACTTTGAATCAGCAGTGAGATATGATAGAAGCAGCCACACAAAGCAAGTGCACAGTTTACTATGAGGAGAAATGAGGATGGCTACATACGTAAGTAAAATACTAATATTTTAAAATGATGCTATCAGTAACAATAGTCGATAGGGCATATGGTTGAGACTGAGAATGCTTTGTATATGATATGTATTGGATGTCCAGGAAGTAGCTAAATAGTAAAACTTCCCCCTGATAAGCTGCACTCTTGTTTATATCTACTACATTCCTCATTGTGTCAGTGTTTTCTTGAGACATGCATTCACTACTACTACTCACAGACGTTTACTTAACCTAAGGTGTAAAGGCATTTTATGATAGGACTTTGTAGCTACAGTATGTTGTCATTCAGATGTTATGACCCAGGACTGCTTTCTGTTTTTGTTGCATCCCATAACACCCTCTTCTATGTTGCTTTTCTTTGTATAACAGTCATGCTTCAGTCTGTCATGTTTGATTGTTTCAGAGAGCAGTGATGAGCCTCCTCCTCAATGTTGGGATGCTTTTCCAAGGATGTGATTCTGATGTGAGATGCAGGAATGACAATGGAGACGAGGTTGACTGGTTGGTGGAAAATTTGAAATCTGGCGGTTTATATTTTCACCGATTCGTTGTTTTGGTTGGTTTTTAATAACATGTTCATCTCTGTGTCATTAGGTATATTTTGTACAAGTTGCCTAATGTGAAAGGTGGTGGTTTGTCATATTTCTACATGGATGAGAGCACTTATGGATGGAAACTCAGCAGAGAGAACATCGACAGTCAAACTGGCACTCTGGCGAACACCCTGAAACCTCTTCTTGACTTCTACGACAGAAAGGTAACGTATTAAAAGATACGTGACAGTGTTCAGAAACACACTAAATCACAATTTCACAATTTCACTGTCTTACTGAAGATTGAAGGCTTTGGATACATGCTGTTTAATGATCAGCCCCCAGATCAAAATGGTGCTCCTTCATCATTTGGCCACAGTAAAGGTGGGAACACAAGTATTGTGTTTTACATTGTACTGCACATTGTTGCTTCAAGAACAAAAATATCACAGTGTAACAAACTGTTTCTATTGTTTTCTGCTGTTTCACTTGCTAAAGGAGTTGTGATGCTGGACAGACAAACTGGAGTCTGGCTCTCACACAGTACACCAAGATTTCCAACATATCGCAGTAGAAACTTCTGGCCAGAAACTGGAAATGCCAACGCTCAAACATTTTTGTGCATGACTTACTCTTATAATGACTTCAAAGAAATAGGTAGGTTAATGAAGGTGTTATTGCCATCTTCTACTGACTGAAGCTTTTTTAATTTATCTGAAGGGATGATAATGCAAAAACTTGTATCTCAATTTTCAGGAGTGCAGCTCAAGTACATCCACGCTTATTCATATGACTCTGACTTACCAACAACCTTTCCAGAGGATCTGAGATGTGTAGCACAGCGAAGCTGCTACCCAAAGAAGGAGCCCTGGTTTAGAGAGAAGCCACTGACTTCAGTGGGAGGACATCAGTTCCACAGTTTTGCAAAATACAAACGTTTTGGGGATGGTAAGTGACGTGTTTGTAATTTCCGGAGTTTTATGTTAGGTTAGGGGTTAGACAAACACGTTGATAAAAGGCTCTCACCTGTGTGTACATAGGATACTCTTAATTCCCATGGTTAACAGCTCTGTGTTCTGCTTTGTTGTCCACAGATCTTTACTCCGGCCTTATTGTAAACAGTGTGAAGCAGGATCTGTTCGTCAAGAGCTGGGGAAAGTTGCGTCGCCCTCTGCCCTCTAACTGCACCATCCCTCACCATGTGTACAATGTGAAGGAAGTGCAGCTCCCCAACATGCAGCCCTTCAGTGACACTGTTGATCACTCCAAGTGGTGTGTGACACCAGGTGGTGGCTGGACCTGCATCGCTGATATGAACAGGGAAATGAGTCAGATGGGCAGAGGAGGAGGAGCCATATGCACCAACAATGTTGCTGTTGGGAAGGCTTTCTCTGCCTTGATCGCACAGCATCAACCATGTGAACAAACATTTGCACGAGAGCTATAGTGGCCCAACCCATTTCATTTCATTTATTTGTTTAACGGGACTCTGCATATTCATGAACATACAAAATGTAAATTATGCCAGATTTAGCTCTAAAGCTAATTTCCATCCGCAGACCCTCACTGAAATGTAAAGACAAGGAAAGCTGTACTATCAAATAGTAAAAGTCAAGAACATTTTCTCTCTGAAAACTGTTCTTGTGCTTCCAAAGCAATATTTTGGTGCCTGAGTTTTTGTTTTTTTTACCGGACACTTCATTTTTTAAAATCATGTTGACAAAGCATTAAAAGACATTAAAACAACTGAATCATTGTATCATATTACCTTTCAAAATCCTCAAGTGTTTTTCCTGTAAACAAGTAGTCAACAATAACACATCAACTTATGAACTTGGAATAATGAGGTTCTTTCTTTTTTTGACACAAGGAGCTGCAAAAACAGACATTAGCCTATAGAAAGACCCCTGGCCTTTATCAGATCAGCTGATAGTGTGCTAATGCAATGTGAGAAGCCAACTACTGCTGACAATGTAAAAGATCATGAAAGAAAAACTAAAATCATGCAAGATAAACCTCATAAAACTAACATTGGTATCAGTTATGCAGGTCTGCCACTTCCCACCTCTGTGATGTGTTGAAATGAGCTGAGGAATCTCACTGTTTGATGGAATGAAAATGGAACAGATGTTAATTTATCAACCGGTGTCATGCTGATGCTCATGTTTCCTGACCCATGGAGGCCTCACAGTGATACAATCGTATGCAAGACTGAAGCAGCAACACTGAAGAGCAACATAAGGACAGACAGCTCCGGGCCCTGGCCTCTCAGACTGTCATGATTAAACTGAACAAATTACAGCAGGACGAGCAGAAATAGGAGTAGCTCAGAGGGTTGATGCTGTTGAAAATGATGGCACCAGACCAAATGACTGTTGTTGTCAAAAATTGTGTTGTTGTATCATGTTCTACTCAAGGAAATAGTCTTGAAGTACAATGTGACAAAACTGGTTTAACGTCAGATGACAATCGGGTTCAGCAGCCCTGGCTTTCCTTAGCTTAGTTTGATCTCTTGAGTTTTAATACTTTGGGTCACCTGTAAAGCTACAGTATCAAGCATCTTGTTAAACTACATTCCTTCTTTGTAGGAGGCACCCATATATTGTATATAATGGAAAAGATGATTTTTAGTTGTTCTTTTTTCAGTGCAGCATTTCTCAGGGATCGAAGCTCATTGATGAGAACAAGGAAGCAGATGAATAAGAGGTGCGGCTTCAGGTGTAATCCACTTGAGACATGATAAATACAGCTTCATGAAACAGGTGTACAGTTGGTTGTGAGGAGACATGAAGATGGCTTCATACGTGAGTAAAATGTTCGATTAATTATATGCTAAAAGTATTAATAGCTCAATAAGGCTTAGTTTAAAGGATGACAACAAAGATATCAGTAAAAGTCCAACTTTAATATATTTTGTGCTGCAGTTTTTAAATAACTAGTTCATATAATAGTCAAAGAATCTTGTTTTTATGTTTTGATACTCTGTATTGAGTACTTTTTTTTTTATCACAAGTGTCGTCTTAAAATGTTGACTGCTATTTTCACTGCTTTCACTGCACTATTGGATGACTTTATCTTGTAGGTCCAGGGAGTGGCTCAATAGGAATGCAGTGATCTTACAGCAATCTAAAGACCTTTTTACACACAATTTCTAAAATGAAAATGAAATATTAGAAAAGTTTTTAAGTTCAGTCCCAAAGTTCATAAAAAAGGACTGGAGATCTGGAAAAACTAGCAACCTGAAATCAGAGTACTATGTCTTTGAGACATCAAATCTGTAGATGTTGATGAAGACTGTGGTCTGGTTTCTGTTACTGTGACTCGGTCATGTTTGATTGTTTCAGAGAACAGTGACCAGCTTCCTCTTCAGTGTTGCGATCCTTTTTCAAGGGTGTGACTCAGATGTGAGATGCAGGAACGACAATGGAGACGGGGTTGACTGGACCAACAAAAACAGGCTTTATAGAAAGACCCCTGGCCTTTATCAGATCAGCTGTTGTTGTGCTAATGTAGTGGGGCAACCTTTCAAAATCCTCAAGTGTTTTTCCTGTAAACAAGTAGTCAACAATAACACATCAACTTATGAACTTGGAATAATGAGGTTCTTTTTTATTTTGACACAAGGAGCTGCAAAAACAGACATTAGCCTATAGAAAGACCCCTGGCCTTTATCAGATCAGCTGATAGTGTGCTAATGCAATGTGAGAAGCCAACTACTGCTGACAATGTAAAAGATCATGAAAGAAAAACTAAAATCATGCAAGATAAACCTCATAAAACTAACATTGGTATCAGTTATGCAGGTCTGCCACTTCCCACCTCTGTGATGTGTTGAAATGAGCTGAGGAATCTCACTGTTTGATGGAATGAAAATGGAACAGATGTTAATTTATCAACCGGTGTCATGCTGATGCTCATGTTTCCTGACCCATGGAGGCCTCACAGTGATACAATCGTATGCAAGACTGAAGCAGCAACACTGAAGAGCAACATAAGGACAGACAGCTCCGGGCCCTGGCCTCTCAGACTGTCATGATTAAACTGAACAAATTACAGCAGGACGAGCAGAAATGGGAGTAGCTCAGAGGGTTGATGCTGTTGAAAATGATGGCACCAGACCAAATGACTGTTGTTTTGTTAAAAACTGTGTTGTTGTATCATGTTCTACTCAAGGAAATAGTCTTGAAGTACAATGTGACAAAACTGGTTTAACGTCAGATGACAATCGGGTTCAGCAGCCCTGGCTTTCCTTAGCTTAGTTTGATCTCTTGAGTTTTAATACTTTGGGTCACCTGTAAAGCTACAGTATCAAGCAACTTGTTAAACTACATTTCACCTTCTTTGTAGGAGGCACCCATATACTTTTGTATTTAATGGAAAAGATGATTTTTAGTTGTTCTTTTTTCAGTGCAGCATTTCTCAGGGATCGAAGCTCATTGATGAGAACAAGGAAGCAGATGAATAAGAGGTGCGGCTTCAGGTGTAATCCACTTGAGACATGATAAATACAGCTTCATGAAACAGGTGTACAGTTGGTTGTGAGGAGACATGAAGATGGCTTCATACGTGAGTAAAATGTTTTGTGTATTAATAGCTCAATAAGGCTTAGTTTAAAGGATGACAACAAATATATCAGTAAAAGTCAAACTTTAATATATTTTGTGCTGCAGTTTTTAAATAACTAGTTCATATAATAGTCAAAGAATCTTGTTTTTATATTTTGATACTCTGTATTGAGTATTTTTTTTTTTATCACAAGTGTCGTCTTAAAATGTTGACTGCTATTTTCACTGCTTTCACTGCACTATTGGATGACTTTATCTTGTAGGTCCTGGGAGTGACTCAATAGGAATGCAGTAATCTTAGAGCAATCTAAAGACCTTTTTACACACAATTTCTAAAATGAAAATGAAATATTAGAAAAGTTTTTAAGTTCAGTCCCAAAGTTCATAAAAAAGGACTGGAGATCTGGAAAAACTAGCAACCTGAAATCAGAGTACTATGTCTTTGAGACATCAGATCTGTTTATAGATGTTGATGAAGACTGTGGTCTGGTTTCTGTTACTGTGACTCATGTTTGATTGTTTCAGAGAACAGTGACCAGCTTCCTCTTCAGTGTTGCGATCCTTTTTCAAGGGTGTGACTCAGATGTGAGATGCAGGAACGACCGTGGAGACGGGGTTGACTGGTTGGTGGAAAACTGAATTGTGTCAGTTTATGTTTTCACCCATGCTCAGATAACAAATGATGTGTTAATCTCCATGTCATTAGGTTTATTTTATATAAGTTGCCCAATAGTGACGGTAATGGGTTGAGATATTTCTACATGGATGAAAACACTAATGGATGGACACAAAGCACAAAGGACATCAACAATGAAACTGGCACTCTGGCAAACACCCTGAAACCTCTTTTTGACTTCTACGACACAAAGGTAACGTAATAAAACCTACAGGTCTTTCTGACGTGACAGTGTTCAGTAAACACACAAAATTATAATTTTAATTCTGTTGTTGTAGACTGAAGGCTTTGGATACATGCTGTATAATGATCAGCCTCCAAGTGAAAAATCTGTATCTGCATCATATGGCCACAGTAAAGGTGGGAACAGAAACATTGTGCTTTGTTGCTTTCAAAACCAAAAACATCATAATGTAACAAACTGTTTCTGTTGTTTTCTGCTGTTTCACTTGCTAAAGGAGTTGTGATGCTGGACAGACAAACTGGAGTCTGGCTCTCACACAGTACACCAAAGTTTCCAACATATCGCAGTAGAAACTTCTGGCCAACAAATGGAAATGCCAACGCTCAAACATTTTTGTGCATGACTTACTATTACAAAGACTTCAAAGAAATAGGTAGGTTAATGAAGGTGTTATTGCCATCTTCTACTGATTGAAGCTTTTCTCATTTACATGAAGGGATGCTAATGCAAAAACTTTTATCTCAATTTTCAGGAGTGCAGCTCAAGTACATCCACGCTTATTCATATGACTCTGACTTACCAACAACCTTTCCAGAGGATCTGAGATGTGTAGCACAGCGAAGCTGCTACCCAAGGGAGGGGCCCTGGTTTAGAGTGAAATCACTGACTTCAGTGGGAGGACATCAGTTCCACAGTTTTGCAAAATACACACGTTTTCGGGATGGTAAGTGAAGTGTTTGTAATTTCCAGAGTTTTATGTTAGGTTACACATTGATAAAAGGCTCTCGCTTTGTGTACATGCTCTTAATTCCCATGGTTAACAGCTCTGTGTTCTGCTTTGTTGTCCACAGATCTTTACTCCGGCCTTATTGTAAATGGTGTAGAGCAGAATTTGTTTGTCAAGAGCTGGGGAAGGATGCCTAACAGTAACCCTCTGCCTTCTAACTGCACCATCCCTTACCATGTGTACAATGTGAAGGAAGTGCAGCTCCCCAACATGCAGCCCTTCAGTGACACTGTTGATCACTCCAAGTGGTGTGTGACACCAGGTGGTGGCTGGACCTGCGTCGCTGATATGAACAGGCAAATGAGTCAGGTGGGCAGAGGAGGAGGAGCCATATGCACCAACAATGTTGCCGTTGGGAAGGCTTTCTCTGCTTTGATCGCACAGTATCAACCATGTGAACAAACATTTGCACGAGAGCTATAGTGGCCCAACCCTCATTGAAATGTAAAGACAAGGAAAGCTGTACTATCAGAAAGTTAACCTGATACATTTTCCCCCTTAGAAGTGTGTTCACAGCATATTTTTGTTCTTGTTCAGCCCTGTCTATTTTAGCCTGCATGATTGCATGAGTTTTATTAATTAAACACCTCATCCTTTTTTATCAATCATGTTGTCAAAACATTTAAAAACACACACGCACACACACACACACACACACAACTGAATGACTGTTTAAAATATTAACTTACAAAAATACTGTTAGTGTTGTTTACTCTCGTCAACATTAACACATTAACCTGTGATAAGAACCTGAAATAATGAGGTTCTTTTATGGTTTTGACACAAGGACCAACAAAAACAGGCTTGATAGAAAGACCCCTGGCCTTTATCAGATCAGCTGTTGTTGTGCTAATGTAGTGGGGCAGCTGACCACTGCTCAGTGCTGACCGTGTAAAAGATAATGAAAGAAAAACCGTTATAATCATGCAGGATAAACCTCAACACTTAAGTATAAACTAACATGTATTGGTAAAAGCAACACATTTACCCAAACTCAGCCCTTTAGTGTCCAGATATTTATGGACATGAGTAAAAGGCCCATAAGAAGAAAAGGTCTTTTCAGGGAAAGGAGACATGAAACAATGATCAAGTTCGGGTCATTTGATTAAGTAATAGCTTATAAAACTACCACACAAACACAAACTAGTTAATCCCCTCATACGCACTTGCTAGTATATTTACACCATTATTTTTATAGATGCAATAGAAACAGGAAGCAATTAGTTCCCTGTTCCCTAATTAGACTGCCTGTGACTACCTCGTTGCTGCTGAGGCCCAGTGTCAGTGACCAGGGGAAAAGATTTACCAACCCCCATCACGCACATCCAAAAACAAAATTGTGCAGGTGCTGAGCTAAAAAAATGAGAACTGAAAAAGTGAAGAGAAGCTCGCACACTGCAACGGCTCCTATAGAGTGCAATTTATTCACTAGTGACGACGTTTCAAGCCACCGCTCTTCATATCATCAGGTCATACAGAACAATGGAAGAAGAGGATTTCTGTCTCTATTGATGTGTCTGAGAGGCACCAACTCTCAAACTTTGTCCTTCTACGTGACTGACTACGTGTTAGTAGCTTAGTACACGGTGAAAACTCAGAAGGGAGGAAGTGAAGAACACACAGGAGTCTGTGAACATGAGTGAAATAAAAAACTTTATGTAATTTCTCCTGACTGCTATACTTTATTATTGTTTGTCTGATGGTATTTACTGCTGCAGTAAAACATATTGCTCCTCTGGGATGATTACCTTTGAGCCTTTACGTAAGTACTGTCAGGGCCGTTGTATAGGGGAGAAAGGTGATGATAATTCTAGGGGCCCAGCGCCCAGTGGGGCCCATAAAAAACCCCAGTAGTCTAATCTTTGTATGACTGAATTATTCTGCGTAAGACCCTGACTAATACTCATAGTACACTGTAAAAATTCAACATCTTTCCAAGAATATTTGTCTTATTTCTTGTCCAAATGTCTCATTTCTAGTCAAAACTAATCTCTTTCCACTTAAAATAAGACTCATTACCTAAAAATTAACTTGTTTTTAGATCATTTTCACTTAAATTCACAATAAATAGAAAAAATCTGCCAGTGAAAGTAAGTTTTTTGTGCTTGTAATAAGGAAGAAAAACTTGCTCCACTATCAGATTTTTTCTACTTATTCCAAGTGAAAATATGCTTGAAAGAAGTAAAAAGTGTATAAAAACAAGCTACTTTTAATATGATGTGTCTTATTTTAAGTATAATGATATTTGTTTTGACTAGAAATTACATTTTGACTAGAAATAAGACTAAATAAGCTAAAATACTTGAGTTTTTGCAGTGTAATGCTGCATTAGCATCAAAACAAAGAAGGCTAAATAAAAAACGATAATACATACGTAGTCTAAGAAAAAAAAAGGAAAAGTTAGGGGGAGGGGCCCACTTTAGTATTCTTTAAGGGGGCCCAGAATTCCTAGCAACGGCCCTGAGTACTGTATGTATAGAGCAATGATTGTGGTTATTGTGCACTGACCTGCTCTGACAGATTAAGAGAATAAACATGTCCTTCAGGCAAGGAATAGAAATTTTTACATTTTCTAGGTTGTGGTTGTGTTTCGGTCCCAGATCTGAATGTGCGTTTTCATCTGATGTAAAGTTGTGAAAGAACCAGATAGGAGCAGGAATGAAGGTTGTGAAAAGTGATGTGTAAACCTCAGAAGAATACAAATACAGTAGCAAATGCAACACCTCTGTAACAACTCTGAACGTGTTTTTATCCCTGAAAGATGTGAGATTTCTGTTGAAACGAGGGGCTTGTTACTGCTACTTTTTCACTTCCACCTTCTTTTAGCAAGGGCGTCAACATCATGGTGCGACGTGCACAAACAACAAACAAGTAATTTCCACTTTTCAATGAGAAACACGGAAGCAGATGAACTATGAGAAATGTGGGTGTTGGTTTTTACAAAGAAATGTGATAAAAGCAGCTCTTCACAAAAAGGGATTTACTTTTCACTGTGAACATCAGTGAGAATCAAAACATGGAGTTGCCAAAATACGTAAGTAAAAAAGTTTACAGGGTTAAAAATGATCGTAAAACAAAAGAATCATACACTAGATGTTTGTTGCTATGTGATGATCGAATGTGATAATCTTATTGTTTTAGCTATTTTAATTTGGAAATATGAACAAGTGCAAAAGCTGCAAAAGAGGAAATACAATTTTGAAAACAATATTATATTGTATTGTAACACAAAAATAATAATATTTTGATCATTTGTTGGTTTGACCCTGAGTTGAGAGTGCAATATGAAGTTTGAATTTCTTTTTGTTTGTTTTCTGATATTTTGCAACACCCAAGACAAGTGACAAATACAGTAGTAGAGTATTTTTTCCTGACTGTACCGTAAGTGTTTGCAAAATGCAAACCATAATGTTTTGAATGCAAATGCTCTTTCTACTTTCACTGTCGGAGCTCAAAATCAAAATTTTGTTCCTGTAAATACAATACAACATTCAAGCAAACCTCCAAACATATCTACTTATTTGTTTGCAGGACAAATTTTACAAATATGCCAACTTTTAGTTTGACTCACACAGTGCAACACGAATTTATATTGGTCAAGTAATAAGGTGCAGGAAATGTTTTTAAAAATATATAGAACTGTCCTCACCATGTGATACCACAGCTTCCTGTTCCGTCATGTTTTAAAAAGAGTCTTTTTTTTTTTTTTTTACTTCTTTCTCTTATTACTGTAATCATTATTCTATGATGATGTTTGATTGTTTCAGAGAACAATGTTGGCTCAGGCTCTGCTCTTCAGTGCTGGGATCCTCTGTCAAGTCTGTGATTCAAAAGTGACTTGCAAAAATGACAACAACAAAGAGGTGGACTGGTAAGTGTAAATTTATATGTGCAGCTGTAATATACACACTTTCTGCACTGAAAAGCATGTCGAGTAGCTGTGTTTTGTTTGTTTCTCCATAAACTGCACACAATAGACATTTGTAGGTACATCATCAGATATTTTTCTTATGGGAAAGATGATTTGGTGGAAAACTTATATTGTGTTTCTACTCTCAGGATATCCAACATAATGTGTTCATCTCTGTGTCTTAGGTATATTGTATACAAGTTGCCCAATAGAAAAAGTAGTGGTTTAACATATTTCTACATGGATGAGAGGACTAATGGATGGAGACGAAGCAGAAAGGACATCAACAGTAAAACTGGCACTCTGGGGAACACCCTGAAACCTCTTCTTGACTTCTATGACAGAAAGGTAAAGTACCTAACAGGTCTGACTGTCTGACATTAAAAAGTGTTCAGCAAACACACTGAATCACAATTTCACTGTTTTGTTCTAGACTGAAGACTTTGGATACATGTTGTATAATGATCAGCCTCCAGAACAAAATGTTGCTCCTCAATCATTTGGCCACAGTAAAGGTAGCACCATGCTTTATTGCTTCAAATACAAATACATTATAATTTAACAAACTAATTCTGTTTTTTTTTCTGTTTTCTGCTGTTTCACTTCGCTAAAGGAGTTGTGATGCTGGACAGACAAACTGGAGTCTGGCTCTCACACAGTACACCGCATTTTCCAACAAATCGCAGTAGAGACTTCTGGCCAAAAACTGGAATCGCCAACGCTCAAACATTTCTGTGCATGACTTACTCTTATAATGACTTCAAAGAAATAGGTAGGTTAATGAAGGTGTTATTGCCATCTTCTTCCGACTGAAGCTTTTCTCATTTACCTGAAGGGATGATAATGCAAAAACCTTTATCTCAATTTTTTTCAGGAGTGCAGCTCAAGTACATCCACCCTTATTCATATGACTCTGACTTACCAACAACCTTTCCAGAGGATCTGAGATGTGTAGCGAATCGAAGCTGCTACCCAGAGAAGGAGCCCTGGTTTAGAGAGAAGTCACTGACTTCAGTGGGAGGACATCAGTTCCTCAGTATTGCAAAATACAAACGTTTTGGGGATGGTAAGTGTTTAGTTTTTAAGCATATGTTATTTACACTGCAAAAACTCAAAATCTTACCAAGAATATTTGTCTTATTTCTTGTCAAAATGTCTCAATTTTAGTCCAAACTAATCTCTTTCCACTTAAAATAAGACTCATCACCTAAAAATTGACTTGTTTTTAGGCACTTTTTACTTTTTTCAAGCATATTTTCACTTGAAATAAGTAGAAAGATCTGACAATGGAGAAAGTTTTTCTTTCTCATTACAAGCACAAAAAACTTGCTTTCACTGGCAGATTGTTCTACTTATTTCAATTGAAAATTTGTTTGAAACAAGTGGAAATTATCTAAAAACAAGTACATTTTTAGATGACAAGTCTTATTTTAAGTGGAAAGAGTTTAATTTTGACTAGAAATTAGACATTTTGACAAGAAATACGACAAATATTCTTGGAAAGATTTTGAGTTTTTGCAGTGTAAGAGGTCGTGTTATCCCTCCACCAACAGGATACTTTGGCTTTGATGCACTTAAGATGTCATTTAAAAGTTTTTGTGGGGTTAAAAATACCTGTTATGTTGATAATGGATAGATTTCTATATGTATCTGTTCAGAGGGGAACCCTTTATTCATGGTTTATCGCTCTCATCCCTTTGTAGATCTTTATTCCGGCCTAATTGCAAAAAAACTGAACAATGATCTGTTTGTCAAGAGCTGGGGAAAGATGCATCAGCCTCTGCCTTCTAACTGCAGCATCCCTCACTATGTGTACAATGTGAGGGTGGTGCACCTTCCCACTTCGCACGCCTTCACTGACACTCTTGATCACTCCAAGTGGTGTGTGGCACCTGATGGTAACTGGACCTGCATCGCTGATATGAACAGGGAAATGAGTCAGATGGACAGAGGGGGAGGAGCCATTTGTATTGAAAACTCAAGAATTGCTCTGGCTTTCACTAACATGATCAAATGGTATGATCCATGTAATCCTGCTGTGCTCCTACGTGAAGAGAAATACAGCTTGCTTTGATTTAAGGTCTGTTTTCTTCCTGAAACAAATATCAATTTTGATCAAACTATCTTTCATTCAACCCAGAGTGTTTGTCCAACTAATTATGTTTTTTTGTTTGACATTAAATGATGGATCAACTTAAACCACAAAAAAAAGGAGAACTACAATGTCCAAGCCATCTCTGGCGAAGTCTAGCCCAGAGGTGCTGCAGGGTGGGTTGTGGAATTTTTGGTTGATAAGACAATTTTTTAAAACATTTTTTTGTTTCCACATTTATCTTACAAATAAAAACCACAATTCGAATAGCTTGTCTGCCTGTACAGTTTTGCAAAGGTAAATTGTGGTTTTAAATTTCACATTGTAAAGTTCACAATAGCCTATGTTTGGAAGAGATTGATCAATAAAGTTTTGACAAGATATAGGCTATACACCTTATCTACCAAGAATAAATCACATTGTCACAATCATTTCATGAGACAAGGTAAAAAAAAATAGATAGAAAGAGATAGAAAATAGTCTATTTAAGGTTCTTACAGTGCTGATTTACCAAAGTCTGTTGTTTAGCTGATTTTAGTTTAAAAGTTCTATTATTTCTAATCATTAAGCAGGAATATTCACATCGCCATGTTTTGGTAAGTGTAGAGTTTTCTACATTTACCAAGATATATCGCCTTACAAGTAAAACTCTCTAAATTCAGTAAAATGTAGGCTGCAGAAAGATGAGAAGTAGGCTATGCTTGAGTAGGCGGTTCCGGTGGTTGAATGAGTCAATAATTCACAACTAAGCAGGCTAAATTTATTATATTGTTGCATTTTGTCATGTACATAGTTAGCTACAGCTACAACTAGTTTTTGGAATTCTTTATAATTGCATTCAAGGGCACCTTACACCAAACAGAATGATAAATGATAAAAGCAGAAAGTTCAAAGCATAAAATAGGCTACAAAATAAATGTGAATAAATAAATTGCTTAATATACATTTGAATGCACTGAGCGCAGGTGTTAAACATATTCACTACCACTGTTCCCTCTAAGGTGTTTTACTGTGCAATTGCACACTGCTCCCCACCTCTTTGCTCAGAAGACAAAAAAAGTTGCACACTCAAATATCCCCGACTAGTTCACTGTTTATTTCAGAGGGGAAAGTGTGGGGTGGACAATGTTTCCATCCCTCTCTTTCATTGTTTGGAGCCCATTGGCAAAACATAACAGTTACAATTTTGCAAGCTCTCTCTCACACTCACACACACTGTGGTCTGTAGTGCAACTACGATTTAAGTTTTTGCTCGAGAATTATTATTACTGTTCATATCAAGAATGCTTCAGTGCCAAGAGTTGATGACACCAACTTGATGTTAGTTATTTTTTGACATAATTGTTCATATGGCAATAAATGCAAACTCTATTTTGCCAAAACAATATTGTATTTTGTTTTCATTAACTGTAACTGACCTAGATATGGAGTAGCCTTTAACGTTGTCAAAATAATCTGTTATTAATCATTATAGTAATAGCCAATAGTATGGATATTTGGAGTTGGACAGGTGAGGCCATAGCACCAGCATGTGGACGTACTGTGTTCGCTTAAGCTGTTGCTCACAGTCGCTGAAGCAGGTCATCAGGGGAGTTTAATTTCTGCTCAGGAGTTTTGAAAATTAGAGGGAACATTGTTCACTACTAATTTGAAGTGTGTGTTGCGCGGTGGGATTTAGAGAGTCCATTTTAGAAACAGGTTGTTGCTGCTGTTTCCCCTCCGCGCCACCAGGGGTCGCACCGTTTCATCTCACGACCACACGTCACTTCCTGTTCCCGGAAGTGCGAGGCAGCCACAAGCAGCAGCAGCAGCAGCAGCACGTGAAAAGAGGAAAACAGACAGCTGACACAAAATGGATATCACAGAGGTGCCCGTGAGCGAGGATGTCAAAGGTAAGAAAAAGAAAAACAAGAAGGCGACGAAGAATAATAAGGAGGGAGGAGGAGGAGGAGGAGGCGCAGCGGAGGTGAAAGAGGAGAAGATGAAGATGGAGAAGACGAGTGAGGCAGCCTTCCCCCCCTCCTTCAGTGTGTCCGAGATCAAGAACAAGCAGCGGAGACACCTCATGTTCATGAAACTCAAGCAGGAGAAGAGAAAGGTAACTTAGCAGTGATGTTGTCAATGTGTTCACCCCCCCCCCCCCCCCCCCCTCATGGCTGTTTAAACCTTATAGACAGGGCCGGCCCTAGGATTTTGGTGGCCCCCTAAACAAGATTTTTGTTTGTGGCCCTGCACTCTTAAGCGCCACCAAACACCAAATCACTGGTTAAAACTGAATACAGACATGTTTATGCCCTCTGAGGTTTGAGGCCATTTTCTCGACTTTTACATATTTTTCTTAAATTGATCTTTTTAAGATACTTGCAGATGTAACAATACTCAAGTGTTTTATGTCTAAATATTAGAACCTCCGCTGTAAGCACACTGAGGCCAATTTGTCCTAGAACACTGTAGAAAGAAATAATTTAGGCCAAATGCTGGAAATTTGAGGTCTGCTTTTTGAAAAAAAAAACCAAGTCCCTTGTGAAAACACACCTTCAGTCATGAGAATGAACTGTTTTGGTGCTTGAAATAGGATATGAAGACAGTAATGGATAAGCGTAGAAAACAAGTCTAAAACGAAATTTTGTAAGATTGCTTTTTGAGCACAAATGTTGTCATTCTGCCATTCTGTTTTCACCAAATGTCTCAAATGTGAGATAAAAGAAGCTGAATATTGACTTCAAATTACATATAAAGCTCATAGCTGCACGTGCAGACCTCAGGATGTTTAAATGACTTGAATGAACCCCGGTACCTTTCTGATCATGTGACCCCCCACCTAACGGCTGTGGCCCTAAACAACCGCATAGAGTGTTTATGCCAGCGGCCGACCCTGCTTATAGATTAGCTATATACCTGTTTTACTAATTCCTATGCCCCTGTATTGACCAGTGGTTGGACAATGTAGACATCTGTATGTCATCATTGCCTTCAGGTCTGCAGTTTTCCATCTCTTCTGCTAAAATCCGTCTTTACTCTGTTTTATTAAGTTAGTCTGATCTTCTGCCTCATTAACACCCTCTTTTTTTTTTTTTTTTTTTTCCTTTATTTAACCAGGTAAAAGACCCGTTGAGATCGAGATCTCATTTTCAAGGGCGACCTGGCCAAGAGGGCAGCAGCACACGTCGTCAACATTATAAATTACAAAATACAATATACAACAATATACATTACAGTATTACATTATATTAAATAGGGCCATGTTACAATGGAGGTTTACTAGGCGAGATAATATAAGTTACGTATCCCAGTGGGAGGCAACGATTTGATGTATTGCAATACAGTACTGTGATTGATTGGATACTGTAAGGAAGACTATTGTGGCTTATTTACCAAAAGTATAAAGCACACGCATAAAAAAACACACCTTTTTTTATGCACAAATAAATACAGGTAGCATGCTTCCAGACTCAGAGCAGTAACTTGCGTTGAGTTGAGATTACTTTATTTATCCCATAGGGCAATTCTGTTTCTACAGTTGACGTGCGAGACAGTGCAAATTAGATCAGGTAAGATAAAAAAGTACAATAAGTAGGACAATAAATACATAAATGGGGCAATATACATAAAAAACACATTGTCAATACCAATACTTGTACTAACTACAGCTTCAAGCCAGCTCAGCATTCAACAATTTAATGGAAGAAGGCACAAAAAGACCTAGAATAGCGATTGGTCTTCCTGAGAGGCTGCATATAACGCAGACCTGATGGCATCAAGATGAATTCACAGGCCAGAACATGATCATGATTATTAATGATGCATGCTGCCTTTTGCGAGACCCGTCTTTCCCAAAGGGAAAGTTCATGTTATTTAAAGTTCAGCAAATCTACCTATAGTTGTATTGAACTACTACTCTACTCATTGTGTTATCTGAAGGAATTATCAACACAACACAAAACCACTGTTATCATATTAATAAACTAAGTATCTATAGCGCTTCAAAGAATCGATGCAGTATCACTTACTACTACTGCAGTATTGGACTTTTTTCTTTTTACACCCTTGAGTTTTACCATATACATCCAAGATCATTTTCTGACTAATCAACTTTATCTGCTACTGTAAATATAAGTTGGAAACCTTCTCAATTCTGTGTTTTTTCTTCATATTTCAGCAAAAGATGCAGCTGAGGAAGAACAGGAAAAAAGAAAGAGAAGCTTTAGGTGACAAGGTGAGTGTTTTCCCTGTGTCTTGTTCCATATCTGTCCATCAGTCAAAAAAACAATTTTCCCAGAATAATGAAGTTCATAACAAGCCAGTCACATAAATGTTTGGTGTGTGTATTAACTTTGTCCTCTATGCAGGCGCCACCGAAAGAGGTCCCAAAGACAATAGAAAACCAGAGAGTGTATGACGAAACAACAGTCGACCCAGAGGATGAAGAGGTATGAAGCAGATTTTGTTCGGATGATATCAGGTTATGCATTTGTCGCAAATTTGTCGTCATTTTTTGCAAATTTTCTGTCACCTCCAGGTTGCCTTTGACGAGGGAACTGATGAATTTTCTTCTTACTTTAATGGGATCACAAACCCCAAAGTGCTCATCACAACATCAGACAGACCCAGAGGGGTGAGTGGCTGCTGCAAAGCTCTCCTCTTTATTTCATTTAACCAGATTTGAGAGTTTCTTGTCCTGTTTGATCTCTTGTGCGATGTTCAACACGCTCATGTGTGTCTTACAGAGGACGGTGAAGTTTTGTGAGCAGCTGGCGACAGTAATCCCAAACGCCCACGTCTACTACAGAAGAGGTTTGGCCCTGAAGAGGATCATTCCCCAGTGCGTCGCTAGGGACTTCACGTACCTCATGGTCATCAACGAGGATCGCAAAGTGCCCAGTATCCTTAAAAGGCAGCCGTGTCAGGAGAGAGGAGGATGATGGATAATGTGGATTAAAAGTGACAGTTGTGTGTTGGTAATTTTGCTGAGCTGTAGGTTTTCAGACTTTCTCAGCTTCCTTAACTGCAACTTTTAGATGGTATGGTTCTCTGTCACCTTCCTGATGGGCCGACCGCACACTTCAAGATCAGCAGCGCTAGACTACGAAAGGAGATGAAGGCAAGTATAGACATTCATACTCTAGTCATTGTCAGTTACTGTGGTTTGATAAATTTAAAAATAGGCAATTCAGTAAAATTGATTCTTTATAACATCTGTCTTACAAGGAAATAATGTAGGTCTATAATATGTTGGGCCTAGCTTTTGAATATTGTTTATTGTATTCTTTGGATCCCCATTAGTCTACATAATGATGCAGACTATTCTTCCTGGGGTCCACATTAAATCAAACACAACAATACAGTGTTTGTACAAAAAAATTACATGAAATCATTTATCCTAAACAAGATTATAAAAATGCATATTAAGTAGTACAATGTGAATAAGTTAACATGATCAAGAGGAACAACACAGCTTTTTACATGATTATAAAATAGTTACATGATTATAGAAGAGTATACATGAGATAACCTAAAGCATAAATAAATGTTCAACGCAGGTGTAATAACATACTTGAGTTCAACTTGACATGATTGCCTAATTTAGTAGTAGTCTATTGCAACATATGACGAAACACAGCTTCTCTCAGTTTCATTTTAAAACTGGACATTCCCATGGTTGTGATCAAGTGTGAGGGGAGACTGTTCAGAAGGGATAGTACAGAAGGGAAACCGATAGGCTTCAGGATTTTAGCTTCTGTACGACTGTTACTACTAGATTTAACAGCACAGCCATCGTGGTCATGTTTTGTCCATGTTCAATGAGTGATGATCATTTAAAATAATTTTAAAGGCACAATTTTGGAAGCTCCAGGCTTAGCTGTGTGGTCCCAACAACTACTTTCTCTCTGCAGAGACGGGGTAAAGAGCCCACAGTGCACTATCCAGAGGTGATCCTGAACAACTTCTCCACGCGTCTGGGCCACAGCATCGGCCGGCTGTTGGCCGCTCTCTTTCCTCAAGACCCCCAGTTCGTGGGTCGACAGGTCGCCACCTTCCACAACCAGAGAGACTTCATCTTTTTCAGATTCCACAGGTGAATGTTTAAAGTGTTATGTTGAACTTGTGAGCTGGACATTGTGCCTTCTAAGCTAAACTTACTATTGCAAAAGTTCGTCATATATGTCTATTAAACATTTCTTTGTGTCTTTTTAAAAAGATATATCTTCAAGAATGAGAAAAAAGTTGGCATTCAGGAGCTGGGACCACGCTTCACCCTCAAACTCCGCTCCCTACAGAAAGGCACCTTCGACTCAAAGTTTGGAGAGTACGAGTGGGTCCTGAAGGTGAGTCCGACAGCATTTTTGTTTTGTTTTGTTTTTGAGACGCCTGAAGAAATATGAAATTGTGGAATTAAAGCAGAAGTAAGCGATCCGGTCGTTTTGGCTAATGCTGCGTTCCAGGCAGGCTTTTGAAACCGTAAATTACAGCTTCAAGTCACGACTTACGACTTTGTAGCGTTCCAGGCAACCCACTCGTGTTTTTCCGACCTGTTTTACCTGTGAAAGTCACTATAACGGCCACTCGTAACTTCCGACCCGTGAACTCGTACCAGATCGAACTGGTACGACTTCACAGGTCGGAAAAACACGAGTTGCCTTGAACGCACCATAACAGTCCTCGTCCCTACGTCACCACATTCACGGCGTCCCTTGGCTGCACACACAGCCCTGCATGCCGTTCTCTCTCCTCATTGGATAAAACTTGTAGGATACGAGAAAAGTTTTCTCCTCGGCTCAGAGCAGAGTGACTGACAGACCCGTGTTTCGGTCCAAACACTCTATGTAAGTGATTGCTGTCGGAAGATATAACTATTTAAGACTTATATTAACACAAAAATATTGCTTACTTCTGCTTTAACTTGATTGTAATGTGACCCTAATTTGGTATTTGTTTTATTCAACATGTGGTAGTTTCTATATATTTTAAGTTACTTTTTAAATGTGATCTAAGATAGAAAAATCATATTGAAGCTTTTTCTTTTTGTTTCCAGCGGCATGAGATGGACGCCTGCAGACGGAAGTTCCAGCTTTGAGTACATTTTTACATCTTTTCATCGATTAATTATTGAAATATTACAGGCATCTGTGGACTTTGTTGACAAATGGACTCTATTTTGGATGTCATGGATTCCTTGTGAATGATCAGTGACAACAGTCATCACTTGTTCTTTCAACACAATTAAAGATTCAACAACTGGATTTTATATAGTCACGTCGCTGTGGATTCAGCCTCTTCCTGAAAAAAATGTCTGCATCTGCAAAACCTTCTAGAGACCAACAGTGGCAAGGACTTCTACCCCGTCTGTTAGGTGGCACACATTAGAGGAGACATGCTGAGTGCACAACCAGTGAAATTTAACCACAAAACTGTATGTGGCCTGAATTACATCAGAAATTCAGATTGAGCGCCCAGTGTAAATCACACTGTGAGCTTTCCCTGGTCACTAACACCTGTTGCATGAGCTCTGAATGAAATATGGCAGGAAAAATAATTACAGGCGACGCAATAACCATGTTTCACAGTTTTCTAAATGTGTGTATACTTATTTTAATAAACATTCAAAATGTGGAAATAGCATTTATTTTATCTCAAAATCAGTCATGAAAAAATGTACAGTTCAAAAAGGCACATGTGTGTATTGATAAGGTAAGTTTCTTTAAAGCAAGTAGGTTAAGACATCTATCGTGCCGTTTGAGCACCTGGAAATGTTTCTTTATGAGATTTTACAAAGGCAAAAGTAAAATTAAAAAAACAAAACATTTAAGTTAGTTGTTTGTCCCCAAATTCCCTAACACTCTTGAGATGATTCTAGTCCACGATCCCCAAGGCACCACAATGTCCAAAACCTGCAGAGATTAAACAGCATTAGTACATTAACAACTTTATACAAACTTTTACTTAAAAAAAAACAAAGTTGTTAAGACGAATGAAAGAATGTGTGAGAATCTGCCATGCTGTTTGATGTAGGGTGCTGGGTGAGCAATGAGCATGCCTTCACGCCAATACAATACAAATATCTGATAAATATCAGATTATATCCTATCCCCAACTGCTTGTCGTTAGAGGTCTCTGAATCTTTGTTGTTTTTAAGTCCAGTGACATGCAGAGAAAAAGAAACCAGTAATTCCAGTTCCAGAAATCTTGACAATCAAGTTGGCCAACAGCAATATGCAGTGATTTTAAAACTTGAGAAGACTTATTTGTTCTTTTTAATCCGTTTTCGTATCAGTTATATAAATATTATATTTAATAATTAATGTTTGGGCAAATCAACGAGGTAGTTCAACAGTTAGCTTACACAAAATCCTCTTTCACTTTTAATACTTTCAGTTCATTATCTCAGTTATGCATTGTGGGTCTGAGATGTGAGGTACTGCTGCTATAGAGGAATTGAAATTTTTGTTAAATTATGTATTGGGCTCACAGTATTTAAATGGTTCATACTTCTACGTGGGTAACACACACTGTTAAAGGGATAGTAGCATTTTTTTTAAAAGTGGGGTTGTATGATCTACAAATAGCCCCTAAGTACTTTAATTGCAGTAGAAGACTCTCTGCACTCCTCCCGTTAGCAACGCCAGCCCATAGCCCTGCCCAGAGATTTACAACATACAGTGTTGTGAATGGACCCAAAGAAACGGCCTAAAAGAGGTTTTACCTGAAAAAAAAATACACAGTTCCATTGTTCGCTATAATATAATTTTTTCCAGCCCTTCAAAATGCAGGAAAAACGCAGTTTTTATTTGGACCTAACCAACTCACGTATCCCTCCGCCCAGGGTTAGCGCCCGCCGATCAGTAGTTGGTTAGGTCCAAATAAAAACTGTGTTTTTCCTGCACTTTGAAGGGCTGGAAAAAATTATATTATAGCGAACAATGGAACTGTGTTTTTTTTTTTCAGGTAAAACCTCTTTTAGGCTGTGAAAATAGGCCGTTTCTTTGGGTCTGTTCACAACACTGTATGTTGTAAATCTCTGGGCAGGGCTATGGGCTGGCGTTGCTAACGGGAGGAGTGCAGAGAGTCTTCTACTGCAATTTAAGTACTTAGGGGCTATTTGTAGATCATACAACCCCACTTTGAAAAAATGCTACTATCCCTTTAACCCATGATAAATTGTAATAGATAGATAATATTTACTGAGTGATATCATCAGTCCTTATTGAGCAAGTATTCCACCTCTGACAGAGATATAAAGTGTGTGTTAGTAACTCACAGAGGCGGAGGGTCGGCGTGTGGCTGCTATAGGAAGGAGCAGACTTTCTGTGGTCTGAACGGGTTGTTGCTGGACGACATGCCGGTGAGCAGAGGGTCCTGCTGGGCGTTCTGCAGGCAGAACTGCTGCAGGTCCGCGGCGGCCTGGGACACCTGTGGAGGACAAGCCGAGGCCATATTTATAGTCACTACTAGTATACAGGGCCGTTGCTAGGAATTCTGGGCCCCCTTAAAGAATACTAAAGTGGGCCCCTACCCCTAACTTTTCCTTTTTTCTTCTTAGACTACTGTATGTATTATCGTTTTTTATTTAGCCTTCTTTGTTTTGATGCTAATGCAGCATTACACTGCAAAAACTCAAGTATCTTAGCAAGAATATTTGTCTTATTTCTAGTCAAAATGTAATTTCTAGTCAAAACAAATATCATTATACTTAAAATAAGACACATCATATTAAAAGTAGCTTGTTTTTATACACTTTTTACTTCTTTCAAGCATATTTTCACTTGGAATAAGTAGAAAAAATCTGATAGTGGAGCAAGTTTTTCTTCCTTATTACAAGCACAAAAAAAACTTACTTTCACTGGCAGATTTTTTCTATTTATTGTGAATTTAAGTGAAAATGATCTAAAAACAAGTTAATTTTTAGGTAATGAGTCTTATTTTAAGTGGAAAGAGATTAGTTTTGACTAGAAATGAGACATTTGGACAATAAATAAGACAAATATTCTTGGAAAGATGTTGAGTTTTTTACAGTGTACTTATGAGTATTAGTCAGGGTCTTACGCAGAATAAATCAGTCATACAAAGATTAGACTACTGGGGTTTTTTATGGACCCCACTGGGCGCTGGGCCCCTAGAGTTATCACCACCTTTCTCCCCTATACAACGGCCCTGACAGTATAAAAAGGTGCTGCTGTGGCCTGCCAGTGAATATCGGACTCATTTTGAGTGACACCACCCGCGTTAATACAACAACGAGAGCAACAACCCTGTGACAAACCGCTGTGTGAAATAATAAAACAACACGCCCTGAAACCACCACCGAGCTCGACCGTTACCTTCACTCTGTTAATGCCGGCCTCCAGGCGCAACTGTTGGACGATTTTCTTCATCGCCACGATGTTGGATGATCCCGACATTGTTGAGATTTTTTGAAGAGACTATCGTCCAAATATGAAACTTTTAAAGTAGCTAAACAACTCTCTGGTGTTAGCGCTAGCTTGCTAACTACTTCTCTTCCTCAACAAAGGGTTTCCGGTTTCCTTAAAGGCGTGTCCGTCAGTGCTGCCTTCAGGGATACTCGTAAACTATAAATGTTTCTGTTTTTTAACCTTTATGGTACCATGTTGCCCTCAGGCAACATACCACTTTTTGGCCTGTCAAATCTCCACAATTCATCCCATTTAATGCTGTAATACTTTAAAAAAGAGAGGAGACCTTAGAGAACCAATAATAATGCTTTAATTTATCACATGACTTTCAAGAAGCCATACTGAAACCCTTTTTTGCTGACTTTTTCAAAGGAAACAGGTTAGCCATTTTGCTCCACTAAAACGGTCTGAAAACATAACTTCCTGGCCCCTTTTCATCTGGAAAAAAATATATTTACACTAATAGATTAGTAAAGATTCATTTTTAATAGTTCCATGCAATTTATTTACTTATTAAATAATGGAAACTTGTTGAAATGTACCTGTTGCCCGAAAGCAACAACGTACCACTATAGAAAATTGCAATGTTGCCTTGAGGCAACAGTGGACCATTATGGAATCAATATTGCATTATGGGACTATGGTAGTGTGTGTTTAGGTGCAAATATAATGTTCAAAAACATATAATTCATCATAATTTAGTTTTAGTTTAGTTTTATCCTTAATAAATTTGATTTTGGATGCAGTAAAGTAAAAACCAGGCTATTATGATGATGATGAAGAAGATGAGAATGAGAATTTGGATGAGGATGAGGCCCGTGAAGGTGAAAGTCTACAGAGACTGGTGTTTCTAATACAGTATATGATGAACCGTAATGGTACAATGTTGCCTACAGGCAACAAATCCCCAAAACTTCCAAAAATAAATAATTAAAAAAAATTTCTTTAGATTATGGTTATTTAGTCTATTTTGAGACATAAAAACACTCCAAACATTTTTTCCCCCACTGGCATCATAATGCGTACCATAGAGGGTTAACCCTCCCGTTGTCCTTCTGGGTCAAATTGACCCAATATGTTCCCTTCCTCCATCCTTCCTTCTTTCCTTCCTTCCTTTCTCCCTTCCTTCTTTCCACAATCCTTTTTCCCTCCCTTCCTTTTTTCCTTCCTTCCTTCATCCGTCCTTCTGCTTCCTTCTTTTTTTTCTTCTTTTCTTTAACCTTTATTTTACCAGACAAATTGCTTGAGATAAAAAAAATCTCTTTTTGACCTAATCTGTTCCTTCCCTCCATTTTTCTTTCCTTCCTTTTTTCCTTCCTTCGTTCCCTGCATCCATTCTTCTTCATCCTTTCTCTTTTGATCCAATTGACCCACTATGTTCCCCCTCCATCTTTCTTTCCTACCTTTTCTCTTCCTTCTTTCCACATTCCTTTTTCCCTTCCTTCCTTGCTTCCCTTCGTCCTTACTTCTTTCTTCCTTTTTGACCCAATTGACCCAATCTGTTCCTTCCCTCCATTTTTCTTTCCTTCCTTTTTCCCTTCCTTCTTTCCTCCCATCTCTCCCTTCATCCTTCCTGCCTTCCTTCCTTTTTTCCTTCCTTCCTTCCTTTCCTTTGTCCTTCCTGCCTTCCTTCCTTGACCCAGGAGGACAACAGGAGGGTTTTAATGACAGTGAGTTATTAATTTGTAGAATAACTTAATTCGTTGTGCTGAAACATCAGAATAGTATAAAGAGATAACCCATAAAGCTGAAAATATATATTTTTTGAATTTCATAAGCTTGTGCATCGCTACAGAAGCACTTTAATAAAAGACAAAAAAAAAACGTGTTTAACTTATTTCATAATTTTGATGTTTTGACTATACAATTGGTGTCCTATAATTAATTCAAATTGTTTAATTCATTATTATAATTTATAATTTATTCCGTTTTGTACCGACGTAATTTGACAAAAAAAAGCAAAGAAGTGCAACAATTCCCATGGTCCCTGAAAGCAGCGCCACATCTTTATGAATTGCGGCATCTAGTGTCGAAAGTGCGTAAACACCAACCATAGACTAAAACACAGACCACCGAACAAACCGTGACTTTTATCAACATAACAAGTAACAGTAATACCAACAATGAGGCAGGAGTTGTACAAGTAGTCAAATTATGTATTTTTGTGATTGAAACATACATTTAACTGGCATTTTATCACTATAGCTTGTGAAAAATCAGATCTATAATAGAAATCTGTCATTTACAGCGAGATTTTTTTTTTTTGTAAGTCCAACTAATGATGTAAGAATGAACATCAAATCAAACATGATTGTATAATTAATGAATAAAAAATGAACGCACCCTGCAGAGCAGTGTCAGCTCTCACAGAGGAGTTCCCTCTCTTTCCTGCAGTTGTCATCATCAGCACCAGAGCAACCACTGCTGGCACTCTCATAAAAGAAACTCCACTGGAGGTGCTGCTGACTGTGTTTGATTACAGCAGATTGTTACTTAGCAGTCAACGCCTTCACCAGAAAAAAAGAAAAGAAGAAAAAGGGCTTCCTGAGATTAAACCTCACAGATTTCTGTTACTAGATGTTTTCTCTGCTGCTTCTCCTTATGCCTGAGCTGCACTGACAGACATGGAGCTGTCTTGTGAGTCTGTGAGGTACCCAGAGGACAGAAGACCGGCCAGTTGCAAGGTATGAAGAGGAACTTTTCAGTCTTTAAATTTAATTCAATTTATTGTGAATGTGATTCTTTGTTTTTTATTGTTATGTTAGCTGTTTTTTACCTTACACTGCAGAGGATGCACCTCAATTTTATTGTTGACATTAAAGTATAGATTATTATGTTACGTTTTCAGCTGTGTTTTGTGTGTCTAGTTTGTGGAGCTCCATGTGCTGTATGTACCAGATGACCAGTGGAATGTGAAGCTCAATAAAGTCCCTGCTGAAGCCATAGAGAGCTTCATATCTGCAGGCTTCATCAGGTGAAACATTTGTCATTTTGTTCATGGTGTCCAATTCAGAGACAGAAAACATTATGGATAAATATATACAAACAGCATAAACTGTGCATTATGTATATTTTGTGCATTTTAAAGCAGAAGTAAGTGATATATTTGTGTTAATATAAGTCTTAAATAGTTATATCTTCCGACAGCAATCACTTACATAGAGTGTTTGGACTGAAACACGGGTCTGTCAGTCACTCTGCTCTGCTCTGAGCCGAGGAGAAAACTTTTATCGTATCCTACAGTTTTTATCCAATGAGGAGAGAGAACGGCATGCAGGGCTGTGTGTGCAGCCAAGGAACGCCGTGAATGTGGCGACGTAGGGACGAGGACTGTTATGGTGCGTTCAAGGAAACTCGTATTTTTCCGACCGTGAAATGGTACCAGTTCGATCTGGTACGAGTTCACGGGTCAGAAGTTACGAGTGGCCGTTATAGTGACTTTCACCGGTAAAACAGGTCGGAAAAACACGAGTGGGTTGCCTGGAACGCTACAAAGTCGTAAGTTGTGACTTGAAGCTGTAATTTACGATTTCAAAAGCCTGCCTGGAACGCAGCATTAGCGAAAACGACCGGACCACTTACTTCTGCTTTAAGTGTAATTTATTATGTCATGCAACATGTATGCAAAACTGAAGCAAGTAGGCTATGCTACTTTTTCTCTCAGTAAATACAATGAGTCACTAAAGCTGACTAAAAAACTCACAAACTAACTTTTATGCAGCTTCCTCCATGTGTCTGCACATTAAAAGAATTGTAAAAGATATTAGTTACAACTTTGTGAGCACATTGTTGTGTGACAGTTCAGTTATCTAAAACATTGTTATCACTGTGTTGTTATATAGGGTTTATCCTGATACCACTCTGAAAACCCTGAGGAGCGAGCTGGGCGCTCTTCTTGGCACAAAGAGGAGCATCAACAAATTCTCCTTCCTCAAGTGTGTGGGCCGCAGTCTGGCACTGGTGAGTGCACTTTTTCTATAGCTGGTTGTGTCACACCGGACAGACAATATAGAGAGAGACACAATGCAGACAGTTTGATTAACAAGGTCACTATTCAGGCTGTTACACTAAAGGGTGTAAAACATGTGTGTGAGAGAGACAGACACAGAAAGAGAGAGGGGCAGAGAGTGATCATTTTTGTTTTTACTGCCATGACTCTGATACCAACAAAATTCTTTGCTGTTTCAGGTTAAAAGCAAACAGGAAAGGGACCTGAAAGTGAAAACATTCGCTCCACCGTATGTATGTAGAATTCACGTTCAACCCATGTTCCTCTAGAATTAGTGATTTTTTTAAAATTTTATCTCAGCATGGTACACCATTGACTAGAAAATTAAATATGACACTTTCTTACATCCTCAGTAAGATTTGGCCTCTTTGGTAATAAAACAACCAAAATGTCCTGAAAGACTGCAGGTTGTATGTTGCTGCAGTGCCATATAAAAGGGACACATCTACTTGCATACAACCAGGGCCGGCCCTAGGATTTTGGTGGCCCCCTAAACAAGGTTTTTGTTTGTGGCCCTGCACTCTAAGCACAAACACCAAATCACTGGTTAAAACTGAATACAGACGTGTTTATGCCCTCTGAGGTTTGAGGCCATTTTCTCGACTTTTACATATTTTCTTAAATTTATCTTTTTAAGATGCTTGCAGATGTAACAATAGGTACTCAAGTGTTTTATGTCTAAATATTAGAACCTCCGCTGTAAGCACACTGAGGTCAATTTGTCCTAGAGCACTGAATAAAGAAATAATTTAGGCCAAATGCTGGAAATTTGAGGTCTGCTTTTTGAAAAATTTCAAATCCCTTGTGAAAACACACCTTCAGTCATGAGAATGAACTGTTTTGGTGCTTGAAATAGGATATGAATACAGTAATAGATAAGTGTAGAAAAACAAGTCTAAAATGAAATTTTGTAAGATTGCTTTTTGAGCACAAATGTTGTCATTCTGCCGTTCTGTTTTCACCAAACGTCTCAAATGTGAGATAAAAGAAGCTGAATATTGACTTCAAATTACATATAAAGCTCATAGCGTGCACATGCAGACCTCAGGATGTTTAAATGACTTGAATGAACCCCCCACCTAACGGCTGTGGCCCTAAACAACCGCATAGAGTGTTTATGCCAGGGGCCGGCCCTGCATACAACCTTAGTTTGTCATAGCTACTCTGTTTTCTTTTCAAAAAATTTGACATCATGACTATGTCAGTGAGTCTTTGTATGTGCCGTGTTACTGTAAGTCTAATTTAAATATTAGGCCTGTAGCTCTGTACTGTATCCTCTGTTAATCTTGAGCTCTGCTCTTGTTGTCCCATGTGGGTGCAGGCGCCACAGCCAGAGCTTTACCTCCTGTCCACCGTGGAGAGCGACAGCAGTGTTTGCTCCCGGTCTCTCACCCCAGACACCAGCAGCAGCTCCCCAGACCACACGTCCTATTTCCACCCTCCCAAGACATGCAGCAGCCTGCCAACAGGGACAAAGGAGCCTGTTAAATTCCCCCTTATCCCCCAGTGTTCTCAGCAGTCACCTCCCACCCCCAGCCTGGAGGAGGAGGAGGAGGAGGAGGAAGACGATGAAGAGGAGGAGGAGGAGGAGGAGGAGGAGGAAGATGAGGAGGAGGAGGAGGAAGATGAGGTAGATGAAGAGCAGAGGTACAGTTCTTCAGAGAGAGATGGAGAAAATGATGAGGAAGCTCTGTCCTCCAACAAGCCAGAGTGGGCAGAAAAGGCGTCTTGTCCAAGGAAGACTCAGACTCACAGGGCACAACAGCCTGTTTCATTCAATAAAGGTAAAAAATTTTTTTTAAAGGTGTACAGAAAAGAAAACTGAATTTGAGCCCACTCTGGATCATAAAATTAATGTAATAACTCATCTTTCAGACGATGTAGGCCAAACTTTGTGCAAAATTCTATTTTTGAGTAAATCCGGGATGAAAGTGAGGTTTTTTTTTTTCGCATTGGATAATGCAGGCGCACGGATTATACGTCAGCCTGTACACGATTCATCAGCCACTGATATTGGATCCGTAATCCGTCATTCAAACGTGTGACACACACTCACGGAGCTCGGTCTCGCCCCAAGCTTTGAATATCCCGCCCGACCAGTCAAATTCGTTTTCCTTACTCGGGTAAACTCGTGTTGCAGCTCGTGACAACTCGGCGCGACAAACAGGTCAAACGGCCATTTCTGTACACCTTTAAGTACAATACACAAATAATGCACTGAGGTACTGTAGGGCTGCATAATCTAGTTCTGCCTCTTATAACAAGGCACTACTGATGTTTACTATGTTTTAGAAAAGATTTTGTTCCAAAATCTCAGCTAAAAGCATTTTGGCTAAATATTAATAGCCTACCAAAGAAATTAAAAATGTGAAAATAAATTGCAAAGAACTCAGTCTGATTCCCATTTTGCAAAAGTGAATATCAGACACAAAATAGTGTTTCATCACAGTTATAAACAATGCAGCTTTTTATTGATGTATTTTTTTAGTACTAGTAAAAATATTTCAAGATTTCTCATTATTTGCTTGTTTGTTGCTCTATATAATTATAGTTTTACACAGATGTGAAGCTTAGGTTAGGTTAGGTTAGGTTAGTTTATTGGTCTCCACCAGGGAGAAATTTGTCGCGGAAACAGGGAACATGTTGCATACATTAAAAAAAACACATACAGTGCAAAAAGAACATCAAGTTAAAAGACTGGTGGAGTAAACAGACCACACTGGACAATCCTGCACATGCAGCAAGCTGATGTGAACGTCATTCACATGCATCCACACCGCTACACTAACTGTAATCATAAATATACATTCATATCAGCATCACATAACCTCAAACATACATTAATCCATTCACTCACATATGTCCATAATTTGAGTCATCATAATACATTCATTTCCATATACACATAGCCTATGTTCGTATACATAGACAGAAACATCACAATCATTTCCTGCTGTTGAGAAGCTTAGTTGATACAGGCACAAAGGAATGTTTGTATCGATTGTGCCTGCACAAAGGAAGCCTATATCTCTTTCCAGAGTTCAGGGGAGTATATTCACTATTCAGCACATGAGAACTATCTGTTAAAATGGCATTTGCCTGTCACCTCAGCAGCTGATTTAGCTCAGGTGAAGGAGCTGCAACAAAAACCACAAACCACCTGCAGGAAGAAGAAACAATACCACAGAGGAAGCAAAGGAGCCAGAGATTCAGGAGTGGCGGAGTCCCTGGAGGACAGAGACTCGGGTTTCTCCCACACAGACAGGTACCACGAGCAAATAGCATCACCAGGGCTGTTGTATAGGGGAGAAAGGTGATGATAATTCTAGGGGCCCAGCGCCCAGTGGGGTCCATAAAAAACCCCAGTAGTCTAATCTTTGTATGACTGATTTATTCTGCGTAAGACCCTGACTAATACTCATAGTACACTGTAAAAACTCAACATCTTTCCAAGAATATTTGTCTCATTTCTTGTCCAAATGTCTCGTTTCTAGTCAAAACTAATCTCTTTCCACATAAAATAAGACTCATTACCTAAAAATTAACTTGTTTTTTTTTTTTTTTAGATAATTTTCACTTAAATTCATAATAAATAGAAAAATCTGCCAGTGAAAGTAAGTTTTTTGTGCTTGTAATAAGAAAGAAAAACTTGCCCCACTATCAGATTTTTTCTACTTATTCCAAGTGAAAATATGCTTGAAAGAAGTAAAAAGTGTCTAAAAACAAGCTACTTTTAATATGATGTGTCTTATTTTAAAGCAGATATCAGTGGCACGGCCGTTTCGGCTAATGCTGTGTTCAAGGCAGGCTTTTGAAACCGTAAGTTACAGCTTCAAGTCACAACTACGACTTGGTAGCGTTCCAGGTAACCCGTAGCTCGTGTTTTTACCGTCCTGTTGTCTGTGAAAGTTCCCTATAACGGCCACTCGTAACTTCCGACCCGTGAACTCGTACCAGATCGAACTGGTATGACTTCACAGGAAGGAAAAACACAAAGTACGAGTTTCCTTGAACGCACCATGAGTTAGCAGCCCCCGCCCTTGTCAGGCATCAATTGGTCCTCGTGCTACGTCACCACATTCACGCGCATCCCTTGGCTGCACACACAGCCCTTCATGCCGTTCTCTCCCCTCATTGGATAACACTTGTATCCCACAAGGAAAATTTTCTCCTCGGGTTACAGCAGAGCAGAGTGACGGAGAGACTCGTGTTTAGGCTGAAATACTTCATGTAAGTGATTGCTGACGGAAAATAGGACTATTTAGGACTTATATTAACAAAAACATTCCACTGATATCTGCTTTAAGTATAATGAGATTTGTTTTGACTAGAAATTACATTTTGACTAGAAATAAGACAAATATTCTTGCTAAAATACTTGAGTTTTTGCTGCATTAGCATCAAAACAAAGAAGGCTAAATAAAAAACGATAATACATACGTAGTCTAAGAAAAAAAAGGAAAAGTTAGGGGGAGGGGCCCACTTTAGTATTCTTTAAGGGGGCCCAGAATTCCTAGCAACGGCCCTGAGCATCACTGTGCATTATATTGATACTCTGCAGCGAGTATAGCGCTACTATGGCTATGGCTTCTCCTCTGAATGTGTGTCTCTGCAGGCCTGGGAATTCAAAAGATGCACATAGACTGAAGTCCATCAGGAGTAAACCAACAACAGGGGTAATATATGGCATTACTATAACACAGCATGTCCGGGCACATTTTCCTCATCCTTTCTCATTGAAATCAATCTGTGAAAAGTGTTTGTTTTTTTTACAAGCTTTAAAACAAGCAGGAAGTAAACAGGTTGTTTGGTGAAGTGATAAGTCCACATTCCTCTGCCAGCAGGTGTTTTTTGCAGAGTGTGTGAGGTCCTCAAATAAAGACTCGTGTTGTTGTCTGTGTTAAGGTGACAGAGAGTCCAGCTGTGTTGTCTCGGCCTGTTCGTTGTACCTCTCCACCTCCAGGTCCAGACTGGGCCTCGGTCGCCCGTAAAACTGCTGCATCTCCAGGCTTTCAGACAACGACGAGTAGGCTAAGTCATCAGAGTGTAATGAGAATTGATGATTGATCATTCTTCTTTTTAGACAGCTGACATGGTTTATTCCTGACAGGAGAAGAGCTGATTGAAGAAATCAATCTGGTGAAGGAAGAGAGAAAGCAGCTGGAGTGGACGAGACAGGAGCTGCTACGAAAGGGGAAAGATTTATTGGCCCAAAACAGGCACAGGAGGAACCAAGGTGGGCACAAAATACTGTTAAATTAAATTTTTATGAAGATTTTATTAAGGATTTGACATTATTTGCAGCAGTTTTGTTTTTATATCTTGTATCTTCATATATTGAAGGATAACAATACCACAAAACCTCTGCCAGAAGACTCACATTGGGCAGTAGGAAGACACCAAAGTTAAATTTGTCAAATTCTGCTCCTTTTTTCTTACCCTTCAATGTGAAGCACGCGATAGCTGGAAAAAGAAATATTTTGAAACCAAGAAGGCCACAGCACCACTAGAGGACAACCTGAGAAACCTACGACAAGAGTTGGAGACGTTTTACAACAAACTCCTGCACCAGCTCCAGGCCAGAGATAACCGAGGAAAGCCAAGACGCCAAGGCAGGTCTTCCATCAAGGTAACAGCTATTTAACCTTGAGTTTGACTGTTTTTATTTATTCTGGGTTTGCCCTTTTATTTTCCATAGTTATTGTGTAAAAATCGAAGATGACCTCCGGGGTCGGGATTAAAAATTCTTGGCTGCACGAAAGTATCATAATGGAAGTGGCTACAGCCAGATGCTCCAATAAAGAAAGACTGGACTGTACTTACTTATCAACAAAATCAAATGTGAAACTGACCTGTACAATTAGACTATGATATGATGTTTTATGGGATTGAAATATCAATAAAGACTTTCTTTCTATTATTTGCCTGGTGTGCCTAATAGCGAGAACTGGGGGATGGTGTTTGGTTAAAACATTTTCTCATAACATGTCTTACCTAGAGCATTTGTTGGCCTAAAACCACAAAATATGTGAAAATGAAATATCTTTGATTTCAGAATGAGCTCATCATTCAGATCATGACAGAGAGCTATGAGATTGACAACCTGAAGAGGAAGCTAGAAGATGCTAAGATGAAACTGATAACAGAGATAAAGGTGATTGATGAATGACTTGATGTTTGAGGAAATTTTGCTTGTTGATATCAGTGTATCGTAAATGTACATTCACTAGTTGTTTTGTTTTTGTTTTTATGAATGTGTAGTTGAGGAAACAGGCTGCCACAGAGCTGAGGGCCCTGAAGGCTGAGCTGGCCCAGAAGAAAAGCCAGTCGTCTCCTCCTGTGCCCGCACCTTCTCTAGGTTTTAGAAACACCGCGCGGAACAGACCACAAGTTCAAAACACTGCTATCTAATTCAGTGTGTACAGGACTATGCACAAGACTGTTGTCAGGTCTTAACTCTGCTGGAACAGATACGTTTTGTTATGTTATAATGTTTCAGGAAAGGGATTTAAAATGTTGATTTTTAGTTGGGGTACTTTAATGTGTGTTTTTTTGTGCTTTTTCCACAATTTATCATAAAGTCATGTCATTTTAAGTTGTCAGATTTGTTCACAACATTGATATTATTGACCTTCAACCTCATTCTTCTCAGGGGCTGGTAAGAAGAAAATCAAATGTTTAAAGAACTTCTTCATTTTAAATGTTTATCAGAAAATATTTTATTTATGAAAAATATACAAGCGCACAATTTCAACAAGCTCAACATTGGTCAATCAAAAATACTGTGTGTGTGTGTGTGTAAAACATGTGAAAAAAGATTGGTTGTCTATTTCAGAGAATCACAGTTATTTCTGTTGGCGCAGAGGAATGTCTGAGACGTTACTTCATTCAAAGACAACGGCAATAAAAGCCACAATAAACTCTGAAGTGCAAGTATGCATCCCTGAACTCAGAGGGAAGTCCCGCCCCGTTACTGCTACAAAGGGATATATTGACTTAGCAACAAAACAGAAGCGGGCTCAGGGGCGGTGTCAATTTCTGCAGCACCGTTGCGTGTATCCCAGCTAGCATCCCAACAGAGCATTCCACATCAATGCGGTCTGCTCCCTGGCGACCGGCTCATCGCTGTAGTCCAAGATGTTCCCGTTCCACATGCCAATGCCCCTCAAACCTTTAGATTTCACGGCGTCTGCCTTTGGACAGATACTCTGCGGGTCATCATACCAAACCTGATGGATCTGTCCTTGCTGGTCCTGAATAAAAGAATTACAGAAGCGAAAAAAAAGAAAAGAAAAGAGAATTGATGATGGCACAACCTTGTGGAGGAAGCAAAAGGATTTTAGACCCAACAAGAAGGCATTCACCAAGAAGAGGCGATTAGTTTTGTTTGAGGAAATGACAGTGGGGTGGCTCGGGTGGACGCCACCATCTAGATAAACAGCCTTTGCCTCAAACGCCTGCCTGATTTGTTGAGTCGTAACTTATTAGGACTAAGGAGAGGTGGAGTAGTTGAAGCTCAAACTTGGCAGAAAGACAAATCATTCTTAAATTGGGGGCCCACTTTGCAAACAATAAAACACCTAACCCAAACTGGACAAGTAAAAGTGTTAAGGATTCATGATAGATGGGTTTGTTCAAAACCAGCACAACAGAGACATATTTTAACTTGAGCTCCATATGCCATTTTACGCCTGTTAAATCCTACAGTCCCAACTTTCAAACCGCAGACTAATTGAATTTTGAATGGACTTGAAGTCCTTGAAATTTAAAATAAAGATCACGCACCTTGTAATTGAAGTAGGGAGCCTGCTGCTTGTTGTCCCACATCCTGCCAGTCAACGAGCTGTTGACTTGCGTCATGATCCACTTGTATGTTTTCTGTTTTCCAGCTGCATCGCTGCAGGGAGCTCCGCGGAAAGGAACTTGGGCTATTGAGCATATTCCCTCCTGTCATGGGAAAAGACATGAAGGGATGTCTGTGTTTTACCTTTCAGATAGAGCAATTTACAACAACGAAATAAGTGGTTATAGCAGAAGTTGTGCAGATTTCAATTCATTTTGAACAACATCTCACCTGGGAAAGGTTAAGGCATGGGTAGTCATAGCCGTACCATGGCAGTCCCATCACGAGCTTCTTTGGATCGATCCCCAGATTCAAATACTGGTCATAAGCTTAAAAGAAAGAAAGAAAGAAACAGTTCATACACCGGAGATGAGTAGTTAAACAATCTGACCATTCATTGCCATACGAATTGACAACAAACCTTCTAGTGTTTGAGAGAGCGATGCATTTGCCATTGCGATACAGTCCCCCATGATCTGACTCTGCTCATCGTAGGACATGACAAACAGCAGGTCACAGGACTCAGCGATGGTGACGTAATCATAACAACGCTTGTCGATGCATTTCGGTGACCAGGCAACGTCGAATGAGACCTAGAGATCAGAGTATATAGAATAAACGTGACAGATATGTGAAGATGTGATGGGTTTTTAAAAAAAAATAAATGTATCGTTCAGGGTAGGTCGGCTTGGAAAACCTGAGATCCCGGCAAATGCTGGTGGAAAGCCTCAGTGGTCTCTTTGACTAGGCTTGTCAAAGCATGATACTCCGGTGAGCCCTCTTCCACAGCCTGTTCAATGTCGATGTTGATCCCATCCATGAACTGACTTTTGGCCAAGTTGACTTTCTCTGTTATCCATGCTGTCCTGTTACCTTGGTCCACAATGTAAGACAGGGGGACGTCCCCTGTTTGCACCAACAAGGAAAGACAGAAAGCAAGGTCAATGTACTGTATTACTGAATATCAATACGTCACTTTACTCAACCACATCCACTCTTATTACAGTGAAAGTCGTCTTACCTTTGAGGACTACACGGGCTCCTTTGGAGTGAGCGTGACACATGAGCTCGGCATCATATTTCCCAAATGTCGCCACAGTCGTCACCATGCTCCAGTTGTAGGATTTCCAAGTCTTTCCACCCACATCAAACACAAACACCTGAAAATAGCAACCACACACACACACACACACATTACACTGTTTTCATTCTACTCAATTAGTGTCCCTTCAATTGTTTAGAGGTTTTCTTTATCAGTAAATAACCCCCTGGACAGCCACTGCACTGTTTTCCTAATTGCAGCTGATGTGCTCACAGAGAGGCTGCAACTTCCCACAACTTTCACTGTATAGATTATTTATTTCTAATGATCAAGCAGCTGCAAACCGACAAATAAAAACTAGTTTTATTTGCACTGACATATAGGTAATTTTCAAAGGAAATTGAGATCAGCGTCTTCATCTACAGGTGTAAAAAATATAATTCATTATACGCTATGTAGTTGGACTAAGTGTTTGACAGGTCAAATGGTTATTACAGAAACACTGACAACTGCCCAGCTACAAATGGGATCTTTTTGTGATCTGATGATATGTGAGTAACAGGAAGACAGAAGTCCTGAAGAAGCCAAGTGTTCCCAGAAGCAGAACTGTGCCAAACACTGCACAAACACACTTTGTTCACAAAGAGGAACAACAGCTTCAAACTGAAACTTACAATAGAAACTACAGTTTAAAAAAAGGCTCAACAACACAGTTTATGACAGTTCCTTCTTCCTGTCTCGGTACCGTAGAAGGGTGGCAACCTCTTACTGATTAAGTGTCTCTTTCTAAAAGAATTTTCCATTATAAATGTTTTTTTTCTCATACTGACTACTCAGTCATCCCATTTAATTTAAAACATTGAGCTGACCTTGACTGTTTTTTTTTGTTTTGTTTTTTAATATGGTGATTGTCTTTAGTTAGCCTATAACCATAAAAGTAAAAATCACAACACATGGTTTACACTCAGAGGTTTGTATTTGCTTCTTCTATATTCTGACCAGTAGATGTCATACTTTTAATATGAAACATCAGGAAATTGACCTTTTATCAAGACTCGCGGTCACCACCATCACCATGTTAAATCCTATATTACGTCCTAATGTCAACATACACCCAGGGCCGTTGCTAGGAATTCTGGGCCCCCTTAAAGAATACTAAAGTGGGCCCCTCCCCCTAACTTTTCCTTTTTTTTTCTTAGACTACGTATGTATTATCATTTTTTATTTAGCCTTCTTTGTTTTGATGCTAATGCAGCATTACACTGCAAAAACTCAAGTATCTTAGCAAGAATATTTGTCTTATTTCTAGTCAAAATGTAATTTCTAGTCAAAACAAATCTCATTATACTTAAAATAAGACACATCATATTAAAAGTAGCTTGTTTTTAGACACTTTTTACTTCTTTCAAGCATATTTTCACTTGGAATAAGTAGAAAAAATCTGATAGTGGAGCAAGTTTTTCTTCCTTATTACAAGCACAAAAAACTTACTTTCACTGGCAGATTTTTCTATTTATTATGAATTTAAGTGAAAATTTTAATTGGAAAGAGATTAGTTTTGACTAGAAATGAGACATTTGGACAAGAAATAAGACAAATATTCTTGGAAAGATGTTGAGTTTTTACAGTGTACTATGAGTATTAGTCAGGGTCTTACGCAGAATAAATCAGTCATACAAAGATTAGACTACTGGGGTTTTTTATGGACCCCACTGGGCGCTGGGCCCCTAGACTTATCATCACCTTTCTCCCCTATACAACGGCCCTGCATACACCTGTCAATTGTTAGTTCAAGCAACAATTGTCACGGCTGTCGAGCATAAGGCTACTTGTCTGTTTACATCGTCACCGACGCGTCTTTTAACTTTTACGCGCTGGTCAGCAGTGGCGGTGACGGTCTGTGCTGCTGAGCTGAGGCTGGACAGTAAACAGGTTGGAGCGGGTTGTGTTGTGTTTGCTGGTCAACAAGCTGCTGCAGTGAGTGAAGTTGAACTACCTCAAAGTCTCTCTCCCTGTGGATCTGCCGACACAGCTCTGGCCTCTGGCACGGACACACGACAGCCCCGCAGACCGCGACGAGCACTGACAGCAACACCGACACCGACACCACGAACCACTTCATTTCAGCAGAGAGATTTATTAGAAACAGGAAGGACCCAGTGTGGAGCGAGTGACAGGACAGACCGAGTGAAGATTGACGTAAAATCACGTTACTATTATGGCTGTGTATGTAGCCTACGGAATGTGACATGGGACAAACTTCATACAGTCGACTTTGCGCACAAACGAGAAATAATGCAGTAAATAAAACGTCAAACGGCAAAAAGTTAGTCATTATTGTTGTTGTGAAGTTATTGTTGTTCTCCTTCTTCTTGTTCATGTTCTTGTTCTTGTTATTTGAAATTTGGAAATGTAGGCTACAACTAGAGAATGCATTTCCTGAAGGAAATACGGGTGAATGCTGAAAGCTGGAAGCTGAATGAGCTGAATAAATTGTTGAAACTATGCTGAATTAAGTTAAGAAACTGCTGAAGAAATCTTGAAGAGATGAAATGATGTATGAAGAATATGAAATGGTTTGAAATTACTTGAATTGTTGAAGATCAGTATGAAGAAATTGAAAGTCTGAAGTCTACTCAGATTTACTTAAAACTGACAGTTTGAAAACATTTTTGAACCATTACTAATGTAGATTAAACAATATCTGAATAGTAAAAGTAGAAGATGAAAGATGGAGGATGTATGAAATGGATGGTAAAAAATGGTTATGGCTGTATGTAGCCTACGGAATGTGACATGGGACAAACTTCATACAGTCGACTTTTGCGCACAAACGAGAAATAATGCAGTAGCCTAAATAAAACGTCAAACGACAAAAAGTTTGTCATTATTGTTGTTGTTGTTTATTTATTTGTTTATTTATTTTCACATATCAAAGTTAAAAAAAAAAGATATAACATATAAAATCCAAAACAATGTGAAGGGGAATGCCAAAAAACCCTCCAGGGCCTTGTAGGGTGGAGTTCTCCGACTACAGTTCTAAGCTAATGAGCATACATTTGTGAGGTACAAAAGTCGTTCATAATAAATACAAAAATGGTTTAACATGATTTAACATTGTACAATGCAATACAAAAAGCTTGATAAACATATGATAAGAAATATAAAATAATCACAGTTTAGATAGGCAGACCATGTGGAAAGTATTGACTGGTTAGCAGGAGAGACTTTAGTGCTCTCCTAAATTGTTGTAAAGATAAATAAAATAAAAATGTACAGGTAATAAATTCCATATTCTTGGTCCACGATAAAGTATACAGAACTGTGATTGAGAGGTAGTACAGCAATATTGGGTTCTAAGGTGACAAGAGTTACGTGTGGAATAGGTGTGGAATAACAAATAAACCAATCTGAAGATGATTCACTTGATAAACACTGAGGATACCCGACTGAAAGAATAGAGGCTGTGAAGAATGTCTTTGATAAGCACAGCTTATTATTCTTACTGCTCTTTTCTGAAGCTGGTATATGGGCTTGAGCTTAGTTGTGAAATTGTTGTTGTTGTTCTTCTTGTTCATGTTCTTGTTCTTGTTATTTGAAATTTGGAAATGTAGGCTACACAATAAGGTTAAATAGCTGCACATATAGGAGCACAATGACATATAGGCTATGCTTTTGACAGCCAAATACAATATATTTGATGATTACACACACTGTATACCCATATTAAACAATAATGCCAAGAAATCAGTTTCTCTATTTTATAAATATAAACTCAGTCTCTCTTCTCTTTCAACCAGTTTCAAAAAATACAGTATGGTGAAGAAGGTAATTTGAGTCATAGATTCCAGTGGAGCCAACAGTCAAATAAATAAAGACGGGTTTATTTGAATCCTCTGCCCAAATGTCACTGTGTCACTGCTCTGCCTCTGTAAGTTGCAGCTGGATGATGCAATGAGGTGAACTTTCACCTGTGCCAACCTGACCCAAAACAACTGACCCAACTTGTTCTAGACAGTGACATGTGCACTACGGCTCACTACAGCATCACAAGCTATCTTTGGTATGCAGCAGCACTGTTTCAGGTATCATGATACACATCTTATTTCCTCCAGTGGGCTAATATTATTGAACACACAGTTTTATATATTAGGCTATTAAAGGTTGAAAAATTTAAAAGCTTACAGTGTGACATGCCATTTGTCATGAGCAAAAGGACTTCACAACACTTAAAAGAACATACAACTTTTTTTCTCCTTTTTTAATTTTATTTCCAGCAACAAAGCATTAAAAACATTTCAGTGTTGTGAAATAAATGTGCCTTACACCTTTATGGGTCATAAACCATCTCCTTTAGACTTAGTTTTTATGTCAGCCCAGATGTTTTCATAAAACATTAGTCTACTTACGTATGTGTAGAAATGTTTTTTTTAATGATATTCATGACTGAAGAAGAACAAGTAGAAGGAGAAGGAGAAGAAGCTTTAGGCTAATGGCAGCTGTCATTTCTGGCCTGCTTGCAATGTGTTCTTCTAACCCAGAGCATTTGAATGACATGTTTGGGCAATCAAAATTTAGTGCAAAATATTGAAAAAACAAAATTTGATAGCTTTAATAAAGGGTGCGTTGTTTCAAATATGTTTTGTGTGTTTTGTTTTGTTTTGTTTTATTTTAACCAAAACTGAGTACTACACACTTGGTCAGTAAAAAAATTGGTCAGTGCAACAAATCACCATAAGATGTTAAGAAGTATTAATTAGGTTCAATGGGCTTTGTATTTTTGAATCCATTTTAGAAAATAGTGGATAGAAAATGCTGAATTGTTGACTTGGGACGTTTAGCAGTTCAATGAGCAAGTTGACAGGACTGTGACAAAATTACAGGTCAGGACAGAATGACATTTGATTGAAAGATTGGTGCTTTCCTATGTTTGCGCAACTGAAAACAATTCATAGCATTACAGAAAAATGAGTGCCAATTATAATAATTTATGTTAGTGTCAGCCAATAGATGCAACTGAACTGTAACACTTATCACAAGCGTGATTAAGTGATATTAACAACAAGACTTCAAGACTTCAATAAAATTGCAAATAGCACTCGTGGTTATGGTGAAACTGATGTTGAACTATTTTATTTATGTATAAAGAAATCATGTTATTGTAAAATGTCATCACACTGTAGACACTAGTCCTCAATCCATATTGAATGTGCGATGCCACAAGAGAAAAACATTGTTGAATTTGGGATGGAGGCTGATTGTGCCATATGAGCCAAGAGTCAGGTTAAAATGACTTGTACATCTGTGACATTTTGTTTGCCTAATACTGGGAATGGGACTGTCATTGACGGTGAAAGCTGATTAGTTAATGATACACTTCGATGGGCATTCAGTCAGCAAAAATAGGCTTTATAAGGAAGCCTCTGGAGGCTCTTGGTCACATCCACCAGCCATGAGGGTGTTAGTGCTAGCTCTTGCTGTGGCCCTGGCAGGCAAGTCCTTATTTATTTAAAAATGTATACTTTAAAAAAAAAAATTAAGTTAAATTTAACTTCGTTTTTGGAAATTTGTTGAATGAGATACTATTGCAAATATGATGATGAGCCACAATTTGGTTATCATATAGAAACATTTTTTACACTGTCTTGCAAGTTGAATGTAGTTTTTAAAAATTGGATTAAAAAACAACAAAAAATGTAAACTGAACATCTCACATTAAAAATGAAAAATCATATTGTATTTGTACTTTATTAACACCAAATAACATGTTCTTATTTTGCAGCCGGCAACCTTGTCAGCTTTGGTAAGTTTTTGTTTTTTTTAACTTCACATGTCATATGTGCAATTATTTAATGGACAACAGTTTTAATTCATGGCATGTACCTGGTTTTCTTGATTATCCTGTCTCATATATCTCATCAGAAATAATATTTCAATATTATTGCAGCCCCAGAGTTTGCAACTGGAAAGACCTACGTGTACAAATATGAAGCATTTCTCATGGGCGGCCTGCCTGAGGAGGGTCTGGCACGGGCTGGAGTGAAGATCCGCAGCAAAGTATTGATCCATGCAGCAGCTGCCGACACCTTAATACTGAAGGTAAAGACCAACACACCTTTACAGTGATAGCATAATCACTCTGTCTTATGTTCTCCTTTCATTCAACCTGTTTCTTTTTTCTCTCAGCTTGTTGACCCTGAAATCTTTGAGTACAGTGGCATCTGGCCCAAAGATGCTTTCATCCCAGCCACCAAACTCACCTCAGCCCTGGCTGCTCAGCTCTTGACACCCATCAAGTTTGAGTACGCTAACGGTCTTGTGGGCAGAGTGTTTGCACCAGCTGGCATCTCTGCAACTGTGCTGAACATCTACAGGGGAATCCTCAACATCTTCCAGCTGAACATCAAGAAGACCCACAATGTCTATGACCTGCAAGAGGTATAGCTAAAATACTCTTTAGATTTTCACCCACAAAATGCCACAATATTTAAACTAACAAACCACATTTTGACTTGTATCAACTAGCCTGGAGCACAGGGAGTCTGCAAGACCCACTATGTCATCAGTGAAGACACCAAGGCTGATCGCATTCTTCTGAGCAAGACCAAGGACCTGAACCATTGTCAGGAGAGAATCGTTAAGGATATTGGCTTGGCTTACACTGAGAAACGCACCGACTGCGAGGCTGTAAGTGCAATTTCCCTAACACTTCCTGTCCTCTAATACAATGCAGCGGGTGTGACAATGCTGTGGGTCTTGTTGTTCATGCAGAAAGAAAAGACGCTGAAGGGAGCCGCTGTCTTTAACTACGTCATGAAGCCAGCAGCCACAGGTGCCATCATCTTGGAAGCAACTGCTACAGAGCTGATACAGTTTTCTCCTTTCAACATCTTGAATGGCGCTGCACAAATGGAGGCTAAGTATGTTGTTTGTATTACAAAGGAGAAAGCAGTATTGCAGCTACTGTTCTTTGCACTTAGTGTCACAAATTGCACAGTAAATGAGTGTTTATGTGTACTCACAGGCAAATCCTGACCTTCGTTGAGACTGAGAGGACACCAGTGGAGCCCATCAGAGCTGAATATCTTCACCGTGGATCCCTGCAGTATGAGTTTGGCAGCGAGCTTCTCCAGACACCCATCCAGCTTGTGAGGATCAGCAACGCAGAGGCTCAGGTACTTATACTACAGGCAATGTTCCCTATTTTGACCAGATATTTCTGGCGTCCATCCTGTACTTGCAAACTTTAATGGGAAACATATTCTTTCCTGTCAGATTGTTGAGGTTCTGAACCACCTGGTGACCTTCAATGTGGCCAAGGTTCATGAAGATGCCCCTCTGAAGTTTATCGAGCTCATTCAGCTGCTGCGTGTGGCCAGATTTGAGACTATTGAGGCTCTCTGGGCTCAATTCAAAGTTAGACCTGATCACAGGTAATTATAGCTTTCGATCAAAAAAGAGTCGATCAAATGCAGCAGCAACAACAACAACAAAAAGATACAATATTTTTTAATTTGTCTTAGGCACTGGATCATGAATGCTGTCCCTGCCATTGGTACTCACGTTGCTCTGAAGTTCCTTAAAGAGAAGTTCTTGGTTGGTGAGCTGACAATTCCTGAGTTTGCACAAGCTCTGGTGGCATCTGTGCATATGGTGACAGCCGATCTGGAGGCCATCAAGCTTGCTGAAGTAAGAGGAGTTTTAAAAAGGTCTTGTGTGTTTTCAATAATATGAGAAGATGGACAATCAGTAATCAGTCCTTTATTTTCACCACTCCAAAGGGGCTTGCAATGCACCACAAGGTCCAAGAAAATGCTGTCCTGCGTGAGATCGCCATGTTGGGCTATGGCACCCTGGTTGCCAAATTCTGTGTAGAGAACCCAACTTGCCCAGCTGAGTTTGTGAGGGTATGTATCATTTCTGGATGTGTCTTATATAACTCAAATCCAGTTACAACATGGATGACACAAATGTTTTTCTGTTCAGCCCATCCATGATCTGGTTGTCGAGGCTGTTGCCCAAGGTAAAATCGATGAGCTCATCATTGCTCTCAAAGTTCTGGGTAATGCTGGACATCCTGCTAGCCTTAAACCAATCATGAAGCTTCTCCCTGGCTTTGGAAGTGCTGCTGCTAGTCTGCCACTCAGAGTTCACATCGATGCTGTTCTGGCCCTGAGGAACATCGCAAAGAAAGAGCCCAAGATGGTGAGACTAGATATACTGAAGATATACTAAAAGTAAATACACTTCAAACCCATCGTGTAATGTACATGCGTATTTTGTTTATAATACTCATCTTTGTAAATTAGATCCAAGAAATGGCTGTTCAGCTGTTCATGGACCAGGCTCTACACCCTGAACTCCGCATGGTTGCTGCTATTGTGATGTTTGAGACTAAGCTGCCCATGGGTTTGGTGACCACTCTTGCTGACGCTGTCCTGAAAGAGAAAAATCTGCAGGTCGCCAGCTTTGTCTACTCTTACATGAAGGCCATGACCAAGAACACCATTCCTGACTTTGCCCCAGTGTAAGACTCTGAATATATAAATTTGCTATATATTTAAACCTTTTTGCACCTGCAATCTCACATATTCCGATGTTTGACTTTCAGGGCTGCAGCCTGCAATGTTGCTGTGAGGATCCTAAGCCCCAAATTTGACAGACTGAGCTACCGCTTCAGCAGAGCCCTCTACCTTGATGCCTACCACAGTAAGAGAATAATAGATGAATAATTTAGCACTATAGATGTCAGATTAAGCCATGTGGTTTGACGGTTCTTGACTCTTCCCTGCAGGCCCTTGGATGATGGGTGCTGCTGCCAGTGCTTTCTACATCAACGATGCTGCAACTGTTTTGCCCAGAGCCATGGTGGCCAAAGCTCGCACATACATCGCTGGAGTTTATGCTGATGTTCTTGAGGTATGACGATTACGTCTTGTTAACATAATGAAAAATTTGTCAGTGTCTTAGGGTGACTTCATTTTAAAGGAGCAAGTCTCTCTTCTTAAATGATACACTGATATACAAAAGACAAGTTATATTTTCACCTTTTCAGGTTGGAGTAAGAACTGAGGGAGTTCAGGAGGCCCTTCTGAAGATCCACGAGGCCCCTGAGAATGCTGACAGGCTGACCAAGATGAGACAAGTCATGAAGGCTGTAAGTGCAAGGGATAATTCAGATCCTAAAACATGTAATCAAAGAGCATTTTATTTCAATTTACTGGTGTCCTCCTAACAGCTTTCTGAGTGGAGGGCTCACCCCTCAAGCCAGCCCCTGGCCTCAATGTATGTGAAGTTCTTTGGACAGGAGATTGCTTTTGCCAACATTGACAAGGCTATTGTTGACCAGATTATTGAGGTACAGCATTGTCGACTGTCCACATACAGTATGATATATTTTGAACTGCAAAGCTGTTGTCTCATAAGCCATTCTGTCTTTACAGGTGGCCTCTGGGCCTGCAGTTTACGCTCATGGCAGGATGGCTTTCGATGCTCTGCTGTCTGGTTTTGCACTGCACTATGCTAAACCAATGCTGGTCGCTGAGATCCGTCGCATACTTCCCACTGCTGTTGGTTTGCCCATGGAGCTGAGCTTCTATACTGCTGCTGTGGCTGTTGCATCTGTTGAATGTATGTACCACTTGTGTATTTTAACTGACCTGAGCTAAAATGTAATATTGTTTCCAACTGATACTAAAAATGTGGTATTTTTCATAGTCCAAGCCACCGTGACACCTCCACTGCCTGAGAATTTCCATGCCTCCCAGCTTCTGAAGTCTGACATTAACATGAGAGCTGCAATTGCTCCCAGGTAAACTGATTGTAGCTCACTTGAACAAGCTTATTTGTTTACCAAAATCTTGACTGTCATCCAAAACAAAAGTAAATGTGTCACTCAGGGAAATCACTGTCTGTATTCTCTGTCCCTTGTAGTGTTTCCATGTACACCTATGCAGTTATGGGCGTGAACACTGCTTTCCTCCAGGCTGTCCTGGTGTCAAGAGCCAAAGTTCACACAATTATTCCTGCAAAGATGGAAGCAAGAATTGACATGATCAAGGGCAACTTCAAGCTCCAGTTCCTGCCAGTTCAGGGCATTGATAAGATTGCATCTGCACTGTATGTTCTCCCCAAGTAAAATATATTATCTGGCTTTGAGATTCTGTTCGCTCAGAAGTACTTTTCCTTTCTCCAACAGTGTTGAGACTTTAGCTGTTGCAAGAAATGTGGAAGATCTCACAGCCGCCAAGATCACACCAATGATTCCAGCTGCGGCTGCAGTACAGCTGTCAGCACAGACATTCACCTCAAAGGCTTCTAGGTTGGCATCCACTCTGGCTGGTGGCATGGTGAGTTTGATTCACTGAAAGCCTTTTTTCAACATGAAATCCTACACTATTCCAAAAATAATTAGGTAACCTCTATTTTGGTTTTTCAGTCAGCATCATCTGAAATCATCTCTGTTGACCTGCCCCAAAAAATTGCCAACGCACTGAAACTGCCCAAGGCGTTCGAGAAGAAAATGTGTGCTGCCATTGAAACCTTTGGAATAAAGGCCTGCACTGAGATTGAGTCTCGCAATGCTGCCTTCATCAGAGACTGCCCGCTCTATGCCATTGTTGGAAAACATGCCATCATGGTTGAAGTTGCTCCAGGCAAGTGAAAAGAAAGACTTTAAATAACTGATGAAAGTAATCCTATAAAAAGTTGCAAAAAATAAATGTGTCAACTTTTTTATTTGATTGCAGCTGCTGGACCAGTCATCGAGAAGATTGAAGTTGAGATTCAGGTTGGAGATAAAGCAGCAGAAAAGATCATCAAAGTGATTAACATGAGCGAGGAAGAGGAAATTCTTGAGGACAAGAACGTCCTGATGAAACTCAAGAAAATCTTGGTTCCTGGTCTGAAGAACAGAACATCATCTTCCTCCAGCTCCAGCAGCTCTCGCTCCAGCGTCTCCTCCTCTGCATCATCCAAGTCTTCCTCCAGCTCTTCCTCCCGCCGCAAGAGCAAAATGGTTGACATGGATGCCACCATTACCAAGACATCAAGGAGAGTGAGCACCCGCTCCAGCAGTTCCTCCAGCAGCAGATCAAGCAAGAGTTCAAGAAGCTCCTCAAGCCTCCGCAGCGCTTCAAGCAGCCGTTCATCTAAACTTTCCAGCCACTCTTCCAGCTCCAGCTCCTCCAGGTCCAGCTCCCTGTCCAAGGTGAGGGACAACTTCACTGCTGACATTTAAATACAATATAATCAAAGTATATGTGCAGGAATTAATCTGCTAATTTTTCTTTTGCAGCAAGAACTGTACGACATCACCTTTATCAAGAACCACATCCACCAGGTAATTATTAGATTGTGTTGTGAAGAGCATGTCACAGCCGAACAATGTACTTTCCCGCGACCCTTTTTAGTCATTTTAAAACCAGCTCATTAGCAATGCACCTCTGGAGGGTGGGCGGAGACTGCGCTGCTTTGCACCCGCCCAGCCACCTCCTCACACCCCACCCCCCGCTACAGATTCAGCGCGTTTAGTGTCAAACTTCACACTGGGATTCAATCCCAGACTGGAACATAGTCCTTGCTCACAGTGCAAGCTGCTCTACCAGGTGAGCTATACCTGTTATACCTGGACAACTAGACCGAGCTGCCAACCCTTTCACCTCTGAGCCAGATGCAGAGTGGGGCGGGAGCTTGTAGCACTAGTGCCCTAGTCTCCCTGAAATGGCCAGTTTGCGTCTGCCATTGGTTCACAGCAATTTGAAGGCAGAAAAACTCAGAAATGCAATTTTGCACTTCCTTTTCTGCTGATATGTGCTCTAACACAAGAAAAATGCCACAAGAACATGTGAAAAGCACGAAAAACACGATTTTCATGGGAGGGGGTCTTTAAGCAGACTAAATGTGTCATTTTCTGTGATTTCAGCATGCCATCTCCACAGCCCGTGGCACCAGCAAGAGCAGTGCCTACAGCTTTGAAACCATTTACAACAAGGTAAGCCCTCAAACACCAAGAAGAGTCAAAAAATCTAAACTTTGATTAACATCAATCTCTGGTTTGCACATTCAGGCCAAGTACCTCGCCAACTCTGTCACTCCTGCTGTGACTGTTCTGATCCGTGCTGTGAGAGCCGACCACAAGGTTCAGGGATACCAGATTGCTGCTTACTTTGACAAAGCCACTGCTAGACTGCAGGTTATCTTTGCCAACCTGGCTGAGAATGACCACTGGAGAATCTGTGCTGATGGTGTGATGCTGAGCTACCATAAGTTGATGGTAAAAAAAAAATTTTTTAAAAAGATTTTGGTGACATGAACCAAGCTGAAATAATGATGAAAACTTGACATTAACTTTAACTTTAAATTTCTCACAGGCCAAGGTTGCCTGGGGTATTGAATGCAAGCAATACGAGACTGAGGTCACAGCTGAAACTGGCCTTGTGGGTCCGGAGCCTGCATTCCGCGTGAAGATGACCTGGGACAAACTTCCAGGGAGCATGAAGCGCTACGCCAAGGAGTAATATCACAAGCTAATACACATTTTCAAATATTCAGTGTGTCTAAGTAATGAACCCCATGAAACCCAGAGGTTATTGAAAATGCTTGAAAATCATAAGATATCCTCAATATGGCAATGTGTGGGAATTTCATACTTTCTTATTTCCTACATTAAATTTGATACCTCTTTAAAACATTCAATATTTAATTAACTTTACATCTGTCTAGGATCTCTGAGTACATCTCCCGTTTTGCTGAGGAGGCTGGAGTACGCCTGGCAAAGGTCAAGAATATTAAAAAACAGATCAAACTGACTGTGGCTGTTGCTACCGAGACAACCCTGAATGTGGTAATGAAGACACCAAAGGTATGGTTTTATTCCCCATTATTATAACAGAAAATGTATTTGTCACAAATTGTCACTCAAACTGTATATTATGTTTTAATTTGAAATTACCAGAGGACCATTTACAAACTTGGAGTGGGTCTCCCTGTTTCACTGCCACTTGGAGAGACTGCTACTGAGCTGCAAACATACCAGGACAACTGGGCTGAGAAGATCTCCTACATGGTCACCAAGGCTCATGCAGGTGAAAACATTTAAGTAGCAGGCTTCATATTTTTCATAGCTGAATTTTAAAACTGATCTGTACATAGCTTACTCATTGTTTTTTTGTTTTGTTTTTCAGCTGAGTGCACCATGATCAAAGACACCTTGGTGACATTCAACAAGAGGAAGTTCAAGAATGAGGTGCCCCACTCTTGCTACCAGGTTCTGGCTCAGGATTGTACCTCGGAGCTCAAGTTCATAGTTCTGCTCAAGAAGGACCAAACAATGGAACAACAGCAGATCAATGTGAAGATTTCAAACATGTAAGAACAGCTAGTACTTAAACTGTTGCAACAGTCCATAAAAGATAAAGAATAATTCTAGTTAAAATTATTTTCAACAGTGACATCGACATGTATCCAAAGGACAACACTATCATGGTGAAGATTAATGGAGTGGAGATTCCTATCAGCAATCTGCCATACCAGCATCCTTCAGGTTCTTTGTTTTATTTAATCAAACTGAGCTCTAAATTTAAATGATTCAGTTTGTTGAAAGTTTTTTTTTTTTTTAAATCACACATTTACACTTATCTGCATTTATTTTTAGACAAAATTCAGATCAGGCGGAAAGGTGAGGGCATTGCTGTCCATGCTCCTAGCCATGGTCTCCAGGAGATCTACTTTGATCTGAACGCACTTAAGGTGAAATAACAAAACTTGCTTTGTGACCTTTTTAGATTATAACTTTTTATTAATAGTTCAAATGCAGTCATGCAAACACTAAACTGTTTGAGTGTTTCTTCAGGTTAAAGTTGCAGACTGGATGAGAGGACAGACCTGTGGACTCTGCGGAAAGGCTGATGGGGAAATCAGGCAGGAGTTCCGCACACCCAACGAGCGAGTGTCCAAGAACGCCATAAGCTATGCTCACTCCTGGGTTATGCCTGGAAAAAGCTGTCGCGATGCCTCTGGTACTATACTTGAAATCTACATGATAAACACAAACACATTCCAAACCATACAAACAGTCAACAAACAATGAGTATTAGACTTGGATTTTAACTCCCTTGGTTTAACATAGTGCTTACCTTCATGTCCTACCCTTTTCCAGAGTGTTACATGAACCTTGAATCTGTGAAGCTGGAGAAGCAGATGATCCTCCACGGTCAAGAGTCCAAATGCTACTCTGTTGAGCCTGTGCTGCGCTGCCTGCCCGGCTGCATGCCAGTGAGGACGACCACTGTCACTGTTGGCTTCCACTGCCTCTCCATTGGTGAGTCTGCAAGAAATAGGGTCACAAAACTGAGTTATAACATATCTTTCTGGAGCCTAACTGTTTTACTCTTTCCACTTTCCACTGCAGATTCTAACCTGAATCGCTCTGAGGGTCTAAGCAACATCTATCAGAAGAGCATTGACCTTCATGAAACAGCAGAAGCTCACATGGCCTGTCGTTGCACTGCTCAGTGTGCTTAATCTCATTGTCTACACTCATATTATGTTTTAGTCCTAATTAAAACTGCATGAAATGTAAACTTTTTGAAAATAAATGGCAAAGCACGTGAAACAGTTTTGTCTGGAATTTGTTACAAATGCAGCTGCTATACAGATAACTTCTGGAAAAAAATCCTTCAAGAGACCATTCACCCCAAGAATCCAGTATCATACATGAACTCAAACACAGAATGATTAAATAAATAAATAAACATATAAATAAGAAATATTCTGAATCAACATACATGAATGAGGGAAGAAGGGGGAGCCTTAGCGCAAGGTGGACCACACTCAATTCTATGACGTTGATGTGTTCGCCATCCCAGGGTGGTGCCCACACCTATGCACTATCCTGTCCTCCCAGACTGCCCTCCAACCTGTTAGGAAGCATCTGTGGTCACCACCAACTTCCTTGATGGTATCCCAAGGGGAACCCCTTGGAACAGAAGCATCTTGTTCCTCCATGGGCATAATGCTCAGAGACATGTATGTCACCTGACGTTTCACATGTCTGTGCAAGTGTGGGTGGAGATTGAAGGCATTCAGCCACCTCTGCAGTGGCTGAACCCAGAGGACGCCCAAAGAAACAACAGCCACTGCAGCAGAAACCATTCCCAGTAGCCTCTGAAAATGGACCAATTCTAGTCTCCTGACGAGACAGAATCGATCCAGGGAGGTCAGAATGTGGGAAACATGGAAATGTTAACAAGAGTTGATGGTAGAAGGCAGCTTCTGGTGGTGGGGGGGGGCAGGGAGAGCTGGCCAGCTTAATGGGGGGACTGGATGGCAGACTGGTTCATTGGGAAGGGAGGGCAGGCCGGTCTAACAGCAGGGGAAAGGGGGGGGGGGGGCAATGCAGGCGGCAGCTGGTGCAGAAAGATGGAGCTCCGGTGGATCTGCGGAAACACAGAGAGAGTGCGAGACACCAAGGCCAAACTAGAAAGTACAACAGAAAATGACAGTTGGACTGCACATAACTCATGTGTGTCTTTTACGACTACAGCTACGGGACAGAGCACAAATTAGCCAGTCGTTCAAATAGGGAAGGAGCTTCCTCTGGGTCACATCTCTAACTGAGGAATGAGGCTCGGTGTGTGTGTGTGTGTGTGTGTGTGTGTGTGTGTGTGTGTGTGTGTGTGTGTGTGTGTGTGTGTGTGTGTGTGTGTGTGTGACGTTACATTAGGCTGATATTTTGCACATTCACTTTTTGTGCAATTGCAAGACTGCCATACTGGAGTGGGAGGACACATACCCCAGCACCAGCAGGAGAATATTGTAGTTGAGATCGTCCATCAAAACGATGCCATTACTCTACATGAAGTGTAAATAGGACAAATGTGATGTTGATGAATTGCTGTGGCCTGACCGAGCCCAAAGATAAGATGAAACTCAATGACTATGTGATCAATTATGTACAGTCTTTTGATTTTCCTATCCTTTACATTGCATTATACAGTAGGCTGTAGACTTTCTGTATTGATCAGTTTCTGAACTAGTTCTACATTATTCTTCTTTTTAGGTGCACAACACATCTCTGCATAATGCCATTGTTCCAGGAACTGGTTAGTCTGCTGATAGACGATAAAACACCAAATGTCATTGGTTGATAAATAGTTTTAAGTCATTTATCAAGACACAGATCAAATACTTGCTGGTGGCAGTTTTATCCAGCATGTGTGTTGAGTCTGAGACCATGAACAGTTGTTATAAGTACTGCTGCCTATTGTCCTGGTTTGCCACACTCAGTTTTTGGTGGACTGGTTGTTCCTACCTGACCCACATTTACTCATTAAATGAGCTGAACATGCTCCGGAGGGCAAAGTTCAGGACCAGTGATGTGATTATACACACACACAGTTAACCTAATGTGGTTACAGCTCCTCCATATCAGTGCTTATAGAAAGATGATCATGTGTCTGTCTGATCAGCTCTGTTTTGACCTTAAGATCGTGGGTTTGATTCCCATGTTGACAGAGATGGCAAAACCGGCAGTAGCCCCGTGGGCCTTTCAAAATTTCCCCAGAGGAAATTTTCTAGTTGGAAACTCTTCTGCACACATCTGAAAACACCAACACAGAAAACTCAACACCAATCAGCCTGACCTTTAGCACTACAAATAGAGCTCAGGTAAGACGTTTTTGTCAACTGGCGAGACCCAGAGGAAGAGGTAGTTGTGGAATATCTACATCATGTAGTTGTACAGGACGGACCTGAGCAGCCAGGGTTTGGTGTCACATCCAGCAGCCCAAAGACAAGATGATGCTCAATGAAGCTCAATGATCAACAGTATGATCAACTGTGTAAAGTCTTTTACAGTAAAGCACAGGTTTCACCGGTTGAACACAACAACTCAAAATTTGATCACACTTGTGTTCAATGATGTGAGGGCACAGTCACAGTCACTGATCCAGTACAGAGAAATGATGCTGCGGTTGAGTAATGCACTTCTCATTTGTATATTTTTGTACTTTATTTTTACGTAGGCTTACTGTATACAACTGCTAAATGCACAAGATTTCTGTACTATTTCTGTATTTTTGTACTGTACAAGTGCTACGTGTAAAATGTACAGGATTTCTGTTTTTTTGTACTTTTTTTCTTTTTTTTACTGTACTATGTACAAGTGCTAAATGCACAGGTTTTTTGTTTTGCAAGAGGAGAGGATGAGAGACGACAGGGTGAAGGAAGAGAGGATGAGGGAGGGAGGGATGAACTGGGAAGAAAAAAGAAGAAGGAAGGAAAAGGGGATGAAATGGATGTGGAGAGGGAGGGAGGAGGGTGAAAGAAAGAGAAGGAGAGAAGTGCTAAATGCACAGGTTTTTTGTTTTGCAACATGCATTTAGCCTGCAGTGAACAATAAACATTACTAATTTCTACAGCTTCATGTCTTGAGCATTGTGTTTTCTATTTTTCTATGTAGTGTTTAGTGACTGCTCAGTAGTGTTTTTAATTTTGATTGACTCAGGGCACGATTTGAGAACATAGTTCAGTTTTGGGTACAGATTGAACTGTTTTGAGGTGAAAGTTTGGTTTTGCAAGAAGAGTCTGAGGTTTTGTGAATGTAGCTTGAAAATTGGGGTTTGTGTTCACAGTTTAGAGAAAAGGAGAGCAGCTTTCGAGAAATGTGTCTAGTGTGTAATGATTGCTCAGTAGTGTTTCTATTTTTACAGCTTAGTGCAAGGTCTGAAAACATTGTTCAGTTTTGAGCTCAGGTAAAACTATTTTGAGGCAATGGTTTGCTTTTGTAAAAAAGAATTAGAGGTTTTGTGAATTTAGTTTGAGAAAAGAGTTTTGTGTTTCCCTAAATAAATTTAGAGCAACATGGAGCCACTACTCTGTCACAAAATTACTCTGGACAAAACAACACTGCATTGTGTGCCCTGTTCAGTGCCTGCTAAATGCACAGAGAATGAGAGAGTGTGTCAGTAAAACAACCAATCAATTGCATACAGTTTAATTAAAACATTTTATTAAATAATTTGGAGATGTGTAACCATACAGTCTCTTAGAGTGATGGTACAGCATTCTAGAGGAGCTTAATCAGTATTTGCATATAAACTAAAACTTTGCTGCTGAAATGTTGGGATAGGAATGGCACATTATACTTGACTATGGATTTTTCAGTCACTAAGAATGAAATTCAGTGAGTGAATCAGTGATTGAGGATATCATAGTGTTTGTCTATATGAAATATTAGAGATAAGACAGTAAACAAACTGCATGCAACAATAGCATTGAGCTCATACACTCTATAAATAACAAATACACAACAATAAGGGTGTCAATAACAGTATAGGTTTATTTAAGTTATATGAATGTTTAGCTTGAGAAATTTTTGATTTTCATCACAGGTTATTGTTGTGGGTTTTTACGAGCATAATTCAATACTAGTGTTCAAGCCATTCACACAAAGGAAAATATTTGATATCAAACTGATGTTCTGTATTATTTGATTAGATAAAATGAAATACATTGATGGCAACACCCATTTGCGACAACAATGCTCCCTTCATTTCATAATGAAGACGTGAGCATTTCACCGTAAAATGTCATGACATCAGTGGTCATCCTGACCACATTAAATAAAGTGAGCAAACAGCTCTAGTCATGTTGCCCTTTTGTGTGAACTTTGAAACTACATGTCAACAATGTGATGGACACCTGCAAGAAACATTCAAATCCCTCACAAAATTAAAATAAGAAGGGAAATCAACTGTAATATCTGTTCTGGTTAATTATAATGTATTTATTGACTGTATTTCTGCTATTCATTCAAAACTTTTAATCTAACTTAGGTTAAAAAGACAAACTATGTAATTTTGGGGGAAAGTTCTTTCTAACATTTTTCAACAATAATGTTTCAGAACAAATTGTACTGCAGACCTGGTCCTTATACCTTCCCTAAAATGAAAAAAAACAACAACTTTATATTTCATGTTCCAAATAAGAGTGCATAAAGCAACTGCCAGGAAAAAAAGTTTTAATATCTTAAAACAAACTTGGATTTTTGTAAGATAACAGAGTTTTATAATAAAATATGCGTGTGCAATGAATTGTTAGTACACACTTTGAAACAGAATGCTTGACATTGTGGATGAGAACATGTTCAAGTCACCCTAACCTTTTGTCTACTGATACACATCTCGTCACCCTCCCCAATCAAACCAAAGTTTGTTGAATCTGAAAGGGTAAAACAACCTATTGATCTAATACACTGTATCAAACATCAAACACCGAACACACCAGGGTTTGTATCATACTTTTAGGACATCCTTCTTGAACTTTAGTCAGCACCAAATTTCCCTTTAAATAGGCTGTTTGTCAGTCAGGCGTTGACATCCATCAGCCATGAGAGTAGTTGTCCTCGCCCTGACTCTGGCCCTTGTGGGTGAGTAGGATATCTGTATTATTGTACTATACTGTTACATATTCTATGTGTTTCTTATTTTGGCTTTGCCTTCATGGTTGAATGGAAGGTATTTCAAAATGAAATTAGACCGGGATATTCACTAGCAAACTGATTTATCACAAAGTAGGCAGGCATGATGCAAGAAGGTTTGAGAGAGTTTCAGAAACTTTTCAGTGGAGAAATAAGAGAAATGTGAATGATGTTTGACAGATAGTTTACTTAGCCCTCAGGAAAAAATGTATTAGGCATGTTCCAAAACAGACTAACTGATTACTATTTCCAGTGATTTTAACAGCAATGTCACAACCTAAGAATTTGCTATAACATAGTTTAAGCTATAGGGTAGTGTAATATAATGTAGCAGGCTGCCACAAAACAAGCAGTTTTAATTTAAAACAAAATGTTAGAATGTTAAAAACTAAATTAAATAACTTTATTTCAGAATTATTTTATTATTTACTCATTTTGACTTGTTAACTACTTCATGAATTAACGTCATTATCTCTATTTCTCTTAGCGGGTCAACCACATAGCTTGGGTAAGTTCCGTGCTTTATTATAATCTTAAAAATAACCCTTTTTTTTTTTACCATAAGTGGTCTTTATGATGTCATGAAGTAGTCTTAGTATACATTTGGATATAATGTAGAATATCTCTCACAGAAGAAAAATTGTGTTTACAGCTCCTGATTTTGCTGCTGGTAAGACCTATGTGTACAAATATGAGGCTTTTCTCCTGGGCGGTCTGCCAGAGGAAGGTTTGGCAAAAGCAGGAGTCAAAGTCAGCAGTAAAGTTCTTATTAGTGCCGCAGCACAAGATATCTACATGCTGAAGGTAAGGATGAAAATATGGAGCAAACAACAACTTTTTTACTTATGCAGCGCAAATTGCCCACTGAAAAATCTTATTTCTACACTGTAGCTTGTGGAACCTGAGATCTTTGAGTACAGTGGCATCTGGCCTAAGGATCCTCTTATTCCAGCAACCAAGCTGACCTCAGCACTGGCAGCTCAGCTCATGGCTCCCATCAAGTTCGAGTATGCCAATGGTGTTGTAGGAAAAATGTATGCCCCTGAGGGAATCTCCACATTGGTGCTGAACATCTACAGAGGTATCCTGAATGTCCTTCAGCTGAACATCAAGAAGACACAGAATGTCTACGAGTTGCAGGAGGTTTGTCAACTATCCTACACATGAGTTATGAATCTATCACAGGAAGCTGAATCTATCTCATCTATATAATTAACATATGCTCCTCTCATTAGGCCGGAGCTCAGGGTGTGTGCAAGACGCTCTATGCCATCACAGAAGACGAAAAGGCTGAACGCATCCTTCTGACAAAGACCAGGGACCTGAACCACTGCCAGGAGAAGATCATGATGGACTTGGGGATGGCATACACTCAGAAATGTGCAGCGTGCCAGCAGGTAGATTCTTAGCCATTCTGTATGATTTGTACATTTGTGTAAGTAGAAAATGTTGCATAATCAAGCATCTGTGTGATTCATCTTAACAGACTTCAAAGAACCTTAGAGGTGCTACAGCATACAATTACATCTTGAAGCCAGTTGCTAGTGGCATCCTGATCCTTGAGGCAGCTGTCAACGAGTTGATTCAGTTCTCACCTTTCAGTGAGATGAATGGAGCTGCTCAGATGCAGACCAAGTATGTACTGTGCAATGTTAAGATTGTAGTCTTTGGACTTAACAGAGCTGCAGATTAATGATGTTAAACATTGCTTTCAAGGCAATCCTTGGTCTTCCTCGAGATTCAAAGGGCCCCTATTGTACCCATCGAGGCTCAGTATCTTCACCGTGGATCTCTCAAGTATGAGTTCTCCACTGAGCTTCTTCAGACACCCATTCAGCTCATTAAGATCACCAATATACAGACCCAGGTATTGTGTCATTAAAGGATCAGTTAAGTTATCCCTTCAAATTTGTCAAAATCTCAATCACAGCTATTGACTTCCACTGCATTGCTGTGTTCTCAGGTTGAGCAGATTTTGAATCATCTGGTCACCCATAACTTGGACAGAGTCCATGAGGATGCTCCTGTGAAGTTTTTGGAGCTCATTCAGATCCTCCGTGCAGCTAACTTTGAAGACCTGGAAATGATCTGGAGCCAATACAGACACAAACCTACATTCAGGTGATTTTTTTGGGGTTTGAACAATATATGTTTATCTAAAAAAAAACTGTCTACAGGTTTCCTCATTTCATTTTCATCTTTCAGACAGTGGATTTTGGATGCCATCCCTGTCACTGGAACACCTGCTGCTCTGAGATTCATCAAGGAGAAATTCCAAGCTAATGAGCTGACTATTGCTGAGACAGTTCAGGCTATGGTTGCATCTGTTCACATGACACAAGCAAGCATTGAGAACATCAAAGTGATTGAGGTGGGTAAATCGAATTGTAAGTTACTTTGTCTGCAATAAGAATGGAGGCATGAACACTTTCTGATTGTTGCTCTCTTTTAGACTCTGACAGTTAACAACAAAGTGCTCGAGAATCCAGTTCTGCGGGAAATTGTCCTTCTTGGCTATGGTACCATGATTGCCAAGTTTTGTGCTCACAAAGCTGTGTGCCCTCTTGAACTCATCAAGGTGGCGTGAACTTCTTTTAAGTACTTTGCCATTTTCTAGATGAGAAAAGGGGATCTTGATTTCTTATTTTCACCCACAGCCCATCCAGGACCTCCTTGCAGAGGCTGTTGCTAAGAATGACATCCAGGAAATCACCCTGATGCTCAAAGTTTTGGGTAATGCTGGCCATCCTTCTAGCCTTAAGCCAATAACAAAGATCCTGCCCATCCATGGTACTGCAGCTGCATCTCTGCCAATGAGAGTCCATGCTGAGGCCCTCATGGCTTTAAGGAACATTGCAAAGAAGGAGCCCAGAATGGTGAGTTGTCAATGGCAAAGAGTATTTAAGACGAATTTTCTGAAAGAACTTCACTGATTTTTTTCTCTTGCAAATTAGATCCAAGAATTGGCTCTTCAGCTCTACATGGACAAGGCTCTTCATCCTGAGATCCGTATGCTTGCATGCATCGTGTTGTTTGAGACAAGGCCTCCAATGGGTTTGGTGACAACTCTTGCTAACATTGTGAAGACTGAGGAGAATCTGCAGGTAGCAAGCTTCACCTACTCTCATATAAAGTCCCTCAGCAGGAGCACCGCTGACATCTATGCCCCACTGTAAGGGTACTCTCTTATCCCTATCTATTGTCAAGTCTATCTGAGTTAAGTGATCTGTTTACTCAAGTTCTTGTGCTCTCCATATAGTGCTGCAGCTTGCAACATCGCTGTCAAAATCTTGAGCCCTAGGCTAGACAGACTGAGCTTACGTTTCAGCAAAGCCATTCACAAGGACATCTATAACAGTAAGACCAATGTCATATCTGGTGTGATCTTATATCATCTAATCAAAACTAAATAACCACTTTATCATTGGTTGCACCACAATAATATAATAATAGTTTAGTATAGTTAAAGACTGGTTTACACTCTTTCTCAGGTCCTTTGATGCTCGGTGCTGCTGCTAATGCTTTCTACATCAATGATGCTGCCACCATTCTGCCAAAATCCATTGTGGCTAAGGCCAGTGCCTACATTGCGGGAGCTGCTGCTGATGTTCTGGAGGTAAAGGGAAAATAAAACCTAGCTTCTTTTGGCATTAGAAATTACTGCTCAAGTTTTTATTAAAATGTATTGATATGTTCCTAGGTTGGAGTGAGAACTGATGGCCTCCAAGAGGTTCTTCTGAAAAACCCAGCTATTGTTGACAGTGCTGACAGGATCACCAAGATGAAGCGTGTCATCAAGGCTGTAAGCAATTTAACTGTATCAAGTAACAAATACCAGAGTAAAAAAATCATACAGTGTCACCTCATGGTTTCCTCTGTTCACAGCTCTCTCATTGGAAGTCTCTGCCAAACAAGGGGCCTCTGGCCTCTGTTTATATCAAGTTCTTTGGACAAGAAATTGCCTTCGCTGACATTGACAAAGTCATGATTGAAGAGGCCATCGCGGTATGATTCAGATCAACTCAAACCCACTTTATATAACATTCCATCACAACTTTGCAACACATAAAATGTATGATCAATTCTCTGCCTACAGCTCGCCACTGGACCATCTGTCCAGGCAATGGGTAGGAATGCAATCAAGGCTCTGCTGTCTGGTGCCTCCTACCACCTTATTAAGCCTCTGCTGGCTACTGAGGTGCGTCGCATCATGCCTACTGCTGCTGGTCTTCCAATGGAGCTCAGTCTTTACACTGCCGCTGTGGCTGCCACAGCTGTTCATGGTGAGTAAAAGCTACAAAGCATCAACATTTAGATTGTTACAGCTCCCAAGTGTCTTGATTAAATAGTCCACCATAAGCTTATCAAAAGTCAAAAGTGCTGACCCTCTCTAAATGTTTTAAAGCAGCCATTTGTAACAGCCCAACAGGGTTTACAAGTGTTGAAAATGCCTTGATGATATCTTAAAAATCCCAATAATACCATCTGTACCAAATAGGTTATTTGCAATCTTTAAAAAGAAAAAAGGAAACCAGTGTTTGGGCTTAAATAAAAAAAACACTGGTTGGAGATATTGTTATATCATCTAACTAAGAAGTTTAAAGGTTCTATGCTTGGCAGTGATGCATTCATTTATTTATTTTCTCAGTCAAAGCCACCACAATACCAGCTCTGCCTGAAAACTTCCATATGGCCCACCTTCTTAAGACAGACATGCAGCTTGAGACTGAGATCAGACCAAGGTAGGTACACTATCCACAACTACTATAAAAATTGAGCTGTAAATATATGATATCATGAAATATTACACAAATTTCTACCCCATCTAGCATTGCTGTGAACACATTTGCTGTGATTGGAGTAAACACCGCCATTCTTCAGGCTGCCGTGCTATCAAGAGCCAAGCTGAACTCAGTTTTGCCCGCCAAAATTGCTGCAAGACTTGACATCAATGAGGGCCACTTTAAGATCGAAGCTCTGCCTGTTTCTGTGCCCGAACACATTGCAGCTGTGCAGTAAGCCTTGTGTTTTTAACTCATTTGTGTAAGCTCAAATATATCATCCTAAAGTCACTTTGAAATTTTATTTTTAGAGCCTAAATTATTCCATCCTTGTTAACTTCAATAGCGTCGAGACTGTTGCTATGGCAAGAAATATTGAGGACCTGGCTGCTGAAAAAATCACTCCCCTTATCCCTGCTAAAGTCCTGACCATCTCAAGGGAGATTCTCACATCTAAGATTACTTCTTCAGCCAGTTTGGTGAGGTTTGAAAATATAGCTTAGAGTTAGCCAATAGTGTCATCATTTCCAACAATTAAAATGTATTTCTTTCCACAGTCAAGGTCATCAGAGATGATTCCCAAGGATATGGCAGCTATCAAGCCAACTCTTAAATCCAAGAAATACTGTTTGAAAAGTATCGCCATTGGAATGAAAGGTTGTATAAAGGTTGCCACTGAAAATGCTGCTACCATCAGAGACACTGTCCTGTACAAAATGGCTGGAAAGCACTCTGTTGCTCTTTCTCTGACACCAAGTAAGTATTGATAGCTCAACACCTTTTGTTGAAGGATTACGCATGAAGCTAAATTTAACGTTATTATAATATTTAATTATGCTTTTAGTTGAAGGTGAGGCCATTGAGAGACTGGAAATGGAAATTCAAGTTGGACCAAAGGCTGCAGAGAAGCTCATTAAACAGATCAACCTGAGCGAAGAGGAAATTGTTGAGGGAAGACCAGTCTTGATGAAGCTCAAGAGAATCCTGGCTCCTCGTCATAAGAATGGCACCCTATCCTCCTCCAGCTCAAGCAGCTCACGCTCAAGTTCCAGATCTTCCTCTGTCTCTTCCAGCTCATCATCTCGTGCCAGCAAGACCACAGATGCCGTTCCTCCAATCAGAAGACTTCGTAGCAGCAGCAGCAGCAGCAGCAGCAGCAGCAGCAAGAGTAGTAGCAGCAGCAGCAGCAAGAGCAGCAGCAGCAGCAGCAGCAAGAGCAGCAGCAGCAGCAGGAGCAGGAGCAGCAAACTCAGCTCCTCTAGGTCTACAAGCAGCTCTGCATCCAGCCTTGCATCACTCTTCAGTGCTAGCTCAAGTTCCTCTCGCTCCAGTGCTCATATCTCAAAGGTTAATACCAAAAGATTGTTTTATTAGTGTGCATGAAAGAGTATTAATGCATATATGCATGTGTAATGCACGGAATCTGAAAAAATATTTCCTCTTAATAGAGAGTAACTTATCACAAGTTCCAGAAGAACCACAAGAAACAGGTATGTTAACTGGTGCTTTAAACAAAAGACAATGTATGGTAGATTTTACAAATGTTGATGTTTCTGAATTTTAATACAATATCATTACTGTATAGATCGTCACCTCAGCAGCAGTTTCCAGGAGCAGAAGCAGTGCCTCAAGCTTTGAGGCCATCTACAGGAAGGTGAATCTCTGCCATTTTTTAAAAATCAAAATCTCCCTTCAGATCCTTTCACAGATGAATTTGTTGGTTTACTTAAACAGATTAATTTTGATTCGTCCAACAGAACAAGTTCCTTGGCAATGAAGCTGCTCCTACCTTTGCTGTCATCTTCCGTGCTGTCAGAGCTGACCACAAGCTGCAGGGATACCAACTGGCTGTCTATCTGGACAGACCTACCACCAGACTTCAGGTCATTCTAGCTGCCTTGGCTGCTGATAACAACTGGAAGTTCTGTGCTGATGGAGTTCTGCTAAGCAAGCACAAAGTCACAGTAAGACAATTTTGCTGACTTATAGCTCTTAAGACAAAGACTACCCTTGACAACAGTTGCCTCATTGCCACCTGTATGTGTTTCTAAATAGGCTAAATTTGGCTGGGGAGCAGAATGCAAGCAGTATGACACCATGATCACCGCTGAGACTGGCCTTATTGGTCCAAGCCCTGCAGCTCGCCTCAGAGTGTCCTGGAGTGAACTACCCTCTGCCCTTAAACACTACGCCAAAAAGTACACAACTTCACACACGCTCTCTTAAAACTACTCACCTGCAATAGACTAAAATCATATTTGTACATTTCTTTTAAAGGGTGTATAGCTACATTCCTGCTTCCATGCTGGCTGGCTTGATTCAAGGGAAGGATGAACATGGTGACAAGCAGCTCTCACTTACTGTGGTTGCAGCATCTGACAGGATAATTGAACTCATTTGGAAAACACCAGATGTATGATTGATTCAGTTGTTCTCACCAAATAAGTGCTTATTAATGTTAAAGTATTGAACAATTTCCAAATTGTTGATTGTTATTAAATATTATCTCTACAGCATATTGTCTATAAACTGGCTGTGCACCTTCCCATCACTCTGCCACTTGAGGAAATCACAGGTCTGACACCCTTCGATGAGGTGGCTGATAAAGTTCACTACTTGTTTGCCAAGGCTGGTGCAGGTAAAGGCTGGCCAACATCAAATGTATTGGTAGTTACCACACAGTTGACTTGCACTAAAGATTTAACGTTTTTTCCAACAGCTGAGTGTACCTTCACCAGAGACACACTGACCACATTCAACAACAGGAGATACAAGAACGAGATGCCTCTGTCTTGCTACCAAGTTCTGGCTCAGGATTGCACTGACGAGATGAAATTCATGGTTCTGCTGAAGAAGGATCACATTGAACAAAACCATATCAATGTCAAGATTGCTGACATGTAAGTGTTGATCAAAAACACATTCTATCCATAGGTTAACAAAACAAAACAAAACAAAACAGAACAAAACATTTTCATTTCTGCACTTGTAGTGATATTGACCTGTATCCGAAGAACACTGACGTGATCGTCAAGGTCAACGGAATGGAAATACCCATCAGCAACCTGCCATACCAGCATCCAACAGGTTTCTGTACACATTCATTACAAAACACAACAAATCATGCTTAAAGCATAGTTCTGTGGGAACTGAACATTGTGTCAAACCACTTGTATGTACTGTATTTAAATTGCTATGTCATTCTTTTGTCTTACAGCTAAAATCCAGATTAGACCAATGGGTGAAGGCATCTCTGTGTTCGCTCCTAGCCTTGGTCTTCATGAAGTTTACTTTGCCAAGAACTCGTGGAAGGTAAATTTAAAATTGTGCACATTTTAGGAGTAGATATAACTAAAAAATATATATATATTCAGAATAGGGTTTTTGAATAAATTATGACAAAATTTAAGCTTTAAACTAAGTGTATCAAAGAAAATGTTGCAGCTATTTCATTTGATACAGCATGATTGGTCATTTATCATGTCTGATCCTGAAATGCAGGTTAAAGTTGCAGACTGGATGAAGGGACAGACCTGTGGACTGTGTGGAAAGGCTGACGGGGAAATTAAACAGGAGTACCGCACACCCAGTGGACGCTTGACCAAGAACGCAGTCAGCTATGCTCATTCCTGGGTTCTGCCAGCAGAGAGCTGTAGAGACACCACTGGTAAGAGAAAACTTCACTTTTGCAATTAATATTACAATCACTTTTACAGCAACATTAATTTTCTTGCCACTCACCATTTCTCACTTTTCCACACCTTTCTCTTACAGAATGTCGTATGAAGCTTGAAACTATTCAGCTGGAGAGGCAGGTTACCGTCCATGGCCAGGAATCCAAATGCTACTCTGTTGATCCTGTGCTGCGCTGCCTGCCTGGCTGCTTCCCTGTGAAGACCACAAGTGTTACTGTTGGCTTCCACTGCGTCCCAACTGGTGAGTCTGGCAGAATTCAAAGAACATTAATATGTGGTGGAAAGATACCCAGTTTATAATTGTTCTGATCCCTTTTCTTGTGCAGATGCTGCTGTGGTTCCTCACAGTATCTATGAGAACAGCGTCGACCTTAAGGAAACAGCAGAAGCTCACCTGGCCTGCAGCTGCACTGCTCAGTGTGCTTAAGCTGCATCTCTGTTTGAAGTATGGCTGATTTGTAAATTTCAAAAGCTATGTGCATTCTTAAAATTAAAAAATACTTTACCATACTGTTCTCTTGATTTTTCTATTTCTTTTTCTGCATTTTCACCTCTAATGGAAAGCATAGTCCAGAGAGAGAGACAGGGGAGGCAAAGAGAGGGGTTTGAAACAGGGTTGTGGCTAGATGGGGGCGGTTACTCTACCAACTGAGCGAAACACTGCCCCATAAGGCTGAACATATTTGTATAAATAACTATTATGAATCTCATATGCAATAGTAAACAATAAAAATAATCTTTCATTTCATTTTAAACTTTTCTAAACAACTTAATTGTTAACAAAAGAAAAACAAAACAATCAATCAGCTGTCTATGTCCAGGGTACTGACTACCTTATCCTAATACTGTACTTAAAAAGATAAACTTAGAGCTCACAACATTACCAGTTGATTATAGTACAGTTTAGATATCCATCAATGTTAAAGTTTTACTAATACAAAACCAAGAGCAAATGTAGACAGTGAAAAAGTTATTTATTACAACACTCACCTCTTCAAAAGACATTGCTGTTGAAATTTTGCTTCAGCCTTAGGTTTACCTCCATCTGACTGTCTGACACTAGTCAGTCACAGTCTCACTGGAAATGGCCAGGTGGAGTAGTGCTGTTCATAACAACTTGTTTCCAAAAATGACAATTAAGACCAAATCACACAACATGTTTCAACAACATATATATTGAATGTTTCAATATTGTCCAGGAACATATCATGACATATTCTTAGTGGAAGAATTACTTTGATCTGTCAATATAAAGCCGCTAAGATAAAGACATTAATTTAAAAAAAATGGACATTTTAAGATTAAATTTAACTCAACCTTTTGTATCTACTTTACATTATCTAATACGTTTTGTAGCCTTTCTTCCTATTTAACTTAAAGCATCATACATGACCCACTCCCAATGTAATCCCAACATTTACAAGAAAGCAATGTTGCAAACGACCCACATTTCTATAATAAAACTAGAGAAACATACAGTAGTTCATATTTTACCATCTTCTTGTTGCATTCAGTGAAACAGCAGCATTAAATCTACATTCCCAAAATCTGTGACAGCTGACAGGTTTTACATGATAACATTATTTCAAAGCAGCAGCATCATCCAATCCACTGCTTTTGTTGTGTATCTGCATTGCCAAAAAATATTACCCTCAGACTAAGATGTTGCTAGACATGAGATATGACTCCCCAAACAAGCTTTACAGCACATTATAAATAAATAAATACATTTATCACATAATTTAACAATGAAACTGTTAGCTAATACAAAAGAAACGTTCAGATTACAAATTCCCTCTCATTCACACAGAGCCCAGCAGCGAACCACAACTCCTTTTTGGCTTTAACTGTTAACAGCTATTTATTAAACGTTATAATCTATTTTCAAGTAGTTCGGTGTTCACCATACAGACGTCGTTCTGAAATACCACACTCGTGGATCGTCACACAAAGGATTTTCGGGTTCATATAGAGCTGTTCTTCTCCCGCCTGAGTGTGTGGCTGCTGTGGTCTTTACTGTTGTCCCACCATTTGTGCTGAACTGGAGCATTCCCATTACAAAAGATGTCTGATCCCTCTGCAGGCTCAGTCTTTGTCTTTAGTTTGGTTGAGCTGGAAATCACATTTCACAAGAGAGTCAAGGACAGGATTGAACCGCTTTCATTTGAAGCTACATTATGTCAGGATTCTTAGTCATTCAGAAACTGCTGTGCAAAACAAGACACTGTACCTGTTTTCTGGGATAAGGCGAAGTGTGCGACACAGGTCAGCTGCTGATGATGAGGGGAGTGTGACACATCTGGGTGTGGGGGAGGTTGAGCCCGATGGGCATTTGAGGAGTTTTTCTGGAGCTGAAGCTGCACTTGCCTCCATTTCCGCTGCAATATGGATAATATGAGTTTAAATCAGAAATCAGTCGATATTAATGCAGATCAACAAAAAACATTCAGTAGGGGAAAAAAAGACCTAAAGAACAAGATATAAAAGCATATCCTACTGATTAATACTGTTTTAGATTGCTGAAGTAAACTTTTACCATCACTATAATTCAGTTAATCAACTGTTCAACTTCACAACATTTATCTCAGTGACTGCATCTGAGTAAATTTGGCTGTACAGTATCAGTAGAAGATCTAAGACACTCACATATTAAAAAGGCACTTTTAGACTTGGACATCTGGGGTTTCTTTGTGTCTGAAAATGGACTCAAGTTTAAAAACTGGTGTTTGAGCCAGGTTGCACGATCCTCCTCGAAGGCCTTTCTCTGCAGGTTAAACCAGAAACAAGTAATTGTAAAAACAGTTCACTCTATTCACTGCTTTTTACTTCGCACCAATCTTTGGAGAACATACTGTATATTTCATGAATTACCTCATGGCTCAGTCGTATGGCTGCTTCGGTAAAGTTCCTCCTCTCCCTCTCAAAGATCTTTCTCTGTTCCTCCAGAGTCTTCCACTCCTCGCCGAGGCGCTCTTTCTCCTGCAACATGTGGCAGTCGCTCAGCAGGGATGCCGTCTCCTCATCACACGGAGAGCTGAGCTGCTGCTACAAGAGCAGAAAAAAAACCTGATGAGATTTGGTTCATCCATGATTTATTAAGGGAGCCATTGTGTAAAACTAAACAATTAAACAACAAAACCACATAAAAGTTGTTTAAAAGTGTACTTAAAAAGACAAAATAATCACTTTGACGTCTGCAATTGGCAGTTAAAGGGACAACAAGGAGTTTTGGAAAAGCGAAGCGTTTTCACACTACATTTATGAGCCTCCGCGCGCACCCGATAGAGACAGAACGATATATTTATCGAAAATGGGCCCATTAACAAGTGTGGGTAGCGGAGATTCATCCACATTAACGTGAGACTTTTTTATAACCGAATAGAAACTCCTCGTTGTCCCTTTAAAATACATTTCAGTGTAAATCCAGTCTTACCTGCAGCAGCTGCTGTTGTGTTTGAATAAAATCTTTGCACTGCTGGATCTCCAGTTTCAGTCTGTCCATCTCCTCCTCGTGAGTCTCCCGAGGAACAGCATCAGAGTTTTTACACTCACCCATCTGTGACAAAGATGCTACACGAACAAAACAGATAATCGAACTTCATGTTTGGATCCAATTCTTACATAGTGGTTTTAACAGCAAGTAATGATCCAGTCTCTATCCTCACAGGGACACTCTTTGTATTTCAATTGTTTACATTTAAACCTTGATATTTTTTCCTTGACTTTTAAGATAGAGTACTGGCTGTTTGTTTGTTTTTTTTAATCTATTTTATTATCAATGGTTAAACAAAGGGGTGTCAGTATATTATGTAAGCATGGTTGTCTTGACAGTCAAACAGGTTAAACCAGTCTCCTTGGTGTATGACCTTACTGTCTTTTCCAGATCAGTAATGATGTCTGTTTTGTTTAATAAGGGATTAGTGTTGGCTGCAAATCCAATGAAATCCTTAAAAGTTCCTTCATTTATGATGGTTAAAATGGAGACACCGTGCAATGTGAAAACTACCTTGGCTGTCCAGTCTTTCAACATGGCTCTTGAGTCTTCTCCACTGAAGTCGAATACTGTTGGTCAGCTTCTCCCTGGCGTGGACACAATAGAGCTCTACGCTTTCCTTACTGGAATCAAAGACTTCCTCTTCCTCCTCTGAGTCAGCCTATAAGGTAACCATAAAAACACACCCTAGTTGTTAACACATCTATCAAACAAGCCTACAACCAGACTAACTAACAGGAACAGGAATGATTATCAGCTGTAAAACAAACTGGGATTCATTTTAGCTGTGTCAGTACCATTTGTCTGCGGATGTGGTTTTTAACAAAATATAACAACAGACACAAGAGGAGAAAGGGAAAAAAGGCAGCTTATGATCTCAAAAGTTAATAAGCCATTAATAAAGACACATTAATAAGGGATAAGCATTGTCTATTGTCTAACCTGTGTGCATCCATCTTCATGTTTCTCCCCTTTTATAGTTGGTTTCCTTGAGCTTAAAATGGACACTATGTCTTTTTTCATCTGCTGCAGCACTTTCCTCAGTTCTGCATTTTCCAGCACCAGCTCCCTCTGTCGGGTGTCGTAGTCACTTAGCAGAGTCTTATACATCTCTCCTTCGTGCCTGGGGACAAGAAACACAGTGGTGTGTTTTCATACAGTTATTACCTTCTGATGTAACATGTCTACTGAGATAAGTGCTTCAAATCATCACAGAGGATTCAGCCCTGCCATCTAAGGAATGACGCTCCTGCTGCTAAAAATAAATTTGTGTCACCTAGAAAACCTAAAAAAGCAAAGAGCTGTGCAACGTGCTTGAAATTTAAAAGCTGGATGAGCAGTTGAAAGTATCTGTATATATTTTTTTAAAGATGACAGAGCTTTATAAACTAGACAAAAAACCAAAAGAATTGAACTTACTTTGCCTCTGTCTTTTCAGTTTTCCAAAGGCTTCTCTTTCCATCAGCTCTCCCGATACGGTTTAATACATCAATGGCTATGAAGCAAAAAAGATTAATTATTTGAAAATACAATGCTGTAATATTAAAAATGTAAAGAATAAGGATGACGCTTTCTCACCTTGTTTCTTCTCCTTTTTGTCAACCAGAAGTTGATTCAGACGTTCTTTTAATTTGTTAAACTCTCTTTCCTTCCTTTTCATCTCATGATTGTACTGACAGGCCCGACTTGCAATTATAGTCTGAAGTTTTTGTACCTGGAAATCAATCAGGTTGTTTAAATTACTGTTCGAGTTGTCCTGCTTATTCACTCAACATTATCTGAAGCAGTTTTCCCAAAGAAATTACCTCTTCTTTTTCATTTTTCAGACAGTTCTGCAAACTTTTTACTTTCTGCTGAAGCTGCCGTTCTTTCTCAAGGAGTCCTGTGTTTTCTCTTTTGGAGAGTTCAAGCTGTTCCTGTAATAACAGAATAATACACAGTGACAGACATTTATCAAATACACTTAAATCACAAGAAAAAAGTCTGTCACAATAAGAAGAAGTAGGACATTCAAAAGCCAACATCTATTTTTCATCTATTCCAGGTTGCTTTCCTGAATACTTAATGCAGGATTTTGTTTTTGAATATATTATTAATATGAAGGAATCACAACAAATATTACTCTACCTTTAACCGAGTGGTGGTGAGCTGCAGGAAGTCCACATTGCTGCTTGATTTGAGCTGCTCCACTTCCATGTTTTCCAAGTTTCGGACACCCCTGCGATGCAGCTGAATCAGGTCGTACATACAATTTAGCACAGCCACAACATTCAGGTCTGAGCTGTCGGCTGACTCTGCCCAAACTGCTGGGAGGCCAAGGCATGACACCTCCTGTAAAAGTGAGAGTGTAGGTTTAAAAAAAAAAGATATTGACCAACTAAGACATTTAACATCAGTTATGTTTGAGGGTAGATTTAGACTCTTCATTTCAGTATATACTCTATATATATAAAAAAAAGACAAACAAAAAGGCATTTTCATCAGGTTTTATATAGATTACTCTGATTATTTTTAGGCTTTTATCAACCAGATAAATGGTCCCCTGACAGAATCAAACTCAGGAGACTGCAGTCATACTGCACATGTCTGAAACTACTAATTATACTAATACTACATCACAGATACATAAAATATTACCAACCTGGCTGATGTGTGATAGACATTCTTGCACATTGTGCTCTGTGCAGAAGGTACTGAGCACATAGGAGTTTCTGTGCACAGGCAGCGTTGATTGGCTAAACCGCCTCACAGGGGGTGTTCTACATTCGGCAGAGCGGCTGTGAATGTCCTTGACTTCAGGGAGAAAAAATGTCTGTCAGATATGCACGATAAATAGGCCTATGCTTATTTGCTAATGTGTTACATAAAAAGAAAAACACAACATATAAAATGTTACAGGGATGGAGGTTACTCTCGCTACTGAAAAATAGCACCGACCTGCAAACAACTACTGTACTGAGGACACCACACTGTTGTGTTATGCTTCTATGCTATAATCCAACTAATGAGGTGGTCATAAACCCAAAAATCATATTACAACATTTGTACAATACTCCTCTTTCTTAGCATGAAGAAGTGTTGTATGTTTCTGCCATGTTTATATAGAATGCTATACATTTCTCTAACAACAAATGACTATTCAATAGATCTAATTCATGGTGCACATGTACAGTAGTGGTGTTAAAAGATGTGAGAAAACTCACCCAGGGAGGACTCAGGCATTGTTGCAGTGCAGCCTCCAGGCTACAGGTGTGGATCATGTAGTACATGTGCAGGATACACAAAGCTCGCCACAGGATCCACCTACGCAGTCTGCTCCTGAAATAGAGGGTCAGATTAGCAACGCCCATTCAACTGAGGCTGGATTACAAAGCAATGGATCTAGACATTAAGTAGTTAAGGGTGGAAACACCCAGCAATCTAAATAACAGAGCATGAGGAGGACTGCAGATCCACAAGGAGTAACTACATTATCTTATCACAGAATCCAGACTATACAACAAGCCCACAGTAACAAGTCTTTCTTCAAAATCCCTTATTGTGTTTATGAGTTAATTATTATTGTTAAATTAATGTTGGCGTGCTTTTGGGTGTTGTATTTCACCAATGTCGATGCAGATTGAACATTTAACAGGTTACATGCTGGACCTGGTACCACGCAGATCTTACCTAAATGCTCTTATCACCAGCTAATCAGATTAATCCCAGACAGACAGGAAGTAGTGTGATTTGTCTGCAGGGGCATCATGCAATCGGAAACACAACTATAGACTTTTTTTCCCTATGTAAACCAATATAAACAACAAGATATTGTTATGTGCATATCATTTAGAACTTAGAGAGAGAACTTCCTCTCAGGACAATATCTATGAGAGCGTGAGAAGATGCACTTACAATTACTTTTTTTTTTTTTCCCGAAACAAATGCTGTGATCATGCCATGTAATGTCATAACACTTTACTCATGAGAGAGCTGTGACACGTTGACTTGTGGGGCCTAGGCTACCTTTTGGTTTCAGTGATACTTAATCAGTCTGGGGGGCGACAGATGGCAAACCTACAACTCCAAAGCTTAACAAGCCCAGATCCTGCTTAGACTGACTACTCAGCAAGTGTTAACCTTTAACTCATTACACAGACTGCAATACAGAAACAGTATAATATCTCTAAGCATGTGTCTGCAGCCCAGGTTTTTAGGCATGTAGTCGCTCTGAGGACAGTGTAAAAGGATGGGACATGAAATATAATTGCCAGTTTTCAAGTACTGTCTTTACAAGGGTATATTTCAGTTAACTTAGCTTCCAACGTTGAGCCTACATTACCTAATATAAATGGAGTGGCCAACATATTAGAAACACCTGTCAGTGTAACCCAATATGATTCAATAGCACCACAAAAAGACAACACAGCTAAACAGCCCTACAAAGCACTCTCAACATTCAGTTTAGCCAATTGTCACATACTCTCAGTCAGTCCAATCAGTTTGAGGTTACTAACACTTAAAAATGACATTTCAACAACTTTCACAACAGGAGTTGGCCAAATATTGAGGAGACAAGAGAACATTTGACTACTTCACTTCCTTCATACCCTTTCAAAGAGTAAAACAAAGCTATCTGATGAGATATTATTTAGGCTAATCATCTCTGCACTGTTGGCTCCATTCACAAATATGTACGCAGAAATATGTTGACTTGAAACAACAAGTGCAAGTTGTGTTGCTCAATAGAAATGTCTGTGTAACCCTGTGTAAAGCTAGTCGGGCGTCAATTAGCCACTTTCAGGACACCGTTCAACTTGACTAAAGTCAACTTGTAATTTTTTTTAGTAACGTTAGAAAATAACATAAATATGTTTTAGACCTGTACACGGCATTCACTGTTCAACTAACGTTAGCTACCGTTAGTTAGTTACCTCAAAACAACGTGTCATTGAAGCCACACAGGAGGCTAAACAAGCGGACGAGTGAGAAAAACAGACGTGTAAAATGTTTATTACACGAAGGAGACGACGAGGAAATATGTTGAGTACTTACTTAAGGTTGCAGTTTGTGATTTATGTCCAAACTGCTCCTTCCTTCACAACACAGGAGCAGCCCGTGAAGCCATGTCGGTCCTACTGTACTGACAGCACCACTGCACGCAAACCAAGCAGCGCGCTAATTGGCCGACGCGTTGTCTAGCAACCAAACACGGCTCGATCTGATTGGCTGTTGTCCGGTAGGTTAATTTCAAGTGTTTTGGTTGTCGAATGACCTAATTATGCGATAGTACTGAATAAATCCCATTTGTAAGAAGCAGCATCGCTGAAAAGAAATACATTTCTCCACATCTCCACAGAGTTTTACTGTATTTACCGTTCTAGTATAGCCACACATCAATCGATTTGTAATTTGTGAACCACAAATAGTTATTGATCTGGGCTAAGACTGAAGTGTGGGGGTGCAGATATGTCATTATCATCTAGTTAAATCATAATCAATGACCACTGATCTTGATATCAAGTTCATAGATAAAAAAGTAACATTGGATAAAACATTTAAAGAAACATTCAAGTTAAATGTTTTTCATTTGCTACAGTGATATTCAGGCTACTTACTTTCATTTCAAATGTCAGATAGATAGATAGATAGATAGATAGATAGATAGATAGATAGATAGATAGATAGATAGATAGATAGATAGATAGATAGATAGATAGATAGATAGATAGATAGATAGATAGATAGATAGATAGATAGATAGATAGATAGATGCACTCATAACCAGGTAGTTACAACAAAAGAATGCACAAAATAACTTTAGAGTAACTTTAATGCAATTTATATAATCACTTGATACAATAAAAGACATCTTTGCACTCACAGTAAGCAATACTTACAAAAAATAAAACTGTACATTCTCCCTCTAAAAAAGTAATGAGTAGCCTATATTGAACATTTCAAAGCAAACTCACATTAAGCTTTAACAGAGGAATTTGATTCTAAATTACTGGTACATCCACATAAAGGTAAATCAAGCTTTTTAGAAAAAAAGTGTATTGTTGGACATTTATTGGGAAACTACATGTCAAATGTTCAAAGTGTAAGGAATAATGTGATAAATATGTGTTTTTTTAAGCAAGGATGGAGTTTAACTTCTCTGTTTAAGTTCATTTACTTACTGTAAAAGAACTTTCTTGATCTTCAGGCAGTGAATTTATCCTTTACATTTATTGTATTAGGAAACAGAAAAGTGCCTCAGATTGCAAAATACAAAAGGTATAAATGTAATGTAAATAATTAAAATATATTGATAATGTGGGACTAAAATAGCATTTCCTCAGCTCTGGCATGTTATTCTGCATATGTTTATTTGGTCTGCCTAAAAAGTGCAAAACATTACATAACTATGTCCTGCACATTCATATGACCAAAAAACAGTTTGTTTGTTTGTTGTTGTTTTTTGTAGATATTGTGCAAATATTCTTATTTTCAATGGGATTTCGCTTGTCATTATTACCTCTGGTTACAATAATGGAACTATGATAATGACCAGCTCAGTATAACACTGGAATCATGTGGTAAATTTACAGTGCAGTTGCATCTAAATTCATGACAATATTTCATCTCATATTTCAGTCTTTTAATATCTGCACTTTCAACTCTAACTTACGTAGTTCACTGGACCCAGTTCAGTTTCACAACACCAAGTCTAACCAGTTAATAAAGTAATTTGATTCGATTTAGTCACTAACTGGCACTGGGCCTCCTCTGGATTCACATGTTCTGAGCAGCGGGTCTGTGTGGTCGACTCTCTTTGCTTCAAGCCACCATGTTGTCATCTCCCCCTTGCCCTAATGGGTCAAGAAAAAATTAGAGCGAGTCATATTGCAGCATGTGTCCCTTTGAATTTTAAATAAAGCCATTAAGGTTTGATGGTGGGGGGGCAGAGAGTAGCAGCTGCGGCCACCTCTTTAGCAAGACATCACAAGTGTCAGAACTGAAGGCCTGTTGGGACTAAAGAAGCAAACCCCTCCCCCATAATCACACTGGCACCACCCAAATAGATGTCTAAGGTTACAAAGAAAGAAGCCAGTAGAACTGGATAGTACAATACGTCCCTGTAAAAGAGAGACCGAATACCCGACACACCCAGTCTACTTTCCCTTGGAGGGAAGTTTTGAATTCCCTGTGATCTTTTCTAAACTCATTCTCATCAATCCCTTCTTTTGTGTTTTAAAAAACAACAACCCACACAACAGTGTACACCAAAAACACAGAAAAACACTATATACAACTGAGCTAATTACCCCTAATTGGGTTTAGTTAAAGAGACATTGTGGATACATTCAGGGAGGTTTGTTTCCAGCGCAGTAAAAGGTTACAATAGCAACCACCAAAACCATGGCCGGGAATGTGCTGAGCTTTACTCTCTGTGCAGTGGACTGTATGGGAAGTGTGTTTCCCCCATGAGGATGCAAACTAAAGATAAAACAACTGCTGCAGCCAGGAAGCTCAATATACATTTCCTATCCTGATAGTGCCGGGGTTGTCAGTCTAGTTAGGGTAAATCCTAAATATAAATAAAACATGGCTGTGTACAAAAGTCTTTGTCAATCATACCTTCACATTAAGTGTTCCTCGGCAGGTCAGAACATAACCTCTGAGCGTGTGAAGCAGGTCTGCTGTGGCACCACTCACCTGGATCTTTAGAGCTACAGACACAATGATAAAGAAGTATGTGACATGTGATAAGATTTATTATACACAGCATTTCTGAAATACATTGTCCCACACTCCCTGTATCATTATTTCAGATTTTTACAAATCAAAATATGACGATATTCAAACCAATCATATTTGTATGACATGTGCTGAACAAATAATCAAAAATACTGCATACACAGCACAAGACAGCCAGGTATTAAACCAAACGTTGAAAATTAGAGTCTAAATTATGACACAGAAATGTCTATTTCTCTGTTTACTGTCTCTGTTTAGTACCCCAGGTACGATACAATATGGTACGGTACAGTATGGTACGGTACAGTATGGTATGGTAAAAATATGGTACGCTACATTATGGTACGGTACACTTCAGTAAGTCAAAAATCTTTCTATCTTTTTTTTAAGTTGTATTGGACTGGGAGGCAAAGTAGACAGAATACAGGACCAGGACAATATGATTTTGGAAGACATGACTGAAATTATGTAATACAGACTGTGCAGACATGCAATTTCAATTTTAGCTTGTATAAAATTATGTTTACCCTTAAAGTTTTGACAGTTTTTTTTTATTCCTGAGCCTACAATCACTTTTGACGTTTCCCACTGGCTTAATGCAGAGGATTAGGTGCTGGGTAAGCACATTGTCCACCCTCCATGTCGCAACTCTGCTGCTGTGCTCTCTGTTGTGCTGGTGAGCAAACACAGTCAACACAAAGACCGTCCTGCTTGGCACGATTACAGTGGCACACTGCTCTGGCCAAATGCTATCTCTGCTCTGTCTGTCTCAGCCAACTGCAATAAAACTATTTAATTAACATTAAACATTAACATTTGTCAACAGAGCACAGAGTAGAATAAGTTCAGTTTCACATCTCGTAGCCCAGAGTGAAATCAAAATATTTAAACCTGACCTGCTCTGTTCCACTTAAGACATTAATTGGATCAATGGCAGCGTACCTAATCCTTCATTACCTTCACTGGTTGATTCCATCCGTGAGGCTGTGTTGACAGTGTCACCAAAAAGACAGTAGCGAGGCATTTTAGTGCCAACCACACCGGCCACAACAGGTCCTGGCAGGATGAACATCAGCAATTGAAAACAAAACTCTGAGTTGGCATTTCCTAATAATAATGATAATGCATGTGAGGTTATCCAAAGGAGACAGACCATACATTTTAGATTTCCTTATATCCACATAAAAAGCAAGTAACATAAACAATTCTCTAAAAAAAAAAGCGAGAACAAGGAGGACTATATAAACTGTAACACTGCAACGTGATCCAAACAGAATAAAAGTCCAGCCAAAGTCCCATTCGTCTAAAATGATCGTGAGAGTACTGGTTTTGATTTGTGAGGACTTGATGACATACAGCACATGTAATCGTCGTGATGTAATGAGTTCATTCCTCTGATCCAGACAAGTCTTTCTTCTCACACTACACATATGATTGAGCAGTTACGCAGCATGAGTCACGTTCAGTTGCACACACAGGTTGTTTAAACTTACACTGCGATCACAGTCTGCAACCTTTGAACACTGCAAAACTGTGAGCACCTTTGAAAGCCATGTCATGTTAACCTCCGGTAAACAGGTGAATAAAACAGGTTGGCAACTTGTTATTGGAAATCAGGTATTTCTGGTGACTTATTATATCCCTGTTAATTTACATCATAATAAAAACAAATTGTCTATGGGTGAACCATCATATCATGTGTCAAGAGGTTCATTTGGGACAGAGCATACCAGTGTACGTGCAGTAATGTGGTCTGATACTCTGATAAAATGATGCTGGATGCAGTGAGATGGCCACAGTACCTGAGTGGATGCCAGCGCGGATCTTCAGTTGTGTGTTGGGCTTGTGGGGGATCTTGAAATTGTGACAGACACTGACCAGATCAAGGGCCATGCTGGCTATCTCTCCAGCATGATTGATGCCATTCTCTTTGGGGACCCCGGAGACCACCATGTCTGGACAATCAGCCGTTATTTCATTATAATAGATTGCACAGGAAGAGGGAAGAAGTTCAGTGATGATCGCATAGCAAAACACACATTCAAAATCTATTTAGAGCAAAAAATCTGTCATTATTGTTGCTATTGATTCATCTACATAATTGTTTTCTGTTTCAATTTTAGATCAAGATTATTTTTCAACTTTTGTTTCATGTTTGCATCCTTTAAATTTCATTTTTAACTTAATATTTGTCTCTCATTTACAATGGTTTATCATTTTGCAAATGTAATCTCAATATCTTTCCTTACAAGCATCTCCTATTGTCTCCACTTTGTAGACATCATAATTGTCGATAATGTCGTCGAAGGTGGTGTAGAGCTGGTTGAGGAAGTCTACTACCTGGTGGGGAGTGCTGGCACCAGACAGCTGAGTAAATCCAACTATATCACTGTCACAGGGAAGAAGCACAATGTCGGTATTATTAAAATATTAGCCCAAAGACAGCATCTGTAACTATGTCTTCAAATGTCCATTTAAAAATATCAAATAGTAAATAAAAAAGTAAATAAAAACCTGAAGTAGACAGTGGCATTGGAGTAGCTCTGAGCCTCGGCTGTTCGGCCTTGACGGAGGTCATCGGCCACCGCCTTTGGTAACATACCTGAATTAACATGAACATGATTTAATAACTTAAAATATCACCATGTGAACACATCCTGCTAGAAAATGTTGTTGTAGTAGTTAAAGGAAAAGGAAAGGAGACAGTTTTGCACCACTAGATGGCAGCAAGAGAAGCTGAGTTTGTCCTTCACTACTTCCATCAAACTTAGTTTAACTAGTTCACAATCTACATCTATGGACAATAACATCAAGAATTTATTTTATATGTCCATTGTTTTTATAGTTTATCACTGTTGGCTTCATAATGTGACCAAAACAGTTTTGTATTACTCATTTGAGCCCTGCAAAAAATGCACATCAGTTACTGGTGTTATTGTGACTTACTGTACAACAGTCGATCTGTCTTCTGTTTCTCTTGAAGCAGGTCCTGTGTTCTCTCTGCAACTATTGCCTCCAGATGTTTGCTGTACTTCTCCATCTGCAGTTAAAAAAATCTGTTTGTGTCCAAATTTCACAAGAATTCATATATCTCATAGGACACTTCTTCACATTTGTTTTAGCACATGATACTTTTGTACTATCCTGAGCAGATTCCTGCATACTACTTTTAATCTGTGTCGTTCAATATCATTCTACCATATCTGTGTGGGTTATATTACCAGGTTCATCATCATGTCCACTGGGCTGACTTTGTGTGGGTTCATCTTATCAAGCATCTTCTTCACCTGCTCAAATGTGGGCCTCATGGTGAAGTTGTGAGACCAGCACTTCTTAATGAGCTGCTCCGTGTGTCAGAAAAGACAGGGAGAAATTATAGTTTAGTGTGTTTTACAGTAAAATGTCTGACAAATAGACATAGATATCCTCTACAGCTATTGTAATTCTTTTATTTGCACATGTGGCAGACCTCACAGTAGTCTTCCTGACTGGGACAGTCAGTATCTGCTTTTCCTACTTTGAGTTCAGGCAGAGGGGGGCGCCACATGATATCCATCCTCAGTCCTTCAGTCTGGTCCTGTTAGAGAGGACTGCTGGTTACAAAGCTCAGATCAAAAGGATGCCGAAGGTTGTAATCTACACAGTTGGCTGCCATACTCACTGAAATGAGGTCAGAGCGAGTTGCAATCTCAACCAGAATCATGGAGTAGCTGAGGAGAGGAGAGAAAGGCAGAGATATACAAAGATACTTGTTTATCCACCATCTTTAATCAAATTGCATCAAATTAAATGGTTCAAATTTTACAATCTAAAGAAAACTTTAATCAACTGCTAATAAAGTGACATAGCCTACCTATAGACGTCCGCTGTTGGTGTCATGTTGCAGCTGCTTCCCAGCAGCACCTCGGGAGCACAGTAAACACGGTTTACATCCCCACCATTGAAGCCATTACTGATGGCCTCAAAGTCCTCTTTCCTGTAGGCTGTGAGCCCATAATCTGAAACCAAACACAGGAAAATATAGAGTAGAATGACGCAGGATGTTGTTTTTCACTTCATGCCTTCATTATAGTGCTGCTGGTGGAGGATGAGGTAGAGAAGGGCAATAATCTCTGCTGAAAAAAAAAAACAGTAGGAAAGTCACAAAAACTCTTAACTGAACTTGACACAGCATCAGTGCCTTTATACTACAGCCTCAGGTTGTGTCTGATCATATACTTTTTCTTTGTTACCTGAGATTTTGCACACCCATCGATCATCAATAATACAGTTTCTGGAGTGAAGTCTGCCGTGAAACACCTTGTGCTGGTGGAGATAACACATCCCACGGGCGATGTCGGTGGCGAAGGACAGTCTGTATGGGGGACGAGACTCTCTTTAATGTTACCGTGTGTGTGTTCTGCACTTTTATTTGCAGTCAAAGGTAAAAATGAATACACTAACCACACCTAAAACACCACAGTAAAATACTGTCATTGTATTGTATTATGGTCTGTGAGGTTCCTGTTGGAGACAGGGTTTTTCTGTGTCACTGCTGAACTGTGGTGTAAAATACTGTAAGTCTGGAAAGGAGCGCTTCCTCATTGCGCATCTGAAGGAAAGACACCAAAATACAGTATTTCCTGCTCAGGTTTTGTCAGCAAAATATATTTTGCATGGTCATTACATTTTTGACCTTGTTTTTCAGTAACAAAGCTGTGACTAATCCTCCTAAGCCACGAGGCATGTAGAAAAAGCTACAGAAGCTGGTTGTTTGGAGCTTCTGCTACAATTTATAATTGAGAATAAGATTGAGAACAAGCACAAAAATATTATAATACCAGGTAAATGGTAAATATGTAAACAAATGAGGCTTCATGTGAGGTTTTCTGACCTGAAGCCCCAGTTGATGGGGATGTCATCATTCAGCAGGACATCAGACAGGCTTCCTTTGGGGCAGTGCTCTGTGATGATGCTCACATAAGGCACCTCAATGGAACCGCCGATGAACTTGCATAGATTAGGGTGATCCAGCTGCCTAAGGATTATAAAAAATCACATGCATAGGATTGAATTAGAATATTTCTTTCATTTGCAGGTTAAACATGATGTTCCCTGACATGTCTTTGTCTCACCTGACTTCTTTCACCTCCTTCCTGATGGTTTTAGACAGGGTGAAATGTTTCTTCTCGATGTGTTTCACTGCTACCGTCCTCCCATCACTGCAAGACAGTGACTGTAATGTCATCAAGTTGAATAGCCTCTGATCCATAAGCACTTGTATAAAGAACTAATAACATTTCGCACTATATGCCTGGCTGGATGAAGCCTTGTTTGAATGAGGTGTTGACTCCGGTGCACACAGTCACATCAGTAGTTCGACTGATGGTGGAGTTACTCTTGATGTGCTGCAGGCTGGTGGTGCTGCCGATGCCCATACAGCACGCTCTGCCTGCAGAGACAGACACATAACAGTTTACTGTTAGGTCAACAACAGCTTGGAGGATATTTACCACTATTATAAGAGGCACTATGACTCACTTAAAAACTTAAAGTGCAACTCATGTAAATCTCCTGGGATTTCTGGCACAGCAACATCATCTTTTCCTTATAAAGTCAATTTCAAGTGATCCAAGAAACGCTATAGTTTACATTATGTTTGTGTGTGTGTGTGTGTGTGTGTGTGTAAATCTATCTGTAAGTGTTTTCATTTAACAACTTAAGCCTGACATGTTTTTACCAAATATGATGTTTTTGTAGTTGATGATCCAGCTTTCATCCCAAAACATCTTCTGCTTCTGGTACTGGAGCCACTACCAGGTGAAGATAAAACATCAACACGTGAGAACATCTCCTGTGTTTGTGTTTGTGTTTGTATGTTGTCGTGAGTGTGTGCTGCGTAGACTGACCACCATGGTGAGGATGAAGCCACTGCTGAAGAGGGCAACTGGAAGAGCAATAGCTACTTTGATAGCGATGGACATTGGGCAGATGCCGCAGTCTGCAGGACAGTTCAGGCAGTTTTCCTCCAGCTCACAGACGTCATCCCCACACACTTGACCAATCATAGATTTTACAGTTTAAGTTTCATTCAGACACGGAGGAAGTCATTCAGACATGGAGGAAGTTCTCAAATAATTCATATCAGCAAAACAGCATTACGAAACTGTAACCGTAAATGCCATTCAAAAACAAAAAAGTAAAAGTATGCATCAAAAAATGTGCAAAGTGCTACAAGTTGAAGTATTAATTTAGTTGAATGATGAAAATTTTCATCATGCATCAATAAAGTCTTGTCTTACACTTCATGGGGTACAATAATTGTATATATGTACAAGAATAAAGTGGCGTAAAATGGAAACACTCATGTACAGTCCAAGAAATTAAAAATGACTTTCAGTTGCTGATTGGAATTGTAATTCACAGCAAAAATCAATGTTTCAAATACAGTTAAAAATACACGAAGACATAAATTCGTTTTTCGTACCATATTGTGTATATATATATACAGTACTGTATATTTTCCGTTGCTTGTTGTATGATACTGATTATCTATGTTTCTACAAGCAAGTGCAAAATTAAGTTTATTATTATTCTTCTGTTGGCACTTGTTTTTTTTTATTTTTTATGAAGACTGTTTCACTGCAAGTCTAACACAACTTCACTTTCTCCTTAAAGGGATAGTAGCATTTTTTTTAAAGTGGGGTTGCATGATCTCCAAATAGCCCCTAAGTACTTTAATTGCAGTAGAAGACTCTCTGCACTCCACCTGTTAGCAATGCCAGCCCATAATAGCCCTGCCCAGAGATTTACAACATACAGTGTTGTGAATGGACCCAAAGAAACGGCCTATTTTCACGGCCTAAAAGAGGTTTTACCTGAAAAAAAATACACAGTTCCATTGTTCGCTATAATATAATTTTTTCCAGCCCTTCAAAGTGCAGGAAAAACGCAGTTTTTATTTGGACTTAACCAACTCACATATCCCTCCGCCCAGGGTTAGCGCTCACCGATCAGCAGTTGGTTAGGTCCAAATAAAAACTGTGTTTTTCCTGCACTTTGAGGGGCTGAAAAAAATTATATTATAGCGAACAATGGAACTGTGTATTTTTTTTTCAGGTAAAACCTCTTTTAGGCCGTGAAAATAGGCCGTTTCTTTGGGTCCATTCACAACAATGTATGTTGTAAATCTCTGGGCAGGGCTATGGGCTGGCGTTGCTAACGGGAGGAGTGTAGAGAGTCTGCTACTGCAATTAAAGTACATAGGGGCTATTTGTAGATCATGCAACCCCACTTTAAAAAAAATGATACTATCCCTTTAATGTTTATTAGCGTGTTCAGGAGATAAACAAGACTGTGCTTTTAGCCCCTTTGTCTGGTTGATAAAGCAACTTATTTACATAACAGGCACCTCACAGACATTTTTTGTGTACAGTTGTGCTTTTGTGTGAGCAAAATACCATTTGTGTGGCAGCAGACTGACCTTGGGCACTGACAACAAGCACTTTGGACTCCAGTGCTGCGTGCATCTGTCCGATTTTGATGTGAGCAATGACTGAGGTGACTCCGATATGAATCAGCACCACCTAGATGAGAAAACACACAAGACAACAGAGACTAAAACGCAGCTTGTACAGTATAGTAAAAGTCAATATATGTATTATGTAATATTATGTTTATTGTTTGAGTAGGAGATTGAAATCATCCAAACGAAACTAATGATACTTGTAAAGCAATTTGTTAGAATACTTACATATTCACATATAGGTTACCTCCATATAACCATCACATTCATCATGTTTTGATTTAAATAGGAGTATGAGTGATAAAAACACTGCTGTACAGTAGATGTTTGTTTGTGTGTGTATGTGAAGTGTTCTGTCCTGTTCTGTCAGATTCAGACCACACACAAAAACAAACTTGAATTGTGCTTAACAGAAACATTTGGGTTTTACTCAGTTGTCTGTAGTTCTTACAGTAATCCACACTCTTTTGTTAAGAAACAACCTGCAGCATGGTTGTAATGTCTTACTAACACAAAACTAATTACAACCTTTTGCCATGTTGTGACTCCCCAACAGAACAGACTACAGACTTCACAAAGGATGTTTCACTTTGATCACACCCATGTCTTTTGATCTTTGCCTGGATGTACAGTAGGATGAAGATGAACATCGGCCATGTGACAGACCGCTTTACCCAAAAAGTGTTTGACCGTACTGTCAGTGGAGTATTGCAGTTGGTTTGTGTCTTGGTGTGTTTACACCAATACACCCAGGGCCGGCCCTAGGATTTTGGTGGCCCCCTAAACAAGATTTTTGTTTGTGGCCCTGCACTCTAAGCGCAAACACCAAATCACTGGTTAAAACTGAATACAGACGTGTTTATGCCCTCTGAGGTTTGAGGCCATTTTTTTGACTTTTACATATTTTCTTAAATGTATCTTTTTAAGATACTTGCAGATGTAACAATACTCAAGTGTTTTATGTCTAAATATTAGAACCATTGTCCTAGAACACTGTATAAAGAAATAATTTAGGCCAAATGCTGGACATTTGAGGTCTGCTTTTTGAAAAATATCAAATCCCTTGTGAAAACACACCTTCAGTCATGAGAATGAACTGTTTTTGGTGCTTGAAATAGGATATGAATACAGTAATCCTATATAAGTGTAGAAAACAAATCTAAAATGAAAATTTGTAAGATTGCTTTTTGAGCACAAATGTTGTCATTCTGCCGTTCTATTTTCACCAAATGTCTCAAATGTGAGATAAAAAAAGCTGAATATTGACTTCACATTACATATAAAGCTCATAGCGTGCACGTGCAGACCTCAGGATGTTTAAATGACTTGATGAACCCCGGTACCTTTCTGATCATGTGGCCCCCCACCTCACGGCTGTGGCCCTAAACAACCACATAGAGTGTTTATGCCAGCGGCCGACCCTGAATACACCAAATGAATTATATGCAGTTAATAACATCATATGGTTCTGTAATAAACAATACACATGTTCTCCAAACTTCAACACATGTTCAAAATGACTGGCATGTGAGTGGCCTCACCTTTGAAGTCCAGTATTTCTTGGTCATCTTTCCTGCTTTGGATACAGTGTGAGTCACAATTTTACCATCATCAGGGATCCACGGGCCACAGATTCCTCCTTGTTTCTATAAAGAGACACAAAAACAGCTGAGGAAATTAATTTCCAACATGCTCTCTGCAAAGATATCAGTTGAGTTTTTTTTGTTTTGTTTTTTGTTTTTTGAAGATAGATAGCTAGAGAATGTTTTATTATCCAAAGTATTTGTCAGTTTATCAGAGAACACTATGTTCTCCTCAAAAATACCATTTCATACAGATAACACAGCAGCTCTGGAAATATCACAATTGTTTATTGGAAGGAGAGGATGAGATGGACCCAGTGTTGTTGTGCGACACTACCAACCATGAGGCCCAGAGGACAGGAGTGGATGTTGGCGTGATACACACAGCAGTTCATTTCATTGGCGTTGTTCCAGTTTGCGGGGCACTCGTGTTCATGACAGAACCTCTTTGCTTCTGACGCATCACTAGAAGTAAAGATAGCACAACAACAGTATTTAATCATGAGGTGTTATCTGTTATCTTGTCTTATAAACTAATTAAAGGGATAGTAGCATTTTTTTTAAAGTGGGGTTGTATGATCTACAAATAGCCCCTAAGTACTTTAATTGCAGTAGAAAACTCTCTGTGCTCCTCCCGTTAGCAACGCCAGCCCATAATAGCCCTGCCCAGAGATTTACAACATACAGTGTTCTGAACAGACCCAAAGAAACGGCCTATTTTCGTGGCCTAAAAGAGGTTTTACCTGAAAAAAAAAATACAGTTCCATTGTTCGCTATAATATAATTTTTTCCAGCCCTTCAAAGTGCAGGAAAAACGCAGTTTTTATTTGGACCTAACCAACTCACGTATCCCTCCGCCCATGGGTTAGCGCCTGCTGATCAGCAGTTGGTTAGGTCCAAATAAAAACTGTGTTTTTCCTGCACTTTGGAGGGCTGGAAAAAATTATATTATAGCGAACAATGGAACTGTGTATTTTTTTTCAGGTAAAACGTCTTTTAGGTCGCGGAAATAGGCCGTTTCTTTGGGTCTGTTCACAACACTGTATGTTGTAAATCTCTGGGCAGGGCTATGGGCTGGCGTTGCTAACGGGAGGAGTGCAGAGAGTCTTCTACTGCAATTAAAGTAGCTACTTAGGGGCTATTTGTAGATCATACAACCCCACTTTAAAACAATGCTACTATCCCTTTAACATGCATGCGACTACGTTTGTGTGGTTATGTCTGTATCTTTGTGTGTTCATTCTGGGCTTGGTAGACATTTGAGATTTATGAGACACTCTCACCTAAACTGGAAGATCTTGTTCCTGACGGCGTAATCATAAAAGGAATCTGCGGCTGTCACCGTGTATGAGACATTGAACTCCTCCCCATTGGATACTTTTTCTGGGGGGCGCTGTACCCACGCCATCTCCAGACCTGTGGACACACACACACACACACACACACACACACACACACACACACACATAAAAGTCCATTCACTCTGTCTGAACATTCAAACAGAATTCATGTACATGTTGTGTTTGCGCTTGTATTGTATGAGTTCAAAAGCAACTATAGTTTGTGGTGCTGCACCTCCAAAGTCACTGTAATTAATTCTTCACATGTAACCTATCCTTCCCGTTTGGCTGGAGCAGTGAAACCACTTGATTTTACAATAAATTGTCACATACACATCATCATCATCATCATCATCACTAAAAAACAAAGAATAGCACTCGCTGCACTCCCACAAAACAGACACAAATACATAACAAAGACTTAAGCCGGTGCATATTCTCATTTGCCCAGGTTATAGTATTTCGAAGGAGGTTAAATCGAAAGCAACTGGACTTAGTTATTTGTCTAGGAAATCCTTTTCCTAGACAACCTCCTTTGAAATAACAAAGACTTACCACCACAGCTGATCATGTTGTAATCATTTGGATTGTTGATCGGCCAACAGTCGTACTCTGTGTTGTCCAGGTCATGCCAGCAACTTACTCCCTGCAGTTGAAAGGGGCAGCTTTTTTACGTAAAAGCTTTGTGTGTGAAGTGTTTTATAAGAGTATCCAGAGAAAATGTACATAGATGAAGTACACAACTCTTTAGAGCCTCACTAAGTTTGATGTACAGTGATCAAAGTGATGAAAAACAAATCAAACTGCAGCCAACCAACAGTGCTGGTTAAAGGACATGTGGTGGATGCATGAAAATAAAATGTGTCAATGTGTTGTGCTTGAATCAAGAAAATAAGCAGATTGAAGACAAGAGTGTTTCATAATCTAGCAAATCAGCACCACAAGAAAACAGCAAGTGACACAGCAATACACCAGAAAAACCACAGGTCCATGGCCACTAGCCTGCAGCAGCAAGTGTTTCTGACAACACAACAAAAGCAAAGGGTTTGCCCGGTGATGCACCAAAGTGAGAGTGTTATAAGCTCTATTTAAACAACTGTTGACATTATATCAACTGTGTCAAGTCCAGTTTGACATCACATCATAGTGCTGTGCATTAAAAACTCAAGTGCCTCAAGTCCTATCTGTATAGCTACTAGCTCACATTTCCCCTCTAGCATTAAAGGTGTTGTGATTGTTGTATTTGTAAATGGATTGTGAATTGAGAACTTACCAGCAGGAAATAAAGGCCGAGGGACGCTGCTGTCCAAAAAGCCATGAGGAGGTTTGTTGCTGTTGCCAGAGCTGCTCTAAACTGACGGACTGAGTGAATGACCAAATCTGTGTGTGTGTGTGCGTGTGTGTGTGTGCGTGCATGTGTGTGTGTGTGTGTGTGTGTGTGTGTGCAATCCCCTTCCCCAAATGTGTGTTCTTAAAGACTCCTCTCCAATCTCCTTTGACCCTAATTGTCCAATCAGCAGAAGAGACGCTCCAATCACGGTTTGAGAGTGTCGTGTCCTCCTTTCTGAGGAGCTTCGGCTCACCTTCACCGTCCTACAGGTCAGAATCAGTCGGTGGTCTCTGCTGCACCTAAACTGACCACCGCACGGCTATGTGTTTATATTATACAGGAACTGTTTCAGTCTTAGATCAGACCTGGCATAATTTATTTCAATCAACTTTTGATTACATTTGATAAACATGAATTATAATTGCATTCAGGGCCGGCCCCTGGCATAAACACTCTATGCGGTTGTTTAGGGCCACAGCCGTTAGGTGGGGGGCCACATGATCAGAAAGGTACCGGGGTTCATTCAAGTCATTTAAACATCCTGAGGTCTGCACGTGCACGCTATGAGCTTTATATGTAATGTGAAGTCAATATTCAGCTTCTTTTATCTCACATTTGAGACATTTGGTGAAAATAGAACGGCAGAATGACAACATTTGTGCTCAAAAAGTAATCTTACAAAATTTCATTTTAGACTTGTTTTCTACACTTATATAGGATTACTGTATTCATATCCTATTTCAAGCACCAAAACAGTTCATTTTCATGACTGAAGGTGTGTTTTCACAAGGGATTTGAAATTTTTCAAAAAGCAGACCTCAAATTTCCAGCATTTGGCCTAAATTATTTCTTCATACAGTGTTCTAGGACAAATTGGCCTCAGTGTGCTTACAGCGGAGGTTCTAATATTTAGACATAAAACACTTGAGTATTGTTACATCTGCAAGTATCTTAAAAAGATAAATAGAAGAAAATATGTAAAAGTCGAGAAAATGGCCTCAAGCCTCAGAGGGCATAAACATGTCTGTATTCAGTTTTAACCAGTGATTTGGTGTTTGTGCTTAGAGTGCAGGGCCACAAACAAAAACCTTGTTTAGGGCCACCAAAATCCTAGGGCCGGCCCTGATTGCATTGGCATTTAGAGTCGGCCACCATTCAGGATAGATTCTAGTGGTCGGTAGCCTTTTGGTTGAGTATTTCTTGAAGTTTTATTGTTTTGTTTATTTATTTATTTTCAGTTCAGCATGTCATACAATTAAGTTTTATACCGATATTATAACAGTTTCCTAAATCTTTACAACTTTTGAGAAACATAGACATATCTTTGTAAAGGAAAACAAGCTTCTCAAATATTGTTTGGCCTGTAGAGCTTTGAGTGACATTTCACAGTCTGACTGATTTTGCTCAGCTGGAGGTTCTTCAGTTATCATACAGTAATTTGAGTATGGCACTTTGGTTAGATGATAACATGAAGTTCACTGAACTCATTCTCACATTCACGAAACCAGAGTGAGACAACCTTTGCTTTGTGATATGGTGGACTATCCGTAAATGCACAACAACAATACTCAGCTGGGCTGTGGCAGTCAAACCAGGACTGATTGGGATCAAGGGTCACAAAGTGTGTCGAGAAACATTTCCCACATCAGTTTTACCACCAGCACCAGTCTGTGGCTACTGTTGACAAAAGGCAGGTTGGGATTCATGCTGTGTGTATCTGTATCCGGGAACCTTACGAAATAGATGTTTGACTGAGGATTTTTATTACTGCTGTTGAATTAGTCAATCTTAAAATTATGTATGATTAAAATCTGAGCACCTTTATGACCCCCTTGCTTAAATGGCCCATGGGATATTTATATAACATCATATCCTAATGAAAATTTCCATCTCTGCCTTACATGTGTTTGCACTGAGATTAAGAGCAAACCAACAGCATTTCTGAACATCTGTGAAATTTAATTGGCTTTTCAAGAATGCATAATTACAGCACAGCTATAGAAAAAGGCCCGCCACACCACACAGTTTACAGTTTATGTTTTTGGGAACGCAAAACCCAGACAGGCCGGCAGCAGTCACGACAGGTCCACAGACGGCTCTGCTGAGGACATACAGTACTCGTTACAATACGATGCCTTCTTGATAGGAACCACATGACTTTAAACAAGTCAAACCTCGACCTGAGACATAGTTTTCTATTAATGTACAGTGGACAGTGTTGAACATTTACATTTGTCAAAGGATCCTAATTCAGTTCAGGGTATTAAAGATTTTACTACAGAAAAAAAAAACATTTTAACAGGAACAATAGCATGTCGACTTGAGTAAATTACAGAGAAGGTTTGAAACTAATGGGATTCAAAGGCTCTTTTGAGGGAATAGAGGAATGTATGCAGAATATATTAAGAGCTCTTCTAAAAAGAAATTTACATTTAGATGTACAGAATATGCTGTGTGTAAGCCATAGAACATGTGTTGACATTTTGCCTTTTTCCATGAAGTTTTTCAGATGGGTAACATTTGTAGCCACAACTCACATGGTGTTACGCTGCTGTTGATGAAAGAAACCTGTTGAAATTACATTAAAGCAGTTTTATGGGGTAATTTTTTTTACGTACGATGTTGTGCCTCCCACTTTAGAGTCACTTCATTTTCTCGGGATCTTCAGCCAATTAGGAGACTGACTGAATGGAATCAAAAGGTCCCACGTTAATTGCCCCAAACAGGGTGAATCACTGTGAAGTAGCCGCTGTAGAGCACCTGAAATCTCAAGAGACGGTACTTCATCAAGTCACAGTTTATTTATCAACTATCGACTGCCACGCGAGTCACATAATGGGAGTGTTGGATAATCATCTCAGTGTTCATTTTGGTAATGTTGACATCTACTGCTGTGCAGGGCTGTTGTATAGGGGAGAAAGGTGATGATAATTCTAGGGGCCCAGCGCCCAGTGGGGTCCATAAAAAACCCCAGTAGTCTAATCTTTGTATGACTGAATTATTCTGCGTAAGACCCTGACTAATACTCATAGTACACTGTAAAAACTCAACATCTTTCCAAGAATATTTGTCTTATTTCTTGTCCAAATGTCTCATTTCTAGTCAAAACTAATCTCTTTCCACTTAAAATAAGACTCATTACCTAAAAATTTACTTGTTTTTAGATAATTTTCACTTAAATTCACAATAAATAGAAAAAATCTGCCAGTGAAAGTAAGTTTTTTGTGCTTGTAATAAGGACGAAAAACTTGCTCCACTATCAGATTTTTTCTACTTATTCCAAGTGAAAATATGCTTGAAAGAAGTAAAAAGTGTCTAAAAACAAGCTACTTTTAATATGATGTGTCTTATTTTAAGTATAATGATATTTGTTTTGACTAGAAATTACATTTTGACTAGAAATAAGACAAATATTCTTGCTAAGATACTTGAGTTTTTGCAGTGTAATGCTGCATTAGCATCAAAACAAAGAAGGCTAAATAAAAAACGATAATACATACAGTAGTCTAAGAAAAAAAAAAGGAAAAGTTAGGGGGAGGGGCCCACTTTAGTATTCTTTAAGGGGGCCCAGAATTCCTAGCAACGGCCCTGCTGCTGTGTAGTTTTAGGGTTACTATCACAGTCAGTTAGTTTGTGACGTTTATGTTTGACTGAGTCGGGAACAGTCAAACAGGATTTACAAGTCACCTGATGCTTTGGTTGGGACATCGTACTACATACATACAGTGCCTTGTGGTTGGCAGCAGGTGCTTCATTTTAAAAGGCTACAACCACTTCAGCACCTCCTCTAGCATGCTCACGTTGAAAATGTTTGCCTACTGATATTTACTCTCTTAGTGTGACATGTTTGCACGCTGGCTTTATGTTAATTATCAGTAAACACAGCTGAGACTGAATTTGTCCTGAGGGTAAGGTTGATCACAAAATTACAGCCCTGGCCGGACAAATTAAAATCCTGAGGTAACAATGGCATTACATCGTTCATTCTGACTGAGGAGGGTTAAAATGTCTGCATCATGGTGATTAATTATCAAATAGTCATATAGACTTATTTAGGGCTAAAGAGAAAGACAGCAGATTATAAGAATGATGAGCTATTTTGCCACACGAGGGAAAACACAAGAGAAACATTGAAGTGTACTAACATCAATAGGATTCATCATCTCTTGACCATGAATGTTTAACATCTATCCATCCAATAGTTGTTGAGACATTTCAGTTTGGGCCGACACTGGCCATGACATCCACCCATAGTGGATGAATATGGTGAATGTAAGGAAATTAAGATCACGTCTCGGTTTGAATTTTACTATTATACTAAGACTGTTATAAGAAAATATTTGCAATTAATGACACCAAATGAGTCATGCTTATATTATATAGAGATACATATTATTACCATTATTATTATTTTGACATCTTTGAGAGGTCATGATGTAATATATAAATAAATAATATTACAGTGAAACTTGTGTCATGTCATATCATTGGGGGGAGATATCATTGTGATATTTGGAAAAAGACCAAAACACCAAACAAAAGCTATTAACAATTTCAGTGAACTTTTATGATTTTAATTAATTAATCAGTTATAAAAGTCAAAAACAAAAAAAACACAGGATATAATCATGAATAACCTTAATTCAGTAAAGGGAAAAACCTCTGAAGCTGTAAACCTGTCCACACGGCGCTCTCTTTTGTGGCATTCCTACACTCCCAAAACAAAAAAAACAAACAAAAAAGAGCTTTAAGGATGTTGTGTTCTTTACAGCAGGAGTGGCATAAATACATACAGCAGGATGAGGAAGAATCGTTTGAACCCTGTCAATGATTTAGCAACTTTAGTTGTCAGGGCAGATGAGGAACGGAGGGGGAGGGGTTGGTGGTTACAGCCGATACAGTCTATTCAGTCGTGTCCTCCTCGGCTCCCGCATTAGCCTGCACTGTGTATGTTGAGCTCCCTGCAGGAATCCAGTGTGTTGCAATATACCTTTACAACCACCCCTCTACTCTCAGGTGAGCAGCTGTTTCGTCAGCGCGAAGGCGGGCGGTGAGTTGAGGCGGATGTGTAAGAAATGCTACAGGGAGAACAAGTTTTCCTGTATGTGGTTGCTGCAGGCGGGGGTTTATCTGTATGTTTAGGTGAGCTCTCTTATTCTCTTATCTGTTGCCCACAGGCAAAACTGCTTCGCAAAGCAAAGGTGGGTGAAATATGTTGGCCTAAACACACAGGGCTCGCTTAACATGCTATACGTATATCAAACAGTTGAAATTAATTATCACAGGAGGTACAAGTAGACGCATACAGTACAGCAGTTTACAGTATTTTCATTCGCTGTGTTTAAAACCATGCCCTATTCAAGCAAACCTACAGTTTAGTTTTATAGTACCTGACTATAAACTAGTTATATTTCTTGACTAGTTCATCCACTATAAGAAAAGTATACTAGGGTGAAAGTTAAGCCACCCATTACATGATTTTTACCCCTTTCTGAGGTAAAAGTAGAAATGTACCGCTCAATACCTCATACTGTTTTTTTCTTGAGCCACTGGAGCAGGATGTCATCCAAGTTCAAATAACCCTCAGGGATGTTGATGAGGAAAACAAAAATGCACGAGGAAACAGCATCGGCAGTCTCTTATTCTGTAAAAATGAGAGTCATACCTACAGAAACTATAAAATCCTGACAAAAAAATGAACATGAAGTACATCTTTGCATCCATTTGGGGAGTTATTAGTGCATCAAGGGCTCTTATCTCCATCTCAGCACGACTTCAGCTCTACACTGAAGCCTGCAGTGTCTCTTCAAGAAACTACTTTTAATTGGAGGACAACAATGACTTCCTGGAGACCACCTGGAGACAAGCTGTGTTGTGTCTCTTTCAAGTCATCTCTAGTCTGTGTGTCTTCATAAGCTACATCCAGCCCCAGCTGGACACAAGTTCTGCAAAGTCCTGAACAAGTTCCACTTTCAGGTCTTGAGTATACGCTGATCATCATTTTTGATCTCCTCTGACGGGGGCTGGCTGGCGGCCGTGTCCTGACCAGAGCTGAGCGGCCTGGTGTTGGCCCTCGTTGAGCGCTGCCGCCGCGTACCGTTGCCGATGCAGCGCAGGAGGTTTTTGAAGGTCGTCCACATTTCCTCGTCCTTGTAGGAGTAGATGCAAGGGTTCATGACGGAGTTGAGCACGGCCAAGAGAAGCAGCCAGCGTTTTAATTTAATGACGTTGCAGCTCTGACAGTTGAGGCCGTCCAGCAGAAGAACAACCAGGCCAGGGGTCCAGCAGAACACGAAGGCCCCTAGAGGAAAAAAAATATAGAAAATCAAATGCCAATACATTTTTTGTGCTAGAAAATGATAACTTTTAAATTATCATAATTATTCATAGAGCAATTTCTTGGTCAAGCAAGTGGCCAAAGAAGTAACTGGTGTCAAGAGGTGTGTGAGATGCAGATTTGCAGATTTTGTGAGTGAGTCATTTGGTGGGAAACACTGCAGTTGTCTTCAAGAGGTAGCCCATGAGTTGGGGGATAAACAGTATCACATAAAGCATATAAGAATATTATACAAATCTTCACTTGTAATCTACTTGTAAACACTGACAATTTTCACAATGAATTATCGATAAAATAATTATTTACAACCCACACGCCTTGTTGCCTGTATATTGTGAAAATGGCACAGCCTACTGCAAAGTCTAACGCACTCTTCTACTGTCAACTGCTGAAACTAATATTATCTAAAATAAATCAGAATGTACATGAATAAAGCTTTAGCGCAGAATGTATTCGATTAAAAATGTGCATCACAAACATGCTCAGCACATTGCAACTTTTGTTGTTTGGTTTATTTTAACATTAACATCACATCTATTTGTGTGTGAAACAAGAATGTCTCTGTGTGGTTAATCAGTATTTTGTGTCCTGTGGAAACACTTTCAAGGCCATTGTGTTACTTGCAGCTTGTTTTTGTATGTGTTTGTGTTGTGTATTTGCAGTAAGTACGTCCATTTCCTTGTGTTTTCGTCAGCTGCAGTGTGTTGCGCTGTCAGGGCTGCCGTAGTATAATGTCATCCTAACACCATTTACACCAAACAGACACAATAAAGGAAATACGACGCTATCATTATGTTAAATGCTCAGTACTGTGTGTTTGGTAAATAACAAAACTGGTGACAGAGGCAGCTAATTAGCCATCTATTTCAAACATGTTTGGGCACAAAACAGAGCTACGACAAGTAGCTGAAAGAAAGCCACAAGCAGCAACTCGTCTGCACCAACCAGCATCTCTGCAGCCTCATTGCATGTGCAGAATAAAAACAAGTACTGTTCACTGTAGACACAAACAAGAGGTCTGGTAGAAGTCTTGATCTAAGATTTTTGTTTTTCTCTGCTCTAAGGCCTTGAAGTCAAAAGGTTCACCACATTCTTTTATAGTGAATTCCTATTTATATAGCTAGTCTTTCTTTTCTTTTTTTCTTTGTCTTTGATGAACTAGAAATCCAAAATAACGTGAACTGAATTGAAATGGAGTGAGACCCCATTAAATCAACTTCCACTTGCCGTTTTTTGATGTATTCCACAAGTTTAGAAGTGGAATTTATTTCCCCTTTAATCTCTGACAAAGAAAAAGCCAGAGTGGTTGTAAGGAACACAAGCATGTGTTCCTTTAAGTATTCATTCACACCATGGTGGTTGCACTTAAAGAATGAAAACAACATTTTGAATTGGCCTTCACTTCAAAAGCAAGGGCCAACACTCTTGGATATGTCACAAATAAAAGGCTGTAAGTTATTAAACTGAAAGAAAGAGAGTGATATTTTACCAAACTGTGAAGATCTGAAATTCAAATGTGAGCAAGAAAGCACAAGAGAAGTGATTCTATACACTGAGGTAAGTGAATAATTGATCAATAATTGATCAAAGTGCAAAGTTACACATGTGTGTGTGGCTTTACTACTCCAGTGTTTCTCTTGTACGCACAGGTCATGCACAGTGACTATGACCAACCAATAGAAATGTTTCTATTGCCTTAACTCTCAGATTTTACACAAAGCATGTGCGGGTTATGTCTGAACAGGTTTGTCCAGTTGCCGTTTCCGCCTGAGCAGACTGTGTTTCACCTGGAACAAGAGTCAAGTGTCTTTTTTTTCCTGATTAACAGACATCTCAGACCGGACATGACTACATGTCTATGCAATTTTTGATTTTCTTTAATTTATTCACTGTGATGTTCTCTACAACATCACATTAAAAGTGTTCAGATATTTTTTTCTTTTATGCATTTTAAACCATATCGCTTGTAAGCATACTACTGCATAAAAATTTGTGTCTGCAAAAGAAGTTTAACTGCCATCTTTTAATTTCTTTATGGTGCATCCACTCTTTCCCCTTCATTGAAGGTTTAACTACCAAAAATTTGATGTCTTTGACTTCAATGTGAAGTATATGTGTTGTGCATCTCAGGTTGGCTCCTAAGTTGTCGTGATTCCACAAAATCGTGGTAATACACACATGCACACACACACAAACAACCTGAGAATAAAATTGGGCAGAAGGAAAGTTTCACATCCTGCGCACAACAAGAAGTACGTATTGTTTAAACCCTCAAGGGGGATTTTAAAGACAACACTTCCACAAGCTACGGAGAACTGCATCTGAAAGCAATTGACCTTTTTTTTTTTTTTTTTTTGGCTGCAGGGAGGAGGCGACGTTCACTGAAGGCCAGTGTGGTGTGGTGTGGATGGTTCGCCACACAGGCTGAGGAGCAGTGTCCTTGCAGGGAGAGATAATTACACAGCACTCTGGAATAAAGTGTGTGCAGAGGCAGGCAGCTCCTACGCTACATCCAGTACAGTGTCTAGTAGCCATGTGTCTGGGCAAGCAGAGAGAGAGAGAGAGCCCCCATGAGACAAAGAACAACGGCTGATCGTTATCCTGCGGAGCGAGTGAGCAAAATCACAACAACCCACTCCTCCGCGTTTTGAATAATCCAGGTCGCTGTGTGAATGGTGAATAAAAAAACTAGTGTATTCAGCACTGGCATGAACTCCTCTATGCTGGTGAAGTTCTGCTGTTTCTTTTCTTATAGGACAATGCTGGGAGGGGAATGATTTGGGTACTGAGCCTCTGCATCAGTGTATCCTGTTGCAACACCTAAACAAAGAGAGCTAGACCAGGATATCTGACGGCCTCATGTGGGATGGAAATGCATGAGAAGAAAAGGGCGCTACGTCATTTTCTGTACTTTATAATTGTAGGAAACAGAGAATGAGCACGTAGTAGCGGCCCAGGCAATTACTGATAAGATAATGAATCAGAACAGTGATTAAGAGTTGAGGGGATCTCAAGCGCACGAATACCAAACATTCTCTCTCATTCCAGCTGTTTTTAGATCCGGTACACTGAAAACTTTTGAGTTTCTGATTGTTGGCTTGACCACACCAAAAATGTAAAGACGCCTCTTTAAACTCTGGAGACTTGAGACGGGTATCTCCTGCTACACTTAACATGGTATAAATTAAATGATCAATCTAATCTTTGCAAATGGAAACTATTTACTGCAGAGGGGCCAGAAGACTGAAACAGGATACACAGAGAGATAAAAGAAACTTCTCAATGACTCCTCTTCTAATTCCTGAAACCTAAAGTCTAAAATTGCTGATAAGCGCTCAATAGCTTTACTAAAAAACCTTGGTGTTTTGAGTTATCATCCTCAAGGCTTCCCACCATATCAGAACAACACAGATTACAGTCCAGTGTGCTCAGCACTGACTCAGTGAATTGGACTTTGTGACTGTTTTGAAGTTCACCACAGCTCTTTACATCCTACTAATGCAGGAAATGTTATGACGCACCGTTGTATCATCATTTTGTTGCATAGACAATTGGATTTTTTTTTTTCTTTTACAAGTGGTACCTACCAAGCACAACCATCACTGTCTTAATGAGCTTAATGGGCGTCCTCTTGCGGTTTATGGAGCCACTGGTGTGCGGCGTGAGCATGGACGTCTTCTTCTTGACGTACGCGTAGATCCTCATGTAGATGGCCACCATGACCAGGAACACCACCAGGTTAGACGCCGACCAGAAGATCAGGTAGCTCCTGCTGAAGATGGGGGCCAGCTGGGAGCAGTCGCTCAGGTTGCAGATGCAGTTCCAGCCCAGACTGGGCACGGCCCCCATGAAGATGGAGATGGCCCAAACAAGTATAATCAGCAGGGTCACCCTCCTCTTTGTCAGGTTGCTGTGGACTTTCCAGTTCATGACGGAGATGTAGCGCTCCAGTGCTATTACCAGCAGGTTGGACAAAGAGGCCGACAGACTGACGTCCAGCAGGCCTTGGCGGATAAAGTATTCTTTAACTGTCAGTTGCCGCGACACCTCGCCGGTGTTAAACATGAGGTACACGTACGCGATCCCCGCCAGGAAGTCTGAGGCGGCGAGGTTGGAGAGAAGGTAGTAGAAGGGGAAGTGAAACCTCTTGTTGGTGATCACAGCAGCTATGACCATGACATTGGAGACCAGGATGAAACAGCAGAAGAGTGAGCCCACCACCTGGACCAGGATGAGCTGAGTTTTGTCCCATCTATCTTCAGCACCAATGTTGGTGTAGAAGAACCCCATGGACTCATTATAATGACAGGTCTGGTTCTCCTGGGCCATCGTAGAGGCAGGTCTGTCAAACAAGAAAGAGAGGGGAGGTTCAAAATTGAGACTGCAACCCATGAATGCCTGCATTTTAATCTTCCAATTAATCACCACCTGTTAAATTGATGAAATTCTCACATATTACAAATTATTACAATAGCTTGTTTTACTGCTTCACCCATTGCTTTCACCCAAGACAAAGAAAGACAAAGTGCTGGCATTTGAGAAGCAAAATGTATCCTGCCTCGAATTGAACAAAGTTGCTAAACTATGTGAACTATGTGTTTAAAGTGCTTTGCAGGCATTTCAACAACTTGTTATTCAGTCTATTTTATTCAAAACAAAAACACAATGAGATGATACAAAGTCTGAGCTGAAGTGCTTCACAATTGCAGTTTCTTCAAGGATACATAACTTCAAGGACAAATAAGATTTAATCACTTGACTACAAAGGCAAGTGCACATAGCCTATGCCAGAAGCCTTCAAATGGCAGGAAGCTGGCGAGGAATAAAGTTGAAATCACAATGAGCCCCATTAATAAAGCTGAACACGATAGTGACCATAGTAACGAGTAAAAAACAATATGATCGAGTCAAAGAAGGTAAACAACACAGATGTGCTGCAACGCTGGTACATTTTACAGGACAGATTTTGAGGAGCTGTCTCTTAATTATTCCACCAACTTAACTTTACAACAGGTCTGAACAGCAGCAGAAAGACGGAGAGAGAGAGAAGAGAGAGAACTGAGATCTACCAGATCACAGAAAGCAATATAAAAGCAAAAGGCAGAAAAGGCAGAAACAAAAGAAGCAAACAAAGTGAGATCTAAGACCAAAGAGAGAGACAAGATCAACAGGCCAGGTGAGTTTACCTGTGGTGTAGTGGGGCTGTCCGCGGCGCGTTAAGTGGATCAAAGGTTGCCAAATGTTGCGTGTCCTCTCCTGAGCATGTTTCCCGTGTGTGAGCCCCCGACGGCGGACTGACTGACTGACTGACTGACTGAGGAGGGAGCGAGGGAGGGAGGGACAGAGGGAGGGAGGCGACGGCAGCAGCGGGACAGGGCACGAAGTGAAGTGGAGTGAAGTGAAGGCAGGCAAGTTCAGCGTCTTCACTTTAGAGGCGTCAGCCCGGTGACGCAGAGGGCGTGTGCCGGTCCCGGTGCCGGTCCCAGGTCAGTTCCTCCGTTCACCGCGCGAGGTCCGAGCAACAAGACGGTACAAAAGCTAAAACTGTGATTTTTTTTTTTTTAAACCTTTTTTAACCAATAGTTTTATACCTTTCGAGGTATTCAACTATTGGGTTGCCAAGGATTGTGAAACCTACTCCTCCAGTATGACACTTTTCCAGTGCGCGCTTTGATTCACTGATATCGCATTAATGAGATCAATCAATCAAAGGTCAATGATCAATGATCTCATTGATCATCATCTGGACTGATTTACATTGACAGCAGGAGCAGACTTATGGAGGCTGGGATTTTTTTTCTTTTTTTTTCTTTCTAGTTTACAACTTCAGGAAGTGGTAAATATTAGCTAAGGGATCAATCACAGTTCACCAATCATTTATTAATTTCTTTCTTTCTCACGTTTATAGCTGAAAACCTGGTTAGAGAGCGTGAAACCCAAACTTGCATCCACATCTGTTACTATTTAATCAAATATTGAACTTTATTTTATTCTTTATTTACTACATTTATCTGACTGTTGGAGTCTCTAGTGTTTTTCAAATTAAAAGTATCATGTGGCCGTTAGCCTATATTAAAATATCAGAAATTATAACACATCGCTAGAGGTTCGACTTTAGGTTCCCAAATCATTTGGCTCCTTATATTAAAGAGTGCCAGGTTTCAGTTGTCAATGAGTTGCTATTAGCTCAGTTTAAAACACACCCATTTCAGCAACTGCCGGCAGCCCAAAGGGATACATTTTCCAATATTTAACATGAAAGCGAAGGTTACAGAGGAGCACCCTTCAGCAGCTGGCCAAAGTGACTCAGTAGCTTGATTGCAGACCATGTCGTCATCTGTTGGGACACCCAAATTGGCAGCTTTGTCACTAAAACTCACCCTGGTTTACTATTATCTCACTCCTAGTCTCCTGTATGGTCATTTCATTTGAGGTCATTTAAGGCCCCTGGGGCAAAACAGGTGCCTGTTGTGCTCGTTTGGTAATCCAGCTTTGAACATGTTTTATCAAGTCAGTTTTGAACACAGAAAAATGTAGTGGAAGTTTACCAACAGACTAAAGTGCCACATAATAGGCGGATTCTCCTTTATTCTTAGTCATGAGTTTGGAGCAGCTCCTCTGTTCACGCTCAGACCTTCTGTGTTTACTCTCCTGACTTTAATACAGGGCTTATTTCCATTTTCCACAAATGTGTGTGTTTTCCACTTGTCTTAAGATCATGTTACCGATGTTTGTCGAACCAGACTAAACTCACAGATTTAATGAAAGCAAATCCTTAAAGTAAAAAGGATTTGATTTGTTCTCGTCTCTTTAGACTTGAGCTCAAGACTCAGTATGACACATGATATTAGTAATACCAGTGGGGTATTACCACATGTGAATAACACAGTGAGGTGCTCCCCAATGGTGTGTCAGCGCATTAACACACACACACCAGAGAGCCACCTGTACTCTCAGGTATTTTATCACATCGGATCGAGACTGCAATCAGACCAAAACATCCTTTGAATGACAATATAAAAGCGGCGTCTGACAGGTCAATGCAGGTATAGGTCTTATAGATGAACTCTGGCCATAATGTCAGATTAAACTCAAGAGTCTAATGACACACTTTCCTGATTTTTATCAGGTTACAAGTATAGCAGTCGCACTACGAGTGAGAGGGCATGCTCCAGCTTGTATAACAACTTAACTTGTTGGTAGATTTGATGATAACCATGACTCACACACCAATCCCAGCTGAAGTCATCCAAAACTCCCCTTTCTTTCTCAATCTCAGCCGAACTGTGAACATCTGATGACATTTACTCCTTTTTTGAGCACAAAAGAGATTTGATTATCTGTAACGGTTCACATTTTATATCAAGTTCCTATCACTGCTGGCAAAACACTGACCATGTAAATAATCTGGTCAGTCTACAGCTCTGACTGCTTACTTGCTTTTTTTTTGTATAACTCAAAGCTTATTGTGCACACTTGCAGCAAACATGGAAAACAAACTCGAACATTGGATATGAAATATAAAAATTAGTTTTATTGCATTTTTTTTACTACAACACTTGCATGCATTTCATCTAGCACTGCACTGCTTGCATGGTTGGCATCAATGGTCAAGTGCAAACATTGAATCCCAATATTTGGCAACTAATGCAAATGCCCACCTGAACAGGGCACAGTAAACTCCTCGTAGGTATCCAACAAATACTTTTTAAATAACATGTGAAACCTTTTTGTCTTGCTCCCAGATCCATCTCATGAGCTTGAGCTCCAGTTTCTTCAACATTTCATATTGCACTTCTTACTCCCGGAAATACATGTTCCAGGAATCCTCAGGGGGAGGAACTCGATGTCTGCATCAGACACATTAGGTCCTGTTCCGAGCATCCTCTTCCTCTTCTTCCTCCTCCTCCTCCTCCCTGAACTGTTTCATCTGAAGGCGGGACGACTGTCAGCTGATCAGTATAACATTGTCATTTTCTGGAACTCTGCAAAGATATGATCGTAAAACACACATTACATCCCCTATGTCTCATCAAAACCACCATACACTGATTAAGAAATGTTTCTCTTGTTATGTCTCTTTTTGTGGCATGAAATATTCTAACTATATTAAAGCAGAAGTAAGCGATCCGGTCGTTTTGGCTAATGCTGCGTTCCAGGCAGGCTTTTGAAACCGTAAATTACAGCTTCAAGTCACGACTTACGACTTTGTAGCGTTCCAGGCAACCCACTCGTGTTTCTCCGACCTGTTTTACCTGTGAAAGTCACTATAACGGCCACTCGTAACTTCCGACCCGTGAACTCGTACCAGATCGAACTGGTACGACTTCACAGGTCGGAAAAACATGAATTACTGGCTGCCCTGAACGCACCATAACTTCTTGTCAGCCGACGGAGTTAGCAGCCCCCTCGTCATGGATCTATTGGTCCTCGTCCCTACGTCACCACATTCACGCGCATCCCTTGGCTGCACACACAGCCCTTCATGCCGCTCTCTCTCCTCATTGGATAAAACTTGTAGGATACAAGAAATGTTTTCTCCTCGGCTCAGAGCAGAGCAGAGTGACTGAGAGACCCGTGTTTCGGTCCAAACACTCTATGTAAGTGATTGCTGTCGGAAGATATAACTATTTAAGACTTATATTAACACAAAAATATTGCTTACTTCTGCTTTAATATTATTATAATTGAGAATAAATACATGTGTCTGCAGTTTCATGTCTGTACAGTACATGGGCCATTAGTGTGGTATTTGTTTTCATTAGTAAAACATGTCAAAACATGAAAGACAATGATGTGATGTCGCAAACTGCAGCTAACATGTTGACAGCAGTGACACAGAGGTGTTGCAATAAATATTTTGGTTAAGCGATGAGTGTTCAGGAATTTTAGTGGATTAATGGATTACTCACTTGAGCTATAAAATGTTACAAAAAAAGAAGTATGAAGTGTATGAAGCAAATTTTGAGAAGCTGTAAGCAAATGGTGGGAATTCTTGATTTCAATCAATTAACATCAATGTTTTTTCCTGTGGATCAACAAATTGAAAAAATCATTGCATTGTAAAAAATTGCTCAGTCCACTGTAGCGGGTGACGTCACCTCACTATTACCGCAGACTGATTCATTTCTGTCTTAATGATGCCACATCCAACTGGTTACAAAGACCACGTGGCTGCTTGTTCAGACTGGTGGAGTTTCTCTAAACTCTCTGTAGTATTAGAGACAATACAAGATAATACAAAGATCATCACCAGTTCCCACAATTCGAATCAGCAAACTTTTTTTTCTCATACTCTGGGATTTGGCCTCCAACAAAGGCAGACGAGAAAGGGAGGCAAGAAAAGGATGGGACTTCAGGCGAAGCCATACTGAGAATAAAATCTCCAAACCAAGCATATAGAAAATGAAAATAACAGCCTGCTTGCTGTGCATTTTGCACCCAAGAGAAACAGATAATTATGTCCCCTGTAAACAAAATCTGTAAACAAATTACATGTTTCCTACCAGACGCAGCATTTTGCACTTCTCTTTTAGTTGCACAATCTCTGCTGCAGCTGTTCGAGGATGTGAATGTATTTCAAAGAGAGCAATGAATCTACTGTATGTCTAGTTGTCCTCTTCGAAAGCAAAACCACCTCCGCTTTAGGCCTTTTGTATTTATACAGTGCTTACATACACATATTTGTCCAATCTGTGTAAAAAACATGTGCAGCCTTTACAATACTTGTCCATTGAAACCTAACACACTCTTCCAAACTGACAAACTTGTTTGGCTCCAAATAACTCATTTTAAATCTAACTAGTGTCTAACCCCTCAATTTGCCTCCCAAACAAGATACTGTAACTTACTGGAGTAGAACATCAAGAGTGGGAAGAGGCTAATTGTATGCAGATGAAATTTAATCCTGAAATGTTTGAAATGTTTAGAGGAACACACTGATCTAATTTTACTGAGCAGAGGAAGACGAAGATGCTCATAAAAATGAAATTTAGTCAGGACAGAGGCTGCAAATGGCTACAATTAGACCATCTGTAACTTGACACAGAGTGCGCTTAATGACACAAAAGCAGCCAAAGTGAAAAGGCCACTGGCCCTTTCATGTTCATTTCCACAGAGACAATGCATATCCAGTCGCCAGGCTTGGACTATTGCACATTATTACATAATGGTTCTGTAACTGAGACTACACTTCCTTTAACACTCAAGACGTCCAGAGCAGGAACGCTGAACGGCTCTGCGATAGAAAACGGCTGTGAAACCTGCAGGAAAAGACCGCAGAGTGCAAGTGTTAATGTCTGGTAATACAATAGTGACGGAAGAGCCACAAAGGAGGGGGAAAAAAGAGATTGTCTGAGCCACAATATTTCATTCAGCACTTATATACAGTATAGCACAATCAAACTTTCCAGCACTGATGAACTTGGTTCTTTTCCACTGACTGAACACTGAATCATTTTTACGGTGTGTACAAACATGTGAGGCTCAAGCCGGCAGAAAATATTCGTTTGATGGTAAACACTGTACAACACTGTTTATCCCAGAAAAGGAAAAACTGAAACTGACTAGAACTTGAACTAGACGGGTAGTGAAGGCAACAGAAACCAAGCTTCCTGTCTGTTTACATGATCCAAAACAGGGAAACTAAATATTATACATATAAAAAAGTCAAAGTAATTAAGTCTAGTGAAGTGCCACTTTGAAAGGGTTTTGAGTTTGCAAGAAACAAACAGTTAAAGAGGACGCAATGGCTTTTCAACAAGCCCTAAGTGCTGAATAAACCAATGTGCAATAAAAATGTGATTAAAAGCAGCTCATTACAGTGGCATATTAGGAAATTACTGACAGAAATGGCATCTGATTACAAAAGATGGATAAGAAAGTGATAAACAGAGAGAGAGAGAATACAGTCCTGTATAAAAGCAAGCACACACACACACTGAACTTCACTGCACACCACATTAAAGACAGCTGGAGTTAAACTTTCACCCATCGCCCTCAAATCAAATAACTCTACCCAGCTAACCACCGTAGCTCAGGGTTGGGGGGTGAGCAGTGCCCCAGCGTACACCCTGCATTTCTCTGTAATCAGCCCATCACTGGGTGTGTCTGCATAGCTCCCACCACTAATTTCATTGCGCTCAGACCACGTTCGGAGCGAGCCAAACCACAGCGTGGAGGAAACTCCGCTGCAGTCTGCTGCCTGCTGATGATAGAGATTGGCTCATAGAGAAGGAATGAGCAGAAAACGGGGATGTATAGAGAAGATATAGGCAAATGTCTGACTGTAGGAGGAAAGCCTGAGCAATAAAAAGTGAGGTCTATAACTGAATGTTGCCGTATTTGTGTGGCGTATTGTACAGCACATGTAAATGAATATTGTGATATTTCCAGATAAAGGAAGCAGCTCAGTTTTGTTCATCAGATCAATAATAAATCCAACTATACTGCATATTTGGCAGATAAAATCTTATTTTATATTGTAGTAGGCCTACATCTTTCTCAGCAAAGTTTAATAGTGAACTAGATGGCCATTCTCACATTGACAGCAGCAGATTTTTGTTTTGAGCAAACAGCAGAAAACGTGACCTGGATTATTAAAGAGGTCCAAGTCAAACAAAGAAGACAACACCGTGCTGGTCATGCAGTTTGTTTGACATCACTGATTTTCTGGATAAGTGCAGTGCAAAAATACCACAGCCACGATCATATAGCAACAAAGCTCCCACAAAAATGAAGCAAAAAAAAAAAAAAAAAAAGACCAGAACTTTTTTTTTTTGGCTTCAACCCACGCAGCCCAAGTCTATAGGAGATGGCTGAAAAATGGTAAAGAGAAGCTGCCGCAAAAACGCTGCGCTTGAGCAAGGCATATAAACGACATAACACTCCCGTTTCGGTGATGAAAAGTCAAGTTTGTATAGTGCAGCTTCCCGGTGTGCATGTGTGTGTGTGCGTAACAGGGTGTAAGAGCTGTGGTTAAATATTATCACAGTATCGACGTTACTGTGGACATTGTCGTACCGTTGGCAGCAGCAGAGCACAGACTGTCTGACTTCAGCTTCTGTCGTCTGACTGCTCTCCCGGACAATGGGAAAATCGTTCTGCTCTTTAAGGAACTTCTGCAGGTCCGTCAACGGGAACCCATCCCTCTGGTAGTTCTGTTGGTGAACACACATATAAATACGTTAATTAAAGAGTTGACAAAATGTGCACTGGAAAGAACATTTCAGTTTAAAATGCTTTGTGTTAATTGTAAAAGAAGACTTAAAGCAGAAGTAAGCGATATTTTTGTGTTAATATAAGTCTTAAATAGTTATATCTTCCGACAGCAATCACTTACATAGAGTGTTTGGACCGAAACACGGGTCTGTCAGTCCCTCTGCTCTGCTCTGAGCCGAGGAGAAAACATTTCTCGTATCCTACAAGTTTTATCCAATGAGGAGAGAGAACGGCATGAAGGGCTGTGTGTGCAGCCAAGGGATGCGCGTGAATGCGGTGACGTAGGGACAAGGACAAATAGATCCATGACGAGGGCGGGGGCTGCTAACTCCGTCGGCTGACAAGAAGTTATGGTGCGTTCAAGGCAGCCCGTAACTCGTGTTTTTCCGACCTGTGAAGTCGTACCAGTTCGATCTGGTACGAGTTCACGGGTCGGAAAAACACAAGTGGCCGTTATAGTGACTTTCACAGGTAAAACAGGTCGGAGAAACGCGAGTTGCGGGTTGCCTGGAACGCTACAAAGTCTAAGTCGTGATTTGAAGCTCTAACTTACGGTTTCAAAAGCCTGCCTGGAACGCAGCAACGTAGCCAAAACGACCGGATCGCTTACTTCTGCTTTAATTGGCACCGTGTCACAGCCCTCGCCTCACTCAGAATCAGCTGACAAACAGGTACCTTGATGGTCTCGTAGGCGTCCGTGATGAGGGCGATGAAGAGCGACAGCACCATGTAAATGAACAGGGAGATGAAGGAGTAGAGGTACGCCCGACTGAAGAGCCACACCAGCGTGTTTTTGTCCTTCAGCTGGGCGAAGGTGGTGAACATGTCGTCACCGTTCAGCAGAGAGAACAGACACTCGGCCACACGACTCAGGCCCTCGAACTAGAACATATGGGAGGAAGGACACTTACAAATGCTTTTAAGTTGATACTCAATAATTGATAGATTAGTGGCTCCCTTCCCAGAGGTCTGGATTTACACTTATGGGTTTTTCAGTTGATGGAAAATGTTGAAAAAGCAGAAAAAAAACACTACCTCTGATTACTTAATAAGTAAATTTGCCAATAGATAACAAAAATTAAAATGCTTGTTCCAGTTTTCAAAATTCCACGGTAATTTAATAATTTTAAGTAATTTTATACGTTTGTTTTGCCAACACTGCAATTATAATACATTTGTATTTAAAGAGCTCCTTCAGTGTACTTCAAAGACACTTAACTGAAACAGATCATAGAAAAACAATAAAATAAAGCAGGTAAGGTAATAAAATGTATAAAAACTAAATTCTAACAAATGGAAATCTTGAAAAATGACCATCAACTATCGAAGCAGTTGGCTGATTGACACTCATAAGCACTGAGACAGGGGCTGGAGCCATAGTTTATATCCTGCTTAGACTATTAATTATATCACTTGTGCTATGAGACATGCAAAACTACTGCTTCTACGCTCCAATGAGCGTCTTACGGAGGAGCAGGAGGTGTATAGAGGACCGAAGCAGGAAGGTTGATGGAGGTGGACAGATAAAAGACAGAAAGACAAACAAAGAGACAGATGACTAGAAGGGTAGAGAGCTCGATAACAAGTTGCAATGTTATGAAAGAAGCCAAATTCCCCAGAATGTGATAGTATCTAAAAACAACATCCCACTGCGAGGGTATGGATCCACAGCAGGCACAGCAACTTGAAGACGTGTGGGATGGCAAGTCCTACAACATCCTCTGTTTATTCTCTCAGTAAATACACAGAGGAATCCTGGAAGGGTTAGACAGCACTGACTGACTGTACAGGGGACTCTCCCTGCGACCACAATGTAAATATCATGACCGCGTCTCATAAGACTCCCAACACCGGGAACTGAAACCTGCTTCACTTCATCTGCGAGCATACAGTAGCGTCGCCGCATGTCAAGTCACTTTCACTTCCACTGCTGATGACAGGTGATACTGTAAAATGTATTGTTCTGCATTAAATTAGCTGGTATTGTACATAATATTATTAACTTTGACCTGTTTAAGACCCCTGGCCCTGGCAGCCATCCAAAACTTGTAGTTTCTCCTAATCGGTTTAAGATTGTCAACAAAGTCCCATCTGGTCAGTGAGACTTGACTCAGCCCAGGGCGGCTGTTCTCAGTCTATCTCACATCTGTCTCTCCAGCAGTACGAGCTCTGCCTTGTTTAGACGCCTACTGCTGCTCGGACTTCCGTAAATAATTTATCCTAACGGGCGAGGACAAGCTAAACACACACATATTTTCTCTTGATGGCACTTGCTGTCCCAGGAGTTAAGACCATCTGTCCCGGGCCGACGCTGCGGTTCCTTGCCTGTCCAGATGTCCTACAATTGTAATTAAAATATACTGACTTTGTTTTTCAAAGCATATAAAAGACCTTTCAACAGTGGTGGTCGATGGGTTTACAGTTTTTCTCAATCGCTTTGGTGCTTTTCTCACATCACTCTTAACATTTGCACAACAGTTGGTGCATTTCTCAGAACAATTATTGCAAACTGCAAAACCTGCAAAAGCGCGTCACTTGCTCAAAATGGATCGTCCATCCCTCAAAAGCAAGTATTCATGTCAATGAAACTGTCAGTGTCGTCAAAATGAGAAGTCCTGACACCATCGTTTATGAACAAGATAGTCAAATGGCTTTGTCATGTTTTCATTAGGACAAGTGTTTTCCAATGCAAAAAGTGATGATACTACCTGAAAATGCTCCAGACAGCACTACACACTACTTGTACAGCCATGTGAAAACTACAGTAAAATTACACAACTAGTAACTGATACTGAATAAATATGTATGTTTCACATTTTTACTGCATATACTCTTTGCAGTTCTGATTTGTTCACAGCATTATGCAAAGGAAAAATACACTACAGTCATCTACAACAAACATAAGAAACACCCTTTGAGTACAACTTTACGTAAATCTGTTCTCTAGTGAAGCTGAAAGTCTAAATGTAGCTACAGTAAATGTAAAAAGTTCTTGTCCCACTGTATCTTACAGTAATGCCTGACACAATGACAGCAGTGCAGATTGTTTAGTGCTGAATTACTGTCCAATTCCATACATACCTGTTCTTCCTTACTGAAATGTTTGAATAATTGAATTCACAGTGCTTCTCCCAACATTTAAAATTAGTTTGACAGATTTTGATAACTAGTTCAACAATTTTGTATGTAATGACTCAAGCAATGAAATGAGGACTATTAGTTTTTTAGGGAAAGACTATTCAGCGTTCAAAAGTATAGTTCATTTTGACTGACATGACATAAACAAATGATAATGTTGTAAAACAGCAGAGAATTGTATGAGAGCAACTGATACATGTCCAAAAGCATTTGCAATTTGTTCAGAGGAAGGAGAAACTGCTACTATGATGTGGACAAATGACTACATGTTGTGGAGGTTGAACTAATAGTTAAGATAACTTTTATTCTGATCTGACAAAAGCACCAAAGCGATTGAGAAAAACTGTAAGATACTGGCCCTGAAATTACAGCCCCCCCTGTTCAAGTCCTGGGATCCCTCATATCTCTACCATCTTTCCTCCTCCTGTTATTCTGTTTAAATTACCCTAGTATCCAGAAAAAATACAAACATTTTGTGCTTTTCTGTGTGTGTGTGTATATGCATGAATGTAGCACCTGTCAATGTCACCAATTGCAAAATGTGCTCACCTGCTGTGTGAAGCTGCCGAGAATCACTGGGCAGACATGTACTGACACCTAGTGGCTGAACTGTATAACTACAGAGAGTTACAGCCAGCAAGCAGAGGCCAACGACCTAAAGTTCCTCAAGACAAAGGGCAGTTTTGCAGTTTCCACATTTTCTAGTTTATAACGCTGAAAGTGCAATTCAAAAGCTACATAAAACTTGGGAGGAGTTCTGCTTTATAACTGAACTCTGAAAACTATTTACAGAAAACTTACAGGATTGTCAACTCAGCCTCACGAGTTGGTTTAGAAGATGTAAACATGGTGCAGAACAAAGCATTGATCTATGATGAACATTCATTTACAGTTTCAGTGTGAATCCCTGCAATCTGTAAAGACAAACTCAAGTGAACTGATTTTTTTCTTCTTAACTGACTCACTGTTTGACCACAGAGTGCTGTTTCAGCCAATTTACACATCTACACGTGCAGATATTTGCATTGGTGTTCCCTAACGCAGCCTTATTTTTGTGATATCAGCAGTTCTACAGGAAAATACTAGTCACTAAACAGAGACTCTGTAGTTCCCCAATTCCCACTGCCCCTAACATTATTACTCAATGTATGGGCACAGCCTGACAACTGTCCTGTAAACTCATAATTTGCTTCTTTAATGTAACATTTAGCACTGTGCTGCAGTTTGGCCTTTACCTTCTCATGGTAGGGGCCCAGTACAATCCACCCACAGAAGGTGTAGCCCAGGTAGATCATGCCAGCACAGCAACAAAAACGCAGGACCTTCGGGAAGGCGGCTTTCATGGTTAAAATCAGCACCTACAGCAGAAACACAGTAAGTATGAGGGGAAAAAGTGATTGTTCCTTCATAACTAAATCTAAAAAGTTGAAGACATTTGATCCGGGGTAGGAAGATAGGGAGTGTTTCAGACTCACATTGTATTTCTGGAAGTATCCAAGGTACCTGATCACACCCACCCACACCATTAACGTAGATGTTCCCAGGAAGATACTGCACACATCGTAACTGGTCAGACTCTACAGGAGAGAGAGAGAAAATATGTTTATCATTGACTGTCTGTCAATCTCAGTAAAGAAACCCTGCTGAATTTAAATTTGTCAGGAGAAGATTACATTTCTTTAAGTTCACTTTGAGTATGATTTTAGTTTAATTGACTCCCTCTTTGTGGTAAACTGAATGGTGAATTATTTTATTAGGGATTGAAGTACAACATGGACCTGCAACACAGGAACATCCCATCAATCATTAACCATTTTTCAAATGTCTTCCCTATTACGTGTTATGTGCACAACACTCTCACGGATCAGCTCAGTGAGCTGAAAGCGGCCTCTAGAAAATTTACCCCATTTAAAATAATATTTTAGATTTTACATTTTAGAAGGAAATACCTTGTTGTTGTTGTTGGATTCTCATATTAGCCCACATACTTTAAATAAAAATCTACCCTCTCATTGCTTTTCTTTTGATTCTTGGCTAGGTTTGCTTGGAGTTCTCTAACATTATATCCAAAATGTGTTTTTGGCGATTCACACCTGCGAGATTAAAGTTTTCCTCATAAACAAAAGCCTCACTCAGGGGCAGGAGGGAATGAGGGAAGAGTTTATTTCCATCTCTGTCGAGCTTGGGGTAAACACTCGACATGATGGCTCTGAGAAGGACAAAAGGTTCAAATAAACTGGTACATACAGTGTCTACATTAAGTCATTTGGTCACCTGACACTGCAGATATAATTAAACAGCAATTTATCTCTTAATTGCTTCATAAATAACAGGCTGTAAATCCAAAGTTGGTGCTGACTGTTGAAACCTTTGACTTTCTTTCTTTTCTTTTTTTATCTAATGATACCCTCATGTCTTTTAGTACCCAATTGTCCTTTAACTTACTGATCTATAATTTAATTTATAGATCTATTTAACTTAAATTAACTTTTTTTAAATCATGAAGTACACACAAGGACTTTAACCGCTTCTTTCCATTACATTTTTTTTTCCCACATTTGACATGCAGTAATATAGGGAAGTTACCTTTGCACAGCATAATTACTGTAAACTTATCTCCTTCAGCAGGAAGTACATGATTAAATTTACCTTTGCTTGTATTTCCATCTTCAGTATTGATCCAACTATTGCCAAGAGGTCGCTGACGATGACCAGCAGATACCAGCCATTCAGAAACTCGCCCTGGTCATCCTCACACACTTTACGATTGTAATTCTCATGGAGGTATCGGGAAAATCTCTGAAAAAATAAAAACGCAAATTGAGCATCTTTAGAAAAGAAAAGGATATACAGCACAATATCAGCTGAGGGATAAATGGACAGTACGCTGGATGCAGAAATAATGTGAATTTGAATTAAATGTGCGTAAGAACAGGGGGAAACGTTTTTGAACGGCCACAAAAACATATACCAAGCCATTATGTAGAAGTGGAAGAACCAAAAATGTTGTATATGATAGGGAGCAGACCTGGAGTAATCTCACAGCCAGTACGATGGAGCGGGTGCACAGCACGGCTGATGTGAGGCAAACCAGGATGACGAAGCCGTCAAACATCAGGAGATAGTGCGTGTTCTTCTGAGCTGAAACAGATAAAGTGTGTGTGTGTGCATGAGACACTTTATCTCTTGCATAACTCCCAGCATTCATTACAGATAACCACAAGTCTGAAAGAAAACGCCTCACTAACAGTCAACAGCCCCAGGCCCCCGAAACTGGTATTAAAAAGACATGTAGTATTGTTATTATTCATATTCACCTTTTTAAATTTAGTGAACACACAGTATTTAAATAAAAACTACAGATCTAGCAGTACGACCTATGGCTAATTTAACCTCCGTCATTCAAATAGATGGATAAGAAAATATTCCTTCGACTCTTAAAACCTTTAAAATATGTATTTTATTTACATACATTAGTGAAAAAAATGTCTTAATCTCATGATCTCTTTGTCATCTTTAAATTCAAGTCTTCTTAATTAATGGTTTGTTATTATTTCTTCACTTGGTTACACAAGTCCACCGTCCTTACCCGTCCCAGAGATCTTCCAGTCTCTGCAGGCGCTGCTCTGAGAATCTGTGTCCAGGAAGATTTTCACCTTTCCACTGTGACACTGGTTGTCAAATGTGATCTAAGGACAAAACCAAAGGGGAGAAGATTAGATTAGTTTTTCTTTAAATCCATGATGGAAATTATCAGATATCGCACCTGCTCGTTTCACTTTAAAAACAGACAGATAGTAGCTGTATGGCTGAACTGTACCGTGACATAGAACGAGTAGCAGTCTGGTAGCTCTCGTGACCGCACGGTCTGTAGGTTGATTCCCTTCAGCTGGAAGGTTATTTTGATGTCAACCAGTCTGGAAAAAAAGGTATGGTTTAAAAAAAGGTGTTTTTTTTTTTACATACAGTACGACATTGAAGAAGAAGTTATTGTATGTGACACTGTTTACCTGTAGAAGTCCAGATCAAAGAAGGATGAATTTTGGGTTCTCCATACGTTTGCAGTCTTTGGATCATGTGACATACAAACTGGGAGAGAGATGAGCAGAGTGAGAAGACAACAATAACACGTGTCATTTAATGCTTATGTGTCTTTAGCTCCTAAAACCTTTGATCTTACAGTTTTGGTAAATATAAAATGAAAAACAAAAAAGATGCTTTGTGGTTGACATTGACCAGTTACACAATAAAGCCTTAATGTTAAATGGTAAATGCTATGGCATCTTGCAGGTGACTACAAGTAGGGGTGGGCAATATGGCGATATTAGATCGTGAAGGATTAGAGTGTGTAGACGATCTGCCAAAGTGCAGAGATCGTAGGATCGTCTGGGGCTCATTCTATAAACTGCAGTTCTATGCTGCAAAGCGCAAACAAAGGACATTTGCAAAGTTTGCTAAAAGAGATAACAACAGTTACTTTAGTTTGTATTTTTATTTGACCCTTTTCAATCAGCTATTTAGTGTTTTGAATGATACACTTAAAATCCTGTTAAAATGACTGTGTTGAATAAAACAAACAGTAATGTCTTCATTGATATTTTACTTTCATGTTTATTGAAAGCTACCTTTTATGTTGCAAGAGTGCACTTTATCAGAGTGTTGTCGTTTACCTTTTACTATGTTTATGTGGTTTGCACATGTTGGCAAAACTGCAACTATTTAGATTCAAATCTGTTCAGAAAGGTTCTTTGGCCTAAATTGTCTGTTTTTATTTTTTCGATTTAAGATCGTGATGAAATTGAAATCGTGACTTAATTTTTAAAAAATCGTGATATGATATTTTTGCCATATCGCCCACCCCTAACTACAAGTCAGTGTTGGCTCTCACCTGTCTCCAGATGGGCGTCGATGTCGTACGCCTCGTCCGAGGGCTCCACGCTGCCTCTCTTGTAGTACTCCTTACACACGACGAGAGGAAGCAGCTGGCCGTCCTCATCCTCGGCGTAACTGATGGGACCCGTAGAGAGTTGGTCCAACTGGCTGTACTGTAAATATCACAGGCCTCAAGTAAAACACACTGTCCCAGGGTGATTTATGCAACATCTTAGGAGACCGCAGGCGATCGTATCACACACAAAGCCAAGTTATTTAACCATAAAGACTAGGCTGTGATTTCCAGATCATTTTGGAAAATATATACAGTATATATATTTTTTTTTTAAATCACATACGGTACTCTTGTTCATACGATAAACATACTTTTGTCTGTCGTGATTTTGATTATTTTCAGGATAAGACATTTACATGGAACATGAGAGGCCAGGTTTACATGTATTCAGGAGTCTGATCGAATGTGTGCAGGTGTCTTTACTCATCAGGGATAAGGGCTGATCCATGTTTCTGAGACCATGTTAAGATGTTTATGTACAAGATACTATAACACCGCAAAAATGTAGCCATAACCACAACTTTACTATGCATGTACTTGTATTTGTAGCCTCAGTAATCGTCTAACACAGCCTTACCACGGTTATGAAATGTACGTATACACATATAAAAAGGCTTAATTTGCCCTAATCAATAATCTATAAACGGGATCTTTTTACATTTTGTGAGTATGTTAGTTTCATTTCTATAGTAGCAAAGTATAAAATGATCCAAACACTCAAACCTACAAATACATTAGTTCAAACTAACCATAAGGAATAAAAGGCACGTTCAGGCCTTAACAAAGTTATCTTAATTTTTCCCCAACTTGTAAATCTGTCCATGTCAACATCCAAGTTGTAATAAGGACCAAGAAAACTCAAGGGTGCATCACTTCAGTTGACACAGTCAAAGTGTCAATTGCACAGGATATTTCTCAATCTCTATCAACTACTACTTCTCATTTACGTGACCAAATGTTAACTTAGAAGAAACAAAAGCGTGAAGTTTAAGCATTTAAGATGGGGGAAGGTGAACTTGCCTGATCCAGGACATTGAACAGGCTGTCATATACGTCACGTTGGGTGTAGACAGCAACGCAGTAGTCGTCCTCGTCCACCCCGCTGTAGCCCTTCAGGAAGAGGTTTTTGAGGGCCATGGTGTTCTCCTCCTTATAGGACACCACCAGCTGGTTGTTTAGCCCAAACAGGACGAGCTACAAAGAAAACAAAAAGGGAAATTTATAGTTAATGTCAGTAATGTCAGATAAGCTATATTTTTGGAAAATGTTCCTCTACAGCCTGAAATACTATCATTTTACAAAGTGTTTGGTCTTTAGCTGACTTTTGTCGGTCTTTTCTGATTATTTCACAAGAGCTACAATCATACTGTAGATATTTATTATGTTATGATCTGACATTGCGTTTTCTACATTGAGTAATTTCCAGTTGCTCAACTTGCAACACTGATTTTAGCTCATTTACACAACAATGGCCCACTAAAGTAAGTAAAAATACATTAAGTTAAGTAACAACAAGATGATTTTCTAGTGCAACATGCAGCTCCAGGAAGTGTTTTCTTTTTTTTTCTGGGTGGTTCTGCTCTCCACGTCTCTGTTAATCTACATTAAAACCCTGTGCACATACTTGTGTGGTGATCATGATGATCTTCAGGATCTGCACACACAGTTTCCAGGGTTTCTGCCCTCTGGCCCTGTACTTCTCACACGGGCTCATGAAGTAGTACTTCAGGTCATCTCTCAGGTTCTCCTCTTTGATGAGATCTTGAGTCATGACAGAGCTGAAATATAAAATGCAACATCAAGCGAGAGTTGATGGGATGGGAAATCCACAATCCTGTTGTCTGTGGATTAAGAACATCAAATTGTAGCAGATTTTTCTCTCAAGAGGTCACAACTTAGCACTTGGGGGTGAAGAAGCAGAAGTGAAAGAGTGAGAAAACAGTTATATGATGCTACTTGAGCAACAGTTGTGTGTGTGTGTGTGTGTGTGTGTGTGTGTGTGTGTGTGTGTGTGTGTGTTGTTCAGAGCTGTGGACCAGACCGGTCATCTCTCACAGGAAGAACTCCATGTACTGAGGACACTGCCTGCATTCATGGAGCAGCTTGGGTGTAAGTCCAAGGTTTGCTCACTCAGAGTCCACTTTCAATATTTTCCCCAACTGTATGTTGCCCACACACTCTCGCTCTCTCTCTGAAACACACACACACACACACACACTGCTAACCTCTAACACTCCTTTTTACTTGCAATGTTTCTGTTGAAATACAGATTTTACAGCCATATTCAGCTGAATACATATCTGCTGATCCAGTCGGGAACTTATATTAAGTAATGCATAACTTCTGTTGTTGTTTTGATGTGACAACAATAGCCTATTTAAAAGTCTTTAAAGTTCATTTAAAACTCTAAATATTCGGTGTTTCAGCCGCGGATGAACATATTTTACATTCTAGAAAGAAAATTCTTATAAGAAATCGGCACAAATGTCGACATTTATGCCCCCAAAAGACCTTTTTCTTTGCTCTAAAGAAAAAAAGAAAGAAAAGAAAAGAAAACTCACCTGATGGAGTTACTCCTGTCCAGATATCTACCCAATAATTCCATGATTGATTATTACGCACGTGGATGCGGGTGTTAACTTGGTTGCGGTGGTTCACGGGTTGACAGGGACAGAGAGAGAGAGAGACACTTCCCGCAAAGAGACGCTTCGCCTCAGCTGGACTTTCCGTGAGACCACGAAGCCTCCTCTCAGCCAATCAGGAAATGAGTGTCAGGAGGCGCACAGGTGTCCAATCTCCGGCCCGGGGGCCTCCAGGGGTCACTGTAGGACTGGAATAAATCAATTTAGAATATATTATTCATATATATTATCATAAAAAAAATCAATAGCCTATATTCGATACATTTTCTATTTCCTAAGGCATCTTCACACTGCCAAAATTCAAATTCCTGAGATTTTTTATTTTTCTTGGTCTACGAATAGTCCTATATAAACACAACAATCTTAAGAAAAAATGCTGGGATGTGATTGCAACATATCCTGCAAGTGCTTGTTTTTAATTGTGGAATATGTGGAAACTCCTACTCCCAATTCCCACATACACAGATGAATACCAAGGACATGACCTCAGGCATATCCACCCTCCATGACCATGACATAACCAACCCACAGCCCTGTCCGAAGTGTTCCTGAGAAATGCTTTTTTTAAGCCCCAGGCAAAGGTAACGTCTGAAAATAAGCAATATAAAGATATATCACTGACATACAGATCGTGACTGTTCTCAGATGTGTTTGTGGCTTCTTCATTTAAGTTGATGATCCCCTTCCTCTGAAAGAAATTCATCTCAACTTCTGCAGCCTGTGTCTGGACCATATGCTGCATTCAGGTGTATTTCTGCAACGAGAATGTGACAAAACAATACAACATTTCCAGATAACCAACCATGAAGTGTTGCACTCTAAATCACACAAAAGTAGTGGCTATAATCTCACATCCACATAATTAACTTAAATTAATGGTGTTTATGTTGTCATGTGTCAAGAACACATTTTACAGCAGATGTTATCACGATCCAAATATATACACGATTTATTTGCCACTGAAAATTTCAGGACTCCCCCACACATGGTCTTTCAAATTTTATTTTATATTGCAAAAAAGAATGTAAAGATTTCTTTTTCATACAGACAGGGTAAATTACTTCATCTTAAACAAATTTGGCAAAAAATAAGCCAAGATTTTCACAGTTGTCTCTGGTTAAAACAAGATAGGTCATGGTTCACTGGCATTTCTCATTTTTCTATCGAACCGTGTTGCATCTTCTCCTCTTAAGAGTTACATGATATACCGGTAATTGTCCAACTGTGCCAGTCCTTTAATGAGTCTCGTGGTTTGCAGCAACAAATAATGAAACGTGGTTCCTGTGAAGTGATTAATACATATTTTTGGCAACTACAGAATCTCTCACACCTATTGGACGACCATCAGAGCAGACACCAAGACTGAAAGGTCAACTGTTAAAGTTGCTGTTAAATGGCTATTACCCGAGTTCAGTTCATTGTTTTCATATCAGTCACCAGAGAATTAGCAACATTGACATTCACTCTGTCAGACCTTGTAATAATATGACTCACAGAAGAAAAGAGAAACTTTTCAGATGTTCTGTCAATGCTGAATCGTCTTTGTACTCACACTGAGTTTCCCGTTTGTCATATAATTTGTGATACATCATAACAAATACTGATACATGATATGTAATTACCATGCATTAAAAGATGTATCCTTCATTAAACCAAACGCTGGATATTCGTGATATCAGCTCTGCTCAGAGAAACAAGGTCTCGTGGACACAACAGTTTTAGAAAGTCAGAATGAAATATTTCAAATATTAAACATAATTCACCCCAAAGATCATCGTTGTAAAATAAATTCAATGATAGAGTAAAAATTAGCATTGTAGTATCAAAATCATTCTAGATATAACATTGACAGCAATTCTCCCATGCTGGTACAAGCAGTTTGCTCTCTTATAGGAAACTGAAGCAAAGCTGACACCTACAAACAATCAATCGCCACAAAAATAGCTTATTATCCTACAAAAACCGCAAAGAAGAAAAAAATATCATCCCTTTTAAATTACGAAACCCAAATGTACATATATAAACACAGATATCTAAACATAAATGGTTGACACATCACATCGTCTTCATTGTGCTACCAAGTCTTACTTGTTTTATATTATTTAGTTTTATAATAAATCACCATAAACAATAATGTAATGCTTTTCTGTTTCCCTGATCCTGGTTTTAGTCTGACTGCTGTGCAGCTGACTGAAAACTGTGTTTGCCCTGACTGATTCAGTCAAAATCATCAGGAAATACAGAGCAGATGCATCAAACAGGTCCGACCCACGTGACGTGACGTGACGTGACATTAGTGCTGGTAACACACTGTGCTCCATCTAAAAATTCTGTTGATGCACAATTCAGCTGTGTCACCACCACACTGCACCAATAATGATGTTGCACCAGTGATTATGTTGCACCAGTGACTGGTCCAGTCCAGTGGACCAGTCTATTCGGTCGCTGGCGCTGGCACTGGATTTGTCTCCTGAACAGGAACTCCAATAGTTTCAATGTGGCTCAGAGAAAGAGGGGGGTTCCCATCTTCAGCTGAGGCTTCCTGGTCCTGCTGAGAGTGAGGAGGGGGGTAAATGAGACATATGTTACACAATAATGTTTATATACTGAAAAGATGCATATGAAACATCCATTAAAGGGATAGTATAATTTTTTCAAAGTGGGGTTGTATGATCTACAAATAGCCCCTAAGTACTTTAATTGCAGTAGAAGACTCTCTGCACTCCTCCCGTTAGCAACGCCAGCCCATAGCCCTGCCCAGAGATTTACAACATACAGTGTTGTGAATGGACCCAAAGAAATGGCCTATTTTCACGGCCTAAAAGAGGTTTTACCTGAAAAAAAAAATACACAGTTCCATTGTTCGCTATAATATAATTTTTTCCAGCCCTTCAAAGTGCAGGAAAAACACAGTTTTTATTTGGATCTAACCAACTGTTGATCGGCGGGCGCTAACCCCGGGCCGGAGGGATACGTGAGTTGGTTAGGTCCAAATAAAAACTGTGTTTTTCCTGCACTTTGAGGGGCTGGAAAAAATTATAATGGAACAATGGAACAATGGAACTGTGTATTTTTTTTCCAGCTAAAACCTCTTTTTGGCCATGAAAATAGGCCGTTTCTTTGGGTCCATTCACAACAATGTATGTTGTAAATCTCTGGGCAGGGCTATTATGGGCTGGCGTTGCTAACGGGAGGAGTGCAGAGAGTCTGCTACTGCAATTAAAGTACTTAGGGGCTGTTTGTAGATCATACAACCCCACTTTGAAAAAATTATACTATCCCTTTAAGTGCTACTGTAGGTGCACAACCTGACATTCAGTTACAGCAAATCCTCGTGGTGAGGTGATGGTGATGGTGAGATTAATTTACTTACTATATGCAGTGGATTTACAACTCTAAGATGTCATGGCACACAAAACTCAAAGGTTAATCAACGTACTGGCTGTTTTGTTTTCTTTTTAATTATTGATCATCGACTATACTCATGAGAGGAGAATACAAAAAGCAAATGTTTAGTTACAGAGCAGAGCAATTTGGTAACTGAAAAGCAAGTATATCATGGCATCCCAACTGAATTCCACTGCAGGTGTAAGTGAAGAGAAAAAACTGAAGAGGTATGTGGTACGGCAGCAACACAAACGACGTGGACACGATATCCAAACACAATGTGATCTAATTATTAAACACTTATTTACCAATTTGTGAAGCATGTGGATATCCACCATCCTTTTAGTGCATATGTAATGCTGCTGAAGCATTGAAAACAATAAACAAAGCACTTTAAGGTTTTAATTACATTTAAGAAGCACTATGATGTGTCTGCAGTAGGGATGTCACGATTACTTGTTTTCACAATTAATCGTGGTATTAAACACCACAATTAATTGATCGTAAACATTCCTAAATACCGTTACTTTCACAAAAATTTGATGTTGGAACCTTATTGGCAGATGTGCGCAAAAATATGGGTAAATGCACAGATACTGGTCCATTTATCTAACGTAACACTGAATGGTTAGGAATTTAAATGTTAGTGTGTCATTGTTAATTTAAAAAAAAAAAGGAAAACAAAACAAAAAACGATTAAAATAAACGCAAACATTTGGTATAGATAACAATTTATGACCTGAATACTTCCCCTGGGGATTAAGAATTGGTCATATATTAATAGATACTTGAAATATTTTGTGTAAACATGAGTAATTATATTTTGACCATAGGCTAAATTTGATTTTACACATTCATAGTGTTGTGAAATTAATCAATGCATAATAATCGTGATAATCGGAGTACCGTGATTATTTCTCTGACAATAAATCGTACCAAGAAAATGTATAATCGTGACATCCCTAGTCTGCAGTCTGACATTTAGATAAATCTGATTTAGTTGTACATGTTTTAAAAAGAACTCACTGGAACATCAGTTGTTTGTGGAGGCTGCCTCTCTGCAGGCGGAGGAGGTCTGACTGCTGCGTCGTCTCTGCTGGGTTCATCCTGAGAATTAGTTTTTTTTTTCATGTTGGGAGGTTTCTCGACGCTATTTTTCATGTTGGGAGGTTGCTCGAGGCTTTTCGGAGGATTGGCCACTGCTTGAGAGGAATCTGACTGAGGAGGAGGTTTGGGTTTTTTTGCTCGTGTGGCGTTCGCAGCGCTCGCTCCTCCTGCTGGCGCCTGTTGTGTTTCCTGTTGGTTTTCTGAATCCGAGTCAGCCTCGGACCCTCCTTCCCGCCGCCCAGCATCCATCTCATCCCCTCTCAGGGCAGCCATTACTGTCACTACTGGCACTACTTCCCTGGGTCTGTTGGGCGCCCTCTGACGAACCTGATTCCTGCCTAACCTGGCATCGTTTCCTTGGTGCCTCGGGGCTAGCTGTGGTGGCGCGGCGTCCCCTCCCTCCTCCAAGTGGTCACCACCAGCCCCGATCCTCTGGAGCTGAGGCCGACGTTGCTCCAGCGCTGGAGGATCTGGATCCTCTCGACGACGACGGCGGAAAAGTGCAGTGATGCCGTGCTGGAAGGCTCCCTGCACACTTGCATACAACACAATCTGTACGTAGAGGAGTAGAAAACATCAATCCAAAATTATAGAGAGATATCATCTGGTGTTTTTTGGTGTTATTTATGTGTGATAGAAGAGTCCGGGGAGAGGGAAGTCTGGGGATCCCTGCTCCGACTGCTGCCCCCGCGACCCGACTCCGGATAAGCGGATGAAAATGGATGGATGGAGGGGTGGGTATTGCCAAGGACCTCACGATACGATATGCATCACGATACCTGAGTCACGATACGATATTGCGATATCCAAATTTTGCGATATATTGCGATATTCTACGATATTCTACATAGTTCGTTGAAAAATGTAAAAGGCATTATGCATCTTAAAATCCGAGTTGTATTTACATCAGATGATAGTGATAATTTATGGGACAAACTGCGTCAAAACAATGTAATTAAAATTATCCATGCCATTTTATACAAGTGCAAGTTACAACAACATATTTGCATGTACAACACACTGTCTGAGGTAGCAGTACAGTGACACCTCGCGGAGCAGAGGTGCGGAAGTCGTACTGGATTTACGTCTGAAACATGATTTATTATTTGAAAAAATATCGATATTGGGGGGCATCGAGTGGAGCAGGAGGTTAAGCAGGCGCCCCATGTAGAGGCTACAGTCCTCAATCCCCCCTCTCTCAACTATACTATCAATAAAGGCATCAAAAGCCAAAAAAAAAAAAAAATGTAATAAAAAAAAAAAATCGATATTTAAATACTGAATGTCGATATCATATCGCGATATAAAGTATTGCGATATATCGCCATATCGATATTTTTGCCCACCCCTAATGTGTGAGGGGAGAATTTAACAGTGATCCTTACCACAATGCAGAGCATGACTGTGAGGAGAACTGGGATCTGCAGAGTAACTGGTAGATCTTTGAGGAGGGCTCGCAGAAACTCACTGATGCCCTGGCCAAAGTGTTTCAGCGGCTCTGTGATGAAGGTGGTGATGGTAAGGGAAATTGCCTATACAGGGAGGGGATGTTCAAAATGTCACGTATGCACAATTCCCACAAAAACGTAGACATACAAATACAAACACAGATTTTCAAGTAGTAAAAGGTTATGAGGACGGCTGAAAAGCTGCAAAACAGGACCACTAGTAACAGCAGTGAAACATTTTGATTCCTCCACATAGTGATATTTTGAGGAAAAAAAATTGTAATTGCTATTATTAATTAGGTTTTAACACAAAGCAAAGCATAGTGTGAACAGACACTCAAAAGCTCAACCACCACACAGCACAGCTGACCTACCTTAGTTGGGGGAACCAGCAGAAGGGGGTTGACAATTATGTGTTCATAGTATTTCTTACAAGGGTCATCCTGAAGAGTCCATGTGCTTCTGTACCACTCTGTAGGGAAGGAATCAGAGTATATTACGTGTTTGTCAGATTTAACACAACATTTAAACCTAAAGCTTTCATCTACTCCATTATTTATGATCATCTGATAACAAATGTGTTAAATTGTGTTACAGTTAGTAGATGAATTCTTGAAACAATACGATTTTTATAGTTTGAACACAATTTTTAAAATAGATATATATTGCTACACACATCTTGGACATTTTACAGATGTGCATATCATTCGGAAATTTCCCAAAGCTGAATATTGGGGAGATGCATATTTTTCACAGAACACAATAATACAGTATGTAATGCACTTGTTACTGGTTTACCTTTCAGACTATCACTCCAGTCAATTCTCTTCATCCCAGAACATTTCTCATACACATTGTCCATCTTTGCTATGTTACTTTGGTGCTCAGCAAATTTACTCTGGACAAAAACAAATGTACAAACATCTTATTGGTTATCTTATATTTTCAAAAAAAATAAAACAAAAGCAAACACAAGAGCAAGAGAACTTAAGAGAGCCCCTGCCTTACCTTGTACAGGTAAAACCAGTTCCAGACAACACTGACGAAGAAGCAGACAATAAAGAGTCTACTAAACTGCATGAACCAGGACACAGTGGACCACAGCTCTGTGCAGACGATGGCCGATATGACCAGAATAAACAGTCCAATCTAGAAAACAAACAGGGAGAAAAGAGGGAAATTGTTCCTGCATCAGTACTGCGATGATTTACAGCAGTGATCCTCACTATTTTTTTCACAAGAGCCACATTGGCAGTGCAAAATCAAGGGGAGAGCCACTTTTGCGACAAGTCACTTTTGCAAATGTGCATTTCTACATATAAATCCCACCAAAAAAGAAACAACACAGCCAATACATTTTCATTTAAGACCATATTTACCTTAATACTGGGATGAGGGGAAGCTGGCCATGCATGTCCTTGACTTTCTTAATGTAGTTTGTTGTCAATCACAGTGAGGGTTTGTTGCATATTAAACACAGAGGGTTCATGCCGAACAAATAAAAATTTGTCTGCCCACTTGTCTTGAAATTTTCTGTGCTCATCTTGTGCTACCTATTTTTTCGTTTCTTACTGGGTAGCCTACACCGTTTGCCTTCATCCCCTCTCTGGTGTCTTCGTGCTGGTTTTTGTTTGCTGCTTCCTCAGACTCATTTTCCTCACCCACTCCACTATTCGTTACAACACTGTGTGTCTGTCCGTCTGGTTTTTGAGCTGGTTTCTCTCCTTTTTCTTGTTAAAAACGGTCCATCACGCTGGCTAGCGGAGCTATACGTAGCCTGCCTGCAAACGTGCCCTGGGGTCAAGTGTTGTAAACAATGCCACATGGCCTGCGGGCTGCGTTGCCAGGTTTGACAATGCCCCCTTTAGGGATGACCATTAGGCCAATATTAGAACGTCTCTGATTAGGCTAAGGCTTAAAATACTTCCTTTCACCTTAATTATTTGGGTAAAGGGAGAAGTAGATTCGGATGTTTGCGTTTTTGTAGTGCAGTGCTGTATGTTTATGTAGCACATTTGAAAAAATGTATTGGCTGTGTTACCACATAGGAAGCTACCAAGCGAGCCACCAATTATAGCTTGATGAGCCGCATGTGGCTCGCGAGCCGCACAATGAGTAACACTGATTTACAGAGAAATCTGATTTAATCTTTCACTACATGTTACAAAGAGTGTTAATGTTTATTCCATAGACAGCACATGACATGACTGAAGTATCTCAAGGTCTCATGAACAAAGAAGTCAAATCAAACTCACTTTTAACAGCGTGTCGATCTCAACGCCAAAAGTGTCTTCAAAATGCCATATCCAGGCTTCATAGTCGTGTGGTTTGAGATCCACCAGTATCTGGCTGATGGCATTATCCAGAGCACCGGTTCTCCAGCTTTCTTCGCCCTCCAGAAGCGTCTGAATCTCCGTCATGGACTGTCTGGTCAGTCTGACTTTGGCATCATAGAAAACATCGGAGGATTCGCTGGGCTGAGAAGAAAAAGGGACAGGTGTGTTGAAACGCCAGCGTCCTGTTTATCTTGTTCATGGGTTCTTCAGAATTTAAGTTTTTTTTTTTTTTTTTAACTTTATTTTTATTAAATCATTCAATTTACAATATAATGGAGAAAAAGAAAAAAGGAACAAGGAAGAAGAACAAGGAAGAACGTGCACAGACGGAAAAATGTACGCAAATATATCGTTACACAGGGAAAGATATAACAATATGTATATAAGCGGTAGGTCCAGGGTTTAGAGTTACTTCAATCATTTTTGTTCTGTTTATCCAGTCTACTCTTCTTGTCAAAACAGGACTAAACCATTCACACACTAGTGTACAACAAGACTGAGAGAGCACAGTAGAGGGCACTGTACTCAAGCAAAAAATAAAAAAGTAAATAAATAGAAAAATAAAAAGATAAAACAGAGCACAAGTTGTGATAGTGTCGCTTATTCAGGATGAGCTGTCCATTTCCTCCATAATACAGTGAATTTGTCCATGTTCAAGTTCAAGGAAAAAGTCACTTTTTCCATGTTATATATTTGTTTTACAATTGCAGTCCACTCTTCTTTAGATGGAGACTCTTTCGATTGCCATCTTCTCGAAATAGCTTTTTTACCGGAGACCAACATTATTTTAATCAAATAATTATCAGTAACACTGATTGTGGGGGAAATATTACCAAGATAAATTGTACAAAAATCATATTTAATCTCAAAGCCCAGTATTGAATTAATTTTCACCACTACATCCCGCCAGAAAGAACGTATAATCGGACAGTCCCAGAAGACATGGAAATGGTCCGCCTGTGGTTTCCACACTCTCTCCAACACTTTCCATAACTTGTCTGACCTTTCTGAAGCTGTTTGATTTTGGGAGTGATAAAAAATCGGATTATATTCTTCCACGAAACTGAATTTAAGTTTTAAAAGAAAAGTAAAGATCAGGGGTATAAAATCTAAATTTTCTCCTTTATTTATTCAGGGAAGGTCAATTGAGAGCGAGCTCTCTTTTTCAATGACGCCCTGATTACAAAAACACAATTATACAATTTACAAGGTCATGATTCACAATTACATACAGGTTGTAAAACATTCGATAATAAGTTTTTAAAACTATCTAAGGAAATAAGATGATCCAGTTTCAGACAGTTTTGTAGGTTATTCCACTTTTGGGGGGCATAAAACTGAAAGGCAGTCTTCCCCAATTCTGTCCTGATACTGGGAATTTGTAAAACCAAGGTGTCCTGTGAACGAGTGCGTAAGTTACAGATTCTAAGTGAGATTAAGCTAGTAAGATAAACAGGTAAAATTTCAAGTAAAGCTTTGTAAATAAAAACCATGCAATGTTGTTCCCTCCTTACACTCAAGGATGGCCAGCCAACCTTATTATAAAGAACACAGTGATGGGTTCAGAACACATCTCCAGTAATAAAACGAAGAGAGGAGTGATAAAGTGCATCCAGGGGTTTCAATGTAGAGAGAGCAGCAGCATGCATGTAAATGACGTCACCGTAATCAAGTGCAGATAAGAAAATGGCCTGAACAAGTTCTTCTCTACATTTCACTGACAGACAAGATCTATTACGATACAAGCATGATAATTTTCCCTTAAGTTTTTTGGTAAGATCAGAGATATGAGTTTTAAAAGACAGTTTGTAATCTAACTAAATGCAAACGTTACAAGTATTTGATAGAAAACAAAATGACCACTAACCAAACCAAGTCTTTTTATTTCCTTCAGGAGCCTGCTGAGGAATCTCTTGAACACTGGATTGCATGTAGGCTGCTGCGAGATGTGTGTGATCTTCTTCTTGTGCTCTTCAATCTGAATAAAAGGCAAACGCACAACATTTAATGATGCAGAGAGAGAGTGGTAGCGGCACATTAACACAAGATAAGTCATGAGTAGGGATGTCACGATTATAGATTTTCTTGGTACGATTAATGACAGAGAAATAATCACGATTATAACAATTATTATATTCAATAATTTTACAACACTATGAATGTGTAACATCAAATATAGTCCATTGCATTACTAATTATATAAACAAATTATTTAAAGGGACAACGAGGAGTTTCTATTTGGTTATAAAAAAGTCTCACGTTAATGTGGATGAATCTACACTACCCACACTTGTTAATGGGTCCATTTTAGATAAATCTATGGTTTTGTCTCTATGGTTATTTTGTTATTATTAGTGGTGGTGGAAATGCTGGTCAAGCCGACCAGCGTTTCTTTACTTTGGGTTTCGTGGCGAGTCATGAGAATAACGCAGCTGAATCTCCGTTTATGGTGGGAACTACGACGGTATGTGATCGTCTTCCAACCTCTGACTTTAATTCTTGATGAATGAAAACCTGTCTTGCGCCGGTCAAAGAATTTCATGGTGCGCGCGGAGGCTCATAAATGTAGTGTGAAAACACTTCGCTTTTCCAAAACTCCTCGTTGTCCCTTTAAAGTATCTATTAATATAGGACCAATTATTAATCCTTCCGAGGAAATGTTTGAAGTATTTATTTTATCTTTTTTTTTTTCTTACAAATGAGGCGCTAACATTTAAATTCCTACCAGTTCAGTGTCACGTTTGGTAAATTGACATTAAGGTAAATTTAACCCAGTAACTCTGTATTCGACATCATCTTTTTTTGGAAAGTGACGGTATTTAGGAACCTTTACGATTATATAATTGTGGCGTTTAATACCACGATTAATTGTGAAAACAAGTAATCATGACATCCCTAGTCATGAGACAATTTTATTGATCCCACACATGGGAAATGTGGTTGTTACAATAGCTTGCATACAACAAGAAGGTAAACAAGGGGGGGAAATATGCAAATATAAAAATATAAGAGAAAAGAGAGAGACGGGTTCTGTACAGTTTTGTACCAAAAAATGCAAAGAGTAAACAAATATATATATAGACAAATATAAAAGAATACATATATATATAGTGTTGTTTGTTCTAAGGCTGTAAAATATTACACAGTTAAGTAGGACAGTGTGCAGTTTTTACACACAAATGGTAGTGTTAGAGATTATATTTATGAATTGAAATTTTCAGACTGGCATAGAAATGGCCTATAGATGACACATATTTTGTTTTCCATCTAACTTGTGTTTTGTATTGTCTTGTCATTGATATCCCTGAGGGGTATTGCACAAAACCTAGATAATGGATTAAGCCGGGATATGTTGGTTATCCTGGCTGAATTTAGCCTCAAGTCGGTTGTTCAAAAGCAGGCTAAATCTATCCCGGTCAAGTTACTATGGCGATTTATTCTCTGCAGCTAGCCTGCTCCAAACCAGGCTAACAACCAGGCTTAGTTGATTCTGTTGTCTTTATCTGTGAAGTCAGCAGTCACTCTGATCAGAAATCAATGTTTTATACAGTTATTCCATGTACATATTGGCCTGATTTATAACCAAACAAAATAAATTTACAAATCTGTGTCCATCTATGATATTTTCTATGACCACTAGTAGCTATACAGCACTGGCTTCTCATAAAAAGCAATGGAGCAAAAATGGCATAAATTTATTTTTATTTTTTATAAAATGTTAATATATTGGCCTAAATATTGGTTGAGGTAAGAAAATGAGAATAAAATTGAGTGACTGTGAGCAACCACCTTCCAAATAATTTATACACCTTACGTGAACATTGTTATCAGCAATTTATTGAAGCAGCAGACTGCATAATGTTTTTATATTTAGCCTACCGGTAATTCATTTCCACCTGTTGAACTTTTGGCCACTTTTGCTGTATGAACTTGTATTACTTACTTGTTATGTGCTTAAGATTGGGAGGAATTTGTGCAATGAATCAACTTCCACTGCTCATCATTTATTAGGCAAAGTGCACAACTGTTCATTTGTGAAAGGAACTTGAGTTGTGATTATAGTTTTGGATTATTCAATCAGTCCGCAGTTGTCCGCTGCGCTCTCTGAGCTTTACGACAGCGGTGCTTTAAAAAAAAAAAAAATTTAATTCTACTTTTGTGCAATACCCCTCTGATCTATGAGTGTGTTAACATGTAGCACCTGTTTCTGTAGCTCCACCACTTGACTGCTACACGTCTCCAGCTGGGCCTTGTTGGAGTCCTGCTGGTCGTACTCTCTTCTTTTAGTTGCCACATTGCCATAGTTTGCTGTCTGTGGGTGACACAAACACACACACACACACACACACACAATATGTCACAACAGTGATATGTGAATGGCTTCCGAGTTGTTGTGATATTTACCCCAAAATCATATATTGCTATAATGTTTGGGATATTGACATTTGCCTTAGACATATGATAAGCTTGTGACAATCAGTTTAATAATGAAGCATGTAATCAACTTTTCTATAATTGGCGTAATTACTGTGTTTTGCTCTTACAGCCCAGAGAATGACATACAGTTACACTAGGTAAGAAGACCAGATATCCCAGTTGTTTATCAAACAACCAGTACACTCAGTCCCTGTGTGTAACTGCTACTTCCCCTGTCATGTGTATGTCATTCTCTGGGCTGCAAGAGCAAAACACAGTAATTACGCCAATTATAGAAAAGTTGATTACATGCTTCATTATTAAACTGATTGTCACAAGCTTATCATATGTCTAAGGCAAATGTCAATATCCCAAACATTATAGCAATATACGATTTTGGGGTAAATATCACAACAGAGTATACAGGGTTAGGTGAGGGGTGAGGGTGTTGCTGCTAACCTCGGTGCTGGGCTTCCTCATCGTTTTGCTGCTGGAGTCGTAGTTGAGCATGTCATAGGGGTCGACCCAGTCGTCGTGGAGCTGCTGTCCCGAGGCAGCCAGACACAGGGAGCACAGCAGGACAGCGAGGAGCATCCTGGCAGAGAGGAGGTAGATGGATATTTCCTGAAACAACCCTGCAGCTGTTAACTTAGCTGTTAGCTGCTAGCTGTTAGCTCACCCTGAGAGTTGAGCTCCAGCAGCAGCAAAGTGAAAGTAGCGCAGTAACGCAGCTAACGGCTACGTTACATGTATGTTAAGAGTAACGTTACAGCGAGTAGAGTAGCGACAAACAATGTCCAATATACACACACCGACTCTAACTTAACTTTGCAAATAGTTGTTGCTGTAAACTACACACAACAGAGCAAAAAATATCATCACAACTACGCTTTACGGCCTGACAAGAAGGACCGCTTTACGGCAGCTTCCAGCACGTACCGTAAATCACGTCAGTTCCCGTTTCGCATTGGTGCATGGGAAATGTAGTTATCCACGAGAATATAGTTTTCAATTTTAGCCAAGCCATTATCTACCTGACTGGAAGACTTTATTCTCAATTACAACACTTCAGAATTTAATTTCTGAATGAAATAGTGAAACTAACGTTACAAATACCAAATCCTAATGCCACATTAAGGAAGTGAAAGCCACCGAGAGGCAGTAAGATAAATGGGTCTGGACTAGGTGTTACTTATAACTACATTAATGCAATGTTATTGAAATGTATTACAGTCCTAACCAGTATTTTAATGTTGTAAGTGGTTTTCTTCCAATGAAACTCCAGCAATTGTATGTAGTCAAAGAAAGTTAAGATAATTTACCTCTGGGGTTGTTTGTTGCATTAGGCTATTATATGTTTTGTATTTAAAATCCGATCCACAAATAAAACTTCTACAGCTGTAAAATACCAAATACCAAAAATGAATATAGTAGACAATGAAAATACTCCATTAAAACATATCTACACTTCTGGAAAGTGTGTCTACCACATTGCTATGAACTGACGGTGCACAATAGCTTATGTATACTTAGTCCCTATGCTTTTGTGTGTATTGCACAAATGACAGAAAAGTGACAATCAAGGTCAATCAACATATTTCAACAAAACATGTTTATTGCAAATGTGTGTATTTAATATTTACAAACGGATTAACATATTTATTATTATAATAGTGTGAAACATGATTTACAGTTGCGTGCTCCATTCAAGGAGCTCAAGGCCAATAATATATAATAATACACCTTCAGAAAGATGTAACCAGGACGACGGCACTGTAACACCATTAGATCGTAGCTCTAGTGTGCAGGGGTTGAAGGAAAAGTGGCCAAAAAGAGGGCATTTATGTCAAGGACCACAGTTTATTTTGTCCGTGATACAGGAGTTCAGACTGTGGGGTTCATCTCAGCTCACAAAGCTCCATAAATGCTCACCTGCAACACGAGTCCAGGCAAAGTTTAATAAAAAAGACTGCGAGAACCTTACAGGTTCAGATTTATTTTCCTTTTCGCCCTTTCCCACCCTTCATTCCTCCTTTGCCGCCCTTTGATGGTCTTCCTTTGCCTTTGCCGCCTCTTCCTTTGCCTCCTTTAGCGTGTTGTTCCTTCCTCTGCATTCCACGCATGTCCTTCTTCATGCGACCGTCCACCACTTTGAAGACTCCCTTGACGCCCGCTGGTCGTCTCACCTTCTTGCCGGCACCTTTTTTGCTCACAACGTATGTTATTTCTCTCTTCTCCTTCCCAACTCCTGCTTTCTTGTAGATACTAAAAGAATGAGGCAAATAAACAAACACAAGGCAAAATTATTGGATATTACAAATCCTAAAATTAAAGTTTTGCTGCAGGCACAGCTAGGGATGTCACGATTACTTGTTTTCACAATTAATCGTGGTATTAAACGCCACAATTAATTTATCGCAAAGATCCCTAAATACCGTCACTTTCCAAAAAAGATTATGTCGGAACCATATCGACAGATGTGGCGCCAAAGTAAAGGTAAATGCACAGATACTGGTCCATTTACCTAATGTAACATTGGTGGGAATTTAAAAGTTTGCGAGTCATTTGTAATTAAAATAAAAACAAAAAAACGATTAAAATAAACTGGAACAATTGGTATAGATGACAGTTAATGACTTGAATAATTCAAACACTTCCCCTGGGGAATATAATTGGTCCTTTTATTAATGTTTGTGTAAATGATTAGCATTGCAATTATTTAGACTATATTTGATTTTACACATACTATATAGTGTTGTGAAATTAATTAATGCATAATAATCGTGATAATCGTAATATCGTGATTATTTCTCTGACAATAATCGTACCAAGAAAATCTATAATCGTGACATCCCTAGGCACATCTTCATTCCTACATGGTGGGACATCATCATACCTCTTTAGCTGAGCCATCTTCTCCCTCTCAGAGATGTCCACTGTGTTGACAACTGCCTCTGCTTTCTTCTTGGCCTGCTCCATCTTTTTCATCATCTAGAAAAGTCACAGAGACACTGAATAATGATGTTTCTTGACCTGAAAGGTTTTGAATTATTTTGTGCAACACAATACATATCAAGGAGCTGCAACATTTTCAATAATAATGTAGTTTTATCATAATTCCTTCCACATCTCTGTCACCAACAGTTGCACCATTGTGGGTTTTTTTTCCCCCCCACTTACCCTCCTCTTCTTCCTGGCCTTGGCCTCAGCAACTCGTTTGATGGGTCGGGCATCGATCTCCTTCCATTTTTGTTTGTATTCCTCCACCATCTCTCTGGTGACAGGCACGGGCTTCTTCCGGTGTTTACGTTCGTCGTCCAGGAACCACTCAGGAACCTCCCACGCCTCCTCTGAGTTTGCAAACCTGCAGGATCAGTACAATCAGTTTGCTGCACAGGTGCATCCAACGCTGAATTAAGGTTGTACTGCTGGATAATGATCTTGGATCATTA